>NC_050574.1:398112524-399455024 GCF_011100635.1 Trichosurus vulpecula | reverse complement strand
AGAACTTTAGATTTTCTCAAAGGCAATCCAATTTTCTCTCTCTTCCTCCTATATAAACCTGGGAGCAATTTATCGTCCTTTTAAAATGGGATGTGACCATCATTCTGTTCCCTGGGCTTGCCCACCCACCCCAACTTGCCCTCATGCTAACAGGTTTGATTTCCCAGAAAAGAACCACCACCCTTAGCTTCATCTCAAACTTTTTCAAGGATACTAGGAATACCCTCAGTGTTGGGAAGTTGTATTCCGCCTAATCACCATTGTAGCTCTAGAGCCCCCACTGCTATGCTTCCTATTTTAACAAAATCTTTCCATTACAATGATGATACCATTAACTCTCAAACATAAAACACATACTTAACAATAGTGCTAAAACAAGAATAATTGACAAATCACAGTTATAAAATATGCAACTAAAGAAGGCATAATCCAGTTAAAACATAACCCCAAGTCATACTCTTCCATTGCTAACTACAGTATCCCTGAGAAAGAATTGGCTCACACTTACTGAAATTTAGTAGGGGAACACACAAGTAAGGACAACATATAGCTCTGGACTATAGTTTTTGATGCTTTTGATCCCTTCAATAAGAAACTCTACCACATGAAGTTGTTTCCTTGCTCTGGTCCTTGCTGCTTTCCTGCTCCTCTTCTATCCTAGAACTGATAAAACAGTGACAAGCTCTTATACTTAGTCCTTCTGAGCTTCTGAGAATGTGTTATATTATTCAAGTCAAAAATAGTTGCCTTAGGAAAGAGAACTGCAGAAATTCTCCATCAGGTTTCCAGGAAATGCAGAAAAATCCCAGATAGTTCTTCACTCAATAAGATACTATGTTATCCAGTCAGACAAAAAGCAAATACAAAACCTGCATTATCCCTTCTATTTCTTCCTATCAAATCCAAGATGGAAATAATATGCAACCACTGTCTCTGAAAGTTTCATTATTTTCAAGCAATGAATGGCACTAAAGAGCAATAAACAGATTTCAGCTCTCTTCCAATAAACTTCAGCCTTTCTATAGCCAATTAGCATCCCCAAAATGGCAAGATATGTCAAGCTCTACATGTTGTCCATTCATGCATAATGTATGCTCCAAATCAATTAATATTAAGTTAAAATATTAATTATTAATTAATGCTCCTTCATTAATTAATTCCTAAATTAATTAATCGCTCCTTCAGACACCTTAAAAATGTTTGCCTCAAAGCCCTTAATATTATGTACATCCTCCAATATTGACCTTTTATAATAACCTCTTAATAATAACTCAAGTTCTACCTCACACACTGCAAATTGGCAAAGATGACCAAAAAAAAAGGAAACAGTAAATGCTGGAAGATCTGTGAGAAGATAAGCACACTAATATATTGCTGCTGAAACTATGAATTAATCTACACATTGTAGATACAATTTTAAATCATACAATAATAATGATTAAGTTATTCATTCCCTTTGTGCCACAAGCCCATTAATGGATCTAAACCTACAGATGTCAAAGACAGATTGTAGTTCAATATAAGCCAAAATAGTCATAGAAATATCCTTCTGGGAAGAAAGAAATAGACACAAAGTAGGTGCTTGTCAATTGGAGAAAAGGCTAAAATTGTGGAATGGCAGTATAAGGGAATCTTGTAAGACAGTAAGAAATGGGGAATATAAGTCATTTGGGAGGAATATGGGAAGACGTGTATGGAGTAATGTAGAATAAAATAAGGAGAATCAACTATATATCATACTATGAGCAATAAGCATTGCTCATTGATGTAGTTTTTTTTCCTCCTGTGTGGCTAGTTATACCAAACCTTTTGGAGTGATTTTGGGTCTCATTCAGAAAGCTCTATAATGTTCTAGGCCTTGATGCAATCGGCACAACATCATCTACAAATGGGAACATCTGGAGGACTTTATCATCTATAGGGAATTCTTCCTTGACTTGGATTCTGTGCTGGATCTCTTCCAGGATGACGACAAACACTTGTGGTAAACATATGTCTCCCTATTTTATGCCTCACTTGATGCTGATAACCGGAATGATGTCAAGTGAGAATATCTCTGTTGTATCTTTCAAGGAATTTTTTTTGTAATTTTGACATCTTGATGGAGAAGAGCCTACAAGGCAGGGATTTTCATGGCTGAATCAGTTTTTTTTAAATAGTCAGCAAAAAATAAACACAGTGGTGTCTTATTCTTTGCATTATCCACTCAATTATATAATGGGAAATGTGTAGGCTATTATTAAGTGCTGCTCATGAGAGTCTGCTGGCTACCTCATTAAAATATTCTCAATGTACATGCAGATTGTTTTGGTAAAATGTTTTATATATAAATGGGTAAATAGACATATGGTTTAGTAGTGGTTGGTCATAGATCAAGACTGAAAGGGATCTTAGAGGCCAATGTCCAATCCTCTCATTTTACAGATCAGGAAAATGAGACTCAGACAAATTAAATGGCTTATCCAAGGTTACACAGTTGGCAAGTGACAGGGACAGGAGTGGAACAAGGTTCTTTGACTCCAAAAGCAATGTTCTTTCACTATACCTCTCGTCTTGCTATGTGCCTCATGTTACATTCTCAGAATAACTCTGTTGGGGAGTGGAATAGTAAGTCCTGAGATTATTTTCTCTACATCTTTGCTATCTTTTACTCCTTCAGACACCTTAAAAATGTTTGCTTCAAAACCCTTAATATTATACATCCTCCAACTTGGACCTCTTTTACACATATTGGTCCAATCCAGCTGCTTTAAAGGGATGATATATTCAAATATTTGAAAAATTGTTATATGGAAAAGAGCAGACATTTTTGACGTACAGGATTTAAAATCAAGAACATCTGGGTTCAAATTCTCATTCCTAATATTAACAAATTGTGTGGCAAAGTCACTTAGTCTCTCTTAGCCTTGGTATCCTCATCTGTAAATTGTAGATGATCAAATCTATGATCCCTACTTTCCAGGGTTTGTTCAAATGACATAATGTATGAAGCTCAAATAACATTACATATGCTTGACAAATTTAAAAACATTAAATAAATATCAGTTGTTACTGTAACTGCCACTGCCATAGTAGTTCCTAGTGTTATTATCTTTGTATTATCATCTTAATGCATTGGGATTCAGATAGAAATGCACCTGGGACAAGTCACTATCTTTCTATTATTCTTTGATGCTTAATATTCTATGGACTATTGCAGAAGTCAATGGAATGATTGATTTTTATTTTTGAATAAAACTGTTGTAATCTCAGCCCATCTTCTGCACTGAAATCATCTTTGGGATGACTTTAATAGCAGACAACATAATGGGGATGTATATATGCTTCCTCTCTTTCCACATGGTTTTGATTTTTTTCTGCTATGTCTATATTTTGAAACCTTTCATTTATATAACTTGTAAAAGTGAGTATTCAGAATCTATTTAGAACATTGTTCTAAAATTTTTTATAAATCAATGTTATATGCAGACAATTATGGTAAAGAGTTCTATCAGTGATATTGCTACACTGATTCTAATATAGTTTGTTGAACTCTTAAATATATTTTCAGGTCCATATTTATAGTTTGAAGATTTAGTGATAAAAGATAAAAGATAGCGAGCTTCTGATTTATAATTTTCAGGTCCATATTTATAGTTTGAAGATTTAGTAATAAAAGATAAAAGATAGTGAGCTTCTGATTTATAATTTTAGCCACCAGGTCATGTCTTGCTAAGCATTCAGTAAGTGCTAAATTTTTATAGCCAGCAAAGATGTGTTATATAGCTTCTATCATTTCCTAAATAATGTGCATTAATCAATGAGTCAGGACTCATTAAAGATAACCTTTTTTAATTCCTGATGTCACTCATCTGGTCCTAAACTGCCATCTTAGAACTCTCCACTTCTATAAACAAATATGAAGATTGTTGTTGTCATAGCATATGTACTATTACCCATCTAGACCCACCTCCATCTTTCTAGAAGGATTGATTCTCTGTTAATCCAAACAATATGAGTGGACATGTCTGCTCCACAGTTGTTGGGGCGAAAAAGGTCCAATCCATGTCTGTAAAGAAGGGAAAAGCAGGCACTCTAGGTATTTCCCTGTGAGGGTGAAAAGCACGGATAGGATGGGTGTGAGTATTAATATTCATAGAGATAGTAAAGGAAAAGGCAGCATTGGCAATAAGCAGCTTTGCTGAGACCTCTGGTGCCCTATTACTTGATAAAGTGCTATTAGTCAGTCAGCCAGCATTAATGAACTCCTTACTATGTACCAGGCATTATGCTTGGTGTTGAGGATACAAATGCAAACAAAAAGCCAGTGCTAGCTCTCAAGGAGCTTACATTCTAGTGGGGAAAAAAGCAATACATAAAAAGGAACTGAAAAACCGGGGTTATTGATGCCAGTGGAAAAAGTACCCACATAGAAGTATAGCAGAAAAGTCCAAAGATTTAGAAGCAGAGCCGAGAAAAAAATGACGGATGATTCACCTAGAGCCATTTCACAAAATGGAGGTGAAGAGAGGAACTCGCCAATGGAAGAAGTAGATTGCAAAGATGTTCCAGGGTAAAAAGGCATCTGAGTCATGTTAATAGTCCAGCAAGTCAGAAGCAGGGCTTATGGCTTAGCTGGCCCTTGGTTTAAATGGAGGTTCTGGGAGGAAATCATCAATGAGAGAAGGGTGCCACAGGGTTGGAAGGATGTCTGTTTATTCCAAAACTATTTCTGTAGCTCTCTAACCTGTTTGTCACTGTAAGAATGTCAATCAGTCCTTTTATATTTTGGCAAAGAAGCGTGAATCTAGATATAGGTATCTATAGGATGCTGTTACCTATATTTGTTAATATTGTATAGAATTTTCGTTAGAAGATTTTCCACATCTACTATTGCCCATTTCACCTTTCCAAGAGTGTACCTTAAGACTGATATTGTGTAGGTGTTAATTGCTTTAAATATGTCCTTCCTATTGAGCTTTGATTTTAGGATACCAGTCAGTCTCTTAATATTCAGCCATAGCATTCTCCTTGATAGTTTTGTGCTGAATGTTTTGAAGGAGGCTAAGGTATTTATAGTCATCTTTTTCATCTGTTGGCTCAATGTGACCTCCAGATTTAAGCTCAAAGCCTTCAACCTTTTTTCCTTTAGCACTAGTTAAGAGACTCATCAAGTCAAAATACCTTTTTAAAATAACATTGCAAAAAGATTTAACAAGATGAAAGAAATGTTTAAATGTTTAAAATGTTAAATGTTTAATTTTTTCAGTGAAGTCATGGCATTTAATTTTGTTCACATACATACAAAAAATGACTTTTTAAAAATTTCCTCTTTAATTTGGAAGGCATAGTTGATCTTGGTAGAACCATAATGGAGTTAAACTTTTCCTCTGAAAAAAATGCCATACTTTGTATCAATTGTTCTTTATGATAGTGTGTTGGTAGTGTTTCCTAAATAATAGAGTCCTGTTTTCCACATTGCTATCAAGAAAATCATTATCTTCATTTGATCTCAGCAGACCTACAACCAGGAGCAAATTTTAGTTCAATAACAGCAAAAATAATTACAACTACCATGTATGTAGTGCTTAAGGTTTGTAAAGCATTTCACAAACATCTCGTTTTATCCTCATAACAACTGTGGAAAGTAGGTGCTGTCTTTAATCCCAGTTTTACACATGAGGAAACTAAGAGGTTGTGACTTACTCAGAGTCACACAACTAGTATGTGTGAAGCCAGCCAAGATGAGGAAAGTGGAATATAGTCAGCTACCTCCCTATCATTGTAGGTGTTAATACAGAGACCAAATGAAATTTGGTGAGAAAAAATTGTTCCTCAATTGTTGAGGAAATTCAGAACTCAAGTGGGACTGGACAATATGGCCTCTATATTTCTGAATCAAGAATATCTTCTACATTTTGCCATTCATTTTTTACCATATAATTAATATATAGGAATTCAATTAAATTCTATTCCACAGATTTATTTGGTATCATATGCTTTATATGTTGTTAGGTGCTGAGGATATAATGATGAACAAGGCACAGTTGCTGCTCTCAATGACCTTATAAAATACGTGCACAAAAAACTGTATTATAAACCAAAATATCATTGGTACAAAGAAGCACTATCAGAAATTCAAGAAGTACAAGAATATGTCAATTCAATTCAACAAACACTTATTAAGTAACTATTATGTGAAAGTCATTGCACATAAATATTTTCAGAAATTATGAATACAATTATAAAAATACCCTGTTTGCCTTTACTAATTAAACTATTCCAAATTTTTGGAGCCCCATCCCTATAAACATTGTCATAGTGTGTAAAAAATAACTAATTTTATTTTTGCTAACAGCTTTCTCTGTTTCCAGTGTGATTTCTTCAGTAGTTTTTTAATGTTTGGTTTATTCTAGTTGTAAAGGTTCATTTGCACATAAATTTTTAAATGCAACTCAGTAATAAACTTTTTTGGGATCACTTATGAGAAAGGAAATTGAATATGTTGTTTTTATTACACTTACTGCCATTCTGTTTCATTTCTGCATAAAGGGACTAATTTGAGATCATACTGACCATTTAGAAACTAAATAGGATGTCACTGAACACATGTAAAATGCTTTTGAGATTGCAGCAGGAGAGACTTGAGAATCTCCACAGCTGATTGTCCTATGGTCCCAGTTCCTTCTGAATTCCTGAAGTGCCAGACTAGAGAATGTTGTCTTTCCATTAAGCAGAAAAGGAAAACAATGGTTTGATTGAGGTACCATTATTGGTCATCTGAAAGGAGATTCTGAGGCCTTAAAGAATTTAGTGAACTTTCCCAGTTTATGCTTTCAGGGTGTTCATCTTTGAGGACTACTTATATTCTTGCCTTGTGGACATATACACATTGATAATAGGAATTGCTTGTGTCTGTTGTAACCTTTTCCTGGGCTTTCTTTTTCTCTCTTCCATTTTGACCAAGAAAGATGCTGAGAATTTTCTCTGTGCCTTTTTCCTAGAAAGCTAAAATTACCTCTTTGGAAATAATCTTCTCCCTGATTATCCATAGCTAGGATTTAGAAATCACTAAAGAGAGAGAGAGTCATGTATAGGAAGTCAGATTTCTGGTGCCAAAATGGCAAAATGAAGAAACCTTCTAAAGCGCTCCCAAATTCCCTTTGAAACAACTAGAAAACTGCCTTACAATTGACCTAGGAATAGGGAAGCAGCTTACCAGCCTGGCAGGAACGTCTGTCTCACCTGGGTAGGAGGAGAGTGAAATCCAAGAACAGCAGCAGCCTGCCACCAGCCTCACAGCAGGGGGCCTACAGCAAGGCTCCACCCACAAGGCCCCACCCTCCTGCAAACTAGCAGCCCCCTAGGCAAGTGAGGAGTCTGTGCAGCATAGCACTTCTGCCAGCGTTGTGGACTAAGTCTAACAAGGTGCAATTTAATATGGATAAAAGTAAAATCTCATACCTGAGCTCAAAAAACACCTGCATAGAAAACTGGGGAAAAATTTTGCAACAGGTATCTCTGATAAAGGCCTCATTTCTCAAATACATAGAGAATTAAGTCAAACTTATAAAAATATAGGTCATTCCCCAGTTGATAAATGGTCAAAGGATATGAATAGGAAGCTTTCTAAGAAATCAAAGCTATCTATAGCTGTATGAAAAAAAATGCTCTAAATTGCTATCGATAGGGAAATGCAAATTAAAACAACTCTGAGGTACCACCTCACACCTATTTGAGTGACTCATATGACAAAAAAAGGAAAATGTTGGCTGTTGGAGGGGATATGGGTAAACTGGGACACTAATGCACTGTTGGTAGATTTGTGAACTCATCCAACCCTTCTGGAGAACAATTCGTAAGTATGCCCAAAGAGCTATAAAACTGTATACTCTTTGATCCAGTAATACTACTGTTAGTTCTATATCCCAAAGAGATCATAAAAAGAGGGAAATAACCTACATATACAAAAAATATCTCTAGCAGTTCTTTTTGTGGTGGCAAAGAATTGGAAATTGAGAGATGCCCATCAATTGAAGAATGACCAAACACACTGTGGTATGTAATTGTAATGGGATATTACTGTGCAGGATAACAAGCAGGATGATTTCAAAAAAACTTGGAAAGACTTACATGAACTGATGCATAGCCAAGTGAACAGAACCAGGAGAATGATGTACACAGTAACAGCAATATTGTTTGACGAAGAACTCTGAATGACTTAGCTATTCTCAGCAATACCATGCTCCTCCAAGACAATCCCAAAGAACTAACGATGAAGCATACTATCTGCAGACAAAGAACTGATATTGTTTGCGTACGACTGAGGCATGCTATTTTTTTTACTTTTTCATTTTTTCTTTTATTCAAGTCTTCTTGTACAAAATGACTTATGTGGAAATATTTTGCATAATTGCACATGTATAACCTATATCTGATTGCTTACCATCTCAGTGAGGGGGGATAGAGGAAGGGATAAAATTTGGAACTCAGATCTTTAAATAAAAATGTTAAAAATTGGAAAAATAAAAAATAGAGTCGTGTGACTAGAAGGAGAATGAGAAATTTGCTCTAGTCATCACTAATTCCTCCTACCTCGCCCCCAAGAACGATGTACCAAACATAGAGCAATTATAGCTGTTTCTTTGGATAAGATAAGACAACCAAGCCCTTGCAAGGTATCAGCCTTATGAATTAACAGTGAAGAATGCTAATACATGACACTCTCATTCAACAACCTTCTCCATCTAGCTTCCACATTTTAGCCAGATATACAAACTGATCCACAGGTTTGTCCTTTTGGAACCTTCAAGGATTTACTTGCTGCTGCCAAGACTACTGGCACATCTCACCATGACTCTCCTCTGAGACTGCTATTGCAATAAACAGGAGACTAACTTTTTGTAAGCACATGAGAAGGGGAAGGCATAGGGAGAAGGAGTTTGCTTCCCTCTACCTGGTGAAATCTCTAATTTAGAGAACCCCAGGTGTGGCAGAGGTTCTACCTAAAATACCTAAATGCTCCCAATCCTGAAAAAAAAAACAGTAGAGGCTGATTCACTTCATGCAAAGAACTAAAGAATATAGGGAACTCATGTAAGACTACACTGGACCTGAAGAAAAGAGTATTGGAATCCCAGTATTGCTAAACTTATCCCTGCAAAAAGCTCCTTAAGGAAATGGCCAAGGCTGGTGTAAAGTAAATTCCCCAACATAGGAGAAGGGTGAGTTTACTTTGAGATCAAGCCTTGGAATTAAATCCATGATGAAAAACAGAGAAGTAAAAAAGTGAAAGACAGGAAAATATAAGAGGAAAAAAGCTAAAACCATTTTTATGAAGTACATTTAAAAACCTAGAGCACAAGCATATACATCAACAGAGATGATAATAAATTTAGAAGGAACAATGAATACCAAGACATCTAAGAGATTACAAACCCCTTCTAATAAATAATGCAAGACAAAGGAAGGACCAATAGCTGAAGAAACACAGAATCCTATGGATTCCCAAGAGAGCTTAGGAATGATGTTCCAGGATATTCTAAAATGTCTCAAGAGAGAAATAAGAATCTGGAGAGGAGTTATAAAGGAAAAAATGACAGAATTTATAGCCTGCACAGGAAAAAAAAATCAAAAAACTTGAATCAATGGTAAAAAGTTTCTCCAAAGAAGCAAGAGAATAATAGATTGATAATGGAAATAGGATGAAGTGAATAACAATCAGGAAGAAGAGAAACAAAAACGAATCACATTTTAAAAAAAACTGCTCTCTATACAAGCAAAAACCTTTGATTTTTAAGACATGATGTATGAGGATCATAGGTCTCCCAGAAGAACATAATAGATCAAAAAACTTGAATGCTACAATTCAGGAAATAATATACAAAATCTTCCTAGTACTTCTGACTACAGAAAACAAAGTATAAATCAAAAGAATCCATAAATTACTGCCAGAAAAAAAGAAAAAAAACCTATGCTTCCAAATTCAAGACATATAAGGGTTAAATTTAACAATTCCAATGACAAATAACAAATTCTTCAAGTGACTAGTAGAAAGATTTTCAAATATAAAGGAAAGGAAATTTAAATAACAAAGCTATTCCTCACCCCCAAAAACTGAAGAAGGGAATGGAATAATGTATTCTGACAAAGTAATTGAAGAAAAATCCTACAAATATGAGCCTAATCATCAATTTAAAATATATTCAACAAAGGAGGCATTTGAAATATTCTTGCAAAGCAAGGAAATAATAAATACTGAAGAAATCAAAACCATTAGACAACAGAGGAAAATACTTTTAATTATATTATAACTAGACTTTGAATCACCAACCTGGATCCCTGCTAAAAGGTAAAGCCATTTGGTAATTCAGATCAATTAACTTTGACTTGTTAAAGTTCTTGTAGAATTCTATTAAGCTTCATATTAACAGAATTTTACAGGGGGCTTAATTGAATGTGGGTTTATATTGAGAACTAATTTTATCATTCACTCTTTCTTGGACTACTAAAGCTTCAAAATAGCTAACCTAGAATCTCAGAGGTAGAAAGGATTTTAGAGACCATTTAATACAACCCACACCTGAAAAACAATTCCCACTTAAACAAACATGAATGATGGAATTGAAAGACCATTGGTCTAAGAACTAGGTGATGCTAGTTTTATGTCTGGTGCTTTCTCAAACTAGTCTATAACCTTGCTCTTATCGCTTGATCAATTTATTCTTTACTTTCATCTTTGGTGAGTGAGGGAGCTGAACTAGGTGATTCTAAAGTGAATCCATCAACACAAATGTATTAAGTGCATACTACATGTCAAATCAGTTTTCCAGTTCTAGAATTCTATGACTACTTACCTTTTAGCACTAGGAAAAAGTTGGCAGCAGTACTAGGCTTAGTACTTTAGGTAGAAGTTTGATATCTTCTACTCAAAGTATATACGCAGCTAGAGTGCTGGCCCTGGATTTAGGAAGACCCGAGTTCAAATTCAGTCTCAGACACTCACTAACTATGTGACCCTGGGCAAGTCACCTAAGCTCTGTTTGTGTTAATCCAACAGAGAAGGAAATAGCAAACCACAGTAGTATCTCTACTAAGAAAACCCCATGGACAGTATGGTATGGTCCACGGGGTCACAAAGAGTTGGATGCTACTGAAAGACTGAACAACACCCAAAGTATGAGAAAGGATACAGTGTGATGGAAATAGAGCGTCACTACTGACGGTGCCTTCCCCCCACTGCATACTCTTCTTCCTCCACCTCCAACTTGCCAAAGTCCATTTTGTCTCTTAGACTTTTTTCTTATAAGTTGGATGAGATGGAAGTCACCAATCTATTTCATCCAGTGAGATGGGGAATCACCAGGCTTACCATATGCCTTACCTTGATGCCCTCCAGACCACCCCTACTCTTCCTACTGTTACATGACATATTGATTTAACCTAAGGACCTCTTGATCTTTCCATTAACCCTACTCTTTCCAAGGACCCCCCAATTAGAGCTCCTTGAAAGCATTTCCACTTTTTCTAAGTGTATCTTAACTCATTTGTCCATTCATCACAGTTGTCTTGTCAGAAATAGAATTAGAATTTATGTCTAAGGTTTCTTTGGGTTTTACAAAATCTTCTGAATACCTTACAATTTTCTAAGGAGGAAAATGAGAAAGTAGATTTAAATTAATTGAATTTGTTTTTCATGCTAACGGAGCTTCACACTAAAGATCATGTTTCCTATTAAAAAGGATGCCTTTGGTCCACCACTTCTGGAAACCCAGAAAATACACTTCATCATTCTTTTGAGCTATGTCAGAGGCAGTGAGTCACGTCATATTAGCAACAGCTGTACAGAAGCAAAACAATTAATACTGTAGCCAAATAATTCCTCAGCTTCATTGGTCTTTTGTACAACTGGAAATCTACAAAATGATGATAACTCTTTTTTACCTTGGGACAGGGCCCATGGAAAACGAGAACAAATCTATAATTTTTGTGTCATTTATAATGTTTCCTGGGAAGAGTTTTTACTTTTACTTTACTTTTAGTAAGTAGACAGTAGAATTCTTTAGTTCAAACAGAATACTATTCAAAATGTTAATGAATTTATGAATTAATAAAAAGAGAACTACTTTCTTACTAGTTTGTAAGGTCCATAACTTCTAAGACGATATCTTGTTTCTTTCTTCAGTTTCTAGCACAATGATTTATACATAATAGCTGCTCTGTGTATTTTAAAATTCTTACTGATTTTTTTTCATTTTTACATGCAGTTGATATAGAATTCCACACACAAGTAAGAAGCTCACTGACACATGGTTTAGCTTAAAAAAGAAGAAGAAGCCTGTAAGTGCAGGATAATATGTTTTGATCTTGACCTTGTTGTTGACAAGGTTCAAAATTCCCAGTCTATCATGGGACTGAGAATGTCACCTAGAAATAACAAGGCCCCAAGAACAGTACTCTTAATACCCTGGGCACAATAACTGCTGCTTACTGACAAAAAGTAAGCCTTTCTAAGAAGGAAATATATTGAGAAACCACATGAGACACACCTCCCATTAAAAAAAAAGTTTTGCTTCTCTATCATTATTATTATTATTATTGCCTAAATCTGTTCTTCCTCATAGTTGTTAAATATAAGCTCCTTAAAGGTAGGACCTAATTTTTTTTCCTTTTTGTTCCCCTAGTGTCTATCATAGAGTGCTCATACACATTAGGTATTAATAGATTATTTTTGTCATTCATCATAAATTCATAAGCAAAGAATGTCAATTTATTTGGTCCTTTGAATGAGAACTACTTTCTTACTAGGTTGTAAGGTCCCTGAGGTCTATGACCATGACCTGTTTCTTTCTTCAACGTCTGGCACAATGATTTATACTTAATAGCTGATTTTTAAAAATATTCTTATTGATATCTTTTATTTTTACATCATCTTCATTTCCATGATGTCTTCCAACCCCCTCTCCAGAGAGCTTTCACTTATAACCATTAATTAAAAGGAACGATAAAGAAAAAAAAGAAAATCAGCAAAAGATCAACCTAATTTGATAATACTTTATATACAGTATCTTAGACCTATAGTCTCTCATCTCTGCAACGAGAGAGAGGTACATTTTCTCATCTCTTCTCGTAAGCCAAGCTTTATCATTGCAATTATACCATGTTCAGTTCTGTTGTTCTTTCCATTTATTCTGTTGTAGTCATTCTGTATATTGTTTTCCTGGTTCTCCTTATTTCACTTTGCATCAGTTCATGTAAGTCTTCTTATGCTTCTTTGTCTGCTTCATCATTTTTCCCACGTAATAATTAATATTCATTTATATCCGGGTGCCACATTTTATTTAGACATTTACTAATCCATAGGCATCTACTTGATTTCTAGTTCTCTTCTGCCACAAGCATTGCTAATATTTTTAGTGAATATTGGACTTATCTAACTTTGACCTCCTTGGAGTATATGCCTAGCCGTGGGATCTCTGGGTCAAGTGGCATAGACATTTTAGTCACTATTTTTTAAGCAAAATTCCAAATTGCTTTCTAAAATGCACATAGTAGGAACTTTCAGAACAGATTGTGATTTTCTTCAAGGCAGAGGCCTTGTTGTTTTCCACTGTGGAATCCCAAAGGCCTATCAAAGTGCCTGGTACAGATTAGCACTTAACAAATGTCTTTTGAATTAAGTGGGATTAGATTGAATTAAACCGAATTGAATTTCCAGAGTTGAGCAATTCATCTTTTGAGATTAATTACCTCTTTCCATGCAGCTGTGAAAATAAGCATTTACGGTCATCAATTCGTTTTTCTCAGTTGGCAAAAAGACCATAAGGGTTGGAAAACCTCCAAGTTAAGCAACTATCAAAGGTAACCCATGACGTCTAAGGTTTCATACTACTTACTGGATATACTTTCTAAGAACCTTTTGAGGTTGGAGGTATGAGTAGGCCACTAATAAATATGTATAGCATTCAATATCCAGGTATCATGAGGAGCCTATTCTAAATAGACCTAAATATGTTAGAAGTAATATTTAGAGTTATGATTTCACTGGTATGGGGAATTCTTAATGAACAAGCTCCCTCTGCCAGTTCAGATCAGCATCTGCTTTGCAAATTATAGTCCCAGAAAATTTCAGGGGGGCAATGAGAGCCCAAATGTTTTGCCCAGGGTCACTAGCAGTACCTTTGAGATCATCTATTCCAACCCCTCACTTTACAAACGAGGAAGGCAAGACCCAGAGAAATGAAGTTACTTGCCCAAAATCACAAAGTTGCTTAAGTCCTTGGATTCCAAATGTGTCAAAGGCAAGACTTGAACACAGATTTTCCCGACTTCAATGCCAGCTCTCTATTATATCACTCTGCCTCTGATGTTTAGGGTAATATGTTTGTCTAAAGACTTATGTTACTATTTTATTATTTTTAATATAAAAGGTTTCCATACTTGGTGTATCCATGTTGGTATAGCTACTTTGTCCTTCTCCCCAGTTTTCTTCACTAAACCCCATGCTGATATAGATCACAATTACTCTACAGTGTTTTAGAAAGCAATGAGTTACTATGAATGAAAAGTTAATCACCCTAAAAACAGCCTCTTGAAAATACATCTGGTACTTAGATAAGAGAAGCACTGTATCATCTATTATCCAGTTGGGTAATCCCTTTTTCAGTTCCAGGGCTTTGGGGAGAGTTTCTATTATACTCGTGATAAACAAGAGGTATCATAATGTAGTGGATACAACACCAGTCTCAAAGCCTAGAAAACCTAGGTTCTTCAAATCCTTTCACAGATTGGCCTTTTGACACTGGGAAAGTCATGTAGCCTCTGAGTGTTCCAGGCCAGAAGCATCAAACACAGCTGGCATGTGGGCAACACTGCCAAGTAAGGCCTAACACAGATTAAAATGTAGTTGGGAAATATTTAACAAAACAAATAAAATTATAATAGAAAATAGATGATGTTAATGTGTGGTTTTCTAAATCAGTATGTCTCTATATACCCACACATATAATATTATTCTTTGTTCTTATTTTACATTGAAGGTAATGGATTATGCTTCAGTACAATAATTTTTATTATCTTTCCTAAACCCCCTATATATTTAACACTACAGATTATTTTTAACTCATTAAAGGGAAATAGACTATGTCTACGTGTCTATATTTTATAGGGTGACTGACAGCATATGAATTCACTAGTGTCCACTTGGACTGGGGCAAAGGAGACTGTCTCTAGCCACCAAGAAAATCAAACCTTGGAAATCCTCTCTAAATCGTAGATCACAAGAACTAGCAGTACCTTCAAGATCATCTATTCCAACCCCTCACTTTACAAATGAGGAAGCCAAGACCCAGAGAAATGAAGTGATTTGCCCAGGATCACAAAGTTGCTCAAGTCCTTGGATTCCAAATTCAGAGCTCTTTCTGCTTTAGTACTCTGCCTCCTGTGGCTGCCTAGGAGAAGAGGATGTAATCTGTGACTAAAACAGAACTGGTTCTTATTCTGTTTTGGATATCTAGCCAACCTTGGCTTAACCAGTACCATGCTGTGATCCATAGGCTTCCCATGGACCACTCAAAAATAGATTTTAAGCATTTTGTTACTAACTGAAAAAGCAGTTTTTAATCATTGTGGGTCTGAAAGAATGCCAGCTTATGTCAAAATTCAGAAAACTTTAAGAGTGGAATGCCATTTATTTAGTCAGAGTATTTTCCACCCAATATACGATCATATGTTCAGTTGTGTTTCTTTTGATAGTAAACTAAATGAGAAGTGGCCTTTAATTTTATGGCATCTTTTTTATTATTATTCTTTTTCTGCAAAAGTTACCTACCAATTAAGAGTATTTAAATTTGTAGTCAATGGGATAGACCCAGGGTGGGGAACCTGTGGCCTTAAGGCCACATGTAGCCTTCTAATTCCTTAAGTGTAGCTTTTTGACTGAATCCAAATTTTATAGAACAGAACAAGTAGGATTCAGTCAAAATTCTGCACTTAAGGATTTAGATGGACACATATGGTCTTAAGGCCGCAAATTCCCCAACCCTGGGATAGACAAAGCCTCAAGTGGCATCAAGTCAAAAAATACTTTAATTTCTGCCTGCTTATCAGTGTCACTAAAAATTATAGTTTGCAGTTATCGCTCAGTTAGTATACTTTTCAATTAGAAAAAAGGATAGAATTATGGTGCAATCAAACAGCCATCAATTCACTGTTATTTCAAGTAACTGATGCCCTTCATCCAGGCTCCCTAATGACATTGGGCTAGCCAACTAACAACACTTGGAATATGATATATGACACTCTAGTCTATTCTCTTAGCTGAGACAGACTCCTAAAAGATAGAAAAGTAAGACTCCAAGTTCAGTGTTTACCAATCAGAGCTGTATCCAATAACTTTACATCCATATCTGCCATATTTAATTGGATACTTTTGAATGGCTCAAAATTAAGAGCTAACACATTTGATTCAGCAAATTCAACATTTATTACTAAAGGAATGAAAGAATGCATACAATCATTCATACATGAAAGAATGAATGAAGAATGAATGAAAAAGCATTTATTAACTACTTACTCTGGTGTAGCTAGGAAATAATTGTGAGGTGGTTTACCTTAGATCAACTTCAACTTTATATAATTAGCTACATTTGACAGCAAAGGTGTTATTTCATTTCTTTATTGTGTGTATATGTGTGCATATGTGTGTATGCATATAATACACACATGTATGTGCGTGTATTCTCTTAGATCCAGAAAGCCTAGAGTCAAATCAACTCAAGTTACAAAATGGGAAGAGCGGATATGCAAAATTATATAGGAAGCATTTTTCAACATCTTAGAAGTATTAAATAGGCTAATAGTAGGATAATTCTGCAAGAATAGGTCATGATGCAGATATATCAGCACATTTTAAAAATTGAATCTCCATATATCCATAGTGAGATCCTGTGTCCACCCTGTATTATTTACTTAAGTTACATAGGTGTAATGATGGGCATACCTATATCATGATTAATTCCTTTTAGGTAGGACAATTGAGAAATACATTAATAGAAAATTCAAGCACATAACCTTAACGTAGGTTACCTTGAATGGTGGGGTCAGTAATGTCATGTTCAATGATATTAGATGAAACATTATCATTCCCCAAATTTTGACTTTCTAGTCTTTCTTTAATCAACCCAAAACTGATTTGGCTCCCTATTTCCCTATGACTAAGTCTGTTTTTTTCTTTCTGTCTTATCTTCAGCTTACTCAATTTAGTAATCCAGCCATTTTTCCACATACTAGCAAGGCAATTCTCTTTGGTCTGGTCTGACTGCCCAACCTCTACTTTATATATATATATGTATACGTATATGTGTATGTATGTATGTGTGTATACATGCATGTGCATATGCATCTGTTTATGTAGATAGGTATATATATTTTTTTTATTTTTCAATTATATATAAAAACAATTTTTAACATTTTTAAAAATTTTGAGTTACCAAATTTTTTTCCTCATTCCCTACCCTTACCCCTCATTGAGAAAGCAGGCAGTTTGATATAGGTTATACATGTGCAGTCATGCAAAATATATTTTCATATTAGTCATGCTATGAAAAAAACACATACCAAAAAAAGGAAAAAGAAAGTTAAAGAAAAACATGCTTCAGTCTCTATTCAGACTTCATCAGTTCTTTCTCTGGAGGTAGATAGCATTTTTCATCCCAAGTCCTCTGCAATTTTCTTAGATCATTGTGTTGCTGAGAATAGCTAAATCATTCACAGTTGATCATCATACAATATTATTCTTCCTATATACAATATTCTCCTGGTTCTTCTTGCTTCACTTTGCATCAATTGATGTAAGTCTTCCCAGGTTTTTCTGAAAGCATTATGCTCATAATTTCTTCTAGCATAATAGTATTCCATCATAAGTATATACCATACCTCGTTCAGCTATTCCCCAATTAGTGGGCATTCCCTCACCATTCACTTCTTTGCCTCTCCAAAACAAGCTGCTTTTGTACATAAATGTCCTTTTCTCTTTGACCACTTTGGGATACTGATCTAGTAGAGTGTAACAGCAAGCACCCTGGCACACCCAGGGTGGTCTGCTAGCACAGATTCTTTGATCTCCTTTTCTAAAGGAAAGGCAACTTTAAAGTCTTACTTTAATCAAACATATAAATCATTCACTACTTCAGGGGAAAGGTCAGCATGAATGTGGAGAAAATACAAGCAGAAACATTAGCACAGAGATGAACAGACAGGGCTCCAACTGTCTGAACAAACTAATACAACCACTTACATACACCGCCAGATCGGGGGAACACCACTACATCTGAGTAGTTGGGGTGGGAGGCTCTTAACAAATGGCTACTCAGAGTCCCATCTAGGGAATGAAAAGGTCCTTCTTATGTGCAAGCCCCCAAAGCAAAATACCAGCCTCAGAATATATATATATATTTATATATACTTCTCAGAACCAGAAGGCATCACAACCCTCATGACTCAGTGCCTAATTAGCTTAGTACCAAAAGGTGTATAAGCCTTCCTACAAGCAAGCCTCCCAGTAACCAAGCCCCTCCTTAGGCAAGTTCCTCCCCCAATGGGTTCTATGCAACTCAGGATATATCACAGTTGTGATTGAACACATGTGGTCACATAGGCCTATTAATGGAAGATCGTCCTATTGCGTTAACATTATATAGGGGTATTCCTGGGTCAAAAGGTATATACAATTTTATAGCCTTTGAGCATACTTTCAAATTGCTCTCCAGAATGGTTAGATCAGTTCACCAACAGTGCATTAGTGTTCCAATTTTCCCACATCCCCTCCAACATTTATCGTTTTCCTTTTCTCTCATATTACCCAATCTGATAGGTGTGAGGTGGCTCCCCAGAGCTGTTTTATTTCTGTTTCTTTTTCTGTTCATTTCTATTTCTGTAATCAATAGTGATTTAGAGCATTTTTTCACATGACTGTAGATTGCTTTGATTTTGTAAGAAAACTGCCCCTTCATATTCTTTGACCATTTATTTATTGGGTAATGACTTGTATTTTTCTCTATATATATATTTGAGAAATGAGGCCTTTTATCACAGAAACTTGCTGTACAATTTTCCCCCTAATTTTCTGCTTTCCTTTTAATCTTGACTGCATTGGTTTTGTTTTTGTAAAATCTTTTTAATTTAATGTAATTTGGATGCTATACCATTTGGTATATATCTGTAGTATTGAGATTACTTCATTGTTTATGGTACCTTATAGCAAAATGTATTTCTGTGCTTAGCCCTTTTAATTAGATGCATTTTTGCTTTTGCTTTGTCTGAAATCATGATTGCTACCCCTCCTTTTTTTTAACTTCAGCTGAAGCATAATAGATTCTGCTCTAGCCCCTTACCTTTACTCTGTATGTGTCCCTCTGCTAGAGGTGTGTTTCTTATAAACAACGAAATCTAGGATTCTGGTTTTTAATCCACTCTGCTATCCACTTCCTTTTTGTGGGTGAGTTACACAGTTACAGTTACAATTACTGCATATTTCCCTCCATCCTCTCTCTCTCTCTCTTTCTCTCTCTCTCTCTCTCTCTCTCTCTCTCTCTCTCTCTCTCTCTTGCTTTCTCTCTCCACCTTCACCCTTTCCCTTCTCAAAAGTGTTTTGATTTTTACCTCTGCCTCCCCCAATCCGCCCTTCCATTTATTGGCCTCCCATTTCTTTTATCCTCCATTCTTCCTACTTTCCTATAGGGTATGATAGATTTCTATACTCAACTGAGTGTGTATGTTGTTTCCTGTATGAGCCAATTTCAATAAAAGTTCAAGCACTGCTTGCCATCACCACCCATCTTCCCCTCCACTGTAAAAGCTCATTCTTTCCTCTTTTATGTCAGGTAATTTACCTTATTTTACCTCTCCCTTCCCCCATCTCCCAGTGAATTCTTCTTTCTCACTTTTTAATTTTATTTTTTTAGGTATTATCCCATCATATTCAATTTACTCTGTCATACCCTCTGTCTGTGTATACTCCTTCTAACTACCCTAATAATGATAAAGTTCTTAGGACTTACAAGTATGATATTCCCATGTAGGAATGTAAATAGTTTAAACTTAAGTCCCTTATGATTTCCTTTTCTTGTTTACCTCTTTATGCTTCTCAAGTCTTGTATTTGAAAGTCAAATTATCTATTAATCTCTGGTCTTTTCATCAAGAATGCTTGAAAGCTCTCTTTCTCATTGAATATCCATTTTTTTCTTCCTGAAGGATTATACTCAGTTTTGCTGGGTAGGTGATTCTTGGTTGTAATTCTAGATCCTTTGCCCTCTGAAATATCATATTCTAGTCCTCTGATCCTTACATGGAAACTGCTAAATCAGAGGTGGGGAACCTGTGGCCTCAAGGCCTTTGGGTGCAGTCTTGTGACTGAGTCTAAGTTTTACAGAATAAATTCTTTTATTAAGGGGATTTGCTCTCTGGAGTTCGAATTCAGTCAAAGGGGCTGCACTTGAGGACTTAGAGGGCCACATGTGGCCTTGAGGCCGCAGGTCCCCCACCCCTGTTATAAATCTTGTGTTATCCTGAATGTGGCTCCATGATATTTGAATTTTTTCTTTCTGGCTGCTTAAGATATTTTCTCTGTGATCCAGGAGCTCTGCGATTTGGCTATAATATTCCTTGAAATTTTCATTTTGACATCTCTTTAAGGAGATGATTAGTGGATTCTTTCAATTTCTTGTTTGTCCGCTGGTTCTAGGCTCTCAGGGCAGTTTTCCTTGATAAATTTTTTTAAACACTACATTTGTTCTCTTTTTGATCAAGGCTTTCAGGTAATCCAATAATTCTTAAATCATCTTTTCTTGATTTATTTTCTTGGTCAATTATTTTTCCAATGAGTTATTTCACATTTTCTTCTATTTTTTTCACTCTTTTTGATTTTGTTTTATTGTTTCTTGATGCCTCATGGAGTCATTAGCTTCCACTTGCCCAATTATAATTTTTAAGGAATTATTTTCTTTAGTGAGCTTTTATATCTCCTTTTCTATTTTGCCAGGTCTAATTTTTAAGAAGTTATTTTCTTCAGTTAATTTTTGTACATCTTTTTCCATTTAGCCAAATTTGTTCTTTAAAGAGTTCTCTTCAGTAGATTTTTGTACGTCTTTTGCCATTTGGTTTATTCTATTTTTTAAGGGGTTATTTTTTCAAGTTTTTTTTTTTTTGGAGAGGGGCCTCCTTTACCAACCTGTTGACTTTTTTTCGTGATTTTTAAAATTTTTTCCCAGTTTTTCTCTACCCCTCTTACTTGATTTTTAAAATCCTTTTTGAGCTCTTCCAGTAATTTTTTTTTTTTGGCCTGAGACCAAGTCACATTTTCCTTTGAGGCTTTGCATGTAGCTGTTTTTACATTGTTGTCTTCTTCTGAGTATGTATTTTGATCTTCACTGTCACCATAGTGACTTTCCATGGTCAATTTCTTTTTTTTTGTTGTTGTTTGCTCATTTTTTCCAGCCTATTTCTTGACTTTTAACTTTACCCTAACATTAGGCTCTGCTTCTGTTGTTGAGGGAACACTGTCTCAAGCTTTAGGTTTTTTATTTTGCTGTTTTTAGAACTAGTTTGAAGAGGAAGTGGGGGAGGGGTTGTAGGTTTTCAGTTCTTCCGAGGTGTTATGCTCTAAGGAGATGTGTGATCACTGCTCTTCTGGCCTGTGCTCTTGTCTATGAGTGACCACAAGCACTCTTTTCCACACCTGGAACTGTGACCAGGGTCCCTGTTCCTGCTAGTACTTCTCACCCTGGGACTGTGATCCAGAACAGAATATGGTCAATGCCACAGAGTCCTGCCCCCACTGCCAGCAAAGGGTCTCCTATAATCTTCTTCTGACGAACTGGTCAGAACCCCTTACCATCTGTGGGCTGAGAGCTCCTGAAGTCACCACCACTGATTCATTTGCTCCCAAGGCCTGATACTGGTTTGGCTGGCACAGCCTGAACTGGACTGTGTTCTATTCTCACTCAGTGAGACAAACCCTTCCTGCCAACCTGCTAAGTTCTCTTGGGTTGGAAAATTTTTCACCCCATCCTTTTGTTGATTCTGCTGCTTCATAATCATTTTGAGGTATTATTTTAATGTTGTTTGAAGGGGAATTTGAGAGGCTTCCAGAGAGTCCCTGCCTTTACTCAGCTATCTTGACTCCTTCCCCTACTTATTTATTTCATTTAGAATGTCCTCTCTTTTCTTTTCTGCTCATGCATATTCTATCCATGCTTCAAATTCCAGCTCAAATTCTATCTCCTCTAAGAAATCTCCTCTGAGAGACCACTTCAACCTTTCCTCCAAAATCTCATGCACTTTACTCCACTTAATTTTCAGTTTTACACTTGCCTTATATTATTCTATTTTTTATATATAAATCTAGGTCCCAATTAATACAAATAATAGATACTATGAAGTATTCTCATTTAAATTTGTTGTCACATTTCCTCTGGGCTGGAACAAATCACCATAATTTGCATAATTATAACTTCAGATAATACTATCTGAATACATGCAATATGTCACAGAATTCATTATTTACACTAATTGGGATCTGGTTATATTAGCCTTGTCTCCCTAATTAAACTGTGATCTTCTCGAGGACAGAGATTATGTCATATTTCTTTTGCATTCCTCTCTCCAATAGTGCCTATTATAATACTATTTACATGGTAGATAAGTACTTGTTAGAAAAAAAATAACACATTTATATAATATTTAAAGGTTTGTAAACTCCTTTCCTAACCAAAATACTAGTGTTAGAATCCCCATTTATAAATGAAGAAACTAAGGTTCAGAGAGGCTAGTGATTTGTACAAGATCTCATAGCTCTTGTGTTGGAGATTATGACAAAATCCAGGTTTCCTGATTGATCAGCTAATCACCAGGCACCTCTTATGTTCCAGGCACCCTCATCCTAAGACCAATGCTCTTTCTACCTCATTTTGATTGAGTCCTCTAGAGTTCAAAATATGATTCCAAGGAGAGTGGACCCTTGCTTCTTTGTCATAGAAGTCTGCTAGGTGGCTAGAGGGAGAGATTTATGAATAAATTATCTACTCTTCTGAATCCCTGATAGTTTCAGCTAGCCCAGTTTTATTGTATTTTTAATCCCTAAAATCCTTTGGCATCTTATTCTTTTCTTCTTTACTTCACCTTAGAGACCATGAAACTCATTGGTAGAAGAGCTAATTTCTATGCACATTTAAAACATTCGATGATCCCTTGAGATGAAGGATGTAATATAAATGTAAGATATAATTAATTGCTATAATTATTGTTTTTGAGAATCTGATTTTTCCCTTGAGGATCATACTTTTATTTTACCAGCTATACATAGCTGACTGAATAATAATGGTGTCTGCCATGGTAAAATATAAAATGAGAAATCATTATTCATTATAATTATATAGAATTCATTATAATTATATAGAAGGCATTATAGTAATAGTAGGTCCACTCTGTGACCTACTTAGAATCTAAAGAAAAAGAAAAGGTGACCAAAGCTTAGGGTTTATAGAATAGTTACTCCTCTTTATGATAGTATTTTGTATGAATTCACTTTTTTCTCTTCATCTTAAGATTACTTACCTGTATTGTACCTATATTGTATTCCCTCCAGTAGAATGTAAACACTTTGAAAGCAAAGACTTTCATTTATTTGTGTCCTCAGGACATATCACAGTGTCTGGCACTTAGTAGGTACTTAATAAATGTTTGTTTGAGTGAATGAAGAGAGTCCCAGAGCATATTATAGACATTTTTAAATATTTTTGACTGCCTCTAAGAGTTAACTCCAGACAGTTCCACTTTACAGAGTACCATTGAGGTATGAAGATAATTAAGGCCATCTAACAAGTGTGATAAACCTGGGACAAAGTCCCAAGTCTCATGATTTAAATATATATATAAAGATATATATACATATATATGTAGCATGTGTGTATGTGTATATACATATATATATATATATATATATATATATATATATATATCCTTCTCTTTTGATGTATGCCAGGTCTTAGGTAACACCTATTTTCCCTTTTGTGCTTGATCCTCAAAAGGTGCCCATTAATTGATTATGAGATTTGGCAAGTATGAACCAAGTCACAATTTAATATCCTAAGCCCTTTGTTTCTAACACCTCACCAGTGATTTCAAAGAGCACCTACTTCTTCTTCCCAAAATATAAGCCAATATGTTGTTCCTGGGGAAGATGGCAGCTAGTTGTTGAAAAAGTATTATACAAGTAATCCTTCTTTTTATTTTTGACACAATTTTTTAAAAAAAGTAATGAAGTCCCCTGTCATCCAGTACCTTGGGAAATAAAGGTCTTGCTAAAATCACATGCTGAAATTAGATGTCATAACAAATCTTATTCCCTGTCCTCAGCTTTGGTTAATACTAGAATTAAAGAAAACCTTTGTAAAAATAAATAAATTTTTAAGTTATTTCACAGGATTGTTGGCAAATCTTTCCACATCTAGACAGAACTGACTGTTTAAGGAACAATTAAGGGGATACTCTTCCTCCTGAGAATGGAAATGATATGGCCTTTGTGTCTAGGGAACATAGTAATAGACCTCTGATTTGCTGCATTTGGTTTGTTCTACGGTCCACCAGAAACCTACTGGGCATCTTGCAGATTTTTCTTTGAAGATACCCCATGGTACACTTTCTATTCCTTCCTAGTCGTGAGAAGTAATAGCCTCAAACATTGAAAAGCTGTCTTGCTAGCATGGCATTGGGCTTATTTTAGATGTGAACAGGTGCATAATGTGGTTCTTTTCTTTGAAACCTAGAAAGCCTCACCCTTCCAAAAATGTTAAGTTTGTAGGTCAATTTGAGTGGTTTTTTTACTCAGTGCAGAGAAACACAGATTGAAGGTCAATGGCAGCAGGGGCTTTCTCAAGAGAACAAAGTTTATGACAGAAGAATAAAGAGTAGTTGTAATCATACTGAATGGAAGTTTTCATTGTTCAAAATCACAATTTCTCCCTGCAGATGATCTCAAAGGTCAGAATTCTAAAAGATTCACACTCTATCCTCAAATAAGGAGATAGTCCCCAAATACAAGTTAGCAAATATATTGGTTTCTATAAGAGTATTTTCCCCCCAAGGTGCTATCTTTTGAAGTTATAAGACTATTAGCCTACAGTCAGTCGAACACACACAAAAGCTGCTTTTCCAGGAGTCATGATAGATTTATGCTGATCTTCCTGCCTTTTTGACCAGTACCTCTTGTAACAAATGGCATACACTTCATCAGCTATAGTCACAGGCAGTCTGGGGCCACAGAAAAGATGTTTTCCTTATGCAATCATCTATTTTGAACAGGGATTGAACCTCCATCGATACTATCCTCAAAGACTGAGCCAACAGTCCTCAAAGATCAATACTTTTTGACAGTGAATCTGGAAACACCAGGAAGTAAGATACAATTTGCTTATTGCTGGAAGATATTTCTCCAAGATGAAGGCTAAACAACTGGTAGATCAGATAAAGACTAATTCAGTAGGCTTATTTTACTCTTCAATCAAAAATAAGTATGTATTTAATGATTATTTTATGTTCAATGCTATGTGGGACTCTGTGGAATATAAAAAGGGAAGTATAGGACATGGTCCTACCCTCAAGGAACTTGAAGCCATTTATTAGTCAGAGGAAGAGATGATCATGAAACATTAAAGAACAGTGAAAGATATAACTAATTGCTAATTATAGGGGGTAGATTGTAGTAGAAAACTCAGAGGAGTCAACTAGAGTTGCTAGGGACTGGAGCTAGGCCTTGAAAGATAGATAGAATTTGGATAGATGGAGGGAAATAGATACAGAGAATGTGTATAGATAGAGATAAAACCTCACGTGTTCAAGGCAAGGTAGATGAGCCTAATCGAATGAGATTAGTAAGAAATAAGTTTACAGAGGTAGAGTGTGACAAGTTTTTTTGTTTCATTTTGTATTTTAAAAGCCAGGCAGATGAATTTAGATTTTATGCAGTAGGGAATAGAAACCTCTTAAAGTTTTTGGAGGCAAGAGGGGATTAGGAAGAAGGGGAGTATCATTGTATAAAAAGCAGTGTTTATGAAAGTATAACCAGTCAGACACATGTTGAACTGATTGTGGACACTACAATAAGGGAAGCCAGTGATGGAATTGTTCTGGTTATAAGCTGATAAAGGCCAGGACCAGGATAGCATCCATAGGAATGGAAATAAAGGGAAGAATTTTGAAGAAAAATCGACAAGATTTAATGACTAGCAAAGTTCCCCATGCTGTGGTTATAGATCCCTATCATCATAGCAAGTGCTTAATAAATGCTCATTCACCCATTTCATACAAGTCTTCCCACATTTCTTTGTATTTTCAATAGT
Source organism: Trichosurus vulpecula (assembly GCF_011100635.1). NCBI lineage: Eukaryota > Metazoa > Chordata > Mammalia > Diprotodontia > Phalangeridae > Trichosurus > Trichosurus vulpecula. The sequence continues at coordinate 399,428,651 of NC_050574.1, read as the reverse complement.
CATTAATCTTTAACTTGCAATGTGTATGATACAAATCACATTTGAAAATTGAAACTTTAGTGTTTATCCAACTCATACATGAATGTTCACTGTAACTGACAGATGAGGAAAGTGGTCATACAACCTGTTTGAAGACCTTCCAAGGAGGGAAAACTGTCACCTATTGAGCCAGCCCTTCTTAGTTTTAGAATGACTCTCATCGATAGGAGAATTTTCTTGACATAAAGCCTAAATTTGCCTCTGTAAAATTTGCACTTGCTTCTCTTGGTTCTGTCCTCTGAAGCCAAAAAGAGCAAGTCTAATCATTCCTCTTCTCCATGGAAGTTCTTAAAATACTCAAAACAGCTATTGTCTCCCCAGCCTAAACATCTCCAGTTCTTTCAACTAGTCTTCCTATGACATGAACTTAACACCCTTCACTGTGCTGGTTACCATCTTCTGGCAACATTTCAGTTTTTCATATATCAAGAAGTCTTCCTTGATCCATGAGATGGATCATCAGACAAATATAAGGAGACTGGAAAATTTTCCATTACATCTACCATGTCCTTCCTCGCATCTGTGTTAACTTAAAGTTTATCTATGGCACCTATCCTTAAGACACAGTAATATTTTCCAAAATATTATCCATCTTCCCTCTTTAAAATCATCTGCTTCATTTTGATTACTTTCTTTCAGATTTGGCAATCGATTTCTGGCCCTTTTTCCCTCCATGGAACCTCAAAGAGACAGCACCCTTTTTTTGACCTATAGAATACAAATTCTTTAATTAACCAGTTGTTCTTACATTGTTAAATTTTTCATTCATTTTCAATGTACTGTCCTAAGATCTTAACACTCTCCATGTAACTTTCTGGACCAAAATGCTTCTCCCTGACCATGACTCTTTAATAAGTGTGTTGTCTCCCCCTCATCACAATGTCTTAGATTTTGTATTCCCAGCGTTTAATACATAGTAATCACTTAATACATACTGCTTGATTTATTCAAATACATTTCTCCTAAGTTAAGGATCTTGTTGGGGACATTATTCATATAGAAAGTCTAAACTAGACTTTCCCTGCTCTTTAGAAATCCCTGGAAGATCTCATGCAAATTTTAAAAACATAATTTCTTATGAACGAATGTATTTAGTTTTGTTCAATAGGTAAGCAAGGTTTGTGAGCTTTTTTCTTGCTTTTTTTTATCTATTATTTCATCATTAGTTTCTTATATTTGAGAACTTCTCCATGATTTAAATTTATGCTTATTCACATGTGACTTGCTTCTTGCTAAGTTCTTGCAATGTCTTCCCATTGCCATTGAAACTCTGGAGTTTGGTGGTTGCTTTTTTTTAGAGAACTGAATTAGATTGCTTTCTGTCAGTGTCTTTTGTTTTATGTCAATTTTACTCTGTCCCCTATAATATTTTTGAGACATTTTCTTCTTTGGTTTCCCAAAATATGTCATTCATACTCTTTGTTTCTTCACATTTATTTTTGCTAGAACATTACTTCTCAGGCTTTATTTCTGAACTCTATCCTCTAGCTCCCTTTTCTTTCATTTACAGTATTCTCAAGTATTCCAATTGTATTGTTCTTTGATTGTTGTATAATTGTTCTGCCAGCTCTGTCACTTTTTTCTTCCATCATAGTTTTTCTACTGTTCATAGTTTTGACAGTTTTGTTAAGAATCTACATAGAACTTTCCAAGCTGTTAAACTTCCTATTAATGTCTTCATTCTTACATCAATTATTTTAATTCCATTTTTAAAGAAGCCAGATCTTCCTTAATTTTTCTCATTGTGTCTATTAGCCACTCTGAAATATCATGAAGTTTTTATTTTCAGTTTGGAGACTTGATTTCTTTTTAATATTTATTCTTCAATTTCTCTTACTTTATAGTATCCAGGCACTAGGCAGCTAGGTGGTGCAGTGACTAGAGCGATGACCCTGGAGTCAGGAGGACCTAAATTAAAATCCAGCCTCAGACACTTACTAGCTGTGTGACCCTAGGCAAGTCGCTTAACCCTATTTGCCTCAGCTCCTCATCTGTAAAGATGAGCTAGAAATGGAAATGGCATACGATGCTAGTACCTTGGCTAAGAAAACCTCAAATGGGGTCATGGAGAGTCAGACATAACTGAAACAACTCAAAAACAAACAACATCCAGGCATTGTTGGAGCCTCCCCCCTTGCCTTTACTCATTTCTCCATTTTTCTTTTTAAGTGGTGTTCTTTTTTTAATTTTTAAAATTAATTTATTTTTAGTTTACAACATTCAGTTCCACAAGCTTTTGAATTCCACATTTTTTCCCCCTTCCTCCCTTCCCCCCTCCCCAATGCAATATGATATGCTCTACATATACATTCATATTAAACATATTTTCACATTAGTCATATTGCAAAGAAGAATTATAATCAATGGAATGAACCACGAGAAAGAAGAAACAAAAAAAAGAGAGCGAGAGAGCAAAGAGTATGCTTCTATCTGCATTCAGACTCCTAGTTCTTTCCCTGGATGTAGATAGCATTTTCAATCATGAGTCTTTTAGAGTTGTCTTAGAACCTCGCGTTGCTTAGAAGAGCCAAGTCTATCAAACTTAGTCCTCGTACAGTGTGACTGTTACTGTGTACAATGTTCTTCTGGTTCTGCTCCCCTTACTCAGCATCAGTCCGTATAAGCTTTTCCAGATTTTTCTGAAGTCTGCCTGTTCATCATTTCTTGTAGCACAATAATATTCCATTACATTCATATACAACAACTTGTTCAGCCGTTCCCCAGTTGATGGGCATCCCCTCAATTTCCAATTCTTTGCCACCACAAAAAGAGCTGCTGTAAATATTTTTGTACATGTGGGTTCTCATTATGAGGAGTTATTGTTTTAAATTTACTTGTTCTTATACTGTGTTTGATACATTCCTTTTTTTCTAAAGTGATTAAAAAACTGGGTTCAAACATGACTCTGTTCTCAGTGATTTTGTTTCCTCTCAAAATTGAACAATTTTAGTCTCTATAAATAAATGTGATTTGGAATATTGTAAAAGTGGCCTTTATTTAGCACCAATAAATTGATATACTACTGGAAGAACTGAACGACATAAATATTGGCATGCTTGTTATAAATAGAGCCAAAATGCATAAGGAAACTACAGCTAAATAAAAGTGTGGCTCACAAAATGTTCCCAGAAAGGTAAATAAAGTGGCTGAGTTAGTGTCATTATATAACAAGAAACATTTCATTTTTTTTATCCCTGGACTATGCTCAGAATAAACCTCAGAAGAAACTAACCACGAGGATAATCATAGCTTATGACCAACATGTTAAGAGGTTGACGCCATTAAGAGTCATTTGATAAGATCTTTCAAACCAAGGCACTTTGTAATTTGACACACAGTGATTTCCCTAAGTTGACACAGAGAAGGACACAGGAGAGGACAGTAGAAAAAAAAGTTTGATGATAATAAACAAAAGAGGCCAAAACTTGTCGACTACCTGTATCATTATAACTGCATCACAAACATCACATCTGTAGAATATGCATTGGATATATGGAACATTGAATAGAGTCATGCAAAAAAAAAAAGAAATTTATCCTATTTCAGCAGATAGGAAATGATTGGTTCCTGGTACGCATTTCTCAATTATCCATCTGAGTTTATTCAAACATGACAATAATAATAACCAACTAGCATTCATATAGTACTTTAAGGTTTACAAATATTTTTAACTTGATCCTCGCAATTGTGGGGGGTAAGTGCTGTTACCATTCCCATTTTACAGGGGATGAAATTGAGACCCACAGAAGTTAAGTGACTTGCCCAGCCTCATACTTTTAGTATCCGAGGTCAGGTTTTTAACCCAGGTCTTCCTGACCCCAGGTCCAGGGCTCCATCCACTGCATACCTGGCCACCTATATTATAATTACATAATAAACTAGTTGTGAGAGGCATGGTATAGTGCAAATCAATAGTGCTGTGCTTGAAGTCAAGAGGACCTGGATTTGAATCCTACCTTATATACTTACTAACTTTGAGACTGTGGACAAGTTGCTTAACCTCTATGGGCATGTTTCCATGATGTTCAAGGTTCCTTTCATCTCTATATCTACAATCCTATGATTTTAGGGCAAAGGTCAAAACTAGTGTCAAAGTACATGAAGATGTAAAGATCAGAAAATACTTAATAATTTTAACAGCTACCATTTTGACTATTTAAGCTCAGTTCTTCCCCAAAAGCAAAATGGATAATGGTAAAGACATTGACTCTGCTTATCTCCATAAAGGAGGCCAAAAGACCCCAGGCAGCAAAGCAGAGATCTCCCCGTTAAGTGGAGAGCCTTGATAACCAAGTACAACACTAGTTTGGAGGACAAACCTATGGGCAAAACATTAGAGAAGAGAATTCCAGAAGATTACGAGCAGTATTGCTTTGCAGAATAGTGAAAAACAATGGAAAGGAAAATGTTTGGAGAAAGCTTGGCATGGGACAAGACCGAACCAGAGGATCCTGAGAACATTTATAGATAAAACTGGAAAGCAACCAGTAGATGACACATAGAACATATTTCCCAGTGTGTCTTTAGTGACGTATTCTCATCATCAGTGAGAAGGAAACCAATACATTTGCACTCCCAACACCTCAGTATCTGATATATGATGGGAGGAAGAAGAAATAACACAACGATGAAGCTAAAAAGAGGAGTCCAGATGAAATACACAAAAAGAAATGTATGCTGTTTTTTAAAAATTGTAAACATATTCGTAATTAAATTTCCAAGATATCTAAAATAGGAGAAATCACAGGATTATAGAAGGGATCTCAGAGTTTACTCTAATCAAACCCCGTATTTCACAGATAAAGTAACTGAAGAACAGCCAAGTTAAGTGACTTGCCCAAAGTTACGCACATGGTAAGTAGGAAAGCTGGAATTTGAATCTAGACATCCCAGTGTACTTCTCACCTCATTATGCTCCTCCTGGAAAGATACCAAATGATTGGAAAAAATTATGAGGGATTTTAACCCTTCAAATATACCTGATTAGATATCAGCATCCACTGCCCTATATTCCTGCTTTTATAAAAATGATCCATACCCACATCAAAAGTTTGTTTCATGAAAATATGAGTGGAATAGGGAGTTTTTGAAGATGATTTTTTGCTATATCAGAATACATCTTCCAAGTCACATAATTAACTTTAAAATTTACACAGTACAAAATCACATAGTGTTGGTTGTTGATGTTGATACATTTTCCTCAGCATACTGAAAAAACCCTTAAAGCCTCTGCACCAACAATGTATTTCCTATGTACATTTTAAAATCATAAATAATTTTTGATAAATATAACACAGAGATAACTTTGTCCATTGATTTTTCAGACATTTGTATTGTGAATGGCATTGTACTAAACACATCTAGCTACAGAAGATTGTAGGAGCTGTTCCTTGAGGTCCAAGATCACTTGAAAGAAATTCACATACTAAACCCTACTAGAAAAACCAAGTGGATGAAGAATGCCTGTTATCCAGATTAGGAAAAGCAGTTGTGCAGTCAGAGATTTAGCAGATCAATTGGACAAACAAATCATAGATTTCACGCTTGGAGGAAACTCAGAAGTGAACTAGTACGACGTCCTCATTTTTGAGGCCCTAACAGGGAGGGCGGCTTCCCCAGAGTCATTGAAATGCTAAGTGATAGATAGAATTTGAATCCAGGTGGTCTGACTCTAAATCTAGTTCGTCACAGCTGCCTCTTAATGGATTAGTTCATCAGTATTCTGTATTATATCCGTGTGTGTACGTATATTGTTGTTGTTGAGTCCTTTCAGTCGTGTCCAACTCTTCATGACCCTTTTGGGGAGGTTTTCTTGGCAAAGATACTAGAGCGGTTTGCCATGTCCTTCTCTAGCTTATTTTATGAATGACTGAGGCAAACAGGGTGAAGTGACTTGCCCAGGATCACGCAGCAAGTAAGTGTCTGAGGCCTGATTTGAACTCATGAACATCAGTCTTCTTGATTCCAAGCCCAGGGCTCTATCCATTGTAAGACCTAGCCAATATATATGTGTGTATGTATGTATGTATGTATACACATATACATATCTACACGTATATGTGTACATCTGTAATACCTATCTATGTATGTATGTATCTGTCTGTATGCATGTTATGTGGGTACATAGATATCCTAGACAGGCAGTGTGACATAGCACATTGAAAACTGGCTTCCAAGTCCAGAAGACCTTGGTTTAAGTCGCACTTCCCACCCACAATGGCTGTGGGACTCTAGACAACTCCCTCAAACTATAAATTGGGAAGATATAAAAAAATGCCAAGCTGCATTGGTAAGAGAGTTTCTTCATTTGAGAAATTCTCCTTACCAATGAAATAACTGATTCAGTCCCTATCTCTGTGTCCAATCATCACTGAAGATGGAAAATAAACTAGGCCTAAAGATGTATAGTAGACAGGCAATGGGCATAGAAATCTGTCTTGCCCTATAAGAAAGTAAGGGAAAAGGGGATGGGGGGGAGTGGGGTGACAGGAGGGAGGGCTGACTGGGGAACAGGGCAACCAGAATATATGCCATCTTGGAGTGAGGGGGAGGGTAGAAATGGGGAGAAAATTTGTAATTCAAACTCTTGTGAAAATCAATGCTGAAAACTAAAATATCAAATAAATTAATAAATAATTCACCAGGAAAAAAAAATGTGTAGTAGAGTTTGGATTTGGGTAATTGTGTAATACAATGATCCCAGGCTTTTCCCAGACACACTCACAAAGAATCTATCTTTTCAACACTAATAGTCTCCCAATAATTATATATGACTCTCATCCTTGGTACACCATAATCTCCAAAGAATCAAAATGTGTATGATTTTAAAAAATGAAGAGCTATGGGGTCAGCATAAGTCAACTGAATTATATTGCCAGTGATTACTTGCACAGAATGAGTGGGATGGAAGGTATCATTCAGAAAGCATGTGATGAGCAAACAGTGTGGGAGGCCATTTAGCAAGAGCGAGGAATAGTAGTTGGATAGTTATGCTGCTCTGATATTCATGAACTTCTGAAAGGCCTAGAGGAAGTACTAGAGTGTTTTTCTTTTCGTCGATACTACATAGAGGATTTATAGGAAACATGGAATAGAATCACACAGGAAAAGAACATGAAAGTACATTGCACTCTTCTCTGTTGGAGGGAGTAACCACATAAATGAGGTCAAAAATCCATTGAAATATGTGTCAGTGTTCAAATGGTTAACTTCACATGTACAGGATGAGGATTGGAGTGGAGCATGATTAAACATCAGTTCATGAGGAAAAAATCTTGGAATTTTTTGGTAGCTTCCAAGATCAAAATTAGTAAAATGGTATCAACTAGGTGACTCCCTGGATATAGCACTGGGCCCGGAGCCAGGAAAACTCATCTTCATGAGTTCAAATCAGGCCTCAGATACTTACTAGCTGTGTGACCCTGGGCAAGTCATTTGACCCTGTTTGCCTCAGTTTTCTCATCTGTAAAATGAACTGGAGAGGGAAATGGCAAACCACTCAAGTACCTTTGCCAAGAAAACTCCAGATAGAGTCACAAAGACTTGGATATGACTAAAAATCAACTGAACAAGATAAAAATAAGTTGACAGTATGTCATAGCAGCTACAAAGCCTAATATGCTATCATAGGCTTCATTAAAAAAGATATATTGTGCTGAGTAAATGAGGTATTAGTATTGCTGTACAAACAATATCTTGAGTACTGGTTCCCCCCACTCCTCCCCATATTGCAAGAAAGAAACAGAAAAGCTGGTATATATACAGAAGATGACAACAAGGATAGGATCTAGAAACTATACCATATACAAGGAATTACTGCAGGTAGTAGGAATGGTTGACTTGAAAAAAAAGATTTAATGAGAGCACAACTATATCCACATATTTGAAAGATGAAAGAAAGAGGAATTATACTTGTTTTGCTTGAGGTTTGGGTGAGAGAATACAATATGAATCCTCCTCAAATAGATATTATTTCCTCATGTTAAAGGAGCAGCACAAAAAAGTCATGACAAATAAGACCCACCAAGTCTTTCTCTCCCTCTCAACCCCCACCCCACCTCTCATTTCTTCTTTAATATTCATTGGCTGTGAGGAGGGATTCTTCCTGTGAGGTCTTTTCCCACTCTGTCTTATCAGTCAGCTTTTATCAAGCTTTATAGCAGGCATCTTGCTAGATTTTGGGGATACAGAGACAGTACTGACCTCACAGAGATTATATTCTAATGGTAGAAACAATGTTCATTTGCTTTATTTTAACTGCTGTTTGAACTAATCGTCCCCATGAGTCCCAGTCATTAACTGTTGTCCTCTACTTAAAAAAAAGGATGTGGTGGTGGTGGCAGGGAACACTGATTATATCTTATGTTAGTTATTTGTATACATTTCTTTTCCTTCATCTTGAGTGGAAGCTTCCTGTGGACATAAATCCAAAGCTTATATTTCTTTGCTTCTGTTGAATCCATGAAAATGGCCTTATCATGCCATTTGAGAGATTTAATGAGGATTGATATTAATGTGTATTATAAAGATCTAAAAATGCAAAAAGAGAGAGGCCAAGGGTAGGAATGAATTGCACAAAAGAAAACAAACAGCACAGGAAAGCGAGAGAGCACCGAGTAAAAGAATTGTGCTTCCAAGAAAATGTTTGAAAGGTGATAAGCTGGGTGGCCAATGAACTGTAGCAGAAGCATCTGGGTGTGGTTTTTCCAGCTATTTAGATTGTTCTCAGAGCCTGGAAGGCTGGGGTGTTGAGAAAAATACAAAATTGAAACTAATTTGAAACACTGAGAAAAGGCTAAGTTAAAAGAGACATTCGAATAAATTTGAGATGTAATTTGCAGTTTAGCCTTGCAGTTTACCTTTAAGGTCAAAAGCAATGTGTAAATTGAATGAGCTTTAAAACCCACTGGGAAATCTAGAGAATTCAGGGAGACTATGTTTCTAAAATTAGGTGGGAGTTTATTTGTCTGAATAGTCTATCATGACTCTTCATTCAGGGGATAAGTATATGTTTAATTACCTATTTCAATAAGAGAAGAGTAGATTTTCCTGAAATATCACGTTAGAGGAGGAGCCTCTCGATATTTTTTGGAAGGATGTCAGGGTAATTTATACTCTGGAAGTCTTTTAAAGTTTTATTTTCTTAGTCTCAAAAAGAAAATAACTTAGGACATTCTGTTTTTTATAGCTGGTCCTAAAAATGGTTATGAGAATTGGCAGGGAAGAATGCCTGTGATTATTCAGCCCTTTTGGAGAAGAAAGCATAGCTTCTCTTTCTAAGTGTTTTCATTTCCTTTTATGTCGTTGTCAAGGATCTTGCCTTGTCGGGCACACTTTCAGCATTGAAAACTTAGCTTGACTTAGACTAATGTGAAGACACTCTCAGTGTGGGACATGGAAGGTCTGTGACACATTTGTAAATGTTTAGATTGTGTGTGTGTGTGTGTATGTGTGTGTGTGTGTGTATGTGTGTTGCTAGAATGCTTACTTTTTGTTAACCTTGTTTTCTATGTAATTTGATGGGTGAAAGATTGATCCATTTTCTGATCGGATGATGAGGATAGAGACAAGCAAAGAGCAAATGATTAAAACAATTTATTTTGCAGAATGGCAGTTCACTTTGGAACTTTAAAAATAATGAACATTTATTTTATTTTCCCAAAGCCTGTGGCTTTGAAAATTTTTGCAAATGATTATGTAGTTGTTCCTTTTTTTAAGCCTAACATGGATAATCTTTTTTGATTAAAACATAATAGGCTAAATGCATATTATTTATCCTTTTTAGAGGACATGCTAAGGTTGGTTAAGAAATCCTTAATTTTGTATCCATTTCTCTGCAGACAAGACTGTACAACTTCACATACGCCCAGGAAGGAATAAAATTTGCTATGGAACACCTCTGTCAAAATAAAATTTAATCTCATCTACCTTGTGTTCCTTGACAATAGCTAGATTTTCCATGAGATTCCCATGGCATTTGGACATTCAGAGCTCATTTCCAAGAATATTCAAGGTAGCATCTTAACTTTTTAAAAAAGACGGTACTTGTGATTCAATTAGCTTTAATTATCCATGGAGTTATTATCCAAAAATAACTATTGTTCAGAGGTAGCACTCAGGTAAGATCATCTGTAGGTAAATGAAGGAAGCAAAAAAAGGAAAAAAAAATTGCCATGCCCATCTAAACAGATGGAGAAACTGTGCAAAATCTTTATATAGGTGGGCTTGATAGCAAAGATAGATGTCTCCAAATGGAGTTGGCATTCTATTTATACAGAAAAAGACAGAGTGACTAGGGAGCAAACAATGAGGAGCAAACAAAACTGAGAAACTCTGACTCTTGCCATGGGCCTATAGAAGAACCTTTGTGCATCAATTTCCTTGTTTTCAAAGGAATAACAGCATTGATCTAGAGAACTAATACAAGTAAAGTTCTGTGAGACCACTCAAGGGATATAAAAAAAATGAGAATAACTTCTACATAGTTGTCATTAGGACTCACTTCTCAGACTTAACTCTTTACCAAAAAGCATTGTGGTAGACGCTATCCAAAGCAAGAAACATCCTTACCCTTTCTGATCTTGCAATCTGAGCCTAATATCAGCATTGTGAAGTATTTAACTGTTTTGCTGTTTAAATCATCTCCAAGGACAATGAAGTCATAATTACAAGCTTAACTTCTCTGCTTTTAGTTTGATATTTTCAAGTTAGATTGATTACAGTGGAGGAAATTATAGACTGAGGTTCTTGTGGTTTCTGAAGATAAATCAGAGAATACAGCAGCTTACCTTGGGTTATATTGACACAGATCAGGTGCTCTACATCAGAGGTTCCCAAACTTATTTGGTCTACCAACCCATTAAAAAAAATTACTCTGTGATGCACCCCACCGCACCCCGGAAATCTACTTTCTTTAATCCTTTAACAATTTTTTAAAAATTTGTGTCATTTCAAAAAAAAATATAATATATATTTGTAAATTATGCATCTTAAATTTAATAATTTATCATAAACTTGTTTTTCTTGCATTGAAATTTTGATGATGCAATATTGCATCATGTAACCACATGTAAACAAGTCATTACATGCACATATTCTTGCCCGTAGATGCTGGACTTCCCAACAATGTACCACATGCTTGCCTGCCAACACTTACTTGGCAGACTTGACCACTGATCGGTTATAACTTGCATTTTCTGTCTTTATTTGGAAAATAATGTAATCACTACAACTTAACCTCTGTTACACAACAGATGAAACAGGTACAGTCAGTTTTTCAAAATATTCTTATCTTTTCTTCTTTTCCTTCTGGTTCCACAGCCCCCTTATTTTTATTCAACCTCCACCAGTTGCACCTGAGTCTACTACCCCCCAATCAATCCAGTGCCCCCCAGGGGGCAGTATCATCCACTTTGGGAATCTATGCTAATAGATCAAATACTCTGCAGTACTCTGGTTCTAGGTCCAGCTCTGCCATTAACTGTGACTGTGTCCAAAGTACTTCTTCTCAGCCATAGCTTTCTCATCTGTAATATGAGGGAGTTGGTCTTGACCTCCCAAGTTCTTTGAGCACTCACATACTATGACTTGCAGGCTATTACTTGGATGGTTGTTGGTACTTCCTGCCCTCAGAAATTACTTTGTATATAAGTTATCTCTCTCTATGTTTCTTTCCAGTAGAATAGCAGTCCCTCCTCAGGGAAAGAACCATTCTCTCTTTCTCTCTTTTTGTCTTGTCTTTGAATCCTTATTGCCTGTCGTGGTTTCTATGAGATAGCAGATGCTTAATAAATGCTTGTGGAATTGAATTCAATATATAAAGCTCATTATCAGTCTTTCCAACACTCTGGATAGGACTTAGTGGCATCACAAATATAGCCTATATAAAACCTTGGGGGCAACCAGTTCTGTGATGGCAATGACAGAAGCAACTCCCAGTGAGAAAACTCCTTCTACTAATGGCTCCTTGTTTTGCAATTTACAATCCCCAAATCCAGAGAAGTGCCACTTGGGGCATTGAGAGGTTAAGTGATCTACTTAGAGTCACACAACCAGTATGAGCCAAAGGTGAAATTTGAACCTACATCTTCCACTCTGCAATGATCTTTTTCTTAATACTTATCAGTAAAATGTGGGATAATGGGAGTAACCAGAAACTGTGATATAGCATATAAAAAAGTAAGGGAAAAATTAACCCAGTAGCTTGCTACAAAATGAGGTATGCAAGTCTCAATGAAAAATTCAGTAGGAATAGTGTCACCAAATCCATGACCTTGACTTATCTGATTTTTTTTCTGGTTTGTTTTGAAGTTAATTCAGGGCTAAACTAGGTCTCTTTCTGACTCCAAACAGTTCACTGTGCTAAGAATGCTGGGAAGTTGGTTCAGTTCTGCCCCTTCTTTCTGGGGTGGAGACTCGCTGTTGTTCCAGAAGATTTACTGTTAGTATTACCTAAATTATGAGTTGGAGACTGTTGGGACTATTGGTTGGCTTCCCTGCCAATTGAAGTTCTACAATGAAACATTGATTTCTTTGAGTCTTGAATGCACCTTTTCCCCTAGCCAGTGCCATAGAAATGCTGACAAATTCTTGCTCTGACTCCTTTTTCTATATCAATGCTGAAACCATCCTTCTTGTTTGCATTTGTCATTGCATGCTATAATTTCCAGGATGGTAGCTTATTTTCCATTATTTACAAGTAATTAGAATATCATTTATAGCTTAAAGACGATTTAGCCTGAGATTCCTGTCACCTGAGATATAATAGTAGCTTCTTAATTTGTTTACTTTCTTTCCAGTTTCTTCCCTCTCTAGTATTTCTTACTACAACCAAATTTATAAGCCTGAAACATTGATCTGACCATATCACTTTCCTACTCAAAAACCTTTAGTGGTTTCCTATTCCCTGAAAGACAAAACACTACCTCCTGAGCCTGCCATTTAAAACCTATTTAAATATGGCTCCCATTTCCTTTTCCAGTGTTATTCCATTTTACTCCTCTTCATATATTCTTGGCAAGTTGCTGTAATGACAGATTCCTTGTATGTAACATTTCATTGCATTCATCCATAACTTTTTAAACAGTTGATTTTCCATGCCTGGACTGTACTCCCTCTTCACTTCCATTTCTTAGAATCCCTAGCTTCCTTCCAAGCATTTCTCACGTGTCCCATAGTAACTGAGGCTTGTGTGGGGGTGGGGGTGGGGTTCTTTGTATTTATTTATCTGTCTATATGGTACATCCTCTCAGAATATAATTCTTTGGAGGGAAAGATTGTTTTGTCTTTACCTTTTATATCCCTAGGGTGCACAGTGCCATGAACATGGTAGATACTTAATAAATGCTCATTGAATTGAGATTAAGTTGTCACGATGGTTACCTTAATTCCCTTCAGCAGTTCATGTTAAAATGATAAACCCGTACGTTAGGGTGGATAACTTTAGGGAAGATTCCCACCTACTTTCTGTGGCTTCTTGTTATCTCAATCAAAATGAACATGATCAGTATTATACTAGGCATAAATTTTAAAGATTTCATGGGAATGGCCATGATGACAGATATATGTGTGCACATCTATACATATGTTTATGCGTATACACATAAACATACACTTCTTTTTCATCGTTATGAGGACCTCCAATGAGGAAACTCCTACCAATTCAGATCAGAATGTCCTTTGTAGTTTATAGCCTTGGAGAGTTTTCTGAGGCTTTAAAAAGATTGAATGACTTGCCCAATCAAGTCAAGAAGTCAACAAGCATTTGAGTTCTTACTATGCACCAGGCACTGTGCTGGGCGCTTGGAATAGAAGCAGAAAGAAAGACAGTCCCTGCCCTTAAGGAGCTTGTATTTAATAAGACAACACATTCTCTGCCCCAGGATGGCAGACAAAGCCCAGAGAGTCATAAATGGAGCATGGAGAGGAATGAAGACTTGACTAGCCTGGAAACTTTCCTTAAATAGGAAGTTCTGTGCATAACCAGACAATCAGAGGAAGAAACTATATGGGAGAATGTACTTCCAGGGCAAGAAATCCAGGAGTGGCTCGAACTTCCAGGTTGAGGAAGCTTCTGTAGCATGATAAGGAAAGTCTAGGCAGTCAGGAGCTGTCAGGAGCAGGATTTAAACCCAGGTCTTCATGAGTCTAAGATCAGCTCTGTGTCCATTGTACCATGCTGTCCTTCATTATATTACATACAAGAAATCCATATATATACATACATCTGTTTGTGCATAGGTTTGCTGATGTCAGGAGCAATGTATTTAATTACCATCACTGTAGACTTCACCTCTACCTCATATTTTAAGCACACACACACACACACACACACACGCATGCACGCACACATGCACTGAAAAAGGTTTGAGATCATATGCTCCTGAAGTTCCCTTTGCTCTAAGCCACGCTGCTTCTCGCTTGTACTCTTATGAGTGCATCTCCGGGCAATTTTTGGAAGCTATTATCTGGAACTCCTTAAGGGGAGCCAAAGGCCTAATAAATGCAAATACTGATGCTGGGCAAGGTAAAACATTGTTTTGAGTGTGTTTCAGTGAAAGTAAATGATGCCCTTAGATCCTTCTTTTTTCCTGGTTTGATTGGGGGAAGGGATTGGAAAACAGTATGATATAGGTCACCAGAAAGAGAAGCCAGGGCATGAGGAAATGATGCAACTGAGAGAAGAGAAAGGAACAAGAGGAAATTGGGAAGACCAAGAGCAGACTTCACTGGTGGGGCATTTTGCTGGCCCTCCTCTGTGTGAAAACATATAATTACATTCATAGCTACCCCATGTCATATACTGTTTGTATATTGGCAAAAACTGTTACAGATGAGAAGCTTGAACCAGAGTTGAGTTGTGACTAGTTAATGTGATAGAGGCCCTTGCAACATTTTGTTAATCAAACATGTCAGTTAAATTGCTAAGAAAGGGTTCTTTTCTGTTGAAGGGATACAATTTGTATCAGAAAGTAATCCCAGGGAAAAATTAGAAAGAACAAGCATAGCCCCAAAGAAGATATATGAGAAAACACCCCCCACCCCCTCCACACACACACGCACACTCCTTTGCAGGGGTGGAAAGTCCAGGATTGTCAACACCATGACTATGTCCTGGAGCTCAACTGTTTGCAACTTTTCCTCACTCACGAAGAGTGATGACTTGATGCTCAATGCCTGTGTGTGGGGTAGTGTGGGAAGGGAGAGATCCAAGTTTTTCTTGCTTCCAGGGTTGAAAGAGGACATCAGTGGTTCCTGGTTCTTTTCAGGGAAGGATCTCTGGAGGAAAAGAAAGACTTTGGGAAGAAGCCAACATGATGGAAACACTGGCTCCTCTTTGTGGATGACTTTGTGTTAATTGTGCTTTGTAATGTACTCAGTCATCATGGTTATGAACAGCTTGTGCGCATGAGTAAAGGAAAAGGATGTCAGGAGCTATTTAGGGATAAGGTTTGGCTAGAGATGAGTAGGTCCCAGGGCTGTCTAGAGCAAAACATCTTTCTATTGGGTCAAGGATGGAGAGAGAAGAAAGAGAATTCAGAGCCTAGGGAAGTGACCTGAAAAAGTACTGGGGGGCGGGGATCAATGGGGAGAGGGTAGGAAATGGAAGTCTCAATGAAGACAAAGAATGGGAGAGGTGAAACATGGGGAAAAGTGGAATGAAGAGGTTATTATTAGATAGGGGAATGTCCGAATTTCTAATTAGGGACATGGCATATATCTGAATGTGTGGTTGATGTGTAATAAGGAATTAGGAGATTGGGGATTTTGACAAAGAATCTATGCAAATATTAAAGTCTCCTAGTGTAAGGAGGATCACCAAACTGTATTCTCTCAGTATATAGCCTCTTTTCTAAGAAAATGGCCATCCATTGTGACCTCCCTTCATATTACTTCTCAAAACCCTTCGACATCTTTATCTAACTACTCTTCCTTTGCATCAGTCTTTGAGAAGGTGATACTTTTTTTTAGCCAAGTCCTCAGCTTGTATCCTTGATCCCATCCCTTCCAATCAGTAATTACTTCCCTTCCTCTCATCTTCAACCTTTCACTTTCCCCTAGGTCCTTCCTACTATCTGCAAACACTCCCAGGTCTTCCTCATCTTTATAAACAAAACAACAGCAACCACAAACCTTCACCCTGTAAATATTCCCTCAAGCTATTGTCTTATATTTCTTCACTTTCACTGGGGATACTGTATCCCAAAGGATACAGAGGAGAGTAGACTTGGACAGAGATACTAGAAAGAATTCCTGGATCCTCCTGCTACTAGCCCTCCCTCTCCAGCTCCTTATTTCTCATTTATAATTGGATTTCTGACCCTAACATTTTTTGAAACTGTTCTCTCCAAGGATATCAGTGACTTGTTACCTTGTGGCCTCTTCTCAGCTCTCTTCCTCTTTGATTTTACCTTTCATTTCCATTTCTGTCTCTCCTCCTCTCTCCCCTCTCCTCCTTTCCATGCTTTTCCCCTCCCATTCCTTCCCATTAATTCTGCTAATGTGCATAAGATTACTTGTTACGCCCACTGAGAGTAGATGGAAATACCATCAGAGATTTTTGTGGCCCCACAAAAATGATATATGGATCAAAAAAGCTTGAGAAATTCTTCCTTTAAAGGATCTGGCTGACTAAACATTCATGTGCTTCTAACAAATTAAATGGCTGTGAAAAATAATTTGGGAAAAGGCTGCTCTGCCAGTGCTTTTTTTTAATTATTATTAATTGGAAAATCTTGGTGCAGTGGCAGCTTTAGTGCTAAAGCAAATTAAACATTCATGGTTCTGGGGGCTTTTTCTGTACGTAGTGCCCAAGACTTGCTGTGTTTTGAAAGAACTCACCAGGCTGATATTGAACTGGACATTGATCTGACATGAGGCTTAGCAGAATCCCGAATTGAGAGCATTTTCAAAAAGGATAGTGGTTTTAATTATTTTCCCTTTGATTCATTTACTTATTGATTCATATTTGAAAAAACAAAAGGAAGGGACTGTAAGTCATTAGAGAAAGCAGATGTTGCACCCTTTAAAAATCAAAGCAGTCCATTTAGATGCCATATTGGGGTAAAGCAGAGGCTTATTTTCATAGTTAGACTGCTGAATTAAACATGACAGCTCTGAATTTATTCCAACATTTAAATCTAGTATAACATAGAATAAATTATGTTAATTCAATTTAAAATAAATATCTGCTATATGAACAATTCTTAGTATCAATTTAGATGTTCATTCCAAAGATTTGGTGTGAGGAATAGGGGAGGCTGAGAAGAAAAAAAAAATTGTTAATATTTAATTCCAAAAAGAACATGTCACAAAAAGAAATAATAACTGACTTCTATTTTCTATATTCTTTATATATTCATTCCCATGTCTAGGTTACCTAAAATATTCTGGTGTGGATGCACCTGTCCATAGTCTCAAGAAAGTCCCTATCTCCAGTGGGTGTTGCATGCAATTCTTTGACTGCTAGACAGGACCTACCTTATGAGGAGGCAGTTACTTATATACTGTTCTTTGACGGGGGTTTGTCTCAGATCTCTTTTCCAGAAATGGTTGCCTTACTATAAGCCTTAGCTCTTTAATTCTACTGTTACAAAAAAAAGACTTTTAAGAAACCTATTTTAAGAAGACTTTTAAATCTTGAATTTGTATTTGGTCCTTTAAAATGTAAATGCCACTGATTGAAATAGCACCCTAAACCATTATTAATGGACACCATTGTGTAGATCAGACATGCACAACATACAGCCTGTGGGCCACTTGTGGCCTACCAAAGGATTTCACTACTGCACACTCTCTCCTGTTTGTCATGTGACCCATGGCAACCAAACATCATCAGTCTGTCTCTACTTACCTCTACTTGGAAAGTGAGCTGCTCATCACATATCCTGCAGCCCAAAGAAACTTAGCCTATTTTAATTTTGGCCCCTACCTACTGCCCAGTTTTGCAGGTCTGGTGTAGATTGTTGTTAGTCAGGTAAGAGAGGTGTTTTGTGGGGAAAGAAACTCAGGAAAAAGAAAAGAGAGAAGTTTAAGAAAGGGGAGAACAAGGAAAAAGGTGAAGGACAAGTGCCAAAGATGAAGATTGCTTAGATAACAATTTTGTTTAACCTAGCTCCTGGGGTTGAGAACCTGAATGAAGAGATTGGGGCCTGGAGATATGACAAGACTCTCCCGTTCATTTCCCCCACCATTTAGAAGCATATGTTTCCTAAATGGGAGGTTTTTATGACAAGACAGTGGCTCCCCCACCCAAAGAATGCATATCAGAAGAATATTTCAAGGTCCATGGTCTCAGAAAAAAGTACAGGAACACAGCAGCTGAGAGCATCAGATTTTTTCATCAGGGCTATATTCCTTCAGGCCTTCATAGTCTCTGGCTTTGAGCCCACCATTGATTCTGCCATTGTAAATGCTAACTCTCAAGAGGAAAGTCCACAAAGAAAACATCAAGCTAAGAATGAAGTCTTCTTGTCTCCCCTTATACACAGACCTTGCCTCCTCATATGGTTGTCTGTGTTTTAATTAGTTTCCTTCTTTCCTCAAAATCTTTGTCCTTTGAGGCTTTAGGGGGTTCAAGGCCAAGTTTACGTTTAGTTTTATATTAATTCTTGCCTTTCATAATCCTTGGACTTACGTCTTTGGGAAGACATTCTTATTTGCCCACTTATCAGAGTCATTGAATGATTTTCTACATGAGCTTTCTTATCTATGGGCTTTTAACTTGTGGTCAGGAAAGGTTCTCTCCTTCTTAGGAATATAAGGCTAGTAGTTAACAAAAGACCTTTGATATTTATTGAATGTATTATGTATATATGTTATGTATATGTGTGAATATATACTACATACCAGTGTGTATGTATGTGTGTATCATGATATATATGTATTGTGTATGTGCACATGTACACGTGTGTATTATAATTAGAGGAAGGTTAGCATGGCATAATAGATAGAGAGTTGATCTCAAAGCAAAGAAGAACTGATTGAAGTCCCATATCTGATACATACTGGCTATAAATCCATCAACAAGTATTTACTAAGTGCCTTCTATCTGCCAAGCAGTCTACTGAGCACTGGGGATACAGAGAAATTCTGTGTGACTTTGGGCAAATAACTTAGAATCTCGATGTTCTAGGCAGAGCTTTAAGACTGTAAGTTGTGGAGAAGGTGCCCCCCTTT
Source organism: Trichosurus vulpecula (assembly GCF_011100635.1). NCBI lineage: Eukaryota > Metazoa > Chordata > Mammalia > Diprotodontia > Phalangeridae > Trichosurus > Trichosurus vulpecula. The sequence continues at coordinate 399,409,436 of NC_050574.1, read as the reverse complement.
ATTGGTTGAGGTACTTTTTCACCTTGAAGTTCACAATGAAGTCATAGGTCCAATCTCTGTCCTTATATGTACATGTGCCCACTCTTCCCACTGAAGCTGTGTGAATTTGTGAGAGAGCATGTCTTAGGTTGGTGGAATGAGTATTTTGTTACTACCGTTCATGCAATGCCATTTCAGTAAAAAACAATGCTTTGAAAAAAATTGTGTCTTTTGGATAACTTTTAGAGGTAAATATGTATGTGGAAGCTTGTGAGCTATAGTTTTGGAACTGTAGAATATCTTGGAACCAGGGTCAACATCCCCTTAGGGGACCCAACCCACAAATACAAATTAGGGAGAGGGTACCCAGAGAAGATGCGACTCAATATTTTTCCTAACAGATCTAGCTTAGGAAATGCTTGCATGCCTACAAAAGACTAGCATACAAAAAGTTCATTGTATTAATTAGCAGCAAATCTATTTGTCTGCTATATTAATTACTAGTATACTATTTCTCCAGGCAAGGGGAACTTATGATTTTGTTTTTCTTATAATTTGATTGAGGCTAGTTTAGTAGAAAATCAAAGAAGAGATATTAACAAAAGACAAGGCAAGAGCAGGAATTCTCACACATGGTAGATTTGCTCTATCTTATATAGGGATAGAAGGAACTAATCTTGATTTGCAAAGTTATGATAATGCTAGAAAAGTATTTTCTCCCTGCCCTTAGCCCAAGACAATCCTTTGAATGGGAGAAAAAGACCATTTAATGAGTTCCTATTTTCAAAAAATAGCTACATTATTTGGAAGTCTAAAGGTTGTTTTCATTTATTTAAAAACAAAACAGAGGTATTTATTATTATGTAGAAGCATGTACCTACATTATCTTTGCAAATTAATGTAAGGAACTCCCAGTGAGGAAATTCCCTTTATCAATACAACTTACTCCAGTTCTATAATTTATAGGCTTAGATAATTGCCTAGGTAACAGAGAAATCAAATGATTTGACCAGGCTCACACAGAAAGTATGTGGTCAGGTCTTCCTGACTCCAAGGTCAGCTTTCTATTCATTATTCCATGCTTCCTCTCTCTTTGGATTTTTCATATTTCATTACAGTCATATACCAGAAATTATTTGGCAATTCCCCAGTTGCTGGACATCCAAAGTGTTTCTAGCTTTTTGCTACCACAAGTACTGCTATAAATATCTTGGTATATATGGGACTTTTTCCTCTGTCTTTGGACTGCTCTGGGATAAATGCCCAATAGAGCTATCTCTGGGTCAGTTTAGTTGCTCTTCTAGCATGGTACTGTGGAATTTTTTGTGTGCATTTTCCCCCTCTAGAACAGCTACCACAGTTTATAGCTTCACCAGTGGAGTGTTATGACTTGGCCGCTGATCAGTGAGAGATGTTTTAGACAAACCGTTCTTCACCCTGAGGTCAACCTAATGAGGAGCTTCTGCAAAGCTAGGCTGGTCCTCATTCAACAGTCGTACTGTCTGCCCCAGGTCCCATACATAAAGCCCTTTCAGCCTGGTGGAATGTCTCAGAATTTGCCCTTCACTGACCTAACCTTCAAGAACTTTGAGTCCTATTCATGCCTCGGGGAGATATCAGAGTAGAGCCCTGGTAGAAGTTTTCGAAAGTACATGGCTTTTTAACAATTTTCAGTCTCCATTTAAAAGTCCCTAGTTAAAGAAGTGGGACTCTGACCCAGTTTTCATTGTTTGCCTAATTAGTATTAGAAGTGTAATTAGCCATTCTTAGATTTAGTGGAAGTACTGAATTTCCCCTCTCTCCTACCAGAACAGAGAAGCTTCACAGCCTGCCAGATTTCATTGCTAGGTTTAGAGATCACTTCATCATGCCAACTCTGGCAAGCATAGAAGCAAAGAGCATTTGTGATAGAATCATTGGGAATCAGAATAAATTTATAAGTGGACTAGGGAAAAATGAAACTTCCCTAACTAACTTAGTATTGAGAATGGGACCTAGCACAATTTGGCAACTTTTCTCTGGCTTTTTGAAGATAAAAAGAAATGTATATTTTCAGAATCAGTTGTGGGTTCTATAAATGTAATTGAGCCCATACCTTGGTGAGGAAAAGACACTTACTTCAAGGTAAGATAGTTATTTATTGGAAAGAAAATATTACAAGAATTAAATGAGAGGCAGTTCAATTTGAGTCTCCGAAAGAGTGTAATTCACCTCCCATATACCTGCATTTCCCTCACCTTGATCCCAGGAGTATTTCACTTCCAAGAGACGGCAGCATGTTTTACTCACCTTATTCCACTCAGAAGCCTGGGTCCAATGACAGGAAAGGAAATTGAATGGCATTTAGCTTGAGTGTCTCTTTCATAGAAATCTTATCAAAGGCTGGTACTGTATGTATTAAAGATATTTTTGGAAGGTAGAGATAAAGTATTTATAAGGGAAAAAAATCCTCTTATTGATACAATTATAAAAATGTAACATCTATACCATGGCTGTCCAGTGGCATAATGAGATTAAAGACAGCCTTACTGGTATCTATTTTTAAACTTGATTCCAGTTCAGGTTTAGGTTCTTGGGTAAAATTTTTAGGGAAGATGGCAATATCCATGTTAGAGTTTATTTGTATTGAGAGAAGATGAGACTTTGAACTTCTCTCCTTCCTTGGTAGAATCAAACAACCAACTAATCAAGAAATATTTATTAAGATACATGCCTTTTAGTGTCCTAAACATTAGAGACGCAGGTATAAAGAGTAAAACAATCACTGCCCTTGATGAGCTCACTTACTTTCTCATGGGGGAAGCAGCAACTGTTTATGCAAATTTATACAATAAATACAAAGAAAGGCATAAAAAATTCCTACCTTCAAGGAGCTTACATTCTCTCTTTCTGTCTCTATGTCACCATCTCTCTTTGTATCTGTCTGTCTCTCTCCCTCACTTGCTCCCTCTTTCTCTCCCAAGCCAAGCTTGGAAAGCATTGACTACTCAGGCCCAATACAGTTCAGGAAGGAAACTTCAACTTGCTTAGTTTTGCCAACTTGGGTTGACTTATTCTTCTTTGGTAGCCTTGTAGCTCTTGAATCCTGAGAGCCTCCCTCTATTGGTGTCAGAAATCTTGAAGGCAAGGGATCCACCAGTATCAGTGGGGTGACCATACATGGCCTCCAGGAACTTACATTCTAATGGAAGTGAGAACATGTGAATGAATTCCCTTTATAAAATGTACTTGTATTAAAAAGCCAATTACTTGGTGTATTATTGGTAGGTTTGCTTTTTCTAGGAACATTTCTAGGTCCCCTAAAAGCATCTGGGCTGGCTATGACAATTTAGATTTCAGAAACAGAATATAATGGAGGTATATGTGATGATCCTAGAATACCCTTCTACAGTATTTTATGAGAGAGGATTTTAGGTGGGGAGAAAGATAGTTTTAAAAGTATAATATATTCCTGTATTCTAGTCAGATGTTTCTAAATTAGTTGTTGTTTTTAATTTACCTTTCAACTTGACAATCATGGCCTGTAAAAAGGTGAGTTCTCAATTGTGACTTACCATGTTTATATTCAAAACAGGACCTTTTCGATGTCTTGATATTTCATCTCATTGAAAAATGTTGTTTGTTTAAATAGGCTGAGAACTCATCTGCTTCAAGTGAAATTAATGAGCATTTCTGCTTAATAAAGAGTAGTAAAAATTGATAATTACACTAGGGATTTTAAAATTCTTTGTTTGCTTACTGAAATGTATTAACCCAACATGTGAGAAACATACCACTGGGAGATTTATTAATGTATGCATACGCTCCAGAGAAAACTAACATTAATAATGATGCTTTCACTGAAGAACTTCTTATCACAGCCTACCAGCCCTGCATTAGAACCATAAGTTTAATACAAAAACAACTGTATTATTAGTTACAATGCTGAACCATAAGTAAGAAGACTTGGACTCCTGTTCTGATTTAGCCCTTAACTACGGGACCAATGGCAACTCACTTAACTTCTCTGGGTCTGTTTTATCATTTGTCAAATGAAAGAGACTGGCCTTTAAAGACCCTCACAGTTCCAGACCTCTGTAGTTCTTTATCCTATCGTTCTGCGTGTTAGTTGTTTACCAGTGTTGTTGTGACCTATACTCGAAAGTTGACTATTTTCATCTTTAGTTTTTTCTTCCTGCAGACTCCAGATGAAGGGGCAATCACATCCATTTATGCAGCAGTTGCACCAGAGCTAGAAGGAGTTGGTGGCTGTTACCTTTATCATGAGAAAATTATTAAATCTTCTGCTGTAACCTATGATGAGGACCTACAGAGGAAGCTTTGGGCAGAAAGTTGCAAGTTGGTTGGAATACCCAATGTGATCAACGAAGTCATCTCAACCTAATTGCCTCCTATTTGAAATCTAGTGAATCTCCATAAGTCTCATGAATCTTAAACAAGGTATATGCTGAGCCTGTAAAATTGTATTTTTCATGTAGACCTTGTAGCTTTGGCCTAAAGATTAATGAATGGCAGTCTGCCATTCCCTTGATTTCTTCAGTTTTCAATGGAGCTATAATTTTGTCAATGTGGCTACAGCCAATCAATCCCTGCCTGCCCATCCTGTGCAATTCTTGTCAATGTTCCCCAGTAAATCTGCAGATCTACCAAGGGGTCCAGGACTAAGGGAGGGAGAGAAACAATCCATCCAACATGCTAGGTGCCTTCCTCTAGTTCTCTTGCCAACGCATGAAAACCAGAGTGGGGGAAAGAATCTCACACAGAATTGGGTAGGCTCTGATACCCACGCCAATAATCTGTTTTATATTCATAATGTTTCAAGTTGTGATTAAATAATCTGTGATAACAAATCTCTGATACGGATGTGTGATTTATTTTTCTCTGCGTCACCTCAAAGGAAAAGAGATTGGTTTATCTTATGAATAAAAGGGTCAGGGTGAGATGGTTTATCTGAACATCTCTTTTAGATACCTTTTAATAGGATAGACCTTGTTTTGACTGTTGGAAAGCATCGGATTTTTACTAGTGCTTTCTGTTTTGTTTTGTTTGGGGTTTTTTTTGACTCAAATAATAGTAAGTGATTCATTGTACCTATAGGCATGACTTTGACTGGATACACACAGTTTCCATTGCCTGTGGGTTTCTGCACTAGGGAACTGCATGAAGCCAACTCCATCATGTTGCTTTACTCAAGAACAACAACAGAGGTTTCATTGTGGCCTCCTAGCTACCAAAGGTCACTGTGCAGCCAGTGTAGTAGTAGTAGGCTGTTACTGATGGCATTGCCCTCCTGATGCCATGTTCCTCTCTGAGAACAAAGGACAAACAACAAGGCTGTTACTGAGAACTATCATTCTCAGCTAAGAACACTGTCTTAGGAAGCACGTCTGACAGGCTACACCTCTTTCTTTTTCTTTTTTTTAAATTAACAAGTGTTTCTTTATCTTTCTTTGCCACCTCACCTCACAAACCCCTACTGGGTGAAAAAAGGAAGGAAGGGAAAGGGGAAAAAGGAAACAAAAGGGAAAAGGGAGGGAAGAAAGGGAAAAGAAAGGAAAGGAAGGGAAAAGAAGGGAAGATAAGGGAAATGAAGGGAAGGGAAAAGAAAGGAAGGGGAAAAGGGAAGGGAAAGGAAGGGAAGAGGATGGAAAGGAAGGAAATGGAAGGGAAAAGAAAGGAAGGAAAAGGGAAGGGAAGGGAAGGGAAAAAAGAGAAGGGAAGGGGAAAAAGAAGGGAAAGGAAGGAAATGGAAGGGAAAAGAAAGGAAGGGAAAGGGAAAAAGGGAAGCGAAGGGAAGGGAAGAGATGTGCTTCCTTCTTACCTCTACCTCTTAGAATCCCTTAATTCCCTTCATACCTCAGTTCAAGTACCACCTTCTACATGAAGCCTTTTCTGATCCCCAGATATTTGTGTTTCCCTGAAAAAAAATCAAAAATATAAAAAAATTGTATAAACTTTCATATACGCATGTTGTCTCCTCTGGTAAAACATAAGCTACTTGAGGGCAGAGAGTAATAATTACGCATGAATAGAGTGAGTCAATATTATGCCAATGACAGTGCTATCTAAATCAATTTACTTATTCATTGCAATACCAATCAAATTATCAAAAGAATATTTTTAGAGCTTTTTAGTCTAACATTTCACACCGTGTGCCAAGATAAACTCTAAATGGATGTAATTTAAGCATAAAGGCTGACATCATAAACAAATTAGCAGAGCAAGGAAGAAATTACCTTTCAGATCTATGGAAAAAGATCACAGAAGATAAAATGTATAATTTTGATTGCATAAAAATAAAAGTTTTTGAACAAGCATGTTAATATTTCCCTTTTGCCTCCCTTTCCCTTCCCTTTTTTTCCTTTCCTTTCCTTCTTTCATTTTCTTTCTTTTCTAATTCACGTGTAGCTCTCATTTAATGCTCATAGCCACTCTGAAAAGCAGATGCTACTATCCTCACTGTACACTTGAGAAAACTGAGGCTGATAAAGGTCAAGTGACTTGCCCAGAGTCATATAGCTAGTAAGCCTCTATGGTAGGATTTGAACTCAAGTCATCTCAATTGCAGGTCCTGCATTCTTTCCATTACATTTCTAGTTTAAAGCCTAACATTTGGTTCTCTCATTTCTTTTTCATTTTATTTTTTCCACTTACACGCAAAGACGATTTTAATATTCATTTTTATAAGACTTTAAGTTCCAAATTTTTCTTCCTCCTTTTTCCTCCCTAAGATGGTAAGCAATTTGACATAGGTTATATATTTGCAATCACGTAAAACATTTCCATGTTGTGAAAGAAGAAACGAACAAAAGGAAAAAAAAACATCAAAAAATAAAGTGACAATAGTACGCATCAACCTGCGAACTGAACCTGTCCGTTTTTTCTCCGGATGCGGATAACATTTTCCATCATAAGTCTTTTGGAATTGTCTTGGATCACCGCATTGCTAAGAAGAGCTAGGTCAATCATAGACTCCCTCATTTCTAAAACACCTTTGGGAACTAGAGCAAGGAAGGCGAGAAGGTACCTTAGCATCGTTAATTTCCTTTAATCAGTGAAAATGGTATCTTTGTACAGAATCCTGTATTCTTCAAATCACACTTGCTTTGTTTAAACATTATTTAACTAATAATTATAAAGCACCTACTATGTTCCAGGCAAAGATATGTTAAAAATTGCCCGGTGCTATACTAGGCAATGGGGACACAAAGATGGAAATGTTTATGATACTTACTTTTGAAAAGCTTTTTGGTACCCTGGATGAGACGCGGCCCATAACAGCAGTATGTCACAAGGCAGAATTCAAAAGGGCTAAAGAGAGATCCGAGCAAATTGCTCTAAGAAACATGTAGAAGGAGAGTTAAACATGTTGAATTTGAGGTATCTGTGGAGTGTGTCCGGTAGGATGTTGGAGATGTTGGACCAAATTTTAGCAGACTGATTAGGGTTAGATATTCAGATCTGGGAGTTGTATGTTTAGAAGTAATAAATGAAGCTATGAAAGTGGTTGTGTACTCACCAAGAGAAAAAGTGGAGAGAGAGAATAATAGTTCTGTGAGATAAGTAGTTTATTTGTCCCCATTTTATTTTATTTTTGAAATTTTTTAAATTTTTTTAAATAAGTTTATTTTTAGTTTTCAACATTCACTTCCATAAGTTTTAAGTTTTCTCCTCCTCCCTCTCCTCCCCCTCCCCAAGACAGCATGCAATCCGATATAGGCTCTACATATACATTCCTATTAAACATTAGTCACGTTGTATAGAAGAATTAAAACAAATGGAAGTAACCATGAGAAAGAAAAACATAAAACAAAAAAAAAGAAAATAGTCTTCTTCACTCTGCATTCAGATTCCATATTTTCTTTTTCTGGATGTTGATGGCATTTTCCATCATGCATCTTTTGGAATTGTTTTAGGTCCTTGCATTGCTGAGAAGAGCTAAGTCTATCAACGTCAGTCATCACACAATGTTGCTATTACTGTGTACAATGTTCTCCTGGTTCTGCTCACTTCACTCAGCATCAGTTCATATAAGCCTTTCCAGGTTTTTCTGAAGTCTGCCTATTCATCATTGCTTATAGCACGATAGTATTCCATTACATTCATATAACACAACTTTATCCTCATTTTACAAACAAAGAAGCTAAGGCTTGGACAAATAAGACCGTTTGCCTAAAGTCATGTTGCCAGCCAAGTCATGACAGAATATGAGTTGAATCATTCTTAATTCAGTGACCTTACCAATATATCATCCTGCCTCCTTCAATCAGAGCCTCCCCTCTTCTCAACCCTCCTAGATTTGCAGTTCTTACACCTCCTGCTTAAAGCTTACTTCTCCCTGTGCCAAATGGCCCTCCCCACAGGTGCCTTTGCTACTAAAATCTCTTCTCAGTCATTCTAAAAACAACAAACAGCATCATTATACAGTATTTATAAGCTCTGAGATTCCTTGTTCCTAGCCCCATTCCTACCAATGAATCAAATCCTCCAAGACAAGGCTAGATCTCCCCTAGAGGGTTTTAGGAGTGTCCCTGAGGAGTTACAGGGTTCTTCTCTAATGCCATGGCTACAGCCACCATTCTAGGGTCTTCTCCCAATATCAGTTACCAGTGATTAGCACACCAGTTTCATTTAACTGATTAACAGTAATTAGCTTTTACCAAGGGATATTTACAGAAAATATTTAGCAAAAATTCAAAGCACAGTCCATTCCCCCCAACACCCAAGGGGACATTCTGACTGCCCTGTACCACTTCAATCCCTGGAGAAAATGGTCTTAAACGTAATAGGGCTACTGCAAAGCTTTTGCCCCAAGAAGTTTACTTCTAAATTTGGGGAAGCTGATAGAAAGAATCTTTAGGATTTACCCATTGTCGGTCTGAGTACTGCTGTCTCCCCCCCACCCCTCTCTCTCTCTCCCCCTCAAGTTCATTATTTATTTATTTTTTAATTTCATTTTTTAATTGTTTTGCATTTTCTCTCCCCCACACACCTCCCCCACTTATTGTGAAGGCAAGAAATGTGATGTCAATTATACATATGAAGTCATGCAAAACATTTTCATAATAGCCATGTTTGAAAAAAAGCAAGTAAAATAAAGAAATTGAAAAAAATATGCTTCAGTATGTTTTCAGACTCCATCAGTTCTTCCTCTGGAGGTGGATAGCATTTTTCATCGTAAGATTTTTGGATTTTTTTTTTGCTTATTGTATTGATCAGAGTAGCGAGATCATCATATAATATTGCTGTTACTGTGCACAATGTTTTCCTGGTTCTGTGCACTTCATTTTGTATGAGTTCGTATAAATCTTCCCAGGTTTTTCTGAAACTGTGCTGCTCATCACTTCTTATAGCACAATAATATTCCATCGCAATCACATATCACAATTTGTTCAGTCACTACCTAATTGATGGGTATTCCCTCAACTTCCAATTCTTTGCCACCATATATAGGTCCTTTTCCTTTAAGAAGTGAGTCAAGGGATGGCCCCTTTAATTAGAAAAAAAAGAAAAAAAATCGAGCTGGGAGGGGAAGACCCTCAGAGTTGCTGTTCCAAAGAGAAAGTTACTATTGACACTTACTCTAAGCTAAGAGGGCCCAAAATACAGCCATTGAGGGGGGCTTGGGCAGGGACCTATTGTGGTCCAATCTATGAGCTTCAGAGTGAACAGGGTTTAAGATTTTGAGAAAGAAAGAAAAGAAGGAAGGAAGGAATGAAGGAAGGAAGGAGGGAGGGAGGGAGGAAGGAAGGAAGGAAGGAAAGAGAAAGAAAGAAATCTAGCTAGTAAACCCCAAGTTAAGTGGGCAGCTTTGGGCCATCAAAATTTACCTTCCTTTGGAGAGAAGGAGAAGGAGAGGAAGAGGGAGAGGATGAGCTGAGTTACCCAACTAGCTCAATCCCCTTTCGGACAGCTTAGTCTACTCACGGGTTGTGTTTGTCCTTCGTTTTTGAAGAGAACCATGACATCAGGGAAATCATGATATGACTTGCAGTTGATTTTGATTTGAGTGAGGGAGGGCCATACAAGGTCACCAGCCACGCTTTCTCCTCCAGAGCCATCTGGATCCAGTGACCTGATATTCATCAGGATGACTGGAGATGACTCAGGATGCAATGGGAGACCCTGGCCCTTTTAGGCTCAGGCCTTTTCATGTACTCATTTAGAGTGAGGTAAAGCCCATTCAATGAATAGGCCTCTTTAAGAAGTGAGTCAAGGGATGGCCTCTTTAATTAGAAAAAAGAAAAAAAAATCAAGCTGGGAGGGGAAGACCCTCAGATACATAATATGTAGAGATAAGTAAATATAGCTATGTGTAGAGAGAAAAATAGCGTATCCATGATATGTAGCATGATTTTATATATATATGTATGAAAATGTATATATGTGTATGTATGTATGTATACACACACATATATTACTGAGAGTCTGAGTTATTCAAAGAGTGATGACTATGCTATAAAATAATTTAACAGCCATAATTCTTCTGAAATAGGACATTATTTAATATCCACTTAATAAAATATGAGATGATAATTCTACACAGATTTTGAATATTTTCAAATAATTGGCAAGCAATTCACCTTCATTTTACCTTGCAGAGCAATAGAGCATTTTTCTTGGGTTGACATGTATAGGGAAATAAATGTTTATTGTAAGAGATACTAGAACAACATCTTAAATTTAATGTCTTCATCTTGAGCCTTAGAATGACAAAGAATGCTATCAAGTCAGTATTTTGCTGATTTGAGATTCAAATTATATGTGTGGGTGTGTTTATGGATAGAATGTCATGTTATTTATCTTGCATCAGGAAGAATTCAGTGTTCTACAAAAGTCAATGTTCCAAGTAACTGAAGCTTACCGTCTTAAAAGCTGCTTTTTTTTCTGGATCACTGGCCATGCTATGCCAAGGACACTGTCCCTCTCCTCACTTGTTAAGTTTTGAATAATTAGGAAATGATTTTGTTGTTGTGACAAATATAGCTCTCCCTTCTTTAAAGTCCAACCCATATAACCTCCTCCATCAAATCTCTTTTGGTCTCCCCAGCCCTTGGTGAAGACTTATTTCCTCTCAGATCTCACATAGTACTTTATATCTCTCTATGAATCATATCATTATGAATCACATTACTTTTATTTTAGTTATCAGTATTTGTCTAATTTCCATACTAGATTACAAGCTTTAAGAAATAAGCACCATTATTCCTCTAGTATTTATTACATTATTCTATACATAGTAGGTGTTTGATAAATGTTTATTGACTGGATTGTCTTGAGACTCTTTCAGGTATGGCATTGGAGAAGCAAGTGAAAGGACAATACTTATGCCTCCCTAGAGCAATGTCCTACAATGGGGACACGTACAAAACGGACCCTGATTGTACTCTGACCAAGAATGGCAAAAAATTTTAAACAGGTGGAATGTGAATTGGGGAGAGAGGCAGTTGCCTCATGGAAGTGCCTGAGGAATCCATGATGATATGCAATGGAAGTGCCTTGCTCCTAGATTTGCAGAATGTGTAGGCATTCTGCAAATAGTTACTATTTGCCAATAAATGATGTGATGAAGAGAGGAAAATTTCTGATTAACTATGGCAGGAGTGGGAAAGGTCTGTGATGCATAAATTCATTAGGACATTCTGACCTCATTCAATGTGTCTGTGATCTGACTCTAACTAATCTTATTCCTAGCCAGACATTGAAGGACTGTTTATGATATTTGCTCCCAGGAAGGGCTGGCCACCCCTCCTTGAACCAAGTATTCTTTTCTTTAACTTTAGATTAATTAATTTATTTTTAATTTTCAACATTCATTTCTGCAAGATTTTGACTTACAAATTTTCTCCCCATCTCTCCCCTGCCCCCTTCCCCAAGATGGCACAATTCTGGTTACCCCTTTCCCCAGTCTGCCCTCCCTTCTATCACCCCCCATCCCCTTCCCCATTACTTTTTTGCAGGGCAAGATTGATTTCTATATCCTGTTGCCTGTATATCTTATTTCCCAGTTGCATGCAAAACCAATTTTTGACATTTGTTTTTAAAACTTTGAGTTCCAAATTCTCTCCCTTTTCCCCTCCCCATCCACCCTCATTGAAAAAGCAAGCAAATCAATGCAGGTTATACACGTGTCATTATGCGAAACACTTCCATAATGGTTGTGTTGTGAAAGACTAACTATACTTCCCTCCATCCCATCCTACTCCCCTGCTTATTCTATTTTCTCCTTTGACCTTGTCCCTTTTCAAAAGTGTTTGCTTCTGACTACCACCTCCCCCAATCTGCCCTCCCTTCTATCATCCCCCCTCATGTTCTTCCCCCCTACTTTCCTGTAGGGAATTGAGTGTGTATGTTATTCCCTCCTTAAGCATAATCCAACGAGAGTGAGATTCACTCATTCCCTTTCACCTCCCTCCTCTTCCCTTCCATTATAATGGCCTTTTCTTGACTTTTATGTGAAGTAGCTTACCCCATTCTATCTCTCCCTTTCTCCTTCTCCCAATATATTCCTCTCTCACCCTTTAATTTTATTTTTAGATATCATCCTTTCATATTCAACTCACCCTATGCTCTCTGTCTATCTATATGTGTATTCCCTTCAACCACCCTAATACTTAGAAAGGTCTCATGAATTACAAATACCATATTTCCATGTAGGAATGTAAACAGTTCGACTTTAGTAAGTCCCTTATGATTTCTCTTTCCTGTTTACCTTTTCATGCTTCTCTTGATTCTTGTGTTTGAAAGTCAGATTTTCTATTCAGCTCTGGTTTTTTCATCAAGAATGCTCAAAAGTCCTTTATTTCATTGAATATCCTTTTTTTTTCACTTTTTCTGGATAGATGATTCTTGGTTTTAATCCTAGCTCCTTTGGCTTCTAGAATAACATATTCCTAGCCCTTCTGTCCCTTAATGTGGAAGCTGCTAGATCTTGTGTTATCCTAATTGTGTTTCCACAATGCTTGAAGTGTTTCTTTCTGGCTGCTTACAATATTTTCTCCTTGACCTGGGAACTCTGGAATTTGGTGACAATATTCCTAGGAGATTTCTTTTTGGGATTTTTTTCAAGAGGTGATTGGTGGATTCTTTCAATTTCTATTTTACCCTCTGGCTCTAGAATATCAGGGCAGTTCTCCTTAATCATTTCTTGAAAGATGATGTCTAGGCTTTTTTGTTGATCATGGCTTTCAGGTAGTCCAATAATTTTTAAATTATCTCTCCTAGATCTATTTTCCAGGTCAGTGGTTTTTCCAATGAGATATTTCACATTGTCTTCTATTTTTTCATTCTTTTGGTTCTGTTTTATAATTTCTTGATTTCTCATAAAGTCATTAGATTCCATTTGCTCCATTCTGATTTTTAAGGAATTATTTTCTTCAGTGAGCTTTTGGACCTCCTTTTTCATTTGGCCAAGCCTGCTTTTTTGTTGTTGTTTTTTTGGCAGGGCAATTGGGGTTAAGTGATTTGCCCAAGGTCACACAGCTAGTACATGTGTCAAGTGTCTGAGGCCAGATTTGAACTTAGGTCCTCCTGACTCCAGGGCCAGTGTTCTACTCATTGCGCCACCTAGCTGCCCCACAATCCTGCTTTTTAAGTCCTTGTTGTCCTCATTGGTTTTTGGGACCTTATTTGCCATTTGGGTTAGTCTATTTTTTAAGGTGTTATTTTCTTCAATATTTTTTGGGTCTCCTTAAGTAAGGTGTTGACTTGTTTTTCATTATTTTCTTGAGTCACTCTCCTTTCTTTTCCCAATTTTTCCTTCTCTTCTTCTTCTTTCCTTCTCTTTCCTTCTCTTACTTGATTTTCCAAATCCTTTTGGAGCTCTTCCATGGCCTGGGACCAATTAATATTTTTCTTGAACACTTTTGATGTAGGATCTTTGATTTTTTTGTCTTCTTCTGGCTGTATGTTTTGATCTTCTTTGTCACCAGACTAAGATTCTATAGTCTGGTTTTTTTTTTTTGCACTGTCTGCTCATTTTGCTAGCCAATTACTTGACTTTTGAGCTCTTTGTCAAGATATGACTCTGCTTCTAGAGTGGAGAGTGCTCTGTCCCAAGCTTCAAGGGTTTTGCACTGCTATTTTCCTAGCTGCTTGTAGGTACCTATAAATTTTTGGTTCTTCTGAGGTGGTATGATCCATGGAGAGGTGTTTCCTCCTGTCCTGGCTTGTGCTCTGGTCTGTGAGTGACCCCAAACACTCCTTTCCACCCTGGAACTGCAAGGAGGATTCCCCCTCCACAGCCACCACAAGGTCTGATGCACCAGTGCTCCTCCTCACCCCAGGACTGTGACCCAGATCCAAGCAGGGCAAAGCAAGAGAATGCTGTTTCAGCGCCAGCAAAGTACTCCCACTCTGATCAGCCACTTCATCCTTCCACTTTCTGTGGGCCTGGAGCTCCAGAAGCAGCTGCCACCAACATTGCCACCACCTCTGCCACACCAGTGCCCAGGCTGACCACACTCTTCTCCCACCCAGGTCCAGCAGAGTTTTCCCACTGACCTGCTAACTTGTCTTTGGCATTTATGTGTTGAGAAGTCCGTAAACCACAACAGCTGCCTGTGATTCAGTGCCCTGAGGCCTCCTCTACCAGGTCTACTCCAACCTGGTCTGTGCAGGCACAGCCCATGCTGTACTCTGCTGTACTCCCAGCATGGTATGATAGACCCTTCCTTTGACTTTCCAGGCTATCTTGGACTGGGGACTTGTTTCACTCTATCATTTTGTGGTTTCTGTAGCTCTAGAATTTGTTTAGAGTCATTTTTACAGGTATATGGAGGGATTTGGTGGTGAGCACAAACAAGTCCCTGCTTTTACTCTGCCATCTTGGCAGTATTTCTAAAGAAGAATGCCCTCAAAGATGTTTTGAGAATAGCTCCTTTCCCACCAACCACACATTTAATTGGCAAAATGCCTTCTTGGTTAGAAGGAACTACTAAAAGTGGGTAGTCCTAAGCCATCTAGGGAGTCTACCCCATGGTACGGAAGTGTGGCCTGGGACCTTCCTGCTGAGACTCTGGAGGCTGACTTGGGGACTCCCCAGCTGCATGATCTAGATGTAGATAATCCCCTCTCAGGTACTGATCAATTGCGATAAGATTGGATAACTATTGAGACTTACCGATTGTGACATACCAATTGAGACTTACTGACTGTGACATAACTATTGAGACTTACTGATTGTGACATAACTATTGGTACTTACTAATTGAGGCCTTATTATTATTATAAATAAATACTAGTTATATATATATATATCAAACTTGAGACTGTCATTTCTGAACCAATCAAAACTGAAACTAAATTAAGCTGCAGCAAATAAGGTTGCTCCGCAGCACAAGGTCCTCAAGTATAGCCCTTTGACTGAATCCAAACTTCACAGAACAAAGCCCCTTAATCAAAGGATTTGTTCTGTAAAACGTGGACTTGGTCAAAAGGCCACAGCCAAGTTATCAGAAAGTCACATGTGGCCTTGAGGCTGCAGGTTCCCCACCCCTGGACTATGGCATTAGAACTGAGATACATTAAAAAGGCACTTGCCCCCTAAAGTTGGCTCAAGTTTTTTAGTTTGTTTTTTTTTTCAGCCTGACTGACACAGGAGGAAGACAAGTTGTTGACCTCTAAGTGTGGGAAGGGCCTTAATGCCTTTCCTACCTAGAGCCATCATGAACCTATGAGCTCATGACTATTCCTTCTGTCTCTGTTGTATCTGTGCTTTCCTGATCCAGGTGAAGGGATCTGGAGATGGCTGAGGTGGGAAGGTGAGAAGGGAAGCCTGGGAGCCAGAATCCATGCCAAGACTGGCTAAAATCCAGATAGCAAGGACTGAAGTCTCAAAGACACCTTCCTGGACCAGTCTAGCAAAAGCTGAGGTGCAAACTAATCTACTGATTGGCCGTGCTTCATTTGGAAGTGAACTTGGTAGTATGAATGCTATGTAGAATTCATGTAAATCCATGCCCACTTTTTCTAGGAATTAAGATGGTATAAAGGAGATAATGCCCTCCCAGGTGTTATGGGAGAAAGCTTTTTAACTAACTCCTGATTTTGCTCTGTATTCACAGTAAATATCCCTTTAGTAGGAACTAAAAATAATTTTGTTAAAGTTTGTTGAATTGTTGGTTCTCCTCAAAGTTAAGATGGTTAGGGTTTAAAGAATGAAGGTCCTCTGGTATCATCCAGCTTCTTCCAGCTCTAATGCATTTGTTGTTGAACAGAAAAATCTGTGTTTTTAAAACCTATTTTTTCTCCATTAGACAAAGCTATCTATGTCTTTGCCATATCCCCTCCTTCTGTTTGGCATCCCCTTCTCCCTTCTCTGACTCTTTTCAGGAGCCTCTTATACCTGGGATTTTCTTTTTGAAACTTTTTTTTCCAATGAAAAAGGATTTTTAAAATGTTTTTTGTTTTATTTTGTTTTGTCTCACTCTCTAGCCACTGATGGAATCCTAATAAAGATGTCCCCAGCCCCAACATTCTAACTTTCTTATGGGCCTCACTGAACAGCAGGCATGTTCTGATTTAACCACACAATCTGGCCTTAACTGCAACTCAGGCTTCCATACTCAATATAGCCACTGCCCCTAGCTAGCCACTGCCCCCAGACCCAATTCACATATTTAAACAGGTGTGTTCTTGTACTCAACCACAATCACATCATCCATTTAGCCCAAGAGAGGACCATAATACCTAACTATCCATCTTGACCAGACAGGACCACAATCGCTAGCCAAACAGAAAGCAACATGACCAGGATGTTTGACCACTGAACCATAGAAGGAACCCCTCCCCTATTACCTAGTCCCTTAATAAACCCCTCCTGCCTTTTTAATATTCTTAATTTCTATTGTATAATCAGCATCATTTCACTATCCATTTACCTGTGTTTTCTTACTAAGTTGCCATTTCCTCTTGGAACCTAGCCTGCTTCTGAGGGGTGTCAAACCTGAATAAATGGCTGTACTTGGATTAGAGGTGGTCTGACTCTGAATTCTTTGAGACGGTGCTGCCACAACACACAACATGAAACGGCAACGGTTTTGGGTGTCCCTGGGTGGGCAGAGTCTCTGACTCTGACACCCTTCCTCAGAGTCTCTGATACCCCCTAAACCTCAACACCACTCTCCCTTGAACAAACTAAAACTAAAAGCCTAAATGCAAAAAAAAAAATTAAGCTCTCAAGAGTTAGCTGCATAGTCTGGCAAAATAAATTCTTATCTCGGGGCAACAGTAACGTCCAAAAATGTCATACCTGGAATTTTCTACCTCAGAAACTTTCCATAAGGAAACTTCAAGTATTCTAGCTAAAGGTACATGCCCAAAGTGGAGTTTCCTGAAGGCTCAAGGAGATAAATACTGGTTGGCTACAGTCTCTAGCTCTGGAACACATTGCCTTTGGCCTGCCATGCCTGAAATTGTTAAAAAAAAAATCCTATCCGAAACCCTTTGTGCACTGTTGCTTCCAACCTCAATCTGACTTCACTGTGCCCACACTGAAGATGTGTGCTTCCTCTATAAAAGAAACAAATACAGTACTTGACAAGTTTATATCCAAGGAATTTAGCTGAATATCAACTATGTGTCTTAACCTAAATAATGTTTTCAAATGGCTGGTACTACATATCCTAAAGCAAACACATGTAAAGAGATGTATTAAAAAGACTGGATTTGGAATCAAAAGATGTGGGGTCAAATCTTGTCTTGGTCATGTACTATCTTGTGAATATGGGCAAGGCCTTTAACCTCTCTGGGCCTTAGTTTCCTCATATGTAAACTGAGAGGGTTGTACTAGATAAACTATTATGTCACTTCTTGCTACGATCCTAGGATATTATGAATAAAGAAGGGAATATGTAGCAGGGAGATTGGTCAGGAGTTCCCCAAATCCACTTGACAAGATGATAGAATATAGATTTTGTCCAAAGGAGGTACTTCCCATTGAGTTAGTCATTGAATATAGCTACTCGCTAAGGGAGAGGTTGCTTTGATGACCCATCTTTTCCTCCTGACTCCAGGACTAGACCTGAAACATTGCATTTCCCAGGCAGCTTTCTCCTTGATCTAGAGCTGTTCAGTGCTAGATGTAATTGTGATTCTGCCTATATCCATTATGGTCCCTATGACTCGAGAGTCCACTGAGAGTCGGAGAATGGATTTATACATAGTGGAGCTGTAAGAGCTTTGGGAAGAGATCTATTTTTTGGGACACCTCTCTTTTAGGATGTGTGTTTTTCCTTCCTTGGACTACCAGCAAAGTGTGGAGGTCTCCCTGCACCACTTCCCAACCCCTGTAATAGAGGTTGGCCTCTTGAGCACATGCCAACAGGTGACGTGTTTGTCTGGACGAGCCTGGAACTAGACTTTGAATCCTTGTATTCTTCATTTTGTTCTTTTCTTTGAGCAAAGGTCATTGATCAATGATGGACATTTCTAGCCTTGTTGGCAGGCAACTAGATGGCTTAGTGGATAGAGTGGTTAGGGCCTGGCGTCAGGAATACCTGAGTTCAAATCCAGCCTCAGACGCTTACTAGCTATGTGACCCTGGACAAGTCACTTAATGTCTGTTTAATCAAATCCACTAGAGGAGGAAATGGCAAACCACTCCAGTATCATTTGCCAAGAAAACCCTATGGATGGTAGGTTCAAAAGGGTCACAAAGAGTCAGGTATGACTAAACAACAACAACAAAGGTCTGTTGATATGTTTGTGGATGAGTCCCATGAATTTGGGATGGAGATTCCTATAGCAGTGTATTTCTCAGAGCTGAAAAGCCTCACTGCCAAGAATATCCTGCACTTAATTGACAAAAGAAAATTGTGCCCTGGCTGGCCAGGGTGTCTGGCCCTTGTGAGTTGCTTAGTAGTTCACAAGGAACTTTTACCTTCAAGGAGAGTAATGGCCTATTTTCAATGTTTTGTGTTATCTTATTTGTTGTACGTGTTGTCTTTTGACATGTTTCTATCCAAGGAATTTTATCAAATATCAACTGATTTGGTTTTTAACTTAAATAGTGTTTTCAAATAGCTGGCCCTGCATAACCCAAAGCAGACACGTGTGAAGAGATGTATTAAAAGTGCTGGATTTGGAATCAAAAGGCCTGGGTTCAAATGCTATCTCTTTCACATGCCACTTAGTGAATTAGGGCAAATCATTCTCTCTGGGACTCAGTTTCTTTATGTGTGAATTGAGAAGACTAGAGTCCTTTGTGTCATGTCCAGTTTTGGTGGTGGAAGAAAAAAAAAGCAACAGCTGTCTTATACCCACACCTATATTATACATTGAGGATATTTTTCTAGAAAGAAATTTGTTATACAAATTTTGGAGTAGCATCATACCTAATCTTTCTTTTAGTGATTTCCCTGGAATTACTCTGGAGTGGGAATAGAGACAGAAGGGGTCAGGAGTCAGCATCCCTCCCCTATGGCCTCACCTCAGATGAATGTAGATCCATGTGAATCCATGGTTTCTTCCCTTGTTGGGTGGCCCTAAGCTCCAGAATACACCAATGCTAGTGTGTTTGCAAACAACCTAAAGCCCAATTATAGCACATAATCATTTTACACAAGTGGCAAATGTTTTCATTAGGATTACAAATGTAGCAAGCTGAGTGCATGGCTCCCGAGGAGGTGACAGGATGTCTCCTAACAAAACAGCACACACACACACACACACACACACACACACACACACACACACATACACAAAACCCCTTAGTACTCTACCACTAACCTGGAAAACACACCAGCACTTGCCAGATGCTACAAATTCCCATGGTGAAAAGCCCTGACTACGAATGTGATTTGAATCTTGTACAATTCTGGCCTTCGATTGCTCTTTCTCATTACATGACAGCTCTTGTGTTCCAACTTCTCCATTAGAGACAGAGAAATAGACTCTAAAAAAGTGAACATGCACTACTAGTCATTGGATCATAAAATTTCCCTTAGTCAGGAGATGTACCATCTTTCTGGCAGTTTTAAGAATGTCACAGATGGTTGGATTAATTTAGCTGTACTGGTGATATCCATAAGTTCTGGGGAACTCCAGACCCTTAAGGGCTTTTGGTAGGGATCTATCCCTTATGGATTCCCCACCCCAGTCCTACCCGCCAGGGCTCTCTGTACACTGATTATGGGATTATCACCTTTAGTGTACATTATCTGATCCCATGGGAGATTTCCTCCATCATAAAATAGAACTCTGTTATATGTAATAACTCTCACATATATGAGTATAACTGTTATATTCTTTGCTTTCTGTGTAGTCTATGAGTTTTCCTTCAGACCATCAGTAAGTAGGACTACCACAGAACACATCAGAATAAAAAAAAAGCTTTTGCTAGTTCTGTTCTGAATACCCATTTTGTTTTAAATGCGTGTTTAGAGTACAATAATGGAATCTGGCTCTCTTATCTGGGCCAGAGACTCCCTTTGATGATGCAAGGTCGATTGAGGGCAGAACCCCTTTGTTATTTAGTCTTTGAATCTCTCTCAATGATTAGCACAGTCCTTTGAATATAGTTGGTAGTTAATGTTTATCTGTTATATGAATAAATAATTGAGTGAAAGAATAGTAGATTACTTCATTTTTAATTAAATAAATGTTTTATTGACATTCTTTTTTTGAGCCACACTGTAAATTCCCAATGACTACCCAAATACACACACACACACACACACACACAGAGACAGAGAGACAGAGAGAGACAGAAAGAGATGGAGAAAGAGAGAGAGAGAGAGAGAGAGAGAGAGAGAGAATCTTCACTTGTAACAAATCAGCACACTGGCTTAGGCTAACAATATGTGCCTCAATCCATACCTATTGCCCACCACCTCTCTACAGAGTGTAGGGAATAATACTTAACACTAGATTTCTTCAAAAGCAGATTGATCCTTTACCCAGACACTGAACTCTCATTTAAGCACATGCCAGGAATGGGACACATGATAAAAAATATCCTTCCACTGCTGTCCTGTAAGCACTCTTGTTGTGATCTAGAAAGCATCCTTTCTCCAACCAGGCATGTTGTTTGACCTCTTGGTGTCTGTAAAATGGGGATAATAAAATATATGCCTTACTGTGAGGCTCCCCTGAAAACAGACTATGTGAAAGTGCTTTGAAAAAGTTCAAAGTCCTCTCAAAGCACAAGCTATGATGGTGCAATCTATTTCCACACTCCTTTAATCGATGTCAGAGAAACAGCAATATTCCGTTGTGATTATGATTTCTGCACTTAAATCATTCACTTGTTTCACAAAGGCCACCAACTAGCCCAGAAGTGGCACTCAGTTCTTAACCTTGACCAGATTCAAATGGGTGACCTAGAAGAAAGACTCTCTGTCCCTAATTAGGAAGGCCTGGAGCTCTCTTGTCCCCATGGGTCTCTTAACAATTAGGCCCTTTCTTTCCCAGCCTGAAGCATCAGCTTTTTGATGAGAGATCATCGCAGGTTGAAGCCCCAATAGGAAAGAAATGGCAAGAAAACAACTCCCTCTGCTGGGATTTTGCAAATGATCAGGCTTTCGGTTTCCATGGCTTAGAATGGTTAAACTTTTCTTCAGCCAAATCTGGGGCCTGTTTGAGAGTTTCTTGTCCACACACATTTGCATTCCTATTCATGCAACAATTGCATGCATTTTCATATCTGTAACCTTTCTGGGCATCTTTGTGTCAGAACAGTGTCAATGAAACTAGTGGAGGCAGGAATCTTTTTAATCCATGTTGGGCCATCCTCAAGGGGCATGAAAAAAAGATGCAAGGGAAATAGTTTAGAGTGGGAGATGTAGATCCAGAGTCCACAGAGAAAAATTCTGGGAAATAAATTAAGTGACTTATCTTCTTGAGTTCAAATTTAGCTTGAGACAGTAATAGCTTATGAACATGGTAAATCACTTAACCCAGTTTGCCTCAGTTTCCTCATCTATAAAATGAGTTGGAGAAGGAAATGGCAAGCTATTTCAGTGTCTCTGCCAAGAAAACCCCAAATGGGGTCATAAAGAGTCAGACATAACTCAACAACAACAACAAAAGTGACAAAGTCTAGCATGTTATGGTACTAGGGTACTGTGTTTCTGGAAGTTAATTTTCAAGTTGTCTTCTCCACATTTGATGTAATATCTACCTACACACAAAAACAGTAACCATAACTCCCATTTTATAATGTTTTAAGATGACCTCAGAACAGAGTACAAATATCATAACCTCCATTTTATAGAAGAACAAACTGAACTCTCAGAAAGCAGAAGTGTCTTGTTCAAGGTCAAATAGCTAATGAGAGCAGAACTGGAACTTGAATGCAGTTCCTCTGATTCAACATCCATTCTTACTCCCTATCTTTGCCTGAAGCTTATATAACCCTTCCTGAGTATGTGTGCATTCTGCCTTACCAACTAACCTAGGTCCTTAAGTCTTTATAGCATCATCAAACCTATAGAATCATCCACAAGTCCTTTTTTAAGTCAAGATACCAAAAAAGGAACATATTAATTGAGTGCCTGTAATGTACAAAACACTATTCCAGATGTTGTAGGAATATTAATCCCCCAATCAATCAACAAACAATTTTTAAAAACTTCCTGTATGCCAGTATACACTGAGACCTTATCCTCAAGAAGTTTATACTCTAGTTGAGATTAGACATATACCTATGAAGAAAGAACCAGCAAGACAAAACAGTATGTGATATTTGGGGCTCAGAGCAGGAAAATTACCTGGGCAAAGGTAATTTAGGAAAGTTGCATTAATGAAATGAAACTTGAAAGGGTAGGAAGGATAAAAATTGATAGAAGCAGTTAGGTGGAAGTGTGGACAGAGCTCCTAAATAGTCTATATAGTATTGGAATTAATTGTTCTTTAAATGTTTGATAGAATTAGCTTGTAAATCCATCTGGCCCTGGAGATTTTTTCCTAGGGAGTTCGTTGATGGCTTGTTCAACTTCTTTTTCTGAGATGGGGCTATTTAAGTATTTTACTTTCTCTTCTGTTAATCCAGGCAATTTATAGTTTTGTAAATATTCATCCACTTCCCTAAGACTGTCAAATTTATGAGCATATAATTGAGCAAAAAAAAAAACCTGAAGCCAGAAAGATCTGAGTTCAAATCTGAACTCAGATACTTGCCAGCTATGTGACCTTGAGCCACACTTAACTTCCTCAACTATGAAATGGGGATAATAATAGCACCTACTTCCCATGGTTACTGGGAGGTTCAGATAAGGTAATATTTCTAAAGCACTTTGCACAATGCTTGGCACAGACTAGGTGCTGTATAAATGGTAGCTATAATGATGATGATGATGATGATATCTGGTGAGCACTGTAGGTTGGGGTAATGGTGATCACAGCATCAACAAAGATTCATAATGTGTGCTCAGGGTATTGTATTTTGGATCAGAGGGTTTATATTTGGGAGGAGTGGGAAATAAGATTGGAATGGAAAATTAGGGCTACATTATGGAGGTCCTTGAATACACAGATAAGGATTTTAAGATTTATCTAATAGATGATGGAGATTGGCCAAAGCATTTAGACTAAACATGGTGAAGTTGATGTTTTAAGAAGGTAAATCTAGTACCAGTGTGCAGGATAAATAAGGAGAGGGAAATCGTAGAGGCAGAGAGACCAGATAGGGGGCTATTGCAGTAGCCCAGGCATGAAGTGATACAGGCCTGAATTAAATTGGTAGGTGTGAGAATGGAAAAGAATAAACTAAAGAAGGCATGATGAGGAAGGGAAGGATAAGCAGCAACTAGTGACTGAGTGGACAAAGGGCATTTAAAGTGACTTCAACTTTTCAAGGTTTGGTGATTGAGGAAATTATGGTAACTGAGATAGAAAGAGGAAATTTAGACAGTGTAGTCAATAATTAAAGATAGCTGATTGCCATGCTAAGTAGCACCCACTACTGGGGTGTTAGCAGGAGCCAGCCAGCTATAGCAAATTTAAAGGTTCATAGGGTGGGGCCTATGCCATGTGGCCTGACACAAAAATACATATGAATTAGAAGCAAACTGTGTGTGCAACAAAATAGAGTAGCTATGGGAAAAGAAAAAGGAAAAGAAACTTAATTTTGTGCACTTTTTTTGTCTTCTTTATGCTTTGTAATTGTAACATTCAAGATTCACTCCAAGAAAGAGTTGAGAAAGTTGGTGTCTTTCTCTTCTCTGCAGAGGTGGGACAATATGGAGACAGAATACTGAATATACTATCAGACTCAGTTGATACTGTTTGGGTTAGTTTTGATAAATTGCTTCCCCTCTCCACCCACACTTTCCTTTTTTCTAATGAAGAATGGCTCACTGTATAGGGAATAAGGGAGGGAGATATTTAGGAATGAAGGTGATATGAAAATAAAATATAAATATTTTAATGGTTTATAAGGAATGAGAGAGAATGAAGCATACTGGAAAGAGCATTGGAATTGGAGTTTGAAGACAAAAATTCTTATCCTATTTCTTCTTACATAAATATTATGTAATTCTAGGCAAGTAATTTATATTTTCTAAGTTCCAACTTCTTCACCTGTGAAAAGATACATGACAAAGAAAAAATACATTAATACTATACTCTGTATTTTAGGAGCAAATCTGTCAGAAACAATTTTTATTAATATTAACATTAATTTTATTAATTTAACATTTGACATTAAATAAGCATGTATAGTTCATACAGAAAAATGTCCAAATGGGTCTCTTTTCCATACACACACTCCCTTGGGCACATCTCTTAGCACAAGACAACTTAAGGTAACATCTTCCTTTTTTAAGATTCCTGTGTTACCTTGGGATAGACACATATCTCCGGATAGAAACATTTCCATGTCAAGTCAATAAACATTTAAGTTCCTGCCAGGCACTGTGTTAGGCATCGAGGATTCAAAGAAAAGCAAAAACAGTCACTGCCCTCAAGGATCTTACAGTCTAATTGGCAAGAGAAGGGTAGAGCAACTACACCAGTTTGAATATTCTTCTATTTTAACTATAATTAAAAAAGAAAAGTAAGCACTACATAATAGAAATTGATAGTTCTACCTACAATCCCCTCCTATAATAATGCTCATTCTATTTGGGATGTATAAATTCAGAAGAAACCAAAAAAAATCAGAGGAAAAAAAAGAAAATCTCTCTAACATGATGATGTGGGAGTTATAATTTAAATAATTTGTGCAGTTTATAATTGTATATGTGTGTGTTGCCCATGTTGGTTTTGTGTGTCTACATGAGATACGCATGTTTAGATGTGACCCACAGTGAGGTATAGTCTCTTCTAGCCAAGAGAGTTTTGGATTAGGGTAGCAGGAGAATGGAGCCACAAGACTTGTCACTCTACTCTCCTTAGAGATAGGATACTGATCTGGAATCATATCTAGCTGCCTCCTAAAAATGGTTAGTCTAGGGGAAATAATTTTTAGTTTCAAATTGCGCTCTTAATCATAATAGAAGCTATATGTCCAAAGTCTTGACAACCTTCTCACCAAATGACCAAAATCTCTCTTCCAAGTTTTCCCCAATTCTGCTCCTCAGGAACACCTGGTGTACTGAATAAAGTCTCCACCAATGAGGAGAGTTTTATGCAGAGAGTTAATCCTGGGTTACTTTCTGTTTTCTTTTCTTAATTTTTGTTTTAATTTATGGAATAAAACAAACATTTACATAACATAGTGCAATAAAAAAAGATGATTGCACAGGAAACTGCAAATCTATTATGTACAACTTGCCATTCCTTTTAAATATATATATAAAATTATCATGTTAATTTCTTTTTTTTCTTCCCTCCTCCCCACCCTAATGGTAGCCATTAGACATAAATATGTATGCATCTATCTATCTATCTATCTATCTATCTATCTATCTATCTATCTAATCATTCTATACACACTTCTTTTTATCAGTTCTTTATCTGGATGCTGATAGTGTCTTCCTTCATATGTCCTTCATAGTCAATTTGGGTATTTATAATAGTTGAAATGACTTATTCTTTCAAAATTGTTCTTGAAACAATATTGCTGTTACTGTATTCAATATTCTTTTCATTCTGCTCACTTTGCTCTTCCTTATTTCATGCAAGTCTATCTATGTTTTTTTAACTTCATCAAACTCTTAAATTCTTATAGCAAAGCAGTGTTACATCACAATCATATGCCACAACTTGTTTAGCCATTCCCCAATTGACAGGCATCTCCCTGATTTCCAGTTCTTTGCTACTACAGACAGCTGCTATAAATATTGTAGAACATATAAGTTCTTTTCCATTTTCCCTAATTATCTTTGGAAATAGACCTAGTACTGGTATTGCTGGTTCAGAGAGCTTAGGCAGTTTAATAACTCTTGGGGCATAATTGCTTTCCAAAATGGTTGGATCAGTTCATAATTCCACCAACAATGAATTAGTGTACATTCTATTTTCAAACAATAGCCAAAATTCCACAGTCAAGATGAATCAGGGCTTGATTTTAGGCAATAACCTCAAAACAATTCTAACTCAAAATGTTGGTTCACTCTAAAGAATGTTACCCTTGTTGGTTTTACTCTAAAAAGTCATATTCCAAAAACTATTCAATCTCTCTTTGATGACTTCTTCTAAGGATTTTCTTTTCTATATGGTCAAAGGTGAACTCAAAAAATAATTCCATTAAATTGAGCAAGCAGTTCTTTCTTCTTTCAGTCAGACTTAATCTGGTCAAGTTTGAGAGAGGGGACATTATTCTCAAGTGGATCAATCAGAAGTCTCTTGTCCTCAGGTAGTCACCACAGTAATTCTATCCTAAAGGAGAATAGAACTACAACAGAAACTTCTTACCCAGTTTCCTCAAAGGAACTAATTAGGCCTTTGGTGATCTGGTGGGTTTTGATGACTCAGAGTGAGTGTAAATAGCAATTGTTTCTGTTCTGGCTAGAAACTCTGAGGGAGAAAGAGAGAGAGACAGAGAGAGAGAGAATGAAAGATTACTACAGGGTTTTGTTTATGAAAGACTGATAGGTTTTACCAAGGACTTCGGACTAAAGTACTGTCCCAATTTTATTGTGTAATATGTATCCAGAAACTCTGAGGGTCTTCCTCTCTCAAACTGATCATTTTATGAAGGCAAACTAGACCATCTTTTACCTTTCTTATCTAGCCTTAAATCACTGAATGGGTATTGCCTTAGACAAACTGAGACCTGGGAAAGACCTTAGCTTAAAATGGCCAAGGTCACCCACTGCATCCTGGACCATTGCTAGTTGTCTTGACCTATGTCTTGCCACTGGACTACAAAGACTGGAGAGAGTGAGGCTGATGACTTTGCACAGCTTGGCTTCACTTGGCTTTTCAAGTCAAGTCTCTGCTGATTAGTTCTTTTCCAGATCAAAGAAGGAATGATAACAGCAAAATAATTAGAGAGGGTGTGTGTGTGTATGTGTGTGTGTGTGTGTGAGAGAGAGAGAGAGACAGAGAGAGAGAGACAGAGAGAGAGACAGAGAGAGAGAGAGAGAGAGAGAGAGAGACAGAGAGAGAGACAGAGAGAGAAGGGTTTTGTTTATGAAAGACTGATAGGTTTGACCAAGGACTTCAGACTAAAGTACTGTCCCAATTTTATTTTGTAATATGTAGCCTAAGGAGGAAATGAGGTAGGGGATGGGCCAAGGGCTCAATATTCTCCCAAAATAGGGCCTAAGGAGGGAGAAAGGATTTTCAGAGAGGCAGGAGGAAGAACAAGGATAATGCATTGTCATGGAAGCCCAGGAAGAAGTGTTTCTAGAAGTGTGGTCAACAACGTCAAATAGTATTGTTTGGCAGAAGTTTAATTTTTCATAAACATATTTTATGTGCACTGCATACACTGTTGTGTTTATATCAAATGGTGCATATTTAGAGATAAATTTAAGGTAATGGCAAAGTACTGGCTCTGGAGTTAGGAGGCCTAACTTTCAAACCCCACCTCTAAAGCAAACTGCCTGTGTGGCAAATCATTTAACTCCTCTGGACCTCAGTTTCCACCTCTATAAAATAAAAAACTTTGGACCATATGGCTTCTAAGGTCTCTTTCATCTCTATGGCTTATGGAGTGTTTGGGTGCTTGTGTGAGGACCCTTTTCCTAAGACCATATCTGTCTCCAGACCAAAAGACACTATCTCTGACAATTGCTTGGGAGTGGACCCCAGGGAAACATGCTATCTCTCTCTCCTCCTGGCACAGTAACAAGATGATCCTGTAAGAATTCCCTTTGCATAAACAGGATTATCTTGTACTGGCTCCTAATATGTCTGATACCAACCCCACTGTGGGCTTCTCCTAGTGAACTCTGGGTAAAATGCCTGTGCAGTAGATAGAAGTGTATATTCCTTTAAGAACTGACCACTCCCTAATCACTCCCTAATCCCTCCCCAAATCACCTAATTAACATACTTGGCACACACTTCACTTTAGTTTTTCCTATACAAACTTCAACTGCACCTCTTTTAGCTTGAAGGTTTCCTAAGAACCCTTGCTTGCTATAAAGCGTTACAATAAACTTTTGCCACTAGACTTAAAGATTGCTTGGGTCCATGAATTCATTCCAGGTGACCCTGCCATGTACCCTGGTATTTTGGGGTCCATGGCCCTCTAAAACCATATCATAGCTACCATCCTATAATCTAGACCTTCTCCTGAAACTTAGCACATAGTCAATACTAATTAAGACAAGAAAAGACATATCTCCTTCATCAGTCTTTGCTTTCACTGGGCCTAATAAAGCATGAGGAGGTTTTGTATTTCTCTTGGGTCAAATCTATCCTCCACAAAACTAGAGAAGAAAATAAATTTTATGATCCAAAGAGCCCAAACTATCTCACTGTCTCAGTAGTCATATGACTTGGGTTCAAATCTCATCTCTCACACTGCCGATACGGCCTTTGGGCAAGTCACAGCTTCCCCAGGGATCAATTTCCTTATCTGTAAAATTAGGAGGTTGTACTAGTTGGCCTCCAAGATTCCTTCTAGTTTTAGGTCTATGATCTTATCATCCATGGGGAAACTGTCTCCATATTTCCTTGTACTTAACATCACTGAAATTTTTTTTTTCCATTCCCATCTACAACTTTTCAAGTCTGGAAGGTCAACAGTGACCCTTCTAGGAGACCAGGTTTTAGTCATGAGGACATGCTCCTTCAATGACTCTCTGTCTTTGCAACTTTTTAGTTTCCCATGTAGGCTATCTGTCATTACCAACACAGTGGTGTTTTTCTTCCCTTAAGTGAAGTTGGTCAAACTTGGATTATTAACATTAAAAGGATATAGTCGTAAATCGATGTAAAACTTCAAAAATAATTTTCCTATCATTTACTGCAATTTCTCCTACTTGTACTTAAATGTACTTTAAATAAAATAAAAAATAGATATTATAATTTTACTTTGAAATAAACATTTTCATCCTTCTATCTCTAATTCTCTTGCCTTATAGATTTTTGAAAAATGCTCTGCAGCAATTTATGCAACTTGGTCCTTTGAGACATACTTAAATACCAGCCCTTTTATACTCCTAATTTACCGACACATTACCAGCCTAATTCATTTGCCATTTTCTGGGTTAGAGAGCTTTGGTGATTAGGACACACAGCCAGTAGTTAGGAGGCCTAAGCCATGGTTATTGTTGTTGTTTTTCCTGACATTGTTTTGTCTCTTAACCCTGACTAGATTAATTGCACTTTTCTTAGACCTTTTTTTTAATTTTCTGTTTAATAAATTTAAATACATTTTTATTTTATTTATATTATTTATTTTAAATAAAATTTAAATAAATTTAATAAATAGGTGTTCCTTATACTTAATCTTACCTAGATACTTTCATCGTAAAATGTGAAGGTCAGTGAAATGAGGTCTTTTAAATCACGAGTCCCAGAGCCAATACACAGCATGAAATCAAGTTATCTAGGTAACTCTCCACCCCTTTCTCCACCTTGACTATGATAAACTGGAAGTTAAAGAAGGATTGAGATTGGTTTGTTTGATCAAAATTCTCTGACTAGATTATATCACAGCAAAATCACAACGTAAATCAGTCCACTGCTTCCTCTGGCATGTTTGTTGTTTTAACTTTACTTGTTTAGATTATGTAATGTGTTATTAATTTTCAGGTTATGCATGTTAAATCATGTAAAACATATTATTATATTATTCATGTTGTAAAAGAAGGGGGAAAAACATGAAAAAATACAGAAAGTGAAAAATAGTATACTCCATTCAATCTGCATTCAGCTTCCATCAGTTCTTTCTCTGGAGGTGGATAGCATTTTTTATGATGAGCACTTTGGAATTGTCTTAGATCATTTTATTTCTGAACAGCGAATCCTTGTACAGTATTGCTGTTTCTGTGTATAATATTCTCCTTGTTCTGCTCACTTCATCATTTCATGTTCGTCTTTCCAGGTTTTTCTGAAACCCACCTGCTCATCATTTCTTATAGCACAGTAATATTCCATTCATATACCACAACTTGTTCAGTCTGGCATGTGTTTAATCTGAAAGAACAAGAATGTTTTTAAAAGTAGTATTTAATATCACAGAGATTTTTGAATCATTTCACTCTCAACAAAACTCTCCTATTGTTTTTGGAAGGGGGAGAAAGAGGATTGGTAAGATCTGCCTGAGATTTCATGTACATTGGCACCTGGGCTGCAATTTAATAGTCTTTAGAGAGTTTCCTGGGGTCTCTAAGAGGTTAAGTGACTTATCCACCATCATACAGCAGTAAGTATCTGAGGTGGGACTTGAACCCAGTCTTCCTGACTCTGAGAACAGCTCTCTACCCACTACATCACATTGTATCAACTGTAGGCTAGCTCTCTACCCACTGATAGTGTGTATAGTAGGTAGAGAGCTGGCCTCAGAGTTAGGAGGAAGGGTTAAAATTCTATCTTAGATACTTATACATATGCACATCTGATACATGCACATATCTGCATGTGTATATATTATGCATTTATATACGTATAAGTGTGTGCATATAAAATACATATACACATACATGTGTGTGTGTGTGTGTGTGTGTGTATACAAACTTACACATATTCTTGGAGGCAGGTAGGTAGTTCAGTGGACAAAGTACTAGGCTAGGAAGATCCAAAGAATCAAACCCAGCCTCAGACACTAGCTGTGTGACTCTAGGCAAAGCACTTAACCTCTGTTTGCCTTAATCCACTAGAGAAAGAAATAGCAAATCCCTCCAGTGTCTTTGCCAAGAAAACCCCATGGACAATATGGTCCATGGGGTCCCAAAGAGTTGGACATGTCTGAACAATAATAAATATATATTCTTAAGCAATGCAGGCTAAAGTTTATGAAAGATTATTTTTGGAATGCTTTTTTCTCTACCCATTCCCCTACCACCAAAGAAAATGTTTGTTTTATATCTAACCTCTCTTAAGAAGTTTTCATCCAGCCTCACAAAAACCTGTGAAGACGAAATGTAAAAGAGACATGGAGTTTTCCTACCAGCCTAAAACAAAGTGGAAGGAAATGTCTTAATCAGACTGAGAAGATTATAGGGCTTTGGCCCCTGGCTAGAGGCAAGTGAAATCACAGAGAAAGCATCCAGTGATTGGCTATAATGCAGGGAATATGTTATACTCTGCAGGTCTATATTTAAAAAAATCCATTCAGCAGTTTGAAGGTTGGAGGCAGAATTTGAAGCAGTTCTGGAGTGATATTCTTTTGAGGGCAAAAGGGGCAGGGGAAACTTCTCAATCTTCCCCCTCTCCCTTTCCCTTCCCCTCCTCCCCCTGCCCCATTAACCATGCTGTTTAGCAGCAGATTTTTTTCACCCAGAAGGTGATACCACATCCTGTCGTTGGGGTTGTGGGTGTGTGGGGAAGATGCTCACTTAGAGAGAATTCAAGGTCTAGTTCGGGGAGCTGAGGCATTCCAGGAAGAGGTGGTTAAAAAGAGACAGTCATCCAAGGGAGGAAGCAGTTTAAGAAGGGGAACCCCAGTGTCAACTCTGGTAACAAATGACCAAAGGGCCACAGAGGTTTTGCAACTGCTGTTAACTCCAAAAATAACAAAGAGCTCACACAAGCTATAAGCAAAAAGTTTTCTTTATTCCACTGGGGGAGGAAAATTAGACACATGTGCCGGTGCCTCCTTTAGTAGGAGACCCAAGGCAGTAAGACTAAACCTTGCTTTATATATTTGTGGCTAGAAAAAGAATCAAACAGGGTGGTGTAGTGGTGAAGCATAACGGAAATGGTGAGGCAAGTTGTCTAGTGATAAAAAGTCTGATCACAGCAAGGCTTCGTGGCTGGGCCTCTTGGTGCTTGCCTGAACTCAGGGACCATCAGTTCTGTGATTTAGTTGCAGTAGTGTTCAAGCAGAGGGTGAGCGCAAAGGATTGTTGTTATGCCAAGCTCAGGGCACAGCTTGCTTGCTGAGCATTAGCTCTGGAAAACGGGATGTCTCCTAATACTAAGAAAAGAGAGGAGTAAAAAGAGAGGGGTGGTCTTGTATCCTGACACCAGTGAACAGAAAGGAGAATTTATGAGGAAGCTAGCCCTCAAACTCAGAGCTGGGCTGCAGAGAGGACAATCTAAGCATTACCAAGACTTCCAGGCCCTCCAGTTTCAGTGGTATGAACTACCTTGGCACATGTGCTCCCTACACATGTGCCTCACCATCATTGTCTTCTGTGTCTTCTCTTTGCATGGATGCTATGTATATTTGAGGGAGAGTGTGCTTCATGTATTGGGGGACAGGGAGGAGAGAATCTTTTGTAGATACTGCTTTTTCCATGCTGTCTTAGTAAATGCCTTTGCTAATAGCTAATTTAGTCTCCTGGATGTTAATGAAAAACATACTGCTGGGGTTTCATGAACTATGGTATTAGAAAGGTACACTTCTTGAACCAAGAGGTGACAGCTTCTTTTTAGGGATATAATCAAGAGTTTGAGTGCAAATGGAGAAGTAGTCCTGAAGGAATGCTACATATGTTCATGCTAGGTGAGGCTAGTTCATTCATTCATTCATTTATCATTCATTCAACATTTATTAAACATCTGCACCTTTTGTACAAAGGCCTTGGGGGAGTTTCAGGGCCTTCCAAAGTCCTTTAAAAGCAAATTGTTTTAAGAGTTCTTTAGAGGTTTTATCATTGTATCATCTGTTCTAATGTTCAGATGAGATAAAGTCCCAGCCCCCACAGAATGTATTGTGTTGAGGGCAAAGCGTGCCCTCACCATGTCTCGGATAAGACAATAACAGATAGCTATAATGCACAATGTCACATGCTAAGTGTGTGAGAAAGCTGTGGGGGAAAAAAGTGCTATTCTGCTAGACTCTAAGCTCCTTGGGGACAAACTTTTCAGTACCTACCACAATGCCTTCTGCATATAGTGATGCTTAATAAATCCTCTGGTTGTTTGGACAGGAGGGATTTGATTGGATAGAATACTGAGAAATCTGAAGGAGAAGGTCATTATAAATGGGTGAGGGGTGGTCTAATGATACACCTTCTACTGAACTACCTTAAATTTAACAGTTTTATTCTGCGTTTTCATCAAGCAGCTTGTGAGATGGTGTGTTATCACATTTTTCACTCAAAGTGCACCAAAGCCATAAGGCAGTAGCATCTAAGAGACCCTTTTGGAGAAAAGTATGCCCTAGAAAGTGAAGATTATGAGATGATATGATTCTAGAAGCTGCAGCAGAATAAATACATAAGAATAGGACTTTTTCATGGTCCCTTGGTTGCTATTCATTGCTACTGTGAAGACAGATTATATTGTCACTCTAGTACGCACAAATGAAAATGCTAGTTGATAACAACATTGTAAAGACAAACAGTTTTGAAAGAGCTTTGCTCAATGTAAAGACCAACCGTGATTTCAGAGTATAGATGAAGTATAGATGAAGTATGCTACCCACCTCCTGACAGAGAGGTGATGGATTCAGGGTGCAAAACAATATAAATAGATAGACAGACAGACAGACAGACAGACAGACAGCTAGTAGATAGTCACACACATATGTATGTATATGTTACACCTGTACATATGTGTACATGTAGCCACATATGGGTACAGACACGTGCACACAATACATGTGTTTGTGTATATATGTGTTTATAGACAGTATGCATATATACATATATGTAAATATCATCTGCACATATGTGTATCCATCAACATATGTATATCTGTCCACACATGCACACACACATATATAACCAGTGAGCAAATATGTTTTGCTTGACTATACACTATTGTTACAAGGGTTTTCATTTTCTAGTTTCCTTTTTCTTTCCCAGTGGAGGGAAAGGGGAATCTGGTAGTAAGAGAACATATTTTTTTTTTATTAATTGAAAAAAATTCATTTAATTCAATATTTTTAAAAAGAAAATGTTGGGGAACCTAAGTTCTTCAAATCTTATTTCTTTGTATTTACCCATTTCTTTTCTTCTTCAGAAGATTATAATGTCCCAGTGACTTAAACCAATTATCATGTGATTTGTAGATAGTAGGAATCATGTACAGCATTTGCATAGCCAGGAAAACTTTGGCGGGGGCGGGGAGGGCGGAGGTGCAGACCTGTGACTTGTTGGACACTAAATGGTGCTGGTGGCATTCAGGCTTTCAAGAAATGTGGTATACAGAAATATCACTGATCTGGTATCAGAAAACTTGAGTTCTAGATATGTCTGACTTGGCAATTACATAACAATGTTATAATATGGGAACATTGTTTTATATAGGCTGGGAGAGCTTCCTTTTAAGGAGGCTATGCTCTGGATCTGGTTGTTCCAGAAGACTAGAGGTATTAAAAAAAGTTTGTGGGGAGCTGATGTCCCTGAGTGTCTCCCTGAGTGAGTCATCTGGGACTTTGAGATCAGGATAAATGGAGGAATTTTGCTGATGCTTCTTACTGTATACAATTATTTGTGAGGCATATTGCTGCTTACGAGAGACCTCTTATTTGCTCTGCTGCAGCATATAATCAGGTTAAGACCCTTCCAAGAATGGCAGAGTTTAAGGATTAGGTGCATCATCAATATGGACATGGGGGTCATGATGCTATATTTATGAGACTATATGATCCACTTAACTAAGGACAAAGCAAACATTTCTGTTCAAGAATCTCCTTCTTCCAACAGGACTGCTTGCCTTTGAAAGAGCAGTATGGAATGATTCAATATGTTTCTTAACCAGCCTCTGACCAACAAAATGATCATATTAGTTTCTATTCCCCCATCTCAGGGCTAAAGGTTGGCCTTTAATGCAATTCATGCTTTTTTAGCATATGGCATTTGCGGTGCCGACCAAATCTACCACTGCAGTAAATATTAGTAATGCTCTTAGGGAATACATTCTTCTTCCTTATGGACTCTCCCTACTACCGCTGCACCATTGCATCTATACCCATTTTACTGTGAAGCAGGTTCAAGATTTGGCCTGCTGCCCTTACATTCACTGAGTTTTCCATTCTCTATTTCATCCTTAGATAGCTGGTATTCTTGAACACTGAAATGCACTCTTGAAAAAGCAAATTTGTCATCATATTCCTGATTAGCATAGTCTCTTCACCTGGCTGGTTAAGTTCCACTTCAAATGGAAGTTCCAAAGACTCAGTTGTACAGATTACTTTTCCATCCTGTCCCTCCACCTCTTCTCCTACCCATTTTATTGTTGTTTTCCTCCATCAGAAAATGCAAACTCCTTGAGGACAGAACCTGTCTTTCTTTTTGCTTGTATTTGTAATCCTGGTGCTTAGTACATTGTAGCACATAATAAGCTTTCAAGAAATGCTTTATCTCATCTAATCTCTTGGGGTTCTGAAGATCACCTGGCAGGATAAGGTACCAGACACTGAGGTCCTTTCTCGATCTAAACTGCTAAGTATTCAATCACTGCTTCAGGAGCACAACTCTGATGGGCTGGACACATTGTTCAAATGCAAAACATACCCTTACCAAAAAGACTATTTTGTGGAGAATTTACACAGGGCAAGCCTTCACATGGTAGTCAGAAAAAGCAATACAAGGACACTCTCAAGGTCTTTCTTAAGAACCTTGGAATTGATTCTGTGACATGGGAGACACTGGCACAGGACCACTCAGCATGGCGTGCCCACATCAGAGAAGGTGCTGTGTTCTATGAGCAAAGCAGAATTGAAATAACTCAAAAAAATGCAAGATGTACAAATTTAGAGAATCCGCTCCAAATGTTCACACAAACTATTTGTGCTCGACCTGTGGTAGAGCATTGCGAGATCATATTGGTCTGATCAGCCACAATTGAGCACACTGAAACTTGGTATAGTGATGTCATTTTGGTCCTCTTTGAGAACAAAGGACTATAACAATTGTGGTGAATGCCCAATACAGGGGGGTAGGGAACCTGAGGCCTCAAGGCCACATATGGAAGTTTGTATCCCATCAAAAGGCCACACTTGAGGACCTAGAGGGTCACATGTGGCCTTGAGGCCACAGGTTCCCCATTCTTGGCCTAACCTCTCAGAGGTAGAAGTCTATAATGAATTGGTGCTAAACTAGGAAGGGGAAGTACTCTTTACTCCAGTGGTTTCTTGGATCAGCCCTCCAAGAAAACTCCCCTGATGAAGATGGACCACATTTAACAACTTGGCTGACCCCTTCTACCCTTTTCATAGTCCATCTTTGGCATGGGTCTTAATGTTTTTGCTCCCTCAGAAGGTTCTATACATCCTAGGGAAATGATTCCACTTCCCTTAATTGGCACATCTCCTTGCCCCCTGGATGGTTCAGACAACTCTTTTCTAGAAGTACTTGGGGAATCAAATAGTGGAATTGTTGGGAAGTGCTTTGCTAATGGTATAGGAGAGTTATAATGAGTATCTACCTAGAAGAAAGAGGATTCTTCAGCTGACTGGGTGGCAATCTTGACTTGCTGGATGAAGATGAGGGACAGTCTTCATCTAGTCTCCACAGAAAGATAATAATAATAAGTATTTACATCAAAGTACTTTTTTAAAACAAATATCACCTCATTTAATCCTCAAACCAACTTTGTGAGTAGGTGCTATTATTATCCCAGTTTTATAATTGAGGAAACAGGTAGACAGAAGTTGAATGACTTGCCCCAAAATCAAACCACCTGTAAATACTTGAGCTTGGGTCTTCCTCCCTCAGGGTCTAGCACTTTATCCACTGTGCCACTTGGTGGAGTTCTTCAGTAGAGGCCTCAAACTATCAAGGATTTAGTATCATCCTTCTACTGGGGATCCCAGGGAAGGAGAAGTTTTTACTGATGGGTCAGGAAACACTGAGTAGATGGTGGTAAGGGGTGTCAGTATCAACTTAGATTACAGGACCGGTTGCATGCAAGAAGCTTATGACTTTTTAGCTATGTTCTTATATATGGCCTTGCCCCACAATGGAGAACAGTGACTATTTCAGAGTTTTAGTTATTGGTGGAGTGACCCCCATATTCCTGGTGCTACTCTTGTTTATCATTAATGTTTATATTGAGAGATCTATTATAAATGTTATCCCCTTTGGATGGACTGTACTTTTTAAAAGATATTTTTATATTTTTGATGTTTTAATCTTTTTAAAAAATTATTTGTATTAAGTTCCTCCTCCAGTGTTGCTTATTCTAGATTTCTTCCAGATGGCTGAGTTGTTTTTTAAGAGGTCAAAGGTCCCCAAGAGGATTTTTAAGTCCTCATCACTG
Organism: Trichosurus vulpecula; assembly: GCF_011100635.1. Lineage (NCBI taxonomy): Eukaryota > Metazoa > Chordata > Mammalia > Diprotodontia > Phalangeridae > Trichosurus > Trichosurus vulpecula. The sequence goes on along the minus strand of NC_050574.1, from coordinate 399,371,801 downwards.
AGACGTGTGATGTGATAGGAACAACTTTTATTCTAAATATGTTGGGAAGGTTTCCCTGTAAAAAGGTAAGGAGACCATCTTGGGGATTTGGTTAGCCTGGAGGACTAGTGATTTAAGGTCAACACCACTACCACCTTAGCTAATGGAAAGTTGGTAGCTGGTGTTCCTGAGGTTTGGTAGGGTTCCCACTGCCATGTGGAACATCTTTTTGACTCAGCATTACTGACTGTCCTGACAAATGCAGAGGTGGAGGGGATCAATGCTCGTTTTGGTAATTATATTCTTTTAATCCTTTGTTATATATAAAGTTATTTTTATTGCATTTTGTGTTCTACAAAGATTTCATTTTGTTCAAATCCCAAACTTGAATCCCTGGACTGGCCTAAGATATTGTGTAATGTTGGATAAATTGTTTTCCTTTTCTGGGCTTTGGTTTCCTCAAACTGTAAAAGGGGAGGGTTTGACCAGATGTGATCTAAGGTAACTCCCGACTTTGTTTCTGGATGCTAATCCCTGCTCTGGAACGTAATATATCTCTGTGGCTTTTCCCCTCCCTATTGCAAAGGAAAAGCATATGAAATGGCCTTTCTGAAATACTTGTTCTGAGCAATAATTCCCCATGCAATGAGAATGAGAACATAGTATCAGAGAATTTTAAGCTAATGATTATAATATTTCCATACATACAATTATGAACTATGACTAACTGGAAAGATCAGCCACCTCCAAGTTTCCAAGGATAGAGATTCTATACTAGCTATCAGATACCCTGGATAAAGTTTTCATTTTTAAATAGGGCCATTGGCTTACATTTAGATCTTTTTGTAAAATTTAAATGTCCTTAATTGGTGAAAAATGTAATAATTGATTTCTTTTCCAGAAAAAAAAACACAGCTGATTTTGTTTGGATGCCACTGTTTGCAAAATGCTAGCACTTAGAATTTTGATGATTTTTTTCCAAGGTTCATGATCCATAAACTTCTTCCTATGCTCCTTCTGACCCCTCAGAGTGAGACATGTTGGTGACCATCATCAAAGTTTCGACTTGATAAAAATGCATAGCTATTTGAAGCAGCTGTGGGGTTAGTGAGAACAGAATACAGTGCACTAACACTGAATTCTTTTTGAGTCTAAAAAATGTCTTCATCCTGCTCCTTAAAATCTCAGCAGCCTTGTCAGAAGGCTCCCTCCATCTGGCAGAAAACAAATCCCTCTTTCGTGTTTCATGGGCCAGATTTAAAGCCTAGTCACCATAGATTGCTTGTTTTTGTTGTCATTTTTGTTTTAAAGATGATCCTTAGCAGCTTCACTTTAGCCTTTTATGAGCATCGGGCTAAAGATGCCCTTTCTGAGTTATTTCCAAACTACTTTCACTAACACAGTCTCAGTTAAGAAAAATAATCGTGTATGTCTGAATTCAGTTTTAATATCTGAAATGCAAAAGTCAAAAATCAATGAAGAGTTCTTAGATACTTTTCAAAAGACAGAGAATATAATTAGTTTGATCCAAACAATATGCTAAGACTCAGATTTTTTCCACAAAGTTTTCTCAACGAATTTTCCAGAATTCTCCAGAATGGCATCATATTAAAAAATAAAAGATTCTGATTCCCCAAATCTTTTCCCGCGCTCTCATAACTATTGTAATAGGTAAATAATTAGTCTTCCTGTTTCTAGCATCCCCTCTCCCATCCACCTGCTACATATCTGCTGACTGATATTCATAAAGCACAGGTCTGACTATATCACTGTCTTGCCCTAAAAGTCCCAATAGTTCCTTCATTTCTCAAGGATAAAATGAAAACTCTTCATTTGGCTTTTATAGTCCTTCACATGTGACTCCTGACTCTCTTTCCAGGCTAACTACATATTGTAATTTTTCTTTCTCACATTCTATGTTTCAGACAAACAAGATTGTACACAAATTTAATGTGTTTGCCCAGACTGTCTCCTCTTCCTGGAATCCAACCCCTCAATACCTTTGATTCACAGAATCAAATGCTAGGGCATCCTTCAAAGATCAGCTCAAGTATCATCTCCTGCAAGAAGCATATTCATGTATTATTAGTTTGTTTTAATTTTTAAATTCTCTACATATATGTTGTTTTTCCTCAGCAAAATTCAATCTCCTGTAAGACATTTTCACTTTTGTCTTTGTAACCCCAGCATGTAGCACAGTGTCTAGTAAATAGAAGGCACTTTAGAAATGTCTGTTGAGTTGAATTGGAGGAATTCATGAGACAAAGTTAGAAAGATAGGATGACACTAGATAATGGAGGACCTAGAATACCAGGCCAAAAAAGTGTCAGTAAATTTGAACTTTACTTGCTGAACAGTAGGGAACCACTAAAATTTTTCAATGATATCTTTACCTTCAGGCAAGAATATCTGTAACGTCTAAAACAGGCAGAAGATATTTTTAATTATATACAGAGATATCAACACATTAGAAATAGTAAATCATTCCTTTTCATTCTCAACTTATCTGTTTTAAAATTTTTTTCCTTATTATTATGAATGTGACAAACACCAACAAACATGAACATTTCTCTGGACAAAGAACAGTAAAAGGGGCTGCTTATGAAATTGTGAATCTCCACTATGTACAATTCTGTTTTTTAAAGTGTATTTCAGAGCTTGTATTCTAGTTTCATCATTCTAGCAGACCAATGATGAAGAATGCTATTCATCTCTTGACAGAGCAGTGATAGATTCAATATACAGAATGAGATACATCTTTAGACATGGCCAGTATTGGAACTTGTTTGCATCACTATGAATGTTTGTTATTCAGACTTTCTTTTTCTTTCTCAAGAAGTAGAAAAGGTCTGAGGAGAGAAAAGGGATGTGTGCACGTTGTGGGGCAGTTTGAGAGAAAAGAAATACTTGCTAACAAAAAAGTTAATTTTTTTGAACATGTGAGTTCCCCAGGGATGGGAACTATTTTTGTCTTTTTTGTATACCTAGTATTTAGCACAGTACCTGGCACACAGAGCATGCTTTGTAAATGTTTATTGATAAACTAATACCCGCTGCTTGTCTGGGTCCCTTCTTAAATTTCTTTCTGTTCCCTTCTGCATATTCTTTAAATAACCCATTGGCATTCTTTTCTTTCTCTTCTTTTTATTGGCATCACTATCACTTCCCCTGCATTACCCCATAAGTCTTCTTCCCTATCAAAAAATAAAAGCCTCCCCCAATAACAAATAAGTATAATCAAGAAAAAACAAATCCAATATGTCCAAAAATGCATGCCTCTTTTTGCACCTCTAGTCAATCACTTCTCTGTCAAGAGGTGGGAAGCATGCTTCATCATCAGGCTTCTGAAGTCATAATTAGTCATTGCATTGACTACAGTTGTTAAGTCTTTCAATATTGTTTTCTTTACTATTTTGTAGCCATTATATGTTTTTATGTAGGTTCTGTTTATTTAACCATGTATCAGTATATAAAAGTCCTCTCAGGTTTCTCTGGATTTATTTCTTTCATCATTTCTTACAGGGCAATAATACTCCATCACATTCTTATATCATACTTTTCTGAGGATTCTCCAAATGATGGACAACCACTATTTTTCTTTGTCTTTGTTACAACAAACATACCCTCTCTTTTTGATGCCTTTGAGGTATATGCTTAAAGATATCATTGTTGGCTCAAAGTTTAGGATTGGAGGGAGCATAATTCTAGATTCCTTTACAGAATATCACTTCACAGTTCCAGCAATAATATTCCTGTATATAGATGGGGCCTGGAAAGCAGGGACTTGCATGAGCTACCCCCAGGTCCCTCCAAAAACCTATAAAAAAGGTGCTGAACAAATTCTAGGGTTGCAGAACCCAGAGAATAGCAGAGGGAAGCAGGACTCCAACCTAGGACAGCCTGGATGGTTGCTGGGTAAGGTCTATCGCATGGAGCTGGGAGCAGAGTGGAGCAGAGCCCAGCATGGTCTGCGCCTGGACCAACCAGATTGGGAGAGAGATGAAACAGTCCCTAGTGCCCTAATCAGTGGGGTGTGGCAGTTACCAGACTTCTCAACCCACAAACACCAAAGACAACAGAGAAGTTTAGTGGGAAAAACTGCTGGGTCAGAGTGAAAGGAGTTTGCAGTTTGGCCACAGCCCCAGGGGTCGGCAGAGGTGGTGCACCTATAGAACTACAGCTGCAGTTCCTTCAGGCCCCGGGCCCACCTGGTGGGAGGAATTAAGTGGTGGATCCGAACAGTAGTGCAGAGCCAGCTTAGATCTGAGTCCAGTCCAGGTTGGGTGTTCTTGGGGGAGGAAAAGCGCTGGTGTGGCAGAGCCTGCTGTGTAGAAATAGCTCTGAAAACAACAGCACAACCCCTCAAGCTTGGGATAAAGTACTCTATACTCTACAAGCAGTCATACCCCAACAAAAAGTTCAAGGGTCAAGTAGTTGGCTGGGAACATGGCCAGGCAGTTAAAACGGACTCAGATTAAGACTCAGACTTTGGAATCTTTCTTTGGGGACAGAGAAGACCAAAACATACAGCCAGAAGAAGTCAACAAAGTCAAAGAACCTCCAAGAAAAACATGAACTGGTCCCAGGCCATGAAAGAGCTCAAAAAGAGTTTGGAAAAGCTAGTAAGAGAAGTAGAGGAAAAGTTGGGAAGAGAAATGAAAGTGATGTGAGAAAACCATGAAAAACAACTCAATGACTTGCTAAAGGAGACCCAAAAAAGTACTAAAGAAAATAACACCTTAAAAAATAGACTAACTCAAATGGCAAAAGAGTTCCAAAAAGCCAATGAGGAAAAGAATGCCTTGAAAGGCAGAATTAGCCAAATGGAAAAGGAGGTCCAAAAGACCACTGAAGAAAATACTACCTTAAAAGTTAGACTGGAGCAAGTGGAAGCTAGTGACTTTATGAGAAATCAAGATATTATAAAACAGAACCAAGGGGATGAAAAAATGGACGACAATGTGAAATATCTCATTGGAAAAACCACTGACCTGGAGAATAGACCCAGGAGAGATAATTTAAAAATTATTGGACTACCTGAAAGCCATGATCAAAAAAAGAGCTTAGATATCATCTTTCAAGAAATGATCAAGGAGAGCTGCCCTGATATTCTAGAGTCAGAGGGCAAAATAGAAATTAAAAGAATCCACTGATCACCTCCTGAAAAAGATGCCAAAAGAAAACTCTTAGGAATATTGTTGCCAAATTCCAGAGCTCCCATATCAAGGAGAAAATACTGCAAGCAGCCAGAAAGAACAATTTGAGTATTGTGGAAACATAATCAGGATAATACAAGATCTAGCAGCTTCTACATTAAGGGATCAAAGGGCTTGGAATATGATATTCTGGAGGTCAATGGAGCTAGGATTAAAACCAAGAATCACCTACCCAGAAAAACTGAGTATCATGCGCCAAGGCAAAATATGGATTTTCAATAAAATAGAGGACTTTCAAGCTTTCTCATTGAAAAGACCAGAGCTGAATAGAAAATCTGGCTTTCAAACACAAGGATCAAGAGAAGCATGAAAAAGGTAAACAAGAAAGAGAAATCACAAGGGACTTTAACTAAACTGTTTTGTTTACATTCCTACATGAAAAGATGATGTGTATGATTCATGAGACCTCAGTATTAGGGTAGCTGAAGGGAATATACATACACATATACATATACATATACAGAGATATATATATATATATATATATATATATATATATATATAGACAGAAGGCACAGGGTGAGTTGAATATGAAGGGATGATATCCAAAAAAATTAAATTAAGGAATGAGAGAGGAATATATTGAGAGAGGGAGAAAGGGAGAGATAGAATGGGGTAAATTATCTCACATAAAAGTGGCAAGAAAAAGCAGTTTTGTTGGGATGGAAGAGGGGGCAAGGGAGGGGGAATGAGTGAATCTTGCTCTCATCGGATTTGACTTGAGGAGGGAGTAACATACACACTCAATTGGGTATCTTACCCCACAGAAAAGAAGGAGGAATAAGATAAAAAAAGGGGGGATGATAGAAGGGAGGGCACATGGGGGAGGAGGTAATCAAAAGCAAACACTTTTGAAAAGGGACAGGGACAAGGGAGAAAATTGGATGAAGGGGGATAGGATAGGAAGGAATAAAATATAGTTAGTCTTTCACAACATGAGTATTATGGAAGGGTTTTGCATAATGATACACATGTGGCCTATGCTGAATTACTTGTATTTGCCTTCTTAGGAAGGGTGGGTGGGGAAATAAGAGGGGAGAGAATTTGGAACTCAAAGTTTTAAAAGCAGATGTTCAAAAAAAAGGTTTTTGCATGCAACTAGGAAATAAGATAATACAGGTAATGGAGCATAAAAATCTATCTTGCCCTATAAGAAAGTAAGGGAAAAGGGGATGGGGGGGAGTGGGGTGACAGAAGGGAGGGCTGACTGGGGAACGGAGCAATTAGAATATATGCCATCTTGGAGTGGGGGAAAGGTAGAAATGGGGAGAAAATTTGTAATTCAAACTTATGAAAATTGATGCTGAAAACTTAAAATATTAAATAAATAAATAATGATTTACCAGAAAAAAAAATATTCCTGTATAACTATAGGTCCTCCAATGACTGTCATTTAACCTTTTTTTTTTTTTGGTCATCCTTGGCAATTTGTCAGGTATGAAGTAGAACCTCAGAGCTGTTTCATTTCTTTTATTATTAGTGATTTGGGACATTTTAAGTATGATTGTTGATTGTCTTTCTTTGAAGAATGTTCTCTTCATCCTTTGAGAATCTTTTTTATTGGGAAATGGCTTTTGTAAGTATTTTTATCAATTCCCTTTATATCTTCAAATGAGAACTTTTTCAGAGAAATTTGCTAAAATGATTTTTTCCTTCTAGCTAACTATTCCACTCCTAATTGTAATTGCATTTTAGTGTATTTTTTTTCAATTTTATGTAGACAGAATTGTCTGTTTTGTCTCCTATGATCCTTTCTATCTTTTGTTTAGTTAAGAACCCCTTCTTACATTCATAGTTGTGAAAGATACCTCTTCTGTGCCTCTAATTTGTTTATGGCATAACCCTTTATTTTTTTTTTAGGTTTTTTTTTTATTTAAATTTATTTATTTAACATATTTGGTTTTCAGCATTGATTTTCACAACAGTTTGAATTACAAATTTTCTCCCCATTTCTACCCTCCCCCCCACTCCAAGATGGCATATATTCTGGTTGCCCTGTTCCCCAGTCAGCCCTCCCCTCTATGACCCCCCTCCCCTCTCATCCCCTTTTCCCTTCCTTTCTTGTAGGGCGAGATAAATTTCTACACCCCATTGCCTGTGTATCTTATTTTTTAGTTGCATGCAAAAACTTTTTTTTGTTTGTTTGTTTTTGAACATCTATTTTTAAAACTTTGAGTTCCAAATTCTCTCCCTTCTTCCCTTCCCACACACCCTCCCTAAGAAGTGGAGCACTTCAACCTAGGCCACGCGTGTATCATTATGTATAACCCTTCCACAATATTCATGTTGTGAAAGGCTAACTACATTTTGCTCCTTCCCAACCCATCCCGCTTTATTGAATTTTCTCCCTTGACCCTGTCCCCTTTCCAAAGTGTTTGTTTTGATTACCTCCACCCCTATCTGCCCTCCCCTCCATCATCTACCCCCTTTTATTTTTTTTTTAATCTTCCTCCCTCTTCTTTCCTGTGGGGTAAGATACCCAACTGAGTATGTATGGTATTCCCTCCTCAGGCCAAATCTGATGAGAGCAAGGTTCACTCATTCCCCCCTCACCTGCCCTCTCCCCTCCTCCCACAGAACTGCTTCCTCTTGCCACCTTTATGCGAGATAATCCACCCCATTCTATCTCTCCCTATCTCCCTCTCTCAGTATGATGCTCCCTCATCCCTTAATTTCATTTTATTTCTTTTAGATATCTTCCCTTCATCTTCAGCTCACCCTGTGTCTGCTCTCTCTCTTTTACATATATATATATATATACATATACATATATATGTATATTTATATATACAAAAACACACATATATATACATACATACACATGCATACATATACACATAGATACATACATACATACACATTCACTTATATATATACATAAACATATATATATGCATATTCCCTTCAACTACCCTAATACTGAGGTCTCATGAATCATACACATCATCTTTCCATGTAGGAATGTAAACAAAACAGTTCAACTTTAGTAAGTCCCTTGCAATTTCCGTTTCTTGATTACCTTTTCATGCTTCTCTTGATTTTTGTGTTTGAAAGTCAAATTTTCTATTCAGTTCTGGTCTTTTCACTGAGAAAGCTTGAAAGTCCTCTATTTTATTGAAAATCCATATTTTGCCTTGGAACATGATACTCAGTTTTGCTGGGTAGGTGATTCTAGGTTTTAATCCTAGCTCCATTGACCTCCGGAATATCGTATTCCAAGCCCTTCGATCTCTTAATGTAGAAGCTGCCAGATCTTGGGTTATTCTGATTGGGTTTCCACAATACTCAAATTGTTTCTTTCTGGCTGCTTGCAGTATTTTCTCCTTGATCTGGGAGCTCTGGAATTTGGCGACAATATTCCTAGGAGATTTCTTTTTGGGATCTATTTGAGGAGGTGATCGATGGATTCTTTCAATTTCTATTTTGCCCTGTGGCTCTAGAATATCAGGGCAGTTCTCCTTGATAATTTCTTGAAAGATGGTATCTAGGCTCTTTTTTTGGTCATGGCTTTCAGGTAGTCTAATAATTTTTAAATTATCTCTCCTGGATCTATTTTCCAGGTCAGTGGTTTTTCCAAGGAGATATTTCACATTGTCTTCCATTTTTTCATTCCTTTGGTTCTGTTTTATAATATCCTGGTTTCTCATAAAGTCACTAGCTTCCACTTGCTCCAATCTAATTTTTAAAGTAGTATTTTCTTCAGTGGTCTTTTGGACCTCCTTTTCCATTTGGCTAATTCTGCCTTTCAAGGCATTCTTCTCCTCATTGGCTTTTTGGAGCTCTTTTGCCATTTGAGTTAGTCTATTTTTTAAGGTGTTGTTTTCTCCAGTGTGTTTTTCAGTATTTTTTTGGGTCTCCTTTAGCAAGTCATTGAGTTGTTTTTCATGGTTTTCTCACATCCTTCTCATTTCTCTTCCCAATTTTTCCTCTACTTCTCTAACTTGCTTTTCCAACTCCTTTTTGAGCTCTTCCATGGCCTGGGACCAGTTCCTGTTTTTCTTGGAGGTTTCTGTTGTAGGCTCTTTGACTTTATTAATTTCTTCTGTCTGTATGTTTTGGTCTTCTTTGTCACCAAAGAAAGAATGCAAAGTCTGAGACTGAATCTCGGTGCGTTTTCGCTGCCTGGCCATATTCCCAGCTAACTAACTTGACCCTTGAGTTTTTCAGTGGGGTATGATTGCTTGTAGATTACAGAGTTCTATGTTCCAGGTTTGGGGGGGAGGTGCCAGCTCTGCCACACCAGCACTGCTCCTTCCCCAACCCCCAACCCGAACTGGTCTTAGATCTTTGGCAGGCTGTGTACCCCTGCTCTGATCAGCCACTTAATTCCTCCCACCAGGTGGTCCTGGAGCTGGAAGTAACAACAGCTGTAGCTGCCCCACCTCTGCTGCCCCCGGGGCTGGAAGCCGAACCGTGAACTCCTTCTACTCCCGCAGCTTTTCCCACTAACCTTCTCCGCAGTCTTTGGTATTTGTGGGTTGAGAAGTCTCGTAACTGCCGCAGCTCACTGAATCAGGGTGCTAGGGCCCCCCCCCGCCTGGCTTCTGGTCTGGATGGTCCACGCTGCTCAGGCTGGGTTCTGCTCCACTCCGTTCCCAGCTCCCAGCTCCCAGCTCCGAGCTCCGTGTGGGATAGACCTCGCCCAGAGACCATCCAGACTGTCCTGGGCTGGAGCCCTGCTTCCCTCTGCTGTTTTGTGGGTTCTGCCATTCTAAAATTGGTTCAGAGCCATTTTTTATAAGTTTTTGGAGGGTCTCGGTAGGGAGCTCACGCTATTCCCTGCTTACCAGCTGCCATCTTGGCTCAGCCCCCCCTGGCATAACCTTTTATAAGTAGGCCATGTACCTCTTTGGAGCTTCTTTTGGTATATGGTATGAAATGATGTTCTAAACTGAATTTCTCTCAGACTGGTACCATTTTTTTCGGAAGTCTTTGTTAGATAGTGACTCCTTACTATGCTGCACTACTTGTACTGTTGGAGGGAAGAAGTAATTACCAGAGAGCTATCATATATCTAAAATTTCTAAATTCTATTCAGATCTCTGATTTATTTCCCTATTGTTTAGTTATTAATTTTAAATAAAATAAAAACGGTCAGTTTCTTAGCATCTGTCTAGCAATGGTTCTAAATATCCCTGAAGGGTATACTTTTTAGTACCAACTTAAATCTCTCCAATTACTGCTTGAACTCATTTTTTCATGTCTGTGTTCCTCAACATAGACAGAAAAGAGCTGATCATGATCTGCTATTTAATATTATTTTAATTCATTATTGTGACTAGTTTTTATTAATGATTTTAGCATAAAATTTAAATCACCAAAATAATTGAATTAAAAAGGTCATTGAAAGTAATATTTTAGTTTTACCACTTATTTGAAGTGTTGAAAGATAAGTCAATGAATAACTATACCCCTAATATTCATAGTACTAATGATATTCTTTTTTATAGAGGAAAAAATTCACTAATGAAGTCACCATGCATAGCTCAATACCAGTTCTCCAAAAAGACATGATCCAAAGTGCTGTACATGAAAACAAGCCTTATTTATCTTGGGGCACAAGCATAGGGTAAAAAAAGAAACCATACCAGAGGTAAAAAGAAAGGGGTGGGTGGGGTGAGTTATGTCAAGGCATCAGAACAATTATCAATCAATGTATCAGGCATTGTGCACAATGCAGGGGATGCAAAGAAAGGCACAAGTACAGTCCCTGTTCTCAAGTAGGTCATATCCTAATTTTGAGTAACAAATCCAAAAGAGCTTGTACAAAGCAAGCTTCATTGGCCTCTCTGGCTGTTTTCCATTATTCACAACCATGCAGCAGCACCAGGTGAATATTACGTTGAAAAGATGGGCATTTGTAGCAAAGAACTGCTAAGGATTATTGAAAACTGGATTCTTGAAAATTATTGAAAATTTCTAAAATTCATTCCAGATTTCTTTCATCCTCTAATTCAATTCTAAGACTATCCATCTCTAATACCTGTCCAAGGTTTATATATTGGACTGACTAAATCAATATGATGCCCATTTAACAGCATGTCAGAATCTGGGCATTATTCATTCTATATGCATTTAGTTCTTCCTTCTATTATAAGACCATTTTTTTGAGTGATTATAGATCTTAGTGTAGTCTCAGGGTTCCTGGGATTGATGCCACTAGCATAGTATCATCCCCAAAGAGGAACATCTTGTAGGACCCCCCCCCCCACCCAATCTATAAATTTCCCTCTTCATTTGGCCTTTGTGCAAGACATCTATTTTTATCATCAATGATAGTGGAATTACCACATTGTCAGTAGCCAAGGTAATATATGAAGTGAAATGTCACTTATGATAGAATCAATAATAATTGGTAGACTTGACCAAATACAGAAGAAATCTATACTGGAAGCAAAACATTTTTTTTTTACAGTCCTTCAGGGATCATTTCTCAAAATTTTTGTAAAGAAGGAAAGATTCCAGGATGACAGATGGTACCATTACCAAAAAATAAAAAAAAATATGTAGAGTTCATCAACTTTCTCATCTCTATAAAATGCTTTATGTACTTGTGATAAGTATCTGTGATGAACATATGAGAAAGAAATAGGCAAGTTTCAAAAATCATTTTTTCAAGGAGACCACAACTTTATAGTCATGAAAATAATGGAAGGAGTAGTGACCAAAATATAAGGTCTCACTGGGTTTATTGTTTGCTAATATATAAAAAAAATTTAAGATAGTATAAGATCTCTTAATAGACACTACTACCATGGAGATAACTTGCTTTAAGAATCCGCTGTGTCATGCAGGGAAACATATGCTTACCAAAGGCATTTTCATTCTTATGAAGGATGTGCTACTGAAGACATATTTAAATAACCCTTTCTCCAGGGGCATTTACCCTTGTACAAATGCGGTATCTATGCAATAGAGAATTAAGATTACAATTAAATTCTGTTAAAGTAGCTTAATCAGAGCAGGGACTAACACTCTATCTAGGTATCAACATTAAATTGTGGGCAAGTGCAGGATGGGGAAGAAGAGAAGGAATCAAGTGGTAGGTGGGGCAGGCTGGTAGCATAGAGCATTTACTACAAGGCCTGAAATTAAAGTCAAGGTCAAGTCTAGGACATCAAGCTAAGCTGTAGGACTGGGGCAGAGGGTCAATTCCTTAATTAGAAAGCCAATGTATATATTCAAAGATCCAAGTCATACAAGTGTGAATGTAGTGGGGGTGTACAACCTAAATGGAACCGGATCCTTGTGTAGTGTAGTCCAGCGGCAAAAGTGGTGGATTTGAAGTCTGTATGATCAACTCGTCTAACCTCTTATATTTTGTCTCTAAAATGGGGATAATAATTCTTGCACTAACCACCTCACTGGATTATTGTGAGGAAAATACTTTGTAAACTTGGAAGTACTATAGATACTGAGTTTTACATGAACAACCTTGAAACTCAAGGTTAAAACTGAGCAATTATTCATTCATTCAAAAATCATTCTTTAAATACCTTTTATGTGCTAAGTGCTAAAAGAGCTAGAGTCTAACTATTATGGTCATTGCCTCCATGGATGTTACAGTCTGATGGAGAAATATGATACAAAAAGAGATAACTTGTAATACAATATTCCATAGTAAGGGCAAGAAATGTAAAAAAAAAAGAAAAGAAAAGATATCACTGAGAAAATGTGTGATAGGAAAAGGAGGTGGGCTGATCATAACACATGAGTGTTGATAGGTGGACAGCTGGTATGCTGATCTGGTACATACACAATACTGGTCAAATACCATGTTTAGTAGAACCTTTTTGGAGGATCCAGAAACTCCAGCTATATCCATGCTTGTTAGTCCTGCTTGACTTGGATCTTTGAACGTACACATTGCCTTTCTTACTCTGATTGTAACCCACCCCTAGCCCTTTGACTTTGCTCTCAAGCTTTGTAGCAACTTCTCTACTCTATCACCCTGTCCCAACTTCTGCTCTATGCTCTGTCCTTCACTTGTCCACAATGTATTTTTGACACCTACCTTCAGTGGCAACCACAAACCCTGACTCAGCTTCCATAATGAATAATAATAGCTGTCTCCTTTCTCTGTTGGAAAGAATCTAGATTAAAATCTGGGCTTTCCTGCTCAGCTTGACTGCCTTAGTCACACTGACAGAGCTCCTGACATTTAACTGTTGCCTATTTAGATCTCTGATATCTTGACAGACTCCCTCCCATTTAGCTTTTGGTTTCCTGCCCCTTTGCTTATGCACAACCCACACCAAAATGACCTCACACCTCTAGCAGTTGAAATCCTGTCAAGATCCTGCCCCAATGCCACTTCCTTTATGATGCCTTCCCTGGGCCTCCCAATAAATGGAAACAACCTGGTTTAACACCTTGCTCATACCTCTTAGCAGCATTAGTGACTAAGAGAGAATGATGGAAGAGAATCATAGGAAATAGGGAAGTTGGGAGGAGGGTCAGGAAGTAGGGAGGAGAAGATGAGTTCAGTTTTAGACATACTGAAGTAAAGGCATGAGTGTAAAGTCAATAGACTATTGAAAACGTGAAACTGATGCTCAGTGAAGAGTTTGATAAAGGATACAGATTTGTGAAGAACTCACACAGAGGTGATAGTAGAAGCCACAGGAGTGTATACATTTGCTATCGTCCATTTTGTATTTTAATAATTTTTAAGTCTTATTTCATCTACTAGACATGTAGATGGTACACAGTGGCTTAGAGCTCTGGGTCTGGAGTCAAGAAGCTGGTATTCAGGCATTTCTGTCATGTCCAACTCTTCATGACCTCATTTGAAGTTTTCTTTGAAAGATACTAGAGGGGTTTGCCATTCCCTTCTCTAGCTCATTTTACAGATGAGGAAACTGAGGCAAATAGGGTTAAGGGACTTGCCCAGAGTCACACAGCTAATAAGTGTTTGAGACCAGATTTGAGTTCAGGAAGCTGTCTTCCTGACTCCAGGCCCAGCACTCTATCTACTGTGCTACCTAATTGTCCTGGAGTCAAGAAGACCTGAGTTCAAATTTGACCTCAGACACTTACTAGCTGTATGACCCTGGGCAAGTCACTCAACCTCTGTCTGCTTCAGTTTCCTTAAGCGTAAAATAGAGGTAATAATAGCGCTTATCTCACAGGTCTATTGTGAGGATCAAATTTAATAATATTTGTAAAATGCTTAGCACAGCGCTTGGCACATAGTAGGTATTTCATAAATATTTGTTAACTTTGCTCTCCCCTATTGTTCTTACTCCATATTAGATTATAAACTCTTTAAGGTCAGGATCTCTGACTTATCTTCCCTTCTCAACATCTAGCACAGTGCTTTACACACTTAGTAGTACATATATAATAAATATTTGATGAATTTAATCTGTTGCTATATTTCTGTGGTCCATACACTCACCTCATTGTGCTACATCTTCATCTAAATTACTAGACTCCTTGTCTTGAACTCTTGTGTCCTGGATGATTGCTGCTAATCCACTATATCATAGTGGTAATAGTTCATATTCATATAGTGCTATAAGGTTTGCAAAATTCTTTAAAACTATTATTTCATTTTATCCTCACAATGACCCCAGGAGGTAGAGTCATATGAAGTTTCCTCCTGAAAGGAACTTTTTCATTTCTACCCTTTCACTTAGGTTTAGTTCCTTAACATGGAGTAGGAGGTGGAAAAGAATATTTAATCGTGTCTCAAAATACATTATGTGGAGTAACCCATGACCAGGAAGCCTGCTTTGATACAACAGGAGGTCTATACTTCATTTAAGAACTTCCCTGTCATTCCTCTAACGAAGAGCCATGTTCTCAAAGGTAATGCCCATGGAACATGAGTTCCAGAAAGGGCCGAATAATCAACTGTGTCTATCCTCTGAGAACCAACATGTTAAGGTAAGAAAGCATTCCTCACTGAAGGCTGGCCACTGGGTGATTTGAATTTTAGCTAGAGCAATGAGTTTAAGTCACCTGACTTTTACAAACAATATCCCAGGACACTGAATAACTTTCAGATGTGATTATTATTCAGTCATATCCAGCTCTGTGACCCTGTGGACCATACTGTCCATGGGGTTTTCTAGATAAAGACAGTGGAGTAGTTTCTCCAGTTCATTTCACAGATGAAAGAACAGAGATAAACACGGTTAAGTGCCTTGATGGGGACACACAGCTGGTAAATGTGACTTAGGCTAGATTTGAACTCAGGTCTTCCTCACTCTTTTCACTGAGCCACCTGGCTGCCTTCTTCAGAGGTGATTGCTGAACCACTATTAATAATCTTTGAAGAAGAATCATTATGAATAGGAGACACTTTACCGTAGTGGAAGCAGGCAAATAAATGCCTTGATACAAAAGGGGGAGAAGTTAAATATTTCAAATTATAGATAATAATTTTGACATTATTTCTCAGTAATGTTTTAGAATAAATTTCTAAAGAAATAGTTTGTGGAAAAGAACAGAGGTAATTGATAGGAATCAGCATGAATCCATCAAGAATGAGTCATGACAAATTAATCTCATTTTTTTTTAGGGTTGCTCATCTATTAAATCAGGGGAATGTTCTTGCTATTGTGTACCTGAATTATAGCAAAGCATTTGAAAAAGTCTGTCATACTATCTTTATAGACCAGAAGGAGAGATAAGGGTTAGATGATCATACAGTTCCACTTAGATGGCTTTGAAATGAATGACCTAACCCAAAGAATGGTGATCAGTGGATTAACATCAACCTGGAGGGAGGTCTTCAGTGAAATGACACAGGGCTCTATTTATGGTCATGTTCACTCAAAATATTTACCAATTATTCAGCTGAATGCAAAGTTGATATGCTTATTAAATTTTCATATGACACAAAGTCAAGAATGATAGCTAAGAGCTGACAGAATCATATTCCAATCATGTTTGACAGGTCATAATTTGGGGCTAAAGCTAACAAAATGACATTTAATAATGTTAAGTGCAAGTTTCAAATTTGGCTTAAAAAAATCAGTTGCATTAAGTCCTGGATAGGGGGGAGGGAGAGAGAGAGAGAGAGAGAGAGAGCAAGAGAGAGAAAGCTAGAAAATAATTCATATGACAAAGACCCAAGAATTTTAGTGCATTGAAAACTCAATTTATGACAACAATGTAATGGGAGTAAAAAGTAACGTAGTAGCCAGGTATGGTGGCTCATGCCTATGATGTATGCTGCTGGAGTTCTGAGCTACAGTAAGCTAAGCCAATTGGTTGTCCTCACCAATGACACCAATATGGTGAGCCCCCAGGAACCAAAGGCCACCAGGTTGCCTAAGGAAGGGCAAACTGGCCCAGGTCAGTCCATTATCACCCCTACTATTTAATTTGGTACTAGAAACATTAGCTGTAGCAATAAGAGAAGAAAAAGAAATTGAAGGAATTAGAATAGGAAAAGAAGAAACTAAATTATCACTTTTTGCAGATGATATGATGATTTATCTAGAGAATCCTAGAGAATCAAGTGAAAAACTACTTGAAATAATAAACAACTTTAGCAAAGTTGCAGGATATAAAATAAACCCACATAAATCCTCAGCATTCCTATACATTACTGACAAAGCCCAACAGCAAGAGATAGAAAGAGAAATTCCATTCAAAGTTACCATAGACACTATAAAATATTTGGGAGTCTACTTGCGAAGACAAACCCAGGGCATATATGAACATAACTATGAAACACTTTTCACGCAAATAAAGTCAGATCTAAATAAATGGAAAAATATCAGTTGCTCATGGTTAGGCTGAGCTAATATAATAAAAATGACAATTTTACCTAAATTAATCTATCTATTCAGTGCCATACCATTCGAACTACCAAAAAATTATTTTACTGAGCTGGACAAAATAATAACAAAATTCATCTGGAAAAACAAGAGGTATAGAATATCTAGGGTATTAATGAAAAGAAATGCTAGAGAAGGTGGCCTAGCCATACCAGATATTAAATTGTACTACAGAGCAGCAGTCATCAAAACTACCTGGTACTGGCTAAGAAACAGGGGTGTGGATCAGTGGAATAGGATAGATACACAAGATGGAGAAGTCAGCGACTATAGCAATCTACTCTTTGATAAACCCAAAGAGGCCAGCTTCTGGGCTAATAATTCACTATTTCACAAAAACTGTTGGGAAAATTGGAAAATGGTAGGGCAGACACTGGGCATAGACCAATATCTTACACCATATACCAAAATAAAGTCAAAAAGTGTTCATAATTTAGGAGTAAAGGCTGATGCTATAAGTAATTTGGGAGAGCAAGGAATAGTTTACTTATCAGATTTATGGAAAAGAAAAGAATTCATGACCCAAAAAGAGATAGAGAGCATTACAAAATGCAAAATGGATAATTTTGATTATGTTAAATTGAAATGTTTTGTACAAAAAAAGCCAATGCAACAAAAATTAGGAGGGAAGCAGAAAATTGAGAGAAAATCTTTACAACTAGTATCTCTGATAAAGGCCTCATTTCTAAAATATACAGGGAACTGAGCCAAATATATAGAAATACAAGCCATTCCTCAATTGAGGAATGGTCAAAGGATATGAACAGGCAGTTTTCAGAGGAAGAAATTAAAGCTATCTACAGGCATATGAAAAAATGCTCTGGATCACTACTGATTAGAGAAATGAAAATCAAAACAACTCTTAGATACCACATCTCTCCTGTCAGATTGGCTAAAATAACAAAACAGGAGGATGATAAATGCTGGAGAGGATGTGGGAAAATTGGAACATTGTTACGTTGCTGGTGGAGTTGTGAGATGATCCAGCCATTTTGGAAAGTAATTTGGAACTACGCCCAAAGGGCCACAGGAATGTTCATAGCCTTTGACCCAGCAATACCACTTCTAGGGTTGTATCCCAAAGAAATTACACAAGAGGGAAAGGGACCCATAGGTACAAAAACATTTATAGCAGCTCTTTTTGTGGTAGCCAAGAATTGGAAATCAAAGGGATGCCCATCAATTGGGGAATGGCTGAACAAGCTGTGGTATATGAAGGTAATGGAATACTATTGTGCCATAAGAAATGGGGATGATACGGACTTCATAACAACCTGGAAAAACCTACACGACATAATGCTGAGTGAGTGGAGCAGAGCCAGGAGAACATTGTACACAACCACAGATATATGGATTCCGTGAGGACCAACCCTGGCAGATTTCGCTCTTCTCAGCAACACTAGGTGCAAGGACAACTTCAAAGGACTCACGATGGAGAATGCTATCTACATCCAGAGAAAGAACTATTAAGTTTGAATGCAGATTGAGGCACACTTCATGCTTGCCTTTTTTCTTCTCTTTTGTTTTTGTTTTTGGGTTTTTTTTTTGGTTCTGTTTCTTCTTTCTCATGATTCATTCCATTGGTCATAATTCTTCTCCACAACTTGACTAGTGTATAAATTAATTTAATGTGAAGTTATACATGGTAGTTATATGAGATTCCATGCTGTCTTGGGGAGGGAAGGGGGGAGGGGAGAAAATCTGGAACTCAAAATTATGTAAAAGCGTGTGTTGTAAACTAAAAATAAAAAAAAAAAAGAAAAATCATTGAGTTAGGAGATGGAGGGGCATGTGTGAGGAAAAAGGACAAGGCCAGTTCTGGATAGAGGATAAATTGAATAGGAATGTGACATAGACATGGCCTTGTCATTTAGTATTGAAATATAATCATATGACAAACATAAAATTCCCATCCTAGATGCTGTTTCCATTAATTAAATCTAACACATTACTTTTTTGGCTTTCATGATATACTCCTGACATATTGTTTTCACAGTCTAATAAAATACCCAGGGCTTTATCACATGAAAAAAAAAGAAAACTGAAGTAAGTCCAACCTGTTCCAGATAGTAGTGGCATAGGTTTTAGGAGTCCCTGCCGAGCTTCTAAGGCTGAGTGAGATAGGGTCCTCTAATCCCCCCCAAACCCACAAAGCCTAATGTGATCTATTGAAGGGGAAAGATAGATTCGTGTTATCAGATAGTGAGAAAATTCCCTTCACCAATGAAGATCAACAAATTTATGGTCCTAACCTTAAGTGTTAAGTGATTTAATTTTTGCCCAGCTTCATATAGCCCTTATCAGACAGACAAAACTTGAATTCTGGTCTTCCTCACTCACGTAGCTCTCTAGCCATGATTTCCCTCGACATAATCTTAGACTGTCTTAACAGAAATACAGTATCTAGAATTAAGTAGGTGATCAAGCCACTCTATACCTTCCTGCTAAGATTGAACTTTAAGTTGTGTTCTGGACATGAGTTCTTCATGCGATATTTTAGACCAGGTAACAATACAACTGTGACACTTCTAAATCACCTTTGCCCTGTGATCAGAACTTGTCTGATGGTATGCTAATCATTCACCACCACTGACTTTCCAGCAGTTGAACTATGGTGTCTATTTTAGCAGAATCCTATGGAAATCAACCTCTTTACAGTAAATAGTTCTGAGACAATTTCTGCCTAGATTCCTGGCTGGCACTTTGGGCCACCATGTCCCAGTGTGACCAAATTAAACATGTTCAAGACTAGAGAGAGCTTTGGACAAAAGTTAATCCAGTGTTGGCTCCCCAAGAAAGCCTGGCCTCTAACCACACTAACAATTATTCCTTCTCACCAATGCTCCAAACAAGCCCACTTTGTCTCTCAAATGCTTTTAAGTGGTAAAAAAATATTTCCTCCAGAATTAATCTGAGAGCCATGCTGTTATTCTTGCCATTTTCCCCTCCAGCTGCGTTCCCTTTATGTTGATGAGCAGGCTTTTCTGTACTCAAGTTAACAGTGCAAAGGATAGGGTTAGTCAAGGAAAATTATAAAACTCTAATGAATACAAAGAAATATCTAACTGCTCATTTGGTTTATTACTATGAGAGGACATAGATTTTTTTTAATACCCCAAAGACTTTCACTGTTACTACCAAATTTGCTGACTGCTTTCTGTACGACCTTTGGCAATTCACTTGATTCTGAGGCTCAGTTTCCTCAGGCATAAAAGGGGGCATTATAATTTGCATTACGTACTTCACAGGGTTGTAATGCAGCAGGCACTTTGTGAATTGTAAAATGCCTTATTAACGTGAGCTTATTTTTCTTGTTGCTATTTGTTATTATCATTTCCCTAAAAAATTTTCCCCTAAAATTTCCCTAAAATCATTTTTCCCTGAAAAGCTTTTATCATGCGATTCCAAAAAGCTTAAAAAAGAAACACAAAATGAACCCAGCACTCCAATAATTCTAAATTGTCTATAGAATTAACTCCTAAATAATTTGTTAGGCATTATGCATCTTCCATAATCTTGTTTCACTTAACAGTCAATCTTATTTGCTTCCACTCACCAAAATAAAGCCATATATTATTCCATTATTATAAAATATTTTACTATATTGTTGTGTTGTGCTGTTTTATGTTACTTTATATTATAAATTATCACATAGAAAGTTTCTTTTGTACTTTTCCAACACTATGTTACATACTACTCATATAACTTGGAAAGTTGGAACTGTTCAGATAAGTCAAAACAATCAAATTCCCACGGGGCTTACATGATTCAATTTAGTTGTCTTCACATATCAAATTAATTGAATAATGTCCACATTTCCACTTTGTGCTAAATTTCCAACTGGTGCTCAACCTTTCTCAGGTCAAGAAGAAATGTGATCACAAATGCAAGTCTCTAGGAGAAGGAAAATTATTTTCCCTTCTCTTTTCTTTCCTGCTTTCTTTACCTTCTTTCACCATTACACAATATAATGTTGCAATATGATCCATGACAAAATTCCATAAATAAAACAGTAAGTTAAGTGGCAATATGGAATCATAAGATTGTAAAGGAATTTGAGAGTTCATTAACCATTCTCCACTCCACCCTTCACTGCCTACTCCCTAGGAAATATTGCAGTAAACCAAGTGAAACAGATTAAAATCCAGTCTGTTTAACAGGCAGAGAAGATTCCACAAAGGTCTTTGTGTTTAATCTACACATTGCAATATTTAACAATCCCCAGAGAACAATAGAAATTCTTCCTTATTAACAAATTCAAATCCCTGCTATAGAATGTAGCTGAAAAGCTTTGTTTCATAGGGGGATTGTTCAGACTATTTGTTTATGGGAGGGAGAAGGGAAAGACAAATATAGACAAAGGGAGACAGAGAAAGACAAATGGAAGGAAAGGAGAGAGTGGGAAAGATGCAGGATGATTGAAATAGAGAGAGAGTCTCAAATTTGGGCTCATCTTTATGTTAAAAATGTTGTCCTTAAGAAAAATTATTTTCAAGACTCCCCCATTAGACTGTGACCAATCTGGGGTCGACTCTTTTTTTGCCTTTTTCTGTATCCCCATCATTTAGCACAGTGCCTGACACATAGCAGGTGTTAAAAGTGGTGGTTGATCAATTGATCAATTGATTGAAGTTCTTCTATACCTCTACTATTCTCAGAACCTTCCCAAAGCTTTAGTGGACCTCTGGGAATTGCTTTGGGTAGCTTCTACAGGAAGGAGGGATGGAAATGACTCCTGCCAGAAAGAAAGAATGAAAGAAAGAAAGAAAGAAAGAAAGAAAGAAAGAAAGAAAGAAAGAAAGAAAGAAAGAAAAAAGAAAGAAAGAGAGAAAAAGGAAGGAAGGAAGGAAGAAAAGAAGGAAGGAAGGGAGGGAGGGAGGGAGGGAGGAAGGAAGGAAGGAAGGAAGGGAGAAAGGAAGGGAGAAAGAAAGAAGTCAGATCATGAGAACTGTAGTTCTCCCAGTTAAAAGGGCAAAGACATTGTGTTCTTCCATGTACTTCACTCATTTTTCATTTTCATGAATTGTTTTCTCTTCTAAGGTTGCCATCAATATCCATATCAGCCTGACTGGTAGAGTAGGGGTACACCCTGTGCCCCTTAGGTCTTCTTACTTGTCTTTTTATCCTACCAATGGAATATAAAGTTTTGGGGGCATTTGTCTTTGTATCTCCATGGCCTAGTGAAGCCTTTGTACATAGAATGACATAATAAGTCTTTGTGAATGAAACTGATTTTGATTAGTAGGGATTGTAGAAAGAATGGGTTCCCCACATAGAGGATGGAATAGTAGGATTATAGAGCTAAAAAATAGAAGAGACCTCAGATGCCATCTAATCTAACCTCTTCATTTTGCAGATGAGAAAATAGAAGCTAATAGAAATTAAATAATTTGCCAAAGGTCACATAAATGTCAAGGGTGCAATTGCAACCCACATCCCCTGTCTTCGAAGCCAACATTTTTTTTCACTGTTTGTTTCTCTCAGTGTATATTCCATATTCAGCCTTGTATTATAATTTTTGTTTTTTGTAACCCTAGTCCTAAGTAAGAGACCTGGGACACAATAGGTACTTAATAAATACTTGTTGATTGATTGTAAAAAAAATTATTTGACTTCACTAGACTGGAAGTTCTTTGAGGATAGTGGATTTTTCTTACTCACTTTTGTATCCTTCATAAAACCTAGGAGAGTATCTTTTGTACAATATCTGTTCAAATCTAAGGCAAACCATTCATTATCACAGTAATGCTGATCAATGCTCCAACCACTGATGCCCAAGAGGCCAAAATTGATCAGTTCTATGAAGACATGTGATATCTTCTTCTAACAACACACACACACACACACACACACACACACACACAGATGTCACATTCATCATAGGGCATTGGAATGCTAAAATAGGAAATCAAAAGATAATTTGGATAATAGGCAAGTTTGACCTTGGAGTACAAAATGAAGCAGGGTAGAGACTAACAGAGTTTTGTCCAGATAACTTGCTCATCATAGCAAACACTTGAAAAAGGTGACTCTATACGTGGATATCACCAGATGGTCAATATTGAAATCAGATTGATTATACACTTTGCAGCCAAAGGTGAAGAAGCTCTATACAGTCAGTTAAAACAAGACTTGGACTGACTGTGGCTCAGATCATGAACTTCTTATTGCAAAGTTCAGATTTAAATTGAAGAAAACAGCGAAAACCATCAGACCATATTGATATGACTTAAATAACATCTCCTAATGAATACGAAATGGAAGTGGTGAATAGATTTAAGGGATTAGATCTGGTAGATAAAATACCTAAAGAACTATGGATAGAGGTTTGACATATTGTTCAGGAGGCAACAAAAAAAATTGAAAGAAAAAGAACAAGAAAGCAAAATGGCTGTTGGATGAGGTTTTACAAATTGATGAGGAAAGATGGAAAATGAAAGGGAAAGATATACCCAACTGAGTGTAGAGTCTCAGAGAATAGCAAGGAGAATTAAAAAGGTTCCCTTAAATGAGTAAGGCAAAGACATAGAAGAAAACAATAGAATGAGAACGACAAGAGATCTCTTCAAGAAAATTAGAGATATCAAGGGAATGTTTCATGCAAAAATGGGTATGGTAAAAGGAAAAAAATTGTATAGACTTAACAGGAGTATTATATATATATATATATATGTATTTATGTAAAGAAGTGGCAAGAATACACAGAGGAACTATACAAGAAAGATCTTAACATCACCAAGAACCACAATAGTAGGGTTACTGATCTAGAGGCAGACATCCTAGAGAATGAAGTCAAGTGGGCCTCAGGAAGCATTGCTAACAATAAGGCTAGATATGGAATTCCAGCTGAGCTATTTAAAATCCTAAAATATGATGTTATTAAAATGATTCTCAATATGCCAGCAAACTTAGAAAACTCAACAGTGGCCACTGAATTGGAAAAAAATCACTCTACATTCCAATCCTAAAGAAGGGCAATGCCAAAGAGTGTTCAAATTAGCAAACAATTGTGCTTGTTCCACCTGCCAAAAAGGTTGTGCTTAAGACTCTACCAGCTAGACTTCAGCAATATGTGAACAGAGAATTACCAGCAGAGCCAGCTGGTTTTCAAAGAGGCAAAAAAACTGGGACAAATTGAGCACCTTTCCTGGATGATGGAGAAGCAAGAGAGTTACAGAAAAAAATCTAATTCTGCTTCATTGATTATATTGACTTCATTGAGTACATTAACTACATTGACTGTGTGGATCACAACAAATGTGGCAAGTCCTCAAAGAGATGGGAGTACCAGATCATCTTACTTGTCTCCTCTGAAGACCCTGCATGTGGACCAAGGAACAACAGTTATAACCTTGCTGACAAAGCTATGTTTTTTCCAGTAGCATCATACGGCTATGAGAGCTGGACAACGAAGAACCTGAACTCTGCAGAATCAACACTTTTGAATTGCAGGGCTGGAGAAGACCTCTGAGAGTTCCTTGGGCAACACGAGATCAGGTCAGTCAGTACTTGAAGAAATTAATTCAGACTGTTCATTAGAAGGTCAAATACTGAATCTGAAGCTTAAACACTTTGGCTATGTGATGAGGAGTCAGGACTTATTGGAAAAAGACTGATGTTGGGAAATATTGAAGGCAAAAGAAAAAGGGGATGGCAGAAGATGAGAAGGATAGATAACATCATGGAAGCAATGAACGTGAGCTTAGACATTAAGAGACAGTAGAGGATAGAAGGGTCTGGTGTGCTATAGTCCATGGGGGCACAAAGAGTCAAACATGACTTAACAACTGAACGACAACAATAGATATTGATTAAAATGAATTTGATTTCCACATGGTGAATGTTTTTGGTTATTGAAATTGCAGAAGTTAAAAAGATATTCTACCTGTTGTTTAGATCAAGTGGGATAGTATTTGCAAAGCACTATATACCTGGAATATAGTAGGTGATTAATAAATGTTTATTCCCTTCCTTCCTTTTTGCCTTCATATGATATTTTTTTTAAAAAATCTTTTAGTTGAAATGAACTAACTGATAGTAAAGCTGCACGCAGGGCAGCCTATTAACCTATATTTTTTCCTTTTCTTCATTCCTCTTTTCTGTTTCTCCTTTTGTCCTTTACTTCCTCCGCATCCTCACAACTCTCTTCTCAATTCCTTGAATGTGACTAATAACAGTAGCAACAGTAGCTCACATCTATATTTTGCTTTAAAGCTTTAAAAGCATTTAAAACACAAAACCTTGAACTTAGGCAGCAAAAGAACCATATTGTCACCCCCATTTTGCAGACTAGGGGAAAGAGGAATAAGCATTTACATAGAGCCTACTATGTGCCAGGCACTGCCCTAAGCTAAGCACCGTTTTTTACAAATATTATCTCATTTTAATCCTCACAATTCCGTGAGGTAGGTGTTATTATTATCCTTGTTTGGGGAAACTAAGAGAGAAGTTAAGGAACCTGCCCAGGGTCACAAAGCTAGTAAATGTCTGAAGTCGGATTTGAACTCAGGCTTTCTTGTCTCCGGGCTCAGCATTCTTTTCACTGTGCCACACGCTCTAGGAAAATGAAACTTAGAGAGGTTGAGACATACTCATCCATTACTCTCTAGGCATGGCTGCCCCTTTGATGAGTCGGGCTCTGTTCACATACAAACACCCTCCCTGCCTGGGGGCTGAGTGCCATTTCCTATTTAAGCAGGTAAAAGTATTTCCTCTTTTTTTTAATGCCCAAGTCAAGTAAGATCAAAAAGAGCATAAAATATCCTTAACAGAGATTATTCCTAGTATAATTGTTGCCTTAGGCAACAATCTTATTCTATTTCTTGTTCTGAAATATGAATTTTGTCCTTAGCAAACTGCAACTTACCTCTGGGTCTGTATATTTGTGTGTCTCACTGAAAAAACAGTATTTTGCAAAAAGAAAAAATGCTTTTATTTAAATAGGGAAGAAAAAAGATTGGATAAAGATGTCAAATACCTGCGGATTTTTGGCAACATGTCACTATCCCACAGCGCTCAAAAGGGAGATTCTCTTTTATGCCCCAATGGCACCTCTTGGAAATACCAAGGGGCTCACCGGGAAGTTGCTTGTTGTCCTTTTTCTCTTTAGCTCCACTACACCAGCCGCTTAGATTCTGAAAGCTTCAAAAAGTCTTGTTTTGATATCGTGGCTCATTTTTGAAAAATTCACATCAGTGTAAGAAATGCTACTAGCTAAGATTTCTATCACAATGGGTCCATTCTTGCATGGCGACAATAGGCCTGTGGAAAGAGTCAGGCTTGACTTCAAAGTCCAAAGTTCCGAGCCACTGGAAGCTCAGCTTTTGAGAGATACAGTCCCTATTCAGACCTTCTTTTGTGAATTGGTTTCTTCTTTCAGGTGTACCCACTGTTTCTGCTTGGAAAGTTCAGCAACCCACGACTCAGTCCTCAGAGCTCACGGTGTTCTTTTGTTTGAGAAAAGCCCCTGAAACAAAGCTGCTGAACACCTATGTCTGTATGGATATCAAACAACGGGCCTACTTCTGTCTGGATTCTAGTCATGTTCCCCCAGTAGATAGTGCTATTCTGCCTATCTGAGGAGCATGGGAAATTGCTCCAGGGCATGTAATTGTTATTGTGACTGCTGAAGAAGTGTCATTACTGGCCTTGTAGCAACATTCCACCTGAAATCCCAAGCATAAGCAGGATCCAGGATAATTTCTGAGGATATCATCTGAATGTCACTGCCTTGAGGCAGGGGGGAGGCCTTACTAGAAAGGCAATGTGGTATAATATAAAGAGTACTGGCTTTGATTTTAGAGGATCTAGCTTCCAATTCTGCCTCTGTTACATGGCTTTAGTTATTACTGGGTCTGCTTCAGTCTCTTCATTCCCTGTGAGCTCCTTCTCATTTATAGCAATGGCTACTTCTCTCCCCACGGTTATAGGGGTAATCCTGCAAGGCTGGGATTTTTAGTACTGTCACATATGAACCATCTGAGGGTCTTCCCTTCCCAGATTGATTTTTTTTTTATGAGTAGGTAAAAGAGGTCGTTTTCCCTGTCATTTCCTACATAGTCTTAATCACCAAATGGTCATTACCTCAGACAAACTGAGACCTCACAAAGGCCAACATCTCCCACTGCACCTAAGGCCATCTCCAGTTGTCCTTATCTATATCTTGTTGGATATAGACGGACCCAGATGACTCCAGAGGAGAAAGTGCAGCTAGTGACTTTGCACAATCCTGCCTCACTTAAATCCAATTCACTTGTAAGTCATGCATCACCTTGCTGATGTCACTGGCCCTCTTCAAGAAGGAAGGATAAACAGCAACAATAACTATGTATTCTCCAATGTTGAACAACCATTTGGCATCAGTTAACTTTTACAAGAGAGTATTTACTGAGAACTTTTGTTAAAATAGTAGATACAGAACAATCCCCCAACCTTAGGGTCCTACTCCCTCCTTACATACAAGGGGAGAGTCCCTGGAGAAAGTAGGTTTATATTTAAGAGTACAAAGTAGTGAGGTAACATGAAGAAAACATGGGTCAAGGGGTAATTTGTGACTCCTGGCCCTAGGAGTCCTTCTCTGCCTTTGAAGAGTCTCATCATGCTTTGGGACATTCTTTCAGGAATGGAGGTGGAATCCCTCCGAGGCTGAATGGGGCTGGCTCCTTGGTGGGTGCTGTATCTTGTGCGATGTGTCAGTCCACCTCTAAGGTTGGGTCATTAGGTCATTCAGATGCTGTGTTGGCTCATCAGGCTGAGCTGCCACCACCAGGGACAATGGCTGCTAATGGAAACTTTTTTTAAATGTATTTCTCATTCTCACCAGTTACCAGGGCATTGTCCTCCCAGGATACTTGTTGGCCTAAGATCAGAAAAGACTAAACACAATATAATCAGAAGTGCCATGCATTCATGGATATATGAATGGGGGACATGGAAGCTGATACTCCTCCCACATCTAGGGGCTCATAGCCCTGTAGTTCTTATCTTTCTTACTACTAGGAAGAAAAAGAACCCACAAAAAGCTGAGGGAGGAGTGTATTAAGCAATTTGTATACAAATTGTACAGCCTCTTGAAGCATCAGTTTTTCCAGCCCCAAGGCCCTTGTGGGGCTTTCTACACACACACACACACACACACACACACACACACACACCACAAAGTATCAAATCTCAGAGTCATAATGCCCAACTGGTTTCCTGGTTTCCATGAGTTAGACTGGCAACCAGCAGATAGTAGCTGCTAGTGTTGTATGGACTGGAATTTCAGTTGAAAAAAAAAAGGGGGTGAAGGGTAGGAGATCCATGTAAAATGAGGGAGTTGAATTGGATAACTTCTAAGGTCTCTTCTAGCTCTAATAAATGACCCTATTGCCTTATATCTAGATATTCATACACACATTTTTATCAAGAGCATATTCTGAAAAAAAAAAGCTGGCATAGCTATTTCCTCCCTGTCCACCTTTATTCTTTTTTTTAGTAAATAGTATTTATTTTTTTCCAATTACATGTAAAGATAGTTTTAAACATTCATTTTTTATAAGATTTTGAGTTTCAAATTTTTTCTCTCTCCTTCCCTCCCATCCTCCCCCTCAAAAGACGGCGAGCAATCTGATAAAGGTTATAAATGAGCAATCATATAAACATATTTCTATAAGAAACAGAACAAAAGGGAAAAGGCACACACACACAAAAATTTTTTAAGTGAAAATAGTATACTTCGATCTGCATTCAGACTCCATGTGGACAGCATTTTCCATCATGTGTCTTTTGGAATTGTCTTGGATCATTGCATTGCTGAGAAGAGCCAAATCTATCAAATTTGATCATTGTACAATGTTGCTGTTACTGAGTACCATATTTTCTTGATTCTGCTCACTTAACTCATCATCAGTTTGTGTAAGTCCAGGTTTTTCTGAAATCTGCCTGCTCATCATTTCTTATAGCACAACAGTATTCCATTATATTCATATGCCACAGCTTGTTCAGCCATTCCCCGTTTGATGGGCATTCCTTCAACTTCCAATTCTTTGCCACCACAAAAAGGGCTGCTATAAATATTTTTGTACATGTTCATCCTTTTCCCTTTTTTAATGATTTCTTTAGGATACAGACCTACCAGTGGTATTCCGTAACAAAGGGTATGCACAGTTTAGTTGCCCTTTGGGCATAATGCCAAATTACTCTGCAGAATGGTTGGATCAGTTCACAACCAACAACGAATCAGTGTTCCAATTTTCCCACATTTTCTATAACATTTATCATTTTCCTTTTCTATCATATCAGCCAACCTGATAGGTGTGAGGTGGTACTTCAGAGTTATTTTAATTTACATTTCTCTAATCAAGTGATTTAAAGCATTTTTTCATGTGACTATATGTAGCTTTAATTAGCTTTAATTGCTTCATCTGCAAACAGCCTGTTCATATCCTTTGACCATTTATCAATTGGGGAATGACTTAGAATTAGTATTCTTAGAAATTTGACTCTGTTTTCTACATATTTTAGAAGTGAGGTCTTTATCAGAGACACTGGCTATAAAAATTGTTTCCCAACTTTCTGCTTTTCTTTTAATCTTGGTTGCATTTGTTTTGTTTGTGAAAAAAAATTTAATGTAATCAGAATTATCCATTTTGCATTTCTTAATGTTCTCTATATCTTGTTTGATCATAAATCCTTCCATTCTCTATAGATCTGACAGATAAACTATTCCTTGTTCTCCTAATTTTCTTATTGTCTGCCTTTATTCTTAAGCAAGCATGCACAGTACTGGATAATCAAAGATGACCTTTGGTGGTGGGGGCTGTTGGGGAGGAGGCTCTGTGCATGTGGGATGGGGTAAGAAGGTTTAAATGTTGAGATTATACATTGATCTTTTCTGGCAGGATTATAGGTGTTTTTAATGACTTCCCCTTTTCTTCTTAGTTTCCCTCAGTTCACTAGCTGGACACAGGTTTTCTTTTACCCATTCCTTTATGGATTGTTTAATATGAACTCCCTTTACTAATGCCTATCAATATCCTTTCTACAATTTATATAGCCTTAAAGAGCAGCCTTGATTGCCCGGTGTCACAGTTAGTACATGTCAGAAGCAGCACTTGTAGCCAGGTCTTCCTAACTCTTAGGTCAACTCTTTTATGTGAAATAGCTGGTTACCTTTCCTTCCTACCCATTCTTTAAGACTTGAGGAATAGCTGACTCCTCCACCCAGCTAGCTGCTGTTTAATGTGACAGTCAGGGGTTAGGGGAATTGTTCAACTGTGAATAACTTTCTTCCCTTGAGGCCAGCAAGGTTCTGAGATGCTTCAGAACCACTGCACAGGCAGTTTTAAAGGATGTTTAAGGAACTGTGGTGCCCTCACAGGTTGCTAAGTGTTGGTCTTTGATTTTGGAGGAATAATGGCCTTACTCAGGGAAGATATAAAGAATGCCTCCTTAACAAAGACTTGCTTCTCAAAGGAAGGGCAGGGACCTTGGCTGGCTGTTTGCTCAGTCTGAGAAACTAGAATTGGCTAAAATATACTTTTGAGGGTGCTGGTTAATGAGCTGGCACAGACATAGCACTTTATTGCTCCAAAATTTTCCACACTACAAAAAGCCCACAAGCTCAAATGTATATCTAGCACTTCCCACTGATTTTTACCTTTTCAAACTTTTGGTCACTACAATTCTCATGAGAATCTTTGAGGTTTAGTAAAGAGAGGTCTGGACGTGGAGCTAGGAGTCTTATATTTCAAGATTTAGTTCCATTATTGGATAAAAGAATAAGCCTTCTCCACCTCAATTCTCTTGTCTGGATATTGAGTTTAGTCACCCATTTATCCACTAGCTTTTATTAAGAACTTATTATGTGCCAGACATTGTGCTAAGCTTTGGGAATATGAGGAAAGGCAAAAAAAAATGCCTTTGAGGAGTATTCATGGTGAAGAAAGAAAGGTGTGAAATGGAAAATGGAAAGGGGAGGGATGCGAGGTGGGGTAGGGTGAAGTGGTACCTGGGAGAAAGATGAAGCTGCTGTTGAGAGAACAGAAAAAGCCAGCAAGCTTGCAGCCCTCTGTGCGCCTGCATAGACGCTAAACAAATGGAGACAGAGAAGAGCAGACTATGGTAGAACTTCAGTCATGGAGGCAAGACTCCCCGGTCAGGACTCCGCTCAGCCATCAGAAAATGATTTGTGTCTATCTGAAAGAAGTTTTGACTGGATTTTCCAAAATAAAGCAGACAGTCAGAGGACACCTAATTCAGAGTTAGAAGAGACTAAATTAGAGAGGAAAGCTGAACCACTGAGTGATGAGATCCCTTGGTCTGGAAGGGATCAAGGAAGATAAGGAAAGTCTATAGAGAAGGGCATATGGAAGACTACTGATGCTTTGCCTGATTTCTTTACGCCGTTAGTCTTGTCCTGGCAAAAATGAGCTGAGGCATCGACATAAATGAATCATACAGTGTTTGCCAATTTTCTTTAGAAGAGTCACTTCAAGTGGTCTCCCAATATAGAATGTGAAAACGAATTCCCTCATTCAATTTGTAGGTCATTAAATCCAACCTCCTCATTTCATAGACAGGAAACTCTGAGGCAGGGACTTATGATTTGCCTAAAGTCACAAGCAGTGACTGTATGTCACTGGAATTCAAATCCGGGTCCTTGGACTCCAAATCCATGAAAAATTATATAGGGACAGACATTAAAAAATCTATATAAATTTTGTCATGGTTTTAAATATTTATTTAGTTTGGATAAAGATGTTTTATTCATTTTTATCATCGCTGACTTTTTTCTTCATTGCCTTCATTATCTTTAAGCATTACTGATCTTTATAGGGTATTGCCCTACTTTACAGTATTTTGAGAAGGGAATTCCATTCAATCATCAAAGGAATAATTCTGGAACTCCTATACCATGAAATTGTGCTATGTGCTGAGTACACCAAGATGAAAATGAAAATAAATAGTTCTTGACCTCAAGTGACTTTCATATGACTTACTAGAGGGCTACCCTCACAAGGTGGTTGTGATGGTCAAGTGCCAATGTCTGTAAAGAACTTTGCAAACCTTTAAACTCTCTAAAAATACTGATGTAACAGTGACTTCCCAGACTCCCAGTGCTGGAAGGTCAGGTATATTTCGTTCCTACTCATCAAAGGGTTCTTCAGTACTCTCAAGAGGTTTTGAGAGAGTCTAGTCTGTCTGCCATTTGTTCAAGCCCCCAGTGACTGTATTCCTTCATTTTTAGGGGTCCTCTGCACCCCAGTTCCACTTAACCACTTAATGGTTAAACTAGCTTTTATGAGAGCAACTAGGTGGTGCAGTGGATGGAGTGTGGGGCCTGGAGTCAGGAAGACTTGAGTTCAAATCCAGCCTCAGACCCTTACTAGTTGTGTGACCCTGGAAAGTCACTGAACCCTGTTTGCCTCAGTTTCCTCATCTGTAAAATGACCTGGAGAAGGAAATGGCAAACTACTTCAGTATCTTTGCCAAGAAAACCCCAAGAGTCAGACATGACTGAACAACGACCACAAAGCTTTTATGAAGGAATACTTACTTTGAAAGTATAGAAAGGACAAACATATAAACAACTTCCCACATACACACACCTGTGGAGCATAAACTGCAATGACCTTATACTACCTCATCTGAAGAAGTGAGCAGGATTTGTTTTACAGCCCAGTTTGGTTTATAGCATAGTTCCACTGACTTCCAAGGCCAAGGGCCCTCAAACTTCAGTCCCAGCACCTGGCTTCTCAGTGCTTCCCTGCTAAGTGGCAGCAATATATCCAGCCAGAATTCTGATTCCAAGATCATGATGTTTCAAGCTCCGAGGCCCAGGTACTCCACCGACTGCAACCAGAACTGAAAAGGACAAATAAACAGACCAAAATCTGAAGTCCAATCCTCAGGGCCTCAGGAACTAGGTGGGAAGGGAAAAATGTAGCCCTTTCTTACACAGCTCAGTGCACGGTGCCCAAGCTTCAGGTGAAGAGGAACTTTACCCTCTAGAAGATAGAGGAAAAAAAAAGAATGACATTATCTCAGACTAGTAGTTTTAAAGACATGGCCAGTTTTAGCTATACCGTCAGTGGAAAGAGGCTGCTCCCAGACCCGCTGGAGGGGAATGTTTTCTCCCAGAAGCAGATCCTTGCCGTCTCTAAGATGGGTTCTTCCATCTTAGGTGATTTGGGCGTGTGTAGCAAAGTCCCATTATATTTTTTCCCTTATTTTAAATATTTGCCAGTCCTGGCAAACAGGCAGGGGTGCATTTTGGACGCAATTCTTTTCTTTGTTTCCAATTGAGGGCGATCCTCTGGGGTCTCTGGGGAGGCATAAGCAAAGGTCTTTCCCTTGTTTCCCTAATGCCATACAGGAAAGAGACTCTAAAAGGGTTAATGTTGAATGATAATACACTAGCTACCATTATTATTGTCATACGTAATTTACTTATAAAAGTAGAATACAAGATCATTGGAAATGGTGAGAATAAAAACCCACGAGAGTATGGGCACAGTGAAGGGCTTCCTGGAGGAGGCAGTGCCTGAACTGAACCTTGGAGGAAGATAAGAACTGTGATTGGCAGAATCATGATATGCTTTCTGTAAATTCATGGAGATGAGAGATAGGATGTTGAGCTCAAAGAAGAGCAAGTAGTCCAGTTTGGCTAGAAAATGATATATGTGAAGGAGAGTCCTGCACTCAGGCTGAAAAGGTAGGTTGGAGCCAGGCTATGGACTACCTGTAATGGCAGGCTGAGGGAGGAGTCTAGATCTTATCCTAGAAGCAATAGAAGGAACTCACTGAAGATTTTTGGGGGGAGAAGGGAGGAAGGAGGGGATGATCAGACTTATTCCTTAAGAAGATTATTTTGGCAAGTTGGTAGAGAATGGAATTAAAGAGGAGAGGGAATTGTGGCAGGGAAATCAATTAGAAGGCTATTACAATAGTCTAGGGGAGAAGGAAAATGATGCTGGAGTTGCTATGGGGAGAATCAGTAGGACTTGGCAACTGGTTGAAAAGGGAGGAGGGGAAGATAGAAGGAAGAGTCATTTGGTTGACTGAAAGGACAGTAGTAAATTCAGTAGAAATAGGGAAAATGGAGGGAGAGGCAGATTGAGTAGGAGAAGAAAAGTTTGGTTTCTGACATACCAAATAGAAAGTGTAGGATTAGAACTTAGAAGGCCAAGTTGGATATGGCTATGTATAATTTACATGCATGTGTGCTATATGTAAGTTATATGTATGCTATATATAATATATACCTCTGTTTGTGTGTGTGTGTATTTGAGAATCTAGATACAGAACTTGAGTTTTTGGCCTGAAAGATGTCTAGTTCAACCTCTTCATTTTAAAAAGGAGGAAACTGACTTTCAGGGAAGTTAAATAATTCGTCTAAGGTAATAGTGATAGTGCCAAAAGTGATAATTATGAAATTGAATAAGAACACCAAGAGAGTTTTAAGAGAAAAGAATAGAGGCTGAAAATTGAACTGTGTGGAATAACTATATTTAATCTTTAGCTACGGGTCCAATCTTTTTCTTATCTGAGTGTCATAAGTCATGGACTTTATTAGACTGTGACCTCTGAGAGCAAAGACTGCCTTTTGCCTTTCTTTGTATCCCAAGCGCTTAGCACAATGCCTGGTGCATAGGCTTTTAATAAATGTCTATTGGCCTATGGACTAGACTCCACTTGGGGCCCTCTCCCTGAAGCAGTGGGTTTTTATTTATTTTTTAATTTTATTAATTTTTTTAAGGAGTGGATTTTTAAAGCTCCATGTTACCAAAAGTATGCCACCAGCATTTTAAGGTTTCTGTGGCATCGTAGACATATTCTTACCCTTCTCTCTTTCCTAATCATTTATTAGGCTCATTCCACAAAGTAGTGAGTGGAAAGTCCTGTCTTTTGGAAGGTCATCAGGATTTAAATCCTGGTTCAGTTACTTGTTACCTGTGAGATACTGGATAAGCGACTTCTCTTTTCTGGGCTATTGGTTTCTCATTTTTAAAATGAAAGAGTTGAGTTAGAAGATTTTAAAAATCTTTTGTATCTCTAAATTTAATATCCTATGACCACACAGCATCCACAAGAGGAAAGAAGGGAGAAGAGTTTGGTGAAACACAGTATAAAATAATTTGCTGCTGATAGTTCAAGAGCTGTAAGGTCTGAGTAAAGGCCATAGGATTTGATGATTAGATCTCTGGGTAATTTGGAGAGAGCGTTTTCAATAGAATGATGAAATAAAAATGGATTTCAAGGGACTGGGGAGTAAAAAAAATAGTGAATAAATAGAAGCAGCAGGTATAGACCACTTGTCTGAAAAGTTTGTCAATAAAAAGCAGGAGAAAAATAAAATTGGTATAGGGATGGCAGTTGAAATATCATTAAAATGAAATTATTCCTTGTTTAATTTATAGGATCATAGAGTTTAGAGCAGAAAGCAGTCTTTATAGGTCACAGTATCATAGAGCCTAAAGGGACCTCAGAACTCATTTAGCTTTACCTCATCATTTTACAGATGAAATGGGGTCACAAGGAGTTGGACACGACTGTAAAACACCTGAGCACCACTCTATGCTACCTACCTTGGGCAAGTTAGTTAACCTCTTTGTTCTTTAGTTTCCTGATCTCTAAAGTGGAGTTAATTAGAGAGGTTGTGACTGAGCTAAATTGTCACAGAGGTAGTAAAAGACAGACTTGGGATATAAACCCTGGTGCTTTAATTTAGTCTATGCTTACAGATAGGAAAACTGAGGTCTAAAGAGGTTTAATGACTTGCCTAAGGTCACACAGAGGCAGCCAGGTGGCACAGTGGATAATTTGATTCATGTAGTTTTTAGACAGAATAAATATTTTCAGATATATAAATACATACAGAAAAAAGGGCAGCTAGATGGTGCAGTGGATAGAGTGCAGGTCCTGGAGTCAGAAAGACATCCTCCTGAGTTCAAATTTGGTCCTAGATACTTACTAGCTGTGTCACCTAGGGCAAGTCATTTAAACATGTTTGCCTCAGTTTCCTCATCTGTAAAATGAGCTGGTAAAGGAAATGGCTCATATCTCCAGTATCTTTGCCAAGAAAACCCCAAATGGGGTCACAAGTTGTCAAACATGACTGAAGAACAACCGAACAACGAAAAAGATCACATAGGCAACAGAGCTAAATTTGAACTTGGGTCTCGTTCTAGAGCCAGTGATCTGATACAAAGTATAGACAATATACAGCACTTACCCTGCATGGAGATCATAGACTAATGAGCAACTTCACATACAAATAGATAATTATAATGCATGATCATTGTATGATGGGTGTGAAAAATATGGTTTTGTGAGGTCTAGACGAAAAAGCTATTTCTTCCCAAAGAGATTAAGCTTGTAAAAGTCAGGTTTTGGAAGTATTTCTTCTGCCTTCACTCCCAGGCAAAGAGAAAAGAAAACAAGTAAAAGATTCTTCTGTAGTTATATACATACATGTATACATACATATTAGAAGATTTGACCCAAAATGGCATAGATTTCAATAGAAATCATAATATTATTCAATAATGATTTTGACTGTGCTCAGGGCTGAGTCAGTATCTCTAAATTTTTAGACCTGGCCTATTTGGTGTCTCCTCCTTAGCTTTGACTGCTATTAGCAGTGGCAACCATTGAGATTTGTGAATATGTCTCATGCCCATAATATTGTGCTAAGCATTATGTCTCATTTTCCTTATCCTTGACATCTTTAATTAAGTGGATCGAGCACTGAGCATTTGATTCTCCAGAAGTACATTGCTTTGACTTCTCTCTCATTGGAGAGGTGCCTTTTGTGTCTCCCACTCTTTGACTTTCTATCTAGTCCTAAAGCCATAAGAAGATGGAGGAAAGTTAGAAAATAGATAGTCATGGCAAAATGCAGTAGATACTTCCTAGATCGTCTCCTAGTCGTCATTCAGACCTATTCTTTCCCATTGGATGGGGAAATGCATCAAGATCTACATCCCTGGTGCCCCAACGTTAAGACAGAGGCCCATATCCGCTCACTACAGGAGTGATCGTAGCACCATTGAAGCCATCATTAAGGCACTGAAAACTAGGAATGAATGGATTAATGTAAAAGGATTTCATTAGTTCTTACCATGTGCCAAATACTCTTAGTAAATGCTGTGGATACAAATAAAACAACGAGACAGCTCACAAAGAGCTTGTTCTCTAAGTGAGGGAGATAATACATAGAGGAGGGTACCGCTGCCTAGAATGGCCCTGAAGTTATAGGCGAACAGCGTCAGGGGAAAAGATAGTGCTTGGGGCCTTGAGGCATAGGCACTGGTCAGATGGTAAGGTCTGTGGGAACACAGGATATACTTCCAGGGTATGTGGTAACGGTTGATGGACCTTCAGCTTACCAGAAGGAATGTGATCATTCACTCCCTGCTAATTGAGGCAGTGTGAGAAGCCATGTCTGATCAGAAGGCTGAAAAACCTGTAGGGGGGTTGGCCCACCACTACTGGGAAATTAGAAATGGGACTGAGGATCTGAATTCTCTGTCATAAGGATGGGGATGAGGGGTTCAGTGTCCAGCCAGGAGAAGGGAAGGGGATGGGAGTGTTGGCTGGAAGCTCAAGGGAAAATACCAGTATTACTCTAAAGATACCCCTTCCCTAATAGAGGTAACTTACCCTCAAATGCGGGTTAAGGAATGCTCAAGAACCATATTTTCAGACCTGAATCTAGTCACAGGATCATAGAATGAAACCTTTAGAGGTTTTCTAGTTCATCCAGCCCCCTTATTTTACATATGAGGAAACTGAGGCCTGTTTTTAAGTTATGTGACTGATCTATTTTCACGTAAGTAATGAATACTAAGTAGAAGAGTTGAAATTTGAATTTGAGTCTTTGGACTCCAAATCCAGAGCTCTTGCTACTACACCATGAATTGGCTCCCTGGCACACTTCTGTTCCCCAATTAACTCAGACTGCCCTTGGTGGGGGTTGGGGTGGGTGTAGGCTAAGTGGCATAGTCGTTAGCAGTGGCTAGTATCCCTGATAAACTCAGTAATTTAGAACAGCCCTTTGACTCTCTTCTCTTATCTAGAGATTGATACAGGCCAGAGGGGCTCTGCTAAGGAACTCCTGCTCCCTTAGGAACAGAGCTGCCCTTTATACAACACTTTGGTATTTACAAAGGATTTTCAGATATATCTCATTTTATCTTTATTACAATCCTGTGAGGTAGGTGATAAAGGTCTAATTAGCTCCATTTCAGAGATCAGGAAACTAAAGAACAAAGATGTTGACTGACTTGCCCAAGCTAGGAGGCATAGAGTGCCGTTCAGTTGTTTTTCAGTTATGTCTGACTCCTTGTGACCCCACTGGGGGTTTTGTTAGATACTGGAGTGCTTTGCCATTTCCTTCCGCAGAGGATTAAGTGATTTGCTCAGGGTCACGCAGCTACATTTGAACTCAAGTCTTTCTGACTCCAGGCTCCGTGCTCTATCTACTGCACTACCTAGCTGCCCATATTGTCCTTCTACATCTACTTATTATATCTCCCTAGGACCAATGCCTAGGGCACTGTCCCAGAGGGAAATCCCCACTGGCGCACAAGGACCGAGAGTGGGACTAGGCAGGGTTGGATTTCCCTATCATACCAGTGGCTACATGGAGCTTCCTGACTCGATAAACAAAAAGCCACCAACTTGGCAATATTTCCCAACGCTGGAAAGGGACTGCTCATTACTGTCAGTGGAAAAGCCAGGTTCTGCTCTGTAGAGCTTCAGTTTTACGGCTTCTAGGAGGCAGGCAGGAAATACAGATTCTAATAGCTCATGGTGATTGTGGTGCCCCCTGCGATGTTGTTTATAGTGCACTGGGTCTTCATGACTGAGCCCCTGCAGGTGTCCCAGCTCCAGAGCCATAAACATTGTCAGTTGTAAAAGCTCCAAGCAGCTGACAATTACACTCAATGACAAAAAATGCCTTGAGTCTTCCTGATTTTGATAGCAGATGACTCGAAAGTTGTTAAATGGCAGGATCAGGAGCTCAGGGCCACTATCAAATCGAAACACCATGATTGTTTCCACAGACCTGATTTTAAGATTGGGTCTGACTGGTGTCAGATGCGTCTTGTTGATAGGAACAATTTATGCAGCAAATATCCCCCATGAAAAGATTTCAGTATTTATTAGAAATGTAAAGATAGCCTTTAGTAATATGGAAATCAATCAAATAAACTAAACATGCTCTTCTTTAGAACTGCATGGATTGATGCCGTTGTATTAGGGAATGATTTTTTTTAAAGGTCTGGCTCCCTCCAGTCTGCTAGCAAATGAGGCAAGCTTTCAGAAGGCACAGCCCTGAGACTTCCATTGAGTCAGAGATCATATTGATTAAAGACTGCACAGCAAGTCCCAGCACAATTTGCCAAGTAATGAGTCTGGTGCTGGTGGTTGTAATTAAAAATAAAGGTTTGTTTATCAATTTGAGTAACTAATGATGTGTGATGTGATGTGTGTTTTTCTTAGGCTCTGCTGCCAGTTGTGGGTGTGGGAAGGT
This sequence comes from Trichosurus vulpecula, assembly GCF_011100635.1. Taxonomy (NCBI): domain Eukaryota; kingdom Metazoa; phylum Chordata; class Mammalia; order Diprotodontia; family Phalangeridae; genus Trichosurus; species Trichosurus vulpecula. The sequence goes on along the minus strand of NC_050574.1, from coordinate 399,332,289 downwards.
AAGGCATCTGGTGCCCACAAAGGTGCCAAGAAACTATGGCACCTGTCCCATGTGGCACAAGCCTTTGATGGAAAAATGTACCAGCATCTCTGTGGACTGGTCCAGGGAAAATGCTCAGCATGGCATATGCCTTTGGCATCCTTTCACCTCCCCTCCTGGCACAACTTTCTCCCCATCCACAACACTCAATGCTCTTGTGTAGTCTTTTTGGCTACCAAGGCCTCCATTGTCCTGAAACAGTGCTTTATGTTCTGAACCCCTCTCCTTCCATTAAAACATCCTCATCCTGTCTTTCACTCTTCTTAGGTGTTTTTTGAAGGGATTTCATAAATGAATTCATATTAAGGTATTAGAAGTTACACAAAATGGAATGGGTTAGTTGTCTTTATAGGTAGTGAGTTCTCCAACACTGGAGAGCTTCAAGCTGACCAAATAGCTACTTGCTGGAGCTATAGAGAGTGTTCTTGATCAAATATAGATTGAATTAAGTAACTCCTTAGTTCTTTCCCAACTCAGAGAGTCTGTGATTCGTGACAGATCATATTTTCCACTTACATACGAAATGTATAGTGTACTCTCTTCCCAACAATCCTGTAGCAAGCAATAAACAAGGATTTGAGTGTCTATTATGTACCATGCACCAAGCTAGGCACTGGGAATACAAGTGAATGACAGTTCCATAGTCCCCCTTTCAAAGAACTTAGACAATATACAGTGTACATATAGGTATATACATATGGAAGTATGTGATTCAATGGAAAGGGCTCTTGATTTGGAGTCAACAGACTTGGAATTAAATCCTTACCTGATACTTTCCATCTGCTTGACTTTGGGCAAGACTTTTCACCTCTCTGGATCTTAATTTATCCATCATAAAGTGAGACAGTTAGACTAGATGGCATCTAAGATCTCTTCCAACTCTAATCCTATAAGCACTAGCATCAGTCAATCAGGGGATGTATGGGGTTTGCAAGGAGGTCTATCACCTCTGATGTGAAAGCTTGCCAAGCTCTTTTCAGGGCTGCTCATCATCCAAATTTAGCATCTACGTGGCACTCAACTCTCACCTGTGGCTCCAAGAAGAAGCAGCTATGCCTAGGTAAACCTTCTTAGCAGATGGGTTAAACCAGTTTGAGGGAAACAGACAGTACCCGAAACGTGTCGGTGACTTAGGGGCATGGATATCCACCCCAAACAAGTGATGATTTCCCCTGATAGAACGGGTGGATGAGAGCAATTTGTTCCAGTGGCCATGACGGTGACTGACACAGGTGCTGTGGATCTCTTAGAGCTTGGTGATACAATGAAGACACCAAGGTCATCCAATGCGTCTCACCCCTGGACTTTGATGACTCTGGAGGAAAGAATGAGGCTGCTGATTTCTGCCTCACTTAAATCCAATTTACACAAGAGTTAAGTCATCACCCCATGATGCCATTGGTACTCCTTGAAAATGAAGGACAAACGATAACATTTATTATGAGCTTATTATATGCCAGGCATTTGGTAAGCACTGGGATCCAAATACAATCGGAAAGGCTGTCACTGCCCTCAAGGAGTTTACCATCTAGTGGAGAAAGATAACATATAGAAGAAAGCTAAATAGGGGTGAACTTCCAATGGATGAATTCCAGGACTAGAGGGAGCTTCCAGGATGAAGGGGTTTGGGGGGCATTGTAGAGAAAGTCTAGAGTGCAGCTTGAAGAAGAAATCAGGATCAGGAAAGACTTCATGGTATTGATTTGCATTTCTCTAATCAATAGTAATTTAGAGCATTTTTCCATATGATTATAGATATCTTTAATTTCTTCCTCCTAAAACTGCTTGTTCGTATCCTTTGACCATTTATCAGTTGGGGAATGACTAGTATTCCTATAAATTTGACTCAGTTCCCTGTATATTTTAGATATAAGGCCTTCATCAGAGACACTGGTTATAAAGATTCTTTCCCAATTTTCTGCTTCCCTCCTAATCTCTATTGAAAGACTTCATGGTAGAAGGCAGTGGTGATGAAATTGAGCTTTGAAGATGGCTAGGGATTTTAAGAGTTAGAGGTCAGGAAAAAGTATATTCCAAGTATAATGTCAGAATTATTCACATTTTGCAGATGAGGAGCCTAAGGCTGAGACAGGTAGATGACTTACGCATGGTCACATAGGCAATGAACAGCAGACCTGGAATAAACATCCAAGTTTCCTGAGTCTATTGCCCTATATGCTTCACATTGTATTCTGGCTATTGTTTCACAGAGATAGGTAAAGCATTTACATGCCAGGCACTGAGCTAATACAAGAGAAAGTCTGTGAAATAAATTTTCATCTTTTCATCGACACAAATTGCCTGAAAAACTTATGTTGCTACATGCCCTCATAGTGGTTGTTGCTGTTCAGTTGTTTTTTTCCAACTCTTCATGACCTCATTTGGGATTTTCTTGGCAAAGATAGAAGAGTGGTTTGCCATTTTCTTCTCCAGCATCATTTTACAGATGAGGAAACTGAGGCAGACAAGGTTAAGTGTCTTGCCCAGGGTCACATGGCTAGTAGGTGTCTGAGGTCAGATATGAGCTCAGGAAGATGAGTCTTCCTGACTCCAGGCCTGGTACTCTAACCACTATGCCTAGTTGCCCTACTTTTGCCATGCTTAGTAATGCCATCCTTTGCATTGAAGTCACAGAGCATCAAAGCATATGACATATTTATTTTGGATAGCCTTATGGTGTTCTTTGTAGAGTTTTTTTCCTATTTCTTCATCTTTTCTGATGATGACACATAAGATATGATTAATTTTATCATATAAGCACTGCAATACAGAATGACCAAGTGTCTGAGGCCAGATTCGAATTTAAGAAGATGAGTCTTTCTGACTTCAGGCCTGGCACTCTATCCACTGCGCCACCTAGCTTCCCCTTATACCCTCATTACTAATATCTAAATGTGTAACACTGATATTGCTCCAATATAAAATTTCAATGTTCCTGTTTATTTTTCTGAAGGATTTTAAATGTATACTCAAATTTATTTTCCTTAGTGACTTCCTCTTTTGTCATTCACTTCCACCTCTCCAGCTCCAAAAGAACTGCATTTTAATAAAGGAAAACCCAAAGAAATTAATTTCTAATGGTTGGATTTAATTTAACCAGATGTTTTGGCCAGGAAGGCTACCCTGCTCCCCCCCTTTCATAGTACCAGGTAGGTAACTCTAGATCTCCATTTTCTTCCACCAACAGAGTGGACCAGCCCTAGCCTCAGGGCGACAATCTGGTCAGAAAAAGATTACTTAGTTCCATTTAGTAAACACTCCAAATAGAACCAGAGTATTGCTTAGGTAGTTTAGGTAAACCTCTTGGCTCACAAAACAAAAAGTTTAGGACCATCTCTGGGTATTTTGGAAGGTTGGAATTAGCAGAGAAAAGCTAATTATGGGGTATACACAAGGCACCCAAGTTTCTTTTCAGGCAGGCACTTTGCTGAGCATTTTATTAAGGGGAAAGACTATATCTTAATGTATAATCTTTGTAATATATTGTAATCCTTTAGCTAGCATTTTGGGTGTATTATGAGTGCTCAATAAACACTTGCTAAATTAAAAAAAAGACAATCTCTTGTTGCTCTAAGTTCTCATGAGGACTTTAAAGGCAGATGTGACTTTATAGATTAGCTACTCCAACTCCCCCATTGTGTAGATGTGACAACATGGGGGTAATCAGTCATTTACCAAGCACTTACTATGCTCCTGGCACCATGCTAAGTGCTAGGGATCCAAAGAAAGGAAAAAAAATAAAACCAAAACTAAAGACTTCCTTATCTCAAATAGTCTACATTTTAATGGAAAGAACACCACACTATCACTAGTACTCATAATAGTCCCTTAATCTTTCTGTGTTTCAGTTTCTTTATCTGTAAAATAGGTATAATTATAACTGCAGTAACCTCCTCAGAATGTTGTTGTGAGGAGCCAGAGAGCTGCTGTATGTAAATCTCTTTGGAAAACTTAAAATGCTTGGCAGATTTCAGCTATTATTGTTATTACGCTGAGGCCCAGAATAGCCAAGAAACTTTCAATCATGAAGTAAGTAAGGGGCAGGCCAAATTTAGGTCTATTGAATCCAAATCTCATGACTCCATACATTGCTGTCTTCACCTTTTAACTGAAGTGAACTCAAAAAGACCCTGCCTGGAATGCCTGACTTTCACTTTACCTTTCTTACTTTGTTTCTTTAAGGAAATATGTTGTTTTACATAAAATAAATGTTATTGTTGTTGATCCTTCATTTTAAAAAAGTACCAGTGACATCACTTACCTTGGGTGTGAATTGGACTTAATCTTATTTAATATTTTCCCCCAAAATTCATGTAGAAACAATTTTAACATTTTTTTTCAAATTTTAAGTTCCAAATTTTTTCCCTCCCTTTCCTGCCCTGCCCCATTGAGAAGGCAAGCAATTTGACATACTACATACATGTGTAGTCATGCAAAACACATTTCCATAATAGTCAATTTGACACACTATATACATGTGTAGTCATGCAAAACACATTTCCATAACAGTCATGTTATAAAAGAAAACATAGACAAAAAAAAACCCAAGAAAAACAAAGAAAGTAAAGAAATAGTATCTTTCATCTGCATTCAGGCTCTACCAGTTCTTTCTCTGGAGATGGACTTACCTTTTCCTCATAAGTCCTACAGAATTGTCTTGGATCATTATTTAAAGTTATTTAAAGTAGATCGTCATATAATATTGTTGTTGCTATGTGAAATGTTCTGGTTCAGCTCATTTAAATTTGCATCAGTTCGTATAAGTCTTTCCATGTTTTTCTGAGAGCATCCTGCTTATCACTTCTTAAAGCACAATAGTAATCTTTCACAATCATATGTGACAATTTGTTTAGCCATTCCGCAATTGATGGACATTCCCTCCATTACAGATTCTTTGCCACCACTAAAAGAGCTGCTATAAATATTTTCCTACACATAGGTACTGTTCCTTTTTGTTTTTTATCTCTTTGGGATACAGACCTTGTAGTGGTATTGCTTGATCAAATGGTATGTATGATTTTATAGCCCTTTGGGCATAGTTCCAAAATCCTCTTCAGAATGGTTGAATCAGTATACAACTTCACCAATAGTACATCAGTGTTTTCTTCAGGTTGTTTTGTGTGTGTGTGTGTGTGTGTGTGTGTGTGTGTCTTTTACCAAGCTGTTGTCTCTTTTTTTTAAATTAATTTCTTGCATCACTCTTATTTCTCTTCTCAATTTTTCCTCTACCTCCCTTACTTAGTTTTCAAAATCCATGGCCTGAGACCAATTTATATTTTATTTTGGGGTTTTGGATGCAGGAATTTTGACTTTGTTATCTTCTTCTGAGTATGTGTTTTGATGTTCTTTGTTACCATATGTATTTATAATGTATTTTTGCTTAATTTGAAGATCTTCCCCATCCATTAATAGGCCCATGTGACCTGCTTCAGTCACATGTGGTGGGAGAAGCTTGCTGAACGAATAGAACAGGAAAGGGTAGAGCGGGAAGGAAGTTGGTAAGAGCAGTCAGAGCTGTTAGAGAGGTGGGAGAGAGCAGACACAGGCCAGGAGTCAGCTAGGATTTGTGAGTGTTTGTTTGTGGGAAGGCTCTGGGATGCAGTGGCTCCCTATTGTGGTAATGTGTATTAACTTCTTTGCTGCTTGGATGGATTGGACTTACAGGTTTGGGGAATTGTTTTTCTGCTGTCTGAATAAATGTTTTGCTTCTGTCTTCTATATGGAGAGTCTGTTATATTTTGTGATTCAGAACCACACCAGTATACTCATAACAATAGCAACTGTTGTAAATATTGCCTTGGTAATACACCATAGTAACTTTCTACGGTTAGAATTTTTTTCTCTTGTTTGTTCATTTTCCATCCTATTTCGTGACTTTTTACTCTATGCCAAAGTCTGTTTCACACTTTGGAGGGAGCACTATGTATCAACAAGGCAATAGTCACAATATCAATGATTATTGTGAATATGCTTATGTAGTTCTGTATCACGAAATATGAGACTCTCCATACAGAAGGTCGAAGAAGTGAAACATTTATTCAGACACCAGACAACCAAATCCCAAAACCAATAAGTTCAATTTATCCAAACAGCAACCAGCTCCCAAAACCAGTAAGTATACTTCATCATAACAGCAAAGAACTTAAAACACAATATCACATCATGGAGCCTCCTTGTCCCATTAGCCTTCCCCCCTATTGGAGCCTTCCCACAAACACACTCACAGCATAGCTAGCATACCTCCTCACTCTCCCTGAGCTCTAACTGGTCTGAGCATTTCCTACTCCACCCTTTCCTGTTCCTCACATTGCACAAGCTCCTCCCACCACATGTGACTTAGGCTTCCTGTGATGTAAGCAGTTCACACAGGGCTATTAATGGATGGGGAAGATCTTCAAATTTACATTACCATTACACACTGTCCCAAGCTTCAGGTTTTTTGCGCAGCTGTTTTCAGAGGTAATTTTGCGGACCTGTAAGTTTTTTGGCTCTTCCAAGGTGGTCTAATCTAGGGAGAGGTGTGTTTACTAACTTCTTGTACTATGCACTGGTTTGTGAGTGAACATAAGCACTTTTTTCAACCCTGGAACTGTGACCGGATCCCTATTCCTCTGTAGCCACAAGCTCTGCTGTGCTAGTGTTCCTCCTCCCACTGGAACCAAGATCCAGGACTGTGACCTGGATCCAGGTATAAAGCAATGCAACAGAGTCCTGCCTCTAGTGTTAGCAAAGGGACTCAGCTAAATCTCCTTCTGACCCATTATCCAATCCCCTTACCATCTATGGGCTGAGAGGTTTGGAAACTGCCATTGCTGTCACTGATTCAGTTGCCCCAAGGTCTGTTCTTGGTTTGTTAGGGTCTGGTCTGTGCTAGTGTAGCCTGTGCTGGACTGTACTCCTCTCTCACCCTGGTGCAACAGACCTTTCCTGCTGACCTTTTAAGTTGTTTTGGGCTGGAAAATTGTTTCTCTCCATAATTTTGTGGTTCTACCACTCTAGAATTTGTTTGGACTCATTATTTATAAGTATTTGGAGGCATTTGGAAAAGGACTAGGACCAATTCCTGCCTTTACTCCTCCATCTTGGCCCCACTTTGGTTCAAAAAATGTGAATTGGATTTAAGTGAGGGAGTATTCCACAGTCATAGCCTCACTCTATTTTTCAGAGTTGTTGAAGTCCAGTGGTAAGACAAAAGTCAGGATGACTGGTGATGACCTGGGATGCAATGGATGATCTTAGTGTTTTAAATGTCTGAGCAAGCTCTAAACACTCCATAGCACCTGCATCAGCTGCCTTCATGGCTGTTGGAATAAATTGTTCTCATCTCTCCATTCTACCATAGAAAGTCTTCATATGTTCAGAGTAAACATGCCCCTAACTCACCAACAGGTTTGAGGCCTGTTAGTTTACTTCAATCTGGTTTAGCTCATCTGTATAGATAGTCTTACTAGGGTGTGGCTGCTGCACATACTATAGCTTCTTGGAGCCACAGGTGAGAGATGGGTGAAGGTGAACACCAAAGGTGTATTAGCAGCTCTGAAAAGAGCTCAGCAAGCCCTCACACCAAAGGTTCTTGCGCACCCTGAACACTCCATACAACAACATATAAAAGAGTCACAAGAACAGCAAGATGGCAGGACTTATAACTCCTTTACCCCAACAACCTCAAAAGAAGTGTGACAAATCTATAATCATTAACACCATGATAACAAAAGAAAACAGAATAGCCTTTACCCAGTTTAAAGTCTTAAAGACCACATTTCTTAAAGCTTCCACCCACCCTATATACCTTGAACACTTCTCCTTGTCCTGTGCGACCAACGCAACATCATGACAGGCTTGTGTTTAAAGTTGAAGCTGTGGTGACCTTTTTCCAGTCCTCTCAGTAATAATTCAGTTTGAATTATGTGATAATGTGATAAAAGCTGGAAAACATTGCAATGTTTTATCCAGCAACAGGAGAGAAAAGGAGTACAATTCTGAGGAGATGAAGGACAGTGGTAATACCAAGACAGTTGGGTGGGAGAAGAGGTTAGAAAATAAGCTTTAGTCTATCTTCTCCCAGTAGAATTTGCACAGGGCACAGATCTAGGTAGGGACTCATGCTACTTAAATAGATGAAGCTGAGGCTGCCCAATCTTATATGTTTTATGAAGAAGAGAGTATGCACACTATAACAGAAAGCAGAGAGAGCCAAACGGTGAGGAGAGAGGCCTAAGACTAAGTACTGGAAACATGGGGAAAAAGACTGGCAGATAAAAAAGACAAGAAAGAAGAACCTAGCTATAAAGGAGTAAATCCATCAGTGAAATTCATAAAGTCAGAAGAAAAGGAATCCTGAAAATATGTCTGGATGATAGGTTTTTATTGTTGTTTATCCTTCATATTTGAAGAAGATCAATGACATCAAGATGTTGGGCTCCAGGTACAATGTGTCTGACTATGGCTGAGCAGTCCAATTTGGCTCTACCACAAGGTGGGAACAAATAGTTTGAGCATTTGGGGTGGAGATATCTCTAAATTTGTGCATCTCATGTTTCCTTTGAGCTACTGCAATTCTTTGCTCATAGAATGTAGTGTCTTTTTTGATACAGGCATGCCACTCTGGGTGGTCCTGTGCCAGTGTCTCCCATGTCTCACAATTGATCCTAAAGTTCTTTAGAAAGACCTTGAGAGTGTCTTTGTACCACCTCTGACCTCTGTATGAATGCTTGCCTTCTGTGACTTCTCTGTAAAATAGTCTGTTAGGTAAACATACATTTGGTATTTGGGCTAAATGGTTGGTTAGCCCATTGGAGTTGTCCTCTCTGCAGTAGAGTTTAAATGCTTTGAGAGTTAAGCTCTCCTAGGATTGAATCAAGTATTATAGGGCAAGATTAATTCAGTTCAAGAAACTGAACAGTGACAGGAAGAGTAGTAATGGATTTGCCTAGAATGTAATTTATATAGGAAAAATAAGAAGACCACACCAACAATCCATCTCTTTTGCTCCCATGAGGCTTCCATGGCTCTTATGCTGTCCCAGGGAGTTATAGGGTGCATGCAGAGCTACATCAATTTATCCAAGATGGGGAGTATCCTCTCCTAGGCTAACAGAAGTCCCATTGCTCTGGGTATTCCCCCAAGTTTCCTCCCTGGTTTTTTCCCCCCTTCACTCCAGGTTAACACATGTTGACACATGGAGAAATTCTGACTTATAGGGGTAGGGCATTTTAGGCCCCTAACTTTCAGAGCCAACCCCTTTGCAGTGTCCTAGGGGAAACTGTATTAGTAGCACAAGTCAATGCCTTTGAATGAGACTAATATGGAAAAGGGGAGGCTATTATGGTCCATTGTGAGGAAATCTTTGAAGAGGGGAGACCAGAGATGTAGCAATGATCACAACTCATTTCATATGGCACAGGATCCATCTCTCCATTTCTAAGCTGAAAATTCTAACATCTGTCCTCTGTCTATATCTAAGGTTATGAATAAAATCAGAATGCTTGATAATCACATAAACAATGTGAAGTGAATGACTCAGAAAATTAGCCGAGCGAGGCTGGTCTTAGGAGTAGTTGGAGCAAGCAATCCCTGTGATTTTAGGGACATTGAAGGGAACTCAGCAAGTATTGAATCTACCACTTGTTATTTCAATGGATGTCATGCCAAGTCAGACTCCCTCCACTGGTGTAGTTTGTGCAGCTTATAATTTGTCCAAGCCTTCTTATTTAGCCTGTATGACTCTTGTCTGTGCCCTTCTGTTAGGTCCTACAAAGAAGAAGCTAGGTGTAATAGTAGAAAGTGATGGATTTGGAGTCAAGATTACCTAAATTAGGATTTTGCCTCAAGAATTTACTAGTCGTACAAGCCTGGGCAAGTCATTTTATCTCTGTCACTGCATTGGTAACTAAGGTGGGACTTTCTTACTATTTTAGAATGCCAAATTAATTGAGTTTCTTTGATTGAGCCTTACTAGGTGCAAGGCCCCAGGCCCAAACCCCTAATTCCTAGGTGCTAAACCTATGTGGGCGTGAAGCCCTCAGGGTCCTAAGGGGAATTGCTAAGGCCAGAGCCAGTAGTAGGAGCCTAACCTCTGGTTGCTCAGATGATGTTTGATGATGGCTAAAGAGTGTATAAAAAAGAGAGAACGGAGCTATCTGCTTGGGGCTCTCACTCCTGGAGGAGTGTTGATGTGAAGACTCTGGGCAGCTGTAATTAAGAGCCCTCCAGCTTGTGAACCCAGATGTTGATGCCTTTTTGGTAACTACAAATTGTATTTGGTCTATTCATAATGTATCTTTGTAATTTGTTTGTCTTTCCTCTGAAGTTCAGGGTGCTGACTTTTTCCCCTGAACTAAGTGAATGATATATGTATGCTGGATTAAAGTAAGATTGTTAACCCCTTAAGGTTAATTTCTTTAGTAAAGCAGATCAAAGAACCTGTGCTCGAAGAGTCCTTGTTGTTGGGCTTGTGTTGGTCTTTCACCCCTACAACAGCTGCTAGCCAAATTGTTGCAACAGTCACCCAGAGTTTCCCCAATAATCAAATGGGGAAAATAAAGTACCTACTTCATAGGTTTGTTGTAAGGATCAAGTGAAATAATATATATAGAGAGCTTTGGAAACCTTAAAACATGGCAAGAATATTAGTTAAGTTAGTTAACTCTGGAATTTTTTTGGTCAAATTTCACAACTATCACATCAAAGAGGAATTTTTTCAGACAATAAGGGAAAAGAAAAAAAACCCTTTAAATTCCAAGGAGAAATAATTAAAATAGCACAGGATAACTCTGTGAGTATAAGAAATCGAAAGAAAAAAACCATAACATGATATTCTAAAGAACAAAGGAAATTGATTGGCACCCAAAGATTATATATCATATAAAAGTGAGCTTAAACATAAAAGAAAAGAAATGAACATTTGCTTTTGAGCAGTACGTTTAACATGCAAACTGACCGAACAGTACTCCATATCTAGTTTATTTTAAAGCTTTGATAGCTTTTGGAATACCCTGTATTTTCAAATAGTGAAGGAGGACTACAAAATGGAATGTTTGTTTTAATGTGACTAGTGCTAGACATGGGCATGAATGTATGGGAATGTATGGCATGTTTATTTGATTTTTTAAAATTTAAATAACACCTTGCTTACTAAAAATCTAAAAGGGAAAATGTGAAATATATCTGGACATCTTGGGGATTGTGGCCCTTCCCTTACACCCTTAGATTTGGAGAAGATGGAGGAAATGTCACTTGGAATTTGGGGACTCGAGATGAGATGTTGGAGTGTGATGTGCTTGAGAAGAGGGGCTTGGGCTGAGGGCACGGCTAGGTGGAGAGAGAAGTAGCAATCATGGCCTTTGGAGATTGGGAAGCAGATCAGTGCTGTGCAGAGCAAGTGTGCTCTCCCCTGGAGCACCCAAGGTTATTGTTTCCAATCCTCTCATCCTTTGTAACGTTTCTCCTTCCAGTCTAAGGAGGTGAGGTGGGGAGCAACCATAATTCCTAAGATGCCTCACTATTCTGCTTGACTGCATTTGTCCTGGAGATTTTCAGCAGCTGTTAGGGTATTACATGTGAATTAATTGAGTGACAGTGAAAAGGTCGGGGTGGGGTGGGGTCACATCAAAGAGCTAAAGAATTTGTTGTTGTTGTTCATCCTTTGTTCCCAAAGAGGACCATGAAACCAGGAAGGTGATGTCATGACTTGCAAGTGAATTGTGTGTAAGTGAGGGAGGGTTGTGCAAATGATAGTGAATACAAGATATAAAAAGGGAAGAATCAAGAGCTCATAGAAGTGAATAGCTATTTCAAGGGAGGAAATCTCTTCCCTTTATTAATAAAACAGTATTATAAGAGTAGGATAATATAAAAGAATACCTTATGGATGGAGAGAGGAGAAGGTGGAAGAGAAGGATTCAGAGGTAGGGAGCAGTAAGGACTTGGGAAGAAAGATGGAAAAGAGCCTTTCAATTTCTTTCTCTGTCTTTGTGGTAGTAGAAGTCCAAGGCTAAAACACTTGGGAGGTGGAGGGTAGGGAGGTCAAGGAAGGCACATCACCAAAAGAAGAATGGAAATTGTGTACAGCTAATAGAAAAGAAATGGTGTGGAAATGTCTAGACAGAAAAAGGTCTTGCAGTGAAATCTGTTGGGAGATTTGGACATTTAAGGATATCAATTATTTTATAAGAAGGGATTGCAAATCTCAGTAATAATTCCCTCAAGGGCAGGGGTTCTTAACCTTTTTTATGCCTTGGCACAAACTCCTCTGGCAATCTTGTGAAATTTATAGACCCCCCTTCTCAGAACAATGCTTTAAAATGCACAAAATAAAATATATAAGATTACAAAGGAAATGAAATTTATTAAATAGAATTATCAAATTAAAAAAAACACACATACATACAAGTTTGTGGATCCTAGGTTAAGAACTCTTATACTAGGGGGAAGCAAATTGTGTTGACCCTAGGAAGACTCGGGAGTTTGATTAAAGGTGGTGAGCAGCCAGAACTTGGGATGAAAGGTGGAAAAGGAAGAAAAAGCAAAAAGATAATTGAAAGAGAAATTTTAGAGGCAGCCAATAGTTCAGTTAACATAGTGCTGGACCTGGATTAAGGAAAACTTGGGTTCAAAGCCAGCCTCAGATACATATTAGCTATATGACACTAGATAATTCACTTAACCTCAGTTTGCCTCAGTTTTCTCCTCTGTAAAATAAATTTTAATAATAGCATCTACCTCCTAAAGGTTGCAATGAGGATAAAATGAGATCATATTTCTAAAGCAATCTGCTAAATTTAAATTCCTATGTAAGTGAAAGCTGTTATTATTATTAAATAAAAATTATAGATTCAAGGGGAGAATGGCATGGCATTAAAAGGAATAAGTAAGAAGGAAAAGGCAACAGGATCAAGCCTCCAGATTAAGTTTGCAACCCTATACAGAATGAATGTTTCAGGGACCCAATTCTACAGAAGAACAGGAAGAGGAAAATGTAAGAAGAGGGGAAGAATGAAAATGACACTTCTTGGAAAGGGTCATCACAAATATTACTGAAGTGAAAGATAGATGAAGGAAGGTAAGGGACTGGGTAATGGAGAATTAGGCATGATACTTTTCTCTGATTTAGGAAAAGAATAAAATATAAAAGACAGAGAATAAAAATAAAAGTAAGTTCAAAAAATTTGGGATTTGATAGTGTGAGAGGAATTAGGGGGAGCCAGTGGGAGGAGACTAGACTGAGATCAGCTTAAGCAATGCACATTGCAGAGAATCAATGCTGACTAAAAAGAAAAAAATATGATGCATACATATGTAGGTTGACGTATGTATGTCCACACCTACATATGTATATATTAAATGGAAGAATACACTACTTTACAGTTTTAATCCTAATTGAGAATGAACTAAATTCTCTAATAAAAATTAAAATAATAGCACACTGGCTAAGAAAACAGCACTCAACAATCTGCTGCATGTGCTCCTTTGTGGAAGGGCTGATTTTTGCCTTTCTCTGTATTATGGCAGGTATAGTGCTTAAAAGTAAGTGCTTAATAAATGCTTGTTAATTGGCTGGCCAACACATAGAAATCCCATTTTTAGACATAGGCACCATGAAAATGGGAGATGCAACAAAGGCTATCAAAATTTAAGTGACTTGATAAAGCCAAATGAGACAAATAGGAAAGCTACACTATGCTTAAGGCACCACAAACAGTGAAAAAAAATTGTATATGCATTACATGACAACATCTCAATTCACTGATAAAAGGCTGGGTGAGTTGCACAGATTCATCTATAGTAATCATGGTAGGAAATTTTAGTATTTCTCTCTTGGAGCTGGCTAAATCTAACATAATAAAAAAATTAATGGAAATAGAGAGGTGAAAAAATTGTTGAATGAACTAGATTTGCTTTGCTTATGGTGACACTAGAATGGGAATTCTATGTATATTACCCAGGGTCTTGTCCATGCCTTTACAAAAACTGATCACACGCTAGGGAGTAAGGAATAATAAACAATTTTAAAGAGGTAGTCATAACAAATACATCTCTATAATGTCACAATAAAAATCTGCAAAAAGAGAAACTGAGGGGGGCAGAGCCAAGATGGCAGCGGGAAAGCAGGGACTTGCTTGAGCTCCCTGCCAGGTACCTCCAAAGCCCTATAAAAAATGGCTCTGAACAAATTCTAGAACTTCAGAGCCCACAAAATAGCAGAGGGAAGCAGGGATCCAGCCCAGGACAGCCTGGATAGTCACTGAATGAGGTCTATCGTGCAAGGAGCGGAGGGGAGTGGAGCCCAGCCCTGGCAGTGGCAGGACCAACCAGACCAGGAGCCGGGCAGAACAAGCCCTAGCACCCCGAATCAGTGAGCGGTGGTAGTTACCAGACTTTTCAACCCACAAACACCAAAGACAACAGAGAAGGTTAGTGGGAAAAGCTGAGGGGGACAGAGTGAAAAGAGTTTGCAGTTCAGCCACCGCCCTGGGGGCAGCGGGGGTGGGGGGGGGTGCAGCTACAGAACTAGAGCTGCAGTTGCTTCCAGCCCCAGGCCCACCTGGTGGGAGGAATTAAGTGGTCGATCAGAGCAGGAGTGCAGAGCCTACTTAAGATTTTCTTCAGGGCCAGGCTGGTGGCTCTTGAGGAAGGAGGAGTGCTGGTGTGGAAGAGCTGGCTGTATAGAAATAGCTCTGAAATCACGGCGCATCCCCTCAAACTTGGAACAAAGGACTCTTTACTCTACCAGCAGTCATACCCTGCTGAAAAACTCAAGGGTCAAGTAAGTTGGCTGGTAATATGGCCGGGCAGTGAAAATGCACCCAGATTCAGTCTCAGACTTTGGATTCTTTCTTTGGTGACAAAGAAGACCAAAACACACAGCAAAAAGACAACAAAGTCAGAGCCTACATCAAAAGCCTCCAAGAAAAACATGAATTGGGCTTAGGCCATGGAAGAGCTCAAAAAGAATTTGGAAAAGCAAGTTAGAGAAGTAGAGGAAAAATTGGGAAGAGAAATGAGAAGGATGCAAGAAATCCATGAAAAACAAGTCAATGACTTGCTAAAGGAGACCCAAAAAAATACTGAAAAATATACTGAAGAAAACAACACCTTAAAAAATAGACTAACTCAAATGGCAAAAGAGCTCCAAAAGGCCAATGAGGAGAAGAATGCCTTGAAAGGCAGAATTAGCCAAATGGAAAAGGAGGTCCAAAAGACCACTGAAGAAAATACTACCTTAAAAATTATATTGGAGCAAGTGGAAGCTAGTGACTTTATGAGAAATCAAGATATTATCAAACAGAACCAAAGGAATGAGAAAGTGGAAGACAATGTGAAATATCTCATTGGAAAAACCACTGACCTGGAAAATAGATCCAGGAGAGAGAATTTAAAAATTATTGGACTGTCTGAAAGCCATGATCAAAAAAGGAGCCTAGATATCATCCTTCAAGAAATTATCAAGGAGAACTGCCCTGATATTCTAGAGCCACAGGGCAAAATAGAAATTGAAAGAATCCACAGATCACCTCTTCAGAAAGATCCCAAAAAGAAAACTCCTAGGAATATTGTCACCAAATTCCAGAGCTCCCAGATCAAGGAGAAAATATTGCAAGCAGCCAGAAGGAAACAATTTGAGTATTGTGGAAAAACAATCAGAATAACACAGGATCTAGCAGCTTCCACATTAAGGGACCGAAGGGTTTGGAATATGATATTCCGGAGGTCAATGGAGCTAGGATTAAAACCAAGAATCACCTACCCAGCAAAACTGAGTATCATGCTCCAAGGGAAAATATGGATTTTCAATAAAATAGAGGACTTTCAAGCTTTCTCAGTGAAAAAACCAGAGCTGAATAGAAAATTTGACTTTCAAACACAAGAATCAAGAGAAGCATGAAAAGGTAAACAAGAAAGAGAAATCATAAGGGACTTACTAAAGTTGAACTGTTTTGTTTACATTCCTACATGGAAAGATGATGTGTATGATTCATGAGACCTCAGTAGCATAGTAACTGAAAGGAATATGCATATGTATATATGTGTATGTATATATATATATATATATATATATATATATATGCACATACGTGTGTGTCAATGTATGTATATATGTAGGTGTGTATGTATATATATGTGTGTATATATATACATATATATACACATATAAATATATACACACACATATATATATATATATATACACACACACACACACACAGAGGGCACAGGGTGAGTTGAATTTGAAGGGATGATATCTAAAAAAATAAAATCAAATTAAGGGATAAGGGATAAGAGAGGAATACACTGAGAGAGGGAGAAAGGGAGAGATAGAATGGGGTAAATTATCTCATATAAAAGTGGCAAGAAAAAGTGGTTCTGTAGGAAGGGAAGAGGGGGCAGGTGAGGGGGAATGAGTAAATCTTGTTCACCTCGGATTTGACCTGAGGAGGGAATACCATACACACTGAATTGGGTATCTTACCCCACAGGAAAGAAGGAGGAAGAAGATAAAAAAGGGGGGATGATAGAAGGGAGAGGAGGTAATCAAAAACAAATACTTTCAAAAAGTGACAGGGTCAAGGGAGAAAATTCAATAAAGGGGGATAGGTTAGGAAGGAGCAAAACATAGTTAATCTTTCACAACATGAGTATTGTGGAAGGGT
Organism: Trichosurus vulpecula; assembly: GCF_011100635.1. Taxonomy (NCBI): domain Eukaryota; kingdom Metazoa; phylum Chordata; class Mammalia; order Diprotodontia; family Phalangeridae; genus Trichosurus; species Trichosurus vulpecula. The sequence continues at coordinate 399,315,601 of NC_050574.1, read as the reverse complement.
TATACATAATGATATGCATGTGGCCTATGTTGAGTTGCTTGCCTTCTTAGGGAGGGTGGGTGGGGAGGGAAGATGGGAGAGAATTTGGAACTCAATGTTTTAAAAACAGACATTCAAAAACAAACAAAAAAAAGTTTTGCATGCAACTAGGAAATAAGATACACAGGCAATGGGGCGTAGAAATTTATCTTGCCGTACAAGAGAAGAAGGGAAAGGGGGATGGGAGGGGAAGTGGGGTGACAGAAGGGAGGACTGAATGGGGAACGGGGCAACCAGAATATATGCCATCTTGGAGTGAGTGGGAGGGTAGAAACAGGGAGAAAATTCGTAATTCAAACTCTTGTGTAAATCAATGCTGAAAACTAAATATATTCAATTAAAAAAAAGAAGTAAAAAAAATTAAAAAAGAGAAACTGAGACACAAAGGTCTGAGCATTATCAATTTATTAGTATGGCTAGCAAATACTGATAACAAGGATCCAAGACTCCTCAGTAGTCAAGGATGCATCTGCCAGTCAGAGCAGGTTTTCTATAAAGTTGGAAAAGTAGCAGGTTACATAGGGCACCAAAAATAGTCCAGTGATGCTAATTAAACTGATACTGCAATTGGCCTGTCCCCAAGATGGAAGAAGGGCTATACTTGGCCTGGCTCAGAGAGGGATTTTCGATAACCCTTCCATAACCCAGAGTAAAAGGAAAAAAAATAACACTGAGATGACTAATATCCTTTGGAAAGTCTCATGATTAGCACATCTTATCACCAGACTGTATCATCCTCCCTCATGTTCAGTCAGATTCACAGATTAGAAGTTTTGTGGTTGCAATATAGCCCAATGGAATAGGGTAGTCAGACTCATGAACTTTATTGATAGGAGCTAGTTTGAAACTATCTGTCAAGGCCTGTACAGTCAAGTATGAATTTGTTTCACAAATATTGATTCAGATTAGATAAAATTCTTAATCAATAATTATCATCAATTCTAGTCTAAATTTCATAATAAATATGTTTTCTGTACTTCTAATAATCTTTATATATGTATATATGTATAATAAATATTTGAACACAACATAATAAAAATAAAATAATTAAATGAACTATGATCAAAGACACATATCTGAATGAAGACCTAATAATGATATCTTGGAAAAGCAATGGGTTAGAGAACAAATAATAAAACAAACAAACAAACAAACAAACAAACAAATAAATAAATAAATAAAAGATAATGATAATAATAATAAAAAACCATGAAAACTCAATAGCATCCTAAAGCATCCCTCAAGGCGATAAATGTGTGTATGTAAGCTTAGATTAATAAAATAGGAAAAGAGAGGGTACGTGGACTGACAATGCAATTAAAAAGGCTAGAAATAAATTAACAATTATAAAACAAATATGAAAATATTGAAAACTAGAAGTATAGTAGCTACCGTTTTTATGCAGGATTTTAAGAGTTTGCAAAGCACTTTACATATATTATCTCATTTGATCATTACAACAAATCAACAACGATTCATGTCAACAATATTTACCATGTGCCACCCACTGTGCTACATTCTGGAGATACAAATACAACTAAAAATAAAGAGAATTTTTGCCCTCAAAGAGCTTAAAGTTTAGGTGGGAGTGGGCAACCTGTGGCTTCGTTGGTCCTTAGGTGCAGACTTTCAGGTGAGTTCAAGTTTTACAGAGCAAATCCTTTTATTAAGGGGATTTGTTCCATGAAGTTTGGATTCCATTAAAGGGCCACACTCGAGGACCTAGGGGGGCATGTGTGACCTCAAGGCCGTGGGTTCCCCACCTCTAGTAAAGGGCATAGACAATACATAAAGGGGAACTGAAAAGTGGAGGCATGAGGCAAGGTACGCACTTGAGAACATGGTGTAAAAATCCAAAGAGTCAGAAGTAGAAGGTGGAGAGGAATGAAGGAAGGTTGGCCTGAAGTATTCCTTAAAAATGAAATTCTGGGAAAAACTCACCCATGAGAAAAGGTGGCAATGGAGAGGAGGGATATTTCAGGGTGAGGAGGCTGCTGAGGCACAATGGTGAAGTCTTAAGGGCAATAAACAAGAGAACAATTTGTCCAGTAGGTGTGTTTATCATCTCTCCTTTACAGGCGAATAAACTGTGCCTGAGAGAAGTTAAATCAGTTGCTCACGACTACACAGTTGATAAGTTGCTGAGGCAGAATTCAAACTGAGGTCTCCCTGATCCTGAGGGTAGACCTTTATTCATTTTGCCACCTAACTACATAAAGAAATATGACAACAATATTATTAAAAAAAAAACAAATTAAGATCTGCCTGTTTTTTTCAAGACTAATAAACATGGTAAAAGATTATCTAATCTAATAAAGCATAAAAAATGGAGCAAATCTTATTTATTTTTTTAAATGGAGCAATTTCATAACATAGAGGAAATATATTATCAGAAGCTACTATACACAATAATGTGCCAGCAAACTGATAATTCCAATGGAATTAATTGAAATCTATAGAAATATGAAGTACCCCAAATGATGATACAGTGAATAGAGATCTTAACTTAATCTCAAGAGAATACACACATAAATACATACACACATATATGCATTCAATTCTCTCTCTCATGTCTCTTACATGCATACATACATACATTCATCTCCCTTTCCCCGTCATTCTTTCTGAGAGAGAGAGAGAGAGAGAGAGAGAGAGAGAGAGAGAGAGAGAACTAGATCTAGATCTAAGCTACCAAAGAGATACCAAAAAGTCAGATAAATTTATTAGATGAATTCATTCAAACATTTAAGGAGCAAGTAATACCTATTGGCAACAATTATTCTAAAAAATTGACACAGAAAGGACTCTACCAAACTCCTTTTATGAGACGAACATAATCCTGGTACCCAAACTAGGGAGAGATTGGGAAAGATTATCATGGACTAATATCTTTCATGAGTACTGATACAAAAATTTAAGTGGACTCCTTTCAGGGACACTGCAGCAAAAATCTATGAAATAATTCATTATGACTGAGTGGGATTGAAGCCTGAGATGTGAGGGTGATTTGACATTACGGAATCAATTAGCAGAATTTATCACATAAACAACAGTATTAAAAAATACCCTCCCACAGAATTATTTTAATGTGTGCAGAGAAACTATCTTACAAAACATAGCAACTACTTATGCTAAAACCTTAATAAGCATAGGCATTAAAGGATCTGTCTTTTGTGTGATATTTTAAAAACTAATGTATAACATTGCTTATGATGAAAAAAAATAGAAACATTCCTAATTCAAACAGGGATAAAACCAGAACATGTCCTCTTTCTAGCATTATATGTCTAAATTCTAGAAATTTTGGGTATATAATTAAGAGAATAGAACAAAAATTAAATATCAGTAAAGAAGAGAAAAAAATTATCTTCATTTGCAGATGATATGATGGTATACTTCATATAAATTTCAGAGTATCACACAGAAATGAAATGATATGAATAATATTTTCAACAATGTACCAGGATATAAAATAAACTGACAAAATAATCAGTATTTTCATACAGTTCTACAGTAATCAAACCTACAATAAACTATGATAAGAGTTATCGTTTAAAATAATTATAAAGTATATACAGTATTTAGGAGCTAACCTCTAAGATATATCCAAAAATTTTGTAAATATAATTGCAAAAATTTCTTTACAGAAATAAAGGACATAAATAATTATAGTAATATTTACTATTCATGAGTCGTCTGTGCCAATACAATGAATTAATAATTTTATCTAAATTAATTAACACAGTTACTGCTATGCCAGCCAATCATATTACTAAAGAGATACATTACAGAACTAGATAAATAATAAAATTCACTTAGAAGAAGAACCAAAAGTATAGAATCAGAAGAAAAATAATATAAAAAGAATGGATGAAATATGAATATTAATTATATAAAATAAATATAATGTAATACAAAATATTACAAAATTATGAATACAAAGCATTGCCAGATCTCAATCTATATTAGGAAGCAGTAGCATCCAAACTATTTGATAATAATTCAAAAACAGAAAAATGGAGCAATAGAAAAGATTAGAAAAACCTGAAATAGAAACAGTTGAAAACAGAAGTCCAAGGCTTCATAAAACCAAGAATATAAATCACTGAGAGAAGAACTCTCTTTTTGGCAGGAACTTCCAGGACACCATGAAAGCAGTTTGTTAGAAATTAGGTTTCAAGCAACTTCTATGCTATTTGCTATATTAAGTGCAAAACAGATAAATGGCCTGAATATAAAAGATCACATCATAAAAAATTTAGAAGTGAATGAACTCAACTACATTTTACAACCTTGTCTAGAGGGAGGATTCTGGATTAAACAAAATAAATTATAAAAATAAATCATAGCATTTTGACTAACAATGGTTTTAAAGCTTTTGCATGAATTAAATTAAAAAAACATAATATTAAAAGAAAGAGTGGGAAAGTATTTGTTTAAAATGTCACCAATAAGAGCATCATGTCCAAAATATATAGAAATTGAGATGAATATATAATACTACAAAACCTAGAGTGATTCCCAATTGATCAGAGGATGTATAAATTACCATATAAAAATACAATTTAAATCACTAACAGTAAGAGAAATACAAATTAAAGAGATCCTCAGTTTCACATCATGCAGATTGGTAAAGTTGACAAAAAATCAGAATAATCAGAAGCTATTTAAAGAGAAGCATACTGAAGCACTGTTGGTAAAGATGTTTTATAAATCAATTTGGGATTATGAAAGAAAAGTGACTAATTTTTCTAACCATTGACCTAGTAACCTACTGGGCATAAACCTCAACGAACTCAAAGATAGAAGTAAAGTTCATATATATGTCAAAGTATTCATAGCAGCACACTTTGTGCAGTAGCAATGGACTGGAAACAAAGTGGCTCTCATTAATTGGGCAAAAACTGAAAAATTCTAGTGTTTTAACAAAATATAATAATAATAATAATAATCTAATATTTGTATAGTGCTTATTATGGTTGAGCACCGTGCTTAGCACTTTACAGTTATTATCTTATTTGATCTTCACAAGAACTCTGGGATGTTGTATCAGAAAGGCAAGATTCATGACCTTGAGGATGACAATGAACATGCCTGAATGGTTCTGAATTGCAAAGTATGAAAAACTCTCTAGGTAGAAGGCAGAAGAAGAATAAAATTTATTTAGACACCAGAGAATCCAATCCCAAGACTGGCTACTCCAATTTGATATAGCAGTAATTGTATTCCAAAACTAGTAAGCCCACCTTAATGTAGCAACAAGTAAATGAAAACACAATATTATAGAAAGGAACTAAGTCATCCTGCAACCTTCCCCCCTGCTGGGGCCTTCCAGTAAACAACCACTCATGAATCCTAACTCTCAGCTCAGCACTCTCTTCTACAACTCTGTCGACACTGACTCTCTCAATGTCTGTTCTTCAGTGCCCTCTTGATGTCTGCTTCTCAATTCTACCTCTCTTCAGTTCTGCTTCTCTTCAGTTCTGTCCCTCTTCTATCCTGGTTCTGTCACACTCTGGGCTCTCCTTATATACAGTTCTAGCTGGTGTCTGATTGGCTAGAACTCAAGTCTCTAATTGGCTGAATTCATGGTTGACTAGAACTCAGTGCACATACCATTGGCTCTGGTCTTAGCAACTCCCCTTAGGACCCTGTAATGGTATTCAGGGCAGGATTTTTTGCTATCAAGTACCTTTAATGAATCTGGCCTCTGTTTGAATGGGGCAGATAAAGTGGGATCTTTTATCTTGGAATACTTCCCAGCACTGGGGTGGTGGAGAGTCATTGATTTGTATGTGGTGTGGAGCTTTCCCACACCCTGGTTTCCCACAGGAATGTTCAGTTGGCCCCAGTCCATGTATTGGAAGGTTAGCATTTCACTTTTGGGGGTACACTCATTGAAAGGGTAACAAGACTTTGGGCAAGCCATTAAAAAACACCCCCCCCAGCTTTGTAACCCAGATGTTGGTGCTTTCCTGGTAACTATGAATTGTGATTTGAATCAGACAAGGTCCGTCTGTTGATGTTTGTAATTTCTGTTTGTCTTTGCCCTGAAGTTCAAGTGGCTGATCTTTTCCCCTTGAACTAAGTGAATGATATATGTATGTTTAATTAAACTGAGATGGTTAACCCTTTAAAGTTGCTTCCCTTAGAGAGGCAGAAAAAAGAACCTGTGTTGCAGCCCTTCCCTGTGTGCTCTTGTTGGTCATACACAGCCACAGTAGCTGCTAGTCACATTGTTGTTACAGGCCCTGAGGGCTTCCTGGCTAATTGGCTTAGTACCAGGTAAGTTGAGGCTTTAGGCCTATTTGCAAACAAAGATATAATCACTTTCCCATCTAGCCCCACCTGAGGTCTATTGAAGGAGTGAGGAAGATCTTTGATCACATTAACACTACAAAGGATGGCGCTATTATAATCCCCATTTCAGATGAGGAAATTGAGGCAAACAGAGCTTAAGTGATTGCCTAGTGCTCTATCTTCTGTCACCTAGCTGTCCCTAGGTGAATGCAACAGAATAGTGATATAATAGTATATAATACAATATTAAAGTAATGTAAAATTGATATGAAAAGATACCATAGATAAGATACACTAGAGTAATATAATAGAACTATGTAAATATGTAATAGAGCAGGAATTGACAAATTGTGGCCTGGCTGTTTATCTGTTTTTGTACAGTTTCAATACTAAGAATGGTTTTTACATTGTATTTGAAAAAGTAAAAATCATTCCTAGATCATATGTCGTACAAATTCTAAAGGCTAAATTCAGTCATCATACCATCATCTGCCAACCTTTGTAATAATATAGGAATGTTACAGAATATCATGTTGCAATAAGAATTGACAGGTGTGAGGAATTTGCACAAACATGGGAAGATTCGTAAGAACTAGAACAGATTGGAATAAGCAGAACCAGGAGAATAATACAGGTGTATCAGTAAGGCGATAATAACAATGTAGATAATTGTCAAAATGCCTATATAGTTCTGTGTTGCAAAGTATACAAGACTGTCTATACAGAAGGTAAAAGAAGTATAACATTTATTCAGACACCAGAGAGCCATATCCCACAAGCCATTTATTCAATCTATCAGAGCAGTAAAACGTTCAGTACACCATATCACAACATGGAGCCTTGCCATCCCAAAACCTCTCTGACCCCCTGCTGGGATCTTCCCAAAAACAAAATCGCAGTACAGCTAAGTCAGCCTGTTCAGCTCTAATTATCACGACGGCAGCCATTAGCAGCCATAACTGTGCACTCTCTCTCTCTCCCTCTCAGCATTTCCTGTGACATAGCTTCCTTTTCTTGTCAGGAAGCTCCTCCCACATCTGTCTTAGGCTTCCTGTGATGTAAGCAGGTCACATGGCCTATTAATGGATGGGAAAGATCTTCAAATCTAAATTGCTACTACACCAGGCAATAATATAAATGAAAAGATCATTTAGAAGAAATTAAACTCTGAGTAATGAAAAACTAATGGTGGTCTCAGAGAACAAATAATGAAATACACCTCCACCCTGATGGCAGCAAGGTAGGAGACTGCTAGGACAGAATATTGCATTCATTCTTAGATATAGTCATTTCAGATGTTTTTTTCTTAGCTGTTTTTCTTTGAAACACTGGAGAATTTGGGGGAGGATATGTTAAATATCCCAGGTGTAATGACAAAAGAATCAATATAATTCTTTATTTAAAAAAAAGACTGAAAGAAGAGTAAGAATTCTAAAAAAAGCCACTATTCCTAAATACTATGTTTTAGTGAAAAGCTTAAGGTTTTCAACCTAATTTTTATACTAGTCTTCTCTTCAAAATTTTATTTCTCATTTGAATCACTATAGAATTTCTTGCTATTGTTCCATGATCTCTAGGAAGTCCTAAGAATCCATTGCCTTTTTCAGAGGTGAGGGATAGGGTTTGCTTTCCCCAGAGATCATGGAACAGCAGCAAGAAATTTCAGAGTGATTCAAATGAAAAATAAAATTTTAAAGAGAAGACTAGACTGAAAATTAGGTCAACCTCCACCAAAAAAACCCTCTAAAAAAACCCCAATGAAAACAAAACATAATAGAAACTCTGAAGTGCTACAGACTCAGAAAATTAGAATGGCAAATTTGAAACTTAAAAATATAGAAATAGAAAGAATAAAGGTGTTAGAGGGAAGCAAAAATCAGTAATTTAACATAAATTCTATTTTAGTCAAAGAAAAGGTCTTTGATAATGTGATGCTAAGAAATAATTTAAGGATAATAGGTCTCTGAAAGGTATAAACAAGCAAACAAGAAACCTGAACACATTCTGGGAAATAATACAAGACAACTGAATAATGGCTTTAAAAACATAAAAATCCTGATTGATAGAATCCGTAGGTCATCAACAGAAGAAAAACCTTGAGCTTAGAAGTCCAAAGTATGTAGTAGTTTAATTTCAGGATTTCAGTGTTGAATAACAAACATTGTAAACAGCCAGACAGAAAGACTGTAATTCTGAAGGCAAACCAATTAAAATCTTAGGAACATTGAATCTATGAAAAATCAGAAGAGATCAGAATAGAACATTTTGGGAGGAAATAAAATTGGAATTGTTGTGAACTGGACCTTATTCAAGTTAGTCCCTTGATAGTTTAGGTTTGATATTGGAATGAAATGAGACATTAAATGATCCAAAAATTGACGAAAAGAGATTGAGCCAAGATGGAGAAGCATCTTCAACAAGGAGAGGTCCTGAGGATAGATACTTCAAGATGATTCAGCTGAGTGAAGCCCCCTTGCTTGAAATACCTGTTGCGATCCCCAAGCCAAGCATTAGAGTCCCCCAGGAGTTTCTTGTGGCTGCTTTTAATTCAGAAGATAAGGAAGTGATTTCAGGAATTGGTACCTTTGATCCTCTAAGGTCTCAAGGAAGGGTTTTTGTTGTTTGTTTGTTTGTTTTTAAAGAAAACTAGCCTCACTTGCATGAGGGGAGGAGTTAGGACTTTACTCCTATTACAGGGATGTACCTCCAAAATAGTGCATCCTGCAAAGCTAGGCCTAATCATCAGGAAAGCATAGAGGCCTTCAATAGAAGTATAGCATTTTATTAATTTCTTTTTTAAAAGAAGGAAATGAGCAGAACATTTGACTTTAAAACCCTCCAGACAACACTACAGTTATCCAAAAGACCAATAAATGGAATACATTATTATATGTTTTAGGGCAAGATAAAGACTTTATTTTTTAGGGCAGGGGTGTTATAGAACTGTGATTTTTATCTGATTACATCAATACAGGGAGCTCCCAATGAGGAACTTCTATCAATGAAGTCCGGCACCTTTTCATTAACTCTACTGATAAATAATAAGATTACAAAGACCAGGAAAAAAGTTATCTATTGCCTTGCCAACAATAGGAATTTCCTTGAAAAACTTCTAGGCATTTTCAGTGAATTATGGGTAGATTTTGTCACTTAGTCCTCCATGACTAAATCCCTCTATTACATTTTTTTTCTTTTTCTCAGATGTCTCTCATAAAATTACTGGAACATGATGTTTGCTTGTGCTCTGCTTCCTGGGGTATCAGTGCAATTTGCATATTCTGTCTTCATTGTCACCTCTGTTCAAGGTTTTATGAGTCTAAGAGGAAAAGACTAATAAAGAAGTGCTGATAGAAGTCATGCTCCCTACTTACATGGACCAAAGTGGCTCTCTTTCCCAAAACTGTACTTATAGCTCTCATTGTCTATACCACCAAAACAACGTTCTCTTCTTGAGTGCATAGGGCCTGCTTATGATCATCTTTTTTCACAGATATAACAAAACAGTTCTGCCTTTTTGGTTTCCTCTTGATGGGACTCGTATGTCAATGTGGGATGCTCTCTAAGGCCGATTATGTTTTTCCTGAGATACATACTTGTTCAACTAAGACCAAGATAGAATAATAACAAAAGAAGAAGCCAAAATTCATGATCATGTTTGCCTAGGTAGGATATGGGTTTTAGATGCCATGTGTTTAGTAGATCTTCATTTTTTCAGAAGTATGGAAAGAGGAGTCTCTTTTCCCCCACCCCCAAATCCCAAGAAAGCTATTTGCCAGAAAGAAAGAAAGAGAGAGAGAGGGAGAGAGAGAAAGAAAGAGAGAGAAAGAAAGAAAAGAGAAAGGAAGAAGGAAAGGAAGAAGGAAGAAAAAAAGTGAAAAAGAAAGAAAGGACGGAAGGAAGGAAGGAAGGAAGGAAGAAAAAAGAAAGAAGAGAGCCAGAGATGGAATCATCCACTGAATCTTTGACTCTTCCTCCTTTGGCCAATAGGAAGATTGCCTTGATATCCCAAAATACCGGGCCCCTTTAGAGTTCAGCCCTCAATACTGATCGGGTACATCTGTTCACTTGGAAACAAGAAGGACAGTTTTGTACTGGCCCTGTTCAACCCCTAGTTATACAGGCATTTCAAGCTGGTATAAAGATGTGTCATCAACAAATAATATTTTACACTCATTAGTCTGATATTAGTCTTGGGTATGTATTTTTAGAATATCCAATTACCTCATAATTACAACCATGCTTTTGAAAGGACTCACTTTCCTTGCATAAAGATAGAAGTCTGGGTTTCCTTCCTTTCTCCTTGTTTGATTCCGCATATTTGAGACATGGAGACAGGTGTGTGCAATACATGCTCAAGGGACAGAAAGCAGACCTCTGACCAGCAGTGGTGGGTCTGTATATGGGAGTAATGAGAAATAACTTAGGAGAAATCAATAAGAACTAGACTGCGGAGAGCCTTGAGTGTCAATGTAGGTACAGAAAACTTTATCCTGAAGGTAATGGAGAGCCTGGGATTATTTCTAAAGAGGAGAATACCATGATCAAAGCAGTTTTTAAAAGAAGATGAATTTAACATCCTGTTCATTTCTACCTATCATGTACTGAAGATAAATCTAATGTTTACCCAATGGCATAAAAAATAATGTTAGAAGTGTCCTTCACATTCATGTGTACTTGTAATTTTTCCCCCTTTAATTATCCTTTCTTTACAATAAGACTTTCAATCTGAACAGCATTCGACAGCCAAATGTCATGTAATACACAAGATACATTTTCCAATTTTCATTTTTCTCCACTGTTTTCATTAAGAATCTCATCATCATCAAGCATTTCACTTTTATCAGCTTGAAACTAGCCATAGGAAAGTATTTTTAGTACAAAACTCATGCATATGAAACATTTGCCCTGCTGCAAATGACCAGAGAATTATAATCATGCTTTTAAAAGAAACTCATTTACTTTAATTTTAGCACAATGTACAGAAATATATAATTCTGCCAGGCTGTGCATTAATTTAATGAAAGGCCTGTAACTCTGGAAACAATAAGAATAAGTTGATGGGCTTGAGCACACAGTCAAATGAATAAATTGGCTTTGATTACATAAGCATATTCAAATCTGAAGTATTGGTCTTTTTTCCTCAAATTGATAGTAATAGTTTATCATTTAGAGCTTGTATAACTACTTTATAGCAGGTGTTGACGTTAAGCAATACTTGCTCTTTCACATTTCTGTAAGTGGCGATTTTTTCATTTGGGCAGAGAAGGGAAGAAAACTCTGGCCTTGCCACATTTATTTCCCCACTTTTCAGGATCTGAACTCAGACCTTTCTAAATACAGGTCCAAAGTTCTTTCCACTGAGACATCTACTTATTATCATGAGGGAGACAATGCACACTGGAGACAAAATCATTCTAGACTTTCTCCCAAAGAGAAGGTGTTGCAAATCTACCTGCCAGAGAAGAATTGCTATATTTGAGAGGTGGTGTGTTGCAGTGGAATTAGCACAAAATTTGGAGTCAGAAGATCTTGGTTCTTTTTTTTCCATAATAGATATTTTTAAGTTGTGTCAATTAATACGTATTTGTCAGCAAGTCAATTACTGTTTCTGAGCCTCAGCTTTAAAATAGAGATGATACAGAAAGTTGTAGCTAAATGCTCCGTAAACCTTAAATCGATTTGTAAATGGGTGCTATTACACACATGTTTATACACATACATACACACATGCATGCATATACACATATATGTGCATAAATTGGTAGATATACACATACACATACACAAGTCATAGGCTAAGGCACCAGTTGTCTCTCTATGCACCCAAATGTGAATTTATGCCTGAGGAGGGATTCTCACTACATTAAAATAACAATAGAAGAGGGAGTATACGTTTGATGTGATTGGTATAAGGAATTCCCAGGTAAGGAGATTCTCTCTACTAATGCATGTAAGCAATTTCTCTGAAACTTATATTTTTAGAGCTTTATCTAAAGCAGTAAGAGGTTAAATGGTTTGTCCAGGGTCGCACAATTAGTATGTATGTGTCAGATGAAGGTCTTGAACTCAGATCTTCTAGATTCCCAGCTATCTCTTTTTCCTTTATGACCTACTGCTTCTCTAGAGTTGGAAGGGTTATGAGTATAATAGAAGAAAAATGGAGCTCAGAAATAAGCAAGGTTTCTTTCTTCTGGCTCTCTGCACACAAGACTAAATCAAATTGTTTGGAGAAAGAAAAAAAATTTAAAATGTATCTGGCTGAATGCTTTGTCTACATCAACAACAAAAATTGTGTTTAAAAAACCTTTAATTTAAATGTTTTGTCATGGTTTACACATAATTTTAGCATCTTACTAAGCAAACACAAAGTTTGTTCCCTCAGAATTTACTAAATTAGCATATATACTTTTGAGCTTTAATGGGATTATTTTTTCAGCTTGCTTTTCATATTGTAAAATCCTTTTGAATTAAAACAAAAAGAAAAGGTAACATCTTGCAAGAGCTATCTTAGGAGGCAATACAGAATTTACAACATAGCTATTATCTGAAAACAGAACATGTGCCTTAGTCCATGATTGATAGAGAAATTTCATTTAATGGTGACTTTTCCTTGTCTTTGCAAGGAGAGAGAGATCCCTTAAGATCAATCACAAGTTAAAGGCACAATGTGAGCAACACTAGGATGCTAGACAGACTTTAATCCCCCAAGAAGTGCTTTTGAGCTCTTCAGTCTCACTCCTTTTGGGCAATTTCTATTCCTTATGTTTTTCTGTCTGTGGTCTTAAGCTGTAATTAGGGCAGGGTGACTGGAACTTTTCCCCAGGGTGCCAAAATTTAGAGGGTGCTGACAGCACTTCTAACTCCTTTAGCAGCTTAGAAGCAGTGAACTTAACACCTCCTTAGAAAGACTAATTAATTAAAATAGGAAACTACCAGATGGCACGGCTTCCCTCCTCTATGGCTGCTGCACCCCAAGTGACCTTTGTCTCTCCTACTACTCCCTCCAATGGATGTGCTTCCCTCTGATATCCTAGGGTCCCTGTGTCCACCAACCATTGCCCTAACTGCTTTTAAAAAAGTTAATTTGAGGGCTCCTTCCTGGGGGCATTTTGTGAAACTTGCTCTATTTATGAAAAATGAGAGTTACAGTTCTGCTTTAGATAGCTGGCCATTCCACTCCCTAATGCAGAGGGTTTTTTTTTAATCTCACGTGACTTGCTTATGTGAGGTATATGGTTTCAGTTTTTTTAATTTAATTTTTTTTATTTTTAGTTTACAACATTCAGTTCCACAGGTTTTAGGGCTCCAAATTTTGTCCCTCTCCCTCTCCTCCCTGCTCTCCCCCAAGACAGCATGTAATCCAATTCAGGTTCTACATTTACCTTCACATTGGACTTATTTACATAATATTCCAGTTGTAAAGAAGAATTATAACCAATGGAATGAATCATAAGTGAGGAGAAACAAAACCAAAAAGAAGGAAAAAAAAAGAAAGCAAATAGTTTTCCTCTATCTCCCAACGCAGAGTTTCTTAATCTGGAGTCTGTGACATTTCTTTATTAAAATATTTTTATACTTGTATGCCAATCTAATCATTTTCCTTTGTAATTCTATGCACTTTATTTTCTGAATTTAAAAACATTCAGAGGAATCCATAAACTTCACTCAATTGCCAAGGTGGTCCATGAACCAAAAAACTTAAGAACCACTCTATTCTTTCCCCCCATGGGAACATTTCCTTCTGTGAACCTAATATTCATCTCCAAGGTTCAATGTACTTGTATTGCTGAGCAGCATGTAATAGGATCATGTATTTAGATGAGAGAATTCACCTAATGCTACCCCTTCAGTAAACAGAGGCCCAGTTAAGTGATTTCCCAAGGTCAAAAAAATAGAAAATATCAGCTTTCAACTGGGAGTTGAATTCAGGTCCTCTGACTCCAGAATCTATCCTCTTTCCACTATATAATGCAATAAATAGAGCTTTGTAAACATTTATCAACAAAAGTATAATACTGAGATTATAATTCCAGCTTCTGTTGTTTCATCTATGTAGATAATATCTCTTGATGAAGATTTCAATGCCTCAACACCTCAGTTGTAGTAGTGGTAATGCTAATAGTAACAATGGTATTTATAGGGTACATTAATATTTGCTAAGTGCTTTTAACAAACTTAGTGAGTTGTTCTGGCCAAGAAACTCCCCTGTCACCTGGCAGCCACCTTGTATTAATTTATTCATTCAATAAGCATTTATTAAATGCCTACACTATGCCAGGTGCCATGCTAGATTCTGGCAATACAAAGACAGAAAGGAAATATAGCTTGTCCTCAAAGAACTTGCATTCTATTGGGGAAACTACAGGTAAATGGATTAATAAACAGAAGATACATATGAAGCTAATACAAGGCCATTTGGGGATGACAGAGGACCCTAGGAACTGGGGATTGGGGTGGGAATCAGTTTAGGCCTCTTGAAAAGGGCATCTGAGCTAAGAGTTGAGGGAAGCTAGGGATTCAAAGAGGGGTAGGTGAAGTATGAGTGCTTCCTCTTGGAATGGAGAATAGCTTATGCAAAGGTAGAGATATCTGATGGAATGCCATTTATTTATGGGGAACCTTCCAGGAATAAGTGTTTCCAAATTTAGCCAGGTGAATCCTCAGGCATGCAGGGCATTGACAGGCCCAAACTTAAAGCCTTTCCAGCTTGGTAAAATTCTCCAGAGCTTGTCCTGTGACTGCATAGTCCTTTGAAACACAGGGTTACCTCTATGCAAAATGAAACTTTGGGAGAGGACTTAGGTGGAGGAATTTCTGAACAATGTCCAAAAAATAATCATCATATTTTTCTTCTTTTGTGGAAAATGTGCATTTCAATTGTAATAACCAACGATTTTCTCTCTCATAGAAGTTTCCCAGAGTATCTGAGCCACTATATAGCATGTTTTTTTTTAAGTTTAATGTAGTGCTCTAGAGTCTCCTTGACCAGTCTTTCACAGAGCTCAGAAATTTCCAATACAACTTTTAGAGATTGGAGTTAAAAAGAAAAGTATCTCTTTTGATGCAGTTTGGTCAGACTGGGCCCCTTCCCCAAGGTAAAAGAAAGAGAACAGTTACTTCACCAGAATGTGGGGTCCAAAATTGCCCAGTCTACAATAAAAGAAACTGAGACAGAGCTCTGAGTTAACATCATTTTATTAAAGGGTCCATGGCCCCCTGTAATCAAGTGGACCCCAGATCTTCCTCACCATCAGAGATGTTCCCTTCCTCCAGGACCTTGATTTTATGGTGCCCCAAATGCAGGCAATATAGACAAAGCAAACTAAAAATACAGAATCTCATTGGTTGATAGACTTTGCCCTTGACCCTCAAGGAGGGCCTATACAAAATAAAAAAAAATCCATTGGTTGATGAATAAGCCAATGAGTGTAGACCTTGGCAGACCTATCTGCACCTTCTGGGAAGTTCTACCAAGGTGATGTACAGACTCATGGGCTGGGTTGATAAACAGGTGTCAAAAAATCTACGTGGGCTGATGGGCCAGTAGACAGGCAGGCCACAGGCTGGCAAACAGGGCCACTTGTTGGTCAAGTACTCATGGCCATTTCCCCATGCTTGGCAATAGAGGGAAAGCTAAAGACAGAATGGTAACAAAAATAGCTGGGAGACTTTCCATGTCATTGAATCACCTTCATCATGCTGGTTTGGTCACCGTAACAAGGCAAAAACAAGGGTGGAGGTTCTTATAGCTTCCTATGGTTAAGCAAGTGAACTTTCAATCTTCACAGCTCTGAGACCTCATGTCAGAACTTATAATCACTACCCCTATGGAATCATATGAAACTGATTAATACTGATTGGAATAAAATAGGAGACCAATTATTCATCTATCACAGAAACAGCTGGAATGAACGATGAATCTACTATCAGTGTCTATGTGTGTCCTGACCTACCTTACTCATAAATAGCATATTTAAAAGTCTCTTGGTTCTGCCTATCCTAGGCAGCTGCATTTGTATAAGAATGTACCTTCCTTTACCTTTCTGAGTATCCAATAGTCCAGCCCCTAAATGGCTCTTGTTGTTTGGACCTAGACTGAAGTTTCAGATGGGGCAGAGGTTCCTGGGATTACCATGTGCTGCTTTGCATTTAAGAGATCAGAACAGATTGCTGGGAAAATATATGGCCAGCAGAGATGATTAGCATATGTACTCTCATATTCTTTTTATATGTGTTTGGCATTTGTAGTTTATATACTATCAATAATAATAACTGACATTAATATGGCACTTTAAAGTTTGTGAAGTACTTTATATACATCACCACATTTGAGCCTCACATAAAACCCTTGTCCTGGCAGTCATTTAGTTGATCAGAAAAAGAGGTGGCATTAATCATGTAGCAAGAATGAGAGTTAATAGATGGACAACCAGAATACTAATGCTAAAAATATTTAGAAGAAAGCCTCCCCTCAAGCCCCTAGCAGAAAGCTTTCCCTCATCCTTTAGAGAAATTGTAAGAGACAACAAAGACAAGAATCACCTAGGATGGAAAGGAATAGATGGTTTGTGAATGGTTTGTACTACTTTTGAAAGGAGTACCCTTATATCTTACCTCATGAATCCCTTGTAAGAAGGAAGGAAGGAGAGAAGGAAGGAAGAAAAGAAGGAAGGAAAAAGGAAAGAAGGAATGTAGGAATGAAGGAAGGAAGGAAAGGAGGAAAGAAAGAAAGAAAGAAAGAAAGAAAGAAAGAAAGAAAGAAAGAAAGAAAGAAAAAAAGAAGAAAAGAAATGAGCATTTGCTAAGTGCTTACTATGTGCCAGGCACTGTGCTAAGTGCTTTATAAATATTATCTCAACTGATCCTCACAATAATCCACAACAAGGTAGGTGCTATTATTATTCCTATTTTATAGATGAGAAAATTGAGGCAGGCAGAGGTAAATTAATAGCCCTGGGTGACATAGCTAGTAAGTATCTGGGGTTGGATTTGAATTCAAGTTTTCTTAACTGTAGGCCCAGTGCTGTATCTACTGTGCCACCTAGCTACAAAATAGTATTCCAACGTAGTTTTATATTATTACAATACTATACTATTACATAGTATAATAATATGGCATAACAAAAAAAATGTTGAAAGAGTGCAGCATTGAATTCGTATTTAATGAATACTTGAAAAGGTTTAGAAAAAGAAAAAAAAGCTTAAATGATAATTAAGTATATATTACTGATAGATATTTACTGTGTGACAATTATGTAAGTCTTAGGTTCCAAGCAAAATGTTCAAGAAGGTCTCTTTAAAAGCTTTTTTAAACTAAAAAACAGGTATCTTTTTTATTTAGTATTTTATTTTTTCCCAATTACATGTAAAGATAATTTTTAACATTCAATTTTAAAATTTTGAGTTCCAAATTCTCTCCCTCCTTCCCACCACCTCCCTCATTAGGAAGGCAAGCAATTCAACATAGATTATATGTGTATAGTCATGCAAAGCATATTTCCCTATTATTCATGTTGTAAAAGAAAACATAGACCAAAAAAAAAACCAAGGAAAAAAAGGAAAATTTAAGAAAATATATGCTTCAATCAGCATTCAGATTTTATCAGTTCTTTCTCTGGGGATGAACAGCATTTATCATCACAAGTCCTTCAGCGTTGGACTATTCTATTGCTGAGAATAGCTAAAGTCAGTGACAGTTGATCATTGCACAATGTTGCTGTTACAGGTCCGATGTTCTCCTGCTTCTACTCACTTCACTCAGCATCAGTTCATGTAAGTCTTCCCTGGTTTTTCTGAGAACATCCTGCTCATCATTTCTTACAGCACAGTAGTATTCCATCAACATCATATACCACAACTTGTTCAGCCACTTGATGGGCATCCCCTCCATTTCCAATTCTTTGCCACCACAAAAAGAGCTACTATAAATATTTTTGTACATATAGGTTCTTTTCCTTTTAAAAAAAAATCTTTGAGTTATAGACCTGGAATGGTATTGCTAGATCAAAGGGTATGCAGTTTTATAGTTCTTTGGGCATAGTTTCAAATTGCTCTCCAGAATGGTTGGATCAGTACATAACTCCATCAACAATGCATTAGTGTTCTAATTTACCCACATCTTCTGCAAAATTTATCATTTTCCTTTTCTGGTACATTAGTCAATCTGATAACTAAGAGGTGGTATCTCAGAGTAAGCTGTCTTATTTTTTTTACATCTTTTTCTTTTTTTGATGGGGGAAGGCAAGGAAATTGGGGTTAAGTGACTTATCCAAGGTCACACAGCTAGTAAATGTGTCAAGTGTCTGAGGCCGGATTTCAACTCAGGTCCTCCTGACTCCAGGGCTGGTGCTCTACTCACTGCACCACCTAGCTGCCCCTATGTAGTGAATTCTTAGTGATTAATTGAACATCTCATACAGCACTTCTGTCCTTTGAGACTGTGGTTTGCATAGCACTTAGTGTACTATTGATGGTCAATGAATATTTAAAAGAAGCAAGAACTGGGTGCATGCAGATTCATGTTCAGAGTTTCAAATATTCTTCTGAGATTGACTTGACTTCAGCCTTCTTGCATCTGTTGTGTCTCTTGAATAAGAGCTTTGTATTATATAGGTCCTATTGAAACATTGTTTGACTTTATGGAAGTATTTTCCATTGGAAGCACAACTATATAGGTATAGAAAGTTCCTAAATATTATACTATTTTTAAAACTTTCTTGTAATTTTAAGGAAAAAAATATATTTTAATGAAAAGGTTCAAAATATAGATCTTAAAAATATTTATTACTCTAATGAAATCTTAAAAATATGAATTAATTCATACATATTTATGTATATATATGATCATATATATATATATATATATATATATATATGTAATGAATTGAGTGGATAAAGAG
Source organism: Trichosurus vulpecula (assembly GCF_011100635.1). NCBI lineage: Eukaryota > Metazoa > Chordata > Mammalia > Diprotodontia > Phalangeridae > Trichosurus > Trichosurus vulpecula. The sequence continues at coordinate 399,296,363 of NC_050574.1, read as the reverse complement.
CTGGCCTTGGGGTAAAGTGGGTTCAAGATTTACCTCTTATACATAGTAGTTATGTAGATCTATAGAAGAAGGTTCTTCTTTGTGAGTTCCTTACACCAGTGAAATATTAGGTCTGCTTTTTTTTTTAAAGGGCTAACCATGATTTATCTACTTGTACATATAATTACAATCTTTTTAAAAACAATATTTTAAGGTTTTTTTCTAGATTGCATGGCACAATAGAAAGACTTGGATTCAAAACACATCTGTTTTATTTACAAACTGCATAACCTTGGGCAAATCACTTAAACTCTCTTGGTCTCAGTTTCCCCATCTGTAAAATAAGGGGGGTGAACTAGATTGAGTTTCCAACTTTTTCAGTCCATACACACTAGTAAATCTTCATCCTAGAATTTACCATGCATTTGCCTTTTCATGCTTCTCTTGATTCTTATGTTTGAAAGTCAAATTTTCTATTCAGCTCTGGTCGTTTCAGCAACAAAGTTTTAAAGTCCTCTATTTTATTGAAAATCTATATTTTGCCTTGGAGCATGATACTCCGTTTTCCTGGGTAGGTGATCCTTGGTTTTAATCCTAGCTCCACTGACCTCCAGAGTATCGAATTCTAAGACTTTCGATCCCTTAAGGTGGAAGCTGCCAGATCCTGTGTTATCCTGATTGTTTTTCCACAATACTCAAATTGTTTCTTTTTGGCTGCTTGAAGTATTTTCTCCTTGATCTGGGAGCTCTGAAATTTGGTGACAATATTCCGAGGAGTTTTCTTTTTGGGATCTTTTTCAGGAGGTGATCAATGGATTCTTTCAATTTCTATTTTGCCCTTTGGCTCTAGAATAGCAGGGCATTTTTCCTTGATAATTTCTTGAAAGATGATATCTTGGCTCTATTTTGGTTATGGCTTTCAGATAGTCCAATAATTTTTAAATTATCTCTTCTGGATCTATTTTCCAGGTCAGTGGTTTTTCCAATGAGATGTTTCACATTGTCTTCCATTTTTTCATTCCTTTGGTTCTGTTTTATAACATCTTGATTTCTCATAAAGTCACTAGCTTCCACTTGCTCCAATCTAATTTTTAAGGTAGTATTTTCTTCAGTGGTCTTTTGGACCTCCTTTTCCATTTGACCAATTCTGCCTTTCAAGGCATTCTTCTCCTCATTGGCTTTTTGGAGCTCTTTTGCCTTTTAAGTTAGTCTATTTTTAAGGTGTTATTTTCTTCAGTATTTTTTGGGTCTCCTTTAGTAACTCATTGACTTGTTATTCATGGTTTTCTTGCATCACTCTTATTTCTCTTCCCAATTTTTCCTCTACTTCTCTTACTTGCTTTTCCAAATCCTTTTTGGGCTTTTCCATGGCCTGAGCCCAATTCATATTTTTCTTGGATGCTTCTGATGTAGGCTCTTTGACTTTTTTGACTTCTGGCTGTATGTTTTGATTTTCTTTGTCACCAAAAAAAATTCCACAGTCTGAGTCTGAATCTGAGTCCGTTTTTGCTGCCTGTTCATGTTCCCAGCCAACTACTTGACCCTTGAGTTTGTCAGGGTATGATTGCTTTGTCCCAAGCTTGAGGGACTGTGCTGCTGTTTTCAGAGCTACTTCTACATAGCAGGCTCTGCCACACCAGCACTCCTTCTCCCCCAAGAACCGCCAACCAGGGTTGCGGCCCAGATCCAGCAGGACAAAGCAGGTTTTGCCCTCCTGCTCTAATTCACCACTTAATTCCTCCCACCAGGTGGGCCTAGGGCCGAAAGCAACTGCAGCTGTAGCTCTGGAAGCAGTCTCAGAGCTGCACCACTTCTGCCACCCCCAGGGTGGTGGCCGAGGGTGAACTCTTATCACTCTGTCCCGGCAGTTTTCCCCACTAACCTGCTCTGTTGCCTTTGCCATTTGTGGGTTGAGAAGTCTGGTAACTGCCACAGCTCACTGATTCAGGGCACTATGCCTGTTCTGCCCAGCTCCTGGTCTGGTTGGTCCTGGTGCAGGCCATGCTGTGCTCTGCTCCACTCTGCTCCCAGCTCCATGCAATAGACCTTACCCAGCAACCATCCAGGCTGTCCTGGGCTAGAGCCCTGCTTCCCTCTGCTATTCTGTGGGTTCTGCTGCTCTAGAATTTGTTCACAGTCATTTTTTACAGGTGTTTGGAGGGACCTGGGGGAGACCTTAAGCAAGTCCTTGTTTTCCAGCTGCCATCTTGCCTCCACCCCAGTAATTTGTCTTATACCTTATACCTGAGGCTTATATTGTATATTGAGTAATTCAATGTTTGGGAAGTTCTCTCCTCACATCCCTTACCATACCCTTTGACATGAGCCATAACCAAGCTTTGTCTCAGAGATTTTCCTGGAGGGATGCAGGTGGATATATTAATGAACCAGAAAGAAAGAAACTGACCTCTCTGCGGTGAATTTTCTAGGACTGAATCTGGTCCTGCATGATCCCAGAGTCCCTTGTGGGGGGGGGGGGCACATATTGTCATATTCCTTAGCTCCTAGATACAACTGTATACTTGCTGTTAACATTTACTGATGTGGAACACAAGGATCCCTGAGATAACAGTCTGAGAAAATAGGTCACGGCCTGAGAATTCAAAAGAAGAATGTCTCCATATCCAGTTTCATCTGATCAGATTATACTCAGCAATAACACACTTTTTTTCATCTCTCTTGAGCTGTTGTCTTACCATAGAACCTTGCAAATCCTAATAGTTTTGTATTTCCAAGGACCTTATTTAGTATCTAACACGATGAATGACAGAATTGGTAGCAGTGACAGGAACATTGAACACTGTCTTAATGTTGAACCTCATAGTCATTATATAGAGTGTATGCAGTCATATTTTGGGAGCCATATCTCCTTTTACTCTCCTAGCTTATGGCATGTACATATACTGAAAGTAGAGTTACCTTAATTTTTTCCCATTATGTGTAAATATCCACATCTGAATTATACATGCCTTTCTGTTTGTTGCGTTTTTCTTTTGAAATAAAGTTGTCTTTTGAATTTTCACTGTTTGTATGTTAAAACTCATTAAAACTTTCCTTTCAGTACATTTGTATTGATTAATAAAAATTGGTGGGTGGGGGTTAATGTGAGCAAGAGAACAACACAATTGATTTCCCACTTAAATCATAGTTCCATTTCCCTTGGAAGCCCTACCCTCCAGCTCTCTACCATTTTCAATTAACTCGTGGCTTTTTTTTAAACCTTGTTCCTCTGCTCTATATCTCAGACAATGAAAGTAACTAACTTTCCCATTCTGTGTTTGGTTCCACTGCTTTATCTGGTACTTCTGTCATCTGTTTTCCTGTTTGAAGTGAGATGAGTCCCAAACTCTGCTGACAGAGAGAATGATTTCCCTGGTGGTGAGGATCCTCATGAAAAACCATTAAACAGTAATTATATTGTGTTTAAAAAAACATGTGAATAAAGTTTATTCATTTGTAAATTATTTCTTATCTTAATTGTTTTCCCCTTGAATTTGTGGGTAAATTTGTTGGTGCCAGAGCAAACCAGAACCAGATCCAGAACCAACACCAAGTAGAAACCCCAAACCAAAAATTAAGGAGCCAATGAGGGTTTGCTGAGTTTGTCCCTCAACAGGTGGAGACCCCCATGCAAGAACAGAAGAACAAAACTTATATAGGTTTCTTGCTGTTTCAGCAGTGAAGAAGGCCTGAGACTGGGGGAGTGGGGTGGGGAAATGGGGGTGGGGTGGGGATAGGGCAATACAAACAGGGTCAGGGTCAAGACAGATGACCTGAAGACAAAATGAAGTTGTTTCAGCTTTCTCACCTACCCACAAATCCAACATTAAAGACATACATTAAAGATAAAGACAGAATTTTCAACATGAATGCTTTGAAGATTTTCCCCTCACAAGATAATTGATAAAATAGTGCAAGAGGATGTGTATATATATATATATATGTAATATATATATATATATACCAGTAAAATTATCAATTAACCATAACATATTATATATATATACACATATATACACATATATGTATATATATATATATTTAATTTGATTAATCAACAAGCATTTGCTAAGTACCTACTAGGTGTCGGATACTATACTAGGCACTGGAGATACAATGACAAAAAAATGAGGTAGTCCCTAGCTTCAAGAAACTTTCATTTCTTTTTTCTTTATATTATATTCTTAAAACTCTTCAAATTATATTTTTTCTAAACTTAACAAATACCTTCCTCCCCACCCCCAAAAACTCAAGCCCCAAACTGAGTATTTTCATATCCAAAGTAGAACACAAAAAGATTGGGTATGAAACTAAATCTTTATGTTGCTTTTTAAAAAAATATTATAAATTCATTATTTTTGTCAAAACTGTCTTGTCTTTGTTTCCTTCTCTTCTTTACTTAAAAAATGTTACAATAGTCCTCTTTTTCCTTTTCTTAATTTTTTGGGGGTATTACCATTGCCACCTTCTTTTTCTATTCCCTTTCACTACCAATTAAAAAAGAGAAGGGGGAACTCCTTACAGCAAATAACCATAGTCAAATAAAAGAAATCCACTCACTTATGTATGACTCAGTGCCTTGAATCCATTATTACTGTGTTAAGAAATGGGCAACATGCTTCTTCATAGGCCTTCTGGAAATTTAATTGGCCATTGCTTTAATCAGAGTTCTTTTAAAGTCTTTCAAAGTTGTTTTTCATTTTCAATATTTTTTGTTCTTCCCACATCACTCTATTTTCAGCTTCTATTTCATAGGATTGTCTGATATTGAATCATAATTTTTATTGCACAATAGTATTCCATCACAATTCATATGCACATTTGGTCCATACATAGTCCCATAGTTTCTAGAGCTTGGCTTTGTTTTTCCACCTCCTTTAAACTTTCCTTTCAGGAACAGGAAGTTTGTTTTGCTTGTAACTATTCCCTCTCAAATATTATCTTTTCTCTTAGCATCTTCTCTCCGTCTCTCTTTCTGTTGAGTTTGATATATTTCTGCCCAAATTTCTTGTGTGTTCATGTGTATGTTTGTATGTGTGTTTAGCTCAAATTTTCAGTTCAAATGAGAGTGGGGTGTATCTGAGTTTTGTTACCCTATCCTCTTTCATGTTTGTACACTCTTCTTGTAATATACCCCAATTATGAGAAAAGGTAAATTCCACCCCCTTCTTTCTCCTTTTTATACTAGCACATTACATTTACTCTTTCTTCTCTTGTCCTTTTTCGAACTAAGAACAGAACCATCCTACCATGAGTTCCTCTGTTATTATCATTATTGTTATTTTAAATTAAGCTCTCTAAATACCCCTTACAGACATTAAAGTGAAGGGACACTGCTTTCTTCTTTCCCTATTATAGTATTAATTGTTCATTATAACATTCCCTTTCTGACTGCTAAAAAAATTATCTTTTTTGGTTTCTCTTGACTAGTGTTTCAAAGTTTCTATGCTTCTTCAAAGTCCCTTATTCTGTTAAAAGTTCTCCATCTCACATTCTCCAATCTATCTCTCCAACCCACTTTAAAACTATTCTCTGCTTTACAAGCTAAGTTATTCTTGTCTTTAATCCTATATCTTTTGCCTTTGGGAATATTGCATTCTTAGATCTCCTCTCATTTATAGTGGAAGTTATCAGATCTTGTGTGATCCTGACTAGGCTTCCTTGGTACTTGAACTTCTTTACGACTGCTTTCAATATGTTTTTCCTTTGACATGGTAGCTCTTTTTGCTTATGAAATTCCTGAAACTTTTTCTTTAGAGATTTCTTTCAAAAGGTGAGCAGTAGACTCTAGTTTTGCTTTGCCCCCTAATTCTAACAGATCTGGGAAGTTTTTATTTATGATTTCTTGAATTGTAGTGTCCAAGTCTTTTTAAAAGTGTTTTTTTAGGGAATTTGATGATTCTTAAATGATATATCTCCTTGAACTGTTTTCCAGTTCAGATGTTTTTAATGGCAGATACTTCTTTGCATGGAGAAAGATTTCTATATAAGGAATTTCCCTAAGTGATAAAATCATGGGTTCACCTCTCAACCCCACCAATGCACAAACATATATGTAGTAATAAAATATAATTGATTCACTACTCAAGGAGAAGGAAACACTGGTTTCAAGTAATTAACATATTTATTATATTTCTATTACTGGTTGGATCTTGGAATGTATGAAAAGAAGAGAGAGAAGTTAGTAAGCTGAGATGATGTAAATTGTGCCTGATGTAAAAGAGCCTCTTTTTTCCATCATGATTGGTTTTGAAGGGCTAGTTTCTATCAAGACAAATAATAAAAGCACCATAATTTATTTTTGCTGCCATCACCCTTCTGATCACATTGGTTACCCATCATCTGAATGAACCATCTTACTATCTGCTTCTTTCTAAAGCTAATCCTGTGACGTGTCATAACTTGTCAAATTCATTCTCACCACAGAAGCACTCATGGGGGATAACAGTATTGAAATTAAAAGCTATTAAGAAAAGGGCATGAAAGAAATCTTTTCTTTCATCCTTCTTGCACCTTAGCCAGGTACCATGGAAAATATGCAGTATTTACAAGGTCACAGGATCACAGATTTAGAATCATAAGGGAACTTAGAGGTCTTCTAAACCTAACTCTCACATTTTCTGGATGAAGAAATGGAAGTCCAGTGAATTTAACTGACTTTCTCAATGAGTTTATTACCCAAATTGTGGTTATCCCTTTCTATCCTAATTCCTGCCCTTTATGCTAAAAATCATAAAAATGAAGAGATGGCCCTTATTCTTGCCAAGGCAAACCCTTCAACATGCACCAAGAAACTCATCAATTCCCATAGATCCAAGTATCATCTTCACGAAGATGATTCTTTGGTTTCTTCTTAACGCTAGTCTCATGTCTTCATCTGCCTATTAAACATCTCAAACTGGGTATCTCGTAGATATTTACAAATCAGCACTCCCTAAATTGAACGGATCATCTTTCTACCTATACGTTCCCCTGTGATCAACTTTACTTTTTCTGTAGAGGTCAACATCATCGTCCCAGTCACCCAGGTTCACAACCTAGGTGTCTTCCTCAATTTCTCACTCACTCTCTTCTCCTTCCTGATATCAAATCACTTGCCAAATCCTGCTGAGTCTATCTTCATACCATCTCTTGTTATATTCCTCCTTCTCTCCTCTCACCCTGCCACCACCCTGGTGAAGACATTCATCACCTCATGCCTAGACTAGTGCAACATCCTTCTGGTTGCTCTCTCTGTCTCAGGTCTTTCTTTACACCAGTCCATCATGCCCTCGGCTGTCAGATTGATCTTCCCAAATGGCAGGTCTGACCATGTTACCTTTCTATTCCATCAAATCCAGTGGCTATTGCCTCCAGGATTAAAAATAAGATCCTCTGGCTTTTAAAGCCTTTCATAACTTGACCCTTTCCTACATTTCCAGTGATTTTATCTCTAACTTTCTTCCAGTGATTTATGATCCGGTGACCCTGGCCACCTTGTGGTTACTTGAACACACTAAACACTCTATTTCCTATCCACAGGCATATTCACTTGTTCTCTCTGTGCCTGGAATTCCTTTCCTCTTCATCTCTGTTTCCTGGCTTCCTTCAAGTCTCAGTTAAAATTTCACTTTCTGGTCCTCTGAGCCCAGGTATATGCCTGGTCCAGAATTGCATTAACACCTCATCCTACTTTTCCTGCTTTGCTTTTTGAAAGACTAAGCCTATAGGAGTTAGCACCAAGGCCAGTGGTAGAAGAGTCCCATTCTAAACATCTAAGCATTATTCTATTCTATAAGGATCCCTTTTTATTACATTAATGTCCATTAAATGGGCAGTTGACAGTGAAGCATTATTGTTTAATTTACCAATCCTAGGGTACCAATCAGTGGGTTTATGACCTATGATAATATGTCTAGATCAGGGTTAATCTTGATTAAGTACTAATTATTTGAAAATATCGCTTCTTTTATGTAACAAATGGTTTATAGCAAACAATACTCCCCTCACGCTAACTAATGGTGTGTCCTTTTTTCTCTGAAATAACTTTTTATCTCTTTTGCCTACAGAGGTTGCTATGTCAGGCTTATGTCTGACAAGGCAGATTTTAAAAGACTTCAAGTTTATAGCAATACTGATTTTGATGAAAGTGTAGCTATGAAACATGAATAGTTGTGATGATGCCCCAAATTGGAGAAGAGACAATTCTCTAACAATGTGCTGGGGTTTTGAGATACTAGCTCTCCACTAGTAAAAGTCACTGTCTCCTATATGGTTCCCAGAACTGTCCTAAGTCTTCATGTCCCAAACAGTGATACACAAGAAAATACAGGGACAGCTATTTTTGAGAAATAAGACTATATCGATAAAATATAGTCATCAATAGAATAAAAGGACATGATTAGGAAAGGGTGTTTGTTGAAGTCCTATGAACTAAGATGGTAGGGAAGCAGATGAGGTAAATACCACAAATTCCTTGGGTCTGTTTTCCTTTCACTTTCCAGACACCTGAGCCGGCACCTGTGATGTAAAACAAAACAAAACAAACCAAAATAGTCATGTACCTCCCACTTCTTTCTTTAGCTTTCACCTCTTGTGGTCTTGCTTGGGGGCTTTGGTCTAAGGAAGGGAAGTGCAGATGCTGCTGTCACTAGCTGCTGAAATTGTGACAGGGAAAAGACTCCACCACTTCTCTCTCCTCCTGTCATCTTTTCTCTTTCTTTAACAGATTCTCCAAAATTCCTGCTGTAGGAAGAAAACCCTACCCTACAGTCCTGATCTCAAGTTAGCTTCCTCTCTTTGAATAATGAGGAGAAATATAACTCTCAGGCTCTTCTGGGTCAGCCCAAACCTTACCACAGGACAGTTAAATTAACCTTTATAGGTACATGCTGTCTCCTTGGTCTAGACTGCAAGTTCCTCGAGGACAGTAACAGTTGTAACTTTGGTCTTTGTATACCTGGTGCCAAGCATAGTGCCTAGCTATCAGCTGATTGAAAATGTACCATTAAACAAGTTCAATTTCAGTTCATATACCTGTTTGAGTGGTAGCTTAAAAAGAAAAGTTCTATATTCTCTGGAATATTGGGTAATATTACCTGATTGGGGGAGGGAAGATAGTGAGGAAGGTGGAAAAGGAAGAGAAAGGATATGGGTGAGATGGTAATTAAGGTATGCAAATTAGGACGCCTCTGTAGCAATTTGAATGAGGGTCGAAAGGTAGTGCTATGGATACACCACTGGGCATGGAGTCAAATTTGGCCTTAGACACTTTCTAGCTGTGTGTCCCTGGGCAAGTAACTTAAATCTCTGTCTGCCTTAGTTTCCTCAATTGTAAAATGGGATCATAATAGTATCTACTTCACCGAGTTGTTGTGAGGATAAAATGAGATGACATTTATAAAGCTCTCCCATAGTGTCATGGTGCTGGGCACCTAGTAGGTGCTTAATAAATGCCTATTTCCTCCCTTCGTCTTTTAAACTTCAGAAGTTTGAAAACAAGGGGAAAACTTGAGCAGTTTCTCCAACCCATTTCAGTTCTTTCATTTGGAAGCAAATACTCTACATTTTCCATTAGTAGCTCTGCTTGGTTTAGACTCCAGGGAACCTCATGCGTTCCCCAGGGTAATCTGATCACCTGAAATCTCATCATCATTCTGAGTGACTCAGTTTTTGATCCTCAACATCTTCCCACCACAGTCAGTTACCTCTCTTCTGTTTGGAGAGCTTGGAGGATTTGGCACTAAATTCCTCCCACAGCCTTCCTTCTGTTTGGAGAGCTTGGAGGATTTGGCACTAAATTCCTCCCACAGCCTTCCTTTCAGAGGGTTCAGAACTTTCCAGACAGCTCCCTTTTCCATCAGCAGTTTTGCTTGGTTTCATCTCCACTAACATCATGCTCCTGGACCAGCTTCCTTCACCTGCTTCCTTTTCTGTATTGTCTTCCTGCATTAGATTAGAAGCTCCTTGAGGGCAAGAACTGTAACTGGGTTTGAGACTGTAGTTACACTTATTTGTATCCCCAGTGCTTAGTGCAGTGCCTGGTATGTAGTATGCTTAATACATGTTTATTGAATTGAAAATATCTCTCCACATGAGTAATTACATGCGATGTGACACTAGTGATATAAGACTGGGTATCTAAAAAATATTTATTAAGTGATATTTGTTACTGGCTAGAACTGTGGTTGGGATACTGTGGGCCTTCAAATCTGTGTCCAGATTGTGGTAATGGTGTGGTGGTTCCCTGGACAGGGGACATGTGAGAGGTCCAAAGATAGATTATAAGATTTTACCTTTTGTATAGGAAAAGGCCTATCCCTGGCATTTGTTAGAGCTGTACTCTTCTTTCAGGGAGCAATTAGTGGGGAGCATCATGTTATCTATGACCTTTGCTTCTATATGTGTGGTTTGGCAACTTTGATCTCAGTGATTAGTTGAGAAGGGATGAGACTATGGGACTGAAATGTTCCCTAACTTACTTAAATTACCTGGCAAGCTAAAGAAGAGCAGTGTGGAACAGTTTGATGTCAGAAAGACCTAGGTTCAAATCCAACCTCTGATACAGATTGTCTTTGAGAAAGTTACTAAACCTTTTAATGATCTAGGAGACTTTCTAAGAAGAAAAGTTACAGAGTACGAGTATACTTGCTTTTGTATAAAGGAATGTCATCACGGGCAAGTTCTCTCTATTAACGAAATTACAGGTTCAGTCCCAATACCTAGATAACAAGGAGGATATGGAGAATCACATCTATGACATTAGGGGCTATGAATGTCTTGGACCAAGTGAGCAATCAACAAGCATTTATTGAGGGCCTATATGCTAACCACTATGTTGGGAATACTAATATTAATAAAAAATAGAAACAATTTCTACACTCAAGGGGGTAACATGCAAATATGTAAAATCAAAATACAAAACAAATTCAAGGTAGTTAAACATTATAAGGTAGTCTGGAAGGTAGGGCACCAGCAGTTTTAGAGATCAAAAAAATATTTCAGTAGTTTGGTGCTTAGTTGGTCTTGAAAGAAGGGGCGTCTGGAGGAGCAGTGGTTCTATGAGGTAAAGGTAAAGAAAGAATATATTCTGGGCATGGGGAAGGGCCAGTGCAAAGATGCAGAGAAAGGAGATGCGGTGTTTTGTTTCAGGCATGGAAAGCATCCTTTGGCTGCTTTGTAGAGTCAAGGAAGAGAAGTAACATAATGAGGCAGGAAGGATAGGTTGTATTTTGAGGTTATTATTGGGCAAGGAAAGGGAGACCTCAATTAATCAGTCAATAAAAACTTATTAAACTCCTCCTATGTACCAGACACTGAACTAGGATCTGAGGATGTAAAAAAAAAGCAAAAGGACAGTCCTTACTTTCAAGGAATTCACAGTCTAATGGACAGGGTTACCAAACCACCCCCCTCAAAAGACAAAACAAAACAAAATCAAAACAAAAAAACAAAAATCCTATGTATAAACAAGATCTGTATGCAGTACATTGGAAGCAATCCCAGAGGGAAGGTACTAACACTAAAAGTTTTTAGGGGTAAAAGCAAAAATCAAAGGATGATTAACAAAGGATTCATGACAATTCTCTGTTAAGTGTAAGAAAGCTGGCTGTTTGTTCTTACAAGTGAGGAATAGAGATGTCAATTAATAATCTGTTTATTATTTGTTCATTCATTCATTCATTTATCTATGATCTATCTATTATTGATTGATTGATTACAACCCACTCCCCTTGGAATTCTATGAGTGACATGCAGAATCAGATTGTGTTGGTGGAAGGAGGGGATAGATCTTTAATATACAAAGATCCCAAAAAGGAGATAAAAATCTTAATTATTGATATAGTTAGTGTATAAACATGTGTATGAATGTGATAGCAAGCAATACTGATTCATTTACATTTCTCAGGGTGAGAAACTGCTCTTGCAGTTCCAAAATTCTAAGAAGCTAAACCATATCTTTATAAACATAATAAGAAAGGAGTAAAGAGAGGCAGAGACATGATGGCAGAGAGAAGCCAGGAAGTTGCATAAGCTCCTCCCAATTGCCCTCAGAAACAACATAAATCAGGCCTCTAAACAGATTCTGGAGTGACAAAACTCACACAAAGATGGAGTGAAACAATTTTCCAGTTTAAGATTAATGTAGAAGGACTTCAGGAAAGATCTGTCTCACTTGGGTAAAAGAAGAGCATAGCCTTGCATAGCCAATGTCTGAGCATGCCGGTGGGAAACTCTGAGCCACAGCACAGATCAACAACTGAGGCCCCTCAGTCCTGGCTCAGTAGGCCAGCAGTGAGGTCTCCAGCCCCAGCACAGAGGGCAAATTGAAAGCCCCTGAACCCTGGTACAACAAGTGTGACTAGAGGAAGTCATCCCCAGAGCGGTGGGCAAGCCCCAAGCACCTGAGGTCCCCACATAGAAAACCAGTGACTAGGCCCATGACCCCCAGCAGAAGAAGCTTGGTGTAGTACCCTGTGTGCCCCAGGAACAGAAATCAACTTGAAAAGTCACGAAATTAGCTGAAAAATGAGTGAGAGACAGAAAAGATCCCTGACCTTAGAAAGCTACAGAATATTGACAGAATATTGGAAAACACAAACTCAGAAGAGGACAAAGTCAAAATACCTACATGTGAAGCTACAAAGGGGAATACGAATTGGTCTCAAGCCCCAAAAGTCCTCTTGGAAGAACTCAAAAAGATCTTAAAAATCAAATAAGAGAGTTAGAAGAAAAATTGGGAAAAGAAATGAGAGTTATGCTGGAGAATTATGAACAAAGAATCAGCAGCCTAGAAAAGGAAGCATAAAGTTGAGTGAAGAAAATGATTCCTTAAAAAATAGAATTGGCCAAATTTAAAAAATCCTTTGAAGAAAATAACTTCTTTAAAAGTAGAATGGGCCAAATGGAAAAGGAGATACAAAAATTTGAGAAAATAATTCCTTAAAAGTTAGATTTGGAAGTAGAAGCTAATGACTCTGAGTCATCAAGAATCAGTCAAACAAAATTAAAAGAACAAAAAAAAATGTAAAATACTTTATTAGAAAAAACAACTGATCTGGAAAATAGAGCCAGGAGGGATAATTTTAGAATTATTGGACTACCTGAAAGCTGTGATTTAAAAAAAAAGAGCTTGGACAGCATCTTTCAAGAAATTACCAAAGAAAACTGCCATGATATCCTAAAACCAGAGGGTACAATAGTCATTGAAAGAATCCACCCATCACCTCTGAAAGAGATCCCAAAATAAAAACTCCAAGGAATATTGTAGGCAAATTCCAGAATTATCAGATCAAGGAGAAAATACTACAAACAGCCAGAAAGAAACAGTTCAAATATCAAGGAGCCAGTCAGGATTACACAGGACGTAGCTGCTTCTATTTTAAAGGATCAGAGGGCTTGGAATATGATATTCTGGTAGGCAAAGGAGTTTGGATTACAACCAAGAATCAAACTACCCAGCAAAATTGAGCATAATATTTCAGGGGGAAAAGTTGAACATTCAGTGAAATAGGTGACTTTCAAACTTTCTTGATGAAAAGACCAGTGCTGAAGAGAAAATTCAATCATCAAATGCAAGACTCAAGAGAAGCTAAAAAAAAATAGGTAAACAGGAGAGAAAAACAAGCAGATGTTATTTAATAAGATTTAAACTGTTTTCCCTACACAGGAAGATGATACTTTTAACTCTTGAGGACTGTGTCTATATTAGGGCAGTTAGAAGGAATATACAAAAGCAGAGGATATGGGTATAAGTTGATTTTTATGTGATGAAATAACAAAAATTAAGGAGTGAACAAAGGATTGTACTGGGAGAAGAGGAAAGGCAGAGGCAGAATAGGGTAAATTATATCACATGAAGAAGTACAAAAGACCTATTACAGTAGAGGAAAAGAAAGGAGAAGGTGAGCATTGTTTGAACCTTACTCTCATTGGATTTAGATCAAAGAGATTATAGCATGCACAGTCAGGTTAAAAAAAATTATCTTATGCTATAGTGAAGTAGGAGGGAAAACGGATTAGAAAAGGGGGAGCTGATGGAAGGGAGTGCAGACTGGGGGAGGTGATGATCAGAAGCAAAACTCTATCAAGGAGAAACAGAGTTAAAGGAGAGAGAAAATTATAAACAGGGTGGAGAAATAGGATGAAAGGAAATACACAGTAATCATAACTGCGAATATGAATGGGGTGAACTCTCCCATAAAATGGAAGTGGATAGCAGAGTGAATTAAAAACCAGAATCCTACAACATGTTGTTTATAAGAAACACATTTGAAGCAGAGAGATACACACAGAATTAAGGTAAAAGGCTGGACCAGAATATATTTTGCTTCAGCTGAAGTAAAAAAACAACCAGGTGTAGCAATCCTCATCTTAGCCAAAGCAAAAGAGAAAATATATCTAATTAAAAGAGATAAGAAAGGAAACTACATTTTGCTAAAATATACTATGGGAAATGAAGTAATATCAATATTAAACATATATTCACCAAGTGGTATAGCATTCAGATTCTTAGAGGAGAAGTTAAGGGAGTTACAGGAAGAAATAGATATCAAAATTATAATATTGCTTGGATCTCGACCTTCCCCTCTCAGAAATAGATAACTCTGATTACAAAATAAACAAGAAAAAGTTAAGAAGGTGAATAGAATTTTAATAAAGTTAGATATGATAGACCTCTGGAGAAAATTGAATGGGTACAGAAACAAATACACCTTTTTCTCAGTGGTATGTGGCACCTAAACAAAAATTAACCATGCATTAGGGCATAAAACATCACAATCCAATACAGAAAGCAGAAATATTAAATGCATCCTTTTCAGATCATAATGCAATAAAAATTACATGTAATAAAGGGCAAAAGAAAGATAGGCTAAAAACTAATTGAAAACTAAATAATCTAATCCTAAAGAATGAGTGGGTCAAACAAAAAAATCATTGAAACAATCATCAAAGATAATGACAATAGTGAGACAACATACCAAAACTTATTAGGTGCAGCCAAAGCAGGTTTTAGGGGAAATTTTCTATCTCTAAATGCTTACATGAATAAAATAAAGAGATTAATGAATTGATATACAACTAAAAACACTAGAAAAAGAACAACTTAAAAATCCCCAATTAAGTACCAAATTAGAAATTCTGAAAATCAGAGGAGAGATTAATAAAACTGAATGTAGGAAAACTATTGAGCTAATATGCGAAACAAAGAACAGGTTATGTGAAAAAAAAATAAAATAGATAAATCTTTGGTTAATTTGATTTAAAAAAGAAAGAAGAAAACCTAATTACCAGTACAAAAATGAAAAGGGTGAATTCACCACCAACGAAGAAGAAATTAAAGCAATAAATTAGGAGATTTTTTTCCCCAAGTGTATGTTAATAAATATGACAATCTAAGTGAAATAGATAAATATTTGCCAAAATATAAATCGATCAGTGAGGGATGGGGAACCCGCAGCCTCAAGCTCACATGTGGCCTTCTAGGTCCTCAGATTCAGCCTTTTTACTGAGTCCAAGTTTTACAGAACACAAATCATTTTATTAAGGGGATTTGTTCTGTGAAGTTTGGATTCAGTCAAAGGGCCACACCTGAGGGACTGAAGGCCACATTTGGCCTTGAGGCTGCAGGTTCCCCACCCATGGCCCAGATTAACAGAAGAGGAAATAAAAATACCTACATAACCCTATTTCAGAAAACAGAAATTGAACTAGTCATCAATGAACTCCCTAAGCAAAAATATCCAGGGCCAGATGTATTTGCAAGTGAATTCTACCAAACATTTAAAGAAAAAGAAATTCCAGGCTATATAAATTATTGGGAAAAATAGGTGAAAAAGGAATCCTACCAAATTCCTTTTATAAAACAAATACAGTGCTGATACCTAAAACCAAAAGAGCCAAAACATAGAAAGAAAATTATAGACCAATTTCCCTAATGAATGTTGATGCAAAAATTGTATATAAAATATTAGCAAAGAGATTACAGGAATTTATCATGAGGAAAATACACTATAACCAGATGGGGTTTATACCAGGAATGCAGGGCTGGTTCAGTATTAGGAAAACTGTCACCATAATTGAACATGTCAGTAACAAAATTAACAAATATATGATTATCTCAAGAGATGCAGAAAAAGCTTTTGACAAAATATAGCACTCATTTCTATCAAAAATAGCAGAGAGCATAGGAATAAATGGAGTTTTCTTTAAAATGATAAGTACTATCTATCTAAAACCATCAGCAAGCACTATATGAAATGGGAATAAGCCAGAAGCATTTCTGATAAGATCAGGGTAAAACAAGGATGCCCATTATCATCACTATTATTCAATGTTGTACTAGAAATGTTAGCTTTCAATATAAGAGAAGAAAAAGAAATTGAAGGAATTGGAATAGGGAAAGAAGAAACAATGCTATCACTCTTTGCAGAAGATATGATGGCATACTTAGAGAATCCTAGAGAACAAACTAAAAAAATACTTGAAACAATGAACAATTTTAGAAAAGTGGCAGGATATAAAACAAAACCATATAAAATTCCGTTTAAAATAACTGTAGACAATATAAAATATTTGGGAGTCTACCTGCCAAGAGAAACCCAGGAACTCTCTGAACACAATAACAAAACCCTTTTCACACAGTCAGATCTAAACAATTGGAAAAATATCAGTTGCTCATGGGTAGACTGAGCTAATATAAAAAAATGACAATTCTACCTAAATTAATTTACTTATTCAGTGCCATACCAATCAAACTACCAAAAAAACTATTTTATAGAGCTAGAAAAATTATAACAAAATTCATCTGGAAGAACAAAAGGTCCAGAATACTAAGGGAATTAATGAAAAAAATGCAAAGGAAGGTGGCCTAGCTATACCAGTCCTAAAGCTATATTATAAATCAGCAATCATCAAAACTATTTGGTATTGCCTGAGAAATGGTGGTGGATCAGTGGAATAGGTTAGATACATAAGACACAATCCTAAATGTCTATAATAAATTTCGAAGAACTCACTATTTGCCAAAACTACTGAGAAAACTGGAAAATAGTATGGCATAAATTAGGCATAGGCCAACATCTCACACCCTATACCGAGATAAGGTTGAAATAGGTACAGGATTTAGACAGAAAGGAAGGTAATATAAGCAGATTTGGAGATAAGAAATAGTTTACTTGTCAGTTCTATGAAGAAGGGAAGAATTCATGACTAAAGGAGATATAAAGAACATTATGAAATGCAAAGTGGATAACTTTGATTACATTGAATTAAAAAAGTTTTTGTACAAACAAAATAAATGCAACCAAAATTAAAAGGAAAGCAGAAATTTGGGAAACAATTTTTATAGCCAATGTCTCTGATAAAGGCCTCATTTCTAAAATATATGGAGAACTGAGGCAAATTTGTAAGAAAACAAGTCATTCCCCAATAGATAAATGGTCAAAGGATATGAACAGATAGTTTTCAAATGAAGAAATTAAAGCTATCTACAGTCATATGAAAAAATACTCCAAATCATTATTGATTAGAGAAATGCAAGTTAAAACAACTCTGAGGAACTACCTCACACTGCTCAGAGTGGTTTATATGACAGAAAAAGAAAATTATAAATATTAGAAAAGATGGGGGAAAATTGGAACACTAATGCATTGTTGGTGGAGTTGTGAACTGATCCAACCACTTTGGAGAGCAGTTTGGCACTATGCCCAAAGGGCTATAAAACTGCATACCCTTTGACCCAGCAATACCACTACTAGGTCTGTATCCCACAGACATCCAAAAAAAGGGAAGAAGACCTATATATGCAAATATGTTTATAGCAGCTCTTTTTGTGGCAACAAAGATTTGGAAACTGAGAGAATGCCCATCAATTGGGGAATGGCTGAACAAGTTGTGGTATATGAATTTAACGGAATACTATTGTTCCATGAGAAATGTTGAACAGGCAGATTTCAGAGAAATCTAGAAAAATTTACATGAACTGATGCTGAGTAAAGTGAGCAGAACCATTGTATGATGATTAACTATGATAGACTCAACTTTTCACAGCAATATGATGATCCAAGAGAAATCCAGAAGGCTCATGATGGAAAGTGCTAACAACATCCAGAAAGAACTATGGAGTCTGAATGCTGATCTTTATACTTCCTTTGTTTTTTGTTTTTTTTCCTTCTCGTGCTTTTTCCTTTTTGTTCTGATTCTTCTCTCACAACATGACTAATGTGGAAATATGTTTAACGTGATTGTACATGTATAAGCTATATCAGATTGCTTCCTGTCTTAGGGAGGGGGAAAGGGAGGGAGGGAAGGAGAAAAATTTGGAACTCAAAATCTTATAAAAATGAATGTTGAAAACTATCTTTACATGTAATTGGAAAAAAACAAAATACTATTAAGTGAAAAAAACTGAGAAAGGAGTAAAACTCTATGGAGACCAGACATTATGAAAAGCATTGCACCTTTAAAGTTTTGTTGGTTCTGCTCCAATATGGCAATTCTAGGTGTAAAAAGTCTATTGTGATGTGAACTGATTTGTCCTTAGGTAAACCCTCAATAGAGAGATGGTTAGTAAAACAATGTCTGATTGCTAGACAGAACATAGAACTGAAAAACAGCCCAGTTTCAGAGTTTTCTCACTAAGTAATAGCCTCAAGGATCTCTTATGCATCAGATGAATTTCAGATTATCACCAGAGACCTGAGAAGCTAAAAACACAGATCCACACTTTATATATGTCAGTCATTAAGTTGTGTTTTGAAAGAGAGCAATTCAAATGCAGGACTGGTTTTATTCTTTGTTTTTTTCTTTTTCTTTTTGAAACTACATTACACATTCATACAAATCAAAAGTTAAGAAAAAATACTGAGATATTGAAAGCAGACAGAATGTAACTATAACCTTAAGTTACTTGTTTGGCTTCTAAGTTATCTCTGACAATGGCTTTACCTCCATGCCACAATTTGCCATTGTTTAATTAAAGGATCCCACTTGCCCCCTCCCTGAGGATTCTTTGGCCAGTGAAGGAGTGGAATAGCAATGGGGGGAAGGAAAGAAGAGTGAAAGGGAGAAATATCAAGATTGTAATACCCCTGATCATTTTGTTCTCCCTTTTCTGCTGTTTCCTGCATCTGAAATATAGGATTATAGTGTTTGGAGCTGGAAGGGACCTTAGATATCCAATAGTCCAAGAATTTCATTTTACATTGTGAAGAATTGTAGTTTAGAGAGAAACAACTTGTCCTGGTTACTCAATTAGTGAGTGTCAGAGATGAAATCCAAACCAAGGTGATCTAGTTCCAAATCTTATCCTCTTTCCACACCCCCATGATGTTTACTCAGAGGACAGATTGCTCATTATTATTGCTATTTATTTAGGAATGTCAAACTACGCCATTTTTTGCCTCAAATCTTACCTAGCCTTCAATCACTGAATGAGAGTCGCCTCAGACAAACTGAGGCCTGGGAAAGACTTTGGCTTAAAAAGGTCAGGGTCTCCCTCTGCATCCTGGGCCATTGCCAGTCATCCTGACCTAGGTCTTGCCACTGGACTCTGTTGACTCTGGAGGAGAGAGAGAGGTTGAGGACTTTGCACAACCTTGCCTCACTTAAATCTAATTCACTTGTAACTCAAGACATCACCCTGCTGATGTCCTTGGTCCTCTTATAGAACAAAGGACAAACGACAATAACCACATGAACTCAGTGGACAAGAGAGCCAATGAAGCTGTTCAATACACCCTGAAACTCAGGCTTGAAAGGCCAACCTTCCTTTACACCAGGCAAGATATTCTTCTGGGGAGGGAGAGTGAGAAGGAGGAGGAGATGGATATTCAGAAGCTCAGAAAACCCATTAATAGAGAGCATTTCACAGGGACACTCTATCTGCACTGTTTGTTTGCTAAAAAAGCTCTGTGGCTGCTGCACTTTATTTAGGTCTGACCTTGTATCACCTTTCTGTGAACTTGATTTCTCCTTTGTTAGATGGTGGTGAAGTGGAAGGAAGATTATAGACAGAGTTCTGAGTCTGAGACCAAGCTCTGACATTAACTAGCTGTGCGACACGGACACTAAAATTAGCATCTTTGGGTCTTTCTTCATCTATAAAATGAGAGAATTCAGGGCAGCTAGGTGGTGCAGTGCGTAGAGCACCAGCCCTGGAGTCAGGAGGACCTGAGTTCAAATATGGCCTCAGACACTTGACACATTTACTAGCTGTGTGACCTTGGGCAAATCACTTAACCCCATTACCCTGCCTTCCCCCTGCCAAAAAAAAAGAAAAAAAATGAGAGAATTGGACTAGATGAATTCTAAACTCTAAAAATCTTTGAGTTGACTCATAGAGGAAACCTTTGTCTTTTCTCTGTGTGCCTACTTCTGTTACCCACTAGTCTCTTAGATATTCACTCTCCTCCTCCACTCCAACCAACCAGAAAGAAAAAGAAGGGGCATATTGTTTAGAGTGACTTGGACCTGAGCTTTCATAGATCAAATTCTTCCAAATTACACTGTTCTTTTCCCTTGGGGCTGGCTGAAAAGAAGTCTTAAAACACAAAATTTCAGATTATATTCCTACATGTTAAATTTTACAGGATTATCTTCCCCACTTCCCCTCTGTCCTGCCCCCCCTCTAATCAGGCCAGAGTACCTTGGCAACTGTCATTCACTGTCACTAAAACTGACTTGCTCAGTTTTGGGGTGAAAATTACTTGATGTAAGAGAGCTAAGGAATATATTTTAACTAATAAAGGCAATCTCTTCCTGGGCTTTAGCCTAGACCTTTTTCTACTCTAAACATTTGAAAATGTTTGAATAGAAAGGAATTTAAATAAAGCTACACAGAGATTTCTTCAACAGAAACTATATTTGCCTTTCCCCAAGATTACTTCTCATCTCTTCTCTACGCATCTTCTATTTTTCTAGTTTTCTTGTTGTTCAGTTGTTTTGTTCATGTCCAATTCTTCATGACCCCATTTCAGGTTCTCTTGACAGAGATACTGGCATGGTTTGCCATTTCCTTCTCCAGCTCATTTTACAGATGAGGAAACTGAGACAAAGGTAAGTGACTTGCCCAGGGTCACGCAGCTAGGAAGTGTCTGAGTCCAGATTTCATCAGAAAGATGAATTTTCCTGACTCCAGGCCTGACACTATCCACCGTACCACCTAGCTGCCCCATTCACCTAATTATTTCCATGTTGTTTGTCTCATTAGAAAGTGAGCTACTTGAAGGCAGGGAGTGATTTTACATTTCTTTGTATCTTCTGCTCAGTTTTGTCCCTGGCACACATTAAATACATAATGAATCCTTTTTGATTGATCTTGATTATTTTATAGGTTAAACATACAGTATCTTATATTGTTGTCATTCAGTTGTGTTTGATTTTTCTTGAATCCATGGACTTGTCTACGGGGTTTCTTGGCAAAGATACTGAGGTGCATTACCATTTATTTCTCCAGTGTGTCCACATTTTACAGAGAAGTAACTGAGGCAAATTGGGGTCAAGTGACTTGCTCAGGTTCACACAGCTAATAAATGACTAATGCCAGATTTGAACTCAGATCTTCTTGACTCCAGGCCCGATGCTCTATCCTCTAGCTTCCCCACAGTATCTTATACATCAAACCAATACTACAAATAATTGACAATATATTCTAATAGAATATAAGCTCTTTGAGGGGAGGTGCTATTTTCTTTTTATGTTCATATGTCCAAGGGTTTAGCACAGTGTCTGTCACATAATTGACACTTAATGATTACTTGCTGATTAATTGATTAGCAAGATGACAACTGGAACAATATGACATGCATTTCGTACATCCAGTACAGAGAAGATAGCAGTCCTTTTCCTCTCTGACTCCATAGGGATGTTGCAACAATTACAACGACTTCAACTATGCTTCTACAGGACATCTGGATGACGCTGTGGATAGACCACTGGGCCTGGAGTCGGGAAGACTCCTCTTCTTGAGTTCAACTCTACCTTCAGACACTTACTAGCTGTGTGACCCTGGGCAAATCATGTAACCGTTTGCCTCAGTTTCCCCATCTGTAAAATGAGCTGGAGAAGGAAATAGCAAATCACTCCAGTATCTTTGCCAAGAAAATCCCAAATAGGGTCATGAAGGGTTAGACATGACCAAACAGCAACAAACTTCTATAGACCTTGTACCTGAAAATAATCACATATTTAGATCTCAAGCCACCCCTGTCACACCTGGGATGACTCTTGTCCATGAATGGGTTCACCAAACATACTTGAGTTCTTTCTCATTTTCTCCTTGTGAGGTATAAGTGAAACATTGTCCACATATTATTCCTCATTCTATCTAGATGACCAGCTCATCTTCACTTTCTATTATATACATCTTTCACATCTTTTACTACTGTTTTCCTCATTGGTTATGTCTTGAAGACTGTTCAATGCAGCATGTGTCTCTCTATTGCCATCTGTGTGACATTCATCTTTACTTCTTCAGAGACCGCTGCATTCCATGTCTGACAACAATGGTAGAGAGTATTGGAGAATTTACCATTGTTGCTCTCAATAGAAAGCAACAATGGTAAAAAATGTTGATATTAAAAAGCTAGGTCTTTATTTTCATGGACTCATGTCATTTGTTGAATGCAATCAACCTACTCACCTCCCGTTGTTCTGTGCTGATACTGATTTGTTTCCAGCTGTACTTTCTATGCCACATATACGTGTTGTCAGGCAATTTATATAAGATGTCCACTCGAATTCACGTTAAAATCTGGGCAATAAGACATTTTTATCCACTTTGTTTTCCCTTCTTTCCTCCCTTCCTTCCTTCCTTCCTTTCTTCCTTCCTTCCTTCTTTACTCCCTTCCTTCCTTCCTTTCTTCCTTCCTTTCTTCTTTCCTCCCTTCCTTTCTTCCTTCCTTCCTGCCTACCTTCCTGCCTTCCTTCTTTCCTTTCTTTCTTCCATCCCTACCTCCTTCTTTCCTTCCTTTCTTCCTTCTCCACAGATTCACCACTCAGCCATTGCTTCAAGGAGGGTCCATTTATGACCTTAAGAGGCATTTTGGAATAACTACAATTAAGTGATTATTATTTAAGCAAAATAGAATAGGCTGCAAAAAACATTAGATATCAAAAATCACATGAGCCTCTAGCTCTTTAGACCCCAGAGGCCCTTGTTAAAATAATCATAGCTAATGATAGCTAGCATTTATTTAGTTCCTTAAGGTTTGCAAAGCACTTTATATATTGTCTCATCTGAACCTGAAAGGAAGAGCCTTCGAAGTAGTTCATAATGAATCATGTAATGTCTCAAGATATAGAATTCACCCTTTATAGTCTTGAATAGGTTGCCATGGAGGAAAATTGCAGATTGTTTTCAAATCTTCACTGTAGAGTTCAAAATCAAAATGACTGTCATCTTTTTTTTAACCTTTATCTATTGTGTGCAGTATAATAGTGGTTTGGGTCTGTCACTCTAACAACCACTACCAAATTCCTGAGATTCTTTCACAACACCCATTATAACACATTGCAGGTGCTCCTTAAATATTTGTTGATACTCAAATACAAACAATTGGCATCAAAAGGTGGTTTGTTTCGATTGGTGTATACATACTTTAGTCCCTGAAGAAAACTGAGATATATTAACATTTCTAGGGATAACCACCCTCCAAGCTTTCTAGAGAAATGACATTCTATAATACTTCAGTCAGCCTCACTTGTATATTGTAAGTCTAATATATATTTTGTTGATAAAAATAAAAGGAAGGGAGAAACATTATAATGTAAGGATTTGAAAGACTAGAAATTCCCAAATAAAATAAGAATAGACAGGGCTGAACTGATATCTGTTCTGATGGAGTGGGTAGTAGAATTTACGCGTCTCAATTAAAAACTCTTGCAAAATAATTTCATAGAGAAGAAATAAGTGAGAAGATGCAAAGCCATTTGGTTTGTTTCAGCTGTACTTGCTTGACATTGATCAATGAGAAGGTGTCCAGAAAGATCAAGACATGTTTAATTCTATAGCAAGCATCAGGATGCTGGCTGTTAATAAATTACAGAGAAGGTTCAGCTTTACCCAGCATACAACAGAAAAAAAAGATGTAAAAAAACCTTTCTGTGGGACCTCATGACCAATGAGAAGCTCCACAGAGAGGAGTGACAGATGTATTATAGCCATGTTATCTTGTGAAAAGATGCCATGTGGGTCATAAAGCAAGGATAACAGACAAAAGATGTACTGGCCAACTATCAGACATAGTCGTAAGACCATAAATAGCTAGTGAGGAGGCTGAAAATTTGGGGAGATGAAACAACGTTCTGGGTGTTTGGACAGATATGAGAACAAGAGTATTGTATCATTAATGCAAACTCATGGGCTTGTGTTCACATCATAATGATCAACAACAAATTTAAAAAGAATATCATTTGTATTGATGCCATTATCATTACTCAGCCATACTATAAGAAACAGAAACATGTGATCCAGTTCCATTTTGGTTTTGTGTTCTATTTTAATGACATGTAAAGAAGCTGGTTTTTTAAGAGAGGAATAAAGTTAGGGAGGGATGGGCCACTGGTTACAGAATGCAGGTATTTAGACAAGAGGCTTATAATACCTCAGGTTTAATTGTAGGACGAGTCATGTATGTCATCTCCCAGCAAAGGGCCACATTGTTGAGGAATCTGGCAGAGTGGAATGTAGAGTAGCCATGCAAGTTGGAGCAAATAAATACCACAATGACATAGACATGAAGAGATAGGAACTTTTTACATGATGACAGCTTTAAAAGTTTGTTTAAGTTTCCCAAACCTTGTTTCTCACACTCAGTGTCCCTCCTAGATTTTTCTCCTTTTATCACAGGGACCAAGAAATAGGGGAGGATAATTATTGTTTTAGAAAATTAGGAATTACTCTGTCTCCAATGCACATTCATAGAGCAAAGCACTGGATCCAAAACTTGGGATCTCTGAAGAAGAACACTAATTAGACCACCTGAATACCGGGCTGTGTATACTGCAGGGTACTCCTGTCCAAGAGAAAAATAAATAAAAAAAAAAAGAAAGAAAGAAAGAACAAAAGAAAAAAGAGGAGGAATGGAAGAAGGAAGAAAGAGAGAAAGAAACAGAAAAAAAGAAAGAAATGAAACATGAAAGGAAAAATAAAGAAAAAACTTAAAAATAAAGAAAAACAAAAAAGAAAAAAGAAAAAGAGAGAAATGAAACAAAAAAAGAAAAAATAAAGACAAAAGAGAAAAAAATAATGAAAGGAAAAAAGAAAAAGGGAGAAAGAAAAGAAAGGAAGAAAGAAAAAGGCAGAAAGTGAGAAAAAAACCAAAAGCTTAGAAATGGAGACATTAACCCCTGATATTAATATGAGAAAGGACCAATAACAATAACAATTTCTCCCCCTACTGAACCTCAATTTCAACAAGATAGAAAGGACCTTAGTAGATTCATTGACATGAGGTACAAAATAACGTGCAGGGGATCCAACTGACTTCTGTGTAACATGTCAGTCAAAGAATTTAGATAACAGTCAATGAGAAATTATGATTTCAATGAACAGATAATAAATAAAATATCCCTCTCTTTGCAGAAAGGTGAGTGACCATGTGGACAGAATTTTGTGTACACTATCTTGCTTTTGCTTAAGTATTTTTCTTTTAACAAGAATGGGCTGGGGGAGAGGGTATCAATGTTGGTTGTGGGGCCAGGGAAAAGTTAAGACAAGAAATACAAAAATAAAAAGGCACCTATATATGATAATGATGATTGTTGTTACTATTATCATTATCACTAAGACTGTATTGTAGGCTACGGATAAACATGAAAGTTTAAAGAATTTAAGAATCTTATCTGTGATGTATCAGTTGAAATTACCTAAGGAGGGAGAAATCAAAAAAAAGAGGATAAGAACAAGAAGGAAGAAAGCACAAAAAAGATCTGGGAAGAGATAGAAAGATACCAAGGAAGTAACCCCAAAGCTTATAGCTTACTGAGACACTTCAAGATACTGTGGTTTCATTAGTGTGGGTACCCTTGATGCCAAAGCAGAATACAACCCCATTTTTTTTTGGTAGATGGTCTTTAAAATTTGTCATGGCCAAAATACTCATTGCCCTGCAGCCAGAGTGGTAATGACCTCCTCAGATGACAAACAAACTGATCTTTAACTAAGCACCTTAAATTTAGAATCTTCTGTGATTCCCCTGATGTCTGCCTCCTGGACAGAAGTGTCTTTCCTGGCACTAAAAGAAAATCGTGTGCCTGGCCTTTCTAATGAATCAGTTTGACATAGTTGAGCCTCCAAGGCTATTCTGCACTTTAAAATTCTGGTCCCCATTCAACAATAAGCTAGGAAGGTTTGAACATTCTCACAGCAATCTGAATCATGTTATCACTCACAGACTGAACTTCTAGTTAGCTTTATGATTCACAAGATGCTAGCTTTTAAAACAGCCCTTTAGATGCGTAACGAACATTCTCTCTGTCTGTCTGTCTGTCTGTCTCTTTCTCTCTCTCTCTTTCTCTCTCTCTCTTCCCACTCCCCCCACCCCCTTCTTTCTCTTTGATGGACAAAAACTTGTAGGAAGAGAAGATCTAGGCTGTAATAAGCCTCTGTCACTAGCAGGGATCTAGCAGTCACAAACAATTAATTCTTCCTATGAGTGGTCCAAGGTTAATTTTAGCCTCCTAAACTGTCTCCTGCCAGATCTGATCAGTTTCCTCCTTTAACTCCAGCTGTCTGGTTCCTGATGGGATTTGGCTACAAGGAAGTTGGCATTATCAGTCCATTAACCATCACTAGCAGTGGAACTGTGAGACTGATGAATATTGATCACCTGTTTTATGGGGTTATCAGATGATGCTGAGTGGATCTGACATTCCCTCCTTGCCATGGGCAGCCTTTATTTCACCCAACTCAGAGCACTTTGCTACACAGTTTTGCCCATGGGGAAGGAGGAGGAGTAGGGAGGAGAGAAAGAACTTGCAGTCAGTCTTAGATACCTGAATTGACTCTACTTGTAGCTAGGGAGTACTTCAAGTGTACTCCTGTTCATTGCCTCAGGCCAGAGGTGAACATTGAGCTGATGGGAAAGTGCTCTAAATTATCTCTTTCCAACTTGGTTTGGAAAATGTTTTGGTTTAAAAAAAATCAATGAAACAGAAAGCCTTCCACTACCACTTTCTAGAATTGGACTGGAATATCTCCTTTCTGATCTCCAACCCTGGGATCCTTCAAAAGCATTTGAATGTTATCAGTGGAACTTTTTTTATTTGGTGTTTCAATTTATCTAAATCATTATCAAGGAACTAGAAGGATTTATCAAGATCAAATCAGCATCCTGAGGAGAAAATTGTCTTATGTTCTAAAAGATAGTGACTTCAGTGGGCTTCTACTGGTCTTTTTCTTTTTCTGCAATAGCCTTCATTCTCACCACCAAAACACCCTTCCCCACATTCAAAGGCTCCTTAGTTCTCAGGATGAGTGGAAGGTAAATGTGGCTTTTAGTCAATCAAATACTGGTTCCCATTTATTGAGATGTCTCCATTTGCCTGAAATCCATTCTGGGAGAGCATAAGTAATTTTTATTTGTTTCCTTTTTCCTCCATTTACGAAGATTTTTTTTTTAATTTCCTCTAGCTCATGGCCTATAGTGTTAACCAAACTGCTTTAGAGAATTTGCTGACCAGAGAGGTCATGTAAAAAGAGTTCAGATTCAGGAAAGTTGAGTTACCAACAAACCTTAGACTGTAAAAAGGCATCCCAATTCATCCTATTAATGGCTGCCTAGAAGAAGCAGAAAACTGACTATCTTGGAATGGAACTAAAAAAAAAATTGAATAACTACTTAAAATTACTTATTTAAAAATAACCTACTTTTTAAATATTTAATCATCCAACCCTTTGTTCTATACAATACAAAGAAGCGAATTGGCTGATTTTTTCCCCATCAAGCTGATTGAATTAAATAATTATTTTGGCCACATATAGACTGAATTATAGGGGAAACACATTTTGTTTAACTGAAGGGAGGGGAGCGGAGGAATAAAGAAGTATGAAAAAATGAATTTAAATATCAAGAAACTACAAAAACTTTTTATGCTACTCTTGGAATAACTAAGAAGAATTGACATTATGATGTAATTATAGTTTCCATATGTCCCTTTCACATCCAATACTCAAAATACTTCATGTTATTGTTATTCACAGAATAGAGAGAAGCAGAGTCTGGAAGGCCTGGGTTCAGTCTTACCTCTTACACATATTAACTGTATGACTTTGGGGAAGTGACTATATTGGCAACCAAAAATGGGCTCCTTAGCACTTAGTCAACAAGTGCCCTTGACTGGTTTGGCTTTTTCCCCTGAACTGAGTGCTGTTTGTGTCTTGGACTGGAGTGGGCTTGTCGGCCCCTTCACCTTGCTTCCCTTGCTTGGGCTGATGGAAGGAGCCTGTGCTTTCCCCGGCGTGCCTTACACCCCCGCAGAAGCTGGATGGTTAAAAGCAGCTCCCGTTGGAGCCAGAGGCAGTTACAGCTACAGTTACAGCTACAGTTACAGCTACAGTTACAGTTACAGTTACAGTTACAGCCACAGCCACAGCTGAAGCAGGAGCTGCCAGTAGCAGAGCTGACCTACGGGAGGAAGCTGAACACAGACTTCAGGCCAGTGGGTAATCTTATTACCATAGAGGGGGAAGCATGATTTTGCTTTACGCAATCATGCTTCTCTGTAGCCTCCTGGTTACTCTTTCAAGGCGTACTTATTGGGCCTGGAAGCCTTTGATCAATATATCAAAATGGGGTTGCTGGTTCATGGGTTGGTTACTGTGGAGCCTAAATAAATGTTTTGATTCTTCTGCCTTCTACTTTGAGAGTTTCTTATATCCGGCGGTTCCGAACGTTTCAGACATGTTTATGATCCTCTTTGAGATTATAAACTCTGCCCTCCTAATACATTTGGCGACGAAGTGGATGGGATCGCTAGGTATAAGATCTCTATTTAGAAGCAGAACAATTCCAGAGGAAGAGATGAATATCCCAGGATGGGAGGATCCATTTTATTCCTCCCTAGCAAAAGAATTGGCTAAAAAAGCTGGACCCTGTGAAAACTGGGAACCAAGGCTACGGAGAGGAGATCCTAGGGATTTGGAAAAGTGTTTACGAGAAGTTGGGATTCAGTCAGGGGCATCACTATCTAGGCAAAGCTGGATAGTGTTATCAGCCTACCGGCTAGTATACGAAAGATTGAGATTAAGTGAAAGACATGGGGGCACTCCTACCCCACAGGAAGAAGGGGAATCTCAGATAGCAGGAGACCAAACTGACTCAAATGAGAACTTTTCTATTAATGTGGCTAAGAGCAACAGGAGACCAAAAAAGCCCAGAGTGCATTTCAACCCAGCCCAGAAAGAGCCTGACTGCCTGCTTCGTCCTAGCCATGGTGGCAGAGGAAGTGAGTGGGGGGAGAATGAGACAATGTTAGGGGCTGAGGCACAAAACACTACTGGGGTTCAGGATGTGCCTCACACAGAGAATAGGAGATGGTTAAATGATCAGACAAGGGCTCGACCCATACAAAGGAGGAAGACAGAAACCCGAGGTGAAGATTCAGTTACAAGGGAAATTCAGGAAGATTTCTCACCGCAACAGGTCACAGATATTTTGAGTAGATTCAGCCAAAGAATAGGAGAACCATTGATATCTTGGATGGTAAGACTCAGTGATCAAGGGGCCAGTGGAATATCAGTAGATGGGACAGACTGCATGAGATTCATAGGTATCAGCCATGATCCTCTAGTTCAACAAGCTTTTAGGGAACATCATCAGCAAGGAGATGGTGATAGCAGGACTACTCTGTTGGCATTAGCCGCTGTGGGATGCAATAAGAGATATGCTACTGATTCTATGTGGCCCACTGAGCACAGACCCTGGTATTCACTTAGAGATTGTATCATGAGACTAAAGGAGGAGGTAATGAAGACTGCCATTATGATAGGAACTGCAGACAAATATTACAATGATCCAATGGGACTGCCTCATAGGAATTTAATAATTAAGACAGCTCCCCCTGCTTATAAACAACTAATTTTGAATTTATTACTTGGAGAAGTAGGGAGCCGTCTTACAACAGTGATAAATAAGATTTTACAGTTACATGACTTAGGTGACTGGGGAGGGGATAGATCTCCTCGAGAGAGAAGGGTGAATAACCAGCAAACTTGGCGCCAAAGGAGAGTAACAAGGAAAGAAATGTTTACTGCTTTATTGAGAGCAGGGGTAGGTTTTGAAATGATAGATGGAATTCCAACCAATGAATTATATAGAATGTACAGAGATAAAGGCCTTGATAACAGAAGAGATAGGGAAATAAGAACTGCTCCTGCAAATACTACAGATGTTGAACCTTCAAACCCAAGTGAATCACATGAAAGGGAATACTAGGGAACAGGCCGAGCCCCAGTCCAAATTAAGGAAATACACAGGCTGGATTGCAGACCTCACATTAACTTGACCATATATTGGAAAAATGGGTCAAGTACGGTAACTGAGGCATTAATAGATACTGGGGCCGAGGCCACCCTTATTTATGGAAATCCAGACAAGTTCAGCCATGGAACTCCTATTACCATTACAGGACTAGGAGGGACTGAAATATCAGCCAGGCAAGTTAAATTAATGATGAAAATTGGACAGTTGCCCAAGAAAGAATATAGTGTGGTTATTGTGCCTATTCCCGAATACATCATTGGAATAGACATATTGAAGGGTATGACCTTAAATTTACCCGAAGGGAAATACCAATTTGCTGTGAGGAAAATGGGCATTAATGCAGTCTTAGTGGGGAAAATCAAGATGGATCCAATCACTTTGCCCGAACCTTCTAAAATAATTACTTTGAGGCAATATCGTGTGCCAGGTGGGCAAGATGAAATTGCCAACACTATAAGAGAATGTGTTGAGGCAGGAGTGTTAGTCCCTACAACTACTCAATGGAACAACCCTGTCTGGCCAGTCCGAAAGTCAGATGGAACATGGAGGATGACAGTAGATTATAGACAGCTGAACAAAGTGACTCCTCCCTTGTATGCTGCTGTCCCAGACACGGTTACTTTAATAGAGAGGATACAAAAACGTGAAGGGACTTGGTATGCAGTTATTGATTTGGCCAATGCCTTCTTTACAATCCCAATAGACCCCAAGCAATGGAATCAGTTTGCTTTTACTTGGCAAGGCCGACAGTATACATTTACACGCCTGCCGCAAGGATATATTCATAGCCCAACTATTTGCCACAGGATTGTAGCTGAACATTTGGATGAATTAAAGTTACCTGGTGTACAGCTTACACATTACATAGATGACATCATGATACAGGGAAAGAATATAAAGGAGGTGGAGGAGAGTTTAGCATTATTAATTGACCATATGAAAAGCAAAGGATGGGAAATCAACCCCGCAAAGGTTCAAGGGCCAGCTCAAACTGTAAAATTCTTGGGGATACAGTGGAATAGAGGACTGCGAGAAATTCTCCCACAAGCTCGACAAAAAATCCAGGATTTTCCCACCCCTACCAATAAGAAAGAGGCCCAAAAGTTCATAGGGCTGTTTGGTTATTGGAGACACCACATCCCACATTTGGGACAGATTTTAAAACCCTTGTATAAAGTCACCAGAAAGAAATATGAATTTGACTGGGGACTTGAACAAAGTAGAGCTTTTGAGGAAGCAAAGGCTGCTATTCAATTAGCTCTAGACTTATGGCCTATGCAAAATGGGCCAGTGGAGTTACAAGTGACTGTACAAGATGACTATGCAAATTGGAGTCTGTGGCAAAAACAACAAAGCCGAAGTGTACCTTTAGGCTTTTGGTCAAGGAAACTGCCCTCATCTGGAGTGCAATATACACCTTTGAGAAGCAGCTGTTAGCTGCATATTGGGCTTTAGTAGAAACTGAGCAACTAACTCTGGGTCATGAAGTGGTATTAAGGCCTGGAATTCCAATTATGACTTGGGTAATGAGTACCCCAGCTTCTCACAGAATTGGACATGCACAAGAGGCAAGCATAATCAAATGGAAGTGGTATATTCAGAATAGGTCCAGAGCAGGCAAAAATGGAGTTTCTGCTCTACATGAATCTGTGGCGAACATTGATACTGAGAGCAATGAAAAGCCCCTTGAATCTAAGCAACAGATGGTACCATCCTTAGTGAAATGGAATAATGGATATGACGGACTAAATGAAGAACAGAAGAAACATGCTTGGTTTACTGATGGGACAGCAAAATATTTAGGACAGAAGAGACATTGGAAAGCAGTAGCCTATAACCCCTGTACAAGGAGAACTCTGGAAAGTTCTGGGATAGGTGGAAGTAGCCAATATGCTGAACTGATGGCAGTGCATCAGGCCATCAGAGCAGAGAAAGGAGGACAGTGTCATATATTTACTGACTCGTGGGCGGTAGCTAATGGATTAGCTATGTGGATGCCTATATGGAGGAATCAGAATTGGGAGATTCATGGCAAACAAGTTTGGGGTAAAGAGTTATGGGAAAATATATGGGACATGTCTTTGGTTACAGATCTGTCAGTTTTTCATGTTGATGCTCATGCAACCCTGACCACACCAGAACGTGAGTACAATGCACATGCGGATCGACTAGCAAAGATTGCTACTGAATGTATTGTCCCTACTCCGACTCCAACTGATGACCCAGCCTTAGCAAGATGGGTCCACCAGACTGCTGGCCATTTAGGGGTCCAGGCCACCCATCGATGGGCACAGGATCGAGGTATCAGTATTTCTCATGCGTTGTTAAAACAAATAACAGAGGAGTGTTGTATATGCCAATTAGAAAAAGAACGAACTCTTCCTAGGATAGTTACTGGAGAAATAGCAAGGGGAAAAGTTCCAGCCCAAATTTGGCAGATAGATTATATTGGCCCACTACCCCAGGATAAAGGATGTAAATATGTATGTACGTGTGTTGACACCTATTCAGGTGTACTAGTGGCTTGTCCTTATAAAGACGCAACTCAGAAAAACACCTGTAAAACTCTAGATATTGTAAGTTTATATTATGGAACCCCAATGCAGATTCAAAGTGACAATGGGTCACATTTCAAGGGCAAAGAAGTGAAAAGATATTGTGTGTTGAATAATATAGAATGGATATATCATATTCCATATTACCCACAAGCATCTGGGCTAATTGAAAGAATGAATGGATTGTTGAAAGAACAGCTGAGAAAATTAAGCTCAAATAATTCATATCGACATTGGAAGGATAATTTGTCTATTGCCTTACGTAATTTGAATAATAGGCCCTTAGGGGGGAGTACACCTCTAGCCAGAATGATGACCCCAAATCTGCAGATCAGAGAACAGCAAACATGTGAGATCCAAAACATTGAATTTTGGACTGTGAGGGAAGATGTCCCACTACCAAGTCCAGGAACACCTGGTTCAGCAGGATATGATTTACATTGTATAGAGAATTTTAGGTTAAATAGGAAAGAGATAAGAAAAACCCCTACTGGAGTATGTATGAGAATCCCCAAGAATCATCTTGGACGGATATTACCTAAACCAGGATTAGCGGCTCAAGGAATACATGTATTGGCTGGAGTGATAGATTCTAATTATCAAAAAGAAATTGTTGTGACACTCCAGAATATGGGTAAAAAACCTGTACAATTTTGTAGAAATGATAGGATGGTTCAAGTCATTATTATCCCCTGTGAAAAAATACCCTTTATGAAAACTGACCCTCCTCCCAAAATAACTACTAGAGGGGCAAAAGGGTCTTGCTCCATTGATAGAATAAAGTCAGGAGCTAAGGTATGGGTAAAACGGAAGCCAGATGATATTCCAAAGGCTGCAGAAGTTATAGCCCATGGGAAGGACAACACTGTAACAGTTGTCTATTCAGGGGAAAATAATTACCAAATCGTACCCCTGAACCATATATTTTACCGTGAATAGGTTATAATAATAGATTCACCGACTCCACAGGTATGGCTGATGCTGGTAAATGCCATAAGCCACTCAGAGGAAAGGTAACTTTGTGTGATTAACGGATGAAAACTTGTACATTTGGGGAAAGGCTGGGAGGACAATCTTAGTCTCTATCTAGGGTGGGATCCTCTTGGCTTCCTCATTATGTTCCTTTTGAAAAGAAACATTTCCCACCTGAGTTTGGCTCTGATGTTGGATCTTTGCATAACTGAAATCTCAACCAAACTTGAGATGATTTTATTTGAAGAATTATAGTCCATACTTGTCTATTCTTTTTGTCCTTTGTTTTGGCTAACCTTGTTGCTAGTTTTGTTTCCTTCAGGCTTAAGCACCCTGCACTTTCCGGTGACTGCCTAAGCATGTAGCATTCTTGGAATTCCTGCCAGCTCGTTAAAGAAATGACCTCTGGAATGGGACTTTTTGGGGGCAGGGCCATCTCTACATCCAATTTCAGCATGAAGAAGCTATGGAAAATGAGACCTTCACCCCTCACCCCAAGATTTTGAGCCCCAATCGTTCAAGGGGGGTGGAAATGATGATAGTGTTCTGTTTACTTATTTTGTGTTATCCTTGCTGTGTTGTTTTATTGTTATGATATTATTGATCCTATGTAATGGATACAAGGATTTAGGGGTGGACATTTGAATTATTAATAATTATTTTGGGGATGATTGATTGAAAAGATTATCTTGCTGGGACCTAGGGGTGGATCACATTTGAATCGTAAACCAATATTTAGGAATGTCACCAAATGATATGTTTTGCTTTATAATGAATGATATGTTTTAGTTTCCTTTGTAATTGGATCACAATGTATGTTCTAGGATACATGGCTGATTAGATTATGTATCCTATAACAAGGGGTGGAGTATATTGGCAACCAAAAATGGGCTCCTTAGCACTTAGTCAACAAGTGCCCTTGACTGGTTTGGCTTTTTCCCCTGAACTGAGTGCTGTTTGTGTCTTGGACTGGAGTGGGCTTGTCGGCCCCTTCACCTTGCTTCCCTTGCTTGGGCTGATGGAAGGAGCCTGTGCTTTCCCCGGCGTGCCTTACACCCCCGCAGAAGCTGGATGGTTAAAAGCAGCTCCCGTTGGAGCCAGAGGCAGTTACAGCTACAGTTACAGCTACAGTTACAGCTACAGTTACAGTTACAGCCACAGCCACAGCTGAAGCAGGAGCTGCCAGTAGCAGAGCTGACCTACGGGAGGAAGCTGAACACAGACTTCAGGCCAGTGGGTAATCTTATTACCATAGAGGGGGAAGCATGATTTTGCTTTACGCAATCATGCTTCTCTGTAGCCTCCTGGTTACTCTTTCAAGGCGTACTTATTGGGCCTGGAAGCCTTTGATCAATATATCAAAATGGGGTTGCTGGTTCATGGGTTGGTTACTGTGGAGCCTAAATATATGTTTTGATTCTTTTGCCTTCTACTTTGAGAGTTTCTTATATCCGGCGGTTCCGAACGTTTCAGACATGTTTATGATCCTCTTTGAGATTATAAACTCTGCCCTCCTAATACAGTGACTTAACCTCTTTTTGACCCTGGACAGCTAAGAATCCAAGTCACAAATTGCTGGTTTGCATTGGTGGAGGAAGTCCCAACACCAGGAGTTCTCTATATAGATAAAATATAAAAGGTCTCATCTTACCACAAAAAAAGCCTAATTTGGAAATTTGACTGCTTATAAGGCTGTGGGATTTACATCATTTTCCACATTGATTAGATATCAATAATAATAATAGCTATCATTTATATGGTACTTTAAGGTTTGCAATGCACTTTACACATTTTACTTGATTGTTGCAATAATTTCCTAACATGGTGCTCATTTTATAGATGGAGAAACTGAGACTTAGAAGCTTAAGTGACTTCCCAAGAGTCATGTTAGTAGTAAGTATTTGAGGCAAAATTCAATCTCAGGTCTTCCTCACTCCAAGTCCTACACTCAATGCACTATAGCATAGGAAGACCTGAAATCAAATCCTGCATCTGAAACATAACCACTATGTGACCCTGGGCAAGTCACTTAACATCATAGTGTTCTAAGTCCGTGGTGTCAAGTTCAAATAGAAAAGGATCCCTGTGGATCACATATTGACTTAGAAAATCACAAACTAACATTATCTATGACCCATATGTACAAAAATATTTATAGCAGCTCTTCTGTGGTAGCAAAGAACTGGAAACTGAGGAATGGTTGAACAAGTTGTGTCATATGAATGTGACAGAATACTTATTTGTGCTGTCAGAAATGATGAAAGGAATGGTTACAAGAAAACCTGGGAAGCAGGAACTATATGAACACAATTACAAAACACTTCTCACACAAAGTCAGATCTAAATAATTGGAAAAATATCAGTTGCTCATGGGTAGGTGGAGTTAATGTAGTAAAAAAGACAGTTCTACCTAAATTAATTTACTTATTCAGTGCCATACAATCAAACTACCAAAAATTATTTTATAGAGATAGAAAAAAATACTAATATTCATCTGGAAGAGCAAAAGTTCAGGAACATCAAGGGAAGTAATGAAAAGAAATGCAAGGGAAGGTGGTCTAGGTGTACCAGCTCTTAAATTGTATTATAAAGCAGCAATCATCAAAACCACTTGGTACTGGCTAAGAAAAAGACTGGTGATCAGTGGAATAGCTTTGTTACACAGAACACAGTAGTCAATGATATAGTAATCTATTGTTTGATAAACCCAAAGACTCTAGCTTCCGGGATAAAAACTCACTATTTGACAAAAACTTCTGGGAAAACTGGAAAATAGTATGGCTGAAGCTAGACATCGACCAACATCTTATACTGTTGTAATAACAATTTAGATTTGAACATCTTTCCCATCCATTAATAGCCATGTGACCTGCTTATGTCACAGGAAGCCTAAGTCACATGTGGTGGGAGGAGCTTCCTGACAGGAAAAGGAAAGTGTGTCACAGGAAATACTGAGAGAGAGACAGAGAGAGAGCAGTTAGAACTGAGGGAAAGAGCAGATGTGGCTGTGCTGTGTCAGTGATTATTTATGGGAAGGGCCCAGGGGATGGGGGTGGGGATGGTTTTGGGATGGCGAGGCTCCATGCTGTGATATTATATATTGAATTCTTTGCTGCTGTGATAGATTGGGCTTATTGGTTTTGGGACCTGGTTCTTTGGTGTCTTAATAAATGGTTTACTTCTTCTACCTTCTATGTGGAGAGTCTCTTGTATTTTTAGATACAGAAAAACATTGGCATTTTGACAATTATCATCTATATTGTGATTATTGCCTTGCTAATATAACTATATACCAAATAAGGTCAAAATGGGTATATGATTTAGACATAAAGAGTGACATGATATCTTATGGTAATAAGCAAATTAGGAGAGCAAGGAATAGTTTACCTGTCAGATCTGTGGAGAAGTGAAGAATTTATGACCAAATAAGAGATAGAGAACATTATGAAATGCAAAATAGATAATGTTGATTACATTAAATTAAAAAAATTTGCACAAAAAAAGCCAATGTAACCAAGATTAGAAGGGAAGCAGAAAGCTGGGAAACAATTTTTATAGCCAATGTCTCTGATAAAGGCCTCATTTTTAAAATATATAGAGAAGTGAGGCAAATTTATAAGAAAACAAGCTATTCCCCAATTGATAAATGCTTAAGGGATATGAACAGGCAGTTTTCAGAGGAAGAAATTAAAGCTATTTATAGTCATATGAAAAAATGCTCAAAATCACTATTGATCAGAGAAATGCAAATTTAAACAACTCTGAAGGACCACATCATACCTATCAGATTGGCTAACATGACAAAACAGGAAAATGATAAATGTTGGAGAAGATGTGGGACCATTGGAACACTAATGCACCGCTGATAGAGTTTTGAACTGATTCAACCATTCTGGAGAGTAATTTGCAACTATGCCCGAAGGGCTATAAAACTATGCATACCCTTTGATCCAGCAACACTACTATTAAGTCTGTATCCCAAAGACATCATACAAAAGGAAAAAAGGACCACCATGGAAAAAAACATTTATGACGGCTCTTTTTGTGGTGGCAAAGAATTGGAAATTGAAGGGATGCCATCAATTGGGGAATGGCTGAACAAGTTGTGGTATATGAATGTAACAGAATAGTACTGTGCTATAAGAAATGACACATGCAGTTACAAAGGACTCATGATGACAAATACTATCTATCACCAGATAATGAACTGAAGGACTCAGAATGCAGATGGGAGGAAAATTTTAAAATCTTTCCTTTTTTTTCAGAAGATGGCCAATGAATAAATTTGTTTTGCGTGACTTTATATTTGTAATGGGTTTTCTGTTTCTTGCCTTTTTAATGAATGGGGGAATGGGTGAGAGGAGGGAGAGAATTTGAAATTGAAAATAATATAAAATTGAATTAAAAACATATCTATGTTATACTATATTTTTGACTTATTTTGTTAGGTATTTCCCAAGTACATTTTAATTTGGTTCTGGCCACACTCGGGTTTTTTTTTTTTTTCGGTGAGATTTGTGGCCTGTGGGAAGTAAGTTTGATGCCTCTGCTCTAGGTAAGTCTCTGAGATTATAAATTACAGAAAGGACACTCAACTTGCATTGATTAAATGAAGTTTATTCATTTGGGAGGTCTCTATACCGCTAAAATCACAGGTCCCCTACCTAATCCTATTCTTGAACTGTATTATTGTAAAACTGGGAAGTCTTTGCTATCTTTCAACTTTAAGAAGCTGCTCTGTATAATTAGTGGTGTTGTTCATATAGGCTAAAAATAGCTTCCTTCAACATGATCTTCTTTGGAACCATAATTTCCACGTACATAGGAGGGATCCAGTTGTTTGCACTCTTCCCAGATAACCTCAAACTTGATTGGGTAAATCATCGAAGAAACTCGTCTTCCTGCCTGACTCCATTTGATGACGGATGGGCCCTGTCTTTCAATAAAAGGAACTGAAATCTCTTCTCTTTTTCATCACAGCCAGCCATACTCCCTTGCTGGAATTAGAAATAACAATAGACATATGGTGTGAGTTCAACGTAATTTGTAAAGCTCAACTAATGCCCCAAATCCTTACATGTTACGTTACATAGTTCAATACAGCTAATCCCTTGTAGTGATTTCAGATAGAAAGAGAACAGTACATATTTTTGTGGTTAAAAACTACTGGAGCTCAGTTTCCATTACTGTATTTCCAAAGCAATTTTGACGATGTACCCACAAGCAGTTCTCATACATAGTCTTCTTAGTTAATGTATATCGTTGCATTTCTCCTTGTAGCAACATGTTGGAATATTTTATTTGGGTCTGAGTAGCTTTTTCCTGAAACCTAAAATAAACGTGTTCAGAGCAAGAAGAAACAGACTAAAAGAAAAATTGACAGTCGGGTGTTTTGTTGGCTTTTTTTTGACAGTTCAAAACATCTTTAGCTTTTGCCATTCAATTCTGAAAAGACTAAAATGTTCTAAATGAAGGTTGTAGCTACTGTGCCTTGGGAATGAAAGAATCGTTAGACCGGAAAGCACGTTAAGGGGTCTTCCGAGCAATTCTCTTGCTTCGAGGCGAATGCTATACTCACGACATCTCAGAAAGAAAATCCTCTGCTCGTTTTATTTTAATGTATTCAGGGGAAGAGATGCTTCTATATTTATCGTGAGTAGAATGCAAGCTCCTTGAGGGCAGGTATTTTGGTGGGGAGTTGCCTAGAATCTGGCACACGGTACAAGTTTAATAAATGCTTGTTGAATTGAATTGGGAATTTGTACCAACATTTTGCAACTCTTATAAGCCATCACCTCTCGTTCAGTTTCAAGCCACTCCCTCCCTAGAAGAAGGAAAAAGTTGTTTATTGTTACTCTTCCCTATACAACTTCTCAAACAATTTGTCTGATTTCCCTGTTTCCATCTCCTTATAACCCCTAAATCTTTTCAACTATTTTCAATCTTTGACACTATTGGCCATCCTTTTCTTCTTGGAACTCTTGCTTTTTGGCCTCCACGACACTGAATGATATTGGTCCTCCTATTCACTCTATAATTAAGCTCCCTTTCTTTTTTTTTTCCTTTACTGACACTGTATTAGGAGGGCAGAGTTTATGATCTCAAAGAGGATCATAAACATGTCTGAAAGGTTCGGAACCGCCGGATATAAGAAACTCTCAAAGTAGAAGGCAGAAGAATCAAAGCATATATTTAGGCTCCACAGTAACCAACCCATGAACCAGCAACCCCATTTTGATATATTGATCAAAAGCTTCCAGGCCCAATAAGTACGCCTTGAAAGAGTAACCAGGAGGCTACAGAGAAGCATGATTGCGTAAAGCAAAATCATGCTTCCCCCTCTATGGTAAAAAGATTACCCACTGGCCTGAAGTCTTTGTTCAGCTTCCTCCCGTAGGTCAGCTCTGCTACTGGCAGCTCCTGCTTCGGCTGTGGCTGTGGCTGTAGCAGCCTCTGGCTCCAACGGGAGCTGCTTTTAACCATCCAGCTTCTGCGGGGGTGTAAGGTACGCCGGGGAAAGCACAGGTTCTTTCAATCTGCTTAAGCAAGGTGAAGGGGTTGACCGGGAAAGCACAGGTTCTTTCCATCAGCTTAAGCAAGGGAAGCAAGGTGAAGGGGCCGACAAGCTTACTCCAGTCCAACATACAAACAGTATTCAGTTCAGGGGAAAAAGCCAAACTAGTCAAGGGCACTTGTTGACTAAGTGCTAAGGAGCCCATTTTTGGTTGCCAACACAGACACCTCTTCCAATTCAAATAACTGAAATGTGTACATTCCTTAATAGTTAGTGCTCCAGAACACCCTGGATCTTCTCTCTCTGTACTATTTTCCCTGGTGAACCAGCTTAAATTACCAACTCTATGCTGATGACTCCCATGTCTATATCTTTAGTCTTAATATCTTACTAGAGGCTCTAGCTATATGTCAACTGTCTCTTAGTTGACAAACATATCACACCCAGTGTGTGTTTCCCAAAATTGGATTGTACAGAAAGCCGATCACTGCAGAATCTATGCTTTTGAATTGTGTTGCTGGAAAAGACTTTTGAGAGTCCCTTGGATGGCAAAGAGATTAAATCAGTCAATATTTAAAGGAATTAATTCAGGCCATTTATTCACTGGGAGGTCAAATACTAAATCTGAAGCTTAAATACTTTGGTCACATGGAGAAAAGACAAGATTTGATGGAAAACCCCCTGACGTTGGGAAAGATTGAAGGCAAAAGGAAAAGGGGATGGCAGAAGATAAGATGGATAGATAATGTCATGGAAGCAATGAACATGAGCTTAGACAGATTTGGGGAGATAATGGAGGATAGAAAAGCCTGGGGTGCTGTAGTGCATGGGGTCACCAAAAGTCGGACACT
Organism: Trichosurus vulpecula; assembly: GCF_011100635.1. Taxonomy (NCBI): domain Eukaryota; kingdom Metazoa; phylum Chordata; class Mammalia; order Diprotodontia; family Phalangeridae; genus Trichosurus; species Trichosurus vulpecula. The sequence continues at coordinate 399,255,028 of NC_050574.1, read as the reverse complement.
ATTGAACGACTGAACAACAACATCCTTCTCTCAGTAAGCCTGAAACTTAAGACACTTTAAGCATTTGCTCCTTTATCCCCTAGTCCAGGTCTGGGGTAATGCTTCCATAATATCATCACGAAAATTTAAATTTGCATAATATGAATCACTTAATAAGCGCAGACTCCTTAAAGATAAACTTTCCTTAATTTCTGGTAGCAACAACCTGATTCTGAAACACTGTTATGAACTCTAAGCAAATCTCAGACATTTGTTGGAAATTTCTATGTCACCATATTGTTTGATTTGATGTGGACCTCATCCATGGAGTGGCTTTTGATTCTACTCTTGGATCTTAGTTATTGACTCTATCTTCGGGCAACCAATATGTGATTACTTTTGACAAATCAAGTGGTATATACTTGTCTTTTTCTTTCTGAAACTATTCCCATAATTTTTAAAATTTGCTTATTGTGTAATCTGAGACTACTTGTCATTTCTTTTCCTCTTTAATAATGAGGAAGTATTAATCTTATTATAGCTGCCTTGGGGCCAGGAGCTCTGTATTTCATGAAGATTTTGTGAGTTTTTATTTGGACACCTTTTAGATCTAGTGTCATCCATTTTACTGTGCTAAAAAGTGTACCTTAAGACTGGTGTTGTGTAGGTGTTAATTGCCTTGATATCAGAATGCAATTCATTCCCTTGATATATATGGCCTCAACTTCCTTGTTTGCTTGATGTATCTTGCCTTCAGAAGATCAAGGTATTTGTAACACTTTCATTCCTATCTTTCAAAAACTATGTCTCTAAAATTAACTCTTTGCTTCATCAAGCCTGTCTCCTAAACATGACACAGCCACTCACTTTCCTGTTCCTCCCAGGGCATTCCCAATCTACTGTACCAACCTAGGTCATGGCCACAAGTGTCCTAGCCATTGTCTTCATTCTTACCCAGCTCCCTGCAGCAACCCACTCTCTTCCTTGTCATCTTCCTAATCTTTCCAGTACCCTTGCCATACCAAGAAGATTCTAGGCCTCTTGGCCTTTATCTTCACCCCAGGGCTTTCTCTAGCAGTCTGCATCAGCCCTGGATGGCAGTTACCCAACTCTGGCCTTGGTTGTACCTTTAGGGCCTTCTCCACCATTTCAAAGCCTACCTCCTTATCAGACCACTATAACCCTTCCACTAGCCACCTTTTTAATTTTTCACTATCACTCCTGCCACTCACCAAGACTTTTTTTTTTAACAGAAAAGAAAACAGAGGCTCAGAGAATTTAAGTAGTGTCATACAGTCAGTCAATCAATAAACAAAAAATGGCTAGTATGTGTCAGGCACAGTACTGAATAATAGGAATATTGATATAAAAAAGAAAAGCAGTCCCTGCCCTCAAGGAGATTCCAAATGAATGGGCAACACACAAAAGGAAGGGGGAAGGAGGAGGAAAAGGTACACTGAAGTAGGAGCAGAGCCTGTAGTGAAATGCAGGGCTCTTGACTCCAAGTCTCAACTCATCATGTTGAAAAAAACATTTTAACAAAGAGTGTATCAATATGTTAAATTGTCTGTGGCCCCACCTAAGGATAACTCATTTATTTTCTTTTACAATAGGTTATGAAATATGTTTCTCTTTATCTAAAGAGAAACATGTTTATAAGGAAAATAGATCTATCTATCTATCTATCTATATATATATATATATATATGTATATATGTATCACAGAGACCATATTTGGGCAATATGGTATAGTAAAAAGGGTACTGGATCTGAAAGCAGAAGATCTGGGTTTAAGTTCCCCCTGTAACAAACACTGTCTGGGTGGCCATCGGCAATCACTTAAACTCCTTGGTTCTTAGTCTACATATCAAATAAATGCATGTGATGGACTCGACAGTTTTGGGGTTCTCTTCCTTCTTTAAATCTATGATTCTTTCTAGATTTTTTGTTTTGATTTTGGACCAGATCTTTGATATCATTTGTATAGGAATACCCAATGTGGAAACTCCCTCTACCAATACAAAATGGCACCTACTTTACAACTCGTGGTCTCAGAGAATTACCAGTGGGCACTAGAGGGTTTCACAATCATATATATGTATATATAGATATAGATATAGATATGTCATAGGTCAGATTTGAACTCAGGCATTCTTCACTCAGAGGCTGGTTCTCTAAATCTTTATCCACTGTGCAAAGCTACTTTTTGAATATTGCTCTTTCCCTATCTAATAAATTCTTACATATAGCATGCGCGTGTGTATGTATACACACACATATATATAAATATATATACACACATATCCACATACACATATGCGTATGTGTGTCTACACACACCCATAGGTATATATTGTACATATACAAATACAATATACACACACACACACACATATATATATATATATATATATATATATATATATATGCAAACTTCAATGTTTACATCAAAGGGAACAATCAGGAAAGTCCTCTGATCTATTTGACTCGAACATTTCCCATGGAACTGTCCCCTTCAGATAGGGTCTATGCTCAGACTGTTTTCAGTGATGCGTTCACTTTGGTTTCTTTCTAAATGGTATAAACAGCCAGAGGCTCTTGGTAGTTCCCTTTGTTGCCATAATGGGAGGGACTGTGTCAAAGATGATGAATGACCAGGAGAGCCAGCCACGAAGAGCCACCTTTAGAATAATCCATAGCATGAGGCCCAAAAGAAGGGGCTGGGCCCAAGTTCAATTTCATGGGTAGCCAGTCAAGTATATCAGAGGGTTTTCCTGATTACTCCCATTAAATGGAGAGATCTACACACACATATAAACACATATATACAGTCTGTTTAGATATATACACCTATACATAATGCATCTATACATATAGACAAGTACACACATATGCCTATATGTACACATATACAGACATGTTTGTATACACACATCTATACTCATATTGTTTTAGTCATTTCTCCTAAAGAGAATAGACTGCTTTTTGAAGCCTTCTTCCTGTTGTACATGCTTGGGAAAGCCAAAGTGACAGATGAACAACACACTCAAACCAAAAGAGCGGACACTGGAGAGCTAGGACTCTTGAAACTGCATTTATTTAGACTGACACTATTTGTAAGAGAGATGGAGGCATTTTTCTTATGTCTAGCCCATTCCTGATGTTCCCTCTTCAGGGAGGACTAGGGTGCAGAAGACTGGATGATATATCCTAACCTGGGGTGTTTCAAGGACAAACCATTCTAGTGTACACAGAGCAGCAGCTCTGCTGACTCACCAACCATGATTCAGAACCTTACAGACTATTGTTGTGTTGCTGTGAGGGTCTCATCATGCTGAAAATAGACTCTTGAAGGCTTTAGTTTGGGGTTGTCACAAAGAGTCCCCCTTCTGCTTTTTAGGAGGCCTTAATGGAAAAAAAATTATCAGAAGTTTTTTTTTTTTTTTCTTGATAGTGCTATGTGCCTGTTGCATAACAAATTTTCCCTCTACTTTGGCATCACTGGCCCTCCTTCTTGCTTCCTAGCATTGGAAGAATCATAAAATTAGAAGGGAAGAATCAGTCTTTGATGACTGTAATCCTTTTTTTTTTTTAATGTTCCAGTGATTCTTAGCCAGGTCTCTTATAGTTCAAGTAAGAATTTAGCTAAACTTGAGAGACGAAGTGTCATGTACAAGAAAGAGCAAATAAGGCCAGAACCATGGGATTGCAGAATACTGAGAAGGGAGAAATGTGTAACAAAACTAGAAAATCAGAAAGTGACCAAGTTATGCAAAATTTTAAAAGGCAGAAAATTTTACATTTCATCCTGGAAGCAGTAGGAAGCCACTAGAGTTGATTGAATGGGGAGAGAAGGCCTATATTTTAGGAAAATCAATTTGACAACTGAGTGGAACATGGGTTGGAGTGGGGAGAGATTTGTGGAAGGGAGCCAAAAGAGCAGAATATTAAAGCAGTTCAGAAATGAGGTGATAGGTGCCTTTGCCAGGGTAGTGGCAGTGTCAAAGGAGAGAAGGGGGGAATGTGTAAGAGGGGTATGAAGACATGATTGACAAGATTTGGCAGGTGATTGGATGTGGGGGATGAGAGAGAGTAAGGAGTCAAGGAAGACACCTATTTTGTGAGCCTGAGTGACTAGTAAGATGGTGGTGCCTTCAACAGTAATAGAAATGTTAGAAAGAGAGAAGGATTGGGGGGAATAGATAATGAGTTGTGTTTTGAATAAGTCAAATTTTAGCTATCTATGGGACATCCAAATTGAGGTGTACAATAGGCTGTTGGAAATGAGAGAATGGAGATGAAGAGAGATTAGGACTGGACAAGTAGATTTCTAAGTCAACAGCATAGGGATGGTGTAACAACAATGTGGCTAGCAGCTACTGTGGGGTGAAAGACCAACACAAGACCAGCAACAAGAGCAGCTAGCAGAGGTTCTTTGATCTGCTTTTCTAAGGAAAGCAACTTTAAGGGGTTAACAATCTCAGTTTAATTAAACATACATATATCATTCACTTAGTTCAAGGGGAAAAGATCAGCCCCCTGAACTTCAAGGCAAATACAAACAGAAATTACAAACATCAACAGACAGACCTTGTCTGATTCAAATCACAATTCATAGTTACCAGAGAAGCACCAATATCTATCTGTTTGGGTTATCAAAGCACTTATTACAGACTCTTCTAAAGCAGGTGAGCCATAAAAAGGAGGACAAATATAGGACAATTGGGTATGGATGGATCAAGTAAGGATTTTTTGAGAATGGGGGAGATTTATGTGTACAGCAGGGAAGCAGACAATAAATGGGGAGATATTGAAGATAAGTGAGAGAGAGGGGTTGATAGAGGAGAAAATGTGCTAAAGAAAATAGGATGGAATGGGATCTGTTGTGTGTATAGAGGGGTTTCCTTGGCAAGGAGAACTACTTTGTCATATGAAGCAGAGTTGAAGGAAGAGAGAGTGGAAGAAAGCATCTGAGGGTTGTGAGATGATAAACAAGGGAGAAGAGAGAACTTTCTGCAATGGCATGAATTTTTCAGTGAAAAATCACTTAACCTCATTGAATCTTATGGTCTTCGTCAGTAAAATGGGGATAATAATGCCTCTAATATTTACCTCTGAGTATTACTGAAGAGGTCTAAGAAAAATGATGATGGTAGGGAACCATACATTTCTAGGGGTGCTCGTGACCCCAAAATACCGACACACCAGATCCTGCCGAAAGAATTCGACTCAAGCCTTCTCAACCAAGGAAAAAGACAAAGTTTATTAGGGATTCACCATAATGGGTTGTCTTAAGAAATCCCACCCTTTGTGAAGCCTGTTTTCACAAAGGGCCAGATTCAATCTGAGCTGAGCTAGGTTGAATCTGAGCACCTTCATGGAGGCAAGATGGAGATTACATACACAAAGATTGTAGGAGGGATTAAGAGGTGGTCTGGGGTGACTAGAGGAGGGGTTTAGGAAGAGTCTTGAGGAGGAGTCTAAGGAGGATGAGATGAGGTCAGACTCCACCAGGGAAGAGAATGGGATTAAGGGTGGGAAGTAGCTGAAGGCATGGATATTGATAGTATCAAGGGTGGGAAGTAGTTGGACAACAAAGAGCAAGTCTAGGTAGAGATTTGGGCCTAATGATAATGTAAGGCTTATGGCCTTAGGGGAAGGCCAGATCTAGTTGGAAGATTCAAGGAGAGTTCAAGGGGGCTCCCAGAGACTGTATTCCAGATTCATGGGGGTTCCCAGAGACTGTGCCCTTACCAGTTCAGAATCCTGAGCCTCAATCTTGGAGTCAACCCCAAGACAACCATTAAAGCTGATAATACCCAGGAAACCTCCCTTACATTTTTAAAAGGCCAGATTTTGGATCACATTGCCTGGGAAATCAGTTTCCTTATCTAACTAGGAGGACAATGTTGTTCAAATGTTTCTTTCTTGGTCCACCCAAAGCCACCATCAGTGGCTCTTGGGGGAAGAAGATGATTCCTTCCCCTACCCCAAATACTATGCTCAGGCTGTCCCTAAAAGAAAGGTGGAAGGGAAAACAGGAAAACAGTCAGTCAGTTCTTTTATAGCACAGATCCTCAAAACTAACAATGAAAGTCCCATAGATTTGGCATATTTTATTAGCTTCTCTTTCAGCTACTGATGGGTATGTGGAAGGATCAGTGTTTGATGGAAATCCGAATGGGCCAGTACCTCCACCCAATTCAGATTGTTGGTCCTTCAGCATTCCAGTTCCATTGATGAGGGCACAGTGTCTGAGAACCCCTTTGAAGCTGGAGTACAGTCTCTGGGAACCCCCTTCAACCCTCCTTGAATCTTCCCACTTGATCTGGCTTTGGCCTGAGGCTATCTACCTAGCCTTGCCCTTTATTGTCCAGCTACTTCCCATCCTTGATACTATCAATATCCATGCCTTCAGCTACTTCCCACCCTTAATCCCATTCTCTTGGTTCCTGGAGTCTGACCTCACCCCAGTCCTATCAAGCTCCTCCTTAGACTCCTCCTCAAGACTCTCCCTAAACCCCTCCTCCGGTCACCCTAGACCACCCCTCAATCCCTCTCACAATCTTTGTGTATTTAAGTCTCAACTTGCCTCCATGAAGATGCTCAGATTCAATCTAGCTCAGTAGATTGAATGTGGCCCACTTGTGAAAACAGGCATCACAAAGGGTGGGATTTCTTAAGACAGCCCATTATGGTGAATCCCTAATAAATTTTGTCTTTTTCCTTGGTTGAGAAGGCTTGAGTTTAATTCTTTCAGCAGGATCTGGCGTGTAGGTATTTTGGGGTCTCGAGCACCCCTAGAAACCTATGGTTCCCTACCATCATCATTTTTCTTTAACCATGACTTCATTTTTCCCATATAGATGTGGCACCTACCTTTCCTGCAATGATCTCTCATCTAAGATTCTCTCCCTTCAGAGTATAGGTCAAATAATTCTTCTTGGGGGCAGTCGCTGGTAGTGAAACCCATCCTTTTCAAGGTGTTGTGGGGGATATTCACACCCTCTACAGGATGATACAATCAGAAGTCCCACACAGAAGCTCACATCCTAGTAAGCTTATCAAATTCATCAGAGAATTTCCCCAAGGCAGCCCACTCTATTTTGGATTATTTTAGTTATTAGGAAATGTTTCCCTTCACTAAGCCCAAGATCTGCACGCTTTACTCTCATTTCTCTTTATTCTATCTTCGAAGGCAAGCAGAATAAATCTAATCCCTTTTCTTCATGACAGGTCCTCACATTCTTGAAGACAATTATGTATTTTTTTTTCTCTTTTCCAGGCCAACCATTTCCTTCATTTGATTCATGCTCTCCATTCCTATCTCAATCTTGGTCACCCTTTTTAGATGTGATGTGTTTGTCTATATTCTTGCCAAAATGTTTCTCCCATTTTCAGACAATTGGGGCTTTAAGTCCAGAACTTAAGAACAGAAATGAAGGATAGTTGTAAAATGTCCTATTCTTGCAATAGATACTTAACTCAAAACCCAGACACAATTTATGGCATTAAATCACAATTTATACTATTGAATCCTATTGGTGGCTAACTTGGTGACCAGAGAAGCTACAACCTGCCCTTTTAGCTTTAGGGCCCATTGCTAATAAGGTGGCCATTCAAGAGATACAGGATCTACTGACATGAAGTTCAAATTTGCTTGAAATGGTTAATCAATGTGCAGATGCTGCAATTAAAAAAGAAACAAAAACAGCAAATTCTCAGTGAAAAAAAATAATGTGCAAATTTACTAATAAGTTTGATACTACTGTATGTTTCTCTAGTTTTTTTTTCTTGGAACAGGATCAAATGGGCTGGATTCTGTTCAGCTTTGCCTATGGATTTTTTAAATACAACTTAAAAATAACATTTTAATCTTCTACTTCATTAGCTTCACTTATGACGTGAAAAGACTAATATTTGTTACTAAGTAATGTCTCAAAGATTCTTGGGAGAATTATTGTAGTGTTTTGTGGATAATGAATTCTTCCAAATTCTCTCTTTGTCTTCTTCAACCATTATTACTGTGTCTCCATAGTCAAAGTCAAGCATGGGGCTGAGCATATTTACAGGCAAATTTTGATAGTTGGAGCTGAGGAAAATACATAGATAGCCTCCATAGATATCTCTGATCCAAACTTCATTTTTTGCCAGTGTTTTCAATTACTTTCCCAGCAAATCTTTTATTAGAGCTGCTAATGAATAGAAAATTAAAATGGTGATGTTTTGCCTCTTGTGCATTTCTTCCCTTGTCCTTAAGACAAATACATACACACAAAATATGAGATAGATTATCCCATGGGAAATCCTGGTTCACGACCAGTCAGTCTCCTGGGAAACTCAGTAACATAAAGGACCTAGCTTTGTGAAATCACATAGCTATAATGAAATCGTGCAAATGGAAAGATGAAAACAATAAAACAAGAATTCAACCTTGCTTTCCCTGTGTGGAAGTATTAATCCCAACTGTGGTTAAAACGTGTTTGGAGCAAACTTTCCTCATTACCTTCAATAAGACACACACTGATCATGGATCATCTTTGTCTTTAAGAGGTTGTTATTCATGATTCTTTCCTCAACCAAATAACTGATGGAGAAAAATAGCAAGGAAAAAAAAAACAGAGAGGTGAGTTGGTTAGAGAATTCACAGGTAGCCCTTGACACAGTTTGCTATTTACAGAGAATACAAAGAAAATAAAATAATGTTTCTTTTAAGCTACCTGTGTAATAGATTGACTGGCTGATGAAGGTCCAATCCCTGAAGTATGCATAGATACTCCTTATCTGTTCTGTTTCTAAGAGACCTCATAGAAACTTGAGGAGAGCTCTGCAAAGGGAGAGCTCAGGATGTAGGGGAACCATTAATGTCATCAGAGGTCCCACCAGCAGCTGTAGTCTTTTTTTTTCCTATTGCATGCAGGTTTTTAATATATATTACATTTAATAAATCACTAACAAAACTGCCCTCTTTGATGTCCCCTTTTGAACTAACTCCCTTCTGCTCTTTTTCTGTGTATTTTTTTCCTATTAATTAATTTATTTTTACTTTTCAACATTCACTTCAACAAACTTCTGAGTTTCAAATTTTCTCCCCATCTCTCCCCTGCCCCCACCCCAAGACAGCATGCATTCTGAATACCCCCTCCTCCAATCTGCCCTCCCTTCTATCACCCCACTCCCCTTCTTTTATCCCCTTCTTCTTACTTTCTTATAGGGCAAGATAGATTTCTATATCCTATTGCCTGTGTATCTTATTTCCCAGTTACATGTAAAAACAATTTTTAACATTCACTTTTAAAACTTTGAGTTCCAAATTCTCTCCCTTCCTCCCTCCCCACCCACCTCCATTGAGGAGGCAAGCAATTTGATATAGGTTATACATGTGTAGTCATGTGAAACACTTCCATAATAGTCGTGTGTAAAAGAGCAGCTGTATTTCCCTCCATCCTACCCCGTCCACCATTTATTCTATTCTCCCCTTTGACCCTGTCCCTCCTCAAAAGTGTTTGCTTCTGATTGCCCACCCCCAATCTGTTTTCCCTTCTATTATCCGCACCCCCCCCCATCTCCTATCCACTTCCCCTCTACTTTCCTGTAGGCTAAGACAGATTTTCACACCCAAATAAGGGTGTATATTATTCCCTCCTTAAGCCAAATTTGTTGAGGGTAAGGTTCACGTGTTCCCTCTCACCTTCCCCCACCTCCCCCCCATTTTAAAAGCTTTTTCTTGCCTCTTTTATGTGAGATAATTTACCCCATTCTATCTCTCCCTTTCTCCTTCTCCAAAAATGTTCCTTTCTCATCCCTTAATTTTATTTTTTAGATATCATCCTTTCATATTCAACTCGCCCTGTGTTCTCTGTGTGTATATATATATGCATATATACACACACACACATATGTATGTATATATACACACATGTATATATGCATACACACACATATATGTGTGTGCATGTGTGTATATATATGTATGTGTATATACATATTCCCTCCAACTACCCTAATACTGAAAAAGGTTTCATGAGTTACAAATATCAAATATCATCTTCTCATGTAGGAATGTAAACAGTTCAACATTAGTAAGTCCCTTATGATTTTTCTTTCCAGTTTACCTTTTCATGCTTCATTTGAGTCTTGTATTTCAAAGTCAAACTTTCTATTCAGCTCTGGTATTTTCTATTTTATTATTATTAGTAGTAGTAAATTTATTTATTTTTAGTTTTTAACACTCACTTCCGTAAGTTTTATTTTTTTCCCCTCCCTCCCCACTCCCTCCCCAAGATAGCCTGCAATCCAACATAGGCTCCACATATACATTCCTATTAAACATATTTCCACATTAGTCATGTTGTACTGAAGAATTATAATGGATGGGAGAAATCATGCAAAAGAAAGAAAAAAAAAACAAATAAACAAGAAAAAAGAAAATAGTCTGCTTCTCTCTTCATTTAGACTTCATAGTTCTTTGTCTGGATGTGCATAGCATTTTCCATCATGATTGGAATTATTTTAGGTTTTTGCATCACTGAGAAGGGCTAAGTCTATCAAAATCAGTCATCGCATACTGTGGCTGTTACTGTGTACAATGTTCTCCTGGTTCTGCTCACTTCACTCAGCATCAGTTCATATAAGTCTTTCCAGGTTTTTCTGAAGTCTGCCTATTCATCATTTCTTATAGCACAGTAGTATTCCATTACATTCATATACCACAACCTGTTTAGTCATTCCCCAAATGATAGGCATCCCCTCTATTTCCAGTTCTTGGCCACCACAAAGAGAACTGCTATAAATATTTTTTGGCTGTATGGGTCCTTTTCCCATTTTTATTATCTCTTTGGGATACAGCCCTAGAACTGGGTTGGCACTGTTCTTTTCATCAAGAATGCTTGAAAGTCCTCTATTTCATTGAATATCCATTTTTCCCCCTGAAAGATTATACTCAGTTTTGCTGGGTAGGTGATTCTTGGTATTGATTATAGCTCCTTTGATCTCTGGAATATCATATTCTAAGCCCTCTGGTCTCTTAATGTAGAAGCTGCTAGATCTCATGTTATCTTGATTGTGTTCCCACGATACTTGAATTGTTTCTTTCTGGTTGCTTGCAATATTTTCTCCTTGACATGGGAACTCTGGAATTTATCTGCAATATTCCTAGGAATCATCCTTTTGGGATCTCTTTCAGGAAGGGATCAGTGGATTCTTTCCATTTCTATTTTACCCTCTGGTTCTAGACTATCAGGGCAGTTTTCTTGATAATTTCTTGAAAGATGATGTCTGGGCTCTTTTTTTGATCATGGCTTTCAAGTAGTCCAATAATTTTTAAATTATCTTTCCTGGATCTATTTTCCAGGTCAGTTGTTTTTCCAATGAGATATTTCACCTTGTCTTCTATTTTGTCATTCTTTTTGTTTCGTTTCATAATTTCTTGATTTCTCAAAAAGTCATTAGCTTTCATTTGCTCCATTCTAAATTTTAAGGAATTATTTTCTTCAGTGAGCTTTTGGACCTCCTTTTCTATTTGGCCAATTCTGCTTTTTAAGGTATTCTTTTCCTCATTGGGTTTTTGGACCTCTTTTGCCATTTGGATTAGTCTATTTTTTTAAGGTGTTATTTTCTTCAGCATTTTTTTGGGTCTCCTTTAGTAAGCTGCTGACTCATTTTTCATTATTTTCTTGAGTTGTTCTTATTTCTCTTTCCAATTTTTCCTCTACTTCTCTTACTTGATTTTCACAATCCTTTTTGAGCTCTTCGATGGCCTGAGATCAATTGATATTTTTCTTGGAGGCTTTGTATATAGGAACTTTGGCTTTGTTGTCTTCTTCTGGCTGTATGTTTTGATCTTCTTTGTCACCAAAGTAAGATTCTATAGTCTGAGTTTTTTATGCAGTTTTCTCATTTTTCCAGCCAATTATTTGACTTTTTTGCTCTTGTCAAGGTAGGACTCTACTTCCATTGGGGGGTGGGGAGGGGCAGAAGTGTACTATCCCAAGCTTCAGGGGTTTTTTTGCAGCTGTTTTCAGAGATACTTCTAGGGACCTGTACATGTTAAGCTCTTCCAGGGTGGTATAATCAAAGGAGAGGTGTTTACTCCTTTCCTGGCCTGTGCTCTGGTCTGTGAGTGACCTCGAGCACTTTTTTCTCCCTTGGTATTGTGAGGAGGATTCCCTCTCCATAGCCACCACAAGCTCCACTACACTAATGCTCCTCCTTACCCTGGGACCACCAACCAAGACTGCAAATCAGAGCAAAGCAAGGGCAAAGCAAGAGAATCCTGCTTCAGTGCCAGCAAAGAGATCCCTGCAGCTTGATTTCCCCCACCATCTGTGGGGGAGCTCTGCAACCAGCCACTGGGAGCTGGGGCTGGACAATGCTTCTCTCTTACACAGGTCCAACAGACTTTTTCTGCTGACCTTCTAAGTGGTCTTTGGCCTTGAAAAGTTGTCCTCTGGTGTTGAGAAGTCTGGAAACCACTGCAGGTACCAGTGATTCAGTCCCCTGAGGCCTGCTCCAGCCCATCTATGCTGGTGTAGCCCAAGCTGGACTGCACCCTTCTGTCAGACTGGCACAATAGATCTTTCCTGTTGACCTTCCATGTTGTCTTGGGCTGGAAATTTGTTTCACTCTGTCATTTTTTGGGTTCTGCTGCTCTAGAATTTAGTTATAGTCATTTTTGCAGGTCTTTGGAGGGGTTTGGGGGAGAGCTCAAGGAAGTCCCTACTTTTACTCAGCCATCTTGGCCCAGTAACTGGAATCCTAACAGAGTCTATTGAAGAGGTAGTGACCAATAATAGAAATGTTTACATATGAAGGGGAAGAGTCAATCACCCAAGTGTGGCAGTAACTTTAGGGATTGTGACTCTTTGTGATGAAGGATGAAAGATGAAGCACCTTTCTAGAAAGGTGCTGATCTACTGAGTCCAGCAGAGAACTACATCTGAGGGCATCTCTGAAGACTACAAGAAAGAAGTAAAGGATTTCTGGGGACGAGTCAGGAAGTACTCCTCAGCTTCATGTTCTCTACATGTGTACCTCACTGCATCATATTTTTTTTTAGTTTTCAGTTATTTGCTACTACAAAAGGAGCTGCTATAAATAATTTTGTATGCAAAGGTCCTTCTTTGATCTCCTTCAGTACTACTCTTAGGTCAAAGTGCATATACAATTTGGGTATCACATTTTATGAAGGACATTGAAAAGCTGATGAGAGTCTAGGAGAGGACAATCAGAATAGTTTGCATACTGTATGAAGAATGATTGAAGATACTGGGATGCTCAGTGCTGGGAAGTCAGCGCTCAGAGGTCACATGATAGCTGTCTTTAAGGAGATAAAAGGCTGTTCTATGGAAGAGGTATTAGACTTGTTTTGTTTTGCCCCAGCAGGAAGGACCAGGCACTGTGGATGGAAGTTACAAAGAGAAGATTTAGATTTGTGATAGAAAAAAAAAAACTTTTTAACAATTTGAATGATTCTCTAGAGCCATAGGCTACCCTCAGTGATAATGGGTTCCCCCTCATTGTAAGCTTAAGCAAAGGCTGACTGGTCACCTATTGAGTGGGGATTACTCTTTTTGAGGGGGTGATATTTGGATTAGATGGCCTTTGAGGTCCCTTTCAACTTTAAAATTCTGTGATTCTATGAGCCTGAGAACTTTTTATTGGGAACTTATCAGTGTTAGACCTTTCATGAGTTACATCCCTTAAAAAGACAGCATCTAGCCATCTCTAGGGTGGGAGAGATGGGGTGGAAGAAAAAAATTCTATAACTTTATTATATGTTTAAAAGGAATAGCAAGTTATACATAATAGCGTTGCAGTTTCATGTGCATTCATTTTTATTGTAGTGTTATGGAAATGCTTGTTTTATTCCATAAATTAAAAATAAAATAAAAATTTTTTTAGAAAGACAGCAAATTTCTTGCCTTATGTGGACTTTTGCCATTTGGCGATTCTCATCAATATTTCTGTGATTTCATGCTAAAACTCCTACATAGGCATATTCCTAAGCTTTTGGATTTGTAAGTAGTAAAAATAAAAGACAATTTGATAGGGAAGTTAGCATCTTTTTTGTTCTCTGAATAGTTTTTTAGACCGCTGGATAGATACTGAGTAAAGCATGACTGTTACCTTCCTATGTCTGGAAGCTAAGTCCCTCTTAATGTAACCTTAAGATTAGACTAGTTCTTTCTGGCTGCCATTTCATTCTACTGACTCATATTGAGCTAGTAGTCCATGAAAACTCTCAGCTTTCCCCTCCAAATCTGGATTATCTATATATCTTTTTTTTTCTTTTTTTTATCTATATATCTTTTATGCTATACTTTTGAGGTTGATTTTTTTTTGTACCTAAGTATAAGACTTTACACTTATCCCTAGTGAATTTCATTGTACTAGATTCAGGGGGAAAAAAAAGCTTGTCAAGATCCTTTCGGATTTTGTCCTTGCTAGTCACTCCATCCTGGCTTTTTGTCATCTTCAAATTTGATAAGAATACCATATATACCGTTATTCAACTCTTTGATAAAATTATTGATAAGATTGAAGAAATTTTTTCTCTTTTTCTTGCTTTTCTTTTTGAACATATCTAATGAGGAAATATGCTTTGCATAATTGTATACGTATAATGATTATTGTATTTCTTGCCTTCTCAATGGGTGGTGAAGGAACTAGAGGCAGGAAAAAAATTTGGAACTGACGTTAAAAATTAAATTTAAAAAAATGCTAAAAGTGTTAAACAACAGATCCCTTGGGTATGCCCTGGAGATCTGCAATCTTGCTAATGACCTTAGTAATCCAACCAGTTTTGAATCCATTTGATTACATTATTATTTAATCCATAACTCCATCTTTTTATAACAGTAACACACTTTACCAAAAGCTTTGCTAAAATCTAGCTAACCCACATCCACAATATTTCCTCTATCTGCTACTTCATTAATTGTGTCAGAAAAAAGAAAGAAAGAAAAAAAAATTGAGCTTAGTCTGGCTAGACTTGTTCTTGAAATTTTTGATGTTTGCCAATCATATCTTTAGTGATCCTTTCAAGAATTTTTCCACCTACTGAAATCGAGCTCACTGCCTGTAGTCTGCACATTGTGCTCTCTCCTATTTTTGGAGGGTGGGGAATGGGGTGGGGGAAGGAATTGGGGCATTTTCTCTTCCTCTGTCTTGCAGTACTTCTTTTCCATTTTCCATGATCTTTCCAATGTGAAATGTGACAAGAGTCACAGCTGCCAGTTGTTTCTGGACCCAAGCATGTATTTCACCTTGACTGTGGGACTTGAAGTCATTAAGGAGGTGCTTTTTAAATATCTCCTTATTTCTGTTGGGTGGCTGCATTCTGTTAGCAATTTGTGTTCTATCAGGACCAGTGTAACGGTCATTCTTCTCCAAGAAAATAAAACCGAAATAAGAGAGCAGCTCTGCTTTTTTTTTTCTCTGCTGGCATCCTCATCTCATCTACCCCAAGGAAATGTTCTGTCCCTTCTTTGATCATCCTTTTATCTTCAATGTTGCTTTAAAAACAACTAAACTACACTTCCTTAATTTTTTTTTTTATTATTACCTTCCCTCATCAACCTCAGCATTCCACACACTATTTTTACAGGCTTGTTCCACATATTGTTATCTGGCATCGCTTTTATCTCCTGTACATTTCTTTTAAAGAAAGGCCAGATTTTAAGAATACTCTCAAAGGACCAGATGCAGCAATTTCTCTCTGTTTCTGTGTCACACACACACACACACACACACACACACACAGAGTCAAACCTTAACTTTGGTGGGGGTAACATTCCTAGAAAATTGTGCAAATTCCAAAATGTGAACCTACGAGAAACAAGAGCTTAGCAGCCCGTTCCCGCCCCACCCCCTCAGGATTATAGACCGGAAGTCCAGACCTTAATTCTCTTTCCCTTCTCTCAAAATGGCAGACAAAAAGCCCCCAAAGGAACCAAAGGAAAAGAAGGTCAAAAAGGAAAAAAGGAATATGTGACTGAAAAGGTGGTGAAAAAGCCTGGAAAACCTTGCAGTCGGAACCCAGTCCTGACCCAATGGATAAGCAGATACTACAGGTCAGCAATGGATTCCCACACAGCCATGTACAAGTGGAAATACGTGGCACCAAAAACCCGGATTAAAAGGAAAAAGACAGAGAAGGTGCTTGCTACTATCTCAGAGCCAGTCGGTGGTGATGAGAATGGAGGAACCTGTGTGGTAAAGATTCGCAACATGCTTAGGTATTACTCTACTGCGCATGCGTCTAGAAAGCTGCTAAGTCATGGCAAAAAGTCCTTCAGCCAGCGTGTGAGGACACTGTCACCCTGGGCACCCTTCTGCGCATGCCAGTGGCCAGTGACCTGCTA
The DNA here is from genome assembly GCF_011100635.1 of Trichosurus vulpecula. Lineage (NCBI taxonomy): Eukaryota > Metazoa > Chordata > Mammalia > Diprotodontia > Phalangeridae > Trichosurus > Trichosurus vulpecula. Next base: position 399,238,685 of record NC_050574.1, on the reverse strand, counting down.
CTGGTGACTGGACCTCAAACCTTCATGTCTGTTCCTCTGAGAAGGACTCATCAGAAATGTGTCATTGCCACCTCTACCAGGATTAACCTTTTGGGTGTAAAAATTCCAAATCATCTTACTGATGCTTACTTCAAGAAGAAGAAGCTCTGTAAACCTAGATACCAAGGAGAGATTTTTTGACACAGAGAAAGGGAAATGAGGGCTTACAGAGCAGTGTAAGGCTGATCAGAAAACAGTGGACTCTCAGATGCTGTCCCAAATCAAGAAAATTCCTCAGCTCCATGGCTACCTACATTCTGTATTCTCTCTCTCCAAAGGAGTTTATCCTCACAAACTGGTGGTTTAAATGCCTCGCAGGGAACTCATTAAAATATTTAGAATAGCAACAAACAAACAAAAACAAAAAAATGACCAAAAAAATAGGAGGTTAGATTCCTACCACCACCAAAAACTATGATCTTTCACTAGAGAGTGCTGAAAATACTCTTTTTCTACATATAATTCTTCATAATAAAACATTAATTCTGATAATATACACTTTTCCTAACACAGTAACCATGAAATAAACTATAAAGTGCAGGGAAGAAGAGAGAAAGCACAGGACAGGATGGGGAGAGACAAGGTCAGTGATGTCAGAAGGAACCCCAAGATAAAAAAGGGAAAAGTCATTGAACGTTCCCAGATGAAAAACATATGTCTTAGCTCCACAACTCCAAGCTGCACTGGCTGGAAAAGCTGGCAGGATGGTGGGGCTGATTATCATTTCATTTACCTATAAACAGCCACTTTTCTATTTTTCCGGTTCCCTTATCGTGCTCTTAAGAGGTTACTTTAGCACTTTCTGGAGTGGATTCATAAACACTTTTATGAACACTTTCCTCCTTTTTGCAGATATAAACTTGCATGCATTGTGCCTCTCATTTTTTCCCTCTACTGCACATAGCCATAAATGTCCAAAGCTGTCAACAGAAAAGTGAAAATGAGGTTACTAATAAAATCACTGATTGCTGGAAGTTCCAAAAGTTAAACACATGAATGTTGAGAATTGACTATATATGTGTGTGTATGTATATATGTATATATATGTATGTATACATATACACATATACAAACATATAGATAGATGTCATATATTAATCCATAAGACAAAGAAAATAGAGATAGGATTATATTACCATAACATATCATAAGACAAGATTACATTACAATAACATTTATGCATCAATTGCCTTCCCTGGTCCTTCTATTGTGTTAAAATTTAAGGTACTTGGTGAGTTCCCAGTGTGTCTGCATTGGTCTCTTCTGACAAATTCCATTTTCTCTCCTCATTGGAATTGTTTCCATTTATGTCTTCAGAATTTCATTTTTTTTGAGCATCTTCCATCCCTCCTGGGCTGACTTCCTCTGAACATTTTATTCTTACGTATGTTCGCTATGAAATATAAAAACCACTTTTGCACAATTTAGTCAGTTTGGACTATGCCCAACACAAACTATCATAAACTCTAGGATGAAATTAATACTTCCCCCCAAGGCTCCCATCATTTTCACCCCAACAACCAGTTTCTCCTTGTTAGTGAGAATCGATACTAGAATAGAATTTCTTCATGTTTTTTCCTCTACCTTTGAAGGATGAGACTATCTCTGGGGCAAGTTAAGAAATTATTAGCTGTGATGCTCTTGGCAGAAAGAGAACTCCTGCAGATGTCTGGATAATTGAAGTCCCCAATCACTACTATGCTTCTGTGCTAGACTTGTGATCTCACCCCACCCCCCAAACAAAACAAAACAAAGCTGCTCATCTATTTCTGTCCAGGTGGTCTATAATGTACTTCAGTGGCAAAAATCACTTACATTTCTCTCTCCTTTGACCTTCAACCCTATACTCTCCATCCTGCTTCCTTGCTTTCATTCCTAGATTTCCTCATATGAGTATACTTTTTTTTTGGAGGGGGGAAGGCAGGGTAATGATAATGGTTAAGTGACTTGCACAAAGTCATACAGCTAGTAAGTGTGTCAAGTGTCTGAGGGTGGATTTGAACTTGGGTCTTCCTGACTCCAGGTCCAGTGTTCTACTCACTGTGCCACCTAGCTGCCCCATGAGTATACTTTTTTAGTTTACTATTCTTCCTTCCTTCCTCTGCACCCTTTTTTACCTATCTTTATTGTTTTGGATAAGGTATACCCATTTATACTTAGAGAATCTTAGAGGATCAAGTGAAAAAATTAAGTGAAGTAATAAACAAATTTTGTAAAGTTGCAGGATATAAAATAAACCCACATAAATCACTGGCATTTCTATAATTACTAACAAAATCCGAACAGTAAGAGATAGAAAGAGAAATTCCATTTAAAGTTACTGTAGACATTATAAAATATTTGGGAGTATACCTGCCAAAACAAAACCTGGAACTATGTGAACACAATTACAAAACACTTTTCACACAAAGTCAGATCTAAATAATTGGAATTATGGGTAGGCTGAGCTAATATAATAAAAATGACAATTCTACCTAAATTAGTTTACTTATTCACTGCCATACCAATCAAAATAAGAAAAAATATTTTATAGAGCTAGGAAAAAACAATAAAAAAAATCATCTGGAAGAGAAAAAGGTCCAGAATATCAAGGGAACCAATGAAAAGAAATGCAAGGGAAGGTGACTTAATTGTACCAGATCCTAAATTGTGTTATAAAGTAGGTACTGGCTAAAAAATAGAGTGGTGGATCAGTGGAATGGGTTAGGTATGCAAGACGCAGTAGTCAACGACTATAGTAATCTATTATTTGATAAATCCAAAGACCCCAGCTTCTGGGATAAAAACTCACTTTTTAACAAAAACTCCTGGGAAAACTGGAAAATAATATGGCAGAAACTAGGCATAGGCCAACATCTTACACTCTATACTAAGATAAAGTCAAAATGGGTACATGATTTAGAAATACAGGCTGATATTATAAGCAAATTAGGAGAGCAAGGAAGAGTTTTCCCGTCAGATCTATGGAGAAGGAAAGAATTTATGAACAAACGAGAGATAGAAAACATGAAATGCAAAATGGATGATTTTAATTACATTAAATTAAAAAGTTTTTGCACAGGGAAAACCAATTCAACCAGGATTAGAAGGGAAGCAGAAAGCCGGGAAACAATTTTTACAGCCAGTGTCTTTGAAAAAGGCTTCATTTCTAAAATATATAGAGAACTGAGTCTAATTTATAAGAATACAAGTCATTCCCCAGTTGGTAATTGGTCAAAGGATATGAATAGGCAGTTTTCAGAGGAAGAAATTGAAGTGATCAATAGTCATATGAAGAAATGCTCTAACTTGCTATTGATTAGAGAAATGTAAATCAAAACTACTCTGAGGTACCACATGACATCTATCAGATTGGCTAACATGACAAAACACGAAAACGATAAATGTTGGAGAAGATGTGGGAAAATTGGAACATTAATGCATTGTTGGTGGACTTATGAACTGATCCAACCATTCTGGAGAACAATTTGGAACTATGACCAAAGAGCTATAAAACTGTGCATACCCTTTGACCTAGCAATACCACTTCTAGGCCTGTATTCCAAAGAAACCATAAAAATGGGAAAAGGACCCACATGTACAAAGATATTTATAGCAGCTCTTTTTGGGTGGCCAAGAACTGGAAATTGAGGGGATATTCATTAATTGAGGAGTGGCTGAATAAGTCGTCGTATGTGAATGTAATGGAATATTATTGTACAATAAGAAATGATGAGCAGGTCAGCTTCAGAAAAACCTAGAAAGACTAATATGAACTGAAGCTGAATGAAATGAGCAGAACCAGGATGTTATACATAGTAGCAGCCACATTGTGTTATGACTGACCTTGATAGATTTAGCTCTTCTCAGCAATGCAAGAATCTAAGACAACTCCAGAGACTCACAATGGAAAATGCTGTCCACATCCAGACAAAGAATTTTGGAGTTTGAATGCAAATGGAAGCATACTATTTGCTCACCTTTTCTTTTGTTGTTTTGTTTTGTTTTTTCTTATGGTTCCTCCCATTAGTTCCAATTCTTCTTAATATCATGACTGATGTGAAAATATGTTTAATATGAATGCATAAGTAGATCCTATATCAGATTGCAGGGCATCTTGGAAAGGAGGGAGAAAATTTAAAACTCAAAATCTTATGGAAGTGAATATTGGAAAATAAAATTAAAAATAAGCATAAATAAATAATATATTAAAATTTTTTAAAATAAAGTATACCCATCTAGAGCCATTGGTCAACTGTAAGCTTTACTGTACTAAGACTCAGTGATACTTATGCATATTTGCCCTATTACATTAAGACAAGGTTTCTGTGTGTGTGTGTGTGTGTGTGTGTGTGTGTGTGTGTGAGTGTGTGTGAAACGAACTCCTTCAGCAGTCTGGTGACCTATGAGCATCTTCTCAGAATAACACTGCTTTTAAATACATAAAATAAGATAAATTTCATTCCAAAGGAAACCAATGATATTGATATCAATATACTAAAACAAACATGATTTCACGGACCCAAGTTTAAGAACTCTTGTGTCAGGCCCTACAATTCTTATTGGTTGTATAAAGTGTGGATATATGTATGGATATATTTGAGGCCATAGGTTTTGCTACCAGCTTTTTTCCTGGGTTTTGCTTCCTATGCATTCATGGGTGTCCCAGTTACTAATCTTCTTCCTTCTTTGTGGCTATTTTCTATAGTCTCTAATTTGGGGGATATACATAAGCAATCTTATGGTGCTTAGTCTTAGGTGGCACAGTGGATAAAGTGGTAGGCTTCGAACCTGCATAATCCCAGATCAAATCCGGGTTCAGAGGCTGTTTATCTCATTTTCCACACCTGGCTATCATAACAGCACCTACATCACAGGGTTTCTGTGAGGATCAAAGTAAATAATATCATAAAACAATTAGCATTGTGTCTGGCACACTTAACAAATGCTTGTTCCCTTCCTTCACCTTCACTTTTTCTCTCTTTGAAATTTAAATATGTTGTTGTGAAGGGGATCCTTTCCCTAGCATAGATCAAGCTAGATATACTTTAAGGTACCTTCTGATCCTATGGTAGCGGAGAATATTTTATATGAGTGTTAATTCTCTCCATTACTGTAACAGAGCTTACATAGAAAAAATGGAGTAATTCTTTTTTTTTTTCTTAACAACAACTAAAAGATATGGCATCAGTTGTTTCTGGCATTGTGATGATCCCAATTAAGAATCCATATAATCTGTTAAGATAATTAGAATGACCAGCTTGGCTGTTCCATTTTATGCATCTACAAGTGGCTTTATTTGACATATGAGGGATAAAGGCTGTAAGAAAATAAAGCCAACACCTACTGAGAGATGCAGCTCAGTGCACTGTCCTGTGGTGTCAGATTGTTTCCCAATGATTCAACATTTTTGAAAAAAAGTCTGAATTGCTATTTCAAGCCTTTAATCTGTGTTTAATGGGGATTATACAAATTGATGTGAAAATCCCTACTCAGAAGAGACTAGCTAATGCTACACAAATGAGGAAGATATCCCTGGCCCTGGAGGATTTTCACAGATTTTGATTAGCTTTCAAAACTAAATTTTCCAAAAATAAACTAAACGTTTTTCAGGACCCTGGATAGCAAGCCTTTTTATTTTTTTACCAAGAAAACTGAAACTCAAAGAGTTTCAAGGGACTTACTGAAGGACAAGCAGTCAGGTAGTGATTGGACAATTCTAACTTCCAGGACAAAGAAGTTTCACTTTATCAGACTACAATACAGCATGGCTTGTAGGTAATTTTGTTATTGTAAATTCTAGGTTTAAGTATGTCACTTAAAATTTCTGGGCTGCAGGCAATTCTATAGGACCATATATAAGTTGCAAAACACTTGCATCTCTATGTTTATTGACAGATGGAGTTTTGTTACTGACAATTCTGTACCCCAATGAAATCATAGGTCCCAAATTCTCTGTCTCTCCTTCTCTCTCTCTCTTCATATGTGTATTATGTATGTACATGTATAAGACTAGGTGGGGGAGGAAAGAAGAGAGGGGGGGGGGGAAGAGAGAGAGAGAGAGAAAGAGAGAGAGAGACAGAGAGAGAGAGAGAGGGAGAGTTGTTTATCCCATTCCGACTGCATTTTCCTCTTGTAAACTGGAACCCCTTTCTGAGTTGAGTGGATTCTTTTGTATCTTGTAGTGGATATAAAATTTTGAGTGGGCTTATGAAAGATGTGAGGCTTTGAGGAGCTCATTTGCATTTGAATAGGCCAGGAAAGTAACTAAGCTGCTGCCAGACACAACAAATTTTCCCTTTGTCCATAGTTGGCCTCTCTACTTTTTTTCCAACCTACTTTTTGCATTGAGCAAGAGATATTTAGAGACGAAAAAGACTGAGGTACCCTGAATCCCAGACTTGTTTGGTGACTATTGGGCAATTAGTCACTACCTCATTATGACTTAGCATACAAAGATGAAGATTTAGGAAATGTACTGGATAATTTCCATATATTAAGGGAAGGTTTCTCACTGAGGAGCCCCAGCCCTTTACCAAGAAGAGCTGTTCAAAGGAGAAGCTTAGAGTCTATTGGTTTCCTTAGTTCTTCTATATTCTGTCCGTGACGTGGTTGGCCTCAGAGTCAAGGTTCCAGTGGAATCAAACTGGAGAGGTTTTTGCCAGTCCAAAGTCAAGCATTTCTTTTCTTTACAAAAGAGCATAGTGTTAGAAGAGGAGATGTGAGTTGTGTGAAGGTGAGACTGGTAGTGTGGGTAGAAGCTGCCACCTTGAGGAGTAGACATATGATTTGAGAATGAAACTGTTGGTCTAACCAGATATGAGGAGTGATGGAACAGAAGCCTCATTGTTGAAACACCCATCCCCTCAAACCTCTCACTACAGACCCCAAGATGGTGGTTTTCCTTTCCCCTAAGGCTTAGTCAAGGAAGTCCAGAGGTCTTTCCTTCCAGTCTGTTTACAGAACAGGGTTTACTTTTCTTCAATTAAACATTGGCCTTATAAATAAATAAAGATAAATGAATAAATGAATGGATAGATAAACAAATAAATGAATAAATAAATAAATAAGCAGTGTTAACTACAGGTCCTTGTTGTTCAAGATGTTCTCTTTTGTAAATGCAATTTAGGAGGAGGATAGGGAGAACTAGAGCTTTAATACTAAACTGTCTTGACAGCTCTGTCTCTGGCTGAGGTTTTCAAGCTCAGAGAAAAAGGATTACAGACCCCCTGATTACTTCTCAGAGCAGATAAGGACTCTATACCAGGTAACCCATACAGAGAATGCATCAGCAGTGGGAGGATGAGGGGTTGAGAGGAGAGGCTGGCAATTAGGAATGGTTGAACAGTCATACTCATAAACTCCACCCCTGGAACATAATGTAAATTCACAAAAGACCTATGATTTCACCTGTTTAGGGAGTTCTCAAGACTCTCTCTGAGGAGTCTGTTAACTCTTAGTAATGCACTTTTCTTATATGTAACAATGTTATTTAAGTGTTTGGAAACTAATTTGAGCTGACATGCTGTGACTTTGAACTGACTTCTCCAAAAACCCAAATCCAGTACAGATGTACAGTTAATAAAATGTTTTAAATACAATTTAAATACAAGTGTCCCAAAAGCTTTAGTGAAGTTTTAATAATTTAAGCTATTCTTAAACCGTTAAAGTTAAGAACCTCACTAAGACTTTGAGGACAACCTGTAGTGTTTTAAAGTTTGCCAAGTACTTTATGTGAATTATTTTATTTGATTCTCACAAGACTTGGAGAAAGGTACAGTGACTTGCTTAAGGTCATTCAGCTAGTAGTCAGAAGGTAGAATTCAAGCCTCAGTTTTCCTGCCTGTGGCTCCAGCATTACACCCACTCTGCTATGCTGGATCTCCATAGACCTACTATTATACATGCATCACTTCATATGTATATAGTGTGTGTAAAACTGAGAACAAAAAAAGTGATGTTGGCACTATTTACTGTGTCACTAAAGTTAGTGGGAACAAGTATGTGGAAAAATACTCTGCCATGCATGAAACACAAAGAAGAAATAGAGTCATTTAAAAACCTTTCCCTGTCCCACCCCTCCAGACAGAAGATGAGGTGAATACACTGAAAAGTGAGAACTTTAAAGGGAACATTCGGTAAAAATTGGAATGACCTAAGGTAAGATAATTAATCACATAAATTTATCTGATCTAAGAAGTAGAATTTCGTCATTCATTTTGGATGTGTTTGGTATTCAGGAAGTGTGATCTCACACCCCCCCCCACCCCCCCATGTGTGGAAGTCACAATGAGCACAGTGCCTTGGGCAGCACTGATTGCCCACCATCTTTGGAATACCTAGAAGACAGTAACTGACTAGCAAAATGCTTCCAGTTTCAAAAGAGATGAACAATGCCAGATTTAATGAGTTAATCACTCAGCAAATATTTATTGGAAAATTCTCCTTCCTAGTTCTCCAGATGCTCTAGAATCTAGGGTTCATCTCCCTTTTTATGCTCAGATGCTCTCAGATGCATTTCTTACACAAATGTGGCCTAACTTCCTGGGGAAAGAAGTGTTTTTGTAGTGTTCTGCCACACTGAAGGATATGACCCAACAAAAACTGCCATGATTTTCTCCAGACGTCTATTGGCATTTCTGCCAACAGCTTTAATGATGCCAATTAATAAAGCCTCCAAGTTTATTTTTTTCCCCTGGACATCAAGGGACAGTGAGCAAATGGAACTATGTAGAAGAAATAAATCATTTGGAAGAGAAGAAAAAAAAAGAAATAGAAGAGCTTCTGATTTTAGGGAATAGAAAATCTGAGGATTATTAGTATACATTAAGCAATGGCAATAATTCTTTCAATGTTAAAATGCCTCCACAAAGGACTATTTTCAGCAATGCTTAGTGGTATGGAGATGATTTCAAATGCTGTGGATGGTATAGTCCTGGCAATAGACAAAGGTTGCTTTCTAAGGTCCAGCCTGGCTAAGTCCACATCACCAATAGGTTGAAACCTTGGAGATGAAATTTTGAAAAAACAATTATTTTATTATTTTTTTTCCCAATTTACAAAAATTTACTTTCCTTTTGAGGCAGCTAGGTGGTGAAGTGGAAAGAGTGCTGGGCCTGGACTCAGAAAGACATGAGTTTAAATTTGGCCACAGATACTTCCTAGCTGTGTGACACTGCACATGTCACTTAACTTTTGTTTGCTTCAGTTTCCTCAATCATAAAATGGGGAATTATAACAGCACTTTCCTCAAAGGGCTTTTGTAAGACTCAGATGAGATATCTCTGTAGAGGGCTTACCACATTCCTTACACAAAGTAGGTGCTTAATAAAAGTGTTTTCCTTTACTCTCCTTTTTTTTTGCAGCCTTCCCTTCTCCCACAATTGAACAAAACACTAATAAACAAATAGATAATGAACTAACTAAATAAATAAAATAACCCCCATAAGTAATATACATAGTCAAGAAAAGCAAATTCTCATATTGACCATGTCTAAAAATATCTGTCTCATTGTGTATTTTGAGTTCATGACCTCTATCAGGATGTGATGAGCATACTTCATTATTAGTCCTCTGAAATCTTGGTTGGTCATTGCATCCATCAAATTTCTATAGTGGTTTGCAGTTGTTTTTCTTTAAAATGTATATAAATTGTTCTCTTGGTTCTCGCTTTATCTTACATTAGCTCATAGTTTTGTTGTTGAGTGGTTTCAGTCATGTCCAACTCCTTGTGAATCCGTTTGGAGTTTTCTTGGCAAAGATACTGGAGTGGTTTGCCATTTCTTTCTGCAACTCATTTTACAAATGAGGAAATTGAGGCAAATAAGGTTAAGTGACTTGCCTAGAATTACACAAGTTAGTAAATGTCGAGGCCAGATTTGAACTCTGGAAGATAAATCTTATTGGCTCTAGACCTGGTGCTCTACCCACTTTGCCACCTAACTGCCCCCTTAGATTATAGAAATCTGTTCAATTTCCTCTGAAGCTGTATAGTTTGTAATTTATTATGACAAAATAATATTCCAAAAAATCAAATATCATAATTTGTTTAGCCATTTCCTAATAGGCACGCATTTTGTTTCTAGTTTGGGGCTTCTACAAAAAGATACGCATCTTTTCCCTCTTTTATCTCTTTGGAGTATATAAAATGTGCACATGCACACACACACACACACACACACACACACACACACACACACACCTCTGTCTAGTAGGCAACTCTAGTTGTGAGAGTATTGGACTTGGAGTCAGAAAGTACTGGATTCAAATCCAGCCTCAGACACTTACTAGCTGTATGATTCCAGGCAAATAACTTAACCTTTGTGTATCTCATTTTACTCATCTGTAAATAATAAAATAATAAATCCTACCTTTTAAGGTTGATGTGAAGATAAAATTAAACTGCTTTGAAAACCTTAAAATACTATATGAATATCGTAATTATTAGGAATTATCAGCAATGATATTGATGAGTCCAAGGATATGTACATATTGGTAACTTTTGGGCCATAGTTCCAAACTAGTTTACAATGGTCCAATCAAAGGCTTGACAAACAGTCCATTAATATATCTGTTTTCCTGCAGATTCTCCAACACTTAACAATTTCCTCCTTTGTCATCTCTGCTAATCTGACAGAAGATTCTCAAAGTAGCTTTAATTTACATATTTCTAATAATTAATGATTTACATTTTTCATTTGCTTATTGATAACTTGCTTGTTAATAGTGTTTTCCCCCCTACCAGGTTGTTGATAACTTGGATTTCTTCCTTTGAAAACTACCTATTCATATCTCTTGACCATTTATCTATGGGGGAATAGCTCTTTTATTTTTTCTTATAAATTTGAATGAGTTACTTACGCTTTTTCATCTATCTAAGAACTTCATTGTAGAAGCTTGCTGCAAATATATATTTTTTCCCCAGTTTCTTGTTTCTTCTAATCTTAGCTACATGAGTTATCTATGTTTAGAATTCATATATTCAAAATTGTCCTTTTGGCCTTCTTTTACTCTCTCTACCTTTGTATGACCATGAACTCTTTTTCATTAATAGATCAGAAAAGCAATTTCTTTCTGGCTACTCTAATTTGTGTATTATGTGACATTTTATGTCTGAGTCATGTATTCATTTGTCGCTTATCTTGCATATGGAGTGAGATAGTGGTTTGTACCTAGTTTCTGATAGAATACTTTCAAATTTTTCTAATACTTTTTGTCAAATAGTGAATCTTTATTTTAGTATTAGTGACTTTGGGTTTATTGAATAGTATGGTGCCGTATTCATTAATTTCTGTATGTTGTGTACCTAATCTGATCCAATGATAAACATCTCTATTTCTTAACTAGTACCAAATCATATTTATGATTATTGCTTTGAAGTATAATTTGAGCTCTGGTACTCCTAGACCTCCTTTCCAATTTTTTTCTTAGTTTCCTTGAGAATCTTGACATTTTATTACTCCAGATGCATTTTGTTACTTTTTTCCTAGCTATAGAAAATAACCCATTGGTAATTTGGTGCTGCATTGAATGAGTAAATTAATTTAGGTAGCATCATCACTTTTATTATTTTGGTACAAGCCACCCACAAGTAATTCAACCTTTCTAATTATTTAGATTTGTCTTTATTTCTGTAAATAATGTTTTTTTTTTCATAGTTCTATTTATATAGTTCCTAGATGTTTCTTGGTAGGCAAACTCCCAAATATTTTATACATTCTGCAGTTATTTTGAATGGAATTTCTCTTTCAATCTCTTCCTACTTGGTTTTGATGGTAATACATAGTAATACTAATGAATTTATTTTATATACTGCAATTTTCCTGAATTTGCTGTTTTAATTAATTTTTGCTTACTTAAGGTTCTCTAAGCAAATTATTGTATTTCCAACAAAAAAGTGATATTTTGTTTACTATTTGCTTATGCTTGTTCCCTGGATTTCTCTTTCTTTTCTTATTCGCCATAGGTAGCCATTATATCACTATGTTAAATTGTGTTGGCATTAGTGGGCATTCTTACTGTTACTCTGATCTTATAGGAAAAGCCTCTAGTTTTTCTCTGTTACATACTATGTTTGCTACTGGCTTTAGATAGATATTATTGACAATATTAAGGGAAGGTTTATTTATTGGAATACTTCCTGGTGCTGTTAACAGAAATGAGTGTTTGATTTTATCATAAGCCTTTTCAGACATTTAGTCTCATAGCTTCTTTCTTCTTTCTCTTTTGGTTAGACTTGCGAAATATGAAAAGGTTTCCCCTACTATTAATGTCTTACTATTTACCCTTCCTACTCTATTAACTTTTCCTCAAATATTTAGATGCTTTGCTATTTGATACTTTTATACCACGTATTGATATAGATTCATTATCTATGGTGTTTTTAAGGATAAAATAATTTCCCTACTTATATCTTTTCTTCATGTCCTTTTACTTTCTTTCCCAATGTCATATAGGAAAGTCTCAAGTGTCAATGCAAAAATCACAATTACCCCAAATACAAAGTTTTGCAGATTGAACAAACAAAGAATCTTTCACAAAATTTATCAAAGACTTGCTCCTTGCAAAAACTAAAACTAAAAGCAAAGAAAATTAGTTTTCTGTCTTGGATGGAGATCTGGTCCATACAAAGCTTTCCAAACCACATGGGACTCCTCCTAGAGGGTTGCAAGCTGGTGTTGAATTGGCACTACTCTTTCATTCTCAGAGGAGAAAACTGTCCTCGGAGAAAACTCTTTGATAACTCCTTCAGCACTGAAGGCTACTCAAATAAGTTCTGGACACAGTTTTCTAGTTGTATTTTTCTACAAACGTTCACAAAAATTTCTCCAAAGGTCTCTGAACTATAGGTGATCAGTCTATTTAGAGCTCCAGACATATTTCCTCTAGGTGCTTATTCCTAAGGGCACTTGAAAATTTCCCCCAATAGATCCTTGCCACTGCAATGGAAATCCAAGTGGAATTGCAAACTCACTCAACAGGACAAGCAAGCTCAATTTGAGAACTAACAAAGAAAATCAAACATTTAAAATATTGCTTCCATGTAATTCTCATCTTTTTATGAAGCTCTGGACTATATGAGGAATTTATAGTGTATTCTCTCTCTTTTTGAAAATATGATGCATTTTTAGACCTTTAATGGTAGTGAAGGATCTGGAATCTTCTAAGATATAAATGCCACCATCTTCCCATTGTTCCTATAATGAATTTTTTGGCCATGGAGATCTACAAACAAAGAAAAAAAACATTCCAAACAGTTCTTAGTTCTCTGTGGCTTCTTTTTTGCCTCTCTAGTGGTGGTTGCTGAGTGGTGAGAGAGAGATTTTAGAGGGTTCTAAGAATCATAGCTTTTAGAGCATGTATAATCATCACCTCTCAGTAAACTAAATGTGAGAATCCTGGGTGGTGACCAAAAAGCTTATGTACAAATGGAGAAAGTAAAGTACATTTCTACTGACATTTTTACTTTAAATGAAGCCAAAAGATGTAAAAATAAAGTTAGTTGCAGCCAAATGAAAGGATGTACTTCTGTCCCAAGAAGCCACTAATGGCTTCTAGAGGCAGAGACAAAGCACATACATAGGCTTCACTTCCATCAGGTCCCAAATCTGCTTCTCTCTTAAGATTACAAAGATCAAAATTAATGCAGCCAAAATAAGAATGAAAAGAGGAAAACAGGAAAAAAAACTATTTTGAAGCAAGTTTATTTGTTAAATATTTCACTTTTCAACTATACAGGGAACTGAGTCAAGTTTATAAAAATAAAAGCCATTCCCCAATTGATAAATGGTCAAAGGATATGAGCATGCAGTTTTCAGAAAAAAGAAATCAAAGCCATCAGTAGTTACATAAAAAATGCTTTAAATCACTATTGATTAAAGAAATACAAATTAAAATGACTTTGAGATACCACTTCACACATCAGATTGGCTAATATGACAGAAAAGGAACAATAACAAATACTAGAGGAGATGTGGAAAGATTGGGATACTAATGCATTATTAGTAGTAAATTAATTCAAGTAGTAAACTGGTTCAACCATTCTGGAGAACAATTCAAAGGGCTATAAAATTGTGCAAATCCTTGGATCCAGTAATACCACTAGTAGGCTTGAACCCCGAAGAGATCAAAGTAAAGGGGAAAAGGACTTATTTGTACAAAAATATTTATAGCAGCTTTTTTTGTGGTGGCAAAGAATTAGAAAGTGAGGGGATGTCCATCAATTGGGGAATGGCTGAACAAGTTGTGGTATATAACCGTGATGGAATACTACTGTGCTAATGACAAGCAGGATAGTGTCAGAAAAAAATGGGGAAGACTTATGTGAATTCATGATAAGTGAAGTAAGCAGAACCAGGGTAACACTGTAGACAGGCATAACAATATTGTAAGGATCAACTGTAAAAGACTTAGGCTACTCAGATCAAGACAATGATCCAAGACAATTCCAAAGGACTTATGATGAAAAATGCTACCCACCTCCAGAGAGAAATCTGATAACTCTAATTATAGATTGAAGCATACTTTTCTTACTTTGGTTATTTTTCTTGTGTTTTCATGTGTGTGTTTTCTTTTGCAAATGGCTAATAGGGAAATATGTTTTGCATGACTTCACATGTATAATCAATATCATATTGCTTGCCCTCTCAACAGGTGGGGGAAGGAGGGGAAGGAATAAGAGAATTTGGAACTCTAAAATTTTAAATGAATGTTAAATATTTTTACATGTAATTGGGAAATATTTAATGAAATAAGGCAAAGTGAAAAGCCCTCCCATCCTCCCCACCAAAACAACTGAGATCTTTTTGCCTAATTTCTTAGGCTAGGACAGAGGAATAGCTTCCCCAGCAAAAGCTATCTTCCCAATAGGCTCAGCAAAATCAGTGTTGTTGTGGACCACCCAAGAAACTGAGTTGCAACCAGGAAATGTCATTTGTCCTTTTACAAAGTTGTCAGTAGCCATAATCACATTTGATAAAGAGATAAATATGGATAACCAAAGGTTCCAAATAAAAGCTAAACTCCCACTTAGTTATCAAATTATGCAAGGAAATCATTTGATGAACCTTCCCTCCACACCCACTTTATGGGTGTAAAATATATTTAGGTAATCTGTGAGCAAAAAAGAAAACAGGGCAATCAAGTAGCAAGAATAAGGAATGGACAACCAAAGTACTACACAAGTTACCCAAAGATGTCAAAGGTATTAGAAAAAGAAGGTCTCCAATTCTTTGAGCAGATTGATTGTGGAGAACTTACAGGAAACCATGGACAAGAAGCACAGGATGAAAAGATGAGTATGGGTTTCAGTGATGATTTGCATACCAACACAATGAGATCATGGGTCCAATCAAGTGCATTTTAGCCCCTTTTCTTTTAAGAAGTTTCTTTTATAATGGCCATCAAAGGTATCCTTCTTTGACCATATTATGAACAGCTCTTCTTCACATCACAGACTACATTCAGTCACAGTGGGAACACACATCTCAAAAGCAGTTAGAAGGAAACATTTTTATCTAACTGGCATTAGGATTACTTAAAACAAATAAATAACTTTAAAGAACAGAAATTTTTGGATTTGACACCTGAACTCTCTGACAGAGAAAGACGAGGGAAAGAAAGCTGAATTAAGGCACTTAGCTGTTGGATGTTCCCGAGAGGAGTTCTCTAAGCCTTAGTATTTTTACTCACAGCTCCCCTGGGGTCCAGAGAGATAGAGATGGAAGCATCTACTGGAGTTCAGGCAGCCCAGCCAGCTGGCTCAATGCCTCCTACTCTCTAGTCTGCCACATCAGCCTCCATTCCATCTCCTCTCTCTCCCATGTTTAACTTTCTTGATTTACATCCCAATCATCAGAAAAAGTTAAAATGAAAATTCCCTGTGTTGCTACTGGCACTAAGGTTACCTTGCTCATATCTACTTTACTTCTCAAGATGATTCCTTTTTGGGAATGAAAATTGCATTATGTCTTTAAGGCTCATAGACTTTCTTCCATCTACATTATGCTAAACCAAAAGATTCCATTTCTATGAGCTGAATTTCATACCTCTGAGTACAATCTTTTCTGTCTAAGAGGCACCACAAGTTATATTTGCATTCAAAATACCAGGTGCTTTCTTGATGCAGTGTTGAACTGTGGCCTAGATTTGGCTAAGTCCCAGGCTAATGCCTTGGATTGATCACAGAAATCCAAAATATTTAAGGCAGCTAGGCAGCTAAGAGGATAGAGTTCTGGACCTAGAGTCAAGCAAGACCTGAGTTCAAATCTAGCTTCAGACACTTAAAACTATGTGATATTGGGCAAGTCACTTAACCTTTGTCTGCTTCAGTTTTCTCAACTATGAACTGTAAATAATAATAATAGCACCTACCTCCCAGGATTGCTTTGAGAATAAAAAGAGAAAATATTTGTAAAATGCTTTGCAAACCTGGCACTCAAGTATATATAAATTCTAGCTATTAGTCTGTTGCAACACAACTGGCTACATCCAAAACTGTTGTGGACTCAGGAGTAACCTCTCACATAAGAGGCCAGAATTCTCCCCCTCAAAATATATAACCTTCATGACAGGTATACCTTTGAAGGAATTCAAGGCTTGAAGGAATTAAGCTTCTTTCAGAGATTTAATACTTCTCTTAAATCAAGTCCCCACCCAGAAAGTAACAAAACAAATAGGCAAGCAAACAAAACCTCTCCATTGGACAAGGAGATCAATACCTAACAGCAAGAGGAAGCATGATTTCTTGGAATACTCGGTCATCTTGCCTTGCAGTGCTAAAGATGAGCTTAAACAAAAAAAGTCCATGATGAAGATAATTATAGGAGTAGCATGGTATAATTCAGAGATGTCAACCATTTGTGGCCCATGCAATATTCCAGACCCAGTTTTTAAAAACATAATTGGGAAATATTTAACAAAATTAATAAAAATACAATAAAACATAGATAACACTGTATTTTAAAACTAAGTCAATATGCCACCTGCAGGAATCCTTATGTCCCCTTTCTATTTGAATTGAATACCACTAGTGTAGCTAATCAAACATAGGACTTGGAATAAGGACCGACTTGAATTTGACCCTTCTCTAACACTTATAAGCCACATGAGAACATGGCAAACCCCTGAACCAATCGAAGTTCCTTAAACCTGGCCCCTTTATATCTTTTGCATCTTCTTATACCTTATTCTCCTTCATGTACCCTGTAATCAGGTGATAATGACATTTTTGCTGTTTCTCTCCCTACCATAGGTTCCCAAAGTGGGTGATACTGCCTCTTGGGGGGCACTGGAATGATCCAGGAGGGTGGTAATTTGTAATGACACAAATTTAAAAAAAAATAAAGGGTTAAAGAAAGTACATTTCCAGGGCAGGGGGGGGGGGCAGGGGATAAGTTTGGGAACTTCTGGGAGCCTAGATCCTTCATCAACAAACTTCAAGCATTTTCATTGGCTTTTCTTTATGTCTGGGTCACTCTTCTCTGTCCTCATCTCTGACTTATGACTTCTCTGGCTTCATTGAAGTTTCACTCAAAGTCTCGCCTTCCGCAAAAAGCCTTTCCTAGTCCTCCTTAATCTTAGTCGTTTTCTTCTGAGATTGACCCCAATTTATCCTGTGTATATGTTGTTTGTACATAGTTGCTTACATATTGTCTCCTATAGTAGATTCTGAACTCGTTGAGAGCAGCAACTGTTTTTCTTATTTTTGCTCTCTTTTTTCCTTCCTTCCTTCCTTCTTTCCCTCCTTCCTTCCTTCCTCCCTTCCTCCCTTTCTTCCTTCTTCCCTTTCTTCCTTCCTTCCTCCCTCTCTCCTTCCCTCTTCCTTCCTTCCTTTCTTCCTTCCTTCCTTCCTTTCTTTCTTTCTGTCTTCCTTCCTTCCTTTCCTTCTGTCTCTTCCTTCATTTCTTCCTCCTTCCCTATCTCTTTATTTCTTTCCTTTTTCTTTCTTCCTTTCCTTCTGTCTTCCCTCCTTCCTTCCTTTCTTCCTTTCCATCTGTCTTCTTTCCTTCCTTCCTTCCTTCCTTCCTTTCTTTCTTCCATCTTTTTTTTTTTTTTGCATCCCAGTGTTTAGCACAGCATCTGGCGCATGCTAGTTGATTGACTGAACCTCAGTTTCTTCATCTGCAATTTGATATTTTACTTTAATATGCTGGCTGAAATAGGAAATTTCCGTTAAAGGAAAGAAAAATCAAGAGAATGCTATTATATGCAAGCAAATCATAGTGTACTTAGTCCAGAAAGTGAGCATGTTCTAGTGTCACTTATTGTCCCAAAATGAAGATTCTTCTCACAATGTGATCCGGCTCTGCCTCCAGTGAGATCTGCTTTGTAGCTTGTCACATTTGGGCAATTTTTTTTATATTTATTTTGTATAATCCCCAAATATTTCCCCCTTCTTCCTTTTTTCTCTGTTATGCCCCTCTCCCTGCCTCCCTGTTGCTAATATCTTCACGTTCTTTTCTTTGCTGCCCTCAGCTAAGGTTCACTAACTCTTGCTGTTGCTTCTCTCCTGGCCTTTTATTCCTCATCAACAGCCCTCTCCTCTCAATGAAGCAACTCTTCTTTCTGTGCTCACTGACTATTCCTGCTTTCTGATATTAGGGCTACCCACTGCAGTTTGAGTACCACTGGTACTAATGGGATAATGGAAGAGCCCAAGGGTTCCTCTTCTTCTCTGGGAGCAGAGAGAGGGAGACCTATATAAGGACTAATACTTCAATCAAGGATCTGTGATTGTGTGGGCACTCCCACAGGCTCAGTTGGCATGCTTTAATAGATTGCCTTTGAGAGAGGCTGTAAAAAATGTATTACATCGAAGACAAGCCTCTCCAAACTTAGCTAGATTGGTATTCAGATGACGGACATAAAGGTGATTTTTTTAAGCTTTTCCAAATTGTTGAGGCCTTCCAGAATGATAACCCCTTCAAGAATACAGGATAACCCATATGCCACAATGAAGCCACAGAGGAGGGGTCTTTAGAAGAGCATAAGACAATTTAAAAACAATTTTGACAGTAGTAATCACAAGATAAAGATGTCAAAACCTATACTAAGTTGGGGCAGCTAGGTGATACACTGAGTAGAGCACTGGCCCTGGAGTCAGGAGGATCGAACTGAGTTCAAATCTGGCCTCAGACACTTGATACACTTACTAGCTGTGTGACCTTGGGCAAGTCACTTAACCCCAATTGCCTTGCCTTCCCCCTCCAAAAAAAAAGTTAAAAAAACTATTTTAAGTCAATGCAGTAAAAAATATCAATATTTCTTAAATTACTTTGTAGATTCAATGCTATACCAATAGAAAACACCAATGGGCTACTCTGAACCTTAGTTTTCTCATTTGTAAAATGATGATAAATAAGATCTCTTTCATCTATTATCCTATGACAATAGTTAATATTTATATAGTGATTTGAAATGTGTAGGCTGATTTATATACTTTATCTCATTTGATCCCCACATTGCTCCTGTGAGGTACATAGTAGGGGTATGGCTCTTCTTATTTTGAAGGTGGAGAAATTGAAACTGACAGGTATTAGGCAACTTATCCACAGGTAGCAAACATTTTAACTTAGGTCTTGCAGAGTTCCAGGTCCATCACTCTACCTTGTTATTCCTGTGATCCAGCTTCATAGAAGTACATTTTTAAAAAATGTTTGTATGGAAGCTAAGTGGTTACAGTTAATGGAACATTGGGTCCAGAGTCAAGAAGACCTGATTTTAAATTTGGCCTCAGAAACTTACTGCCTGTGTGACCTTGGGCAAGTCACTTAACCTCTGTTTACTTCAGTTTCCTCAATGTTAAAATAAGGATAATAATGGCATGTACTTCCCAGAGTTGTTGTGAAGATAAAAATGAGATGGTATTTGTTTTGTTTTGTTTTTTGTTTTTTGGACAGGGGAAGGCAGGGCAATTGGGGTTAAGTGACTTGCCCAAGGTCACACAGCTAGTAAGTGTGTCAAGTGTCTGAGGCCAGATTTGAACTCAGATCCTCCTGGTGCTCTACTCACTGCACCACCTAGCTGCCCCATTTTTTTTTTTGGAGAGGGGAAGGCTGGGCAATTGGGGTTAAGTGACTTGCCCAAGGTCACACAGCTAGTAAGTCAAGTGTCTGAGGCCAGATTTGAATTCGGGTCCTCCTGACTCCAAGACTGGTGCTTTATACACTGTGCCACCTAGCTGCCCCTGAGATGATATTTGTAAGATACTTAGCACAGTGCCTAGCACCTACTAAGGTATATAAATGCTAGCTATGAGAACAAATTGCCAAGATTAAAGGGGAACTATTGAAAAAAAAATAAAACTGAGGGAGAGGGATTTGTACTGATAGATCTAAATAATTATCAGAATTATCTGATGCTAGATAATAATAGCAAAAAGAGTGTAAGCAGAGAAAGTCCAAAGCTTAAAATTGTATTTAATAAACTCAAGATTCTAAATCAATTGGAGGTTTTTTTAATTGTGAAAATTGAGTGAAAGTGTAACAAAAATGAAATCAGTCCCATATGTTATATATGACAAAATTTCCAAGTTAATTAAAAAATATCAAGAAAATTTGAAGAAAATGATGTATTTATGCCAATTGTAGATAAGATAAAAACTCTTGTTTATGGGAAAAATCAGTGAAGCTAAAATCTAGATTAAACTGTTATGTTAAAAGAATGGTGAAGAGTTAGTTTATCTTGGGTGCCCCAATCTCAAGTGTATTCTTCTGGAAAAACCACCCTATGTTTGAGCCACTCCATGCACGATCACCCTCTAAAAACTAGCTAAAAAGTTCCAACTGTTGTGGAACTTTAAGAGGTGGTAAGATCCTACTGATTTAAACAGAAGCCATGTTATCAAACAGAGTAGCAAATAAAATGACAAGAGAAGATTTCTGCTTGGTACATATGGACTGCACTCTCTCATGGGTTACTACTTTCTCACCCACCAGAAGGCAAGACCACATACTCAGAGGTCATATGTTATTAGATGACATACAAACAAGACACATACATAGGGAACAGGAATAGTCAGTACTTTAACTGGGACTAATATGTTGTGACTAGAAAACCTCTCCCTGAAAAAGTAACCTGACAGTGAAGGAAGCAGTTAAAAAAAAAAAAAAACGGGAAAGTATCCCCAGGCTAAGATTACCATTATTCTTTCATTGTATGGTTCTGAATCTAAGTTAATTTTTTCAGACAACTATCTGACTTGGGGTTATAAATTCCTTGTAATTTTTGTCTCTCCTTTTGTGGTGATCTTATTCCCTTCAAATCCATTTTCAGAGAGTTCTCCCAAGGAAACTCCACTGGAATTTTGTAGAAGGTAAGCCTACAAAACCTATTTCACTGCCAATATTCTCTTAGGTTCCCCTGCCGATGAATCTGATGAGGTCAGGGCACCACATGTTTTTAGCCATGCTCAAGACCCCAAAATACCAGCACAATGGGTCCTGCTTGAATGAATTTGACTTAAGCCTTCTCACAGCCAAAGAAAAACAAAGTTTATTACAGATTCCCCATAACGGGTAGTCTTAAGAAATCTCACCATTTGTGATGCTCATTTTCATAAGCTGGCCAATTTCAATCTATTGATCTAGATTGAATCTGAGCACCTTCATGGAGGCAAGATGAGACTTATATACAGGAAGATTGTGGGAGGGATCTAGGGTGGTCCTGGGGTGATGGGAGGAAGGGTTTAGGGAGGGTCTTGAGGAGGAGTCCAAGAATGGGACTGGGGTGAGGTCACACTCCAGGAACCAAGAAAATGGGATTAAGGGTGGGAAGTAGCCGAAGGCTACCTGGAGATAACAGACAATGTTATCTAGTTTATCTAGTTACCTAGGCTAGTTTAAAGGTAACAGATTTGGGCATAGACATTTTGATAGAATCAAGGGTTGGAAGTAGCTGGACAATGGAGGGCTAGGTTAGATTAAAAGTAACCTAGAGATTTGGGCCTAGCAATAATGAAAGGCTTATGGCCTCAGGCAGATGCCTCATCAAGCAGGAAGATTCAAGGAGGGTTCAAGGGGGCTCCCAGAGCCTGTACCCCATCAAATCCAAGCTAGAGCAAAACTAAGCAATTAAGACAAAGTCATTATCCTCTTCCTTCCACCCCAAATTTATGCCACCATTATGCCTATCTTTTAGCAGCAGCCAAAACCAATCAATCAACAAAAGAGGATTCAAATCACCGTAAAATAACACTCTAACTTTCATTCTAATAGCATAGCTGATAGAAAACCTCTTTGTCTACAACTTGATTTTAGCACAGCATTTCACAAAGTCTTTCATGCTACTCTTATGGAAAAGATAGAGATACAATTAAGTGCATTCAGATTGATGGGGACATGAGACCCAAAGAATAGTTATTAATGGTTCAATGTCAACTCGGAAGGAAGTTTCCAGTGTAGTGCTCCAGAGATCTCTGCTGGACTTTGTGCTGTTTAATATTTTTATCAATGACTGGAATTATGACATAGCATACTTATCAAAATTTTAGATGACACAAAGCTAGAGAAATAGCTAATTTACTGTGTGACAGAAATTACAATCCAAAATCCAATCTAATAAGCACTTCTGTGTACCATATTAGGTACCAGAGATACAAAGACAAAAAGAAAAATAATCTCTGAACTCAAGAAACTTCCATCTTAATCCTAAAAGAATTTGAAAGGCTTAGAGACCACTTAGTCCAATTTCTTATTTTATAAATGAGAAAACAGGCTTAGAGACATTAGACGACTTGCCAAGGTCTTGTAGCTAGCAAGTGCCTAAGGCAGTCTTCAAAGCCAAGTCTTCATGACTCCAAATCCCAATCCACTATCCACTATATCACACTGACTTAAAGAGTAGTTTTAATGATTAAATATCAATATGGAAGGAGGTCTCCAGTGGATTACCCTAGGTATATGCCCTTTTCCCCTGTGCTATTTAATATTTTCCATTAATAACTTCAATAAAGGCAGTAATGGTATATTCATCAAATTTAGCTTGTGGGTTTGGGCTCAGCCCTAACAAAGCTAGCCTTGTGCCCCTGAAATACTCCTTGGAGACTACTACCCTTATGGCTCTGCACCACCCACCACTACCCTTGTGACTCTTCCTATTTCTACTCCTGTTCTCTGTTTTAATCAATTACTAACCTTATAGTAGCAAACCACTCCCAACCCCCACTTTCCATTCATCCCTAAACCATTCCATTCGAATTATGCCCACTCTGTTTACTGTGACTTCTAGAATTTTCAGTCTATAGTAAACTAACTCTCCTTCATCCTGAACTACTTTGCCCCACAGCTCTTTTCTCTATTGGTTCTCAATTAGACCCAGTTTCTATTGATGACATTGCCTTCTTGATCATCCTCAATGCATTACCTCCCTGGTGCCCTTTGAGAATGAAGGACAAATCACAACCTGTGAGTAGGCTGAGCTGCCCAAATGGGGACCCAGCTGGCCAGTTCCAGTTTGGCAAATCAGCTTGTCCTCCCTTCCCCTCTCCTCCTCTCCCCTCCCCTCTCCTCTTCTCCCCTCCGCTCCCCTCTCCTGTCTTCTTCTCTCCTCTCCTCTCCCAAAATGGGATATCATATCCTTAACTGAGGGTGCTCTGCCTAAAGGAAGGTTAATTTTGATGGCTGAAACCTACCCAGTTATCTTAGGGTTTACTGCCTAGATTCATTTCTTTATAAAGACCTTGGAGTCCATAGATTGGAAAACAATAGGTCCCTGCTCTTCTAGCTCAGAATGAATGTCAATAGTCACTGATTGTCTTTTGACCAGCAACCCTGAGGGTTTTCCCCTCCCAGTTTTTTTTTTTTTTGATTAAACTTGACTTACCTCTTAAAGAGGATTATTCACTGATTGGGCTTTACCTGACTCGGAGTGAGAACCTGAAAAGACCTTAGCTTAAAAGAGCCAGTCTCCCACTTCATCCTGGGCCATCTCCAGTCATCCTGATCTATATCTGATCACTGGACCCCGATGGTTCTGGAGGAGAAAATGAGGCTGGTGACTCTGCACAACTCTCTCTCTCACTCAAATCCAATTCAATGCCAGTCATGTCATCATCTCTCTGATGTCACCATCCTCTTCAAGAATGAAGAACAAAGCACAACAAACTCTAACTGTACTTTCTTTAACAACTCTCCCCACAATAAATATATTGATTGGTCCTGGAGGAAGAGTCAGAAAATACTCTTTTCTCCCCACTGTCACTTCTAGAATCTTTCTTTACCTCCATCATTTAGTAATCTTTTCACTTTTGATATCCACTCAGTCAAAAATTTCCTCCTAACCAAATTATGGTGGCTGTATATAAAGATTCCCAGAACATTCTCCTTCCTCTCTCAAGGAGTTCAGCTTCTGACTCACCATATTCTTTCCTTCCTAATTCTTGTCTTTATACTAGGGGATTTTAATATTTTGAATAACAGTTCCCTCAAATGCCTTAACTTCCCAATTGACCATGGCCTACAATGACCACCTCTTCAGTCCACCTGAACCTCACACCAGCATGGTCACACACAAAGTCTCACCATTACCCACAAGTGTTCCCACTTGACTAATTAGGAACTTTGACATTCCTCTGACCACAAACTCCTTTAATTCTACTTCTTTCTGTATCTTATGCCTCCTCAAACTATTATTTGTTCAAATAAAAAACTCCAGTCCCTGCACCTCTCAGGTAATTACCCCTGCTCTGATCTCACTTTTCCTCTCTAATTTCATCCCAATGGTTAGTCATTTCAACTACACTTTACTCTGTTCTCAGATACAATGCCTACTTGTCCTATTGCCATGCTAAACCTCAGCCATGGATTTCCTTTACCACCTGCCTCCTCTGTTTTTACTCACAGTATGATGAATGTAACTGGAGGAAGTACATTGCAAAGTCATGTTATTCACCCTCAAATGGACCTTTTATTATAAAGTAAGATAAGCTTTTTATTCCTTAATCAATTCCCTATCTTACTCCTCACAGAAGATATTCCAAACTTTCCAATCTTTCCCCAAGCTTCTTACACATCCACCTCCCTCCTTTCTCTTAGCTGAGGATCTTGCCTCTTACTTTACTGAGAAAAGTGAATCTACTCTATGTAAACTCGTTCTTCTTCCATTCTCTCCATCTCCACTGTCCTCCTTTCCCCAGTCTGATAAAGAGGTGGTTCCCTTTACTAAAATCAACCCTTCCCACGTGTACTTCATCCCATCCTTCATCTTGTCATGATCATTATTATGCTGAACAAGCATTTATTAAGTTCTTACTATGTGTCAAACACTGTACTAAGAAGCACTGAGATATGAAGAAAGGCAAGAACATGGCTTCTGACTTCAAAGAACTCACTTTCTAGTGGGAGAAATAGCATAAGCTTGCATGTACATACAAGATATATACAATATAAATGGGAGGTTATATCAGAGGAATGACACATGTGAGATGGGGGAAAAGTGGTGGTGTGAATGGTCCTGGGAAAGGCCTTTAAGGTAGGATTTGAACTTAGTTTTGAAATGAATCCAGGAAACCTATGTGAGGAGAGCCTTCCAGGCATGAGGGACAGGCTGTGAAAGGCACAAGCAAGAAGACCCAATTTGCTGGAAAATAGAGGATGCTAAAAGGAGTGATGCATAAGAATGGAAAGGAAAGGTAGCAGGGCTTTAAAGGCCAAAAAGAGGATTTAATAATTAATTCTGGAGGTAAAGGGGAGCCAATGGAGTTTATTGAGCAGAAGAGTGACAAGATCAGATCTACATATTAGGAAGATCACTTTGTTAGCTCAGTAGAGGACAAACTGGAGCAGGGAAAGACTTGATGGAGGGAGACCAACCAAGAGGCTATTAAAATAGTCTAGACATGAGGTAATAGGAACCTGTCCCT
The DNA here is from genome assembly GCF_011100635.1 of Trichosurus vulpecula. Lineage (NCBI taxonomy): Eukaryota > Metazoa > Chordata > Mammalia > Diprotodontia > Phalangeridae > Trichosurus > Trichosurus vulpecula. The sequence continues at coordinate 399,212,809 of NC_050574.1, read as the reverse complement.
GAGTGGCAGCTATGTAAATATAACACTGACTACCTTGGCCCTCCACTGCCTGGAAGCCAGGGATGTTCTATTCCACTCCAACTCCAGACTTCTCCACTACCCTTTAGTCCCTTCCAAGTCTCTTATCTTATATGAGTCTATCTCTTATTCCCTTATCCTGTGAGTCTATGGTTTCTCCCAGGAAGGTGATATCATGGGCTATTGGACCAGGTTTATAGGCACAGCATAGCTAGGGCAATGCTTCTCTATCTGTGGCCTATTTGAGAGTGTCTTCTCTGGGACCTCCATTGTTTTGGATTCATCATTATCGAGAGTAATTGGGTATCTCAGAAGGGGTGTTGTACACTCTGGTTGTCATTTTTGGGTTGAGGAGCTGAGTAGGCCAGGATTTTGGATAAATTATGGTTTTCATTCCCACCCCTCACCCCTCTAGTCCCCAACCCGTCTTGACTGTTTACTCATTCATTTACTTTTTACCATTTACTTTAGTGAATAGGCTGAAGTAATAAGGAAGTTTTTGCTTGAAGTGATAGGTCTCCTCCATGGAGCACACACCCTAACAAACCAGGGGGGTAAAAGCCAGCAGGTCTGTTCCGGTGTCTCATTTCACCTTTCTTGCTGATTCAGGGTGGTAGATGATCTTGGATATGGGCCGAATTCATTAGCACCTTTTTTGGGGAAGGGGGCACCTTATATACCCACCATGAGTATATATACATTATTCCAGGCCTTCAGTGGTAGAGCTTGGTCAAGCTACACCATGAACGGGATGTGAACGGACCTGTGATTTTATTGGTACAGGGAATTCTTAATTACTAAATTCCTTTTATCTATATAGGTTGGTACCTGCCCCACAACTTACAGTCATTGAAAGTCATCCAGGAGCACTAAGGTTGAATGACTTGCCCATGTGTAAGACATGGGACTTGAACCTAGGACTTCTTGACTCTAAGGCAAGCTCTTTAGACACTAAACCATACTACCTCTCAGGCAATACCATAACAATTATGAATAGTGTTATGTGGGAAGACATATTTTTATCCTTGAAAGAAGAGAAAGGGTCTGCTGTAGTCAACGTGCCACTCCTTATGCTTGGGAAAGCACCCTTAGCAGGGCTTGTGTGAGAACCGCTATACTTGGAACACTGCGTTGTTCTTCTTGGTCAGCAGCATTCCTCGTTGTTGGGCCCTTTTCCACCCCTTGACTCAGGCCACTTGTTGGATTCACCTTGAAGCTGGAAACTGTCCTGGACCTAAATGCATAGCTTATGGCACAATAGCCACTGCAGAAATAGTTCTTCAAGCAAAGAAGGGGGAAAGGACAGGGGAGGGGGAGGGATGAAGAAAACAATAACCAAAGCAGTAATAGTTGACACTGATTTAGTACTGCAAGGACTACCAAGTGCTTTATGTATATTGTTTCGCTCAGACTTCAAAACAATCCTTTGAGGTAAGTCCTTTAGGCAATATTATCTTAGCTCTGCAGGAGAGGAGACCAAAACCCAGAGAGGCAAGGTTTTCACCCTCAGTCACACTGTTAGTAAGCAGCAGACTCAGGGATTCGAGCCCAGGTTTTCTGACTCAGAATTCTGTGCTCATACTTTTCCCACTCAATTACAGCTGCCTCTATCTTTGCGTCCTTCTTAGGCCCAGCATGATACCTTTCCCAGGAAGCCAAGCAAAAATTATTTTTGGAAATGAAATGCAAGTATTATTTCATGTTATCTAGGTGTAACTACTTCATCATAACTGCACAGCAATACCTTCCTTCATCCCTGATGGGATCTCCATCTCAGTCCACATAGCTGTTGTCCTTAACTTACTCTCTCTCCTAAAGATCCTCCAAACCTTTATATCAGTCTCAGAAGGTGAGGTTTACTTTCTTTTTTTGCTCTAACCAAGTCCCTCCACTGAAGCTCAAGATCCCATTCATGATTCTCTCTCCTCTCTTTTGAAGTGGAGATGTCTGGCAGGCATTCGTGTGCTCATTAATCAGTGAGTAATTGGTCCTCCCCCATCCGTCAGTAGAATATGGAACAGATGACATACTTCTAACATCGCTTCTTTTTAAAAAGAATTTCAATCTTGTTTTCACTGATATATTTACTTTTCATAAAACTTTTTTTTCAATTATCAATCAGTCATCTTTCTCCCACCTCCCTCAAACCACTGAAAAGAAAGGGAGGGAGGGAAGAAGAGAGGAAGGAAAGGAGGAAGGAAGGAATACAGGAAGGAGGGAAAGAAAAAAGGAAGGAAAATATGGATGGAAGGAGGGAGGAAAGAAGGAAGAAAAGAAAGGAAGAAGGAAGAAAGGAATTCAGTGAGGGAAGGAGTGAAGAAGGAAGGAAGGGATAAAGAAATATAAAATCATCTATCACATAAGAGCAGTCAAGCAAAACTCCCATATTGGTCATGTCCAAAAATGCATTTCCTACTCTTCGCATTAGTCCATCATTACTCTGTCACAAGGTGAGCAACATTATAGGTTCTCTGAAATCATGGTGCATCATTTAGTTGATTAGAGTTCTTAAATCCTTCAAAATTGTTCACTTTTACAATATTAATGTTAAAGTATAAATCATTCTGGTTCTACTCACTTCACTCTGCATCAGTTCATAAAAGTCTTTCCATTTCTCTTTGAAACTATCTTTTCCATTATTTTGAGTATTTCCTTTATCTCTCACCTCCCCATGAAGTCATCTCTTGCAATAAAGATTAGGAAAAAAAGAAAAAGCAGTTCAGAAACAAAAATCAATACATGAAAAATGCCTGACAGTGTATACAGTTGTGAATACCCATAGCTATCCACTCTTGTAAAGAAGGGAGGGGAGGTCATTTTCTCAAATCACCTCTAGAGCCGTGCTTGGTTTTTATAATTACAGAGCCACACATTACCCATTTGAAAGTAAAGAACAGTGTGTGGACAACTTGGAGTTTTTCCTATTTTTGCTTGTGTAGATTGGTCTTCTTGTGGTCTCAGCATCACCTCTCACTTCTTGCTTCCTTGGTCCTGTCCAACTTTAGTTACAGGAATACACTTGTTATAAACTTTCAATTGAATACATATTTAGAAAGTGTAACTTGAAGTGTTCCTGAGAACTCCTTAGCCTACATATTTCACATTACTCTTTCAGACACATCTCAGGTCACCTCTATAAAAAGAAAAGATTAGGAAGAATTAGTTGTAAATCCATGCAGTTTACAGAGTGAGTTCAGTCATGTGTTCTAGAAGTGACAGGCCTAGGTGTTTGCATTTTTAATATGCATATTATTCTATGTGGCCCGCAGTTACCCACTGCTGTGATCCCAGGAACAGAACAAGAGGTCAGTCCAAATATAAGGTAATTTCTGAAAGAAAGAGAAAATGCTAAGTTTGAAGACACAGGCACCAGCTCCATACTTTCATGGCTAATTATCGGCTGTGATGTAATTCAGCTTTAATTTATGCATGCCTGTTCCCTGTTTTAGACAAGCAAAAATAAGAAACAGCAGTAGGGTGGGGAAACTAGTAATTTTAACTGTCATCACTCTATCCCTTAGTTGAGAAATTTTTATAAGTTTAATCTCGTAGTTTAGATAAGTATTTGGCTGAATAATAATAATAATAATAATAATAGATGGCATTTATAACACACCTTACGGATTGCAAAACATTTTGCATACATTATCAGGTCTTATTTTCACAACCATCCTGTGATATAGGTATTTTAAATACTATTATGTCCCTTTTACAAATAAGGAGATGGAGGCTCAGAGAGGTTCATTGATTTGTCTTAAACCGAGATTTTCAAGTACAATGGAGCAAATTCAATCACTTTACTCTGACTAAAAATAGGATTAATAAGTTTTAGTAATAATTTTAGCGATCAAAAAATAATTTTATATTGTTAAAATTTATTTTAAAATATTATTTCACCTTTGTCTCAACCTTTATAATTTCTATTTCAAATAAACATTATGTGTATAATATATGATAGCAATACATGAATAGAAATGTATACGTTATTTAAACATACCCTCTGTGTATATGTATATATGTGGATATATACATACACACAAATATGCAAATATATGTGATATATATGTGTGTATATATATATATATATGTATATACACGTACATGTCTCTCTCGTAACTATCAATCTATGGGAATAAGGATGGGACCTAACATTTTATTGATATAGGAAATCCTAGATGACTAATATACCAACTGAGGTTGGCATTTGCTCTGCAGCTTATATTTTCAGAAAGTTTCCTAAGCCTCTAAAGCTACCTGAGGAGCCTATTACCTGGGAGGCAAATACTGGTATAAGGTGAAGGTGAATGGATCTGGCACCCTGAGGCTCTTATGTTAGTGGTGAGCCTTGAGAAGCTGAGGAACAAGAGGCAATACGTATTTATATAGTGTCTTCTATGTTTCAGGCACTATGCTAAGTGCCTTCCTTCCTTCCTTCCTTCCCTCTCTCCTTCCTTCCTTCCTTCCTTCCTTCCTTCCTTCTTTCCTTCCTTCCTTCCTTCCTTCCTTCTTTTTCTCCCTCCTTCCTTCCTTCCTTCCCTCTCTCCTTCTTTCCTTCCTTCCTTCCTTCCTTCCTTCCTTCCTTCCTTCCTTCCTTCCTTCCTTCTTTTCTCCATTCTTTTGGAACTGAAACTTTCAGTTCCTGTTGAAGATTGTCACAAATGTTGTTTACAAAGAACTAAATACTGTAGGCCTGTAGTATTTATGATTTTATGATATTATGAGTCCTGCAAAGTGCTTAACCCTGATACTTGACAGCTGGTCTGAGCAATGTCTCATTTTCATATTTTATAATAAGCTTATTCTGACCCAGAACCCTTTCTGTCAAAGGTAATGGTTAAAGCAGGGGTAAGGAATCTGTGGCCTTCTAGTCCTCAAGTGTGGCCCTTTGGCTGAATCCAAATTTCAGTGAAGCTGCACCTGAAGACCTAGAGGGCTACATGTGGCCTCAAGGCCACAGGTTCCACACCCCACGGTTAAGCTTTCCCACCCCTTACCTCCAACCCAGACACACAGATTCTTAGGTAGTGACCAGATCATAAAGAAAATGTCATGTGTTAAGGGCAAGGGGTGTTATGTTAAAAACCCAAAACAGATGCACAAATACGAAGGTCCAAATGAGAAGAAAAGAGCAATGAGAATCATACAGTTGAGAAAGTTTCTCATTAACCAATCAATCAAATAGTTATTGTGTCAATACTGTGCTAGACACCATGCTAGGCTCTAGGAAGTAAACAATCTCTACTTCCTCATTAAAATAGCATCCTATGAATAATAAAGGCCAGCGACTGGTGTTCTGATATGGCTGCTTGCCTCCACTCATCAAATAATTATTGAAACTCATTATTTGATGCCACAGTTAGAAATCTAGGAGTACCTTTAAAACCAGAAACCTTCTTGCCTATGTTATTGGAACTCCTTCCTTTATTAGTATAAGGTAGTATAAAGTGCTTTCTTTTCGTATGAAGAAGTTTAGTATTTAAAGGGGCAGAAAAAAAGATATTGTGTAGAAAGAAAAAGAGTTACATCAACTGCCAGAGGATTTAAGACAGTGTCTCTTTCATAGATGGACACTTTAATGCCTGAAAGAAATAGGAAAATAACTTTCAGTTTAATAGAAACTGTTAAAATATATATATAATTTTTTTTTCAGATGGGATTTGAGTGATTTTGGAAAGAAATTACCTTTAGAATAGCTATAATGACTTGAATAACTTTGTGAAAGATATAAAATCTCATTTAGATGTAAATATTTTGATGGCTTAAATGGTTTTGAAGAAAGAATATTTATTGATTAAAAATAAAAAAATATGAGTACAAAGAAAATCAGCTTTCATGAACATGGTATAAGTTACTGAATTGTGTTGAGAACATGTTAATAGCAGGAACTGCAGGAAATCAATGTTTCAGCTCATTTGCAAGTAACTGTTTTAAGACTTAAGGTGGTTTGTAAAAAGACAAATTAAGAAATCATAACTATATGAAAAATGAGAATGATTAAAGAAGGACTGCTGATCTTATAGAGTTACTTTTTCTATTTTTAAATCTTGTCAGTAACAGTAAGTCTTTGAGTACCAAGAGGCTCTGATTTAAGACACTGAGGATTTAAGAAGCTGAGAAATCACTGTGGTATCAAAGAAGTTTGCAAGAGAGGCAGATTTAGCAGGAGGTAAAAAATAACTTTGTTGAAAATGTTAAGAGAAACCATTCACCTGGCAAGAATGCTTCAGCTACAAGTTCCTGATTGGCTGACTAAAGATTTAAATTTAGTCAATAAAAACTTCAGCTCAGGGTATTGCCCATTAGCGCCACCTAGAGCTTAATAGAGGTGATACGTCTCAGAAGTGTCTTTTTCTCATTGCTTGACCTCATCTGATCTAAAATAGAGAAAAGTAGAAAGGGGGAAAGACAGATCTTGTACTTGCTTTGCTGCATAAAAAATGGTACTTAGATCAAGGTGAATGATGCAGAATCCTCTTGAGTGGGACAAACCCTGCTGGCTGTGTTTGTATAACCCAAAGAGAGTTAGCTTGACAAGTTTTGCCATTTTCTGGCTTAAAGAAACTTGTTAGCCAATTAAAAAATATATCACTTTTCCAATACCCTTTTAAGAATGATAATAAGGAAGAACTTGTAAATGTTTCTTTGGTTCAAGAATAATTGAGAAGAACGATAGAGTCCAAAAGAGTGGGAAAAGTAAAGGTGCAGAATAGATATTTAGAATCTCCAACAGCAATGTCTCAATTACTCAGTATCAACCTTTGAGAGAAACAAGGCCTCATCCACCCTTGGCAATAGAGAAAATGTAGAACAGGGAGGGGTGCAGAGGCAAACGCCATAGCAATAGGTCTTCAGAAAAGAAAGAATTGGTGGCAAGAAGAATATCTTCCCCATATACGATAGAAAAATCAGCAGTGATTGAAAAAGATAGAAAAAAGAGAGAATCAGGAAAGGCTCATGTTGGAACTGGAGCTTGAGTTGAAGTCTAAAGGAAATTAGTGATCCCAAGAGGCCAGTGTGAAAAGAGAGAACATTTAGCTATGGGGGGATAGCCTTTTCAAATACATGGAGTAGGGAGATGAAATATTGAGTGTGAGGAGTAGCAAAGAGGTCATTTGTCATATGTGAAGGGGTATAATGTCTAGAAAGGTAGTTAGAGTATGGTTGTAAAAGGCTTTAAATGAAAGAGAAATTTGTATTTGATCCCAGAGGTAATAAGTGGCCACTGGAATTTACTGAGCCCAAAGTGATATGGTCAGATATATGCATTGGAAATATGGTTTTTGTAATTGTGTGGAAGACTGATTAGAGAGGGGAGAGATGTGAAGCAGGGAGTCCATGTAAATTGATGAAGGCCTTAATTAGGGTGGTAGCCTTATGAGTAGTGAGAATAAACCAGATGAGAGAAATTTTGGATACCTTAAGTTACTGAGCCAGGAGTAGGCCTCCTAGCTACTGTCCTCAACCTCCATATTGGGTGGCTAGATAGCACAATGAATAGAGTACCAGACCTGGAGTCAGGAAGACTCATCTTCATGAGCTCAAATCTGGCCTCAGATACTTAAGTGCTGTGTGACCCTAGATAAGTCATTTAACCCTGTTTGCCTCAGTTTCTTATCTGTAAAATGAGCTAGAGAAGGAAATGGCAAATCATTCCAATGTCTTTGCCAAGAAAACCCCAAATGGGGTCATGAAGAGTCTGAAACTCTTGACTGAAGTCATGACTGAAACTACTGAGCACCACCACCAAGCTCCATACAGTTTGTGAAAGCCCCGCTTCCAGAGTTTGATTCAGTAAGTGGGCAGAAGTTAGTTAATGTTGGAGTTTTACTGACAAATTGAAAGCTAATGCTAGTGCATTGAATGTGACTAAAATAGTTTGTTGTTTGGGGAAAATGACCTTTTCAATACTCACCTGGTGAGCTCTTGATTGCAGGCTTTAGGGTATGTCAACCAGCTGTTGGATGGCTTATTTTTGTAAAACTTTATTTTTGTGGCTGATTTCAAGCTTGTCTATTCATCCTAAGTGGATTCTCATGATTGTGGTTTGGTAAAGTGATTTTCTGACTCTTAAAATACTTTACTATAGCCTTTGGGTTGCCCAAGGGTGACTTCAGTGAACAACTGAAGGTTCTTGGCACACTGATCAGTGATTAATATGCTGCATGACTATAAGGCAGAAGAAGGGCCTAAAGCAAAAGCTCAGAAACAAATGGTAATTAGCTATCCATGGTACCCATCACTGTCATCTCTACCATCCTCCAGAAGTGCAAGTCTGAGCAGAGTTGCCCTAAACGCCTCCTTTGTTCCACAGCTGCCATCCTGTGTGCTTCACTTCCTATTTGAGCAAGTTATTGGCTGCTCAGAAACATAAGTGTGTCTGAGTTTGGGAGGTCTAGATGAATGAAATATGCTGACTTGTTCACAGTAGGCATGGAGTTTTGGATCATTTCCTTTTTATTCCTAACATCCTCTCTGTAACAATGTTGCTAGCTGCTGCTGTGGAAGTGAAAGACCCAACAAGACCAGTGCACAGAAGGGCTGCCAGCACAGATTCTTTGATCTGCTTTTCTAAGGAAAGCAACTTTAAGGGGTTAACAATCTTACTTTAATTAAACATATGCACACCATTCACTTAGTTCAGGGGAGAAATCCAGCACCCTGAACTTCAGAGCAAATACAAACAGAAATTACAAACGGACACAATATAAACAGATCAACATTTCTGTCTAATCAAATCACAATACATGGTTACCAGAGAAGCACCAACATCTGGGTTTTCAAAGCTGGGTGGGGGGGCGGGGCGCTGCTTCAATGGCTTACCTACCATCTCATTAGAGACACTCTTTCGATGAGTATGCCTCCAAAGGCAAAACACCAGCCTCAGGGTTCTCATACCCTGTTCAGGGCCCTGATGGCCCAGGGCCTACTAAGCCAAAAGGCATGAGCCATGGGGCCTCACACCCTAGTTAGTAGTGAAAGGGTGTGGGCCTACCTCTAATCAGGCCTCCCTTAGTTGGCCCCACCTGAGGTCTATTGAGGAGGTAGGAGGAGTCTTTAATCCCTGATCAGCATCACAAAGGTGTGGGCCTGCCTCTAATCAGGCCTCCCTTTGTTGGTCCCACCTGAGGCCTATTCTTTCACTTACAGATTGGCCTTACACCCTCCCATACCTGCTGTGGTAAGAAGAGGTGACCAACAGAAATAATCTTAGACCTTCCAGAACTCAGCTCTCCAAGCAGCTAGCATGAAAGATCCCATGTCTATTAAAAACACAGAGAGCAAGAATTATGGATTCAAACCCCAAATCCACTAAAACGAAGATATTTTCTCTCCTCGGAGAGGCAACCTCTCCAAGTCCCTTTTGGAACTAACAGCTCAAATTTTATAAAATATCTTTTACTTTATCAGGTTTGTGTTTGTCAATGTCTGTCTGTCTGTCTGTCTGTCTATCTATCTATCTATCTAATTATAGATTTCAAGCTGAATGGACTTTATAGGTCATCTGATCTAGCCCCTTCTTTTTACAGATGAGAAAACTAAAGCCCAGAGAGCTTGAGTGACTTTTCTGCATAGGTAGGAAATAGCTGAGCTGCCATTTAAACCTAAGTCCTCTATAACTCCTCATCTGATGGTTTCTTCACTGCATGAGGGTATCTGAGGCACTCTTTAACCATCACCTTTTCTTTCCTTCTTCCTCCTCCCAACTCTCCTTCATTGAATTTAATTAATCTAGTCAAGATTGTAATTTTCTAGTTCTGGTGACAGGCATCTTTTATTAGTGATGAGTGACTCTCCCAATTGCAGATGTTCTTTTAGGGTAAGCAAGGATAATTAAATTATATCCTTGTGCTTTGCAGAAATTTCCATTATTTTTATTAATTAAATAATAGAATCATAACATCATACAGTTTCAGAAGTAGAAAGGATAACAGAGGTCATCCAGTTTAAATGACATAGAATAATCAATTTTGCTACAGCATTATTGACAAATAGTTATCTACATGGTACTTAAAGACCTCCAGTGACAGGGAACTCATTCCTCCTTCACTGCCAGATATTGATGATATTTCTTTTCTCAGATTGAGATGAAATCTGCCTTACTCTCACTTGAATACATTAACCCCATTTCTATTTTCAAATGAGATAATCAAATGAAATAATATTTATAAGTCACTTAGCACAGTGCTTGACATACAGTAGGAGTTAATAAATGCTTATGTTCTTCTCTCTTCTATGGAGGAGCAGGACAAATCTAATCCATCCTCCCCTTAACAAACTTTAAATATTTGAAGACTGCTATTTTATCTCTCATACTTCTCTCCCCAATTGATCCTTGTACAGAATGATTTAAAAATAATTCTCTTTAGGATTACTCTTATGATTCTTCATTTTGTCAATTGCTCTTCTAAAATGTAGCCCCAAATTACACACAGTACTCTTGATGTGGTCTAATTCAGGTATAATATAGCACCATAGCTCCCCTTGCTTTGGATACCGTATTACAAGATCTACCAATACAGCCTAAGATAGTCTTCCTCCTCTAGAGTCATGTTCTATAGCTTCATAATTTGGAGGTGGCCTTGTATTTTGAAAGCCTATGGCAATGTAATTCATGCTTTAGCAGTCTGTGAAAGGGTAGAAAAACTTAGAAAAGGCCCAATATGTATGTTGTCCAATGATCAGGATAGGGAAGCTCTAAATTCACCAAAAGCTTGGTTAAAGATCTATTTTTTTCAACCACAGAAATTCACATTGCGTACTATAGCAGAGAATCACTGTGATAGGTGTTGGTAAAAGAATTACGTACACCAGTGAAATCATGCATCCTTAAAGTACTGAAATGTATGATGATGTTACATATTTGGGCAGTCATGTCATGATGTCGATTCATATCGAGCTTGTAGCCTCTCAGGTCTTTATAACAGGAACTCAACACTGAAGCCATTTTTGTGAAGCTGATTGGATTTTTTAAGATAAGTATCTGAGTTTTTATGTTCTTTCATGGACCTGTGATTTTGTTCTCTAGATACTCCCTTGAACTGAACGGATCATAGACCAGTCACGTCTTTTCTTTCTATGAAGTCACATCTCCGCCTATAAATTTTCCACAGTGAGCCTAGTCAATGGGCTCATGGTCTCCTTATAGCTCTCCTGATATATGGAAGCAAATAGGAGTATGGCAGCCACCCATTCCTTATCACTCTCTGCCACTTCATTCCGGGCTCACCTCCTTTTCCAGTTATATTGGATATAACTGATAATATCCTTTACCCTGCTTCTATTGTGGATATATTTCAGCCTACTCACAGCCACTATGACCTCTCCATTGCCTTTGGAGTGAACTACAACTTTCAGTTGCTGAAGACTACATTCAATGTAGTTAATTCAGTGTTTTATAGCCAGAGAATATCCCTGGAAAATGTTGTTGTTGTTTCATGTCTAACTCTTCATGACCCCATTTGGGATTTTCTGGGCAAAGATACTGGAGTGATTTGCCATTTTCTTTTCCAGTTTGTTTTACAATGAGGAAACTGAGGCAAGCAGAGTTAAGTGACTTGCCCAGGGTCACACAGCTAATCTGTTTCTGAGGCCAGATCTGACCTCATGAAGATGAGTCTTACTGGTTCCAGGCCTAGTTGCTACCTAGTTGGTCCAGTAGGAGAACGAGATCCCTGGTGATACATCCTAGATACCAGCATCACCCACCAACTTTCAAGGGGAGCCCTCAGGGACCTGGATGCTATTGATAGAGTGATGAATGCACAATATTATCAGAAGAGTAGTGGTCCATCTCATAGACATGTAGCAGTTTCACAAGTGGATCAATTATAGTCAGAACAAGAAGAGTATCCATAAATGGTGAGAAGAACAAATTGAAATCCTTGATGCTAACTCTCAGAAACAGGAAGCAGAATGGAAAGAAAAAAAACATGAAAGAGTTGGAAGAATGGTGGGCACAGGAAGATAAACAGCTACAAAAAAGAAAAATAAATAACAGGGCAGCTGAAGAAGCTTTTGTAAATCATGTTGAAGAGACTTCTGGCACTGAATAGGAATATGTGGCTCAGCTGTGAGACTTCAACCCCAAGTCCAGCAAGCAGGTGGAGGATGTATCCTCCATGTGCTCAGTCCTCATCTCCCTCAAGCAGGCCCCCTTTGTTTGCTGAAGGGAAGCCCAGTGAAAATAATAGGATTGCAATATCTTAATCTTGCTCAATGAAGCTGTTCACAGTCATTGGATTAATTATATTGGGTTCTTTTGGATCAAACCTCTTGTTTTTAGAGTTGATCATTGTGATAGCATGCTTTCTTTAACTGTTTTCTCTCTGGCATTCCAAGTGGGAGGGAAGTGAGAACCTCTAGGATAATAGCCTCTTGTGCTTTTGTACGTTGTCATTTTCAAATGTATTGATAATAAAATTCTCTTTCAAATGGTTAAAAAATAGACCTTTATTTCGGAGAGAAGCTTGGCATCATTCAAAGCTCTAACCAGTTTTCCAAAGGCAATTCAACCAGTCTCTCCCTATTCAGTGTTTATTCAAGGCATATGTCTTAAAGGGCCAGTTCTAGAGGTTATCTGCCCAACTATATGCCATAATATAGACTTATTCTCTCTCTCTCTCTCTCTCTCTTTCTCTCTCTCTCTCTCTCTCTCTCTCTCTCTCTCTCTCTCCCTTTTTTTTTCAGTCGGTACTATTTCTGCTTGTGAGCTGGCATGTTTCTACCTTCCTTTTCTCCACCCTCCATCCCTATGCTGGGAAATAGTTAGACTTAAATTCTTGGCTTCCTGACCCTCATTTCTCATTAGGCAATTCATAGTACATCCTCATTTCAGTGGTCCATCATACCCTTTGTCTAACCCATTTGGTGATTGGGAATTCTCCTGCTAATCACATGTCAGGTCTTTGTCTAAAAACTGCATATAAGTCTGAGCCCTTCCCTGTGTTGCTTCAAGCCTTTGATTGAGATAGGCATCCTGATGCAAATCAGAATCATCCATGTTGCCCATGGAATTATGGGGCAATGGAGGCCAAATTCTTTTGCTGTTTCCTGTTGACATATTTTCCTCATATGACTGCTAGCTCTGTGTGGCAGTGTCACTTTTCAGAAATAACTGCCTCCCCTTTTGTACTGTATTGTCCTTAACCTTCAAGCTCTAGTTCTGTGTGTGCGCGTTGTGTCCTTAATCCAACCACTACAAGCCATGATCACAATTAAAACTATGGACATATAAACCCAAGATCCCTGGGAATAACAGTTCCCTCCCAACCCCTTCTTTCAACTACCAGTCCTACTTCTAGCCCAGCCCCTAAAGCTATCATCCTGGAGAGCAACACTTACACAGACGAAACATTACATCTATCTCTGCAGGTGCTGCAGCCCCAGGTCTTCAGAAGCTAAAAATATTGAAAAAGCCGATAAGACATTTTTACTGCTAAATCTCTTGGTACCATCAAATTGCTCAGCATGTATGGTTTTATCAATGGAAATGACACTAAAAAATATGCATTACAATGTTCTTTGCTACTGCACCGTAGGGAGCACTAGGGCCTTTCCATCTGACTTACAAATGAAACCTTCTAGATGTGTTGAAATCCTCTGCAGCACTGTGAGCTTCTTAGGAGCAAGGACTGTCCTTTCTATTTGTATGCCCAGTACTTTGCACATAGTAAGTTCCTAATAAATGCTTTTTCACTCATTTATTCAGGACATCTAGAAGTTGTCCTGGTTCTTCTATATCTATGAAAAGATTACCCCTAATGAACCCATTACCTATATTTGACAAATCTTTTCCATTTTTCATCTCTTTGTTGTCCTTCCAGTTTCACCCTGAAAAAGTTCTCAGACTGATCTGGCTCAATTAGGAGTCTCATCAAGCTTAATGAAAATTTGCTTTTCCTTCTACCATTACTCTGTTGTATGGGGCTATGCTACTCATTATCTTCCATTATCCATTTCCACAAAACTTTACAAATGAGTTTACATTCTAAGCTAATGTTTTTTTGGCTGCCTAATGTCTCTGGTTGGCAAGGAGACCAATTGCTTGCTGCCTGAGGAATTTTCTTGGCTCTTTCGGTGCCTTCTTTGTAGCAGTTAAATTACATTGCCTAAATTCCTTAATAAATGATAATAGTTTGTGGTCATGGGTTATTTTATCAATTTCCAATTTTCAGCATCAATGCTTTATTTAAGTAGGTTGCATTTATCTGCCACTTCCAGCTTTGTATCATCTTTGAATTTGTTGAATATACTATCTATGTCTTTAACACAATCAATAACAGATATGGTGAACAAAACAGGGTAAACAGGAATCCCTCAGGCATAGGGGAGATTTCCCTTCAAATTCAATAACTTTCATTTTAATGAACATTTATTAAAACTCTAGAACTAGATATATAAAGTTAAATATGAAGTAATACCTACTCTCAAGGACTTTGTAGTCTCTTGGGGTGATAACATATACTAAGTATATAATAAAAAATAACTTGAGAAGGGAATGAACAAGTAGGGTGATCAGAAAAGGTTTCATGATGTAGGTTGTATCTGAACTCAGCCTTGAAGGAAGATAAGGATTCACAGAGTTAAAGTTGAGGACAGAGTACATTTCAGACATAGGTGACAGTTTGTAAAAATTCATGAAAGTAGGAGATGAAATAATGAGTTCGTGGAACAGTTAGGATTCTAGTTTGGATGGAGGGTGGAGAGTGCAAAGTGAAGTGATAGGCTGGCAGTACTGCTGGGATACAGATTCTAAAAGACCTTAGATGCCAGGTTAAGAAATTTGTGTTTTATCATGGAGAGACAATATGGAGGCTCTGAAGATTTATGAGCTGAAGAATAACATAGTCAAACCCGTCCTTTAGGAAAATTGTTTTGGTAGCTGTGCCATGATAGATTATAAATGAGAGATTGGAATCAAGGAGACTAATTAGTATGGCACTACAGTAGTTCAGGTAAAAAGAGGTAAAAGTCTGAGTTAGGATGGTGACTAAGTAAGTGCAGATATAGGAAAACCTGTGAAAAATCTTAAAGCAATTGAAAGACTTAGGAACTGATTGCATAGAGAGGGGGAAGGAGAGAGGAAAATGTAATATGTCTCCTGGGTGACTGGAGGATGGTGAAAAATAAGGAGCAATAGTTTTAGAGGTGTTAAATTCTACTTTGGATGTTGCTTTTTAGATGCTACTGGGATGCACAGGTAGAAATGTCCAATAGGGCAGTGGTTTTATATATATATAAAATGTATATATATATGTGTGTGTGTGTGTGAGTGTATACATGTGTGTGTGTATATATATATATCTAATATACTGATATATATATATATATACATATATATGTACATATATATCAGTAATCAGCTTAAGGATAATACTTGAATATATGGGAGCTGATGAAATTCCTTTTGAAAAGAATATATAGACGAAAAAAGGACCTAGCGCAGAGTTTGAGGGGACAGCTAAGCTTAGGTGATAGGAGATGGGCTATGAATCAGCTAAAGAGACTAAGAAAAAAATGGTCAGAAAGGAAGAAGGGAAAACAGGGGCTATGAGTCTTACAGAACCTAAGCATCCAGGAGTAGGGAGTGGTATTGATAAATAATCTCAAAGCCTTCAAAGAGGTCAAGGATAATGAAAACTGAGAAAAGGACTAAGAAGTTGAGAGAATTTGCCAGCATGTGAAACTGAACTTTCAGTAGATTAGCAAGGCTTGAAGTTAGATGGCAGTGGGTCGAAGTGAGTGGATGGATGAAGAAACAGGGGCAGTGAGTACAGATGATCCATTACTCTGAAATATTTGGTCCTAGTCAATGATAAAATTCCAAACTTATATAAAAATGCAGTCATATCTTCCCATTTTTTAAGAAGGACATTATAAGAGACTTTGCTAAAGGCCTTGAAGAAATCTAGATATGATATAGTCATGAAAGGCAAGGTGGTGTATCAGAAATTAAGGTGGGACTTTCTTTTACTGTTTCCTCTTTTAGCACTTATTTAATCAAGTGCCCTTGAAGAGTCTGGCCTTTGTTTCTTTGATTGGATCAAGAGTCTTTGATGACCTCCTTGCCTCAAGGGAAAGCCTGGTTTGCATGGGTTTGGGTCACATATTTTTGACGCTTGAGGCCTTTAGGCCATGTGGGTTTGAGTCGAATGTTTGTGACTCTTTTAGGTCATGTGTGTGAGTCGCATGTTGTAACGCCCTTTGACCTTGAACAGAATATATAAACCCAGAGGTTGGCATTTTCCCTTGGGGCTCTCACTCACTGGAAGAGTGGCATGTGACTTGAAGAAACTCTGGGTAGCTGTTAAAGAGAACCCCCGACTTGTAAACCCAGATGTTGGTGCTTCTCTACTAACTATGAATTGTGATTTGAATCAGACAAGGTCTGTCTGTTGACGTTTGTAGTTTCTGCTTGTATTTGCCTTGAAGTTCAGGGGGCTGATCTTTTCCCCCTGAAGTTAGTGACTGATATATGTATGTTTAATTAAACTGAGATTGTTAACCCCTTAAAGTTGCCTTCCTTAGTAAAGCAGATCAAAGAACCTATGCTGGCAGTTCTTGTTGCTGGTCTTGTTGGGTCTTACACCCTACAACAGCTGCTAGCTGAATTGTTGTTACAAAAATGGCATAGCCTGTAGGATAAACAGATTGTTAACCCCTTAAAGTTGCTTTCCATAGTAAAGCAGATCAAAAGAAGCTGTGTTAGAGGCCTTCTGTGTCCTGGTTGTTGGTTTTAAACAGCCACAGTAGTGGCTAGCGAATTGTTGTTACAGGTGGTAAAGTAGAAAGTGGACCAGGATTGGAGTGAGAAGGCTTAGGTTTAAATATTACTATTATCACACACTTACTATTTATATGACCATGGGTAAATCACCCCACATTCTGAACCTCAGTTTTTTTTAATGTGTAAGATAGTTTAAATAATTGCATGATTACTAACATGCTACATATTACTATGCCATAGTATACTATAGTACTACACTACAGTATACTATACATACCATAGTATATAATATTATTTCTAAAATTATATACTATTTATATTAATAAACAAATATATTATTTATATTTTATCTATTATGCTGTGCATAATATACAATTTATAATATATTATAATTTTGTTATTTATATGTAGCAATATTATCCTTCTTATATACTCTGTCAGACTTTAATATTTCAATTCTTCAAGGTCCTGTAATTTCATATTTGTGAGTACTCCTTCTATAGACGTAGATTACTGGATATACCTGGAGAAGTGCTAAAGATGAAAAAGTTATCATATTACTATGCTATATGCATACTATAGTATGCAATATTATTTATATAGTGATATATTGTTTATATTAATAAATAACATATTATATATATTTTATCTATAATATATAATATATAGTTTATAATATATTATGACTATATTATTTATAAATAGCAATATTATCCTTCTTATATACTCTGTCAAACTTTAATATTTCAATTCTTCAAGGTTCTGTAATTTTATATTTGTGAATATTCTTTCTACTGACATAGATTACTGGATATACTTGGAGAGGTGCTAAGGGTGCAAAAGTTATCATCCCACCGCCAGAATGGTGATGGGCACTTCTGAATATGCAGGCCATCATCAGGACTGTGCTCCAAGCCTTCTCATTTTAGTAGAGCCTGACAGAGGTTTTGCTCTATTGGCATCTACTCTTTCAGAATACAGGGTAACATTCAGAGATTGGAGTAAGTGCTTATGCAGTGCAATCCCTTACTCACTAATTTTCAGTAAACTTTGAGCACTATATAGTAATCATAGAATTCTATCTTAAGTATTCACAAGTCTTCTTATTGATAACCCTTTTTCCAAAATAATTTTTATTGCTAGGATTCTGGTCCCTAGATCTCCCCCTGTATAGTCTTGGTATCCCTGGAGCCAGCTGGTATATTGAGCAGCATTGAGGCTGAACTCCTTTCCAGCTGAGGCATCTCTGTGAATGGTAGATGTTTTGCCAGTATACTGGTAATTATCTCCTCCAGAAGGATGTTTCACAAAGTTCATGGACACACTGCAGACACAGGAACTATCTTTCTTCTTGGTTTTTGCAAGACCTCACTTTAGGATAGATTTATCAATAGAAAGAACATGAACCACAGGTCTGCTTGCAAAAGTGATAACTTCCTTTGGGCCTGAAGGTTGCTTCATCAGAGTCTCTTTTTATTTTGTTTTGTTTTAGGACCAGAGAAGATCACTGTGCCATAGTTTCCAGTTGCAGCAAAAAAGTTGCCTGTGTTACCAGGCTTTTCTTCTAGGCACCACACAATGATAACTCTTAGGTATTGTGTCAAGTAGGAGGGCTTTGCCAATATTAATCTGAGATTTCTTAGGCTGGGCATATTGGTACATAGCTATAATCCCAGCTGACAGGGAACCTGAGACTGGTAGATTTCTTGAGCTTGGGAGCTATGAGCTGTAGTGGGTTAAGCTAGTGGACTATTCATATTAAATTTGCCTTGATATAATGAGTCTCTGGTTCTGGAAGGCCACTATGTTGTCTAAAGAGGAACAAAACAGCCCAGGTCAGAAATGAAAAAGTTCAAAACTGTTGTGCTGCTCAGTAATGGAATTAGGTCCATGAAGAACCACTGTACTTCTGGCCTGGTAGAGATAGGGAGACCCAATCTTCCAAACACCACCAGCAACAACAACAAATAATTCACAATCTGAGTTTTCTTTCCTTAGTACATAAACTGACTGATGTGGAAGGCCTTAGGGGAAATGAACAATTTTTTCTTCTTCTTTAGCTGGAAAAGATCCCAGAAAGTTATATTTTTAAGGGAAGACCCTCAATTTAGGTAATGGTTCATAATTCAGGGATCAGTAAACTATGGTGTCAGGGCCAAATCCAGCCCACCATCTATTTGTGGATGGCCTATGACCTAAAAATAGTTTTTATATTTTTGAATATGACAAAACTTTTTAAATTACATATAAACCATTCTTAGCTTAGGCACACTAAAACAGGTGGAGGACTGAATTTGGCCTGGGGGCCATAGTCTGCTTACTCCTAGTTTATATCCTTCATGGTATGCTTGATGCAGTCATGCCTTGCAGTAAAGTCTATAGCCCACATTTTGGTGGCCTCCATCACATGCTTCAAGAGGGGGGTAGAAGACAGAGCCATAGATAGCCATCCATTTTTTTTAAATCAGGATAATTCTTCTCTCTCTCCTCTTCTGGAGGGCCCCCTCCTTTTTCCCTTGATTCAGAGAATCACAAAAATCCCAGAGTTGATAAAACTTTAAGTTATTTATTAGAATAATTAACAATTACAATAAATAACAATTACAATACAACCATTGCAACAAATAACAATTTATTACAATAATAGGGCCGGGGACTAGACCTGTAATTTCATTGGCATAGGGAATTCCCAAAGGTGAAAACTCCTACTGGTATAGGTCAGCTCCTTCTCTGCAACAGTCTCAAAATATGTTCTAGAACACAGAGAGAGGTTGCCCTGGATCACACAGTCTATACATGTCAAAGGTGGGACTTAATCCAGGTCTTCAAGGCTCTAAGTCTGGCTCTCTGTCCTCTGCACCACATGGCCTTTCTATTCCAACCCATTCATAAACAAAAATTCCCCTCTATGAGAGTTTTGGTAAGTGGTTATCCAGCCTTCACATAAAAGACCATTGGTAAGAGGAACCCACTACTACACAAAACCACCCTTCCCACTTTAAAGTACTTTTATGGTCAGGAATTTTTTTCCATAAATCTGCCATTCTTCATCTATTGTTTTTAGGCTGATGCCCAGGGCAAAGGAGAAGAAACTTAATCATTCATTCATGGACAAGACACCCCATCCAAAATTTGAAGTTAGCTACCTTGACACAAGAGCTTGTCTTTGCAAAGCAACTGACAGTTTCATCAACTAATATTTGTATGGCATATTTGGAAGCCCTCTCCCCATCCTGTTTGTCCTCTTGTGGGCCTTCTCTCGCTTGCCAGGGTCATTTCTACAAGATGGTGCCCAGAACTGAACACAATACTCTAGATGTGGTCTGGTCATAGCAGAGTATAATAGAAATTCTTTGTGAATACTAGGCCAATCAATGATGCCTTTTCTGGCTGTCATGTTTCTCTATTGATTTGTATTGAGCTTTCTGAAATCCCTCAAATTCCTTGTTCTACAAATACTGCAAAAAGAGCTGTGTACTTTGCAGTGTAATTCAATCTTGCATGATGTATTTCTAGGCCCTGTTAATTTTTAAAGTATTTCTTCCACCCACTTTTCTGAAATGAGACCTTTTTTATGTTGGCTATACTATGCAATACAAATATCTCAGCTGCAATGTGTAACTAGATTTTAGTAGGAGAGAAATTGCTTATCTCTATAGAACTGATGGCCAATTTCAGTATTATATTGTTCCTTTTCCACCTCCCTTATCTCTATATCCTCAATCATTATTTTAAGCCCCTATCAATCCCATGTTTCCTTTTTCTTCTCTCTCTCTACAGTGAAGTTGCAGAACTGGTCTTTAACATAGAAAGTGGCCACCTAAAAAGTATGATTTTAGGGCCTCTAGGAATGCCAATTGCAGGAAAATATATTATCCTTATACCATCCTTTCTTCCCTACTCCGGCTCACTTTGGAGATTTATTCTTTCCCTGCTTGGACTGGAAGCTTCCCTCAGTGGAGGTAGAACTTTAATCTTTGATTCATCACCAGGACTTAGGAAGGCTTGGCTTCCATTTCTAGTTCTGTCATGAATTTCTCCTACTTCCTGAATTTCCCTTAGGTATAACCTGGCATGCTCAACTATCACTGACCCAACCAACAGCTTAATTAATATTATGATTTACTGTTATTCAGACACTTTCAGTTGTGTTTGGTTCTCCATGTCCCCATTTGAGATTTTCTTGGCAAGGATACTGGAATGGTTTGCTGCTTTCTTCTCCAGCTCATTTTTACAGATAAGGAAACTGAGGCAAACAGGGTTAAGTGACTTGCCCAGGGTCACACAGCTAGTAAATGTCTGAGGCCAGATTTGAACTTAGGAAGAGGGGTCTTTTGATTCCAGGCCTGGTGCTCTATCCACTGCACAACATAGCTACTCACATATTTTGTTTTGCATTCTCCCTTATGAGTGCCAAGAATAGGTACATGTAAAGAACATAGATGAAGAAGTACACATGAAAGGAACATGTGTACATGTAGGGAACTTGTCCAAAGGGCATACACATGGGGATCATATGTATTTAAGGAAGGTGTCTGGAAGGCAGCTCATACCTAGAATGCTGGAAGGACACCATTGTCTTCTAGTGACATCCTTGCAGTGCTCACATTGGGCCAGATCTCCCATTGGTCTACTAGATTAATTTCATAGTCTCTACTGGACCCTGTTTGACTGGACAAGTAGTTTCTTCCAGAGGTACCCTTACCGATTTCATCGGCTTTCAGATGAAATCCTGTACTCTCAAGGAAAGCCTTGGTTTTCAAGGGAAGAGTAGCTGCTGTCACGGTTTTTCAGCTTAATCCCCATAGGATTTCCTCTTTTAAAAAAGGATTCAGAAACCCATGTCTAGGATCAAAAAATGCCCCTCTTCACATTTTCCTTTCTTATTCTCTTAGCATCTTTGTGACTCCCCAGAAAGGGAGAAGGAGTGATGCTCATATGCTTGAGAAAGTACCTAGTCTGTTATGTTAATGGTGCTAAAAAGATGGCTGGACTATGTTTCTTGATAGCTTCCTATCAAGACATTTTGGTTCAATTCAACAAGTATTTATGCAGTATCTACTATGTGCCAGTCAGTGTGCAAGGTGCTGTGGATACAAATACTAAATGAAATAACCCCTGTCTCCAGGGGGGGGGCCTTACATTCTGTTGGGGGGAAATCAATATGTACAGATGCAAAATATATATAAAGCAATTTCTGGGGGAAGATCACAGACTCACTATAAAGGGCACTTTGTTAACAACAGTGCAGGGTTTCTGAAGGCACAATTGAAGGGTAGGGAAAAGAAGCATAGGGATACCGGAGAATCACAGTGATTCTGAATGGAGTAATAGGACAGTAGCTTGTCCCTCTCTACACAGGAGCAAAGAGTAAATTATTTTCATAAAATTTAGGCATGTTCAGTCATGAGTTCAGAAGGCTCTGCCCTGAGATCCTAACAATATCCCCACAATGCCACTTCTATCCTTAACTAGTTAGGTCCATGCTGGAGAATGTGAGCCAACTTCAATATTAACCTCTAAAAGTCATATTTGGTGAGTTCAAGCAGTCTGACATAGTGAAGAGAGCACTAGAAATAGAAAACTCTGAGTTCAAGTCCCGCTTCTCAACTACCATTTCCAAACCACACCATCTATACTCTAGGCATCATTCTCATCATCCATATCCCCCTTGGAATGACAGTTACAACAGATGCTTAGATTCTGATCCTTGAATCATCCTGGACTTTAATACATGAACTTTTGCCTTCTCTTTCCTCGAACCAAGCCTCTCCATCACTTCTTGACTACCATCTCTAAACAATGCCAGACCAAGTACCTCTGTCCTTTCCTTACAGCCCATTTTCCAGCTCCCCTTTATATACCGTCTTCCCTCACTAGAACATAAGCTTCTTGAAGTCATGCATTCTCATATGTGTATCCCTCGTGTTTAGCGCAGTGCATGAAACACAGTAAGAACTTAATAAATACTTTGTCATTCATTCATTTGTTCATTCAGATCTGCCGCTTACCAGCTGTGGGACCGTGAGTGAAGCCTTCAATCTTCAATTTCCTCACCTCTAAAATGAGAATAATATTTGTATTATTCTGCTTCATAGGATTGTGATCAGGTTCAAATGAGATAATGTATGCAAAAGTACTTTGTTCCTGTGAGGGAAATCTGATGTAAACAACACACAATAAGCATAAAAGCAAATGCTTTTGGCTTCTTCATTTTTGGAATTTCATCACACGCATTCTGGTTTTCTTTTGATAATAAATTGAATCAACTTCCTTTCAAGAGTGCTGGAAGTCCTTTACTAAAGTCCTTTACTAGAACTCTCTCTCGGTCTCTTATCAATAGGATAAACTGGCAAAGATTTTTGAAAGGTGATTTGAATGTCAGGTTTTAACATCGGATTCAACCAGATAACAGATTCCACTTATGTGCATTATAGGTGCATTACAGCTGATCCAATGATGAGAGATACTTTCCTTGTGCAGAGCAATTTTCATTCTTGAATTTCAAGGCACTGTCTCCACATTTTGTGAGTGAGAAACTGAGCCAAATAGTGATTATAAAACTAAAGCGACAGTTGGCATTGAGTGTAGCAATAGTGAAGCAAGAGAAAGAGCTTTTATTTCCACACACATTTCTACTATTTCACCGTCATTCTCAAGGAGATTAATTGATATAATTAATGGTGCATACATTGGGTATTGCTTGAAATATGTTACACAAATGAGAAATCTGTATCCCCAAAATGATCACTCCAGACCTGCATGATGGCAGGTACGATAAAGGAAAAATATTGGAGGGAATCATTCAAAGCCTAAAGTCACTTCAAGAGACTCTTCTGCTCTGTGCTCTGTATTTGAGGAAGTTCAGAATTTGAATAAGATACTGTGTCTGCCTTCTTGAAATTTACTGCCCAGTAAAGGAACATGACACAATGACAAATGAAATTAATACAAAATCATTTGTGCCACATACATAAGAGAGATGTAAGATAAAATGTGAGGCCTGAGAGTGAACCAGGAAGATTTCATGAGAGAGGTGACATTTTAGCTTAATATATGGGTAGGAATATAATAGGCAGAAAGAAAAAGAAGGACAATAGAGAATGCTATGAAAAAAGCCACAGGGTTAAGAAGGCAGGGAGCAATGACTAAGCCAATTTGGTTAAAGTAGAACAGAATAGTCCTATGAGCTAATTCTGAAAAGATGATGTGAAAGGCCTTCAATACAAGGGCTAGGAAGTTTGAATTTTACTCAGTAGGCAACAGGCATCCCTAAAATGACCTTGAACAGATGAGTGAGATATCAGAATGCCATGATTGTTTATATTTCTATTTGTCACACTTGGCACAGCATCTGGTATATAGTAAGCATTTACAAAATGTTTTATCTGTAGGATCTATTGGTTTATTTAAAACTTCAGTATTTTTAATATCTGTGCTTTCATTGATGTGGGAACCCCCTATGCCAGAAGTAGCAGATTGCTACTTCTCTATATCTTAGCAGATTTTCTTCATGAAGTATTCTGGCATAAAATTTTACTAGACTGTGATGAATAGAATAATTAGCCCCTCCCAACTTAATAAGACTAGTCTTATAGTCCATCACTGGACCCCATCCTCAAAGCCTTCCAGCTTTGTAAAACCTGCTAGTGTTTGCATGTCACTATAGCCTTGAGGATTTAGGGTTAGCACCATCAGGTAGGAAATAGAACTGTGATTTCAGTTGTATTGGGAATTGAGGGAAGGAAACTGCCTTTACCCATGTGGGTTGACACCTCTGAAATTTATAGTCTTAGAGAGTTGTCTAGGGCACCGATGGGTCACATAGCCAAAAGGTATCAGAGACTGGACTCAACCCAGGGCTTCTGGCTTCGAGGCTGGATCCCCATTTACTACACCACCCTTCAAAACACAATAGTTTACATGAAGTATATAGATCTTGCAGTGGGAAAGGAAGATATTTCAGAATTTTATTGCAGCAGTCCAGAGAAGTGGTAATGATGGCTTGTATTAGCCATTAGGTGGAATAAATAGAAGGGAAGGGATGCCATATATGAGGAACATTACAAAGGTAGAAATGACAGGACTTGGCAAAAAAATTAGTTATGAGTGATGAGATAGAGGGTTAAGTCAAATACAACCACAGAGTTTTAAAATTTAGGAGAACGAGTTAATGGTGAGAATATTACTGAGAGAAAGAGTAAGGTCAAAAGGAAGAAGTACCATGGAAAATACATTTCCATCCAGGGATGGGAATAAGGAATTGAGCTGTAATCATCATGCTTTTAAAACAATTCACTGATTTTTTAATCACTATTATTGAAAGGGAGAAGAAAACCTTTATGTCAGAATTGGTGACCTTGATTTTAGTATTTCTTGTTGTGAGTTGAATGGTACCCACAGTATCTCTTTCCTTTCAGCTACCGTTTCCAAACATTGCTTTCCATTACCTTTTCCACAGTGTATATGAGTGGGGTTGAATATGAATGTCACAGAAGTTAAATGAGACATGTTTGCTGAAATCCATGCTCATCCATCTTTCTCCCCCCAAAAAAGTCTCTGACTTTTCTATCGCCAAATAAACAAAAAATAACCTTGGGGCAGACGTGACAAGCTTGATTCTGAATCTGTTTAATTTGAGATACCTAGGAGAATCTTGCAGGAGGTATCATGCAGACTGCTGGAATCATGTGTGCAAAGCTTAGAAGAGAGGTCGGGCAGAGAATCAGGTTTATGAATGAGCTGGACGGAGGTGGCAGTTGAAGATATGGGAATGATTGTTGTCAAAGGAAAAAAAAATATATAAAAGAGGGTTGAGGGAGTATGGTGTAGTGGAGAGTTTGAGACTTAGAATCAAGGAGAACTAAATTCCAATCTTGCCTTGAAATATTTATTAGCTATGTGATGCTGGAAAATTCACTTAACATCTCTGGGCCTCAGGTTGCTCAATTGTATAATGAGAAGGCCAGGATGAATGACTACTAAGTTTCTTTTTAGTTCTAAATCTACAATTGTATGACCTTAAGACTGTATGGGCAGCTAGGTGGTGCGGTGGGTAGAGCATTGGGCCTGGAGTCAGAAAGACCTAAGTTCAAATCTGGCCTCAGACACTTAGTAGCTGGGTGACCGTGGACAAATCATTTAACCCTGTTTGTCTCAGCTTCCTCATCTGTAAAATGAACTGGAGGAGGAAATGGCAAAGCACTCCAGTATCTTTGCCAAGAAAACCCCAGATGGAGTCAGGAAGAGTTGGACACAACTAAAACCCTTGAACAACGATGATTGTGTGAAGAGGGAGAGAATGAAAAGCCAGCCAACAGAGACAGAGAAGAATTGGTTATAGTATAGTATAAGAATTAGAAAAGTATGCTGTTCTTGAAGCCAAGAAAGAAAGGAGTATTCTTAAGGAGAAGGTAGTCAGTGGGGTTAAATGTTGTGGAGTGTTCAAGACAGATGAGGCCTGGAATAAGGCCAAATTCAGTGAGCAGAAAACAGCAGTGATCTTTGAGAGAACAGTTTGGGTGGAGTGGTTGGGAGGGAAGCCTACGTGTAACAGACTGAGAAGCAAGTGGATAGTGAAACAGGGGGTCAGATGTAGGTGACTTTTTATTATTACATTTTGTTTTAATATCGTTGACAAACTACAAACAAAGTATACTCCCTGAAAACTTTAATCAAGACAATGTGAAGTATTTAGAGTTATAGATTTAGAACTGTAAGAGGTCTCAGAAGCCAATGAGTTGTCTTGTCACTTTACAGATGAGGAAACTGAAAGTTAGGGGACTAAATGACTTGCTCAGTCTTATACAAGTAGTGTGTGGCACAAACAAGTATTTGAACGCAGGTCCTGGGACTCCAAGTCAGTACTCATTCCACTGTACTGATATGTATATATTTTATATGTACATATAAACATATATATGTATATGTATGTATATTTTTGCCCTTTTAAAATTTTCCCCTTGAGAAAAAAGTAGTTATGTGTTTTTACTCTGAACAAGGTAGTACTGATAGTCACTCATTGTGTTTAACCTGTGTTTTATTGCTATTTAATGCTCTGTAGCTGGGTGGTGTGGTGGGTAGAACACAGGTTCTGGAGTCAAATAGACCTATGTTTAAATCCAGCTTCAGACACTGATTAACTGTGTGATCCTAGGCAAGTCACTTAAACCTATTTGCCTCAGTTCCTCATCTGTAAAATGAGCTGGAGACAGAAATGGCAGATCACTCTAGTATCTTTGCCAAGGAAACCCCAAAATGGGGTCACAGGGAGTTGGACACCATTAAAACAACTGAAAAACAACAACAGCAAAGACTATTTTTAAAGGCTTGTGATTGTGGAAAGGAAGAAAGTGATGAATGATAGCTAGATGGGATATACGGACCTATCAAAGGCCTTTGTAGAATTGTGGAGAGCTGGGTAGGTTTATAAGACAATGGAAAGGAACAAGTAGAGAGGGAAAGATGGAAGATGTGTGCGAGAGTATGGTAGTTAGAGCAAGTCCTAGAGGAGGTAAGAGTAGAAGGCAGTATGGTAGGGAGTTAGTCTTGGTGATGTGTGTGGATACCTCTTCCTTCAAAACAAAGCAAAAGAGGGGAGAATGGGTGACAATGCTGAAAAGTTTTGAAGAATAGACCATTATGGGAGATTCCATCAGTTTGCCTCATTCTCCTCAGTGCTGTAGGAGGCATCACTATCGGTAAGGTTGGAGGGAATTTATTATGTACTTGTTGAAACAAAGAGGAAATCGTTTGGAACTATCGCTGTGGGAAATCATAGCAGCAGCAACAGTAATGACAAATTTATACAGTGCTCCAAGCTTTACAGAACACTTTATTCCTCCCCCCAAAAAGCAACAAAATCCATTAAAGTAGATATTCAGCCATCAATCGACCAACTAATGTTTATTTAGCATCTCTTACGTGGTAGGCACTTTGCTAGGTACTAGAGCTAGAAGGACAAAAATGAAAAATCCCTGCCATCGAAGAGCTTTCATTCCTCTGCATAGTGCAAGTATTATGATTTCTAGTTAATAGACGAGGAAACTGAGATTTGGAAAGATTAAGAATATTTCTCATAGCTATCTGGTTAATAGGCATTAGAGCTGGAACTAAAATCAAGGTTTCCTGAGTTGAATCCAACAATAAGGTCTAAGGTGACATTATAGAGGGGCAGCGAGGTGGCACAGTGGATATCTTCATGAGTTCAAATCTGGCCTCAGACGCCTGTGAGCTGTGACCCTGGGCAACTCACCTAACCTTGTTTGCCTCAGTTTCTTCATTTTTAAGATGAGCTGGAGAAAGAAGAGGTAAACTACTTCCGTATCCTTGCCAAGAAAACCCTAAATGGGGTCACAAAGAGTTGTACATGAACAAAAGCTGTTTGGAAAATTAGAAAATAGTACGATAGAAACTAGGCATAAGGGGCAGCTAGGTGGCTAGTGAGTAGAGAACTGGCCCTGGATCAGGAGGACCTGAGTTCAGATCCGGCCTCAGACACTTGATGCATGTGCTAGGTCTGTGACCTTGGGCAAGTTGCTTAATTCCTATTGCCCTGCCAAAAAAACAAAAACCCATAAACTAGGCATAGATCAACATCTTATACCATAAGCCAAGATAAGTTCAAAATGGGCACACAATTTAGACATAAAGGGTGAGACTATAAGCAAATTAGAAGAACGAGGAATAGTTTACCTATCAATGTATGGAGAATGGAAGAATTTGTAACCAAAAAGGAGATAGAGAACATCAGGAAAGGCAAAATTGATAATTTTAGTTATGTTAAATTAAAGAAAGTTTTTGCACAAACAAAGCCAATACAACCAAGATTTGAAGGGAAACAGAAAGCCAGGAAACAATTTTTACAGTCGGTGTCTCTGATAAAGGCCTTATTTCTAAGATATGTATAGAACTAATTCTTCTTTAAAATGTAATGAATGTGGAAATATGTTTAATACGATTGTACATGTACAGCCTATATCAGACTGCACGTCATTTCGAGGAGAGGGGAGCAGAGGGAGGGAAAGGAAATTTAGAACACAAAATCTTATAGAAATGAATGCTGAAAACTAAAAACAAACAAGTAAATAAATAAAAAGAATTGGACATGATTGAAAAACAACTGAACAACAACAAATGGAACAAATGACATTCTGGAACAGAAACTTTTAATGAGTGAAACCAACATTGCTAGGTGACCTCCCACAGTAAGGCTGGAAGATGGCTAGAATTGTAGTATACTTTTTATATAATATTTGTTTACATAAGTTGTAGGAAACTGTAATTTCTACAAAGGCAGAAAGCTATGTCTTAATTATCTTTGTATCTCCTCCACTGACTAGTCTAGTGTTTTGAACATAGTAGGCATTTAATTAATAGTTGCTTAATGAATGATTGAGTGACTCAGTTGCTACTTCATTAATGGTAGCATGAAATAATGGAAAGAAAATTGCTTTGGTAATCTGAAAATTGGGTTCTAGTCCTGCTTCTGTGATAAATTAGTTTTATGTACTTGAACAGCTGTCTTAGTCTCTCTGGGCATTAATGTTCTCTCAAGTGGAGCTGTCTGGAATGATGTAGAGGAGACATGTTCAGGTACAGGTTAGGATAGATGACCTTTGAATTTTATTAAAATGTAAGATTTATAGTAGAGTTTCCATATAAGTAACACAAAATGGTAACTAGCTTTTCTTGAAGGAAGGTTTCTGCATTTGAGAGTAAAATCAAAAGTGTGAGGACTGTGATATTTAATGTTCCCATTTTTGTTCAAACAACTTAAAACATTCCAACTCTAAATCAACATGATTCTCATTTCTAAGGTTTTTTCCAAGCCAAACACTGTGTGGATAATTTTCAGGCTGTCTCCTTCCCAGTCTTTTTGGAACAATCAAACAAAACATATATAATGTACTTTTTAACCATACAGTGCCATGTAAATGTCATTATTTTATTAGTAAGTCTAAACAATGGCTTATATAACAGTGACCTGGAGTGTCTTTCTACCTGAGGCTTCAACTACAAGCTCAATTGAATGAGGGATGCAACCAAGAGAGAGTTTCAGGGCACCCTGGAGTTTGGAAGTAAGGGTCAATTTATACTCCTCAGAACAGATGTCAGACATAGTTATCTTCAAGTAGTTCTGCCCGTTGGGAATATCTTCAAATAGAAACATTGAGATTATGTAAAATGGGATGAATGATCATTGGAGGATCAAGTTAAGAGGGTTAAATTTGTGGGGCAGCAGTTACCCAATTTATTATGACTTTTAGTTTTGATGGACTCATTCAAGCACTAATTAGCAAATTAAAAAATTAATCTGAATAGATGTTCTATAAAGCTTTAATCACAAAGACATCTACTCAAAGCCACTTTGTTGTATATAGATTTGTAGGTACAGATTAGAATAGAATGAATGGTGTCAGGATCCCACTCCCAACTCTTCCACCTACTTTCTTGGTAACTTTGAAGTTAAGAAGAGTTTTCAAGGACTTCTGGGAGCCAAGATAGTGGAGTAAGTAGCAAATTACCATAATTCTCCCATATTTGCCTCCTAACAACCATAAAATAGTGCCCCAAACAAATCCTGGAACAGCAGAATTGGCAAAAAGATGGGGTAAAACAATCTTTGAGCCCAAGAAACTTGGAAGATCATCAAGAAAAGCCTGCTTCACTCAGGTAAAAGGAGACCACAGTACAGGACAGGAAGCATCCCAGCAAGCCAGCAGTAAAAACCACCTCAGCAAACCAGCAATACATCCTGAGCCTGTGTAATGGTTTGGGCAAATGCCAACACCAGGAAGCCCTACCTGCCTTAGCATAGACAGGGAAACCAGCAGGGGAACTCTGAGAAACACCATGTGCTTTTGCTTAACCCCAGGCAAATAAGCAGGCTCTAGTAGCCAGACCTCCATGTGCATCAGTGTATTCCAGGGAAACACAGAAACACCCCACTAGCCTGCATATGCCACACATCACCAATAGGAACTCACCTTAGCACCAGGTAAGCTTCCAGATCCGTAAGGCCTCCAGGAGCACCAGGCACCCCCTACCCCACCTGCTCAGCACAGGACCAGAGAAGAAAGTTTCCCGTGGGCCTCAAGGCAATATCAGTGCAGTACCAGGTAAACAGCCAAGGCCTGTAGCCCCTGGCACAAGAAGCCTGAGATAGTACCCCTTCCAACCTGGGAGCAGAGCTCAAATTTAAAAGAAAGACAAAGGGTTAAAAAAGATGAGCAATAAATAGCAAAAAAATAATCTGACCATAAAAAATTATTATGGTGACAGAGAAGATCAAGATGCAAACTCAGAAGAGAACAATAATTTCAAAATACCTATAGGCAAAAACCCAAAGAAAAATAGAAAGTTGTGGCAAGCCCAGAGAGAACTCATGGACGAACTCAAAAAGAGGCTCATGAAATTAAATGCTGTCCATATCCAGATAAAGAACTGAGGGACTCTGCATACATATGAAAGCATATTTTTTTCACTTACTTTATTTTTTTATGTTTTTTTTCTTTTGATCTGTTTCTTCTTTCACAACTATGACTAATACAGAAATATGTTTTACATGGTAGCACATGTATAACCTATATCAAATTACCTACCATTTTCAGAAGAGGGAAGAAGAAGGAGGGAAGGAAGGAGAAAAAATAGGAACTCAAAGTCTTGTAAAAATGAATGCTAAAAATTGTCTTGACATGTAATTGGGGGAAAAGATTACAAACTATTAAAAAAAAAAGAAAAGTTTTCTCTTCTGATAATGAATGAGAAGAATGTTGAAACATTAATTTGTTTGTTTTGTAAATGGGGAAGTGACTGGAACCCTACTAATATCAGCATTTTATTACTGCCATTATCTTTTTGACTGTGGAGACACTTCTCAGCAATTTGAAGTATTCTGACATTAATACTAAAAGATAGAACCTAAATGTCATAGAGGTGGCTAGGTGACAGTGCATAGTGTGTTGGGTTTGGAGTCAGGAATACTGTGTTCAAATTCTGCTTCAGACACTTACTAGCTGGGCTAAAGTTCAGAAGTCATGTAATATCTCTCAGTTGAAGCTTCCTCAGGGGATGATAAGGGGGATAATAAGAGCATGTAGTTCATGAGGTTGCTTTGATGATCAACCAAGATAATATAAAATGCAAGTTTTAAATTGCTCTTTAAATGTTAGCTAGCTATAGGCTTGCCTCAGAGTGCCTTAAAATTATTACTCTCACCCACAACTTTGGGCCTATGTCCCTCTGAAGTCTGAGAAATGCTCATTAGTTCTTAGTAGTCATTCCACATTTCCATTTTCTCAGCAGCAGTAGGAATTAATCAGTGTAAATGGGAGGGTCAGTGCATGTATTCTGAGAACACTCTGCTCACTGAGCTGAAGCCAGGAACATACTGACATGGCCCCAAGGATAAGATGATTTGCTAATCAGTTTAAACAAAACATTCAAACAGGTTGGGACACTAACTAGGGTGAAAGGTACTATATGCTTGAGAGTACTAGGAATAACACTGTCACTAATGGTTCTGCCAGCAAAAAAAGGTCAGAAAGAAGATCCTATCCTTCTATGTTTATTTCGCCCCTCCAATTTTAATTATTCTAATATCTTTTGCCAATGTGAACTGGTGACTTAGGTACTTTGCAGGCATCAAATATGAAGCTTCTTTGGTTGAGCTATTTGAGAGGAGAATGCTATTAAGTTTTCTCTATGTTCTTAACCCAAATCCGTCCACAAATCCATTCACCTTGGGCCAGGTTTGTGTGCTGTCAAGACATATAGATCATGCCCCTTTGGCTTACAATTGTTCAAGAAGCTTTATTTAAAAATCAACAACAAAAACCTATTTGTGTTGATTTATTTACAGAGTGCTTCAACTAACTGAAATCAATAGATATTTGTGTGTCAGGGAGGCCTTTCCTTACAGTGGTTAAAAAAGGGCTGGATGCAAAATCAAGCATTTGAATCCTAATCTTCCTGAGTGACCTTGGGAAAGTCACCTAAACTCTTTGAGCATGATGGATTTGTGATCATGGCAGAATATCTATGGGGAAATGCTCAGTAGTAAGTTTGAAATAGAAGACTGAAATGAAGGTGAGAGGTATGTATAGGCTGTATTTAGGAATCCTTTGTCTAGAAGTCACAGTTGAAGCTATGAGAATGGATGATCTCTTTGAGACAGGAGTTCAGAAAGAAAAGAAGAGAGGCCTGAGGACTAGTGTATCAGGACCACTGACACTAGTGGGCAAGGTACTTCCTATTCTCTATGTCTGTGGCTTTTTCCCCAAGGCTAGAAGACAAAGGGGAATGAGAGTGAATAAGATCTGTATTATGAGTTGCCCAAGTTCCTCAGGATAGTGTATGACTAAAGGCATAGGTCTTTCATTATAAACCAAATTCAAATGCTAAGACACTAAAGACTCCTTGGTCAGTGATTAGGGCTGAAGGAAGTATGCTTTTTGGGTCCTGGTAGCAATTACCTTCTTGTTCTAAACATCATTAATTCACATGTATAGACAATGCTAATTGTTTCTATGCCAATATTATAAAAAATTATCTCATTAAAAGTCCTAACTCTCTTCTTCACCAATTTCAGTCCTTAAAAGAATAATTTATTCCTTGAAAAACTTCACATAACTGAAATTCAACAGGTGTTACTCCTGATACCAAAAGTCCTCCAGAGGAATGGAAGAAGTGGAAAGCATTTTCAGTATCTTTTCTCTTCAAACTATAACAAAAGGATGCTACAAAGGTAGGTGAGAAATAAATAATCCAATATAGGAAAGGAAAGTTTATTGTCAAGTATATAGTCACATGCACCAATGCATTTAACTGATGTTTTTTCTATAAATTTCAAAAACATGAGTTAACATGCATTTGGAGAAAGGCATTAGGAGAAGAAAAGTGTAGAAGTACAGAAAGGGGACACACGCACACACACACACACACACATAACAGCAGTGGCTAAAATCATACCCTCACACCCACACTCCCATCTGAGCAGGTGTGATGTAGTGATTTAGTGTAAAAAAACCCTAGATTTAAAGTCACAGATGGTTAAGGGTAAAGCAGGATGGAGGTAATTTTCCTTGTATGGAATGGCATGTATAAAAATACAGAGACAGGGGGCAGAGCCAAGATGGTGAAGTAAAGGCAAGGACTTGCCAGAGCTTTCCCCCAAACCCCTTCAAATACCTGTAAAAATGCCTCTAAACAAATTCTAGAGCAGCAGAACTTACAAAAAGATGGAGTGAAATGAATTTTCCAGCCCAAGATAACCTGGAAGGTTGACAGGAAAGGTGTGTTGCGGTAGGCTGGGAGAGGAGCACAGTCCAGCACAAGCCAGGATAGAACAGACCTGGCCTCACCAAGTCAGAGCAGGCCTCAGAGTACTGCATCACAGGAAGCTGTGGTGGTTTCCAGATTTCTCAACCCACAAACACGAAAGACAACATAGAAGGTCAGTAGGAAACATCTGTTGGACCTGGGTGAGAAAGGAATGCAGTGCAGCCCCAGCCCCAGCACAGCCCTGGGGTGGTAGCAGAGGTGACAGCAAGGGCAGCAGTGGCTATTTCTGAGGCTCTCAGCCCACAGACAGTAAGGGGATTGAGCAACTGATTAGAAGATTATAGGGGTCTCTTTTCTGGCACTGAAGCAGGATTCTCTTGCTTTGCCCTGCTTAGATCTCTGTTGCAGTCCTGGGGCAAGGAGCAGCTCTGGCATGGCAGAGCTTGTAGCATCGGTGGACAGAGAACCCTCCTCACAGTTCCAGGGCAGAAAAGAGTACTTGTAGTCACTCACAGACCAGAGCACAGACCAGGGGTGCAGTAAACACCTCTCCTTTGATCATACCACCTTGGAAGAACTGAAAGCTTGCAGGTCTCTAGAAATATCTCTGAAAACAACCGCACAAAACCCCTTAAGTTTGGGACAGTGTACTCTCTACACTGGAAGGAGAGTCCTACCTTAACAAAGAGTTAAAAAGTCAAATGAAAATGACTAAACAGTGGAAAAAATTCAGACTATAGAAACTTACTTTGGTAATAAGGAAGATCAAAACATACACTCAGAAGGAGACAACAAAGTCAGAGCCCCAATGTCCAAAGCCTTCAAGAAAAATATAAATTGGTCCCAGGCTATGAAAGAGCTGAAAAAGGATTTTGAAAGTCAAGTAAGAGAAGTAGAGGAAAAATTGGGAAGAGAAATGAGAACAATGCAAGAAAATCATGAAAAATGAGTCAACCCCTTGCTAAAAGAGACCCAAAAAATACTGAAGAAAACAACACATTAAAAAATAGACTAGGCCAAATGGCAAAAGAAGTTCAAAAAGACAATGAGGAGAAAAATGCCTAAAAAGGCAAAACTGACCAAATGGAAAAGGAGGTCCAAAAGCTCACTGAAGAAAATAATTCCTTAAAAATTAGAATAGAACAAATGGAAGCTAATGACTCTATGAGAAATCAAGAAATTAAAAAACAAAACCAAAAGAATGAAAAAACAGAAGACAAGGTGAAATATTTCATTGGAAAAACAGCAGACCTGGAAAATAGATCCGAGAGAGATGATTTAAAAATTATCAGACTACCTGAAGCCATGATCAAAAAAGAGCTTAGACATCATTTTTCAAGAAATTATCAAAGAAAAGTGCCCTGGTGTTTTAGAACCAGAGGGTAAAATAGAAATTGAAAGAATCCATCAATTACCTACTGAAAAAGAAATTCCAGAGTTCCCAGGTCAGGGAGAAAATATTCCAAACAACCAGAAAGAAACAATTCAAATATTGTGGAAATAGAATCAGAATAACACAAAATTTAGGAGCTTCTACATTAAGGGATTGGAGGGCTTACAATATAATATTTCAGAGGTCAAAGGAGCTAGGATTAAAACCAAGAATCACCTACCCAGCAAAACTGAGTGCAATCAATAAGGGGGAAAATTGATTTTCAGTGATGTAGAGTACTTTAATGCATTTTTGAGAAAAAATGAGAGATAAAGAAACAAATTGATTTTCAAATACAAGACTCAAGAGGAGCATTAAAAGGTAAACAGGAAAGAGAAATCATAAGGTCCTTATTAAAGTTGAACTGTTTATATTTCCACATGAAAAGATGATATTTGTAACTCATGAGACCTTTCTTAGTATTAGGGTAGTTGGAGGAGATATAGCTAATCTATCTATCTAGATATAGATATAGGGCACAGGGTGAGTTGAATATGAAAGGATGATATCTAAAAAATAAAATTAAGGGGTGAGGGGGGAGAATATACTGGGAGAAGAAGAAAGGGAGACGTAGAATGGGGTAAATTATCTCACATAAAAGAGGCAAGAAGAAGCTTTTATGGTGGAGGGGAAGAGGGGGTAGAAGAGAGGGAATGAGTGAACCTTACTCTCATCAGATTTGGCTTAAGGAGGGAATAACATACTTAATTGGGTATGGAAATCTTTCTTACCCTACAGGAAAGTAGGGGGGAAGGGGATGAGGGGGTGGGTGTGATAGAAGGGATGGCAAAATGAGGGAGGGGGTAATAGAAGCAAACACTTTTGATGAGGGACAGGGTCAAAGGAGAGAATGAGTAAATGGAGGGTGGGACAAGATGGAGGGAAATATAGTTAGTCTTTCACAACATGACTGTTATGGAAGTGTTTTGTATGACGATACATGTATAACCTATATTGAATTTCTTGACTTCTCAATGAGGGTGGGTGGGGAGGGAGGAAGGGAGAGAATTTGGAACTCAAAGTTTTAAAAGTGAATATTAAAAACTACTTTTACGTGCAACTGAGAAATAAGATCTACAGGCAATGGGGTATAGAAATATATCTTACCCTACAGGAAAATAGAATGGAAAGGGGATAAGAGAATGGTGAAAGTAGGGAGGATAGAACGGAGGGTAGATTGGAGGAAGGGGTAATCAGAATGCATGCAGTCTTGGGGAGGGGAGAGACAGGGAGAAAATTTGGAACTCAAAATCTTGTGGAAGTGAGTGTTGAAAACTAAAAATAAATAGAATTTTTAAAAAGCAGAGACAACAATATATATGATATGTCTGAACAGAATTGGAAAGACTGTCTTGATTAGAAAGGAGGGTGTGTGTGGAGGAACAGTGGAAAACAGTTTTGCCTAAGTAGAGTGGAATCAGAACGTGGAAGGCCTTGAAAGTCAAGTAAAAGAGCCTGGACTTGTCAGGGAAGTGCCATTAGGAAAGATGTGTTTTAGGATGGCTGGTCTGACAAGTGTATTCAAGAGAGATAGGATGGGGTTGGCAGAGCAGAGAGACTAAAGAATAGCCAAGAAGCCATTGAAGTCACTGAGATTTGATCTGGTTAGAGCTTAGAGTTTGAGTGGCAGCAGAGATACTAAAGAAAGAGAAATCAGTGACATTTGAAAGAACTCGAAGAAATCAGTGGCAGACTAGACTTAAGTGAGAGAAACATTAATGATAATTAAGATGGTTTCTGCTCTGGGAGACTAGGACAATGGTGGTGCCAGTGGCATAATCGAAATAATTTCAACGGGCAGCAGGTATTGAGAGAAAGATGAGAAGTTCAATTTTGAGCCAAGTGACCCTATAGTGATGGCAGGACATTTACTGGTAAATACCAAGTTAACAATACAGTACTGGAATAAAAAGAAGAGGGCAGGGATGGATTCAGGAGTTGTCTTTGGGAGGTGATAGTTAAAGCTGTGACAGTAGATTAGCTCTTTGATGTGGAAGACTATAACAAGTAGATTAGAAGGCTGATGGCAGGGAACAGTAATGGCCAAGGTTTGTCCTCACTTTCTTCCTTTGTGCAGAGGAAAATGAGAGTGAATAGGATTTTGATTAGGAATAGAACAAGTTCCTTAGACTAGGATGAGGGACAGCCTTTGCTTTTTACCAGGTTCAAGGGCATTCTACTTTGAGGAAAGTGAGACCATTATCTATGGAACACATTGTGGTAGCCATGAGGCCCCAGTGCAATTTGCCAGGAAGAAACGCATGAAAGTGAGAGCCTAATATAATCTTCTTATTTGAAAACTGGCTCAGAATATTTAGGGTAACAACATTTACAAGCTACAAAAGACTGTAGAGATTGTCTGGGCCTTCATTTCACAGGTAAGGAAACTGAGAGACACAAGGTATCCAAGGTTACGCAGTGAATTAGTAGGAAAGCCAGGGGGTGAGAACCCATGTCTCCTGATTCCCAGTCCAAGGCTCTTTGCACAGTGCCTCTGAAGTCAGTGGCAACTTTGCAACTACAATTTCTATCCCCTGGTTTCCACATGGAGCATAATTAGCCAGAGCTCACCTGAGCACTGTAATTTTCAGCAATGTGGATGCTGGGCTGAATAAGATTTAGCCAAGAAGTTTCACCAAATGCGAAAGCAATGACTCACTGTTTACATATACCCCACGTTCTAGCTGGATCCTCCAACTAATCCAATTGCCTGGTTAAAAAATCGCCTGCAAATAGCTTCTGCTGTCAAAGTGATTTCTAGCTGGCTAGAATTTTCCCAAGGCTTCTTTTCCTTTCATTCTCACTGATGGGAGAAAGGTCAAAAGCTCTAGCTACTCTTCTTACCATGAAATAAAAATTCCTGCTTCAGATTCCCATAGAATTTTTCTTCTTTCTCATTACTCTTCTCTTCATCTTACCACTGATAACTTTATTTGGATGTTTCAGAGTGTTTTTTATTTCCCTTGACTTCCTTAGTAGATCATGTATTACAGCTGATGCATATTTGGTAACCACCATTGTAGACAGAGTTTGAATTTTGCCTTGAGTCTAGAAATCTTTCAGTTAGAATAATCTCAGCTCTGTGTGCACTCAGGAATATGATTTGTCTGTATTAGACACTGTATTAAGTAGGTGGTGATGGGATGGGAGCCAAACCAAGGTATCATATTGTTTTCATAATGTCACTGTTGAGCAGAGATACGGATGCATGGTAAAATGTTAAAGCATAGTGGGATGTGTGAAGATATAATTAGGATTGTGTTCCCCTTTTTCACCCATTTTCAAACCTGCATTCATTTGTTTAACTCCCAAATTGAAAGAACTTGCAAGGTGAGAACCATCTTTCACTGAGAATAAATTGCAGATTCTACTTTTCTATAAACTGTTTCAAATTACACTTGACCTTTCCAAACTGTAGCTGGAGGATGCCATTGTATTGAAGCTTTTAACCACCAAAACTTTAAGCTTGCAGGAAGTGAATGTTCACTATTTCCCACACTATGTAAATATGAAGGGTTTGATGCTTCTTGAAGTAAGGGAAGGTGGGGAAAGATAGGGAGGGAACAGGAAAATAAATACACTATTAAAACTTACTAAGGGTAAAAATGGATCTCCAGGGATAGTATGATGACTGAGATGTAATTCAATTTAATTCATAATTATTAAGCATGTATTTATAATTATATGCAAGACACTTTAATGACACCGCTCTAGGAAAGCACCAGTTTGATCCATGACATGAAGTTTAAGGCTTTTAGTGACGTAATATCTTGTTATAAAATTAGCTGATTTTAAACCTAGTGGCAACAGGATGGCCCCTGAGGTATACTTGGTTTCCTTCTCTTTGGCTTTAGGAAATATATTTTAGATGATAAGTTATGAGCTCAGTAACAGTCACTCAGCCCCCAGTTAGGAAAAATTCCTACACCTAGGCAGTGGTTGCCTCCTCTGCCTAGAAATGCATATATCTGTCTTTAGTTATAAAACGGATAAGGGGCATGGTGGATAAAGTGTGGGGCCTGGAGTCAGAGAGACTCATCTTAGTGAGTTCAAATATGACCTCGGACATTTGACAGTTGTGTGACCATGGGCAGGTCACTTGACACTGTTTGCCTCAGTTTCCTCATCTGTAAAATGAGTTGGAGAAGGAAATGGCAAATCACTCCAGTATCTTTGCCCAAAAAACCCCCAAAGGAGTCATGAAGAGTTAGGAACTACTGAAAAACAACAACGAAATCTTAAGTTAACCCCTGACCTTTTTGTAGTCAATGCAAAATTCAGTTATCTAGCATCATTTGGATAACAAAACAGTAGATATATATTGTCTGTAAATTGACAGGAATTGGGAGGGAATGTTGGGAAAGAGCCAACCTTTTCTTTGGACTTGACTCAGGCTAGATCCTCTCTCCATAATGCCCATAGAGCCAATAAGTCTCCTTGATACCTCTCTGTCTGCCACAGTTCAGTCTTCCTTTTGCTCCATGCTACTTCCAGTCAGGATACTCAAAGTCTTCCAAGTCAGAGATGGTTTCTCCCATTTATGCAAAGTGCTTAGGGCTTGGTCCAGTGTTTCCCGCAATGGCTTTGGTTGATTCAGGGAGATATTGCATCCTGGGTCACCTCTAGTCATCTTGATGAATATCTGGTCACTGGATGCAGATGGCTCTGGAGGAGAAAGTGAGGCTGGTGACCTTGCACAGCCCTCCCTCATTCAAATCGAAGTCAACTGCAAGTCATGTCATCATTTCTCCAATGCCATGGTCCTCTTCGAAAATGAAGGACCAACAGCAACAACAGGCCCTGTTCACACCCAAATCAGATTAGTTAATTCAATCAAAAAAGTATTTGCAGTAGTTAAGGCACCAGAGCCAAATAGAACATTTTCAAGCCCACCCTTAGATTCAGTCAAAAATGTATCGTTTTCAAAGTATAGTTTGATTTGTTTCTTTTTGTATCCTGGTGTCTCAAGCTGTAGTTCGTGAGGAAAAAAGGAAGCAAGATACTGTAAACTAGAGAGTGTTGATACTTTAAGCTGTGCTTTGCATGAAGAAAAATCATATAAAAATATGAACTCATGCAAAGACAAATTCATTCTTTCAAAGAATTGTTTATCACAAGGTTTCACTAAATATCCAGTTCCTCTAAGACTCTCTCTTGGTGTCTGCGAATTATTAACTGTTCAGCTGAGGACAAGATTTTTCCAACAGTGCTTTACACATACTAGCCAGAATGAATGAATGAATGGAATGAGATAATAGATTCATAGGTTTAAAGCTCTAAGGGACCCTAAAGATCACTGATTCCAACATTTTCATTTTACAGTGGGGGAAAGTGAGACTCATAGAAACCAAGTGATTTCTCTGGAGTAACACAGCTAGTAAACCTCTATGATGGGGTTCAGGCTCAGGGTTCTCTGACTCCAAAAGCAGCTCTCTTTGAAATGCACCACATTGACAGCCTCTAAGAGCAGGTGCAAGAGGAGATCGAGCAAGCAATCCAGAAAAACTTAAAGTTGACATGTTTTTAAGCATGATTTGAAGTTCAGAGACTAGAGAATTTGATTTAAACAAAAGTTTCAAAAACACATTTAGAGTACAAGGTGAAGTCTAATGTTTAAGGTATTTATGATACCAGCCTAACTTCTGTGTTGTTACCAAACATTCCAGTGGTTTATTAGAAACCATATAGCAATGATACAGCAAGTCAAAGCAAAAACACACAATCTGCAATACTCTGAATCTCCTGGGTTTTGCAGCCCACATAGCGAATATTAGCCCCTAGGCTGGTGTCATCCTGTAGTTCTCTGATGCTGTTTATCCAGTCATCTATCTCTGAGTGTGAACTAATACTCTGACTAAAGCCTTCAGGGTTTAGAAGAGACCATTAGTGGTTTAAAATCCTTGAAGATTTAGGAGAAAGGCAATCTAGTTGTAATGATGCCTGCATAACAGCTGTGTTATTTCTATAATCTGAACTGGGATGACTCTATGAATACTCAAAATTCAATTTTTTTCTTTTATTCAGATACAGAGAAGTATCATTAAGTCATATAATTTAACCACAGTTTCAGTGAAATACTAGAAATCAAATGAATCTGAGATTTCATTGGTATAGGGAACTCCCACGTGAGAAAACTCCCTCTATCAATGCAAGTTTGCAACTTCTCTGTAACTTGTAGTCTTAGAGAGTTGTTTAAAGAATTGAGAGTGACTTGCTCAGGGTCACAAAGCCAGTATCTGTCGGAAGCTGGACATGAATCGTCCTGGCCTTTGGGCCAGATATCTATTCATTAATCTACATTGCCTCTCTCCTAATAGATAAAACAAGTTATTTCAATTAATCATAGTCACTGGGTACAGTGACATATGACCAAAGATCAAGAGAAGAAAATGACCTCATAGTTGTCATTCTGTCTAGTTCCCATTTTGTACAAGTGAGGAAACTGAGACCCAGAGACTTTAAACGGGTCACACAGGAAGAAAACAGCAGACTTGGGATTTGAATCTAGGTCCTTTGACTCTAAAATCCAGTGCCCTTTCTGCTAACCCATTCTGATAACAAGATTATGAAAGAAAAATCATAGCAATTCAGATAGTGACTGTTTTAGAATTTATTATGGCTTTAATACATTTATCTGCTTTTATAAATTCATATACTCTCTGACTTTGGAGATAATGAAACTATGTTTAAATATTATTTTGACTGAATTCATAGAATAATAATAGATACCAAGAGTAAAGTTTTTGGTAAAAACCAAAAATAATAATTATGAATCAGTGACTTTTCATAATTATCGTTATTCTTAAATTATCTTCTTTGAAGATTTTCAATTAAATTAAGTATTTATAGTGTGATATAATGAATAAAGATATTGCATCAGAGGCAGAAAAATCTGAGTTTAAGTCCTGCCTCTGACACAGCCTGATGGCTCAGAGGGTAGAGCACTAGGCCTGAAGTCAGGAAGACCTGAGTTCAAAGTTCAAATCCTGCCTCAGACACTTATGAGCTATGTGACCCTGAGAAAGTCACTTAACCTTTCTCTGATTCAGTTTCTTTATCTTTAAATTGGGACATTAATAGCATCTACCTCTCAGGGTTGTTGTGAGGATGAAATGAGACAATAATTGTAAAGTGCTTAGCACAGTGCCTGACACATAGTAAGTGCTATATAAGTTAGCAATGATGATGATGATGATGATGATGATGATGATGATGATGATGATGATGACTGTGTAACCCTGGGGTGTGCCACCAGGCATTTATCTATGATTCTAAGTTTCAGAAAAGGCACTGATCTTCAATCATAAAATGAGTTTCCCCATTTTACATCATTGAAATAACAGGTCTCACCCATCCCAAGTTTTTACTGAGAGGCATCCTATATTTAGTACCATGATAGTCTCTATTGAGAAGATAAAGTAGCATTAGACATGTTCTTTGCTGCAAACAATAGTTTGGGGGAAATAAGACTTACATATGTGAAACAAACATGAAATAATGTAATGATTTGACCAATTGAGTATAAACAAGTTAAATAACAGAGTTTGAAGAATAGGGCATGCGTGATTAGGAAAGAAAAAGAGCAATGTTGGTAAAAGGAATAATCAAAGGGCAACCAGATAGTGTGATGGATATAGTACTGGTCCTGGAGTCATGGGGACTTGAATTCGAATCTGGCCTCAGACAATTACCAGCAGTGTGACCCTGGGCAAGTCACGTAACCCCAATTGACCAAAAAGTAGAACAATGCAGAAGTGGGACTTGCATTAGTCCTTGAAGGATCCATGGGATTTGGCAAAGTAGAGAGAAGCAAGGAGGTCATTCTGGACAGGGAGAATAGCATGAGTTAAAGTTGTGGAGCTACCTGGGATATGATACTCATTAATAATATTCATTCATACAACTCAAAACCATTCACCCTGCACTATCTTCATCATGTCACTGAAACTAATTTATGGTTTATAAAACTTTAAGAAGACCATAACCTCTCCCTCTGAAGTAAAAACTATCTTTTATTAATCTCTTATGAAGTCTAATATGTTTGCAGTTGTTCTTATAAACCTTTTCCTCTCAACTCAAGTAGTCAAACCTCCTATCACTGATCCTCTCACCTAGCAGATTGCCTCACTGCCTACTTTTTAGAAAAGATTGAGTGCATCTGATATGTTTACTCATCTCCCCTGTGGTGGGACCGAGATCTGCCATGTAGGCTTGGCTAGATTTTTTTCCTTTAAAAGGCTTTGCAACCATCCTCAGGACATAATTGATTTAGGGAATGGAGATCTGGGCTGCAGGTTGGTGCAACAACCCTGTAGCCCAAGTACAAAAGTCAAAACATGAGTAGGTAGGAGTTGTAGGTAGGAGTTGTTCTTCCTCAGACTTGACGAGTATACCATCATGGCCAAAACAGAGAGGGAAGCTGAATTTGCTGGAGTCGATGCTGTATCCTTGCTGAGTAGCCTTTCTGTGCTATGGCTAAGTAAATGTCCTTTTGTTAACTTGTTACATATTGTATCTGTCCCTTCCAATTCCAGACCTGAAGCATCATATTGACCTGAATCAGACATAGATTAGAATTTAAACTACTCAGTTGAGGGATGACTTCATTCTTTGCATTTATATTCCTCAATGTCTAGCACATGAGGAATTATAGTTATTTTAGTAGAGTGGTGGTCCTGAAAGCCAGACTTTGAAAGCGTTTACAGTGAGTCACTTCCCAGAAAGTAGAAATAGTGAGTATAGACTAATCTTTTTTAAACTTTATCAGTGAAGGAGGATGCTTTTAAGGAAAAGCAAAATCAAGGGATTTTACATAGTACAGGATTCTACATAGTAGATGCTTAATAACTGTTTGTTGATTGATCTCACATTTCAAACAGCTATGTGTTCTCTCATCCTTTTCTCATGGAATGAGATGATTAACCATGTTTCTCAAAGCCAACCCCTCTACCCACATAGGATCCCATTTTTGGGGTGTCTCCACTGGGGTCTTGCTCCATGATGCATCCTGCAGAAATATGGTCTATTAACCCAATGCCAATCTTTCCTTCTCAATTGGCTCCTTTGTGTGAGTCATAACACCTGCTTAAGACTACATTCATATATTAAAAAATTCCCTTGATTTTGCTTTTTCTGAAAAGTGTCCACCTTCACTGACAAAGTTTGAAAAAGATTAGTCTATACTCACTTTCTCTACTTCCTGGTACGAGTCTCATTCTAAATCCTTTCAAGGTCTGGCTTCCAGGACCACCACTCTACTAAAATTTCTCTCTAATGCCAGCAATAACTTATTTAGTCCAACATAATCATTATCCATCATTCCTC
Source organism: Trichosurus vulpecula (assembly GCF_011100635.1). Classification (NCBI taxonomy): domain Eukaryota; kingdom Metazoa; phylum Chordata; class Mammalia; order Diprotodontia; family Phalangeridae; genus Trichosurus; species Trichosurus vulpecula. Next base: position 399,168,026 of record NC_050574.1, on the reverse strand, counting down.
ATTCTCCTTTACCTTTTTGTAACTATTTTTTCATCTGGCTCCTGAAACAATTCCTTCCAAAGTCACCAGTGATTTTTAATTGACAGCTATAATGTTCTCTTTTATAAACTCATCCTCCCTGACCTCTTTTATGGCTTAGGACTTTGTTAACCATCCTCTCTTCCTGGATACTCTCTCCTCTATAGGTTTTCATGACACTGCTTTTTCTGGGTACTCCTACCTATACGATTTATCTTTCTCAGACTTCTTTGCTGATTCATCATCCATGTCATACCTCCTTAGAAGCTGTACCCCTAAACTGTCTGGAACCCTCTTGTATTTTCTCTTTATGCTGTCTCACTTGGGGACCTTATCATTTACCATGAATTTAATTATTATCTCCATGCAAATGATGCCTACATCTTAATTCACCCCCAATTTCTCTCCTATCATTAACTACCTAGTAGACCATTAAGACTGAATATCCCAGAGGCATTTTGAATAAATATTGTCAAAACAGAATTCATTATCTTTCTTTTCATTCCTTTTTAGGTAATCAGGGTTAAGTGACTTGCCCAGAGTCACACGGTAAGTGTCTGAGGCTGGATTTTGAACTCAGGTCCTCTTGACTCAAGTTCTAGTGCTCTATCTGTTGCATCACCTAGCTGACCCAGAATTCATTAACTTTCCTCCAAAATCCTCCTCTCTTCTAAACTTCTTTATTACTGTCAAAGACACTACCATCCTTCCAATCACCTAGATTTAGAAACAGTCTCATGTTCAACTCCTGCCTCCCCTTCGTTCCACATAACTATTACTTGCCAAATATTGTTTTTATCTCCATAGCATCTGTCACATCTGACTCCTTTATACTGTCATAGCTACTGCCTTAGTAAAGTCCCTCATCACCTTTCACCTGGACTATTGCAATAGTCTCCTGTTTGGTCTCCCTGTCTCAAGCCTCTTCCCATTCTCACCTGTTCTCCACATAGTTGCCAAAGTAATTTTCCAAAAGTATAAGTCTGCATTGTGGAAATGTTTTACATGATTGCACATCTATAACCGGTCTCACAATGCTTATTCTCTCAGGGAGGGAAATAATTTGGAGTTCAAAACTTTAAAAAAAAACAATAAAGAATATTAACAATTATTGTTATATGTAATGGGGAAAAATAAAGTAATATTTTTTTTAAAAGGGTCTGGACATTTTACTCTATTATTCAACAAACTTCAGTAGTTCCATTGTCTTAAGGAGCAAATATAAGTTCCTTTTTTATTTTTTGTCATTTAAGGCTCTTCACAATATGGCCCCTTCTTGCCATTCCAGTTTTCTTATACATTACAGTCCTCTTGGGACTGTATAATTTAATCGTACTGATTTACTCACTGTTCTACACACAGATACTCCATCTTCCATCTCTTCGCCTTTTTGCTGGCTATCTCCTAGGGGTGAGTAGCACTCTCTCCTCAGTTCCATCTCTTGGAATCGCTGTTTTCCTCCAGACTCAGTTCAAGTTCCCCTTTCAACATGAAGCCTTTGTGGGTAGTGTCCTACCTCCCATGCCCACCTTGTATTCATTGTTATATATTATATAGGTTATCATAGGATTATTTGTTTTCTCCTCCATTTGAATGTGAACTTGAGAGTGGGCATTGTTCTACCTTTGACTTTGGTTATTCTCAGATCTTAGCGTCAAGTTGGCATATACCAAGTACTTAGTAAATGCTTGTTGATTGACTGACTAACTGATCTGCAAAATTCTTAAATGGACTCTAAGGTTCTTTTCATCTCAAAACCTTTGATCCTCACACAGAAATGTGGCAGAATTTGGCCTAGAACCTAAATCTCCTAACTCCCACAGTTCTTTCTTAAAAACTACCCTGCTTCTCTTTATGAAAACACCAGGATCCTTGGAAGAAGATACCGTGGGAATCAATGAAAGGAAGGGCTAAGAACACTGCAAACAAACTTCTTTTGCATCACCATTTTGCCAAGGTCATCCAGTGGGTCCTGTATGTCTTATGCCTTCCATATCCCACTTGGTAGTTTGTCAAGTTCCTTTTTTACTTTTTGAAGTGTTTAGGTGTAACATTTATAGGCCTTATTCACATAAATAGTGCCCTGCTTGAAGGAAATGATTGTGGTGGGTAATATTCCTGCAGGTTTCAATAATGACTCCGTTGCTGTGCTTTGATTGCTACCACACTGTCAGAGTCAGTCAAGTAAGCAAACTTAGAAATGCAATGGATCTGGATGAAGAACAGAATAATAGTCACTGGGCATTTAACCTGCACGAGGTGCTCTTATTCACCAAAAAATGGGAAACCACCCAGGGCTTTGGATCTCATTTGTCTAACATTAAGTGTTTATGTCTGGCTTCTGGTGAATTGCGCTGTTTTCCTAAGCATCAGTGAAAAGGAGCTGGAGTCCTTATTTACAATCATCAATGAAATGACTTTGAAAAGTTATAGGCTTCCTGGTATTTTTACAGAAATCAAAGATGGGAGCTAGAAGCTCACAAGATCTCAGTTTTATATTTTATCCCTGCTACATCAAATGGGAAGATAGAGCTAGAGCACTTGGCTTGGAATCCGGAAAATCTGAGTTCAAATCTGGACTCAGACGCTTATATGTGACTCTGGGCAAGACACTTGCCCCTAAATGCCTCAGTTCCTTATCTGTAAAGTAGGGACACACTGGAAAAGGAAATGGTAAACCACTCCATATTCTTTACCAAGAAAAGACCATGTGGTCACAAAGAGTCAGACACAACTGAATGACTGAACAACAACAATGAAGCAGGTAATCCTTATCTTTTATTTCTTCTTTTTTATGAGAATGGTTTATTTCTGATCAAAGACAGTAGGGGCAAGTACATAAATGATAGGCTTTGGCTGCCCGCCAGCTATGTTTATGTTTGCTTACTTTAATATCGAAGGTCAAGAATATTAGCATTGAAGCGTTTGGGTCACTCTCAATTTCTAATTTGCTGGTCAAGGTCCACTATTTGGAAAAAGAAAGCCTGGCAATGGCCATGGGAAATGGGGAAAGGAAAGCTGGAGGGAGGAAAGGAAACATTTATTAAACACCGAGTGTGTGCAAAACATTGTGCTAAGCGCTTTGCAATTCTTATTTCCTTTAATCCTCACAACAACCCTCCAGAGGCAGGGGCTATCATTATTCCTACTTGGCAGTTGAAGAAATTGAGGCAAACAGAGGTTAAATGATTTGACCAATGGTTATAGAACTACTGGAATTGAGCTCAAGTCTTCCTGATTGTAGACCTAGCATTCTATTCACTGTGTCATTTGACTGCTTAGCAGAGGGAGAAGATAAAATCAACAAGAATTACTTTTGTGGTGCTTAATTCACTGGCTGTAATTATTCTCTGTGAATTTATTTTATTGAAAATTTATGATTTAAAATTGGCCTTTCTTCATAAGGCTCTGATAATTACATCACAATCTCACAGAAAATGACAAATTACCAGGGGTTTATTCATTAGTTAGATTCTGTTGGTTGACACAAGTAGACACTGGAGTTTATATTAACCATATTCTTACTCTCTTTAAATTTTTAAAGACATGTCCTGCATTTATAGCCCCAGAATTCAGTTTTCTATTTGGTTTCTGTGTGGGATATTTGGCCCTCACCAAATAATACTAATAAGGAGCCATCTCAAGGTGGGAACAGAAATTGAATTTTATTCAATTCTCATGAGAATAGGGCATCCTCTGTCAGCACAGAAGAGAACCAGCAAGGGAGGCAGAGTACAAGGGGCAAAGCACCAATAATTATACCTAAGGCAAGAGAATTCCCACTCACCTCTGACCCTTCTCACCATTGGCTAGGAGGTGGGCTTACAATCTGAGCACGAAAAACTAGACAAAGAAATCAAGGCACAGAAACTACAATTCCCATCCCCTTAGTGAATGATTACAACTGCTATAAATCTGAAGAAAGAGAATAGAATAAGGGGAGGAGGAGACCCTCTCCATTCTTCTACAGTACTTTTACAGTGAAAGAAAGCAGGTCACAGTGACCCTATTCTTACTGAGCAAATCTTTAAACCAGAACCATAAGAAAGAACAAAAGTTTCAGGGTAAACTTTCCCACAGGCTGAGCCATCAGATTCTCATGGCCTCAGCAGAATTTTTCCACTTCCCTATTCCTTGATTTTTATACATTTCTGAGTGTAGATATGAATAGACATAGATATATATTTATACATATCTTCCCTGTGAAGTCCTCACATTTTATTTACCTCACACAGTTTCCATTATGACTTTGCAGCTTGAAGTTGAAAATGTAATAACTAATGACTGCAGAAGCCAAGGCTGTCTTGTTCCAACTTGGTTTTGATTACTTTTAATATGCTATAATTTGAAAGCTTTTCATTATTCCTTTTATTGTTATCTTTTTCTACGTTTACCTGGACGTTGTTCAGATAGAAATGGTCTGCAGATAGGTCCCAGTCTTGTTATGATTCTTTTATGTTTGGTGTCTTGTGGACTACTGCATAGGTAGATAAAATGACTATAGTTGAGTAAAAGTATTTGGATATAAGCTCATCGTATGTAGGCTCAATGAAAGGTTTTATTATTATCATTCATGTCATTATCATCTTTTTCAATGGAGTTCAGATTGAAATGGTCCTGCCACAAGTTGAAATCTTGCTATTATTATTTTATATTCAATATCCTCTAGACTATTGAACAGGTAGATAAAATAATTGCTTTTTTAATTGAATAAAACTATATTAAGATATAAGCTCTTTGAAATTGCCTTTGGTATAATTCCCAGGGCAGACAGAATTATGGAGATGTTATAAACCTGCTCCTGTTACCACATGATATATATTTATATCTATCTCCATCTCTATCTCTATGTCTATCTCTATCTATCTGTCTGTCTATCTATCTTATCTATCTATCTAAAATTTGAGGGAGCTGGGTGTTATCATAGTGCTAGATTTGGTGTCAAGAATTGGTTTTCAGACACTAACTGGGTGACACAGGGCAAGTTGCTTCATCTTAATTCCCATATATATATACATATATATACACATATATATATGTGTATATATATATATATATATGTATACACACACACACACACAAAAGGAATAATAATAGCACCTACTTCAGAAAATTGTTATGAAGATCAAGTGAGAAAATACAGTAAAATATTTTGTAAACCTTAAATTGCTAAATGAGTATTAGCTATTATTATTGATTTCTTCCAACTAGATCTGTACATTTCAAAAGATTGTAATGCTACCTAATTTTGATATTGAGAATATTTGGTATAAACATCTTATCTCACATAAAAGAGGTACACAAGGAAGAACTTTTACAGTGGAGAGGAAAATGGCAATGGTGGGGCAGGCAGAGCTTGAAGCTTACTCATATGTGAATTGTTTCAGAAAGGGAAAAATTAGACACGCATAAATTTATATATACATGTACATACACATATTCAATTGATAATAGAAATATATCTTACTCAACAGAGAAATAAGAGGGTAAGGTGAGAAGAAAAAAGAGAGGAGTGGTGAAAGGGAGAGTAGATAAAAGAAGGCTGCAGTCAGAAGCAAAACAGACATGAGAGGAAGAACAGGATAAAAAGGGAGAGGAGGATAAATAGAAGAAAATAGGAGGGAAGGAAATACACAATTAGTAATCATGAATATGAATGGGATGAACTCACCCATAAAATGGAAGCAGATAGAAATCAGAATCCAACAATATGTTATTTACAAGAAACACACTTGAAGCAGAGAGAGACACACAGAATTAAGATAAGGAATTTAAATGTAATCTATTATGCTTCAGTTGAAGTTAAAAAGGGAGGGGTAGCAATCATGATTGCAGACAAATCAAAAACAAAAGCAGACCTAATTAAAAGGGATAAACAAGGGAATTATCTCTTGCTAAAAGGAGCAATAGGCAATAAAGTAATATTAATACTAAATATATATGCATCAAATGACATAGCATCCAAAATATAAATTGCCCAGTTTAACAGAAGAGGAAATCAAATAATTAAATAATCCTATTTAGAAAAAGAAATTGAACAAGCCATCAGTGAGCTCCTTAAGGGAAAAAAAAATCTCAAGGAGCAGATGGATTTATAAGTGAATTTTACTAAACATTTAAAGAATAATTAATCCCAGCACTATATAAACTATTTGGAAAAATATGTAAAGAAGGAGTTCTACCAAATTCCTTTTATAACACAAATATGGCTTTGATACCTAAACCACAGAGAGGAAAAACAGAGAAAATATAGACCAATTTCCCTAGTGAATATCTATGCAAAAAGGAGATTACAGCAGATTGGGAGATTACTTATGCAAGGAGATTATAGCAATATATCACAAAGATCATATACAGTGATCAATCCAAATGACTGCAGGCAAAATAAAATATTTGGGAGTCTATTTGCCAAGGCAAACCCAGGCATTAAATGAACACAAAACAAAAAAACTTTTCACACACAAGAAAAGCAGATCTAAACAACTAGAGAAATATTAATTTCTTATGTGTAGGTTGACCCAATATCATAAAAAATGAAAGTTCCATCCATTGAAGTAATCATATAATTTTTGTTATGGATGTGGTAGATTATGTTGATAGTTTTCCTAATATTGAACCAGCCCTGCACTCCTAGTATAAATCCTATCAACGTAATCAACCATATCCATGACAAAAATGATATGATTATCTCAATAGATGCAGAATAAGATTTTGACAAAATACAATAGTAATTTCTGTGTGGGGAAGGACATTAGAAAGCAAAAGAATAAATAGAGTCTTTCTTAAAACGATAAGTACTATCTATCTAAAACCATTACAAGTGTTATCTGTAACTTGGATAAACTTGAAGCCTTCCCAATAAGCTCAGGAATGAAACAATGATGTTCATTATCACAACTATTATTCAACATTGTGCTAGAGTTGCTAGTTTTCACAATAATACAAGAAAAACAAAGGAAAAATAGGTAATGAGAAATCAAAACTATCACTTTTTGTAGATGACAGGATGATATAGTTAGAAAATCCTAAAGCATCAAGTAAAAACTAATTGAAGAAATTCGCAACTTTGGCAAAATTGCACGATATTAAAAAAACTCACATAAATTGTCAACATTTCTGTATGGTACCAACAAAATCCAATACCAAGAAATAGAAAGAGAAATTTTATTTAAAATGACTGCAGACAAAATAAAATATTTGGGAATCTATCTGCCAAGACAAACCCAGGTATTATATGAACACAACACACACACACACACACACACACACACACACACACACACACAAGATTCACACAAAAAAGATAGATTTAAACAATTAGAGAAATATTAATTTGGGTGGGTTGACCCAGTATAATAAAAATGAAAGGTCTACCTAAGTTAATTTGCTCATTCACTGTCATTCCAATCAAACTACCAAATAATTCTTTTATAGAGCTAGAAAAAATACTAACAAAATTCATCAGGAAGAACAAAAAGTCGAGAATATCAAGGGAATCAGTGGGAAAAAAGGGTTAAGAAGGTGGCTTAATAGTTCCAGATTTTAAACTATTCTGCAAAGTGGTATCATCAAAACAATCTCATACTGGTAAAGAAGTAGAATAGATGATCAGCATTATAAATTAAGTATATAATACTCAGAATTAAATGAACATAGTAATCTAATGTTTGATAAATGCAAAGATCCAAGCTTTTGAGGTAAGAACTCACCATTTGAAAAAAAAATTGCTAGGAAAACTGGAAAGCAGTTTGGCAGAACCTAGGCATACATGTCATTTCACACCATATACCAAGATAATGTGAAAATGGATAAATGATTTAGAAATAAAGGGTTAGAGCATGAGTAAGTTAGGGAAGCGTAGAAAAATGTGCTTGCTAAATCTATGAATAAGGGAAGAGTTTATGATTAAGCAAGAACAGAAAGGATTATGGGAAGTAAGATAGATAAATTTGATTACATGAAATTAAAAAGCTTTCACATAAACAAAACTAATTCAGCCAAAATTAGGAGGAAAACAGGAAACTGGGGGAAAATTACAGCAAGTGTCTCAAGTATACACTGAGTATACAACTGAGCCAAACATAAAAAATAAAAGTCATTCCCCAGTTTATAAATGGTCAAAGGATATGAACAGTCAATTTTCAGAAGAAGGAATCAAAGCTATCAGTAGTCATATAAAAAAATGCTCTAAATCATTCCTGATTAGAGAAATGCAAATTAAAGCAGCTCTCAGATACTACCTCACACTTATCTGATTGGCTAACATGACAGAAAAAGAAAATGACAAATGCTGGCCAGGGTAGGGGGTATGGCATGGGAAAATTGAGAGGTTAATTCACTGCTGATGGAGTTGTGAACTAATCCAAACTACACCCAAAGGGCTATAAAACTGTGTATACCCTTTGACTCAGCAATACAACTACTAGGTCTGTATTCCAAAGAGATCCAAAGACGGACAAGGACTTGTTTGTACAAGAATATTTATAGCAGCTCTTTTTGTCTTGGGAAAGAATTTGAAAGTGGTGGGATGCCCATCAATTGGGGAATGGCTGAACAAGTTTTGGTATGATTATGATAGAATACTATTGGGCTGTAAGAAATGAAGAGCAAGATGGCTTCAGAAAAACCTTGGAAGACTGATATAAATTCATGCAAATGTGATGCAAATGAGCAGAGCCAGGGGAACATTGTGCACAGTAAGCAATATTGTAAGGATGAACAATTATGAAAGACTTGGTTATTCTGATCAAGACAATGACTCAAGATAATTCCAAAGAACTTATGATGAAAGATACTATCCACCTCCAGAGAACAGACAAAACTTTGAATGCAGAGCAAAGCATACTTTTTTTCACTTTCCTCTTTTGTTGTTTATTTTGTGCTTTTTTTTTGCAACATTGCTAATACAGAAATATATTTTTCATGACTTCACATGTATAATTGATATCAATTGTCTTCTCATTGAGAGAGGAAAGTAGAGAGGGAGAAAGAGAATTTGTAACTCAATAATTTTAAAAAAACTGAGAATTCAAATTTTTTGTATATATTGGGCAACATTTAATGAAATAAATAAAAAAAATTATTTAAAATATTCTTACCTTTATTTTGGATACAACTTATATCTAGGTGACTGTGGCCAACAGTTTTATATGCAATAATGTTCCGATTTTGGAACCATTAATTTGTCAAATTCTCAAGATTATTTCAAGGTATTTTTTTGGTAGTATGGGAGATTTGTCATTTGTCAGTTTATTAAAACTGTATAATCTAGCCACTAGGTCATATCATATTGGATATTTGATAAATGCTAAATTTTTACAACTTATGAGTGGTATTATTAATATCATTACCATTATTATAGAAAAATTCTTAACATTTTGTTCAATGGAATCCATGTTATATTAGTTTTATTATAATACATTCCCAATTTGTAGTGGTCCATTTTATGGTTCCAAAAGTGAACATTTATGAAACTATATTGATATTAATTATATTAAATGAGTTCTTCCCATTCAATTTTGATTTCAAAACACTAATAATTTATTTACTACATTCTGTCTCATCCCCCTCTTTGATATTTTTGGGTGATAGACATCAATAGACATCTATAGGTATTACCCTCATCCATTGGTTCAATGTGATCATTAGAATCAAGCTTACTGCCTTTAACTTCTATCTTTCTTTGGAATACATAAAAATTTTATACTTACGAAGCCTAAATGATATTATGATATCATTGGAGAAACACCCCATGAAATGAAACTTTTGAATGTGTTTTTTGAAGAGATCCATATATCTTTGTATTATCTGAATATAATTAATATGATATTTAGTTCAATTTTCCCTTTAATTTGAAAACCACACTTAGTTCTATTTTGGAAACAATAATGGACTTATAGTTTGAAAAAAAACCCACCAAAATAAACAAACCATATCTATGAAAAATGGCACATTTTGTGGTAGAGGTTTTTGACGTAATTTTGTTGGTGGTGTGTTTTAGATAGAGAATAGTTGTCAATGCAGTCATCAAATTGTCTAGTATTTTCACTATAATTGCTTCTATTTTAAGCATTTGCCGTTCATTAATAAATCAAGAGTACAGAACTGGCAAGATTTTACAATAATTAATGCAGGCAATATAAGTGCTTTGGTGAGCTTATTTAATAATTGCTAAATGGATAATGGGGACAGCTAGACAGTACACTGGATAGAGTGTTGGGCCTAGAGTCAGAAAGACTCATCTTCCAGAGTTCAGATTTGGCCTCTGACACTTACCAGCTATGTGACCCTGGGCAAGTCACTTAACCTTGTTTGCCTCAATTCCTCATCTGGAAAATGAGCTGGAGAAGGCAATGGCAAACCGCTCCAGTATCTTTGCCAAGAAAACACCAAATAAGTTCATGAAGATTTGGACATGACTGAAATGACTCAACAATAAAGAATGGGTAATGATTTAATCTTTATACCTCTGGGACTTTCTGTATTACAGTTATTGGCCTTAAACCAATATATTGTTTTCTTATATGTGTCTATCTATCTATCTATCTATTAACATACACATATACATATGCCTATATGTATATACTCCTTGAGATAGGGTATACGTGTATGTGTGTCTAATCTATCAATCCATCCATTGATCTATGTATACATGTGAATGATGAAAACTTCAGCAGCTACTTTACATATAGATTATATACATATTAATGTAGTTACCTACACATGTATATATATGTATATATATACATATATATGTATATGTATATATATATAATGAATAAAAACTATTAATGCTTTGTATAAAGTACAGTAACATGTAATAAGCTTACTTTTAAAGAGATCACTGGCATTCTAATCTTTTGGTAATTGACCTATGATATCTCCTGTTAAGTAAACAAGATAAAGCTGGCATCTGAGAAGAAGCTGGTCAAGTGCTTTGTTAGTAATTCATGAATATGAATTAGTAATGTAACTTAGTAATGCAACTATAGAATATTTGTACCAATGATTAATGATCTTATCTGATATTACTAAATTTCTGGTTTTGCAGAGCAACTAGAATTTTAGGCACCTCCCTTCATGTATCTATTCAGTTGCACAAGCTTTCTGTTTTTCATTTAATCCAACTCCAGTTTTCATCATGTTGCATTTCATGCTAATATATGGATGACCACAAATTTTCTTCATCCTTATTCTTTGGAGTTTCTCTCTTGGTATTGATTTCTTTATTTCTTGAGCCTTTGTAGAAATGCATTTAATCAACAATTTATGTGTTTATTTGCATTACTTTGTACATTTCATAAAGTTCTGACTTTTTTTTCAGTTAATGATCTTGTGCAGGACTTCTTAAACTTTTTCCACTCATGGCTGACTCCTTTGACTCCTTTTTGTGTTTTGCCCGCATTCAGCAGTGTTTGTTGAGGCTATGTAGCCTGAGGGCATGTGTAGTGCAAAATGCACATGCTTTGTATTCAGAACCAAGGCTGCAGTGAAGTTGCTCGATGTAACATGGGCAAGTGCTACTAGAAACACCTTGGATTCATTACTCATTGGATTTTGAATTAATTTTTAGTCATTGCACATTCAGAAACCTTTTACTGTTGTCAAAATTTTTTGACCCCATACAGGATTGTGACCTACAATTTAAAAAGCACTGATCTAGTGAATCTTGAATTTCTGAAGTGCTTTCATTATGTTATTATTTATTATGTTTTTCATTTTCCTTTCAATTAAATTCAATTCAATATATATTTATTAAGTACCTATTATGTGAATGGCACTATGTTAAGCACTGAGGATACAAATAAGAAAAAGAAAGATTTTTTTCCCACAAGAAGCTCACAATCTAATAAGGGCAGACAACATGCAAAAGGAAGTTGAAAAATGGGGTAGAAGAGGAGGCCATAGGGGATACCTGCTGGGGCTTTATGTTCCCTGGAGGGGAAACCAAGCATAGCTGATGATGGTGAAAGAGTTCTGAAGCTCTGGGGGATGTTTACTGCTCTACCCACCTCCAACTAAAGGGGAAAAATACCTGAAAGAAGAGCAGCCAAGTGGTACAGTTGATAGAGCTCTGGGCCTGGAGGCAGGAAGACCTGAGTTTAAATCTAGTATCAGACACTTCTTGTTGATGTTCATCCTTCATTTTTGAAGAGGACCAATGATGTCATGGAGCAATGTCTTGACTTGTGCATGAATTGGATTTAAGTGAGACAGAGTTACATGAAGTCATCAGCCTTGCTCTCTCTTCCGGAATCATTGAAGTCCAGTGTCAAGGGAAAAGTCAAGATGACTGGTGATGGCCCAGGATGCAGTGGATGACCTTGGTGTCTTCTATGTCTGGCCAAGCTTTAAGTGCTCTACAGAGCCTGCTTCAGCCACTTTCATGGCTATTGAAACAAATTCTTCTCATTGGCCCATTTGACTGGGAGAAGTCTTCTCAAGCTTGGGGCAGACATCCTTCTGACACCCAAACAGGTTTGAGGTCTGTCAGTTACCCTCAACCTGATTTAGCCAGTCTGTCAAGATTGTTTAATGGGGGCAGCTAGGTGGTACAGTGAGTAGAGCACTGGCCCTGGAGTCAGGAGGACCTGAGTTCAAATCTGGCCTCAGACACTTGACACACTTACTAGCTGTGTGACCTTGGGCAAGTTACTTAACCCCAATTGCCTTCCCATCTCCCTCCAAAAAACAAACAAACAAAAAAGAGATTGTTTTACAAGGATGTGGCCATTCTGCCTACTACAGCTTCTTGTAGCTACAGGTGAGAGTTGAGTGACAGTTGCAATGCCAAAGATGAATGAACATCCCTGAAAAGGATCCCTCACGCCAGGGATGCTAATCCTCACTGAACACTCCATACAACCCCCTCAGACACTTACTATATTACCCTTAGCAAATCAAGTAACCCTGTTTGCCTCAGTTTCCTTATCTGTAAAATAAGCTGGAGAAGGAAATGGCACACCACCCAGTATCTTTGCCAAGAAAATTCCAAATAGATTCATAAAGAGTTGGACAGGACTAAACTGAAATAATTGAGAAGGTGCTAAGTATCAAAAAATGAGTCAATTAGCATGATAATGAGATTTCATATGATCAGCTTATCCTAGGGAAAGGCATGATGTACTATAAGTCTCCTTTCTGCCTTTAAATGGCTAATATGGTGTTCCAGTTGTCTACTTCATATAGCAGCTGCTTCTCCTTAGATCTTTTATAGTTATCTCAAGTAACTTCTGCCATGATGCTGTTTGCCTCCCGTCCTTATGGTTTTCATTGACAGTTCTGCCTTTTTCCTAGAGCTCTTATCATTGCAAATGCAAAGGATCCAAAGCATTTTTACACTTTCTGACAGGAAATGCATTCATTCCTGAAGGTTATGGTAGATGCCAGCTTTTTTGAATTACTGTGATATTTCTTTGGTACTTGTGTCTAATTGTCCTTTTACTTGAATTCATGCTGTCACACTTTAAAAAGGGCTTTACAAATGGTAATTTAAGATGGAGACCCATTCACTCCTCTATCTATCCTGTTAAGCTGATTATCATGATAGTTAGATGTAGGGTCAACTTGCAACTTTATGTGATTTGTTTCCTTTTCAAAATACTTTGGAGACATCCCTGCTGTCTTTTTCATCTCTTTAAAAACAATTATTGCTAGGGGCAATTTCCAGAGTTTACATTAAAATGAAGATTTTCAATGACTTCAAGGTCTTCCTTTAGCTTTTTCCTTTTCAGCTTTTAAAAGTCCCTTGATTTTATCTTGTTTCATCAAATCTAGGCATGGGGATTTTAAAAAAAATTCTCTACACTGTTTGGTCTTTGACAAAAAATATTAGAAAGCATAAAGCAGCATGAGATCTATTTCCAATTTTACTATAGTATAGTGTCAGTGTATAATGAAAGTTTTGTTGTCATCTATCCATCTCCTTTGAGGTCCCGTTTCATCAATTGTTAAGAGCCATCTGTATTGCAACAGGAGGAGGATATTGGCATTTCTAATTTGTATTTTGTGGCACCAGAATATGATGGAGTACAATTCACTCCACTGTACTCCATGTGAAACTGATTATCATGATGGTTTCAAGGAGGAATAACACAAAAACTTATGTCTTCCCTTTTAGTTCTTACCTAATTTCATCCCATTGGCCAGGATGCTATTCCAATTGACCATCATTTCAGGGCTCAAGTCTTTCACAGAAACAATTGTTCTCAGGACACACATGCACAAGCTGATGTTTCCTTATGGAGCCCTTTTTATATCATTAGAGACTTGATTAGAAATTTACAGGTTTTCTCTGCTGCTGAGATGGGCCATGTTCACTTTGCCTTTGCTGCTTTTTCTTCCCTGCCATAGAAAATAGGTTGAATTTTGAGGGCACCATCATCATCACCATCAATATTTAAATAATAATGATGATGATATATGATATATAATATGATATATTGGTATGGATGATAATGACGATGATTATGAGATATTGGGACTTACCATACTCTTTCCCTTACCAATACATTCCCTTTTTTTGTGTTATCTACTGAATTTTTTGTTTGCTTGTTTTAAGTCCTTAGCTTATCTAGTTTCTGGCAAATGAAACACTTGGCTGAGATAAGGAATAAAGATCTTGGAAGAAAGAACTTTGACGACAATTCCTTTGGAGCTGACATTAGTTATGACACTGTAGAGGGTGGAAGTGACTTCTTATTGAGACTATTAAGACTAGAAATACAACACCACAGGCTTTCCCTCCCTCTACTTGTATTCTTTCAATATTTATTCATAATGGTTCTCTTTTTTCTCTGTGATAATTACAGAAACTGTGAATTACTAGGATTTATCACTGAAGCTCAACAGCACAATTCTAATAATGAGGGTGAAGCAGGAAGGAAACTTTTTTGAGATCTCTGGCTCATTCATGGTATTATTTTAAAGCAGACAACCAATTATAAGCCTGTCTGTCAATTTGTCTTATTTAAGAGGCTGTTATTGTCATGTGCCAAACGATTATAACAAGTTAGAATTTCAGATTCAAAATTCAAATTCAAAATGTTTGGGTGAACTTTCAACATTTTGTATCAAAAGTCCAGCTGCTGATTACAGAAATCATTTCTGGCATTGCATGCTTGAGTATCTCAATTGCCTTAAGTGAAGATTTTCAATGACTTCCAGGTCTTCCTTTAGCTTTTTCCTTTTCAGCTTTTAAAAGTCCCTTGATTTTATCAACAACAAAGCTCAAGAACCAACTCTTGCACTAAACTTTTTTTCTGATTCCCCAGTGTAATTCTTTCCTTTTAAAAATTATTTTAACACCAACATCTTTAGCATTTTTCCTACTTCTATGACCACTTCTGTTTCTGTCCCTGACTTCTTTTCCTCTTATGGCCCCCAAGGGGGGATGTAAGAGTCAATTAATAGTAATAATGATACTAGTAAGGACAAGAATAGGAGGACAGAACAGAATACATCACAGTCCAGGGTTTTATACTTTCTCCTAAACCAGAATTCTTATGTACATTTGCTGTACTTCTCATAAGACTGGAAAATTGCTACATATGTTTTTTGTTTAGTGGGGAAGGGTGTTGGATGGCATTGGTGGGAAAAGTGAGAAGGGCATGAGAGCTGAGTGAAATGCCAGTTAAAAAGATAAAAAAATATATAATTTTTATTCCATTTTTGTGCAACAAAGAATTCAACTTCATCTGCCTGGCATTTTAAAGCCTGACATGATACAGCTCCTCCTTGATTTTCGGTCTTTTATCATATTCTCCCCTTAGTACACTTGTCATTCCATCCAAACTGGTCTCTGAGGTGTTAAAATACCACAGGAGAGGAAATTCTGTCTACTACCTCCTTGTCTTTGCCCAGATGGTCCTTCATGTCTGCAATGGACTTACTCTTTACTTCTACCTTGTGAAATTTCTCACTTTCTTAAAAGCATAGTTCAAGTGCCTTCCCCTCCCAGACTGATTTTTTTTAACTAAGTAAAACAAGCCATTCTCTGCCTTGGACTGATTTTTTTTAACTAAGTAAAAGAAGCCATTCTCTGCCTCATTTCTTACCTAGCCTTAATCACTGAATTGGCACTGCCTGAGTCAAACTGAGACCTATTAAAAACCTTAGCTTAAAAAGGCCAAGGTCTCCCACTACGTCCAGGGCCACCTCCAGTCATCTTGATCTATATCTCGCCTCTGGACCCAGATGACTCTGGAGGAGAAAGTAAGGATGGTGACTCTTCATAGCCCTCCCTTACTTAAATACAATTCACTTGCATGTCATGGCATCTCCTCTCCGACATCATGGTCCTCTTCAAGAACAACAAATAACAACAAAGCTCAAGAATCAACTCTTGCACTAAACTTTTTCTGATTTCCCAGTGTAATTCTTTCCTTTTAAAAATTATTTTAACACCAAAATCTTTAATATTTTTCCTGCTTCTATAACTACTGTTTCTGTCTCTGACTTCTTTTCCTCTTACAGCCCCCAAGGGGGGTGTAATAGTCAGTTAATAGTAAAAATGATACTAGTAAGGACAAACATAAGCACATAGATGTACTCCAAGCCTCCTTTTAAGGCTCTCTTATTTCTCTATATTCTTTCTCTTTACAATCTTAACGACTTCCATTATTTAAATGATGGCCATTATACAACTGACTCTTAAATTGATTGAAACAGTCATAATCATTTTCCTGAGCTCAAGAATTGAATCTCTATGTGTATACACATGTGGCTTGCATGTCCCACTAGCAACCCAAACATGATCTGTTGAAAAATAAGTTTGTTGCCTATTCTCCAAAATTTGCTCCTGTTCTTGATTTGCCTATGTATGTTCATGGTAGTATCACAATCTGAGTTCTTATTCACTGACTCCTCCTTCACTCATCCTTTTTTTACATAATCAGTAGCCCAGTTTTGATTTTACTTAATTTATCCCTCTTACTTTTATTCTTTCCAATCCTATTATCACCTCTCTGTTTACAGCCCATATTACTTCTCAACTGGGTTATTATAATAACTTTCCAAATATTGTTTTCCTCTCCAGTTCTTCTTTCTTTTGATCCATCCTCTGCATTGCTACCAGGTTAATCTTTCTCAAGACACAACTGGTCATACCAGCCTACTACTGAAATATATCCCCATTGTGTACCATAAAAAAGTCCAAAATTCTAGTAGAAAATAAGATCCCTTGTGGGTAGGACCTGTTTCATTTTTTCTCTTTACATCTTAAGTTCATAGCAGAGTACCTTGGATATGGAGGGTGCTCAATAAATGCTCATTGAATTCTTGGCTTGGAAAGAAACACTTTTATTCCCTCTGGGATTAGTCTTTTATAGATACTTTTGTATATACACACATATATTTTTACACACACACACACACACACACGCACATTTTTGAATGTATTTCTGTCTCTATGTATATGTGGATGGACAGACTGTGTTCACTTGAATTCAATGCAAGTCTACAAAAGAAATACCTATCTTTGTAGCATTATCTATATACTCTGT
Organism: Trichosurus vulpecula; assembly: GCF_011100635.1. Classification (NCBI taxonomy): domain Eukaryota; kingdom Metazoa; phylum Chordata; class Mammalia; order Diprotodontia; family Phalangeridae; genus Trichosurus; species Trichosurus vulpecula. Next base: position 399,150,507 of record NC_050574.1, on the reverse strand, counting down.
GGCAAGTAATATGAATTGTCACCACCCTTCCACAAAAGTGCCACCTCTGCTTGCTGCCTCCATGTCTTTTCCCACACTATTAATTGTAGATGGGGTTTTTTCACTTTTATAACCAGTAGAAATCCTATTGACCCTTCAATGCCCTTTACAAATTCTATATCCTCAATAAAACTATACCTGCCACTGCCCTGAACAAAATTTATTTTTTCTCAGATCATAGGATATTATAGGAGTGTAGATTTAAAGCTAAAAAGATACCCTAGAGGGCCTCTCATCCAGTGAGGGTTGCCTTACTTTACAGGTGAAGAAATGAGACCCGGAGATGCTGTGACTCACTCAGGGTCACATAAGTACCCAAACTCTTGTTCTCTGACTCAAAATCCATATGCTTTCCACCATACCATGACAACAAGTTCTGTGTGTATGTGCATGTGTGTCTCTAGTATAATATACCCATGATCCCTTAACATCCAGTCAATTCAGTGGGGGAGAAAACAAAACAAAAAACCACAAGCTGAAACAATAATAACCAAAAGAACCTAGTCAAACTGTTTCTTGATATCACATAAGATTTAGAACTGAAACATGTGTGTGTGTATGTGTGTGTGTGTGTGTGTCTGTGTATGTGTGTAATTTTAGAGACCATCTAATTCAAACCCTTCATTTTAGTGATGATTTACTAAGGCCCAGAGATGTTAAATGACTTCCCCATTGTCACCCAGGATATTTTGCTTTCTCACAAACTTATGAGAAATTACTTTGTATAAAAGGTATTTGTGTATATATCATCTCCCCTTTTAAATGATCAATTCCTTCAGGGCACCATATATTTAACCTCACAGTGCCTAGCATGGTGCTTTAAACATGATAGACATTTAATAAATGCCTGTTGAAGCAAATTGCACATAGGTACCAATCCCATCCCCTACTAGTATTTCATGGATTTACAAATTAGGAAATTCACCCACACTAAATGAATCATGGATATAAGCCTTCCAATTTGTGAGTTACAATCTTCATCAAGTGGGTCTTTATATAGCAACACTACCTCAAACCTAGCAATTTTTCTGGCCTATTGAAATAATTGGGATAAGCAATTAGAAGGACCTATATTTTTCAAGTTTTTTTAAAAGAGAAATTGTTAGCTGTGTGATGAGAGTTTGGTGTTGAAATTCTGTATTTCTTCAAAGGATGGATTATATTCCTTTATTCTCCACTTGATCAGAACAAGTAGGGTTCTGTGTTGTTTCTTCCTGATCCTCTGCTTCTCCAGGTCTTTCTCAGTGACCACATCTTGAATCCTGTAAGGGAGAATCATGGTGACTACATCATGAAATGAAGGTGTTGTTTGTTTTGTTTTTACTCTAAATTATCTGCAATTTGAAATAGAAGGAAATTCATGAGGCTATATCCCTCTTATCCTTAATATGAATAGGCTACACCTGTGTCAGAGATCAAAGGGGACTATTGGAATAGTTGGTGACTAAATAAGAGACAAAACCTCTTATAGAAAATCAGAGAGTCTAATGGGATGAAATGATTCTGTGCACAGTGCAGCAGACAAGCATACACTTTTTCTAAGACGTAACCTAAGTCCTGCTTTTAGGGACTCAGTTCACTTCTAAAACATGCTGAATTTAGAAAGTGATTAGCTGCCAGCTGCTTGACCAAAAGACACTGATTCTTCTGATAATTCTGGACTCCTTGTCTTTGAAGATTGCTAATAGTGCTAGAAGATATGCCCTGTTATTGACCTAAGTGATGCTTTGTAAAAATGTTGTGAATTATAGCATGCAGAAAATGGAGGACCCGGATACCCAGGTCTTCTAGAAAATCTTTTGTTGGTTTTGATTTTGGATTCTCAGCTGTAATTATATTGGTAGAGGGAACTTTTGATGTGTAAATCCAATGCCTCTCCCCCACCCTTTCCCTCATTGTTACAATTCTGCAATGTAGCCTGAGATAATTGCCTAGGGCATTGAAAGGTTGTGACTTACCCAGAATCATGTAGCCAGTTTGGTGTCAAGGGCAAGACTTGAACTTAGGTCTTTCTGATTCGAAGTCACCATAGCTATGTATTTATGAAATCATATTATTAAAAGCAAATGAGCAATCATTTAAAATGACATTCCCCCAATACTGATCTTATTTTAGAGGGGGAACCAGACTTGTAAGTTCACCACTACAGCTTTTTTTCAATACTACCTATCAAGTAGACACAAAAGAAATAATAAATGATCAATTTTGGTAAAATTCAATGAGCAGTTATTATCCTATCCTATCTATCCTATCCTATTCCATCTTTATTCCAACAGGATCATCTGCATTGCAAGAATTATGCTATCATAGCTCTTAAAATCTATACAAACAGAGCATACACATATGTATCTGTACAGGTGCACACACATGTGTAAATACGTATATAGTGTATGTACATGTGTGCAGATACACGTGTGTTTGAATATGCATATATAAGCATACAACCTACACATCTAGATATATGCTTGTGGATATACATATAAACCTATATACACACACACACACACACACACACATATATATATATATTATATATTTCCATTTGCATATATGTATCAAACCATTTTCTTTGACTTTTTTCTTGTAAAAAAATCTCCTGACTTGGAAACTTGGGTTGTAGTCTTGGCTACTGTTTCACAGAAAACACACAGGAGCCACTGGAGGTTTCAGACTCCAGCCTCTAACAAGCTCACTCATGATCTGGTCAGACAGGCAGACAGCTTTGGAAGGTTTAATAATCAGCTTTATTCTAGTCTAGACTTTTCACAAGGTTGCTGAGAAGTTCAACTCCTACAGCATTCCCTAATCACCTTTCTCACAAGGCAACTACCCCTATGTCTTGATGGGATCAATTGAGACAGGCACAGCTCATGCACTCCCCTAAGTCCCCTCAAATGGGGGCCAGTTGAGGCAAGTACATGCCTTCCTCTATGCATTACCAATGGTTTTCCTGCTCACTGACTTGCTTTATAAGGCAACAGACAAGTTGCTTGCTCTTTATGGCCTCTTTTCTCCAGCTCTAAAATGATGGAAATGGACCCTTTCAGCTCTTACAGTCTGTTATTCAATGAAATGAGAGACAAAAAGAGCAATTTCTTCCTCAGGGGTTGAAAGGATGATTCTCTCATCTAGCTGCCTTAAAGATGAATTTTCTTCACTGTTTGGCAATGCCCAAGGATTCACTACATCCTACTTTCGCTTTTCAGGCCTACTCTTCTCTTGTTGTCATTTAGTCATTTCAGTCGTGTCCGACTCTTTGTGACCCCATTTGGGGTTTTCTTAGCAAAGATACTAACTAGAATCATTTGCTATTTCCTTCTCCAGATCATTTTACAGATGAAAAAAACTGAGGCAAACAGGGTTAAGTGACTTGCTCAGGGTCTCACAGCTAGAAATGTCTGAGACCATCTGGTCTTCCTGACTGCAGGCTTGACATTCCATCCACTGTGCCACCTAGCTGTCTCCTCTGCTCTTCTCTAGGAGTCCAAAGAAAGAGTTGTAACCATCTGTTTAAAGTATACAGGAATTTCTCAGGCAAGCTCCCAAGGCTGTAAGATACTGAGCAGAGAAAGATCTGACTCTTACTTAATTGCATGTTAGTCTTACAGAAGAGATAAATGCTGGGAGACTAATCTCTGGCAATGTGGATGAGGCTCAAAAATAGAAAAGCCTTTTCTACAATCCTGAGAAAGGAACCAGTGGCTAACAGTATTGAGGATAATAATGATTCCTCCACTAAAAGAAGTTATCAAATACCTGATACAGTGTCTGCCATTTAAGGGACTCTACCCCTGCCTCCCCACCAAACCAGCTTAGATAATAAATAGCCAGGAACAAAGTCTGAGAAAACATATGTGTTAGAAAAATGTATGTGTTTTTAGAAGACTAAAACAAATGTATAATTCACTTGGTTCTGAGCTGCTGGCTTTGTTCTATAGGACAAGCTAAAGTGATGTTGGGTATTCAATCCAAACTCATTCTTACATGTGTTAAAATCTGAAGAGAGCTCGTGTGGTGTAATGGATAGAGAAGTCCCCTAATGTCAGGAAGATTTGGGTTGAAGGCTTGCCTTTGTCGCATCCTGGCTGTGTCAACCAGAGTAAATTGTTTAATCTCTCCATGCCCTAGGCAACTCAAAGGCTATAAACTACAGAGCTTCTGATTTGCATTAATAGTGGGAGTTTTACTCTAAGAATTTTCCACACTGAAGAAATCACACCACTCAAGTACCCAATGAATCTCAGTCCTTTCAACATATTTTGCGTAATTTTTCTCTCCTCCCTCATCAATCTTCCCATTTTAAGCTATCCTTTCTCAGAAACTGATTGCATTATCCAGGGTCTTATATCCTTAGTGCCGATTTTATTTCATTTCTGGACCCTATTTGTAATATTTCCTAAACATTATCAATCCTTGCTGTTCCTTATTTCTTATGCTCATTTTCATTCCTCTTACGTTTTTTACAATAATGGCTGGCATTCATACAGAACCTTAAAGTCTGCAAATCACTTTACATACACTATTTCATAAGAAGGAGAAGGAGAGAATAAGCATTTATTAACCACTTATTATGTGTCAGGCACTTTATAAATATTATCTCATTTGAATGTCACAACAACTCTGTGAGGTAGGTGCTATTATTACTCCAATGTTACAGTTAAAGAAACTAAGGCAGGGGGAGGTTAAGTAACTTTCCCAAGGTTATATAATTAATTTCTAGATGAGACTGGATTTGAACTCAGCTCTTCTTGGCTTCAGGCCCAGTGCTGTATCTATTGTGCCGCTTAGGATCTGGTGTTTGAGATAGCCTTTTCAGTCAAGTACTATAGATACTATTTTTTTAGATGAAGAAACTGAGGGTCAGAGATATTGAGTCACTTGCCCATGACCATAAAGCTAGAAAATGCTAGAGACAGGGTTCGAAGGTGGGCATTCCTGAATCTAAGGCTAGCATTATGCTGTTTCTTTTTTGGCCCCCTTTATTTATCATTAGAGGATTAGGTCTAGGGACCAGGGTGGGCAGAGGCAAGTCTATCCTTTCATCGCTGGAAGCACTGACGAAGAGTTTGAAGGAAAACAAGGTAAACTCTACTTGTTAACATGAAAACTAGCGATACCCATAATTATTCTGAGATAGGAGCAGCTAGATGGCACAGTGGATAAACCACCGAGCCTAGAGTCAGGAGGACCTGAGTTCAAATCCAGTCTTGGACATTAACTAGCTGTCTGACCCTAGACAAGTGACTTAACCCTGTTTGCCTCAGTTTCCTCATCTGTAAAATGAGCTGGAAAAGGAAATGGCAAACCACTCCAGTATCTTTGCTAAGAAAACCCCAAACGGGGTCACAAAGAGGCAGGCATAACTGAAACAATTCAACAATGAATTCTGAGAAAAGCAAAATTTATATGTCTTATTACAGGTAAATCAGTACAGATGTTAGCTATAAAATCAAAAAAATGAGCTCAGTCATATTCCCAATAATGGTAATGGCAATAATACATAACATTTTGATTCTCCAGTCTATGCATAGTCATCTTCTTTTCAAAATTATTTGAACTGTCATTATTTTTTATTCATTTTGTTATTAGATGTATTTTTTGGAGTTTACATCAAGGTGAATATTTTCAATGACCTCAGAGTCTTTATTATCCCTCTTCAGATTTTAGTAATTCCTCAAGCCCATTTTCATCGAATCTGCATCTAATCTAGTTTAGGAAAGAAGTCATTTTTTATGATTTGCATGTACTTGTTTGCAATACATTGTTGCGTGACTTGGCAAAAAAGTGTGTGATACCATGAGACCTGTTTCCAATTTTTTTTCAAGATCTTGTACTGGTACCTAAGGAAAGTCTGTCTTCAGTCTATCTCACACATACACAAGGTATGTCCATCATTCTAACACACTTCCATCAGATATGATATTGTCTAATTTGTTCTCCATATTTTCCCTCCTTGTGTAACCCAATACAAAGGAGAGCCACTTACTCTGCTTGACTTAGTGTCAAGTTGATTTTCATCAGTGTTCTGAGCAGGACCAACTTGCAACCTACGCCCTCCTTCCTGTACCTTTGATCTATAAGAGCAGTTTAATTACATTGGCCAGGGTGCTCCTAAACTAATCAGCATTCTGTCAGAGCCAAACTGGCTGAAGTTTAAAGGTTCTTGCCAGAAATTCAAAGCTATTTGAAACGGTTTCAGGGCATGCAGAACCCTTGCCATTTCTCACCCTGGCCTGCATTAATTTGGTCTTGAGAGGTGAATATTATTTGTTGTCGTTGAGTCATCTCTGGCTCTTCATGACACCATTTGGGGTTTTCTTGGCAAAGATACTGGAGTGGTTTGCCATTTTCTTCTCCAGCTTCTTTTACAGATGAGGAAACTAAGGCAAACAGCGTTAAGTGACTTGCTCCAGAGTCACAAAGCTTGTAAGTGTAGTAAGTATCTGAGACTGGTTTTGAATTCAGGTTCTCCTAACTCTGGACTCAGTGCTCCATCCACATGCCACCTAGCTCTCCTACTTATATTACTATCCTATCAAAATTGTAAATTTAAAACTGGGCTATGAATAAAATGAGTCAATCATTTCCAGAAAGTATTCAGTAATCATCTTTTCAAATCTTTTAATATTACTTCCTCACACTAGGAACAGCATCAAATACATGTTGATACTATAAGGAAAAGTTATCAGTGGTTTTTTTTTCTGGTGTAATGCATCTGGATGTTGAATTGATAGCTTTTTTCCTGACAGGCTTTTTTTTTTACCAGCTCTTTTAACAGACATCTAGACACAATTCACCAAACTGCTTATGTAGTAAAACAAACAAGTTTGGAAGACAGTTGAAATGATTGTTTTGTAGTCTAATTTTATGGGGAATAGGTACAGCCACATAAATACTTAAAAAGGATAGCCTAAAATTCCATCTTTGCATTGTATAGTAAGAAATGGAACTATGACAAATATCCCAGGAATTTAATTAATATAGATGGTCTTGCATATAGGCTCTTCAACAAATATATAATTAATGAATAAATAAATAAACAGACAAAAGAAGTGATTCAGGAACTTTGTCCACACAGCCTGAACTTCTATGGGTTTTCTTGACAGTGTTTTTCTCTTTGTTCTCCTACTTCCTGTCTAATAGGTCATTCTCATTTTTTTGTCGTAATATGATCTTTATGCTTCCTCCTAATTGTTCATATGCCCCAAGGTTCAGTCCTGGGCTCTCTTCTCTTTTCTCTCTACACTCTTCTAGGGACCTCATCAGCTCCTATGGATTTAATTTTCATATCTATCCTAGTGACCATCAAATATTTATATCCAGCAAGCCTAGTTACCTTATCACCTTAGAGATATCTCTGACCTTCTAGCCCCTTCCTCCTAAATTATTTTGTATCCATTTTGCACGTATCCTATAAATACATATATGGACTTTTGTTTCCTCCTCTAGACTTATGTTCATGTCACCTCTCCAAGATGGGGCAAATTTACATTTATGTTTGTCTCTAGTTATCCTGATGAATATCTGGCCACTGGACCCAGATGGCTCTGCAGGAGAAAGTGAGGCTGGTGACCGTGCACAGCCCTCCCTCACTAAAATCAAAGTCAACTGCAAGTCATGTCATCATTTCCCTGATGTCATGGTCCTCTTCGAAAATGAAGGACAAACACGACAACAACCACTCCTAGCCTAGTTTCTGGCACAGAGTAGGCACTTAACAAATGTTTGTAGATTAATTGACACAGGTTTGGCTTTCTACTCACTCATTTATTCAATAAATATTTATTAAGCATCTACTATGTGCCGGGTACTGATAATGTGGAGGCAAAAATTTAAGAAGTTTCTACCTTCGTAGAGCTTACATTCTATTGAGGGAAGCAATACATATGAATTTATGATGTTCAACATATGAGCTATCATTTAATTAATATTCAACAAGACTTTGTTAAGCATTTGCTCTGCTCTGTGCCATAGTATTTTGTTAGTGTAACCTGAGGCTCAAAGTTCATTTGCATAAGACTTTCCTTATTGATGAAATTGGATTATTAGATGCTCCTTGCCTATGTTAGGGACAGAGTTGAATATGGGAGAAGTGAGATTCTTTAGTCTTCTAACTTTGAAAGAGAAGACACATAATTTTAGATTATCTTCAGGCAAAAGTACCTGAAGAGAGAGAAAGATTCTGGGAAGTGGTCAACATATGAAGAAGTGGTCACCTTGCCCACTTATTATAGTACAGACTTTGGGGAATTTCCCTTTGGGTGGGGTCTTGTGTTCTCTCTCTCTCTCTGTCTCTCTCTCTCTCTCTCTGTCTCTCTCTCTCTCTCTCTGTCTCTCTCTCTCTCTTTCTCTCTCCCCCCCTTTTTCTCTCTCTCCCCCCTCCCTCTCTCTCTCTCTCCTCACCCCCTATCTCTCTCCCTCTCTCTGTCCCTCTCCCTCTCTCCCTCATTGTCTGTTTTATTCTTACTGTATGCCCTTACTGACTTATGTCTGCTATCAATTTGGATAAATGAATTTATTTGCTATTCACTGTGTGTAGTCCTTGTGGAACTTGGATATATCGTTTGAGGCACATTGTTAAAGAATACTGATCTGGAATTAAACTTGAACCTAAAAATTATTTCCCCTAGACTAACAACACTTAAGGGAGTAAAAAGATGTAATTCTATCCCAGTACCGCTTTTATCTGATGATAGTAGAGCGGCAAAGTTCTGGTGCCAATCTCTTGCATCGCCTCCTGACAGAAATTAAAGTCAGCTTTGGAAAGGCAGAGGCAAAGTATACTCCAGAGACATCTATTCATGTCTCTCTGCAAGCCACATCTAGATAGACCAAGTGAAGACATGCATAACTTACATGGAAAATATATACAGTCACACTGCCTTCCACTAGGCTTTGATGTTAGAAAAGAAAAATGAAGTACTCCCTATGCTCAAGAAACCTACATTCTGTTGAGTAGTATGACATGTACGTATGTATGTATGTATGTGTGTATGTATGTATGTATGTGTGTATACATACACATATAATACACAAGATGGAAAAAAAGTAATTTGTACAGATAGGGGAGTAGTTCAGGGCAGGAAAAGCCTCATGTAGAAGGTATCATTTGACCACAAGGGCATACACACACACACATATACACAGACACACACAAATTATGTGACTATAACTTCAAGATACTTTTTACAGAAATAAATAATTGGGCAGATATTAATTACTAAGGGTTCAGCTATGCCAATATAATACAAATTCCAATATTATTTCCTATGTTGTCTTATTTATTGCCATGTCAATCAAACTATCAATTGTTTAATTTATAGAAATAGAAAAATTATGAAATTAATTTAGAGGATAAAAAGATTAAGAATAACAAGGCAAAGATGAAAAATAAGAAAAATGATGTGTGTTGGAGGACACATTGGAAAACAGGCTAAACTTTGAAGGAAACTTGGGCTACTAAATTTGGAGGGGAGAAGGGAGTATATTGCAGTGAATTTGGACAGCTTATGAGGACAGGAATTGGGAACCAGTGTTGTAGGTGAGGTGAAAGAAGCCTTGTTTGACTAGCCACAAGAGTGTTTGAAGGGGAATGATGTTTAATGTACCAGGCTGTGAAATACTTTAAATGCCAAACAGTAGGATTAATATTTGACTCTAGAATTAATAGGGAGTCAGTGGAGTTGTTTGAGCAAGGGAGTGACCAGGTCATACTTGTGTCTTAGAAAACATCGCTTTGACAACTGTGTGGAGGATGGATGAGAGAGGGGACAGACATGAGGCAATATATAGGGGAAAGGTGATGAGAACCTGAATTAGGGTGGTGTCTGTGTGAGAGGACAAAAATGGGACTATGCAAGAGCTGTTGTGGAAATAGAAATGTGAAAATTTAGTAACGATTGGATATGTGAAATGAACGAGAGTAATGAGTTGATGGATTTATTGTTTTTATTAATTGCCAGATTCTAACTTCTCTCTTTACTCTGTCAACATAATCGACTTAGTTCTAAATGGATTTTTAAGGTTCCCTATTGATTAGGAGTACTGCCTACAATAAAACCTTTTGCTTTTCAGATACATTGATGGCAATCTTTCAGTATGTCTTTGGAGTTCATTCTCCTGCTTGTAGGACTGATGGGCACATATCCATACTTCCCATTGTTTAGATTCCATCAAGTGCTCTTTCACAATAGCACACAACTTTAATGGGACTTGCTCAGGGACCTCTGCAAATCTTACCTGCAGATCATTTTATTCCTGCTTCCAAATATTCTTTGCCCTATGATCTAATGTACTTAAAATACTGACGTGCAAAAGAGCAGCTCTATTCCTAAATACGCATTCAAAGAATATAGACTACTTAATGAAATATTTTACATAGTTAGCATCATTTAGGTCAGCAGATAGAAACTTTCTCCAGCAAGGCAGCTGAGTTTATTGCTATCAAGCTACAAAGCAAAAAAGCTCATTAGCTAATAATACCTAAGATGGATCTGGACAGTAACATTCCTTTGTCAATCGAATACAATGATAACCCATTAGCCTAGAATTCAGGCCCTTCCACAATCTGACTTCAGCTTGCCTTTTCAAGCTTATTTCATGAACTCCTCTTTATGCACTCCAAACTGACCTCAGTGTCCCCTCACCTTGATCATATTTTTTGTACCCTTCCTCCTATCTATGGAATAAAATCCAACCCCTTTATTCCTTCCCAATTGACCCTCTATCTCACTTCCCACAGAAGTTATTCTAAACCTTTTCTGCTTTCCTCAAGCCTACCACACCTTCATCATCTCTCTCTTAGCTAAGGAACACACCTCTTACTTTACTGTAAAAATTTACCTCATCTTACTTTACAAAAAAGGTCATTTATCACTTTTTCTTCTTTTTCCCCAGTTTCTTACATTGAGATAATTTTTCTTGCCAAGGACAAGTTCTTTACATATAGCCTTGATTTTATGCCCTTCTGTCTTCTCTAACAGATTTCTACCTCAATTATCCCTCTTCCCCTCTAATCTTCAGTACTGTTACTTCCTCTATTTTCTTCAAATATTCAAGTCTACCTCACCCTTAAAAAAATCCTTCTCTAGGCTTTTGCATCCCCTCAATCTATTGTCCTATATTTCTTCTTTTATCAGCCAAATTCCTTGAAAAAAAAAACTGCCTGCACTCATTGCCTTGATTTTCTTTTCTCTTATCACTCCTCAACCTTTTACAATCTGGCTTCTGACCTCGTCACTCAACTGAAGCTTCTTCCTCCAAAGTTGCAAGTAATATTTTAATTGCCAAATCTGATAGACGTTTCTCAGTCCTCACCCTTCTAAATTTATTTAGTGAACTTAATGATGTTAACCACTCTTTTGTCATGGAAACCCTTTCCTCTTTGGGTTTTTATGACACTGCTCTCTTCTAGTTGTCTTACTCATTTAATCACTTTCATTCTCCTTTGTCGAATCATCATCCAAATCATGCTTCTGGACTGTGTTTTCCAAAGCTCTGTCCTGAGCTTACCTCTCTTCTTTTCATATACCATCAGTGACCTCATCAACTCCCATGATCTTAATCACCATTTCTATGCCTGTAACTCTCAGAATTATATATCAAAACCCAATATCTTCCCTGATCTTTAGTTGGGTGCCATAAAAGTATTAGAAAGGTGGGATTGCTGCATTAGTTAAAAGGAGAGACAGCTTCCAAATGTTTTCCCTGTTCTCTCTTTAGTTAGCTGAGTTTAGCACTTTTTGGAAGGATGAGAGATTGGGTGATGCCTCTCCCCAAATGATAGCTATGGAACATGTAACAACAGGGACATACCCAGCTAAGGCGAGCTTGAACCTTGGTCTTTTGACACTTTTTCTGTTTATTTACTGAGTATAGCTTAGTGACCAGTGATCCTGGGACGATTTTTCCAGCTGTGGAAGCAGAATTGTGAGTTCAAATGATCAGGAGTTCTTGAGTTTTCACATAGTGCCAATTGAGCTTTAAGAGAAAGCCCCTTCAATTACCGCAGAATTTCTTGGAGAAGATGTCTACTGTCAGGAAGATGAGTCTAACCCCTGCCTTGGCTTTTTAGGAAATATGGACATGGTGATATTTTTATGGACAGTACAAAGCCAAGGTGAACATAAAATGTTGAGTTAATTCCCTAAAATGCTTAATGCTTTGATGCTTTAAGTACCACCTTCCCAGAGAGTATAAAAGTATTTATACTACTGCCAATGCTTGTGTCAGACATACTTAGGTCAGAGACTCCCAAGAGTCTCTTATATTAAGCATTTCTTTGTGTATCAGAAATGAATGGCTGACCTATGCCATTAGTTACACTGTACAATGAGCACCTTTCTACTATCTCTTAGGAGGCCAAAAGTGATTTTCCCCAGGGTTTTTGGATGGAGGTATTAAAACCCAGAGAGTCTGAGAAAGAACTCAACCTGTCTCTTTAGATACCAAACCCTATCTGTGATCGTGGTCCAAAGCCGAGAGAGGTATCATAGTAAAGAGGGAAAATACAATTGCCCCCAACATAAATAGCCTTAATGGTTGAGTTCTTATTGTTACACAAATAATCTTTTAAAGTTCTTGTAAATTTTTTATTTACTTATGGCTTTGGTCTTTATTTTTCTATATAGGTGACTTAAAATATATGGTACTTTTCAGGTTTTGAATGAAACCTTGGGTTATAAAGCTTTTTCTCTTATAAATGTTAACTATAGAATTTAAAACTTTCCTTTCAGTAGCAGTGGTACATAGAACAAATTTCTTATCCTTTGATTTTGAACTTTAAAATGTACTCAATCGTGTTAAAGAAAAAATTAGATTTTGACAAGGAAGCGAGACCCATCCTGTTTGATTTCAAATACATAACACATTTTATTAGTGGTTAGATTTCACAAACATTTATTCTCTGAGAGCTTTCACAACATTCATCTCTGAGGCATATGGAAAATTCTGTGTCATAATTGTGGGGTGTCATAAAATGTGTTTTATTATGATAATATGAAATACTTAAGCTTTTTAAATTGTTGCTTCAGTTTGTCTGTGGTAACCCTAGATAAGGTGGCCAAGTGTCCTAGTTTCTATAGTGACAAAGCTGGTTTAGTAATCACCACCTAATTTGTGTATGGCAACCTAATTTTTTGCCACCAAGGCTTTTCTTTTTCTATATTTGTGCCAGTTTTTGAAATACTATCTTGAGAAGAAGGGGGAAGGTTATGAGAGGTAATGGCACATTGATATTTACAGAAATATCTTTTCCATCACTTGTCAGAATGGAAAATTTCAAAGAAGAGGTCTCCAGTCATTCAGTTGACCTCTAGATCCATGTGAAAACACTTTCTCCCCACTTCTCTATTTTCTCATGTGCAATTGAAAAGATCACCTCTTCTCAAAAATCAGATTCAAAGACTCTTTTTTTTTTCAAAAAAAATCCTGTTTTGCAGGCAATGTTGGATGGCAAAGGATTAAAAAAAGGAAAAAGTTTCCAGAAAACAAACAAACTTGAAGAGGGCATCTGAATGATGACTGACTGGGAGCCATGGAGGGTCTTTGATGTACATATATAGGGAAATCTTAAAACTTGGGGAACTTGGGGTTTACTATAGTTTATTTCTCATTAGGATTTGGGAGAAAGAGGTGGAAAAGAGAAGATCTGAATGGGAACTAAGACATGAGATACAAGGTATTAGAAACAAGCAGAGCATAATACTAGTTGAAGTTGATACAATCATAAATTTGGTTTATGGTATGGAAATGAAATGACTAAGCCATTTGGAATAGATGAGAAGAAAACTGAGGACCAGGGGAACTTTTTAATCATAGGATCGTGGGAGCCAGGCAGACTTCTTAGTCCCAGCTTCTGTATAGCAACCATGGCTTTTGATAGTGGACAGAGGCCCCAAATGAGTTTTGGGAAAGACGTTTAAGTAAGGTATGATGTCTTTTCATGGATTTTTATCACTTAGTAAAGAAATGAAGCACAAATAATTATAACACATAACATTACATGACAACTGCCTTAGAGACAAGGTGCTACATGAGGTATTACTGAAGGAACTTGATATCCCATGGTTATGATTTGTTTGAGAAAAAGGTTTCCAGTCAAAGATTTCATTTTCATTTAGTTTCATGAAAACAAAAAAAATTATACATTTAAAATTAGTTATAAGGATTAGCAAATCCATTAAGCAAAACATCTTCAAAAACTTGAAAATATTATTTGTGTAATAATAAGAACACAACCATTGAGTTCAAGAGAGCTGTAGTACCTGTACTCTTTCTCTGTATTGAGACCCCTCTCAGCTCTGTAATCACACCTGATTTGATCCTGGGGAAGTCTGGTGTAATGAGAGATGTTAGGCCTTCCTTCAAACTTTTTTTTTTTAGCACTTCTCCTTTGAAACACTAGGGAAAGTCACTTTTGGTCTCCCTAAAAAGGGGAACTAGATCTGGTTCAGTATTAGGAAAACTATCAGCATAATTAGCCACATTGATAACAAAACTAAAAGAAAATATATGATTGTCTCAATAGATACAGAAAATTTTTTTGACAAAATTCAGCACCTGTTCCTATTAAAAACACTGGAGAGCATAGGAATAAATACAGCTTTCCTTAAAATGATAAGTAGTATCGAAGATCATCAGCAAGTGTTATCTGCTATGGGGATAAGCTAGAAGCCTTCCCAGTAAGGTCAAGGATGAATCAAGGATGCCCATTATCACCATTGCTACTCAGCATTGCACTAGAAATGTTAGCATTAGCAATAAGATAAGAAAAAGAAATTGAAAGAATTAGAATATGCAATGAGGAAACAAAAATATCATTTTGAGGATGATATGATGGTATACTTAGAGAATCATAGACAATCAACTGAAAAACTACTTGAAATAATTAACAATTTTAGCAAGGTTGCAGGATATAAAAGAAATCCATATAAATCATTAGCGTTCCTACATATTCAGCAAAGTCCAGCAGGAAGAGATAGAAAGAAAAATTCCTTTAAAAATAACTGTAGACAATATAAAATACTTGGGAGTCTATCTGCCCAGACGAACCCAGGAGCTATATGAACACAAATTAAAGACACTTTTATTTTTTGATTTTTGAAGGGGGGAAGGCAGGGCAATTGAGGTTAAGTGACTTGCCCAAGGTCACACAGCTAGTAAGTGTGTCAAGTGTCTGAGGCTGGATTTGAACTCAGGTCCATCCTCCTGACTCCAGGGCCAGTGCTCTACTCACTGCACATATAGTTGCCCCTAAAGACACTTTTCACACAAATAAAGTCAGATCTAAACATTTGGAAAATTATCAATTTCCCTTGAAAGGCCAAGCCAATATAGCAAAAATGACAGTTTTGCCCAAGTTAATTTACTTAGTGTCATACCAATCAAACTAACAAAAATATTTTACAGAGCTAGAGAAAATGTGTACTATATAATGTACATATATATGTGTATATATGTGTACTATATAATATATTTCATATAAATAGCATGATGTATATATTCATTATAATAATGCAATATACTCATATAATATATTTTTGTATATACATATATATGTATACATATATATGATGTATTATGTATATGTATATGTGTGTGCTCAGAAGAGGACCCAGAAGAAGCTGAGCAGTATTGGTAATAATTTAAATTAAATTTGATCTTGACTAACTGTTCACAATAGATTTCTTTTACTATTCTTTGTATATGAAATGATCACATTTACTGATGTTAAGTTCACAATAAAAAAATTTAAGTTAAAAATGTAAAATATTACTTATTATTTTGGTGAGAGTATTCTCAGTTGAGTGGCTGGGTTGTAAGCTGTATTGACAACTGAATTGGAGGGGAGGCATTAGAAGCAGTAAATGCAGCCACTTTTTAAGGAGTTCTACTATGAGAAGATGATAACTTCAGAGGACAGTGGTGGAGAGTGAAGGATTTTTTAAATAGTGAGGAACACACTGCTGTATGTTTAGGCTACAGTGGGGGAAACAGTAGATAAAGTGAGATTGGAGAGGGTGGATGGCTGTGAGGTTACAATATGCCTGAGGATCTAGGAAGGCACAGGACTAAGGGTTCATATAGAGAATTTGCTTAGAAATTATTTCAGGAGATGGCATTGAGGACATAGGTAGAGAGCTTGATCCATCTGTGGGAAGAATAGGGAAGTAAGAAGTAGTTTAAATGAGTCTATAAAGGGCTAGGCTGTGATTCAGGCAGGGTAGACCCAATTCCTGCTTCTGGCCAAAACTATATGTTTGATTATGGGCAAAGTCACAACCCTCTAAGCCTTTGTTTTGTTATTTATAAAATGGATATATTAAAAACTGAAGTACCTACTGCCCAGGGTAATTGTAACTGAGACACCATATATTCAGTGCTTTCAAACCTTAGAGTAGTATGTAAATGTATGTTATTGTTACTGCCTCTTTGGTGACCGGACAAAAACCTGAGATTATACAATGATGCTGAAAAATTATGAGGAATGAAACGGGAGAGCCGAGGGAGCATGAGACCAGAGACAATCTTTTTTCCCCTTTTCCAGTGATTTAGGAAACTACAGTACCTACCAAATTAGTTGGGATTAGTTGGAGGAAGGATATAGGAGGGGCTTTGAAGAGAAATAAAAATTTCTAGAATGGTCACTGTGGTGAATAAGCTAGTAAAGGTAGATGGGGTTATTGAGCAGTAACAGGGGAATAATTGAGATACCTTAGAGGTAGCTACAATGGTGAAGTGGTGAGAGTGTCAGGCATGGAGTCAGGAAGACCTGAGTTCAAATGTGATCTTAGACACATGCCTTGAATGATCTTGAGCAAGTCATTTAACCTTTATTTTCCTCAGTTTCTTTGTCTATAAAAATGAGGATAATGATAGCACTTGCTTCCCAGGGTTATTTTAAAGATCAAATAAAATAATATGGCTAAAGCACTTAATATAGTACCTGGCATATAGTAAGTGCTATATATCCCTCCATCTGGGATTAAATAAAGTAGAAGGAGTTTTTTTCTTATAGTTATATCCATTGGTGTGCTGGTAAGTATTTAATATATATAATAGCCAGCAGCTATTAGCCAGGGGACACAGAATCTACTTCAGCCTCCTCAGGAAGTGGGAAAAAGGAACCTGAAAAGAAGACATCCTAATTAGCAACAGGTTTTGGATCTTGGTTGGAATCTAACAAATTCAAACATCATTCAACAATATTTCAGACAAAATAGCCGGCAGGAAATACCAAACACATCAATGATGCAAATCTCTTCTAATAGGAGGAAATGTACCGAGAACAACTCACTTTACCAATATATCAGACCTGAAAATGAGAAAAAAATATTTTAGCACTACTTGGGGGCAATTATTTAACCTCCCTGGATTATTCATAAGTAATCCTTGACTGCAGAAAAATGATGAAGTATTTAAGCTTCAGCGAGAAGTCTCAGCCTCTGCCTGTTGGTGTAAGAATATTCCACACCAGAGGAAAACTGGGGAAGCTTTGCAGCATCTACTGCATGCAAAACAGGCCCAGCTATTTCTGGTAAATAGTGTTCCAATTTGTTGAGCTCCCAAGGGGCAATGGGTCTCAGCCGCTAGTTACTTGACATTAAAAAAATGACAATCTAAATACAGGCTGTTCACAAGACGTACCCAGATTGCAATTAAGAACCTTCAACAAGTCTTCCATGTTTCCCACCTGTTTCAGCCTGTTAGAGCAAATCACTGTCAGATTCCTCAGAAGCTCTGTCAGCTTTGTCTTTTCAGGAAGGCCCTTTTGTCTTGGCTTGTTTCAGGTGATGATGAGAGACAGTTTAAATGGAAAATGCCCACTATCAGCCCCAAAGCCGACTATTTCATTGTAATCAGTGTAGACATATTTTATTGGAATAAAATACTGGCATAAGATTTGAAGAGTTAAGCACGCAGACTCTATTGGTAACCAGCATGGTGTAATCAAAAGACAGAAGAAACATGTTGCAGTGTGTAGAGAGCTAGGATTATAGTGAGAAAGACCAGGGTTCAAAGCCTGTCCCTGACAACTACTGTGTGACCCTGGTCAGGATGTTTTTTTTTTTCTTTTTTGGAGGGGGAAAGGTGGTGCAATTGGAGTTAAATGACTTGCCCAAGGTCACACAGCTAGTAAGTATGTCAAGTATCTGAGGCCAGATTTGAGCTCAGGTCCTCCTTACTCTAGGGCCAGTGCTCTCCTCACTGTGCCACCTAGCTGCCCCCTGGTCAGGATATGTAACTTCAAGCAACTCCCTAGAACATACCTACTGATAATAGGTTGCCAAGAGAGGTCCCATATTGGAAATTCCTTATATTGATGATACCATAATCCTTCCATTTTTCTTTTCACACTGTGCAAGGAAAGTGAGGCTGAAAATGAAAAGATATGGGTTTAACCCATAGTCCTACCAGTTGTTACAGCAATTAAGATAGGGCTTTTTTATTGTTTTCTCTTTTGGAGCACTTATTTAATCAGGAGCCCTTGATAAGTCTGGCCTTTGTTTCTTTGGTTAAATCAGGAATCTTTGATGACCTGCTTGCCTCAAGGGAAAGACTAGATTACGTGGGTTTGAGTCACATGTTTGTGATGTCAGAAGCTTTTAGGCCACATGGGTTTGAGTTGCATGTTGTGACGCCTTTGACCCTGAACAGGGTATATAAACTCAGAGGTTGGCGTTTTTCCTCGGGGGGCTCTCACTGGCTGGAAGAGTGTTGAGACTCTGGGAAAATCGTTGTAACTCCTCCCCTCCCTGACTTTGCTAACCCCGACCCATTGGTCCTTTGGTAACTATGAATTGTTATTTGGCCTGTTTATATTGTCTCTGTTTGCAATTTGTTTGTATTTGCTCTGAAGTTCAGGGTGCTGGCTTTTTCCCCTGAACTAAGTGAATGATATTTGTATGTTGGATTAAAGTGAGATTGGTAACTCCTTAAAGTTAGTTTCCTAAGTAAAGCAGATCAAGGAAGCTGTGCTGGCAGCTCTTGTTGCTGGTCTTGTAGCAGCTGCTAGCCAAATTGTGGTTATACCAGTGACCTAAATAAACTTCTAGTGAAATTCCTTTTTCCATTTCACCTTTGAGCAGGAAAGTTTCTTACCTGTTAGAATGTGGGCCTCACTGCTATATTGCTTGAATAACGTGAATTTCTGATGCATGAATTGCCCTTTCCATCCCTCCATCTGGGATTAAATAAAGTAAAAGGAGTTTTTCTCCACAGTTATATCCATTGGTGTGCTGGTAAGTATTTAACAATCGACTCTGTAAAGAGAAAAAAAATGTATGCATGACAGACTTCTAAGTTTAATCAAATTATTCATATTTTCTCCTTCACTTTCTTAAGTCTAGAGACTCAGAGTCTTTAGAGGTGGAGAACTTGCTGCCTCGAGGCCACATGTGGCCCTCTAGGTGCTCAAGTGTGGCCCTTTGACTGAATCCAAACTTCACAGGAAAAATACCCTTTTAAGGTGTAGTTTGGATTCAGTCAAAGGGTCACACTCAAGGACCTAGAGGGACACAAGTTCCCCACTACTGGAGGCAATCAACAAAACAAATCAAGTCCTGATTTGTAGCCTTTACCAATTAACAAGATATAGATGCTCACACTGAAAATTCAATAATTGGCTCTCACAAGCTGCTCAGAGTGGCTCCAGCTCACCCCTTCATATGTCATAATAATGTTAGGGCAGGCTACAACATTCAAGCCCAGGCCTAACATATGAAATTTTACTTCTTTCCTATCTCCCTTTTTTATTTTCATAGTAAATTCCTCTGATGATAGCAAGAGACACTCAAATGCCTTATGATGAATCTTAATATCACTTTTGCCATGTATTCCTGAGTCTATTATGATAGAGATACAAGACTGGGAAAAATCTTAATCCTTTAATTTCTATGTTTTGATTTTTATGTGCCTATATGTTATTGTTAGGATCCTGCTGTTTCATCCTGGGGAACTGAAAGCTATTAGAGCCCTTTGTTCAAGGGGGTAGGTTGTAGCAAACAGGAATTCTGCTGAAGAGTTTGTTTATATAAAGACAGGTTGAACTGAAAGGTGGCTTCTGTTTTCAGAGGGGATGCCTGGACTTAGTCACCATAATCCATTTATTTGTCCTTATCTGTTGTATAAATCCCAAGTGCTTTTCCATTGGATAACACCATTGTTGCACAAGATTCAATTTGTCTCTTAGGTAAAAAACTCAATTTTGTATAAAAAGTATATATGTCTTAGGTAAAGAGCTCAATTTCATATAAAAATATATTTCTGGCTTAGCTCAGGGAGGTAAATATTATCCAGATCAAAACCATGACGTTGGGAGCTTCCCATAAAGCTAGTGTGTTCCATAGGGACATGATTAATGTTTCCTATCTCATTCCTCAACACATTAGAAATACAGATTTCCCCCTTCACTTCTCTCTTTTATTATTCCTTTTCCATTTTTTATAAGAATTTTTTGCTACTTTTTTTGGCTGATACTTGAAATCTGATGCCTCCCTCCTCCTTATGGACAATATATGAGCATTCTTGCTCCCCACAATAGTAAGTGAAATATATAGAGGGTACATGCCATTTTACCATAGTTTCCTTCCTCACTTCCTCCTTCTACCTTCTCTGCCATCTTTACCTTTCAAAACATGAAAAGTGGCCTCATCCTAGGTACACTCCCCTCCCCTCCCATACATACTTTTACTGAACTCCTATTCTCCACTGTTCTTCCCCCTGTCAGCACTGGCCATTCCTCTGGCACAAAAATCACTAATTGTCCTCTGGTCCCTTGATAACCCCTTGACATCCCTACCCCTGTACTGGAGAACAGAGGTTTAGAAATATACTAAAATGCCTCCTAGAATTTGTCAACTTACTTGTTTTATGCATGGTGCAATTTAATTTACAGAGGAAATTTTAGAGATTATGTTTATATCTGCTGAGATATTCAACTTCAGTATTTTCAGGATTTTTTAAAAAATAGATTTGCTTACTGATCTGTAACTTAAATTTAGAACAAGACAACCTTGACTTCTGAGGTAATCTAGATTTGAGGATGTTACCCTCATGTATCATGTTGAAATTTTTTCCCCTGTTAGGTAATTTCATTGGAGTAGAGAGTGCCCTTGTGAGGGTAGTCCCTCTACTGGTATAGACCCACAAGTGTTCTGTAACTTATAATCTTAGAAAGCTGTTTGGAGCACTGAAAAGTTAAGCAATTGGCCCAGATTCACCCTGCCAGGAAGTGTCAAAGGCAAGACTTAAATGCTGTTTGTCTTAAGTTGGAGACAGTTTCTCTATCTGCTACTCCATGCTGCCTCTCACACTAAGAGCACATGATCAAAATAAGTTAGAATGTCTATAAAAATTCAGAAGCTCTGTACTGTAAATCAATCTCTTAACAATTATTCTAAAGTGTGGATAACAACCTCTAACATTTATATAGCACTCTAAAGTTTCCAAAGCATGTTACATATATTATCTCATTTAATCCTTATAAGAACCCTGTAAAGGGGCTACTATTATCATTCCTCCTTTTACAGATGAAGAAATCAAGTGTAAAGCAGGTTACATCACAGGGTGACACCCTACTAAGTATCTGAGATTGAATTGAATTCAAGTCTTCTTGACTCCAGGTTCAGTGTTCTATCCAACAGGCCACCTAGAAGTGCCATAAAAGATGGGGATTTGACATGAGCTTTCCTTCATGTTTCATAAACACTGAAAATCTGGGATACTACTCTCTAGAGAAATTCAGTTTATCAACTGGTACAATGCTAAATACCTTCAAGTCATCAAAGCTAGTAAGAGCAAACTGGTTGGATTGTGGGTTGGTCAAGGAATAGAGGAGGGGCATAACTGTATTCACATAATCCTATTTAGATGGTTCTCTAGGTTAGTGGTATGAAACTCAAATAGAAATGCCCCTTACATAAACATATTGACTTAGGAAACCATGTGTTAACATTATTTATATTCTATTATATTTTTATTTATCTTAAATATTTCCGACTTACATTTTAAGTCTGATTTGGACCACTTTCAGAGTGTCTGCCAGCATTCCCACACGTTTGATGCCTCTGTTCTAGGTGGCCTCCATTTTGCTTGAGGGCACTTCAAAAACACAGCCACAGGGTAAAATAAATTGGAATTATTTCTTGAAGTTGTAAAGCACAAGCAAATCTCACCAGTTTAACTAGGAAATGGAGCCATTAAGACAACTAAGTGGATAAAGCACTGGACTTGGAGTCAGGAACACCTGAGCTTGCATTTTGCCTTTGGCATGACAGTCTGTGTGGATCTGGGTAAGTCACTTAAGTTCTCTCAACTACAGTTTCTATATCTACAATAGAGGATAATAGCACCAACCTTCTATGCTTGCCTGAGGATCAGTTGAGATTATAAAGCAAAAAATGGACTTTTCAAATGTTAGTTATTATTATTATAACTTAGAATAGGAATAGAATTTTGATGGGAGCAAAGCTAGAACAAAGAGTAAGCAAATGTGGCTGCCACCTAGGATGTACTGCTAGGAAGATGTGACAGAGGATACTTCTAAAATTTCATATTTTATCAATGTACATACTTTTAATGCCATGAAATTTCATATTCTGAAGAACATGGGAATAAATTTTGTGATAAGTCAAGTACATGTGATAGTGAAAACTGAAGGCTGCCATGGAGAGTAACACATAATTATCCACTCTGACGCCTGCTTCCATTTTATGGGGGAGTTCATCCCATTCACATTCATAATTATAATTACTACCTGTGGATTTCCCTCCATTCTATTCTTCCTCCTGTTTGTCCTCTCCCTTCTTTCACCCTTTCTCACCTTACCAGTTTTTTGCTTCTGTCTACTACCTCCCCTGATCTGCTTTCCCTTCTGTCAGTCCCATTTACTTAATCTCTTCCCCTCCTTCTTCCCTATTTGGTAAGATAGATTTATACATTCCATTGATTCTGTATATTATTCCCTTTTTGAGCCAATAATGAGGAGAGTAAGGTTGAAGCAATGCCCATTGCCCCCTCCCCTCCCATCTTCCCCTCCACTGTACTAGGTCTTTTGTATCTCTTCATGTGAAATAATGTGCCCCATTCTACCTCTCCCTTCCTTCTGCACCCATTGTACTACTCTTTCTCATCCCTTAATTTTTTATATCATTCCCTCAAATTCGCCTTATACCCATACCCTCTGTCTATATATATTCCTTCTATTTATACTGTTAGTGATAACAGTATCATCTTCCCATGTAGGGATGTAAACAATTTCGCCCTATTGAATCCCTTATATTTTCTTTTTCCTTTTTACCTGTTTATGCTTCTCTTGGGTCTTGATACTACAGGTCAAATTTTTGCTCTAGTTCTAGTTTTTCCTTTATGAAGGCTTGAAATCCTTCTATTTCATTGAATGCCATCCCCCGCCCCTTGATGTATTATGCTTAATTCTGCTGGGCCAGTGATTCTTGGTTGTAGTCTTTGCTCCTTTGCCCTCTAGAATATCATGCTCCACGACCTCCAATCATTTAATGTTGCAGCTGCAAAGTCCTGTATGATCCTGATTGTGCCTGATATTTGAATTGTCTCTTTCAGGCAACTTGTAGTATTTTTCCTTGACCTGATAGTTTTGAAATTTGGCTATAATCTTCCTTGGGGGTTTTGTTTTGGGATCTCTTTCCTGAGGTGATTGATGGATTCTTTGAATGCCTAGTATGCCCTCTGGGTCCAGGATATCACAGCAGTTTTCCTTGATGATTTTTTGAAAGATGCTGTCCACATCCTTCTTTTGATTATGGCTTTCAGATAGTCTAATGATTCTGATATTGTCTCTCCTGGATCTATTTTGCAGGTCGTTTTTTTTTTCCCATGAGGTATTTCACATTTTCTTCCATTTTTTCATTCTTTTGAATTTTTTTGATTGATTCATGATGTCTTATAGAGTCATTAACTTTCACTTGCCCATTTCTAACTTTTGAGTAGTTGTTTTCTTCAATTAGCTTTTGTATTTTCTTTTCCATTTGGCCAACTGTACTCTTTAAGGAATTGTTTCCTTCAGTGGATTTTTGAATCTCTTTTTCCATTTGACCATTTCTACTTTTTTTTTAATTTCAAAAGCATTTATTAGGCACTTACAAAATATCAAAGGCACTGCACAAAATATTTCTCTACTCTAAAATATAGAAAATTTTTTTTATCTGAAATGCTTACTTAAGAAGAAAGTCAACTTCCTGAGTAACCATTTGTTAAATGAGTAATATTTTATCTACAGCACATTTTCAAAATATGACTTTATTACTAACATTGTGATGTCACTTATGTAGAAATCATACATGGTATATATACAGTATTATGTCACCTTTCAAAATAAGATACTCATTAAAATAATATTAACAATTTATGCTATATTTAATAATGAATAATTAAGTACAGTATACACATCTTACCATAAAGTATACATATTTTGGTTTCTACATTTAATGGTCCTCACACTGGAATCATGTTTCCCATATTACTCAGGTTCATTGTAGGTGAAATATATATTTTAGCCACCATCCAGTGCAGACTCTATTTCACAGACCAGGCAGGAACCACAAATAAAATAGTAAAATTTTAATTGAAATATACTAGAAAAATGATGAAGAAAAACATAATAAGATCATTCATAGCAACACCCCCTCCCAATCTTGTCCTACCCCTTTAATTAATTGTGAATATTTTCTATTGACACACACCAATGTGGAAGAGGAAAAAAATTCCTTCCGCAAAAATTCATATTCTGAGGTGAGGAAAGACTGCCTTGCATAGAGGCTTTTGCTAACAGTTAGTCTCTGGTGCTGTCACTCTCAAAAACCTTGCCAACAATGATGCTCACAATCTCTAAAGACACTTCTTGGCCTATACTTTCCCAAGCTTATTTGCAACCATTTATCTTATTTCTTGGTTACTGCTACTTTTAGTAAGTGTTATTGTACTTTTATACTCTCTACCAAGGGATTTAGGCAACACAGTAAGGAAAAAGCACTTGGCCTAGAGTCAGGATCTTCACAAACCATGTGAAGTAGGTGCTATTCTTATTCCCATCCCAAAGCCAGTGAAACAGAGGCAAAGAGAGTTGAAGCGACTTGCCCAGGGTCACAAACTAGCAAGTATCTGAGGGCAAATGTTAACCCAGATCTTCCTGACTGCAGATACAGGGTTCTATTTACTATACCACCTAGCTGCTCCAGCTTATTAGATTATAATATTCTTAAGGGCAGGGGCTGTATTGTTTTTTATCTTTATATCCTATTCCAGTGCTTAGCAAAACACTTTGGACATCATAAGAACTTATCATTGGATTGAATTGCTTTAATTTTCTACCATTTACACATATATGCTATATGACAATATTTATTAAGCTCTTAGTAGCATGCCAGTCAGATAGTAGGTGTTCAGTAAATATTTATTCCTTTCCCTTCCTTAGGCTGGATCAGACATATACACAGATGGGTATCATACAAAGTAGAATGTGATATGAGCAAAAGACAAATCAAAACAAAATACTGTAAGAAATATGAGAAGAGATCAGATTAAGCTAGGGAAGGTGTATAGCAAAAAAACCTTCTTGAAAGAGGGGTCAATATAAAGAGCTGGACACTTACTAGCTGTGTGACCCTGGTCAAGTTAACTAACCTCTGTTTGTCTCAGCTGCCTCAACTATAAAATAAGAATAACAACAGACCTACCTGATGTTGGGATTGTTGGAAGAATCAAATAACAGCATTTGTAAAATGCCTACCATAGTGCCTGGTCCATAGTAGGGGCAATACAAATGCTTGTTCCTTTCCCTTCTTTGAATGAAGGCTTCATCCACATTGTTACTCTCTTAGAGCTAGACTGGTGTAGAATCAAACATAGGTTCATAGATTTAAAGCTTGCAGACAGTTCAGCCCAGTACTCCCAAGCCTACAGAGGCTTGAAATGACTTGTTCCATGTCACACAAGTAAGGAACAATGTTGGTATTTTAACCTGGGACTTTTGATTCTGAGTCCACGTCTCTTTCTATTATACTACACTGGAAGAAAGGAAGGAAGGAAGGAAGGAAGGAAGGAAGGAAGGAAGGAAGGAAGGAAGAAAGGAAGGAAGGAAGGAAGGAAGGAAGGAAGGAAGGAAGGAAGGAAGGAAGGAAGGAAGGAAGGAAGGGAAGGGAAGGGAAGGGAAGGGATGGAGAGAGGAAGGGAAGGGAAGGGAAGGGAAGGGAAGGGAAGGGATGGGAGAGAGGAAGGGAGAGAGGAAGGAAACAAGTGTTTATTAAGTACTTAACTATGTTCCACTCACTTGAAGATTCAAGTACAAGAAAAAGACAGTCCTTGCCCTCCAGAGGTTTACGTTATAAGAATTACAACCCACAAAAGAAAGATGAAATGGGGTAGAAGAGGATGGCATCCAGTACAAGGACATGGTTTGGAAGTCTGGAGAGTCAGGAATTGGACCTAGAGGAGAATGAAGGTTGGCTGGCCTGGGCCCTTCCATGAAATGGAAGTTCCAGGAGGAACTCACCAATGGGAGAAGGGGGCAGTTCTTATGGAAGTAGACCATAGGGATGGTAGGCTATTCCTGGATAAGGAAGCCCCAGACTCTAAGGAAAGTTCAAAAATAAGCCAGAAGTGGAGAAGATATGATTCTGAAGTCCAAAAAGTCAGGGACAAGAAAGAGAATACCTCTAAACAGCAGCCCCTGCTTTACAGAAGTAGAAAAAGAAGAAGGGGGAATAACTTCTAGGACTAGGATTTTGACCATAATGAAAAGCTAGGTGCTTCTTGATTTGAGGCAAAATGTATTTCAAACTGGATACATACTCTTGGGTGATATGGTGCAAGGATGATGCTGCAGGAAAAAAACTGCTAACACTCAAGTTATGACTAGCATTGACTTAGCCCTAAGAAAACTGTGCCTAGCAGCATTCAAAGCCTCCCAAGCACATCTATTCTTAGGGCAATGGGGGTAAAATTTATGGCTGTTAAAACTAGAATTATACTTCCCTTGAGTCTTGTATTTGAAAGTCAAATTTTCTACTCAGCTCTTGTCTTTTCATCAAAAATGCTTGAAAGTCCTTTATCTCATTGAATATCCATTCCCACCCCCTAAAGGTTTATACTCAGTTTTTCTGGGTAGGTGATCCTTGATTGTAATCCTAGCTCCTTTGCCCTGCAGAATCTCATATTCCAAGTAGAAGCTGCTAAATCTTGTGTTATCCTGATTGTGTTTACACAACACTTAACTTGTTTCTTTCTGGCCATTCATGATATTTTCTCCTTGACCTGGGAACACAGGATTTTGCCTATAATATTCCTGGCAGTTTTCATTTTGAGATCTTTTTCAGGAGGTGATTGATGGATTCTTTCAATTTGTATTTTACCCTCTTATTCTAGAACATCAGGGCTGTTTTCCTTGATAATTTCTTGAAAGATGATGTCTAGGCTCTTTTTTGATTATGGCTTTCAGGTAGTCCAATAATTTCTAAATTATCTCTCCTAGATCTATTCTCCAGGTCAGTTGTTTTTCCAATGAGATATTTCACATTGTCTTTTGTTTCTTTCATTCTTTTGGTTTTGTTTGATTGTCTCTTGATTTCTCATAGAGTCATTAGCTTCCATTTACTCCATTCTAATTTTTAAGGAATTATGTTCTTCAGTGAGCTTTTGTACCTCCTTTTCCATTTAGCCAATTCTTCTTTTTAAGGATTCTTCTCCTCATTGGCTTTTTGGACCTCTTTTGCCATTTGGCCTGGTCTGTTTTTTAAGATGTCATTTTCTTCAGTATTTTCAGGCTTTCCTTTAGCAAGTTGTTGACTTGTTTTTCATGATTTTCTTGCATCACTCTCATTTCTCTTCCCAATTTTTCCTTTACTTCTCTTGATTTTCAAAATCCTTTCTGAGCTCTTCCATGACCTGAGACCAATTCATATTTTTCTTGAAGGCTTTGGATGTAAGAACTTTGACTTTATTGTCTTCTTCAGAATATGTGTTTTGATCTTCCTTGTTACTGTAATAACTTTCTATAGTCCGAGTTTTTTCCCATTGTTTGCTCATTTTCCCAGACTATTACTTGACTTGTTAAAGTAACAGTTTGCATCCAGGGTAGAGGGCATACTCTCCCAAACTTCAGGGGTTTTATGAACTTGTTTTCAGAGCTACTTCTAGGAACCTGTAAGTTTTCAAATGTTATTATCTAAGGAGACATGTTGACTACTCTCCTGGCCTGTGCTCTTCTCTATGAGTGACCACAAGCACTCTTTTCTGCCCTGGAACTGTGAGGAAGATCCCTCCTCCACTGTGGCTGCAAACTCTGATATTCTAGTGCTCCTCCTTGCCCTAGGACTGCCACCTACGACTGTGACCCAGATCCAAGTATTGGCAAAGCAACAGAGTTCTACCTCAGCGTTAGCAAAAAGTCCCTTGTAATCTCCTTCTGACCAGTTGTTTGACTCCCTTACTGTCCGTGGGCTGAGTGCTCAGGAAAAAGCCTCTGTGGTTGCCACTGCTGATTCAGTCCCTCCCAAGGCATACTCCTGTTTCCTGGGGCAAGGGTTATAGTGGTGCAGCCTGCACCTGACTGCCCTCCATTCTCACACAGGGGCAACAGACCCTCCCTGACGACCTTCTAAGTTGTCTTTGGTGGGCTGAGAGTTCTGGAAACTACCACTGCTGCCAGTGATTCAGTCACCCTGAGGCCTGCTCTGGGTTTGCTGGGGCCCAGTGTGTGTTGCACTGGACTGTGCTCATCTCTTGCTGTGGTGCAACAGATCTTTCCTGCTCAACTTCTAAGCTGTCTTGGACTGGAAATTTGTTTCGCTCCATCTTTTTGTGGGTTCTGCTGCTCTAGATTTTGTTTAGAGTCATTTTTAAAGGTATTTGGAGGAGTTTGGGCATGAGCTTAGGTGAGTTCCAGCCTTTATTCCACCATCTTGGATTCACCCTCCCATTTCTACTTTTTAAGCTGTTTTCCAAGCTGTTGACACTTTTTTCATAATTCTCTTGCATCACTCTCATTCTTTTCCCATTTTTTCTTTTACTTCTTTTATATGATTTTTAGGCTCCTTTTTGAGCTCTTCCATGAGTTCTTTCTGGGCTTGAGACCATATCCTGTTTCTCTTTGAGGTTTTGCCCATAGGTGTCTTGACATTGTTCTCTTTTGAGTTTCTGTCTTGGTCTTCCCCGTCACCATAATAACTTACTACAGTCAGATTCTTTTTTTTTTGTTGTTGTTTTTTGCTCATCTTTTTTAGGCCTTTTTACTTTTTTAACATTTGGTCTCTGCTCCCATGGTGGAAGGGGCACTGTCTCAGGCTTCTTGTGCTGATAGCTTCAGGCCCTAGCTGTTTACCTCATACTGTACTGATATTACCCTGAAGCTCATGGGGAACCCTCCTGTCTGGTGCTATGTTGAGGGGAAGGAATGGGGAATGGCTGGCACTGATGGAGGCTATAGAGGCCTGGCAGCTTACCTTGTGCTGAGCTGGTGTAGCCATAATGGCTTTTGTTTTCTTTGAATGGCTCAGCTTGCCTCATTGAGCCTCTGGACACTGTGGCTTGCTCTTCCGGGGCAGGAGGCCCGGGGAGCATGCCGGGAGGCAGACGGCTTCCTGTGTGGGGAGTCATGGGGCTGGCTGAGGGGAGGTGTTAGCTCCAGAACCTGGTCTACCCTAGGGGGAGGGGCCAACTCAAGAACCAATCGGCCCTGGTCATTTGGGCGGAGCTTAATGATGTCAGAGACCCTATAAGAGGGGAGAGGACAGCTCGGAGAGTTCTCTCTCCTTCTCTTCCTTTTCCGGTTGGAGCCAGAGGCAGTTACGACAGTTACATCGTCAGTTACAGTTGCAGCTTCAGTTTCAGAAACAGACACAGCTGAGGCAGGAGCTGCCAGCAGCAGAGCTGATCTACGGGAGGAAGCTGAACAAAAACTTCAGTCCAGTGGGTAATCTTATTACCATCAAGGGGGAAACATGATTTTGCTTTACGCAATCATGTTTCTCTGTAGCCTCCTGGTTACTCTTTCAAGGCGTACTTATTGGGCCTGGAAGATTATGACCAACATATCAAAATGGGGTTGCTGGTTCATGGGTTGGTTACTGTTGAGCCTAAATAAATGTTTTGATTCTTCTGCCTTCTACTTTGAGAGTTTCTTCTATCCGGCGATTCCGAACCTTTCAGACATGTTTATGATCCTCTTTGAGATTATAAACTCGGCCCTCCTGATACAGCTGGGGTCCTAGTAATGGTGTCTGGTGTGTGCTGAGGCCAGGCAAGGTTTTTCTGCATTTCCCCAGGCTACACTGGAGCAAGTGGAGGCCTGGCCTCTGGAGGATGCCTGCCCAACCCAGACAATATTGAAGCTGGTGCAGGGGGGGGTGAAGGGGGAGGATGGGGGAAGGCAGGATATGGCCACTGGAGGATGCCTACTGGTCCAAAGGTCTGCTGAAGCATGTGGAGGTCCAGCTGCTGGAGGATGCCTGTCCACCCAGAATTACAAAGCACATGGTGATTCTTAGAGCTAGAGTCTGCTGGTTCCCCTGGCTATGCTAAGGCATGTGTGTGTGTGTGTGTGTGTGTGTGTGTGGTGGTGGGGTTCTCCTGGTGTTGGCTTTTGCTGGCTCCACCACACTGGGGCTCAGGATCTCTTGTTGGTTTGCTGAGGTAGGGCTTGCTGCTGGCTTACTGGGATGCTTCCTGTCCTGAAATGCACTCTCCTTTTACCTAAGTGAGATGGACCTTTCTTGCTGATCCTCCAAGTCTCCCTAGCTAAAAAAACATACTCCACCCCATCTTTCTACTGGCTCCACTGTTCCAGGATTTGTTCTGGGGCACTATTTTACTGTTTTTTGGTTTTTTGGAGGTGAATATGGGAGAACTATAGAGATTTACTGCTTACTCCACCATCCTGGCTCCTGGAAGTCCTTTTGAGAGTAACATATAATGGACCCAACTTCAAAGGTAAAGAAATGCATTTTTCAAGCTATGCCCAAGGTACCCAAATGTCTCCCATGGGCTCTTTTTAATATAAACTTTCACCTGAAGCAGGAATAGTTTTTTAACCCTTGCCTGATACTGGAGAGTTCACTAACTTGCATTGTATCTGCTTCCACTGTTAGATTGTCAGCAATTCCTACCTTTTGCTGAGTTAAAATCTACCTCTTTGTAACTTCCATGCCTTGGTCCTAGTTCTATACTCTGGAACCACCCAGTTCTCCTCTTCCACATGAAAACTCTTCAAATATTTGAAAATAATTGGGGCATCTAGGTGGTGCACTAGATAGACCACTGGCCCAGGAGAACCTGTGTTCAAATACAGCCTCAGACAATTAACTTACTAGCTGTGTGACTCTGGGCAAGTTACTTAATCCTGATTGCCTTGCAAGAAAGAAAGAAATGAAGGGAGGAAGGAAGGAGGAAGAAAAAATGAATATATGCCCCCTGAATTTCTGAAGCTTGATAACTTGCTTTAATGAACAAGATAAGACTGATTTTAAATGTCTCAATTTGTTTGATTGCTTTTGAAGGACTTATGCTGAACATATTGAAGAAACCTCCTCTTCAATTTTATTTAGTAGGCATTTTTAAATCTTCTTAAAGCTTTCTGAAGCCAGTGAGATTGGGAGTGGGGAGAAGATCTTTTTTTTAATGTACTTAGAAATAGAATTCAAACCTGGGGCTGGTAAAATTCATATCCAGAATCAAATCCTTATGTAACTTGACTCCAAGTTCTACTCATTACCTGCCACCATGCTATGGCTATCCAGCCCTTCAATATTTTTTACACTACTGATTTACAATTAAGAAATAGTAACTAAGCAAAGGGAGGGTAGCCAACCTTGGCAAAATGATCAAAGATTCAGAATTTGTGAAATCCAAATAAATGAGTTTTTACTGAGTGGTTTTGCTTTCCATTAGGAAAATCCACTATGAGAAAAAAAATTTAAGTTTAACCAAGGAGAAACAGAATTTTTATAATTCAAAATGACTATTCTTACAAAAGTATTTGTCACAGGGCTCCTCTTATGAATTTTAAAAATATTTTTTCTCATGCATTTCAAAGGTTGGATTCATGAAGATATGATCTATAGACAATTTTCCAAAAGCATATCCACTGCTTGCCTTCAGATGTCCATGAAAGATGCTGCACCATAAAAACAAGGCAGGCATAAAATCCAAATATGGAAGAAAAAGTTTGTTTCCCAGAAATCAATTTCAATGAATCTTTACAGTTTTATAGGCTCAACCTAAAAAGGCTTTGTATCCACAATCAACTCCATATGCATGAACAGATAGGGGAAGCTGGGGCAGAGGATGCAGCTAAAGCCCAGTGATTGATTGTGTAAGTACTGCCATTACTCAATTCTCAGACAATTACAGTTGCTTTAACTGAGTTAATATTATGCTGAAGCATGAAACAATATGACAATCCCTAAGATCTTGCTCATTTACTCCCTACCGCCTTGCTATCATGTTCCCTGCATAGTGTTTGGCAATCTTGATAATTTTATCTGGCATGCTTCAACTTGTCTTGTCGAGGTTTTGTTTGTTTTATTCTGTGTGTCTGGTAAGCCCAATTTGCGATGGAATATGTCTCTCTCTCTCTCCATGTTATAGATTGTTCTTATGATTTATATTGTGGAGCCAGTAGGATAGCATATGTTCACAGAATATTAGGCCTGGAAAGGATTTTCGATGTGACCTAGATCTAGGCCAACCTCATCATAGAATAGAGGAGGAAACAGAGCCTTAGAGAAGAAGTGACTTACCTAAGGTCACAGAGATATAGCACAATACTTTTTGTCTCCATTTACAAACTCTTGTGTTGATAAATTTAAAAAAAGTCTGTTAGAGTTAGTTGCCTTTTTTGAGGGAGTGGGGAATAAGGGAATATTAAGATGTTGTTTTCTAAATGGATGTTTTGTTATAATTTACTTTAACTATCTCTGCTCCATAGATTTGCCCATTCTTTGGTGGAAGGACTGAGTTTGTGCCTTCCCTTTTAGACCTTAGGTAAGTGAATAAACTAGAAATGTTGGAATTTGTGTTATGTAACAATCAAAAAGGAGTTTGGGGGCTTTATAATTCTTTGGATTATGGTTTATATGACCTTTTAAACTTAAATAATAATCACGGTCAACAAATATTAATAGAACAGCACGTACATGTGGGTCATTGGACCATCCATTATGTATGAACTCATATGCTCCTTCAATGAAGTGATTCATTTATAATCTGACACATATGTTGACTTAATGTCTTCTTAACTGAGTTTCTTTTCCAGTTTCTCAGACTGCAACAACAAATCAAAGGCCAAACCAGTGAGAACTCTTCTTCTGTTTCTTTTGTGTGAAGGCCTTTAGAAGGTTCCCTTTGAGGTTCTATAGGTGTGAATCCTTGATGCCTCACTCTTCCTCGCCATACATAGTCAATCATTTGCTAAATCTTGCATTTTCCACTTCTACAACATTTCTCCTGGACTAAGATTTAGAGTCAATAAAAGAGTCTGCTGGTAGTCATAGCCATGTCTGTTAAGGAGCCTTCCTCGATGAGCAGCCTGCATGACACAGATCAACTATGAAATGGCCAGGGAGCCAAGATACCACATCTTGCCATCAAGGCAGTGACTTTGATCAGGAATGCTAAACTGAGAAATGACCTCAATGAGGGGGAGGGGAGGATTTTTTTTTGTAGCAACCTCTCTAAGCCTGAGGCCACTAACTCCAAGGACCAAGATGGTAGAAGAGAGTATAGTCCTGGTTTGTGGTGTTACTATACTTTGGCTCTCGCTATACCTTCTCTAAAAACATTCCCACATAAAAGAGAACTAATTGATGCATTTTATGTTAGGGGTCTATTAGCCAGGTGATTGGTAATTGTGGGGTAACAAACAGGATAAGAGTTACTGAATAATAGTAGTAGGACATCTCCCTCCCCAGTCCTGAAGGTTATTTCTAGAACCGTGAGGGAAGATGTAGCCATCCACATTATGGGGACTCTACCTGTTGGTCTAAATGATGGCAGGAGGGCCACTCTCAGAGTCTATGCCCAATTTCCCCCTTCTCTGTTTCTAGTTGACTCTAGAAACAGTCTATCTACATCAGGCCCCTTTCTTTTCCTTAGCAATTGAATTGTGAATCATTGAGCCTCTTGGGCCAATATTTTTATTTTTTAAGGCTACTGCTGTCTAGCTTGAGTTAACTGAAATCTTTTCCTAAATGAATCCCACTAACCAAGCAAGTCAGATTGGGATTGGACTATCTTTTTTGTCAATGAGACTTGCCCTGAACAAAATTGTGAAATAGATTTAGTTTCTCATCAGGATTTTCTATCCTCCTTAATCTTTGTGATTCTTTGTCTGTTATCACAATAATGATATATGAGTGTGTGTATGTATGCATGTATATATATACATATATATGTATATATTACATATACACATATACATGTATATGTATATATGTATATGTGTGTATATATGTGCGTGCGTGTGCGTGTGCGTGTGTGTGTGTGTGTGTGTGTGTGTGTGTATAAACTTAGGCACAAAATATAGTTTACCATCATTCTAAACTTTGTTCACATTTTTAAGACCTTTAGTAATTTGCTATTCAAGTAGAATTACTATCTTTTTAAGATTAAAAAAAATAGAGGGAGTAATGTTATTGACTTTTTTCCCCAGCGCTTTGGAAGATTCATTATCTTTAGCATAAGCATGGGAAGTTCATGAAAACTAGTGACCTGCTCACCCAGCTATAGGTGGCCAGGTGGCTCAGAACTTTTAAAAAGGGATCTCTCCCCCTCCCACAAACACACAAATTCTAAATCATTTTAATGTCACAAATTTCAAATTTAAAAAAACAGTATCTCCCAGTCCTGTCTCAACAGAGTTCTCTGCCACTCTCAGGGCTTATGCTCAGGTCCGATTCCTTACCTTCTCCCAAAATACACACACACACACACACACACACACACACACACACACACACACA
The DNA here is from genome assembly GCF_011100635.1 of Trichosurus vulpecula. Taxonomy (NCBI): domain Eukaryota; kingdom Metazoa; phylum Chordata; class Mammalia; order Diprotodontia; family Phalangeridae; genus Trichosurus; species Trichosurus vulpecula. The sequence goes on along the minus strand of NC_050574.1, from coordinate 399,115,480 downwards.
CACACACACACACACACACCCACACCCGTTTGCCAACACTTACAAGGACTAAGGTCTTTGTTTGCTCTCAATCTCCTGCAAAACATAACTCAGAAAAGAATATATGACAGGTCTTAAATAGTACTGAGTTTTTGTACTTCTACTGTCACCATGATGAGACAAGAAACTAGTAAATTTGGCTTGTGTCACTAAGCTGACAGATCTGAGCCTGGGGCCAGTGCCTAGATATACCAGTAAGCAGGATACTCCCAAACATCAAAGCAAATAATCTCTTGATATGACTTTCGAAAAAAAGTTACCCAATAGATAGTAATTTTATTTTTTTAAAGCCATGGAGGAGCTAAAGAATTTCATAAGTACATGTAATGCTTTGTCATTTTATCGTTTGTCCTAAATCACCCTGTAAGAAATTTGGTTATGTAAGTCCTGATTTTCTGAATTAAGTGGAAAGGTAGTATGGATCCTAACTTCTTTAGCATATTCTTTTCAGAATAAAAAAAAATCAAAAGACCAAAGTCTGCTGTTCAATCCATTTGCTTTAGAAAGTCAGTTCTCAGACTAGGGTAAAAGCTATATCTTTTTTTCCTGTATGGCAGAAAGCAAACATTACTTGAGAAGCAGAAGGAAGCTCCTTTTCCCATTGTATTATGGAGGTGACCCTGAGTTCCTATCATTGTCTAGCATTTACTTTGTATATTTATATATTTATGTGTGCACGTATCCTACCCCCTACATGTTCTACCTTACATTCTATATCAAAAAGAGTAATAAATTCTTGGGAGGGAAGGACTATTTCATTTTTTTTCTTTGTATACCCAGTATATAGCCTGTCTTACAGTGGATGCTTCATAAATTTTTATTGCATGATTAGTTGAAGGCTGTGTCAGTAGAACTTGTGCTCTGATGATCCTGACAAGTTAAAGGCTTTAAATATTGGCTTGTTGTGATGAATGATATATTGGTCATCTGAGGACCAACCTAGCTAACTCTGGATAGGCTTATTGCCAGACTTGGTAGAGGGGGTGACTTTTTTTGGTTCTGACAACTCATGAAGACCATCTACTAAATACAATGGCAGGGATTTTCAACTTTTTTGTGTCATGGACTGCTCTGGCAAGTCTGATGAAGATTATTGACCCCTTTTAAACACGTGGGTTGTTTTTTTTTAAAATCATAATTGAATGAAATGCTATGTTTCAGTTAGAAGTAAAAATATATAACTTTTTTTTAAACCAAGTTCATGGACTCCCTGAGAATCGATGAATTCTAGGTTAAGAACCTTTGGTATAGAGGGATTGGATCTGCATTGTGGAAAGAATACTTAGAACAGTGAAATTATGGACCACCGAAGTCTATACAAGACACCATGCTGGGATGCTGCTCAGTGTGGAGAAACGATCTTTGCACACGTCACACAATAAACCTAGTAAACTTGCTGGCTATAAAAAATGTTTCCTTAAAATTTGTTGCTGCATTAAAGTCTTATTTCGATGTCTCACCATGGCATGGTGTTGACCTGGGGTCTCAGAAGCTTATTAATGAAAAACTTTCAGTCTAGATGGTGCATCTGTCATCCAAAAAGAAGTCTTGCTAAGAGGGAGGAGGAATGCTCATCACCAGAAGCTTGGAGACCAGGAAATGAATTGTTTTTGGCCATGGTAACTAAGACTCCACGGAAGAGTTATTGCTAGTGTCAGTGGAAGTACTAAACACACTAATAAAACTTAGCAATCTTTCAGAGTATCCAAGTTAGTACCTGACATCAAATGAAATCTTGTCTTTGACCTCATACTTCAGGTAGTATGAAATGTGTGGCTCAGTGTTATAGGCTCAAGGACAGGGGTGGGGAACCTGTGACCTAGAGGCTACATGTGGCCTTCTAGGCTCTTGGATGTGGCCTTTTGACAGAGTCCAAGTTTTACAGAACAAATCCTTTTATTAAGGGGATTTGTTTTGTGAAGTTTGGACCCAGTCAAAAGGTTGCACTTGAGGCCTCAGGTTCCCCACCCCTGCTCAAGGACCTATCCAATGCTCTCTCCTACACAGCTTCCTTCATTACTTGGCTTCTGCCTTGGCTTAAGTACAATGAGTTCAGAAAGAAGATTTTGGAGAGGGGGTAGGGTGCAGGTCAAGTGAGGAGAGTTCTGTTCACTTTTTTTGCCCTTTCCACATTTTCTAATTCATTCTAAAGGCACTAGTGGTAGTATCTATACCAGCTAAAGCATCTAATACCTTACACCTTCATCCCCCAGGCCCATTGTGTGAATCAAAATGAATGAAACTTGGTCTTGGTTCTACAGAAATACAGTAAAATTCTATCTTTATATGCAATATAATTGAAAGGAAATGCCAGTTTTATGTCTTCAGTGTACTCTCTCCTCACTTCCAGCTCTTTGGGTCTCTACATTCTTTTAAAGCTCAGCTTAAAAGCCATCTCCTGCAGAGGCCTTTGCTGATCCCCAGTGTTAATTAGCTTGTGCTTTTATGTGTGTCTGTGTGTATACATATATATGTGTATGTATGTATATATACACAGTTATCTCTTCCACCTCATGACTTTCCCCAATGTGGTTTCAATATATTGTGGGTCGGCATGAGAAATTAAATGGGAATTTGGGGGAGTTTTGCAGAAGCTGTAGATAACACATGAAGGCCAGCAAATGATACAGAAAAAGTTTAGAAATTCAGAAAAGCATAAAATGTAGGTATAGTATTGTATAATATCAACATATTTTATCTTTTAGCACCACAGTAATTCATACTTCTTCTGGGGAACAATGGGAGGGCCAAAAAGCTTTACAAGGATTTTCCAGATAATGGGGATACAATACCCCTAACCCCACTGATGTGGCAAGGATAACTGTATGTGTATATGTGTATGTCCATACACATGTATATGTTATTTTCCCCCATAGAATGTAAGCTCATGGAAGGCAATGACTATTTGATTTTTGTCTTTGAACATTTCCTTCACATAGGATATGCTGTTTGATACATACTGGTCAATGGACCTATAAATGTCCATGATTGATTAGAAAGTGGATTTGAATGATGTTTTGAGGATATTTATGCAATTTTATAAACTGATCTTTTGTGAATCATAATTAATAAAGAGAAGATTAATTAAGAGAAAATAGAAGAGCATAGGTATATTTTATTCTTCCTGATTGTTATTTTCAAAATTTAATTTTAGAACTGTTTTCTGGTAAATTTATTTTATAGTACAAACTTGGTCTCTAAAAATTGAATTTAGCAAAACTATTATCAGAACATCTAGAGAGATAGAATTCAAGTGAAATGTCCCATGTGAGCAAGTTATGAATGTGAACTAAATTGCCCCAGCTGCCGTGGAGATGTACTATACACTCAACCAAATAAACACTGTCAATGAACTGAACTCAAGTGGTTTCCCTAATCTGTCTTCTTTCAGTTTGTATCATGAGTGCCACATATGGGGTTTGAAGTTCATTATTGCAGAAACCTTAGCAGGATTCACTTAATGGATATGAACATACAAAGATAGAGATTAAAGAAAAAGTATAGATGACAGATTGTGTGATGCCATGGAGGTCTGAGGGCAAAGTAAGAGATTAACACATTGTTGACTGCAATGGGGATATAGTGAAAGTATTGTATATATCCAAATTGGAGACAGATAGCCTGCTTATCCCTCTTGTGCTTTCATCTTATGCGTGCTTGCTAACTATCTTTTCATGCTGCTACATGATAAGTTTTTTTTTCATAAATGAGCAAACTTGCAATGAAGCCTAGAAAACATGTGCATATTGACCATGATAATATCACATGAGGTTGAGGATCAGCACCTTTTACAAGATCCCATAAGTAACAAACAGCCCAAAGAGGAAGCCTTGGGTAATTATCCCTGATCAACTGGCCTTCTTCAAATGAGAGATGTGTGCTGTATTTTGGATGAGTCCCAGGCATGAATGGAAATTAAAATGCAGAGACCTCAAGCAGTTCGACTTTGAGGAAATCTTTCTCTCTCTCCCTTCTTCTCCCTTACCTCCGCCCTCCCCCTCCCCTCCCCCTCCCTCCCTCTGTGTCTCTGTCTGTCTCTCACACACACATATTCTTGCTCTCTTGCTGTTTCCTCATCTGTAAAAAGCAATCCTTTCCATCTCTAAGCCTCTATGAATACATTTTTCACTGTAGAATAATGCTCAGTGCTTCCCTCTCCATCCCCCACCCCCATTTTGTGCTGGTGCTCCAGGTTACATGCCAATAGAAGAAGTTGTGAACAGGTGGTGATAGTTAGGCCCTAAAGCAGTTATAAAACTCAGGGCCAATGAGCCAGACAGATGTAGGGATTTTATAGATTTGGGCATTTTACTTGCCAAACTATATTTGATTAATGAGGCATAAAGCCCAAATGATAGAAAGGGAAGTAATATAACTTTTATATAAAACTGTCAGTTATCACCATTGTCACCATATGTTTGTTTCTCACCAAGGTTTTCATGTCCTTAGTTTGTGGTCTGTATTTTGGATTTTAAAATGATTACTAGCATATTTTTGCAAATGCCCTCTCTCCTGTTTTTATGAGATTATCTTTGAAAAACAGGGTGGGAAGCCAAGGCAATTATGTGACCATCTGGATTCTGTGTCTTTAGTACCATCAGCCATCTCAAGGAGCAGAGAGTCAATTTTCAAATATAGTGATTGTTTCATTCTAAGATTAAAAGCTCCTAGATCTGGAAAAGACCTCAAGGAATCAACTAGCCCCACCCTTTTATTTTACAGATTAAGAAATTGAGGCTAAGGGGAAAGGGGAGAGCCTTGCCACTAGGTAGTGCAATATCAAGGGTTAGAACCAAGGTTGTGTTTCTAAATATTTAATAAGCCGCTTTCAAGGAAAATAATCAAATTGGTCATTTTCTGTCATATAACATAACATGCCAGACATATTTCCTTATTAGCTACATTGTGAAAGAAACCATTTAAAAAAAAAACAAAAAAAATAAAGAGAAAAAAATAATGCTTCACTCTATGTTCAGAGTTTATCAGTTTTCTCTCTGAAGTGTCTTTCATCATGGGTTCTTTGGCCTTCATTCTTGAAGAGGACCATGACATCAGGAAGTGGATGCCATGACTTGTAAATAAATTGGATTTAAGTGAGGGAGGGCTGTGCAAAGTCACCAGCCTCACTTTCTCCTCTGGAGCCAGTGGCAGGATATGGATCAAGACAACCAGAGATGGCCCCAGATGTATTGGGAAACTTCAACCTTTTTAAGCTAAGGTCTTTCCCAGGTCATAGGGAAAGTCGTTGTTGATGTTTGTCTTTTGTTCATCTCCAGTCATCCTGATCTATATCTCACCACTGGACCCGGATGGCTCCAAAGAAGAAAGTGAAGCCAATGATTTTGCACAGCCCTCCCTCACTTAAATCCAATTCATTTGTAAGTCATGACATCACCTTCCTGATGTCATGGTTCTCTTCAGACAAAAAACAATGGGTACTTTGGAAATGTCTTGATCAACTAAGTCGTTAACAGTTGATCGTTCTTTACAACATTACCATGTTTTTCTGGTTCTGCTCACTTTACTTTGCATGAGTTCATATAAGTCTTCCCAGGTTTTTCTGAAACCATCCTGCTTGTCATTTCTTATAGCACAATAGTATTCCATGTACCTTGATAGGGACAGCTAGATGGTGCAGTAAGTAGAGCACCCAGGGCTGGAGTCAGGAAGACCTGAGCTGAAATCTAGCCTAGGCAAGTCACCTAACCCTTTTTGCCTCAGTTTCTTCATCTGTAAAAATGAGCTAGAGAGAGGGGCGGAACCAATATGGTGGCTGGAAAGCAGGGACCAGTGTGAGCTCCCTGCCAAGTCCCTCCAAAAACCTATAAAAAATGGCTCTGAACCAATTCTAGAACTGCAGAACCCACAAAATAGCAGAGAGAAGCAGGGCTCCAGCCCAGGACAGCCTGGATGGTTGCTGGGTGAGGCCTTTTGCGCACAGACTGGGAGAGGAGCAGATTGGAACAAAGCCCAGTGTGGGCTGCGTGGACCAACCAGACCAAGAGCCGGGCAGAGCGGGCCCTAGTGCCCTGAATCAGTGAGCTGTGGCAGTTGCCAGACTTCTCAACCCACAAACACCAAAGACAACAGAGAAGAACTGCAGAACCCACAAAATAGCAGAGGGAAGCAGGGCTCTAGCCCAGGACAGCCTGGATGGTCTCTGGGTAAAGTCTATCCTGCATGGAGCTGAGAGCGAAGCAGAGCCCAGCGTGGGCTGCATGGACCAACCAGACCAGGAGCTGGGTGGAGTGGGCCCTAGCGCCCTGAATCAGTGAGCTGCAGCAGGTACCAGACTTCTCAACCCAAAAACACCAAAGATAACAGAGAAGGTTAGTGGGAAAAGCTGCTGGGGACAGAGTGAAAAAAGGAGTTCATGGTTTGGCCACTGCCCCTAAGGCAGTGGAGGTGGGGCAGCTACAGAATTACAGCTGCAGTTGCTTCCTGCCCCAGACCCACCAGGTGGGAGGAATTAAGTGGCAGATCAGAGCAGGAGTGCACAGCCTGCTGAAGGTCTAAGTCCAGTCCGGGTTGGGGCTCCTTGGGGAAGGAGGAGTGCTGGTGTGGCAGAGCTGGCACATCCCCCCAAGCTTGGAACATAGTACTCTTTACTCTACAAGCAGTCATACCCCGCTGAAAAACTCAAGGGGCAAGTAAGTTGGCTGGGAAGATGACCTGGCAGCGAAAATACACCCAGATTCAGTCTCAGACTTTGGAATCTTTCTTTGGTGACAAAGAAGACCAAAACATACAGCCAGAAGAAGTCAACAAAGTCAAAGAGCCTACAACAAAAGCCTCCAAGAAAAACATGAACTGGTCTCAGGCCATGGAAGAGCTCAAAAAGGATTTGGAAAAGCAAGTTAGAGAAGTAGAGGAAAAAATGGGAAGAGAAATGGGAAGGATGTGAAAAAACCATGAAAAACAAGTCAATGACTTGCTAAAAGAGACCCAAAAAAATACTGAAAAATATACTGAAGAAAACAACACCTTAAAAAAATAGACTAACTCAAATGGCAAAAGAGCTCCAAAAAGCCAATGAGGAGAAGAATGCCTTGAAAGGCAGAATTAGCCAAATGGAAAAGGAGGTCCAAAAGACCACTGAAGAAAATACTACCTTAAAAATTAGATTGGAGCAAGTGGAAGCTAGCGACTTTAGGAGAAATATAGATATTATAAAACAGAACCAAAGAAACGAAAAAATGGAAGACAGTGTGAAATATCTCATTGGAAAAACCACTGACCTGGAAAATAGATGCAGGAGAGATAATTTAAAAATTATTGGACTACCTGAAAGCCATGATCCAAAAAAAAGTCTAGATATCATCTTTCAAGAAATTCTCAAGGAGAACTGCCCTGTTATTATAGAGCCACAGGGCAAAATAGAAATTGAAAGAATCCACCAATCACCTTCTCAAATAGATCCCAAAAAGAAATCTCCTAGGAATATTGTCGCCAAATTGCAGAGCTCCCAGATCAAGGAGAAAATACTACAAGCAGCCAGAAAGAAACAATTTGAGTATTGTGGAAACATAATCAGAATAATCCAAGATCTAGTAGCTTCTACATTAAGAGATCAAAGGGTTTAGAATACGATATTCCAGAGGTCAATGGAGCTAGGATTAAAACCAAGAATCACCTACCCAGCAAAACTGAGTATAATGCTCCAAGGCAAAATATGGATTTTCAATAAAATAGAGGACTTTCAAGCTTTATCAGTGAAAAGAACAGAGCTGAATAGAAAATTTGACTTTCAAACACAGGAATCAAGAGAAGCATGAAAAGGTAATCAAGAAAAAGAACAAGAAAAGGAAATTGCAAGGCACTTACTAAAGTTGAACTGTTTTGTTCACATTCCTACATGGAAAGATGATGTGTATGATTCATGAGACCTCAGTATTAGGGTAGCTGAAGGGAATATGCATATATATATATATGTTTATGTATATATGTGTGTATGTGTATATGTACATATACATATACATATATATATACATATATACATATATATATATACACACACACAGAGAGAGAGAGAGAGAGAGAGAGAGAGAGAGAGAGAGAGAGAGAGAGAGAGTGGGCACAGGGTGAGTTGAAGAGAGGGGAAGATATCTAAAAGAAATAAAATCAAATTAAGGGATGAGAGAAGAATTTATTGAGAGAGGGAAAAAGTGAGACATAGAATGGGGTATATTATCTTGCATAAAAGTGGCAAGAAAAAGCAGTTCTGTAGGAAGAGAAGAGAAGAGAAGGCAGGTGAGGGGGAACGAGTGAATCTTGCTCTCATCAGATTTGACCTGAGGAGGGAATACCATACATACTCAATTGGGTATCTTACCCCACAGGAATAAAGGAGGAAGAAGATAAAAAAAGGGGGGATGATAGAAGGGAGGGCAGATGAGGGTGGAAGTAATCAAAAATAAACACTTTTGAAAGAGAACAGGGTCAAGGGAGAAAATTCAATAAAGGGGGATAGGATAGGAAGGAGCAAAATATAGTGAGTCTTTCACAGCATGAGTATTGTGGAAGGGTTATATATAATGATACGCATGTGGCCTATGTTGAATTGCTTGACTTCTTAGGGAGGGTTGGTGGGAATGGAAGAGGGGAGAGAATTTGGAACTCAAAGTTTTAAAAACAGATGTTCAAAAACAAAAACAAAAACTTTGTGCATGCAACTAGAAAAGAAGATACACAGGCAATGGGGCATAGAAATTTATCTTGCCCTACAAGAAAGAAAGGGTAAAGGGGATGGGAGGGGAGTGGGGTGACAGGAGGGGGGGCTGACTGGGGAACAGGGCAACAAGAATATATGCCATCTTGGAGTGTAGGGGAGGGTAGAAATGGGGAGAAAATTTGTAATTCAAACTCTTGTGAAAATCAATGCTGAAAACTAAATATATTAAATAAAAAAAATAAAAAAATAAAAAAAAAATTAAAAAGCTAAAAAAAATGAGCTACAGAAGGAAATGGCAAACTACTCCAATGTCCTTGCCAAGAAAACCCCAAATCAGGTTATGAAGAGACTGAAACAACTGAACAACAAAAATTGTTTGCATTATTATATACTTGTTTTTCTTGGCTTCAGAAGAAAGAAATAGGATGTAAATTACAAAGAAGATTTCAAATCATTATATAACCATGCTTTCTAATAATTATAGCTGCCCAAAACTGAAATGGCTTATTTCAGGTTTTAGTGAATGTTTTGTTACTGGAACCGTTCAATAAAAAGTGAAAAAAAGCACAAGTATATTATAGAAGATTCCTGTTTCAAATGGCCTTTGACCTTCACGAAGCAACTGTGTTCTGTGGAAGAAGATTACTTAGAGCCAGAGAACTTGAGGTATCATTCAGTCCCTGGTATTCATTATTGATGTGATCTTGGGAAAGTTACACACTCTATAGAGCTCAGTTTCTTATTTCTTAAAATGGCAAATTTGTTAGATGATCTCTACGGTATCTCTCAGCCCTAAGTCTTATGGATCTAAGAGGTCCCTTCCAACTCCTTGTTATGATTCTGTATTTTACCTATTAATTTCTAAACATTCCTCAATTTATAAATGTCACCCTAACTTCTTATTTATTACATTAGTTTAATATTTTAAAATTATTATTCATGAATTTTGACTCAACTGTGCTGGTAAAAAGGTATATAAAGTAGTTCTCAAGGCCATTGCTATAACCAAAAGAAGTTTGACTTACTGAATCCAAAAGAAATGATAGAAATTATAGGAGTAAAAAGAACCTTAGAGATCAATCAGTTCAAAATCTTCCTTTTGCAAATGAGGCAACTGAGGTCCATGGAAGCAAAATGACAACAGTAGTAGTAGGAGTAATAGGAGTAGCAGCAGCAGCAGTAGTAGTAGTGGTTAACATTTATATAACACCTACTGTGTGTCAGGCATCATGCTAAGTTCTTTAAAACAAATTTTTTTTTATCCTCACAACAACCATGGGAGGAAGGTATTATTTTTATCCCCATTTTACACATGAGGAAACTGAGTCAAACATAGGTTAAATGATTTTCTCAAACATGGAGAGCTAGTAAATGTATGAGGCTGGATTTGAATGCAAGTATTCCTGATTTCAGGCCTGGTGATTTATCCATTGTACTACCTAGATTTCCTAGGTCACACGGTTAGGCTCTCCCCCTAAGAAAAACCAAACCAAACAACAACAACAAACCCCACCCCCAAAACCCAAAACTCCTGGGAGAAGTAGAAATGAGTAAAACAAGCACCTTGAGGATTTGAAGAGATAGAGGAGTTATACAAGATTTTGCTTGTTGGTTTCTAGGGAAGCTAGTGAGGAGGACAGAAAACGTCACTATCATTTAATAATTTGTAAGGACAGGAAAATCTATTGGGCACAGAAAGGAGTTCTGTTAAACTCATAAATTCATAATTGTATTGCTTCATGATAAAATTATTAATAAATACAACATTTGGGGGCTATCAATGTAATAAAGCAGAGAGGACAGAAAGCACAGAGGAGCTTTGTAAAGCGATTCAGTAGCCGAACACCTCCCTTTTATCCACAGCCCCTGCTGTGTGCTTGATAATTAGGAGGTTATTAAGCTGAAAATGATTTGCTTCTTTCTGACTTCTTCCTACCAGTCTAATTATGCCAGATAATTAGTTCAAAGACGCTGTGTGAAAGAGATGCTTCATATGCTATCAAATAATTATTTTCGAAAGCATCAGTCCTCTTAATACTGTTCAGGATGTTTTGGTTGGTTGGAACAGTGGCAGTTATTCAGCATATTAACCAAAAATGAGTCTGGGAACCTTAGGACTGTGTTTCTCTTCCTCAAAGTGAAGAGGTGCTATAAATTGCTTAAACTAGCCTTGAAAGTACTGGCATGTTACTACAGGCTCCCTTGCAGCAGAATTTCCAATTTACTTACCAAGTAACTAATGGAGAACACCATGACATTTCACAGCACATCAGTAAATACAGTGACTTATGTTAACGCTAAGTAAACTGTACCAGCTGTGATTTGCTCAAGTGCTACATTGCTCCTTTCATGGCTAATTCTTATGGAGGTTGGGAAATTAGCAGCCAATTTGCTGTATCTAACTGTGCCAAAGCTTCTATGTTGACTTCCAGCTGCCTAACCAGTAGACAAAGGAGATAAACCTCTCCTATTATGTTTGACCACTACTTTGATTTTTTCAGCCTACAGAGTGTATATTTGCAAGAGTTCTATAAACTTTGGCTGCCAAGGTCCCACGACCTCTGATAAAGGGACATTCAAAGGATAAGGGAGAACCCAGAGTTATTACCAAGATTGGAATTTTAAATATCTTGATACATAGTCACAATTATTCAAATTCTTTTCTATCCTCTGTCTTTCCTCTTTATTTTTCCTCTCCTCCCAAGACCTCAAGTAGCTTAAAGCATGAATAGGCACATGATATTTTCCCTAAGGATACACATTGCTGGGAAAACAAACATTGAGACAAAGAAGGGACCCCATAAGCAAGAGCTATCCAGACTGTTTTCTCCATCTTCCACAGACAGCTATGCAGAAGCGAGGAAGTGACAAGTAATTAACTAGTTACTGAACCTCTCTTCACTCTGCTTCTCTGTTGTGTGGCTCTGTCTTCTTTTCATCATTTTGTTTCTTCCTCTTTCTTTTTTCCCCTTTCTCTCTCACTCCTATCTACTGTCTTCATTGGACATACTATGGCATAGCTATATAATTAAAAATATGCCATAAATAAATATTGAATTAAAACATTGCCTTATATTTTATCTTATTGCAGTTTAGTTTTCATCATCTTGTGGTTATGCTCTATATGACCCGACAACTTTCAGTCCTTCCTTTTATACAAAGGGGCTATAGCTCATGCCTGCAGTCTTCTACTTTTGATAGCAATGGTAAAAGTTAGTCACCTTGAGTTTAAATGGAAAGTGATTTTGACAGGTACAGTTGAAAGAACTTACATTTTGGTTCTGTCTGAACTTGAAAAATAAGTTTAAATTTAATTCTAGGCTTTTGTTTTTTATTTAACAATTGGAGTTGCAGAATCTTTTGTAGACTAGATCTAGTCAGGCGAACAAACAACAAACCAGAGGTTCTGTCTCTTCTTGCTTTAATCTGCTTCTTTCAAGTAGCCCCGAGTGGAAGAATATAGAAAGAAGACTGAAGGAGATAATAAATGTTATATAAATGTTAGCTTTCATCAGATGTATTACTGGCAGCTGTTACTTGCTACTCACTGACTAAATGTTTGTAATTATACACATAGCTGTTCGGGTTCTCATTTGACTGCACTGCTCCAGTAGGTGTAAAGCTTCATGAATTTTCCTTTTTTTTTAAAAAAATAGAATTGATTAATTAGAAAGGGACCTCAGAGGGTACCTAGTGTAGTTCCTTATCTACTGAAACAATCCTCCATACAATATCACTGAACAAGTGGCCTTGCTTGAACATCTCCAGAGATGGAGGTACTCATTGCCTAACAAGCAGTTATTCCATTTTTGAATAAATTTAATTGTTAATAACCACTTTTATGTAAAATCAATTGTAAACATCATTGTAAACATCATCCTAGTCCAATTTCTCAGTCTCCAGCTACTTTGGAGAGCTACTTTTATAGGAAGTAGATCAAGTGTTCAACAAAGGATTTCAATCATATTTTACCAGAGTCACATTGGTGGCCTTTGGTGAGGGCTTTGTCCTGAATTTCTATCCTTTGCTAGGGCAGGTAAAGTTATGAATCACTAGAGGTCCAAAAGATAATTTTTGAATTTATTGGCACAAATGAATGGTTAATAGAAATGAGAACGACAGAAATTATAATTATTTTATCAGATATTATAATCGCATATATCTTATGATTTGTAATATTATACCATGTCATATCATATATTAATTATAATACATATTATATCATATCACATCATGTCTCTTCCCTTCCCTTCCCTTCTCTTCCCTTTCATTCCCTTCCTTTCTTTTCCCTTTTCTTCCCTTCCCTTATCATTCGATTCAGCAAATATTTATTTTACAGCTATTGTGGAATCATAGATTTAGAGCTAGAAGAGCCCACATAGCCTCATCTAGACCAATCCTCTTTTTACTGAGGCACTTTTATTCTGTGAGCCACTAAGAATAATACCAAAGCAAATTCAATATAGGATCTAACCATTCAAGGAGCTTATTATCAGATGTAGTGAAAGTGTATTAATCCAAATAGATATAGTACAGGAGAAAATTGCAAAGGAATGATCTAGGCAAACTGAGAAATCTTAAAAGGGAGAGAACATTTTCAGCTACAGCAGGTAGTATAGGAGGGAAGGTTGAAGAAGATTTCAAGGAGGAAGTAGCACTTCATTTAAGCCTTGATAAAAGGGAAGATTTTCAATAGGAAGTGAGGGGGGGAGAGTCCATTCCACTCATAAGAATGTTGTAAGAAAAGAATGGAGGGAATGGAGTCAATATGGTGGAATGAAAAGTCACAACTGCCAAACTTCCCCCAAAACTTCTTCAATGAAATGACCACAGAAAATGCCAAACTGAATTCTGAGGGGACATGCCAAGAAAGTCACAGTGAGTCATTTTTCCTAGCCCATGGCAGTCTAGGAAGACAGAAAGAGAGATCTGTGGCCACTGGAGTAGGGACTGTCCAAGAGCACAGTGCACTGGAAGCAATGGCAACGGGCTACAGTGACAACAATGTCAGGGAATAGTGCCCACAGATGGTAAAGAGAATGAATACCTGGTCAGAAAGAGAGCTCAGGAACCCCTGTATCAGTACCAGGCACAGAATCAACTGAGATCTGGTAGCCCTGTCTCCCTCATCTAGTTCTAAGTACCAGGGACCTTCTTAGTTGAGGAGCAAAATACAGATGTGGAAGGCTATAACTGGACCAGATTTTTACCATATGGAAAGCACCAACAACATGCAGGCCCCCAACCAAGCTATGAAAGCAGCAGAAAGACACAAAAGAAAGACTCCCCTGCCTGTTGTCCACTCCTGAGGTGAGTAGAGCCCAACTCTAAAATAAAGTCCAAAATCAAGAAGCAATCTGTAAAAATGAGTGAACAACAACAATAACAATTAAAAAACAACAACACCTGAGCATAAACATCTAGAATGGTGACAGAGAAGCTCAAGACACAAACACAAAAGAGTACAATGACTTGAAAATATCTACAAATAAAGCCTCTAATCCTAAAAAGAAAAATGGGTCAAAGAAAACATCATAAAAGCAATCAATAATTTCATCGAAGATTATGAAAATAATGAGGCAGCATATCAAAAGCAGTATGTAGGGGAAATTTTATATCGTAAATACTTATATCAGGTGAAAATAGCAGCTGGAAAGTAGGGCCTTGCTTAAACTCTCCCCCAAATTCCTCCAAACACCAGTAAAAATGGCTCTGAACAAATTCTACAGTTGCAGAATCCATGAAATAGCAGAGGGAAGCAAGTTTCCATCCCAGGAGAGCCTTGATGGTTGCTGGGAAGGCTCTATTACACCATGCTGGGAGCAGAGCATAGCCCAGTTTGGGCCACACCAGGACCAAACAGACCAGGCATGGGGCAGAGCAGGCCTGTGGGCCATGAATCATTGAGCTGTGGCAGTTACCAGACTTCTCAACCCACAAATGGCAAAGACCACAGAGAAGGTTAGTGGGAAAACTGCTGCATCAGGGTGAGAGCAGTCCAGCCCCAGCCCTGGGGATGGCAGAGGTGATGCAGTAGTGGCAGCAGCAGTGGCAGCAGCAGGGAGTTCCTGACACTACCTCCAGAGCTCCAGCATCAGCTGCTTCCAGAGTCCTTGGCTCACACAGTGGGAGGAATCAAGGGAGAACAGAGTGGGAGTGCAAGTAGCTGGCACAGAGGCAGATTCTCTTGCTTTGCCCTGCTTGGATCTGAGTCACAGTCCTGGTTGGTGGTTCTTGGGGGAGGAGGAGCATTGCTGTGGCAGAGCTTGCAGTGACTATAGAGTAGAAGTAGCTCTCAAAACAGCAGCACAGCCCCTAGAGCTTGGGACAAAGTACACTTTACTCTACAAGCAGTCATAACCTGACAAAGAGCTCAAAGGTCAAGTAGTTGGTTGGCAACATGAGCAGACAGCACAAAAGAACTCAGACTCAGAATCAGACTTTAAAATCTTTTTTTGGTGATGAAGAAGATCAAAACAGACAGCCAGAAGGACTCAAAAAAGCCAAAGAGCCTACATCAAAAGGCTCCAAGAAAAACATGAACTCCTCTCAGGCCATGGAAGAGCTCAAAAAGGATTTGGAAAAGCAAGTAAGAGAAGTAGAGGAAAACTGGGATGAGAAATGAGAGTGAGGCAAGAAAACCATGAAAAACAAGTCATTGGCTTGCTAAAGGAGACCCAAAAAATACTGAAGAAAATAATACCTTAAAAATAGACTAACTCAAATGGCAAAAGAGCTCCAAAAAGCCAATGAGGAGAAGATTGCCTTGAAAGACAGAATTAGCCAAATGGAAAAGGAGGTACAATAGACCACTGAAGAAATTACTACCTTCAAAATTAGATTGGAGCAAGTGGAAGTTAGTGACTTTATGAGAAATCTAGATATTATAAAACAGAATCAAAGGAATGAAAAAATGGAAGACAATGTGAAATATCTCTTTGGAAAAACCATTGACCTGGAGAATAGATCCAGGAGAGATAATTTAAAAATTATTGGATTACCTAAAAGACATGATAAAAAAAGAGCCTAGACATCATCTTTCAAGAAATTATCAAGGAAAAGTGCCCTGGTATTCTAGAGCCAGAGGGTAAAATTGAAATCGAAAGAATCCACTGAATGCTTATTGAAAAAGATCCCAAAAAGAAAACTCCTAGGAATGTTGTTATCAAATTCCAGAGTTCCCAGATCAAGGAGAAAATACTACAAGCAGCCAGAAAGAAACAATTTGAGTACTGTGGAAAGACAATCAGAATAATACAAGATCTAGCAGCTTCTACATCAAGGGGTCGAAGGGCTTGGAATATGGTATTTCAGAGGTCAAAGGAGCTAGGATTAAAACCAAGAATCACCTACCCAGCAAAACTGAGTATCATGCAGGCAAAATATGGATTTTCAATAAAATAGAGGACTTTCAAACTTTCTCAGTGAAAAGAACAGAGTTGAATAGAAAATTTGACTTTCAAACACAAGAATCAAGAGAAGCATGAAAAGGTAAACAGGAAAGAGAAGTCATAAGGAACTTACTAAGGTTGAACTGTTTTGTTTACATTCCCACATAGAAAGATGATGTGTGTAATTCATGAAACCTTTCTCAGTATTAGGATAGTTGAAGGGAATATACATACATACATACATATATATGTATATATGTATATGCAGAGGGCACAGGGTGAGTTGAATATGAAGGGATAATATCTAAAAATATAAAATTAAGGGTTGACAGAGGAATATATTGAGAGAGGGAAAAAGGGCGAGATAGAATGGGGTAAATTATCTCACATGAAAGTGGCAAGAAAAAGCAGTTCTGTTGGAAGGGAAGAAGGGGCAGGTGAGTGGGATTGAGTGAATCTTGCTCTCATTGGATTTGACTTGAGGAGGGAATAACATACACACTCATTTGGGTATCTTACTGCACAGGAAAGTAGGGGAAAGGGGATAAAAAGGGGGGATGATAGAAGGGAGGACAGATAGGGAGAGGAGGCAATCAAAAGTAAACACTTTTGAAAAGCGACAGGGTCAAGGGAGAAAATTGAATAAAGGGAGACAGGATAGAATGGAGGGAAATATAGTCAGTCTTTTATGACATGATTATTGTGGAAGTGTTTTGCATGATGATACATGTGTGGTCCATGTTGAATTACTTGCTTTCTTAGGGAGGGTGGCTGGGAAGGGAAGAGGGAAGAGAATTTGGAACTCGAAGTTTTAAAAGCAGATGCTCAAAAAAAACCTTGTTTTTACATGTAACTGGGAAATAAGATATATAGGGAATGTGGCATAGAAATGTATCCTGCCCTACAAGAAAGTAAAGGGAAAGGGAATGGGGGGGGGGAAGTGGGGTGACTGAAGGGAGGACTGATTGGAGAACAGGGCAATCAGAATTACCAGTATCAAAAAAAGTAGAATGAATGTGCATCCAATAACTATAAAATTAAAACAATTATTGGGAGTTATTTTCCCCAACAATATACCAATGAACTTGACAATGCAAATGAGATAGATGAATATTTACAAAAATAAAAATTGGTCTGGATTAACCAAGGAATTAGAATATTTAAATAACCCTATGTTATAAAAAGAACTTGAACAACCAACACATTAGCTCCCTGAGGGGGAAAAAACAATAGATTTATAAGCAATTTCTAACAAACATTTAAAGAACAATTAATTCCAATCTATATAAATTACTTTTAAAAAATATATAAAGAAGTTCTACCAAATTCATTTCCTCCACATGAATGTAGTTTTAATACCTAAGCCAGGAGAAAAACAGAGAAAGAAAAATGTTGACTAATTCCCCTAATGAATGTTGGGATGCAAAAATTTTCAATAAAATGTTGTATCAGCAAGGCAATAATCCCAACCTCAATGCTAATTGCAAAAACAAAACCAATGCATCCAAAATTTGAAGAAAATCAGGAAACTGGGAAAAATTGATGACAAGTTTCTCTGATAAAGGATATTAATGTTGTATATATATGTATATATATATATTAATATATAAAGAATGGAGCCAAATTTATTTAAATAAGAATCATTCCCGAATTAATAAATGGCTAAAGGATATGAACATATAGTTTTCACAAGAAATCAAAGCTATCAATAGTTAAATGAAAAATGCTCTAAATCACTAATAATTAGAGAAATGCAAACTAAAACAACTCTGAGGCACCACCTCAGAGCCATCAGATTGGCTAATGCGACAGAAAAGGAAATTGACATGCTGGAAGAGAAGTTGGAAAATAGGTACATTGATTCATCATATAGGTGTTCAAAGTGCTCTATCCATTCTGGAGAACAACTTGAATTTATGCCCAAAGGTCTATAAAACTGTGCATATCCTTTGACCCAGAGATACTGCTGCCATATCTATATTTTAAAGAGATCAAAGAAAGAAGAAAAGGACACATACACACACACACACACATACACACACACATATATGTATATATATACACCCATATACATAATATTTATAGCAGCTCCTTTTATGTGGTGGCATAGAATTAGAAAGTGAGGGGAAGCCCATCAGTTAGTGAATGGCTGAACAAATTGTGGTATATGATTGTGATGGAATATTACAATGCTATAAGAAATGATAAAGGAGATGGTTTCAGAAAGAACCCAGAGAAGACTTATATGAACTGATGCGGAGTGAAGTGAAAAGAACCAGTAGAACAATGTGCACAGTAGCAGCAATATTGTAATAATGATCAATTGTGAAAGACTTAGCAATTCTGCTAATTCTGCAACAATCCATGATAATAACTCTCTAAGTCTTTGTTTCCTCATCTACAAAAATGTAGATAATAATAGCATTAACCTTGCACAGTTGTTGTGAGAATGGAATGAGATATCAAAAATAAAATGCTTAAAAGTCATAAAGAGCTATATAAAGGGGATTATTTATTATTATTATTTTTTATTATTATTATAGATGGGAATTCTCCATAAAGATATTTGAAACCATAGGAGTTAATGAAAAAATCGAGAGGGAAGAGGAAGAAGAGTGACCAGGATTGAGCCTTAGACAATCATACATAGGCAATAGGATATTGAAGATAAACCTAGAAAGGAGTTGGAGCTGCATCCAGCTAAAACTAGAAAGGGAAACTAAGCAAAGCAGAGTCGTGAAAACTCAGGGAAGAGAGATAATTTGGAGGAAAAGAAAGAATGCAGAAGTTTCCATACTCGTAGCAATGTCAAGAATGTTAAGTCCTGAGAAAAAGGTAATGGATTTGGAAATAAGGAGATTATTAATGGCCTTGGAGAGAACAATTTCAGTTGAATGGTGAAGTAGTTTTGAATGATAGGGTCATCTGATGGGTGACTAAAGTGGGATAAAGATAAACAATTTGAGGAGTTCAAAAATTGTTCATCTCCATGATCCTGAACTCTGAAATTCTTTCTTCTCACAATAATCATCTTCGGCTGCCCTGCCTCCCCCACTCCCTCCCTCATCCTGCATCAATTTTTCATCTTAATCATAGTCTCCTGTAGCTTAATCTCACTTTAATTTTCTAGTCACCTATCACCTTTGCTTTGACTTTTCTTACCTCCTTATGCTGCAAGGACTCATGGTCAATCATTTCCATAATAGGCTTACTACCACCAGAGAATCTCTTGTCCCTTAATTATTTGCTGTTTGTGCCTTGCTAGCATTTATCTCTGAGTAATCTGATTTGTCCCTTTCTACTTATAAATCATTGAGAATTATTTAAGAAAGCCAGGAACCTGCACCAGTTTTATCCATAATAGACTGATGCTGTATAATTTCACTGCTACTTGGAAATTCAATAGAAATTGAATTAAATTAAATTGTGAACTAATTTAAGGAAAAGTTAATAAAAATAGGAGTGGTCAAAAGTAGAATAGGATCCCTCATGAAATAGTGAGTTTCCTCTCATCAGATATCTCCAAGCATTGGTTAGAGACAACTTGTTGAAAATATAACAGGGACAGATCAGACCAGATGGCCTCCAAATTCAGAGATTCTGTGAAATTTGTGTATGTATTTCCAAATCCCACTATAAGCAGGTATAGTAGATGCTGGAAGTGTCAGCAGGCAAGGCAGCACTAATGCATTTGAACAACCTGCAGTTAATAAAATATGAAACATGCCAATTGGCCATTACGGGCGTAACTAGAATCCACATCACAAGCATCATTAGTGACTCCTTCTACTTATGCTTTAGCTTAGCTTTCAGTCACCCCTCCTTGATCAGACTTACAAACATGGCTTCCTTATTTCTGCTGCCATTGCTGCCCTATGTACCAATTGCCTTGGATCCCAATTCTAATTCAGGTGCTTTGGATTCTTCTTTGTCCACTTAAGACTAATAATCCTTTCCACCCACAGCTCTCTATATGACTCAACACCTTAGGAAATCCCATTTTCTTCTCAATCATTGCTCATCAGACCTTAACCAGCTTAAGTCCTGGGGGACTACCATAATGAATGAGTGAAAATTCATTTATTAAACATTTGTTATGGGCCAGAATTACAAGCCCCAGATAACAGTAGAAAGAATAAAATAGATTACATTTTAACAGGCAACAAAAAACTCGTTATTGATGTGGGAGTTGTCTGTGAGTCAGCTTTCTGTGTAGAGTCTACAGAGCTAAGATCAGCATTAGGAAAAATAAGTAAGAGGTATAATGAGAAAAAGATAAGACATACAATTATTGAAATGACTTAACTTTCAATTGTGTAAAATAGTAATTGAAAAATGAGATGAGTATAACACAAATTACATCGAGTGTAATAATTTAATCCCGAGGTTAAACCAACATCAATTTCCACAAGGAGAACCAAAGATACCAGAAGTTGCCAAAGCCAGCAAAAATTTGGCATATTTGACAAATGGATAGAGATGATTGGCAAAGAAAATTCTATGTTGGAATATAAAATCATTTGAAAAATATTACGAAGGATGATGCATTATTATAAGAACTATCATGTCATAAAGCAGATAGAAGCAATGGGTAAAACCAGTTTAGAGAAAGCTTAGCAAGATATTTAACTAAGTAAAATCATCTCAAGGGCATTCAAGGATAAGGAAGGACGACCACAAGGAGAAGAAAAAATGGAAAAAAGTAAAAATTAAAAGCTTTTTTTTCATTAAGGACAGTGACACTCCAATACCTGAACCCTAAAGTGACAACCTTAGATATGATCTTTTAAAAAAGTAGAAAGAACACAAAGATGGGGAAAAGCATCTGAATGGACCAAATATATAGAAAGAAAATCAATTCTAGAGGTGGATATAATTGTTAGAAAACTGAAGGCACAATATGCAAGATGTCAAAAGGCTGAGAAGATTGAAAAAAATGTAATCCACATAACATCAGTAACTATTGACCTATATACCTACTTGTCCATCTCAAATATTTATGAGAGTCATTTATACATATATTAAAGACATCCTCAATGAAGGTGTTGATAGAAAACAAGCAGGCTTTTGTGAGTTTTATTCAACAATCAAACATAATAACAAAGTGTCTCTTGTCCATATATCAAGACCATTCAAGATTCCTTGAAAAATGAAACATCAGATATAACTAAGTTCAGTGACTAATAATAGAAACCAAATGAGGCATAAAACAAAGAGATATATCTTTACTAAAAGTTTTCACCACTAAGAGGGAGGAGATCCAGTGCAGAATCCAGGTAGATAAGGATTCCCAGGGGATGGGAAGGTCCTGTAGGTGGTACTCCAGTTTCAGTATGACATTGCTCTCATTGTATCGAGCTGCCAAATATTTCTGAAACCCTGGGAAGAAATATAATCACTCACAGGAGGTACTGCATGTTGCCTTTCTTGCCATGAATAATGCCATTTTAGAATAACTCTCTTTCTTGGTGTAAATGGACATCCATGTCAAACACCTATTTCATCTTACTTTAGACCAATGTTTGTGTAAAGATAGACTCTCTTATGTTGGAAACCATCAAATTCAATTATAGTCTGGCAGACCAGGAAATCTCTGTTCTCTCACCTGAGACACAACAAAGTACTCCCTAAGGCAAATGACTAACTGTGAATCAAGTGTGTTGTTTTTTTATTTTGGGGTTTTTATATACTAAAAATCCCAGTGGGAAATAGCTTCAGTTTAGAAGCCCACTTGCCCCATAGAGACTTTCCTTCTTTATGTGTCAACTGATAATTCTCCCTGCCTTGATTTATAACTGTAATGAAACGAAGTCATTTATTGACTTGTATTCTAAATTTTAAATGCTGGTTTTTCTTTTTGTTGTTTTGTGAAATGATACTAGCAGCTATTCTTGTGTACAATGATTTTGTAAGTTAACATGTATTTTAACATAGTGTTATCCTTGGGTTCCCATGTCATGCTGGTTGGCTATATATGTGTGTGTATACATATATAAATATAAATATGTATATATATTACGTGTGTGTGTGCATACACATATATACACATACACATATACATATGTGTATGTGTATATACATATACATTCATACATACACACACAGTTTTTGCTGGCTGATGGAATTTCTAGCCTCTTGCTTCCTGCACATATGAAGTATTTAATAATTGATTGCTGAATTGAATAGAAATAGACTTGTGATTAATATTTGTCTCTAAATATTCTTGATTGTCCTAAGGCTCAGCGTTAAGTGACATTAATGGAGTTTCTAAATAGCATGTAAACTAGATATTACTTCAATGCCTATATTTTCCAGTTCTCATTTGAATAAAATCATCGATATGAAAAAATCATTGTTTTGTCTTGGAACCATAATTAGCTTCCTCTTTTCCCCTCCCCTCAAAAAGTCATCACTGTCAAACAAGTTTAAGACGCTTTGAGCAAAGTTCTGTGGCAAACTGAATGCTGAATCCGTTATCAGGAAATACTATTTGAATGCTTAAATGAGACGCCAAAGATTTATTCATTTACAGTCCAAAGTTTCTATTTTTACAGACTGATTATGAGTTTTTTGGCTATTAAGAAGTAACTATAGAGACTATAGAATCCTTGGAATGAAAAACAATGGTTTGAATTTATGTTCTGCATGATACCATGCCTGTTTCTTAGAAAATATAGGAATTTCAGGTGCTTGTTCATGCTAGTTTTGATAGGCTGCCTGGCTCCCACTCCATCTCCTGCCTCACTGAGCTTAGCCTTAGTGGGCAGATTTTCATCCACAACAAACCTTTTGAAGCCCTGAGAAAAATCTGGACTAAAACTTTTTGATAAATGACATATTCAGCAAGGAACTATTTATTTTGAAAAGGCTGATAAATCCTGTTTACTTTAAAGTGGGTCTCAGAAAGCATATGGGCTAGATCTGAGTCAGCGGCTGTAGCCTACATACAATGAATGATTTCTGACCAAGGGTTCTGAGAGAAATTGAGTTTGATGTTTACCAAGGAGCAAAAGAGTGACTGGCATTTTACTTATCTAAAATTCAAATAGCTCTTCATAATTAGAATACTTAATCAGTTGTAGAAAATTGAACAAAAAGTTTCCTCAAAAAATTACTAGTAAACATTTTAAAATGCTTTGTTCTATTAACAGGGAAAGGGACAGTAGTGAAGTGGATCAGTCAAGGGAGGAATCGTAACTCACATACTGTAAATTCAGGACACATCTTTCGTGGACTCCATTTTACTCAGTGATCTAGTTCTTAGAAAAGGGCTACTTATTTTATGCAGCAGGACTATTAGCTTTCAGCATCACTTGAAGCAATTTTCCTTCTCACTGTGGACTTTTCTGATTATCAGTATTATTTCTTTCCTTCTCCTACACCCTTTCCCCAGTGCACTCCAGGATGAAAAAAAAAACATAGGTATTATGGATAGATGACAGCAAGGAATGAATAGGGATGAAGCTGGGGGATGGTTGTAACAGAGAAGCTATTACAGATCCACAAATATTCAGATCCATCATTACTAATTTTTATATCCAGGACAAGTACCATAAAAAATGCCTGGGATAGGTAACATTAAGCATACTTTCTGTTGAGGGGGTAGACAACCACCTTGATGCAGCAAAAAAGAAACTTTTGGACATTCAGTCAGCCATCAAGTGGCTTACTATTTTAAACAATAGTTCTTGATAACTGGGTCCTAAGTTCTGTTGTTTAACTGGGTCCTAAGTTCTGTTGTTTCTGTTCTGTCGAAATGCTATGAACAAGTCCTACTGATAGACCTTTAGGTCAGCAGCTTGAAGCAAAATCCCAGCCACCCATTCCTAGTTATACCTCTGACCTTTGGACAGCCCTTTATGTTGTCAGGCTCCTAGCAAAGGAACCCAATCTTCCTGGCAGTGAACAGGGAAGCTGGGTAAAGAAGGAACAATTTCAACATAGGATGAACCTGTCCCATTCTAGCTGCTATTAATTTAGTGCAATTTCTGACAAATGTGCATTTTCTTACAACAGAAATGAATTATCCTGTTTGCTTTTAAGCTTCCCCAACTGAGTTATTTGGTTTAAGTAATGCTTTATGTTTTCATGAGAAGTGTTTTCACATGAAAGGGATGACTGAGTTCGTCTCCTGCATGGTAACACAAGGTTTGTGAAATTGAAACAGTTTTATTTAGTAAAGACCATTAATAGCTTATGATAAAGGAACTACTTGCTAACCAAACACATAATTGGCTTATTTCTTTGAAGCAGAAATAGAGAATTGGCTCATTGCTCTTCAAAGCTTTGAAATTTGCTTTATTCAAAATATTTTTCTGACCATTGAAGTCAAACCTTGACATCAGCCTGTGAATCACTGCCCCTTACGTCTATAACTTATTCCTTCTCAGGAATGATATGGCTAGAGACAGAGAAGCAGGTGGTGCAGTGGATAGAGTGCTGGGCCTGCAACCAGGAAGAGCTGAGTTCAAATCCAGCTGTGTGATGCTGTGCAAGTCACAATTTGCCTATTTCCTCATTGACAAAATGGAGATAATAATAACATTAATAATAATAATAATAATAGGATTAAATGAGATAATAATTATAGAGTGCGTAGCATAGTGCCTAGCGCATGGTAAGTGCTATATAATATTAGCTATTATTAATATCTTAATCAGATGTCCCTATTGCTCTTAAAAGAACCAGTGAAGAATCTGGATGCAAAACCTCCTCAGAAAATCCCATGGTTCTAGTTTGGATGCTAAGGGATTTTGGGAAGTCAGATAAACTCTATGGCCACTTGGCTTTGCTTGAACATCCAATGAGAAGGGGCCTCTGGGATAGTTTGGTTGAGGAAGGACTCCAATGAGCATGTATGTTTGTGCACATGTGTGTGCTTGAGACTTTAGAACTGGCTTTTTGGGAATCTAGTATGGGAGTGTTCTAGGTCAAAGTGGGGAGACAAGTGCAGATAATCTTTAGAAAATTTAATAAGTCTAGGGTGGGCCTAGAACTATGGGATTCTGGCTAAGACAACTTGCAAAGCCAGACTAAGGGTAGGCTGATAATCCCTAGTTTGTGTAATTGGTATAGACCTGCTACAACAGGGATTTCACCATCTACAATCTGCCCCACGAGAAGGGTAAGAAGGATGATGTCCATCATATATTCACTGTCTAATATTTAGACTGAGAAGTCACAAATTTTCCCATGCATACCTTTCTACCTTAAAGGAAATAATTACATTGTGATCCTTGTTCTTGAGTTAATGACTGAGTTTTTTTAATCATTTTGTGACACAGAAATTACTATTCATTACCACACCCCAGTATTGAGACATAGAAAGCTTAAATGAGTAGAATGCATTTTACACATGGTACTTTGAACCTTTTAATTTTTGTACTTTCCACTACCATCTTTTTGGTCGCAATATCTAATATTCAGAATGAGAGCAGAATGAGAGGTCTTATTATAATTCTTTAATCCCTATCTTTAGATGGAAGACAAGGGTTTGAATTCAATGAGAAAATAATGCATGATGTCTTCAATGCAACACTTTTTCAGCATTAAATTATTCTATGATTTAACAGTGCCATTCAAAAGATGTTTTAGTGCTGGCCTCAAAGATTTCCTCTCAAGATTGTGAGGACTTTAAATGCCTCTTTTGGTATTGTGAAATTTCAGTAAGAAGAGAAAGCAAACATATATATGACTGAGTCAGGAATAAATGGGCTAGATTGTTGGTCTAGTGACACTTTTAAAAACAGCTTGATGGACCAAAGAAAAGGTCATCACCATGAAATCTGGCATAGTTTAAGACAAACCAGTCATAAAATTGTACCAGCAATTAAAACCATTACTATGAAATTTGGTAGTATGGTGAGATATGTATGAGTTATTTTTTTAAATTTTATCGATGCCTTTGTTTTTACATTCCTGTCTATTTTACAAGATTATGTGCCACCATTTGCCACCTCCCCCACTGAGTCCTCCCTCTCTTGTCACAAAGAAAAATATTTAAACCAGTACAGATTCCATGTCTGATTACATAGGCAATACTCAACAACTTTTGTCCCCTGGTCTCTCCACTAAGAGGATACATAGTAGGTTTCATCTTTTGCTGTCTGAATGGCTCTGACAACACTGATTTTATTGTTCCCTCATTTATATTACTGTAATATAAATATAAGTGTATATGCATAAATATATGTGTAGTTAAAGAAAGAGATAGTGTTTTGATGGCTTTGTTTTCTTAAGGCGGTACAAGTTTAGAGAAGTCTTCCAATGTGTCTAAGAATTTCTCATATTTGATGTTTTTTAAAGAAAGATAGTATTCATAAACCCCAGTTTGACCTCCTTGGGACATATGCCTAGTGGTGGGATTACTGGGTCTAAAGACATGAAGAATTTATTGTTTTTCATTGTTTTTAATTAAATATTGTTTTTAAGAACACTTGAACAAATTCACTGTTCTGTCAAAAATATATTAATGTGCATGTTTTCCCACAACTAATCTATTTTTTAAATCACTATTGCCACTTTAATGTGTCATAACTTTGAATTTTGAAAGATGAAAGTTTTTGAATCACTACTTGGGAAACTTAGGTTTTTAAAGAAATTTTTGATCGAATATTTACCCTAAATGCTTCAAGGAAAACGACAAGACTATGCATAAATATAGTAAATGAATACTATTGACCTGCCTACCTTTAAAAAATGTGTCTCTGGCATTTATTAGATGTGTGACTTGGGGGCAGGTCTGGCTTCAAACTCCCCTTTCAATCTTGTCTCATGCTACTCCCTATTAAATATTTTATGTTAAAATCAAACTTTATTGTCTTTTCCTAGTTCTGCTTCTTATCATGGTCTCTTTGATCACATTTTCCCTCATGTGTGGAATGGACCCTCTCTTGTCTCTACTTGTTGCAACTCTTCCAGGAAGGTTTTCATGATCATTTACCCTCCCTCTCATCCCCCTGGTCTCTCTCTCTCTCTCTCTCTCTCTCTCTCTCTCTCTTGCTTTCTCTCTCCACCTTCTCCCTTTCACTCACACACACACACACACACACACACACACACACACAAAACTCAAGTAAAAGTGGTCATTCTCTACACAAATTTCTCAGTACTTTGCTGGACCTGTCCTATACATTTATCTTAGTCCTACCTTGCACCACATGTATTTCTGAACTGTTTTGTCCTATCTGATGGTAAGTTCCTTGAGGACAAGTTCTATTGTATCTCCAGTACAGAAAAATGCCTGGAACACAGTAAGAATTTAATAAATGCTTGTTAAATAAATGAAGAAAAATACACCCTCTTCAAGTATTCTCTTCTTCATTTGCAAAATTAAGATAGTAATATTTGCCCTATATAGCTCATGGAATTGTTGTGAGGAAAGCCCCATGTAGACATTAAGGTGCTATATAAATAATATATTATAATTATGTATTATATAGATATTATATATAATATTATATATTGTAATTATTCTTTAATAATAGCAATAGAATCATAGAATATTTTAGATGTTTTTGTCTTTGTTATGAAACTAACAATCATCAGCAAATCCAAACATTTCAATATACAAAGAAGAGTAGAAAAATAACAGGATTGTGTATGAACCCACGAAATTCTATTATGCTGTTTTAAAAAATATGTTGATTAAATTTAATAATGTAACAACATTACCACTTGTTTTGTATATCCTTCTGAGCTTTTTTCTCCTAAATAATTGGAATATTTTATTGAAGATCTTTTTTTTCTTTTCTTTTACCGAATCTCCATCATTATCTACTAACTCATGTCCTTCCAAGAACAGTAGCTCTTCCTTGTAACAAATAAATACAGTTAATAAAAATAAACCAAAACATGTCCTGTCAAAAAGATATGACTCATTCTGCATTTTTAGTCTACCACTTCTCTGTCAAAAGGCAGGAGGCGTGCTTCATCATTGTTAGTTTGAAGTTATGGTTAGTAATATAGGCTCTATACACCAGGCAGTTCCATGGAAATTATAAGAACAATATATTGAGAATTTGTTAATTTTTATAATATTACACAAGAGAAAACTGAGACCCAGAAAGATAAAACCCAACATCATAGTCCGTTCATCCACACTATCTTGGAGCCCCTTGTGACCAGCAGCAGGGTTTAGAGGTGTCTGGGGTCTAAATGGAGTCTTTTCCTAAAGTAATTAGAAAAATGCTCATTTACTCTTGGAGAAACTGCATTTTCTTAAAGTCTACCAGGGTACTGTCTATTTAAATTCAAATTTATGGTCTGGTTATATAAGTTTGCCAGTTATTAATTAGAAAATTCAGATTTTTGAAAAATATTGATCTAGGTGCAGTTCTCTGCTTCATTTTTCTCTGTCCCATCTTTTGACTATTTCATAGGTCATTAGAATCTTCATTGAAGAAAAGACAGGAAAAAAATAATCATTGTGTCAAATAGCAGAAAAATACTAGGTTAGGAGAAAGGAACTCTGTTTTTTAGTCCTGGATTTGTGTCTAAGTTGCTGTGTGACTTTGGACAAATCATTGATCTTTCAGTGCACTACTTCTGCCAAACATACAAAATGGTGTCTGCCTCAGAGAAGTGGCATAAAGTAATGGAAAAAAGCCTGGGAAGACCTACATTCAAGTGAGGGTTCCCCCACTTATTTTGTTTATGTTACCTTTAGCAATACAGGTAACTTTTCTAAGTTTTCATTTCCTTGTCTCTATAATGAGAAATTTTAGATTTGATAGTTCTTTCTCTCTCTAACATTCTAGTATTATAAATCTCACAGGCTCATCGTGAGGATCAAAGGAGTTATTATGTGAAAGGCTTTGAAAGTTATAAAGTGCTATATAAATACAATGTCAACAAGTCAACTCAGGTCACCAGACATCATTTAAGTACTTACTAGGTGCCAGTCACCATAGAAAGTACTGTAGATACCACGAAAGGTACAAATAGTCCTTGACCTCAAGGAGCCTGCATTCTTATGGGGGAGCCAACATGAAAAGGACATTTTGTTCAGTCATTTCAGTTGTATTCAACTCTTCATGACACCATTTGGGTTATTCTTGGCAAAGATACTGGAGTAGTTGGCCATTTCCTTCCCCAGCTCATTTGACAGATGAGGGAATGAGGCAAATAGGATGAAGTGACTTTCCCAGGGTCACAGAGCTACTAAGTGTCTGAAGACTCATTTGAACTCAGGTCTTGCTGGCTCCAGACCTGGCACTCTATCCACTGCGCCACCCTATCTCTCCCCCCCCTTCCCTTTCTCTTCTCTCCCTCTATATGTATACATGTGTATATCTGTATAGATATGTATATACACACAAAATACACACAGGATAAATTAGAGGTAATCTCAGAGGGAAGACACTGGGGTGGGGGGCAGGAAAGTCCTGTTACAGAAGGAAAGATTTGAGCTGATTTTTGAAGGAAGCCTGGAAAGTCAGGAGGCCATAAGGAGTGAGAACATTTAAAAGATTTGGCTTATAATAGAGACATTCAAAACTTTTGAATAAAATGAGGTTTAGGGTTTATTAATAAATTTCAAATATTCATTCTATATTTGTGAATCCTTCACTGTAAGATCCTCAGGACATGAATAATGACTTATCTTTGTATTTCTCCCTAGTATCTATCAGAGTATTTAAATATAATGCACTGAGTTTTTAAGTGCATGAATAAACACTAATCATAGTGCACAGAAACAGCAATTTAGTGAATTATATCCTCAGGTTTTTTCTCAATCTTTTATGATTTGTTAAGTATTTGTATGCTTTCTCAGTAACCTTTCACACTAGGGAGTATTTCCCCAAAATGTCTTCTTGTCCACAAGTCTATCAAGCTCTTCTTCCATATTCCACATGCCAACTATATTATTATAATATTTGTGTACCACTAAGTCCCTGTGACCTCTGACATCTTGATCTCTAGCGTAGTTAACTCCCAGAGAACAAAGAGGGGTTCAAAAGATATATAGTTGAATGCACAGGTGCCTTTGACCTTGTGATATAATATCATTATTCCCTAGGCCTTCTTATGCACACTAAACTACAGCAAGACCTCCAGGAGCTTGCAGTATGGTCCTTACACAAAACTCTCCCAAGAACCACATGACACAAGGAAATGCAAAGAAAAATAAGGAAAATCGCTGTGGTAGCCATACAGAGGTCTGTAACAACAATGTAGTTTGCTGCTACTGTGGCTGTGTAAGGCCAACAATGATAGCACACAGAAGGGTTGCCAGCACAGGTTCTTTGATCTTCTTTTCTAAAGAAAGCAGCTTTAAGGGGTTAACAATCTTACTTTAGTCAAACATACATATATCATTCACTTAGTTCAGGGGGAAAAGCCAGCACCCTGAACTTCAGAACAAATACAAACAGAAATTACAAACAGAGACAATATAGACAGAGGAAGCACACACATATCAACAGACAGGCCTCTAGCTGTCTGAACAAAGAATTGCATAGTTACCAGAGAGAGAAGCACCAATATCTGGGTTTTCAAAGCCAGGGGGCTCCAGTGGCTACCCAGAGTTTTGTCTCGTCAAATCACACAACACTCTTCCAGTGAGTGAAAGCCCCAAGCAAAATGCTAACCTCTGAGTTTATATACCCTGTTCAGGGTCAAAGGGCATCACAACTATGTGACTCAAACCTATGTGAACTCGGCTTTCCCTTGATGTAAGCAGGTCATCAAAGACTCCCAATTTAATCAAAGAATCAAAGGCCGGCCAGAATCATCAAAGGCACTTGATTACCTAAGTGCTCCAAAAGGAAAAAAAAACAGTAAAAAAAGTCCCACGCTAATTACCAATACAAGGTCTCACCTGGCTTTTCTGTTTTTTGTCTTGTCAACCTAGTCATCTCTACAGTACTAAAATTAATTTAGGAATACTAATCCCAAAGCCTGGGCAAGCTCTGTTCATATAAATTACCTATAATCTGCCTCTATCTGGCAGAAAGGCTGGCACCTTCACTTTTTTGTTGTTGTTTTGTTTATTTGCTTGTTTTACAACAATTGAGTACTTCTTTCTCAAAAAAATTAGCTGTACTGCCTTTCTAATTTCAGTAGCACACTCATGGCAACCATGTTACTACCTGTATGCTTTCGTTACTACCACTTCAACCAAAGGAAAGTAATGAAAGCTAAATGTCATGACACAATAAAGATGTGTTTAGGATATGGCCCACTGAAGAGTGGTTGAGAGCCTGTTCCACTAGTGGCAAGAAAAAAGAAAAGGATGAGTCTCTTCAAACAGCTAAAGTATTAGTTTGTCTTTTTTGAGGCTTTGTTCATGGAGGAAAATTAACAAGAAAATGCAAAGGCTTAAGAAAATGAAGGAGTATCTTTAACATATCTATCCATCCATCTATCTATCTATCTATTTATTTATCTATCTATCTTTCTACCTATATATCTGAACCATATGAGATAATTAAGCATTTGTTTTCAATATGTTCCTTTTTTGGTGCCAATTTAAAAAAAATTCTTCTTTTAGTTTTCCTGGGTTCTCATTTCCTCTAACAGGATTCTTAGAATCATATGTTTTCAACATAGAGGATGTTCCTCTTCCTCTTACTGTGGCTACTATTAGAGATCACAGGGTTTGGGGACTGAAAAGAACCTTAGAGATAATCTAATGCTGAGATTCTTAAAGGATTGTGTGTGTGTGTGTTTGTGTGTGTGTGTGTGTGTGTGTGTGTGTGTGTGTGTGTGTGTGAGGGACCCCTTTGACAGTCTGATGAGGCCTATTGATGATTTTCTAGAATGTTTTAAAATGCATTAAATAAAATACACAGACTCACAAAGGAAATCAACATTATTGAAGTGCAGTTATGAAGATATTTTTTAAAAAGTCACTGATTCCAAATAAAAAAGCCCTGATTAGCCCAAACCCTCTCATTTTATAGATGAGGAAAGTGAGGAATATAGTGTCATAGGACTGTGCCCAAGAACATGTTGCTAGGCAGTGATACTTCCAGGATTAGAACCCCCATCTCCTGACTCCCAGTGTGATTCACTTTTCGCAACAGCATATTCATCCTGATCTAGGCTCTTGTGGGATATTGAGATCATATATCTGTCAGATTAGTAAGTTCTGATAGCCTTTCTCCTCCAATAATCCAGATCTCACTGTTAGCTTAAAGTCTAGAGCTCCATTGCCTGTCAGTAAGTCTAGAAGAATAGGACTGAATTTGGTATTTTTAGGCTTCTCTTTATGTATTTAGAAATACCATAGAAAAACTCAGGGGCATCTGGACCTTTCAAAGCTTGAAGACCTTTGATTAAAAGAGGAAAAACTTGACTTTTTTATAGGGGATTACTGTCTGAGAGCAGTGAAAAGCAGATTTACCCGACACAAGGGATTACTAAACAGAAGTTCTTATTATGGTCCTTTGCAGTATCCCCTTCAAGAGCTGAACTAGGAAGGAAATTAGAAATGTTATCATTGCTATTTCTTATTGCTGATGAGCTTAGTACTAGGAATCAGGAGCAGAGCCAGAGTTATCCATAGCATCAGAGATATATAACCCATCAAAGCTTGGCTTCTGACAAATGATCTGAGTTCAATCAAGGACAGCCCTCTCTAATTATAATCTCTGCTGTTTGCTTTAGCCCTATACAGAGTTCCTTCTGGGAACATCGGAATCTGGCTCATGGAACTGAGGCTATCAAAAAGCATTAGTCACAAAACAGGTTTGTAAAGTGAAGAATATTAAATGAAAAGAATCACTGAAGAACCTTAAATTCAAGTGGAACAATAAATCTTTGTAGAATCTTGCTATTCTGTCCCTTGCTTGATGAACAACTGCACAAATGTAGAAAAGAGAAAGGGTCTCTTTAGCAAGATGATACTTACGGGCTCCTTCCAGTAATAAAGTTCCTACTTTGTGTAATGTTACTATGGACCTTGAAGTCAATTTCATGTTAGTTTCTCTCTTTCGCTCTATGGTCTGCCATACTTAGCATCCGCATAATGGATCATGTGCACTCTCTCTCTTGGTCTGAGTTTCCATTTCTCAGCATGGTGCTATAGTTTCCTGGAATTGTAGAGGGATCCTCTATCACTCATTCAATTTCCCAATACTCTTTGCTTAGCCTTATAGATTCCCAGAATTCATCTGGCACCAGAGTTGCTGCTATTAACTGGCTCCACATTCCTCATGGCAACCTCAAGCAGAAACTCTCCTTCCATTTTTCTATTTGTATGTCACTCTGACTTTCTACAGTCCCATACTGGGAAAAGAAAGGAGTCGTGTTGATCCTTTCTGCCTAAAGTCTTTGGATGAATATCAACTACCCCTAAAAAATGAAGGGGAGGGGGCATAAGCATTTATTAAGTACTTGCTATGTGCCAGGCATTAACCTAAGTACTTTACAAATATTACTTCATTGATCCTCATAAGAATCATGTGATGTAGGTGCTATTATCATACCCATACTCTATCTGTGTAGAGGTTCAATAACTTGCCCAGTCACATAGCTAGTAAATGTCTGAGGCCAGATTTGAACTCAGGTCTTCCTGATTCCAGGCCCAGTGTACTATCCACTGTACCATCTAGCTGAAGGCCACTTGTAATTCACTGCTGCCTCCAAAGCATTTTGTGCAATGACCCACCTTAAAGTCTGAAATCTTATCAATAGGGGTTGCTGTTATGTCTTCAGGGTATATTATTACTCAAATGTTTCTGGAAAGGATAATGCATTAATCCAGTATGAGTACCAACAAGTTAGAATTAATTTCCTTATTTATTTTCTTTCAACATGGTAGCTAGCTTAGTGCCAGACTCTGATAAAATATGATATAAATAAAATTTACTGAAAGGAAGACTGCTAGGTATTATGTGTGGGACATTGAAAGAGGCAATGTACCATAGTGGAGAGCCATCCTTGGAGTCTGAAGACCTGGGTAAAGGGAGTTTCTTCATCAAGAATTCCTTAGATCAGTGAAATAACAGATGGTGGTCCATTGGGAGAAGGAAAGGGATAGAGACTTGGACCTCTAATTTCAATGTAATAAAGAACTCCCTGATGAGGTATTCTCCTCTACCAATGCAGATTAGCACTTTTTCTCTAAAATGTATAGTCTTAGAAGGCCGCCTAGAGCACTGAGAGGTGAAATGATTTACCAAGGCAACATAATCAGTGCATATTAGAGAAAGGACCTGAACCCCAATCATCCTGGCTCCCAGGCTAGATCACTATTTACCATGCTGTGCTATCTCTCCATTATCATTTAAAAAAAAAACAAAAATAAAAAACAACACACTGAACATTAGGCCAAATCCATGTAAGCAGAATAAATATAATAATAATGACAGCTAACCTGTTTATAGCACCTACTATGTGCCACCTGCACTATGCTAAGTGCTTTTCAATTATTATCTCATTTGATCCTCACAATGACCCTAGATATGTTTTTATCCCCATTTTATAGATGAGGAAACTGAGACAAACAAAGGTTAAGTGACTTGTCCAGAGTCATACAGTTAATAAGTATCTGAGGTCACATTTGAACTTAGGTCTTCCTGATTCTAAGCCTGAGGCTCTATTCATTGCTCAACTTGCTGCCCAAATGTAACATGAAAGTAACAAAACTTGGTGCTACTTCCCAGGAATGTTGATACAATCCCCTCCCCCAAAAAAAACCCCAAAAAAACACTTTAGGGATTGTTCTAGAACTTTGGGGGAAAGGGAGGAGGATAGTTCTTCCCTCCTTTTTTATTTTTGCAAGAAATTAAGTATACAATTCTTTCTTTTTTTGTTGCATATAGTCAAGATGTAACTAAAATCCATCCCTTTCTATACATCAGTGCATTGATACTGAGAGGCTTAAACAACCTACATTTTGTCTCATTTGATTATTCGTAAAAGCTAAGGGGGGCTCAGATTCAATCTAGCTCAGTAGATTGAATCTGGCCCGCTTGTCAAAAGAGGTGTCACAAAGGGTGGGATTTCTTAAGACAGCCCGATATGGCAAACCCCTAATAAACTTTGTCTTTTCCCTTGGCTGAGAAGGCTTGAGTTGAATTCTTTTGGCAGGACCCCGTCGGTACTTTGGGGTGTCAAGCACCCCTCAACCCCAAACCTCTTCATTTGGTTCCCTGACCTATAATACTGCTAATCTCAAGTTCTTCTGCAGCCAAGACAGAAGGTATGTGGACCTCCCCCTCTCCCAATCCCCTTCTCACTCTCTAAGCATTTGGGAGGTGCTTTTCGGGCCTGACCTCAGCAGGTCCCGGTAGGTCAGACAGCAAGGAGGCTGTCTTGTTGCACTCAGCCTGTCGCTCTCAGCTGGTTCTTGGTCCAGTGGCTGTATTGGAGGCCATGGACCTCGGCACGGCTTCTGAAGTATGGAGGACATGGACAGACACCCCATCCAGGAGCATATGCCAGATTCTTTCGGTTCTCTTCATGCTAAGGAATTGGGAAACTCCAGCAGGTACATTCTTGTGGGATTTTTTTGTCTTGTTTTATTTTGTTTGTCTCTCACATTTACTCCTAACTTCTCCTTTACCACGGAGGAAGGGACTTCCAGCCCAAATGCCTGAAATGGCTCAATCCTTTTTAATTCCCAAAAGTTTGCCTTTAAAAGGTTGCAACATGTTTGCAGCTAGAGCTGCCCCACAAAGGGGCAATGCGGGTGAACAGGACATTTTGGATGACCCCTTTCTTATGGCCCCCAGGGCTTCAGCCCTTCCCCCCTTGGCAACCTCTGTTCAGGTTCCAGCTAAGGGTCTTGTTGAGGTGCCTCCCTCTGTGGTCCCTTCAGGGGCCCTGCACCCACGGCAATATCTGCTCCCCTAGTCCCCCTCTCTGAGGTGGCAACCACTCGGGTCTCTGGGGTATCTCTCCCTCTGATCCCTACCCCTCCTCAGGTATCAAGGCTTTTTCCCCTGAGGGAAGTGCCTGCCTCACCCTGTGGGACAATCAGAGTGCATGTTCCATTCTCCATTTCAGATCTCATTCAGGTTTAAGAGAAACTGGGGAGATACTCAGAAGACCCCACTAAGTTTACTGAGGATTTTAGGGATCTGTCCCTACAATCTGAGCTTTTTTGGGGTGAATTGCATATCCTCTTCTCTATCTGTTGTACCACTGAGGAGAACAGGAGGATCTGGGAACAAGCCCAAAAATTTGGGGATCATTTGGGTAGCAATAACTCCACAAAATATCCCCCAGGTGCAGTTGCTGTTCCCAATAGCGACCCAGGATGGAATTATCAAAAGAGTAAGGATAGAGAAAAGAGAGACCATACTGTAATTTGCATGCTAGAAGGCCTAAGAACAGCATTTCAAAAGCAGATAAATTTTCAAAAAATTAGGGCAATTACTCAGGGAGAAAAGGAAAACCCTGTCCTTTTCCTAAACTGTGTAGTAGAATATATTAAGAAGTATACAAATTTGGATCCTGATTGTGTTGAAGGGTGGCAATCCTTAGCATGTATTTCATTAATCAGTCTGCCCCAGATTTTAGGAGGAAACTGAAGAAATTGGCAATGGGACCCCAAACACCTCAGGCCCAATTACTGGAGACAGCCTTCGGAGTTTTCAACAATAGAGAACTGGTTGAAGCAGAGGAAAGAATATGCAGGGAAAGGGCTGGAGACAGAGAACATGCTCTATTCTTGACTGCTGCCATGGCCAGGAAAAGACCCAAGGAGCAACCCTCCAGGCGGCTCCCTTGGAGGAAGCCTGGCAGTTTGGGCAGTGGGGAAACCTGCTTTCGATGCCACAAGGAGGGTCGCTGGTCCAAGGAGTGCCTCTCTAGGGTGCCCCCTGGAGGAAGCTTCCAGGATCCATGCCTCCAGGACCATGCCTAGTATGTAACTAGGAGGGACATTGTAGGAAGGATTATCCCCAAGGTTGTAAAAGTGGTAGAGCCTCCTCCCAGTACCCTGTCCTCCAGACTTCTCAAGACTGGGAAGGAGGGGAAAGCCTGGGGCTTGGCAGTGCTGCCACTTTCTCCACCTCTCTCGCGGAAGTCGTGGGCAAAATCGAGGCTGAAGGTAAGGTTACCCACTTTATCACAGCTATTTTCTCTTGTTTTAACTAATTGCTCTAGCCCTATGCGCCTCTCGACCCATTGGGTGATGGGCATTAAGGATCTGTTGTTTGAACACTCCTCCCTTACATTCTCCTCTGGCCCTGCCCACTTGTTGGGAATGGACCCGACAGTGAAATTGGGGAGTCCATTTTCTCTTGTTAAACCTCCCATCACCCCTTTCCCTCTGCTCAACAGACCTCTCCACATTCCCCCAGAAGTGTGGGAGACAGTCAAGCCAATTGTTTGGGATCAGAGAATTCCTGGGAAAGCTACTCATGCCACCCCAGCCATTAGTTGCCTCAGAGATTCCAATGTGTTCCCTGATCACCATCAATATCCAATTAAGCCTCAGTCTTGGGAAGGACTGCAATCATTAATTGAAAAAATTCCTGAAGCATAAAATTCTAATCCCTTGTCAATCTCCATGCAACACTCCAATTATTCCCGTAAGAATGCCTAATGGAGATTACCGAATGGTTGACGATCTCAAGGCTGTTAATGAAGCTGTTATTCCTACACACTGGCCCAATCCATATTGGGGTACCCAATGGTTTTCCACCCTGGACCTCAAAGATGCCTTTTTCTGTATACCTCTGCACACAGACGCACAACATATTTTTGCCTTTGAATGGATACTTCCTGAGGAATCAAGCCCATGTCAGCTAACATGGACAGTCTTGTCTCAAGGGTTTCAAGATAGCCCTCATTTATTTGGCCAGGCTTTGGGAAAAGATTTAAGGGATCTGAAGTTAGCTGAGAGTAGCTTCATTCAGTATGTGGATGATATTCTTATTTGTAGCCCCACCTGGGAGGCTTCTTTGGCTGTTGCTGCAGGAACCCTTAACTTCTTGGGTACTCGAGGCTAAAGGGCCTCTTTGAACAAAGTCCAGATAGCATGCCAGTCTGTAAAGTATCTGGGACACAAACTAATGCCTACCTCTCAATCCTTAATCTTGGAGAGGAAGAGGACAATACTGTCTATTCCTATTCTAGCCACTAAGAAACAACTTTGGACCTTTCTAGGCATGGCTGGATTTTGTAGACTCTGGATCCCTAATTTTGGTGTCATTGCTAAACCTCTTTATGACTCCACTGAAGGCCCCGACTCACTCCTTCTAGAATGGGGGTCTGAACAAGCTAAAGCTTTTGAGACTTTGGAAACTAAATTGACCACCACTCCAGCATTAGCTCTACCTAATCTAGAAAAACCTTTCACTCTGTATGTTGATGAAAGGAGAGGATAGGCTGTGGAAATCCTAGACCAGTCCTTACGACCTGACCCCAAGCCAGTTGCCTATTTTTCAAAACAATTAGACACCTTGGCTGCTATAGCCATTCCAGTTGAGGAAGCTTCTAAACCTCTAGTTGACCAACCCTTAGAAGCTCTGACTCCCAGTTGAGTTCAGAGCATCCTAGAAGCAGATGACCACCAGTGGCTGGCTAGCCACAGGCTCACCAAATACCAAGCTTGCTTTTAGATATCCCTGACCTAATCTGGCTGTGCCACACACTCCTGAACGCTGAAGTAGTGTGGTACATAGAACAAGTGATTAGGGGAGCTAGGTATGAAATAGTCATCTTTAATTCCCTCCAGGGAAATTGTCTTTTACACCAGGGAAATTGTCCTTTCTCTATACTCCTATACTGCCTGTTTGCTGCTTGTTTGCTTAACCTCCTTGCTAAGCTTATCTCCTCCAGGCTCCAAGCTATCAACTTCCAGATGACTGCTCAGACTATGTATCACTTGAGTGGGACCCATGGAGGCAGGGACAGCTCTACCCCCCTTGTCAGCAGTAAGAAATTTCACCCTTTACCCCAAAAGAATTTGGGTTCCATTTGTTTGAGGGGAGAATGATGGGGTTTAGAATGTGGGAACCCCCTTGGATCCCAAAAGAATTTGGGTCCTATTTGTTTGGGGGGGAATGATGAGGGTACAGTCTCTGAGAACCCCCTTGAACCTGGAGTACAGTCTCTGGGAGCCCCTTTGAACTCTTCCTGAGTCTTCCAACTGGATCTGGCCTTCTCCTAAGGCCATGGGCCTTGCATTATCATTGGGTCCAAGTCTCTGCCTAGCCTAGCCCTTTATTGTCCGGCTGTTTCCCACCCTTAATCCTGATCAAAATATCTATACCCTAGCTCTGTTACCCTATCCCTTTATTGTCTGTCACCTCCATGTAGCCTTCAGCTATTTCCCACCCTGGAGTCTGACCTCATCCCAGTTCCATCAAGCTCCTCCTTAGACTGCTCCTCAAGTCCCTCCTTAAACCCCTCCTTTAGTCACCCCAGACCACCCCTCAATCCCTCCCACAACCTTTGTATATATAATCTCCATCTTGCCTCCATGAAGGCACTCAGATTCAATCCATCTCAGTTCAGATTGATCTGGGGCACTTGTGCAAACAGGCATCACAAAGGGTGGGATTTCTTAAGACAACCCAATATAGCAAACCCTTAATAAACATTGTCTTTTCCCTTGGCAAAAAATAAATGAATAAATAACTAAATAGATAGATAAATAAATAAATGAAAACTAAGGGGAAAAAGAAGAAATATAATTCTTCTTCAAGGTCAATTTCATTCGCATGTCTCACATACACACACACACACACACACACACACACATACACGCACACACAGAGAAAACAACCCTGTACTTTAAATTTAAATAGTACCTACAATCATCCATTTAGTTTGCTTGTTGCAGATAATTGTATTTACATTATTTGTTTAGGTACATTTACAGGCTTGGTTTACAGCTAGCATAATTATTCTCTGAATAGCTTGTCCAAACAACATAAAAAAGAATGTGGTCAAGGAAACTTGTCAGGGCTATGTATTGGCAGTCACTTTGCTAAATAATTAAACAACTCCTCTCCAGACCTTTCTTGGCCCAAGGCAGACTTGCCTAAACTCAGATGGATATCAATTGGACAATGTCTTTGGAAAGTAAGAAGATGAGAGCAGAAACTTCCAAGCCTTTTTTGGCCACAGAATAGTAACAGAGTCAAATAGAGTTCCTGGAAACATATTTCAGCCAGCAATTTAAATGCTCTCTGGGCCTTCACATTAGCAAGATATTTTAAGCAATTCAGAATCCCCTTAAAAACAAACAAAGAAACAAACAAACAAAAATTGTAGGGTAGCCAAGATTATATCACAAAATATTTTTATTTGGAATCACATGAAAGTTTTGTGTGAGATATAGTTCTAAATACCAATAGACTTCTAAGAACTATATCCAGAAATAGTTTCACTTCAGGAAAAAATAGTTGTGGTTGGGTACGCAGCATAAAGAACAGTCCAACTCTGGGTGGAGCTCTCCTTGGTGAAGGGTCTAGGGCAACAGAACTCTGTAATGATGACTGGATATGGCTATGTGGGCTAGCAGAGGGCTGTAGGGTTACCCCAGTAAAAAGGGTCATCTTTCTGAAAAGTGAACATATTCCCCATCTCCTACCATGATGGTGCCCCTGGACAAAACCTTATTTGCCATATTCTAGGTATAGCTCTGCCTTTAAGAGTGGGTCCAGATGGGTTAAAATCTAAATACCATGTAGCCAAGGAACCAGCTTTGCAGGTCATTTCCCCAGGTACTCCCATAAACCAACTTCTACTAATGTGCTGAACTGGCCTTTCACTGATTCTGGACAGAGCTATGCAAAGGTTTTTTCCCATGGCAGATGTTTGCTGTGGCTTTGATAATAGGGCATATCAAATTGCCTGTCTCCATGGAAAGCTTGGACTAGGCTGTAAACCAATTGGTTGCTTTCAGCTTTCACTGTCTCCTGTACTGCCAACAGAGGGACAATCGGGAGAGAAAATGCTGATGGCAGTCTGACTGGCAAGGCACTTTGATTTGTGCACTGACATTTATTTATTCAACTACAGTGTGCTTGTAAAGATATTAAAATTATTTGTTCTTGTTGTCCTACAATACCTGCCAGGGGAATGGAAACCTTCTTCATTGTGGACGTTAGACTTAATTGCTTTGATCTGTCTTCTCTTCCTTCCTTCACTGTTCCACGTTTTCCCTCCCTTAATGGATTACCAAGTGTTGCTAGAAATAGCCTGGAGTGAGATTTTACATGGAAAGAAAAATATGTCACCAGTACAACCATGACAACCCCACCCCCCACGTTTGTTCAGTTAGGGAAACTGAGACTCCAAGAGGTCAAATGTTCTCTGAGACTAAATATCTTGTCTCTGTTGTATCTCTTGTGTGTGAGGAGAGAAAGATGGTGTTGGGGAGATGGTGGGAAGGAGAGGTAGGCACTTGCTCATGTTCTCTATTCTACTCTTTCTGCTATCCCAGACTGATGGATTCTCTCCATAACTCATTCTCCAAGAGTTCACCATTCCTGAGGTCTATGAGACTTATTCCCAACATGTCTACTTAAGTCAGAATGGTCTCTTTAGAAAGCCACAAAAGACCCAAAACAATTGAATACCACTATGTGCATATGAAGCCCAATATTACCTTTGGGGCTAACACAATGTGCCTGTGCTCTATATTGGGTCTCAGGAAAATCACATCTGGCCAGTCCATTCACTAACCAGTCTCTTACTCCTGGAGTTTATGTTCTTTATCATTAGTGTAATTAACATCACTTTGGGGACTCAAATTCAGCAGTGGTGTCTTCACCAGATGTCAACATTCTTTGAATCTTCATGCCACTACTCCCTATACCAGGCTGGGGTGTAACTAGCCTGTGTCTCTACAGATCTTATTGCTGACATTCCTTGCTCAACCTATTGAGTCATTCCTCAGGTACGCATGATTGTGAGAGCTAAATCTTTCTGAGATTTCAGTTATGATAATGGATGATGGTGTCAGTGATAATGTCACTTTACACCTGAATGACGGAGAATGAAATGACTAATCCGTGACTGTTCCCTATGATTTTTTTCTCTCTGAGAATGCAGAAAGCCTGTCTTCTGCTTTATGGATATGACTTTCAGGGCTTGTAATTACTCAAGGATTTGCTTTTCATCTTCCTCATCTACTGGTGATCTTTGCTTAGAATGACCACTAAACCCTACACCAAATAATATCATTCCATACTGGGCTGCCTCTAGTTCTCCCTCCCACAGTCAGTGGCTTTCTCACATTGTTCAAAGTAGTTTTTTCTGTTATACTAGTTGCACTATCTGTCTTTGTGGTTGCTTCATCTTGGATCACTTCAATATATGAAGGGTTCATAAGGATCATAGAGTTCAGTTAGAAAAGCCTTTAGAGACATCTAACCCAATGCTATCATTTTCTAGATGACAAAACCAAGTCCAGGAGAGATTAAGTAACTTGCTCATGGTCATACAGAAAGTATTAGAGAAAGCATTCATTCCCATCCCAGGCTTGTGATTCCAAATCTAATGTGCCTTATACTACACTATGATTCGAAGAGTAAACTTATTTTCTTTGATCCTGGAAAGTAGAATTAGGACCAGAGGGTACAAGAAATACAGTAACTATTTTCAACTCAATTTAGTGGAAAATGTTCCTAACAACTAAAGCTATGAAAATCTTAAAGACAAAATTACTTTATATTGATTTTGTATAGAGAGGGAGCATGACATAGTGTATAAAGAGCTGGCCTCAAAGCCAGGGAGTTCTGATTTGCGTCTGTGACTCTGCTACATACTGTCTATATGACCCAAGGCAAGTCAGTCACTGGACCATTCAGCACTCTAGACAGCTCTTTAAGACTAGAATCTGAAGGGAAAACACCAACTCTCAGAGATAGAGAAAGTTCTTCACACTAATGAAGCCATGGGTCCATTCCCTATCTCTTTATTCTGAGTATATAATACAATATACACATGCATACAAATATATATCACATGTTGTCTCTATATATAGAGGGTAAGTTCCTTGGGTGCAGAGCATGTTTTACCTTTGTATCCCCACAGGCTTACCCAGTGCCTAAAATATGGTGGGCACTTAATAAATACTTGTATGATTGAAGATGGAGAATTTCTTAGCACTTACCTCCTCACACCTATCAGACTGGCTAACATGATAGAAAAGGAAAATGACAAATGATGGAGGGCATGT
Organism: Trichosurus vulpecula; assembly: GCF_011100635.1. Lineage (NCBI taxonomy): Eukaryota > Metazoa > Chordata > Mammalia > Diprotodontia > Phalangeridae > Trichosurus > Trichosurus vulpecula. The sequence goes on along the minus strand of NC_050574.1, from coordinate 399,072,285 downwards.
GGAAAATTGGGCCACTAATGCACTGTTGGTGGAGTTGTGAGCATGTCTGTACCTCCATTCTGGAGAACAATTTGGGATTATGCCCAAAGAGCTATAAAACTGTGCATACTCTTTTCCCCAATGACACCCCTACTTAGTCTGTATACAAAAGAGATTTTAAAATAAGGAAAATAATTTATAGTAAGTATATATGTGTGTGTATATGGAGAGAGAGAGACAGAGAAAGAGAGAGAGAGAGAGAGAGAGAGAGAGAGAGAGAGAGAGAGAGAGAGAGGGCAGCTCTTTTTGTGGTGGTAAAGAATTGGAAATTCAGAAGATTCCCATCGATAGGGGAATGGCTGAACAAGTTGTGGTATGGCTATGATGGAAAACCATTGTTCAATAAGAAATAAGCAGGATGATTTCAGAAAAACCTGGGAAGACTTATATGAAATGCTGCAAAATGAAGTGAGAAGAATGAGAACATTGTACACATTAACAGCAATATTGTAAGGATGATTGATTATGAAAGACTTAGCTACTCTGAACAAGACAGTGATCCAAGACAATTCCTAAAGACTCATGATGAAAAAGTTTATCAACCTCCAGAAAGAGAACAGATAAAGTCTGAGTGCAGATTGAAGCATAATTTTTAACTCTTTATTTTCCTCTTTTTGGCAGCATGGCTCATATAGAAATATATTTTGCATAGTTTCTTACGTATAATTGATATCACTTTGCTCGCTCTCTCAATGAGTTGGGGAGGAACAGGATGGGGGAAGACAATTCAAAACTCAAAGATTTTTAAAAATGAATGTTAAAAATAAATAAATAAATAAATAATTTGTTTTTTAAAAAAGAATTCCTCAGCGCTGAAGATCTTCAGAATAGAGTGTTTGTTAACCATCATGAGATGAATCAGAAGTGGACAAACACCTGCCACTATCACTAAATCAATCTTGCAGGTTGTTTTGATGAACTATGTTAGTAGGCTCTAGAATATACTCTAAGCACAGAGAAGCTGTATGGCTATTTGTTGGGGATTTTGTAGAAGGGATTCATGCTATGGGTACAATTTGGACTAGAATCAAGGACCTATGACCTTAAGCTTAACTTAAAGATGGTGGCATGAAAACAGGGACTCACTTAAGCTCTCTCCCAAATCCCTCGAAACACCTGTTAAAAATGACTCTAAACAAATTCTAGAGCTACAGAACCCATGAAATGACAGAGTGAAACAAGTCTCCAGACCAAGAAGGGGCTGGATGGTTGCTGGAAAGGGTCTATCACACCAAGCTGGGAGTGGAGTACAGTGCAGTGTGGGCTGTACCCGAAGAGACCAGGCCAGAGTACACCTGATGAGCGGGCCTCAGGGCCCTGAATCACTGAGCTGTGGCAGTTTCCAGACTTCTCAACCCACAAATGCCAAAGACAACTGATCAGGTCAGTGGGAAAACTGTTGGACCAGTTGGAAAACTGGTGGCAGAAGTACATGGTCTTGAGTATTATGGAAACAGAATCAGGATGACACAAATCTAGCATCTTCTACATTAAGGAATCGAAGGGCTTGGAATATGGTATTTCAGAGGTCAAAGGACCTAGGATTAAAACCAAGAATCACCTACCCAGCAAAACTGAGTACAATAATTCAGGGCAAAATATGGATTTTCAATGAAACAGAGAACTTTGAAGCATTCTCAATGAAAAGACCATTGCTGAATAGAAAATTTGACTTTCAAATATAAGAATCAACAGAAGTATGCAAAGGTAAATAGGAAAGAGAAATCATAAGGGACTTACTAAAGTTGAACGGTTTTGTTTACATTCCTACATGGAAAGATGATATTTGTAACTCATGGTTCCTTTCTCAGTATTAGTATACTTGAAGGGAATATATATATATATATATATATATATATATATATATATATATATATATATATATATATATCTGGAGAGAGAGAGAGAGAGAGAGAGAGAGAGAGAGAGAGCGAGCACAGGGTGAGTTGAATATGAAAGGATCATTTTTAAAAAATAAAATTAAGAAGTGAGAGGGAATATATTGGGAGAAGGAGAAAGGGAGAGATAGAATGGGTAAATTATCTCACATAAGAGTGGCAAGAAAATGCTGATATAACGGAAGGGAAGAGGGGGTAGGTGAAAAGGAATGAATCTTGCTCTCATCAGATTTGGCTTAAGGAGGGAACAACATACACACTCAATTGGGTATCTTAGCCTACAACAGGGCAGTCCAAAATGTGGCCCAGGGGCTGCATTTGGCCTGAAGTATGATTTTGCGGCCCACTTACGAGCATAGACATTTACACAGATGCTTTAGTAAACAAAGCTGAGCTACCTCAGAGCTCTCACTAAAATGGCAAATCAAAATATATTGTCTATTGTTTCAATAAAAACCTAAGATTGGACATCCTTGCCCTACAAGAAAGTAGGAGGGAAGGCAATAGATAAGAGCAGGGAGATGATAGAAGGGAAGGTAGATTAGGGGAGGAGGTAGTCAAAATCAAACACTTTTGAAAAGGGACAGGATCAAAGGAGAAAACTGAATAAAGGGGAACATGATGGGATGGAGGGAAATATAGTTAGTGTTTCACAATATGACTATTATTGAAGTGTTTTACATAATGATACATATACAACCTGTATCAAATTGCTTGCCTTCTCAAGGAGGGAGGGTGGGGAGGGAAGAAGGGAGAGAATTTGGAAGTCAAAGTTCTAAAAACAAATGTTAAATAATTGTTGTTACATGCAACTGGGAAATAAGATATACAGGCAATGGGGTATAGAAATCTATCTTGCCCTACAAGAAAGTAAGGGGAAAGGAGATGGGGAAAGAGGGGGGTGATAGAAGGGAAGGCAGACTGGGGAAAGGCACAATTAGAATACATGCCACCTTGCAATGGGGGGGGGAGAGTAGAGATGGGAAGAAAATTTGTTGAATATTGAAAACTAAAAATAAACTTCAAGAACTTGTTTATTTAAAAAAATAGTTAATTAAAAATATATTTTGATTGCTGTATTTCAATGTAATTGACTTCTTTGCATTTAAAACCATTATTCTGAAACTAGAATCCTAAATGGGTCTATGACTCAAAGAAGGTTAAGAACCCTTAAACTATATGACAGCAATACTGATAGCAACATTTACATAGTATTTGATATATCATCTCTTGATCCTCTCAACAATGCTATGAGGGCAGTACTATTATATGTATATACATATATACATATATATGTGTTTACATACTTATGTGAAGAAATAATGTTCACAAAAAGACTTCTTCAGGGCATTTTTAGTTAGTACATGTTAGAGGATGAATTCAAATCTATTCCTTCTGACTTCCAATCTAGTTACTCTATCTAGTATGCTACACAATTTCTCCTTTTCAGGGCTGTAATTTCACGATTCCATTATTTTAGCCACTAAAAGGGTTGCTTGGCTGCTCCACTAGCATTCACTTCTTCATGTGTATAGTTCAAAAAAGTGAATCAACAATGAGTGTGGCTGCAGAGCTTAAGGATTCCTTGTGCTCATAAAGCCTGATGCTTCACTCCTACCATTTTATAGAGTTTTGTGTGTATAACAACATTAATTTTATGGAAAGTTCCTGCAGTGGGTACCATTTAGGTGAATCAGGGATCCTGATTAATAATAATAAATAATAATGATTAACAATAGGTAGCATTTAATTTTTGCAAAATGCTTTATGAATAACTCATTTTATCCTCACAACAATCCTGGGAGACAGGAGCTAATATGATTCTCATTTTACAGGTGAGGAAACGAAGACAGACAGAGTTTAAGTGACTTGCCCAAGGTCATACAGCTAGTAAGTATCTGAGGACCAGACCTAGCACTCATGAATAGCATAATTTTGTCTTCTATGTCACGCTAACTTTTCTAATCTGGTTTTTGGTTTACCTTTGCATCATTTGTCAAGGCACTACTGAGGCAGCAGAAATCATTGATAGTTCTATACTCCATATCACCAAGGATGACATTTGACTTAGAATACTCCCTCCCACTGCACTTCAAGAGCTAGATTTCTTCAGGCTGCCTGTCACACTATAGTACTGGGTTGACTCTTCTGCCACATGTCCTCTTGGTGGGGGCACCTCCAGAAAAGTACTATATTCTAAAGCCAACTAGCATAATTCTGCAAAAATAAAACAAGCTGCAAGGTTTATTTAATGATACTGGCAAGTGTTTGTCCACTTCTGATTCATCTTGTCAGATATGCTTACAACTGGTTAGCAAACACTCTTAAAAAATTCTTAGCAGCTGGGCTTAGTTGTACCTGTTCCCAACCACCTGCACTAATGATTCTATTTGCCAATGGAATTCTCTCCTCAGGCATTTATTCCAATTTGGCCAGTTCTCAAAAGAAGTTAAAACACTACAAAAATGAGCAGTTCTGAAGACTTAAAAACTCTCTTATCAACCCAGCAATCAACCATTATTCCAGAGAACTGATGGATGATGAATCATGCTGTCCACATCCTGATAGATAATGAACTTGGGATACAGAGACTTTTTTGATGTAGTGAATGCAGGGATTGTCTTTTCTCAACTTTAAGTATCTGTTAGAAAGGGATTTGCTTTTCTTTCTCTTTCTTATATTGGCTGGATGAGTGGTTTGGAGGGAAAGGAAATAGATTTCTGTTAGTAAAAAACAGAATTTAGTCTTTAAAAAGCAAAGTGCAACAATAGCCCAAATATATTTATTATGATGCCTGATTAGTCTTTGATCTGAAGAGGCTCACCTAGAACATCTGAGTTAGCCAAAATAATGGTGGCTACCACAGGGATCTTTTTAAATAAAATAATTAATTATTTATTTTTAAAATTAAATTAAAATAAAAAGGTACATAAGTTAGGTGGTGACCTATAGGGGGCAAGAGAGACCAAGGAGTACTTATACAAGGTGGTGCTTATAGGGAATGACCAACAAAAAACCAACATCTATGGCATATGAATGTAATAGAATATTATTGTAAAGTAAGATATTATGAATGTGAAGAATTCAGAGAAGCATAGGAAGATTGTTATGAACTGACACTGAGTGAAAAAGAAGTCAACATTGTTTACAAAGTCTACAATAATATAAATGAAAGGATCACTGAAAGGAAGTCAAACTCTGAGGGTCTAAATACAACCTGTGAAGGTCCTTGAGAATAAATCTTATTGCTTATTTTATGGTAAAAAGATGAGATTACAAGGATGCAATGCTACATACACTGTCAGGTATTCTGTATCAAAAGTCTTTACTTGCTTTTCTTTTAGTTGTTGCTTTGTCACAAAGGATGGGAGGGGATATCTCTCCACAGAAATGACTGTGATGTAAAGAAAAATGAATCAATAAAAGTGTATTAACAGGCGTACTGGGTCCCTGGGGGCTGGGGTACTCACCATCTCCCACTAAGAAGCCTTTGGCCCTGCATTCACATTTATGACTTAACCCTAGGGGATCTTGGCCTCTAAAAAGAGAGGTCAGGCTCTTCCCTCCACCCCTCACTATCTGGTTCTTTACTGTCTCCATTCTGAACCTCCAAAGAAAATTCTTCAAAGTTTAAATTTGGCTCATGTCAATGGTCTCCTTGAAAGAGTTAAAAAGGAGTTCAAGGTACAGTATGGATCTGATATAGTTCAGCAATGTATTTTCTCCACAGAAAAAGAAAAACTTAAACATAAAAGAATCATATGTTTGTAAGTTTATATTTAAGCTATGATATAGTAACACCAAATTCCTATTATACTTGCCTGAGAACTTAATACTTACAACCTTAAAACATTTCATAATAGATATTTCTCCTTTACCTCAGCTTTGCACTGTCTAAACATCTCCTAACGGGGTACCACTGTTTGGTCACCTGTGCTCAGGGAAAAAACCACAAAACAGAAAAGGTAGCCTTGGCCTTCAGCTCATGATTCAGGGTTACTTAGATAAGCACACCCTCTAGATGCCATGTGGGAGCAGCTTCTATAGGTATGTGTGTGGAGGGGTGGTCATCTTCTCTCTTCCAATCATGGGGTATCTTAGAGGTTCTAGACAGTTCTATGTCATGCATTCCAGAGAGAGGGAGGAGAAAGTAAGAGAAGAGGTTGTTTATCCATTAAAAGTCTACTGAGTTAAGAGTTCTTGGCTCAGAGGCCATCGTGGTACTAAGGGTCTAAGAGGATTGTTTTGTCATACTAAAGTGTAAGCACTTCAGGGCTGAACAGTTTTTATTATGGGAAGCGACCACGAAAGACAAGCTCAACTTTACACGTGTTCTAGGGGAGTATGCTCAAGCCAGAGTGGATGGATAGAGGAGGGTGGGGAAGAGTACTAATTATACTCATTACAGAAGGAAAATAACAAAAAATAAACAACTATATTCACAAAAATGTGGGTCTGTGTACCTAAACCTAATTGAAGTTCATATATTAATTAGATGTCTCCCACTTGGGATATTGTTACAGTTACCAAGGATTTTTTAATTGATCTACCCTCCTCCCTTAGCAGCCCAGAAATCTATGAATAATCCTTCTCAGTGAAATATGTATTCTCACTGGGAAAAATTAATTATATAATCATCTTTACTAGAAATGGACACAGTTCCTCACTTTTTTTTTTTACAGAAAGAGAACATACCCTCTTATGCAATTTGAGAATACTTCTCAAAATTAATATAGAGAGTCCTTCATATAAGCAGTATGAGTACTGAAGGGTCATCATTCAATCTCCATATCTCCCAAAGCCTTTGCTTGTTTGTTAGAAGGGGGTGAAGTAAGGAGAAAAAGGATTGCTCAATATCATTCTTCATAGTCCATGTGAATTTTACAGATGAAATTATTGTTATAATCCTTATCAAAATGCAGCATTTGTAATTACTAAAGACTGTCAAACATTTTTTCATCAGATGGGATCATATTCATTTGGTGAAACTAATAGAACTTTGCAAATATACAATAAACTAGAAAGTTTGTCTACTTGAAATATCAGATATTCTTCAACTCCTCTTTTACTTCCTATAAGGATGCTTGGTGATGGGAAACACATATCCTAGACTTTCATTCAGTGTCCTACATCCTCTGATGTTCACAGTTACCAAATCGCTGACACTAACGCACCATAAGAAAGAATATTTTAGAAATTATTCTTAAATATGAAGCTTTTACTGACCTCATGACATAAATTCAATCAATTAATCTATAAACAAACATTTATTAAATGCTGTGCTAGGTGTTAGGAATTCAGGGATAACAGTTTCTGTACTCCAGGACCTTTCATTTTATTATAATAGTTAATTCTCTTGCTGTTCCCTAGGTCCCCAAACAAAATAAATCCCTATTCTCAACTACCCTGAACAGGCTTGCATTAAAATAGGAAGACAGTATGTATATGTAATGATGAAAGTCACCTTTACTTAGATGGAAGGTAAATAGAGAGGAAGTAGCAGGTATGGGGATCAGGAAATCCTCCTTCACAAAATGGGATTTAAGCTGAATCCTAATGGAAGCCAGAGATTTTAAGAGGTGGAGACAATGAGAAACAGAGAGAGACAGAGATAGATAGATAGATAGATAGATAGATAGATAGATAGATAGATTAGAGAGAGGCAGAGTCAGAAAGAGACAGAGACACATAGAGACACACAGAGACAGAGACAGAGGATAGAGAAGGCAAGAGAGAGGAGAAAGGAGGGAGGAGAAACAGAAAAACAGAGAAGAGGAGAGAAAGGAGGGTAGAGAGAAAAGTGAGATAGGAGAGAGAAAGTTAAGGAGGGAGGGAAGGGAGGAAGGGGAGAGAGAGAGAGAGAGAGAGAGAGAGAGAGAGAGAGAGAGAGAGAGAGTGTGTGAGAGAGAGAGAGAGAGAGAGATTGAGATGAAAAAGGGGAAATAGTGAGCCAATATGATGTCTGGACTATAGAGTATGTGGAGGGGAGCAATGTCTGAAAATTCTGACAATAGAATCTTGCTTACAACATTGCTGAAAAGTGATCAGCCTCTCCTAAAAGTCCTGTTAGATAAGGGGAGATCTCTTTCCCTTCTGAAGCATCTAATTTTGCTTTTGGAAAACTAAAATCTTTAGAAGTTTTTCCCCTCTTATTTACTTATATCTGCCATTTTGCTTCTTTATCCCTTTGCTCTTCTAAGATGAATCTGAATGAATCTAAATCCTTTTCCACATTTTAGCTTTTCAAATAAATAAAGATATATTAATCCCCACTTAAGTCATCTCTTCTTCAGGTTAAACATTCACAGTACCTTCAACCAGTCTTTTAATGATATATTCTTTCATTCTTCTACAATTCTCATTGACTTCTTCTGGAAATATCCCCATTGGACTGGTGAAATTGTTTTACTGAACTTAATCCTGCAACTTTAAATCTTCTAGATAACATATATAAGGTGCTTTTTAAACTTTGAAACAATATATAAATAGCTACTTTGATTATCTTTATGGATTTCTCATAGAAATTCTCCTTCTTTCCTGACCATATCACTTCTTTTTCTTCCTAAATTGATTATTACACAATGCCCTCCATTATACTTCCACCTTAGAATCTTGCATTTCTGGATTTTAGTATATTTTCTTAATATGCATTTGTATTCCATGATCTACTCTTTGATTTCCTCTTATTTTATTCATCTTGTCATTTAATGGTCTTTTGTGATCTTGATTTGGCCATTCAGGGTACTTGTTATCCTCTCACATTTGTGCTAATTTTGCAACTTTTCTGCAAATTTTGCAAGAATACTCTCTATGGCTTTATCCAAGTCATCAATAAAAATGATAAACATCTCAAGGCCAAGGACAGATCATTGGGAAGTTTTAGTAGATATCTTCCAAACTGATATCAGTCTATTAATGACTAGTTCTGAGGCCTGAACATCCAACCACCTCCAAATATACTTTCCTATTCTATCATTTCTCCCACACCTCTCCATCTCGTCCACAAGGGTATATTGAGACTTGGTCAAATGTTTTGTAGAAATATACGTATATTATGCCTATGAAATTATGTTGAGGTGCCGGCCTAATTACTCTGGCCTTTTCTTTTTCTTTTTTAAGAAAAATTAAACAAATTTAGATCAGTAATACTGGCCTTTTGTTTTTGAAGCCAGGCAGATTTGCAGTCATCAATACTTCTTTTTCTTTTGTAAATGGCCACAAAAACTCTGTTTAACGTTTTTTTGCTAGAATCTTGCAAAATTTATTGGCCTATACTTTGAAGACCCCATCGTTTTGCTTCTTTTGAAAATTGAACTTTTGGCACTCCTGTGGCAGCCAGAGGGCTTTCATTCTTCGCTGCTTTTCAAAGATCACCAATAGTGGTCCTGCAATTGTATCTGTCAATTCTTCCAGCAGACCAGTATGCAGTTTATCTGGACTTCTTGACTTAAGCTTCTGCGGGTATTGTCTTATAATCTCCTCACTTATCTTTGATTTCAAATTCTTCAAAACTTTTTTCATTTTCTCTTTCTCAGTCCAAAGATCATTCTCTTTGGAAGAGAAAGGAGCACAATAAAAACTTAATCTTTCTTCCTTTATCATCACTCTATCCACTACCAACAGAGATCCTAAGCCTCTCGCTCTCCAGAGAGCTTTAAAAAATCCTTTTTTGTTGTCTATAACGTCCATTGAGAGGAAATGTGACATAGTAGATAGAGCCCGGGCCTTGCAGTCTGGAATACCTGGTTTCAAGTCCTTCCTTTGATTCATATTGACAGTGTCCTTGGGCAAGGCATTTAACCTCATTGCAGCAGGCACTTCTATGACTGTAAGTCAAAGAAGAGTTGAGGATCTGTGTTTGTACAGGGAAGTCTCAGTGATTTTTCTGTGATATCTAGCAGTTTGGAACAAAAAAACCCCAAACACCCACTGGGCTTTATTATTGCTGGTAATATTCTCAAATAATAATGCTACTTTTTTGGCATTTATCAACAATTACCTGCTAGCTGTGTGACCTTATTCAAGTCATTAATCTCTGTCTGTCTCAATTTCTTTATCAGCAAAGTAGAGATAATAATAGCACTTACCTGCTAGGATTGTGGTAAGGATGAAATGAGAGGATAATTGGGAAGTGCTTTGCAAACTCTAAGGTAATATTTATGTAAATGCTTACTCATATATCTCTTTAGGCCATCCTTGTTTCCTTCATTTGAGAAAAATTTCTACTACTTATGTCACCAGAGATTTTTCTGTTCTTCTGTCACTTTCCCTTAAAGAATGTTAGACCATGATACTCTACTTGTCCTTGGATCCACCTTTGAGGAAACCTAGATATTAACATATCAAGGCTTTATTCAGATTTCCCCAATAGTTTTATTCTAAGAAGGGGACAATAAGCCAAAGAAAAAAATGTACCTTTGGGTTGGGGGAGGATGGGGATAAAAACCCAGGATCGAACCAAGTTTGTATGAACCAACAGACTTTGGGGAGTGGGAAAGCTAGTCACAAACAGAAGTGAAAAATAATTTTAGAAGCAGTTTACAGAAGTCAGCAAAATTTCAGCTTATCTAATCACCACATAATATCTAAAAATGGGCCTAAGTGAAACTCTCTGGGGGTGAGGCAAGTGATAGGGCAGGAAGTAGTTTCCATAATGCTGGTATTTTTGTCAGAGTTCTGTAGCCTCTCTAATTACCAGAATGTCCTAATCACTGACATCAACACATTCCAAGGGAAAAAGAATAGTTCAAAGGACCTGAGAATCTGAGCTTTACTGACATTGCAACAAAGATTTGTATCATCCAGGTCTTTTGTGGTCATTCTTTGAGCTCAAGACCTTAGATGACGGGGTCCAAAAATACTAAAGGAGTCAGACTAGTTGTGTCTCCAGACTGTTATTCTGAAGATTTTCCTATTCACTTTTCCCCAATAGACTACAGGATCCTGTTTATCGTTGGACCCACTTTTGAGAAATAGCTTACCTGACAAGTATGCCAATGCTTTATTCATACTTTCCAGCAAGTTTTATTTTGGTGCAGAAGCAATGAGCCAAAGTGCTCATGATAGCTGCCAAATTAGGCCCTAGTTTACTTCAGATGTATGGTATTTAGGAAAGATTTGGTGGTAGAAAGTCATCCTTGGGTATGGAGATTAAAGGAGCATAGTGAGACCTATACTTCAGACTGAGTTTCCTGGGAGTTTGTAGCGAGAAGAGTAGTGTGTGTAAAAAGAGGAAAAAAATAAAATGAATGGTAGAATGAATAAGAATCACTGTGACATGTGTGAGGAGGTTTGGGAGACCCAACATTTTCTGTATAGGTATAAAATGGGAAGAGTCTGTGTGTGTGTGTGTGTGTGTGTATGTGTGTGTGTGAGTGAGAGAGTGAGAGAGAGAGAGAGAGAGAGTGAGAGAGAGAGAGAGAGAGAGAGAGAGAGAGAGAGAGAGAGAAGGAGGGAGAGAGGAGAGAGAGAGAAACAGAGATAGAATCTGCAACATTCAGAGAGATAGCGGCAGAGACATAAAGACAAAGAATCAGAAAGAGAATCAAAGAGAGAGACAGAGAGATAGAGGGACCTCCAGAGAGAAAAGAGAAAATTTAGTTTAGATATGGCTATTTGTATGTCAGGGAAAAAAAGTCAGTGTGAATTAAGGCTAGGGTCTACAGATACAGAGGTTGTTTGGATTTTGTATAAAAATACCTGTCAAAAAGGCCAAGGCCTCTCACTGCATCAGGGCCATCTCCAGTTGTCTTAATCTATGTCTTGCCACTGGATACAGATGGCTTCAGAGGCAAAAGTGAGGCTGGTCACTTTGCACAGTCCTCCTTCACTTAAATCCAATTCATTTGCAAGTCATGGCATCTCCTTCCTGATGCCATGGTCTTCTTTCAGAAAGAAAGACAAGCAACAACAATTCTGTTAAAAGCAGCATAATACTGTATTCACATTTATACTAGATATTAGATAATAATATAATATTATTAGTGCTAATTTTTGAAAATGTTCTTTTCCATCAAAAGTTTTATAATTCAAATGATTCTCTGTAAACCCTGGGAGAACTAAAGATTTGTCTTTATTTTAATGAGGTTTTGGATCTTTAATGGATTATTTTGCAATCGACATATTAAAGATTGGGCTTCATTATATGAGATTGTAGAACACAGCATGTTCCACAACCAGAGGCTTGCCTGTGGTTCCTTCCAGATTATATCTAAGAAACGCACAGGATAGAATTTTTGATATGGAATAAATGACAACTATCTATTTCAATTGCTTTAATATCTAGTGAAGAAAACCCTGAATTTTAAGGAAAAAGAGAATGATCACTAAGAATGTTACATAAAAGAAACATTATTAAAGGCGTAAATCTGAAGATGTAAAAGGTAACCAAGGAGTTGGTAAAGAAATGATGAATAGACAATGAAAAATATAGAAGACCACATGGTACAGGGAGAAAATAATGCACATGGTCTTTAGTGACATGAAAACTTCAAAAGGAGAGAGTATCAGATAGGAGGTTATCAACAATACTAAGTGTTGTAGGGAGTGAAAGAAGAATGAGGAGTGAAAAAAGGGCTTTAGATTTGTCAATTGGGAGATGTTTGGTAACTTTAAGAACAGTTCCAACTGAATGATGAAATAGGAAGCCACATTGTAGATGATTTAAAAGAGAACAAGAAGAGAGGAAGTGGAGACCTCAAATATAAATGATTTCTTTAAGGATATTATCCAAGAAGGGGAGGAGAAATATAAAATGATATTTAGTGGGGATGGTGACAGTTTTTTTTATATGGGTGAGGGAGACTAGGAACCAGTAGATAGGGAGACATTAAAGATTCAAGAGATTTATCTGTTATTCATATTGCAGTTTCACCTTATAGCAACAAAACAATAAATGAACAAACTTATTAAAAGCCTATTATGTATCAGGCATTGGGCTAACTTTCAGAGGTACAAAGATAAAAATGAAATTAGATAAGGTGATATGTGCTGTGCATATAAAAGTATGTAAAAGATACACCTACATATATAATAAATAAATATTTCAGGGGAAGAAGAAATGGTGCTTAATCTGATCTTTGACAGAAGCTAACATATGCCTATAGGATGATTTGTTGAGTATATTGCCAAGTTTTCTCTAAACATACTTTTCTTTCCATTGCTTCTTGCTTTCTTTTATGAGGAGATTCTGCTCATGATATTCTATTCTGTGTAGGCTTTTACAAATAGGCATATTTCTAACTTGCATTAATCTTGGCTTATATATCTCTGCAGTTGTCATAAAGATTAATGTTGGATGATTAAAGCAGTTTCTAAGCCCCTTTATTCATCTCCTTTTGGCACTTGGTTTTACAATAGTTACACTTCTCTAGGAAATGGCATTAGTCCATGCTAACTTCTGTTCTTTAAACATTTCCTACTTTTCAGTGTTAGGCTGTTTACTAGGTCATGTTGGAGTTACTTTAATTACACACTATCTCCTATTTTTATTCTCATAGCCTGACATTAATTTAATATTTTCTCTGATAAATAAACTAGTCCACTGTATAGATACAGCTGATTTCAAAATGCAGCTCAAGTACTACCTTCTAGATGAAGTCTTTCCTGATCTCCCAACCATTCGTGCCCTCGTTCTTGAACTATATTTGTATTTGTTTTGTATTTATTTGGATATACCTACATCTGTACATGTTGTCCCTATCCTTCTTCCCCACCTCCCCCAAAATGCACATATATACATATAAACATGTAACATAGAAGTAAGCTTCTTGAAAGTGAGGAATTGCTTTCTTCTTTATATTTATATTTCCAGCTCCTGGCAAAGTGTTTGGAATGCATTAGATGCCTGATAAATATTTGTTGTTGATTGACTGGCTGACCGATTTGGAAATTACTGCCACATTGGTAAGCAGTTTTTCTTGTCAATTTCATGCTTTATGATGTTATTTGATTAATTAACATTTCCAGTACTTCTCCTAAAAATTTATTATATATACATACGAAATTTCTTTATTTTCTATAAGCCTTTGGCTCCTCTCATTTCTTATCTTCTAACAATAGTTTCCAAGATTCTTTTCACAGTTTTCAAAGCCCACTTTTGTATTGAAATTATCAAATACTCAGGTATATGTTGATTTAATTTAGGGGTCTTACTGAGTTCTTCACTGAATTCTCTCCCTTTTCATCCTCTGCAAAAGATGTTATTATATAAGGTAAATTTATTTTAATAATTATATTTTTGGAAGTGCTTATAATAAGTACTGTAATATTGCCCACTTTTCTATGAAATGGTGTTTTTAGTGACTTTGTAAGGATGAGACAATCATTTCTACCAACTGCTTCATTTGCATCTCCAAGAAGAACCTACAAGCCATATTTCCATTTATCTGCAACTTATTTTTGCCTTCTACTTTCCTTTATAGTAAGAATGTCAAGATTGATATGCTTCAGTTCCTCTAGTACATCAATTCTTAACCTGGGGTCTACAGACACTCAAGGAATCCATGTATAAATTTCAGGGGGTCTCTGAACCCAGGTGTGGGAAAAAATTACATCTTTATTTTCACCATCATCTAGCTGAAGCTTAGCATTTTATTCATTTATGAATGTAGATAACAAACATTATTCTGAGAAGGGGTTTTTAGGCTTAACTAGATAGCCAATGCAGTCCATACCACCCTCAGAAATAAAGAATTTTTGCTTTAGTAGTATGTCTACATTTAGACTACAATCTTCTAAGTTAATGTTTATAAATGGCCTAAAACTAGGATTCAACCCCGTATTCCACCACTATACCATGGTCACTGGCAGAAACAAAAAGAGGCCACACAAGACTGAAGGCCATTTTGAATTTTTCTTTGTGTCATGGGTTGTTATGACCAAATCTGACTATCCTACAAGGCAATGATCTTCCTTATGCTTCCCTGCACTGGTTCATTGAGAGCAGACATAGTCTGTTGCTTGCTACTTGCCTATGTTAGTAGCAAGTGGCTGAGTCTGTATGTCACCCTAGGTGCTCTGAATCCAAATCCCAGCCCTCTTTCCATAGTACTGTACGGTCTCAACAACTGGGTGCCAACACTCCAAAGAGATTGTCAATCCCTGACTTAAAACCTAGTGTTTAATGAGGGCCAGGTCATGACTTAGAACTTTATTGTATTAGCCAGTTAATTTAGTTGTGCTCTACAGGTCAGTTCTGTGGCAATTCCTTACAAACCTAATCTCATTAGTCACAAGGGGCAAGCCCAGAGAGAAGAGATAGGTCAGTGGAAATTCATCAATAGTGCTTGAAAAACAACTCAAAGGGCTTAGCCTCCTTATAGTAGGTCAGAATCATCATTTTCTTATACAAAAGATGAAACATGGTATAGTATTGAGAGAAATCATTATTAATAACCAATGATTTGGGGAGATCCAGAGTTCTCTTCCTTTTTCTAAAGTTCTCGTTTCAAGCCTTAGCCTCTGAAGGACAGGACTGATGATAGCAGATAGGAATAACATTCTCCTCAATCTAAGTATTGCTATGTCACCCAACCCTGAAAAGAATTTAATCTAAAGTGAAAGTCCTGGCCGAAGGTGTTTTGCTCAGGCTTGGGTGGGGGATATGGATCCTTGGTCTAAATTTATTTGAGGCTGGGGGTGATTTGGAAGTAAATGACAGGATTGAAGTTACATCCCCCAGTCCCTCACCAGAATAGGTGCCCTTCTCATTGTAATATCCATTGTCTTTCATTAATTATTAACCAATCAGAATTGATTGCCTCCCTAAGGAATACTCACTTTTCCAAGGGCATTTAAACTGAGAGCCCACCACCTTGAGCACTCTTCGGCATTCAAGAAGGTCACTGATCTACTTTATTTGTAAGATGTTAGAATTATTATAAAATGATTAAGTACCCCAAAATTATATCTCTTGAACTTTTAAAACATCATAGTAATCTCAAGTAAGCTGGAATAAAATATATTATCTTTGCCAAAGTCTATTTGATGTGAATGCTTGGGAATTCTTAAGATGATGATGGGTCACGTTTGTTTTTTCCTAGTTTTCCCGATATACTCCTTCCACAACAACCAAAAAATATGACAAACCAAATTCTGATTAAGAAAACCAGAAGTCACAATGAGTCATTTTTCTAACTAAAGGCAGCTTAGAAAAACAGATAGAGAGATCTGTGGACACCAAGATTGAGGTTTGCAAGGAACACAGAGAAGCAGCACTAGGTATAAGCACACTGGGGTCTGGTGGTGGCACCAGTGGCAGGGAGCAGCCCAGCATGCAAGACAGTAAGAAGACTGAACATCTGTGCAGAAAGAGATACTAGGGGATCTCTGTATTTGCATTAGGAATAGGAATGGGTATCATCCGATAGTTCAGTTGCCCATTACCCAATTCTGGGTCACAGTTCTAGGTCAGAGAGAAATGCTCATGGGTATCATCATGTTGCAAAGAAGCAGGGGCCCTACTTGTTTAAGCAACAAGAAATAAGTTCCAAAAACATAGCTATGTGGCTCTGAACCCAAGTGTAGAATGGGGACTCATTTCTAGACTTTAGTACTGCCCATAAGCTTTCAGTAAACTCAATCAGGGCAAGAAATTAAAACTGAAAGGGAACCAGCAGTCCAGTCATTCTGAAACTGAAAAACCTTCTAGTAAACTAACTGTGACTGCTAGCAGTAGCAGTCTATGAAAACTCAACAATACACAAAACATCCTCCCCTTTCCCTCACTTCCACTGCCAAGAGGTAAGTGGAGAACAAAACAACATCAAGTCCTAAAGTAAAGAAACTGGAAAAATGAGGAAAAAACAATGAAAAGAATCTAACCATGAAAAGCAACTATGATGATAGGGAACCCAAGATACAAAATCTGAAGACAATGACTTGAAAACCTCCATAAACAAAGCCTCAAAGTAAAATGCAGATTTGGGTGGCAGAGTAAAAGTAGGGACTTGCTTGAGCTCTCCCCCAAACCCCTCCAAATACTTGTTAAAAATGACTCTAAAATTCTAGAGTAGCAGAACCTACAAAATGACAGAGTGAAACAAATTTCCAGCCCAAGACAACCTGGAAAGTCAACAGGAAAGATCTGTTGCAGGGGTCTGAGAGAAGAGCACAGTGCAGGGTAGGCCACATGGACACAGATGGGACTGGAGCAAGTCTCAGGGGACTGTGGTAGTTTCTGTGGTAGCAGCTATGGTAGTTTCCAGACTTCTCAACCCACAAATACCAAGGACAATTTAGAAGGTCAGTAGGAATGATCTGTTGGACCTGGATGAGTGAGAAGCTTGGTCTAGCCCCAGGCCTAAGGTGGTGGCAGCAGTAGCTACTTCCAGAGCTCTCAGCCCACAGATGGTGGGGGGATCCAGCAGCTTATCAGAGGGGGATATGAGGGCTCTCTTTGCTGGAGCTGAGACAGGATTCTCTTGCTTTGTCCATGCTTTGATCTGGGTGATAATCCTGGGTGGCAGTTCTAGGGAGAAGAGGAGTGCTAGTGTGGCAGAGCTTGTGGCGGTGGTGGAAAGGGAATCCTCCTTAGAGTCCCAAGGCAGAAAAGAGTGCTTATGGTCACCCACACACCAGAGCACTGGCCAGGAGAGGAGTAAACACCTCTCATTTAATCATACTAGCTTGGAAGAACTGAAAATTTACAGGTCCCCAGAAATATCTCTGAAAACAGCTGTACAAACCCCCTGAAGGTTAAGACAGTACACCCACCACAATGGAAGCAGAGACCTACCTTAGCAAAGACCTTATAAAGACAAGTAATTGACTAGGAAAATGACCAAACAGTGGCAAAAAAATCAGACTATAGGATCTTACTTTGGTGACAAGGAAGATCAAAACATACAACCAGAAGACAACAAAGTCAAAGAGTCTACATCCATCTCCTCCAAGAAAAATATGAATTGGTGAGGCCATGGAAGAGCTCAAAAAGGGTTTTGAAAGTCAAGTAAGAGAAGTAGAGGAAAAATTGGGAAGAGAAATGAGAAGGATGTGAGAAAACCATGAAAAACAAGTCAATGACTTGCTAAAGGAGACCCAAAAAAATACTGAAGAAAATAACACCTTAAAAATAGACTAGCACAAATGGCAAAAGAGGTCAAAAAGCCAATGAGGAGAAGAATGCCTTAAAAAGCAGAATTGGCCAAATGGAAAAGGAGATCCAAAAGCTCACCGAAGAAAATAATTCCTTAAAAATTAGAATGGAGCAAATGGAAGCTAATGACTTTATGAGAAATCAAGAAATTATAAAACCAAATCAAAAGAATGAAAAAATAAAAGACAATGTGAAATATCTCATTGGAAAAACAACTGACCTGGAAAATAGATCTAGGAGTGATAATTTAAAAATTATTGGACTACCTGAAAGCCATGATCAAAAAAAGAGCCTAGACATCATATTTCAAGAAATTATCAAGGGATACTGCCCTGATAGTCTAGAACCAGTGGATAAAATAGAAATTGAAAGAATCCACCAATCACCTACTGAAAGAGATCCCAAAAGGAAAACTGCTAGGAATATTGTAGCCAAATTTCAGAGTTCCCAGGTCAAGGAGAAAATATTGCAAGCAGCCAGAAAGAAACAAAGTATTGTGGAAATACGACCAGGATAACACCAGATTTAGCAGCCTCTACCTTAAGGGATCAGAGGTCTTGGAATATGATATTCTGGAGGTCAAAGAAGCTAAGATTAAAACCAAGAATCACCTACCCAGCAAAACTGAGTATAATGCTTCAGGAGAAAAAATTGATCTTCAATAAAATAGAGGACTTTCAAGCATTCTTCATGAAAAGACCAGAGCTGAATAGAAAATTTGACTTTCAAATACAAGACTCAAGAGAAGCATGAAAAGGTAAACAAGAAAGAGAAATCATAAGGGACATATTATAGTTGATAGAACTGAGTAAATTACTACATGGAAAGAGGATATTTTTAACTCACTACACCTTTCTCAGTATTAGGGTAGTTTAAGGGAATACACACACACACACACACACACAAGCACACACAGAGGGCACAAGGTAGGTTGAATATGAAGGGATGATATCTAAAACATAAAGTTAAGGGGTGAGAGAGGAATGTATTGGGAGAAAGAGAAAGGGAAAGTGAGAATGGGGTAAATTATCTCACATAAAAGAGGCAAGAAAAAGCTTTTACAATGAAAGGGCAGAAGGAAGAGATGAGAAGGATTGAGTGAACCTTACTCTCATCAGATTTGGCTCAAGGAGGGAATAACATACATACTCAATTGGGTATGAAAATCTATCTTACCCTACAGGAAAATAGGGTAAAAGGGGATAAAAGAGGGAGGAATGATAGAAGGGAGGGCAAATTGGAGGAGGGGGTAATCAGAAGCAAACACTTCTGAGGATAGAGAAGGTGAAAAGAGAGAATAGAATAAATGGGGGGCAGGATAGGATAGAGAGAAATGTAGTTTTTCACAACATGACTCTTACTGAAGTATTTTGCATGACTACATATGTATAACCTAAAAAAAATACAAATTGAACACAAAGCTCAACAAAAATTCCTAGAACAACTAAAGAGAGCAAAAAGATGTTTTAACAATCAAATAGAAGCAATATAGGAAAAATGGAAAGAAATGAAAGCTTTGTAAGAAAATTATGAAAAGTGAATTAACAGCATAAGAAAAGAGGCACAAGAATATTGAAGAAAATAACTCCTTAAAAATAAGAACTGACCAAATCATAAAAACAGCACAAAACATCACTGAAGAAAATAACTCCTTAAAATTAAAATTGGCCAAGTGGAAACTAATGACTCCGTGAGCCATGAAGAAACAATAAAACAAAGTCAAAAGACTAAAGAAATAGAAGAAAATATGAAATTGCTCATATAAAAAAAAACAACTGATCTGGAAAATAGTTCAATAAGAGACAACTGAAGAATTTCTGTACTGGATGAAAGCCATGGGGAAAAATACAGAAAAATAAAGAAAAGATGATGTTTCCTTATTGAATTAGAACTCTCTTCTAACTCCTTTTCATTTATCAAAATCTTAGCAATTCTTCAAGGCCCTGCTCAAGCCCTGCCTTTTCCTTGATATTTTCCCAGACTACTCCAGTCCACACTGATATCTCTCCTTTTTCTGATCTCACGGGGCAATGAAAATGTATGCTAAATGAAAGAACTTGCCTTAATTTAGCCACAAAATCATGGCGCCAGCAGTGCTTTCTTAATGCCTTGAATTTTCTGTCCAGTTGTACCAGAGACCAGAATTGTATACTTGGTTCTCCCTGATCATGCTCATTTATGTTTTACTTTCATGATAACTTGAAGTGAGGTTCACAACAAGAAACTACGCCATTTGGAGTGGGCAGATGTATAAATGTGTCCAGGGATTGCTTGGTCACCCAGCCAGTATTTCATAAGACTAATTTAAGTTTGGTACTTATACCAATCTGTCACCATTATTGGAAAAATAACTCAAAACACCTACCTTAGAATTGATGGGTCACCATATTCTGAAAGCTTTGGGTGAATGGGTCTTTTAGAATGAAGGTATATGTGGTCCACCTGTGAGGACCTCATTATGATCCAAAGAGTACTAACCAGTAGTCTTCAGTCCTCTCTGTGAGCCTTTCCAAAGAATCCTTTGAAACAACATGACAACACTCCCTTCTTATCTCTGCCTCTTGTAATCCTTAACTTCCTTCAAAGGTCAGCTTAGATGTTACCTTCTACTCAAAACCCTTCCTGACCTACTCAAGGTTTGGCACTTTCCAGCCCTTCTCCACTCAGGAATTACTTTATGTTTGCTTCACATATTCTTATTCACAAATATGTCTTATCCTTGCAGTAGAATGTGAGCTAATGGAGAGTAAGACCTGGTTTTACTTTTTGTGGGTTAGGTTATTTTGTCTGTCTTTTCTTCTCCAGTGTCTATCATGGTGCCTCCAACATGTTATGTGTTTAATATTTATTCAACTTAATTGAATATTCAGTGAATGATAATGTGTCTTGTCTATTAGAGGTAGTGGAGTGAAGGAAGTCTCCCTCTTACCCCCCTGGAAAATATAAGTATAGTCAAGAAAAAAAAAAACTATACTTAAGAAATAATGGAGACAATGGTCTTTGTTGCTTTATTCCTGACTTAATTGGAAAGGTTTCTAATTCTTTTCTTTAAAGATAAAGTAAGCCCTTGGTTTTTGGTACATATTATTTACCTTATTAAGAAAAATTCAATTTAGTTCCATGTATGCACTGTGTCAAAATAGTTTTCCACATCTCTTGAGATAATTACTTTGGATATTTCTATAGCCACTTTGCTAATAATATTATTTGATTTCTTGGCCACCACAAAAAGAGCTACTAGAAATATTTTTGTACATGTGGGTCCTTTTCCCTTTTTGTAATCTCTTTGGGATATAGACTTAGTAGTGGTATTTCTAGATCAAAGTGTATGCACAGTTTGAGAGTCCTTTGGTCATAGTTCTCCAGAATGTTTGGATAACTTCACAATTCTACCAACAATGCATTAGTGTTACAATTTTCCCACATTTTCTCCAATATTTATCATTTTCCTTTTCTGTCATATTAGCCAATCTGATAGGTATGAGGTGGTGCCTCAGGGTTGTTTTAATTGGCAGTTCTCTAGTCAGTGGTGATTTAGAGCATTTTTCTTATGACTATACATAGCTTTAATTTCTTCATTTGAAAATTACTTGGTCATATCCTTTGACAATGGATCAACTGGGGTATGATGTGTATCCTTATAAATTTGAATCAGTTCTCTATATATTTTATAAATGAAGGCTTTATCAGAAACACTGGCTGTAAAAATGTTTCCCATCTTTCCACTTTCTAATCTTGGTTATGCTGGTTTTGTTTGTGCAAAAACTTTTTTTAAATTTCATTTACAAAATTATCCATTTTGTATTTCATAATGTTCTCTATCACTTTTTTGGTCACAAATTCTTCCCTTCTCCATCAATATGACAGGTAAACTATTTCTTGCTCCCCTAATTTGCTTCTGATATCATCCTTCATGTCTAAATCATGTACCCATTTTGACCTTATCTTGGTATGAGGTTCTGTCACGATATTCTGAAAACTAACTTCATCTAGTGTATTTACTGTCCATTCCAACTTTGGGTCATCTGTAAATTTGGTGAAAAAACATGATATCTATGGATTTACCCAAATCATTCTTTAAATTATCTAAGTCATTGATTAAAACATTAAATAACACAAAGCCAAACAGGTCCTTCAGATGCTCTACTGGAAACCTCCTTTCAAGTTAACATTGAAGCATTGACCACCATTCTTGGAGTTTGGTTATTTAACCAGGGCTCCATATAATTGTATGATCATTTAGTCCAGTGGACTCCATAGACTAATGCCACATACATGTTTTAAATCATTTGGAAGATGGGAATATGGGTCACATCCAACTCTCCCTGTGATAGCTAATTGTTGACTTGTCTTAACATAACTATACTACCTCTTCAACCATTTTAAATCAATACTCATCCAGTCAACCCTTCCCACTCTGGCCTTCCAATTTTGTATACATAAAGCCCCAGCATTTTTTAAATCTAACCTTAAGTTAGGGACACCCAGAAACTGTGCAGGAAAAATTTCCTGCCTGAATACCACAGCATCTTTAGGTTGCTTCAGATACTTCTCCAGGATAGTGACTGGTGAATAAGAGTCCAACACTCACTCTTTTCATTTTTTGGAGGAAGTGAATGAGTAGACATAGAAAGGATCAATTGTAAGTCATCTAATCCCTCTCTAAATCCACCCTCTTTGAACTCCTCTATTTCCATAGAAGTTAATACCATCTTTCTAGTCTCCAAGTGATGTCTTAATTGTCCAATCTAATGATCTTTCTCAGATCTCATCTTTCGTGACCTCTGGCATTTGACACTGGTGATCATCATCTGCTAGTAGATATTTGATTTCTCCCCTCTTGGTTCTGGCAAACCATGTAAGTGTATCATCTTTTTAAAAATTGCACATTTGAAAAATCTGTAAACACATATTTTAACTTGTTTAAAAATCTTCTCGATGAAGAAAGTTAGAAGGGTTTTGATCTTAATTGTCAAAAATATAAAAATTCAAAATCTCCTGATTAATTTGGAAGAATAGCTCATTGACATTAGAGAAGATGGAAATTTACCAGCTGAACTTCATAATTTGCAAAATTAGTGGATGGGATTGAAAAACAAGTATCATGATTAAGTCAGCACAGCCAACAACGAACATTTTCTATTTGCATCCATATATCTTTGTAAAGTTTCTTTGTTCAGTTATGACAGTCATTAAAACCAAGTGCTGAAATAACCTGAACTTAGAACCTGACCTTTGAATCTTTGTATCACAAAGTTTTAAAACAAGATTTGCATAAATAATGAAGCATTACTCTCACCAAAAATGTCTTTATTATTTTATTGAGAGCAGAATGCTTTCTGTACTAAGTAAAACATTTTTCAAATATTACCCTGTTTATCTCATTCTTCTAATTTCTATTTTGTTTATATTTTTTGATATGTAATTATCAGTACAGCAGCATACATAATTTATAGACAAGTAAATATGCATATGTTAAGAGTATGTGTTCAAAAATGTTTCACTGTTAGGGATGTAAGATCAGAAAATTTTAGAAAACATGGGTCTCCATTTTTTTAGAAGAATGTTATTAGCAACAATATCAGATGGTTTGCTCAAATCTAGGTAAAGTACACCTATAGCATTCCCCATGTTCTTCTTGTTTTCCAACTCTGTACAAAAAAGAAAAGCAATTTTTTCTCCTCCTCCTCTTCCTCCTTTTTCTTCCTCCTCCTCCTCTTTCTCTTTCTCCTCTTCCTCCACCTCGCAGATAAAAATGTTTATTCCTTCGATTTCACTTTTTAGGGAACATTCCCATTGTGGGAATTTCTTCCACCAATTTATACCTACAATGGAGAAGCAATTTATAGGTTTAGATAGTTGTCTGCAGCACTGAGAGGTTTAATGAATTGCTTTGGTTCACATAGGTAATCTCTATTAGATGTAGGCATTTGGTCATGGGTCTTTCTGACTCCCAGGCTAGATTTCTATCCATTACACCCTGCTACTCTTGGCATAATGTGAGTTTCTTGAGGACAGAGGTTATTTCATTTTTATCTTTATGTAGGCATATAATAGGACCTTAATATTTGTTTATTGATTTATTTCCACTTTACTCAGAGAAATTAATTGGCTTGGTCATGATCACATAGTTAATATGTTCCACAGACATGACTCAAACCCATGTCTCCTGACTGACATTCTTTCACTTAGAATATACTAAGGCAAAATGATAGTATCAAGTGCTTGAAGATCAAATGATGGAGAAATCACTTCACGTAGGTGGGACTGGAGAAGCATCAGGGAATGATCAACTGAGGAAGTGGCATTTAAGCTAATCCTGAAGGGCAGTATATGAAAAGGTCTGCAGAGATTTGGAGGATGGGGGTGATAGAGAACCTTACAGTGCAGCAAATGGCATTTAGCAAAGGTGAGGAGGCAGGACACTCTCCAGACAAGTTCAAGAGGAAGGCAGAGTTTAGGTGAAGTCAAGCATATATCTTACATAGGTTTCTAAGACCCACAGAAACCTGAGAACAGACTCTGAATTGACACCCACCAGGGCAGAAAGGTATGAAAAAGCTTATTTATTCTCTAATTGATTCAGATTTTCATACTTGAAAGGGAGGGTACTAGACCTGGGTTGCCCATCATGCTCAGCTCATATAGAACTGAAAGTCCAACATAGTTACTCTGATGCCAGAGGTGACAAGCTGTTGTCCACTAGTCCTTTCTCCAGATACTACAGAAGAGCCACTTACTCACAGCTGCCTTCCTCCTCCTGAGGTAGTCTGAGCCAGACACTCAGTGTGATGAGAAAGGATGTGTATTTTTTTTCCTCTCTCTCTGAAGCTTGGTGATCATACCCTACTCTCCCTCTCCCTTTTTCCTCTTCATCTAAGGGAGCTGCAGAAAATCACATTCAATAACATTAATGATAATTCCTCCCATTCCTTTCCTCTGGTACAAATGGAAGCTGCACTCCCTGAAAAACAGAGGGTCACACACAACACTGTGTCTGAATGTTTGTCAACACACTGAAGTCATTTCAATGCTGCCATCTGGATTCTCTGGCAGATCCACAGGCAATCATGTTACTGGCTCCCAAAAATGCCTCAGGGGTTCTCAAGTGGTTAGAATGACTTGTCAGCTCAGGGGCCATCTATCTTTTTAAGTTGCCTCTAGTCTTTCGGGGTTGGAGAAATGTTATCCACTTGAAAATACAGAGTTCTTTGTGAGGCAAAGGGCCAGAAGCTTATGACATTGCTGTTTTTGTCCTTCCTGAAAG
The DNA here is from genome assembly GCF_011100635.1 of Trichosurus vulpecula. NCBI lineage: Eukaryota > Metazoa > Chordata > Mammalia > Diprotodontia > Phalangeridae > Trichosurus > Trichosurus vulpecula. Next base: position 399,046,985 of record NC_050574.1, on the reverse strand, counting down.
TCACAGCAGCAAAAACTATAATGTGTATAAAAGCACAAGAATTAAAGCAATACTGTTAATTCTAGGCAGGCCTCTTTTCTTACCTTAGCAGGCAGATCTCTTTGTTAGCTAGCAAAATATCACCAAAAAGAAATTATCAGGGGCTTTGGGTCAAGGTACTAAGATTACTTCTGGAGATGAGCCAGTACCCTACAATGTAAAAATGTAATTTCCATATGCAATTGTTTTGATTAGCTAGTTACCATATTTTCATCAAGCAAAGGTACATTTCTTCACCAACAGCCAACCTCTGCAGCCTTAATATGTCTTGAGATAAAAAGGCCAATTGATTTGGTGATAACAACGGGACATCACTTTTTTTGCAGCTCTGTGAAAGGGTTTTATTTGGTGTTTGAAAAACAGCTGACCAAAAATAATGAAGTTAAATGTAATAATTAAAAGCTGAAATTCATAGAGAACTTAATATTCTGCAAAAGGTTTTATCCACATTATCCTCCTTGATCCACGGGACAAATATGAAAAGTATGTGCGACAATAAATATCACGTCCTTTTCACAGATGAGAAAACTAAGGCTCAGAGAGGGTCGCACAACTCTTATGTGCCAAAGACAGTGTTTGAACCAAGGTCTCCTGTTTGTGAGGTCAGTAAAGCATGCAGTCTTCTTCCCCAATGCACAACGGCATTAGTAATATAATATGTCTCCAAAGAGACATATGATAGACCATAGCTACAGGGTTAGAGAGAGACAAGAGCTGGAGGATCATCTAGGCAAAATATCCCATTAAACAGTGTATTTACAGAGTTCAACTATGGGAAATAACCTTTATAGAAAAATGGAAAAATGGGGCCCCAAGATATCATAGAGATACCCATCCAACTTGGGGTGGGCACTGGGATTTAATATAGTAAGCACATTCCAGCACCATTTTTAAAAGTTCTACTTAAGTGGAACAGGGGCAAAAGAAAGAAAGGGAGAATGGAAAAAAGGTGAAAGGAAAATGAGTTACCAGAAAGAAAGAAAAAATATATTTGGAAGGCTTACAGCCATTTTATTTTTCTCTTCACAGTTGACAGGTATTGCATTTGGTTCAGATTCTTCCCTAAAATGTAACTATGTGTCTATAAGCTTTTTTTCAAAAATAAATTTACATTTTCATAATCCCTTTATAGGTGTCCTATGAGGCTGGTAATTAAATTTACGAGTGCAACAGTGACTACTCTGGTTCCCACTGCTTAAAAGCCAGGTGAGTTATATCTTATCCCTCCCCCCAGGGCTTCACAGTATCATTAAGGAGGTTTGGCTATAAAACTAGACTGTGCTATTAGCTCAAGCCCCAACCAATTATGTTCACCCAGTTTTAGGGATCCAAACACTCCATTTCCATTTAACCAATTAACAGCCAGATTAGCAAATATCTTTGCTTCATAAGTATAGCAAGAAACCAAAATACAAACATCCCTTTCAACACCTGGGTGGTGGTGGTGGTGGTGGTGCGTAATCCCCTCCTACCCTCCTTTGTTACTGGAGTGAGGAGGGGAATTAGATTCATAATTTAACTCACCTTCTCTGTACCATTAGTCATACCAAGTTCCAAGTCCAAAGCCTCGGGCTTCGGTCCCAGCACTCTGACTTTGCAGGGCTTCCTGTCTGTCCTAGTAGCAATAACCAGCCTGGCATCATGGCTCCAAGTGTGCCCAGGCTCAAGATCTGGGTGCAGGACTCCCCTACTTCCACTTACAACTGAAGAGGACAAACAAAAATATACCCAAAGCCCCAAGCCCATTTCTCAGAGCTACAGGACCTCAGGTGGAGAGGAAGTTGGCCCTTCCCCTCCAGCTTAGTCCCTGGTCCCCACACTGCAGGTGAATAAGAACTTCACCCCAAGATGCCACCAGAGAGAGACAGTGACTATGCCTCTGTTAGGTAGATTTAAAGATGCAAGCAGTGCCAGCCGCACAGTCAAAGGAGAGAAGCTGCTCCCATCCACTTACTAAGGCAATGAAGTATCTTCCCCCAGAAGCAAGTAGTTGGAGTCTCCTAAATGGATGTCTCCATCTTAAATAATCTGTGCATGTATCAAAGACCCATTATACTCTTCCTCCCTGTTTGAAATGTTTGCCATCCCTGGCAAAGAAGGCAGAAGTTTGCTTTGAACACAGCATTTTCCCCCAGTTCAGAACAGACCTTCGGGAATTCTGTGGAGGTATACAGCACATATCCTTTCACTTTCTTCTCCAAAGATTAATTGCTTACTTTGTACTCAGTAGGGACCTTATTTGGTGCTCAAATGACCTGACCTCACTTTGGGGCAGTGCTAGTGAACCAGACTTAGTTCACCACAAACTCCAGCATAGACTCCAGCTCTTGGACTTCTCCCAACCTTTGAAGCTCACAAGGTCACTGTCTAGTTCATTCCATTTCCAATATCCCTTCCTCTAAGGCATAGTGGGGCCCATTACTCATGGCTTCATATTGATCTGGCTGGAGAGCAAAGTTAGCATTAGATGCTTTCCTCTCTCCTGCTCCAAGTTAGGCTTATAGTTTACCTCCTCCCTTGAACAAAGCCAAGCAGGAGAAATAGAGGGAGAAAGACAGAGAAACAGACAGACAGACAAAGTGAGAAACAGAGACGGGGCGGGGTGGAGGGAGAGGGAGGAAAAGAGGGGTGGGGAGAGTGGGAGAGAGGGGGGGAAGGGAGAGAGAGAGAGGGAGGAGGGATGGAGGGTGGGGGTGAGAGAGAGAGAGAGAGAGAGAGAGAGAGAGAGAGAGAGAGAGAGAGAGAACGGAGAGACATTTAATAGCTGCATGATCCTTGGAAAGACATTTAAACTGCTCTTAGCTTCAGTTTCCTCATTTGTGAAATTAGGTTAATAAGATCTTCCTCACAGGAAGTTGTGAGAATCAAATGAAATAGTAGATGTAGAGTGCTTTGCAAACTTTGAACATAGATGTTAGCTATCATATATGTTATATGAGCCTAGTTGTATGACCATAGAAAAGTCACTTAACCATTCTCTGCCTCAGTTTCTCATCTGTAAAATGAGGAACATAATAGTACCTATATTCCAGGTTTGTTGTAAGGATCAAATAAGGTCTTTGCAAAGTGCTTTGCTAACTTTAAAGTGCTCTATAAATAGTAGGGACAGTCAGGTGGTACAGTCGACAGAAACAGACTCCAGGCTGGGCCTGGAGTTAGGAAAATTCCTCTTTTTGAGTTCAAGTCTAGTCTCAGACACTGATTAACTCTGTGACCCTGGGCAAAAAACTTAACTCTGTTTGCCTCAGTTTCCTCATCTATAAAATGAGCTGGGAAATGAAATGGCAAACCACTTCAGTATCTTTGCCGAGAACCCTAAATGGGGTCATAAAGAGTAGGACACAATTGAAACAACACCAATATAAATAACAATTATTATTACAACTATTATTATTATTTTTGACAAGGGCACCTGATATTTTAATTCAAGTCAGTTCAGCCACAAATATGTAGGTATGTATGTATGTATATAGTGTTTAAGGAAGCTAGGTGGTGTAGTGATTAGAGCCAGGACTAAAGTGAGGAAGACTCATCTTCCTGAGTTCAAATCTGGCCTCAGACACTTACTAGCTGTGTGACCCTGGGCAAGATACTTAACCCTGTTTACCTCAGTTTCCTCATTTGTAAAATAAGCTGAAGAAGGAAATGGCAAACAGCTCTGTATCTTTGCCAAGAAAACCCCAAATAGGGTCATGAAGACTTGGACGTGATTGTAAAAGACTGAACACCAAATATATTGATTGGTTTATTGATTATGTACAAACTATGTATGTGGAAGCATGTTGTATTAGATAATGAGGAAGAGCCAGTTTCAAATACCATTTCAAACATACACTAACTTGGACAAGTCATTTAACCTCTAACTTCTGTCAGAAACTCTCTAAGAGTCTAAATTGAGGAGAGCTCATTGACCTGCATTGGGAGAAGGATTTTCCTAATTCTAGGTTAGGAGTTAGCAAATTTATAGCCTGAGACAAATCTGACACACTTCTGAGCTAAGAATGCTTTTCTTTTTTAAAATATAACAAAACTTTATTTAAAAATGTAAAAAAACATTCTTAGCTCATGCAGTACAAAAACACGCGGCTGAGGCAAGGCTTACTGGCTCCTGCCCAAGACCAGTGAAATCACATGTCCAGTCATTATCACTTTTTACCAAGCTCTAAGATTGGTGCTTGAGGAGATACATTTTAAAGATAACATAATCTTTGCCCTCAAGAAGCTAATATTATTAGAAGAGATAGAACTTGAGTGCAAGTAAGCAAATAGAAAATAATTTCAAGAGGAAGAGATTATAACTAGAAAGATCAGGAAGGTTGTTGTTGTGTTTGTCCTTCATTTTCGAAGAGGACCATGGCATCAGGAAAATGATGACATAACTTGCAGTTGAGTTTGATTTGAGTGGAGGAGGGCTGTGCAAGGTCACCAGCCTCACTTTCTCCTCCAGAGCCATCTGGGTCTAGGGGCCAGATATTCACCAGGATAACTGGAGATGGCCCAGGATGCAATGGGAGACCCTGACCCTTTTAGGCTAAGACCTTTTCAGGTACTCACTTAGAGTGAGGTAAGAAAGATCAGGAAAGTATGACAATGAGAGGCCATGTGGAAAAAGGAAAAAACAATAGTGAATGCACCAACTATGTGTCAGGCAAGGTGCAAGATACTATAAATATCTCATTTGGTCTTCCCACCACCTTGTGAGCTAGATGTTATTATTATCCCCTTCTTATGGTTGAGGAAACTAAGGCAGATAGTGATTAAGTGACTTACCCAGGGTCACACAGGTAGGAGGTATTGGAGGCTAGATTTCAACCCAGGTCTTCCTGACTGCAGGGTCTGCACTCTATTCACTGCATCATCTAGCTGCCATTCTATTTATGAATAACCTTAAAGTAAGGATTGGAAGACCATGCCTATTTGAAATTTGTCTCTCGAGCGTCATTTTGGAAGAGAAATCTCTCATAACATTGATTGTTTTTCTCAAAATAGTAAATTGAATGTTAGAGAACAGAATTCACTTTATATTTGTTCCAAGAGAAGTCACAAGGCCTTCCCAGTTAGACTTTCCAAATTCATGTCATAAATCTAAACTATTGAATTTTAGAGCTGTTAGAAAATTTGAGGTAATGTCCTCCTACAAATGAAGAAGATGAAGACTAGAGAGTAGAAGTGACTTAACCAAGGTCACATGGAGAGTCAATTGCTAAACAGTGATTACCAGTCCCCCTTTTCTCCCAGTCCAATATTATCTCAGTGCTGCCCCCTCAGAATACTGCTCTAAGCACTCTGGTCCCCTTTGGGGAAATTGATATCCCTGGAAAGATATAAACATATTTTTCTTTCTACCATAGTTTATTGTAAGAATAATTAGTTTTAAGTGTTTCTGGCTGTGATCAGAATTTATGGATTTAGAACTACAAGGTAACTTAGGGATAATCTAGATCAGGTGTGGGGAACCTGTGGCCTGGAGGTCACATGTGGCCTGGAGGTTGCAGGTTCCCTGCAGCTGATCTAGTGTAATACACTCTTTTTATAAATAAGGAAACTATGGCCTGGAAATGTTGTGACAACCAAGCTCTCCGAAATAATAATAATAACAAATAATAATAACAGTAATACTACTAGCATCCATATAGTGCTCTTAGGTTTGCAAAGCACTTACCTCATTTTATCCTCGCAAAAACCCTGGGAGGTAGATGTTTTATTATGTTTAGCAAATGGTAATAATAAAACCACAAAACGATTTCATTTGTTTGTGTCCCCTTTTTAACTATCATTTCTTCTGCTTATTTAAAAATTTGCTGTTTTGTTTTGTTGCATGTTATCACTACTCACTAAATTACTGCTCCCATTTTCCCCACCTGAGAAGAAACCATTTAACCAATTAACCATTTAACCAATATCTATGGTCTAGAACAAGGATGGGGAACCTGCAACCTTGAGGCTGCATGTGGCCTTCTAGGTTCTTGGGTGCAGCCTTTTGACTGAATCCAAGTTTTACAGAAGTAATCCTTTTATTAAGGGGATTTGTTCTGTGAAGTTTGGATTCAGTTAAAAAGCTACGCTTGAGGATCTAGAGGGCCACATGTGGCCTTGAGACCACAGGTTCCCCACCTCTGGTCTAGAAAAACAAAACAACATATTGATCATATCTGAGAATGAAAATGAGCTTTTCATGAGTTTAGAGATATATTTCATCTTCAGTCTTTTGAGATCACTGTTATTTGCTGCTTTGCTGAGAGTGTTAGATCTTTCAAAGTTGGTTCTTCCTATTATCAATGCTATCATAAAATGTTCTCCTGGTCTTCCTAATTTCATTCTACATCAATTAGTATAAGGCTTTTCCTATTTTTATGAGCTATTCTTGTCTCTAATGTCTTGTGTTTCAATGTTATGCTGTTGTATTCATATACCACTATTTGAAGATAATATAAATGATTAGCAAGCAATATCCAACAGCACAATGCTTTACATACATACACACACATCTCACTTAATAAAGGTTTTCTAATTAAATCAAACTTCATGTTGTGATCTGTCTTATAGAGACACAATCTCCTTCTTCTCTCCCTTCCTACCCTTATTCTCTGGTTTCCTCTCAGGGAATGAATCTTATAGCTTAATCATTCTTGATGAAATGGTTCTCTGGGAAAGCAGGCCTGAAGGGAATTTTTAGGAGACCATGCACTGCTTTATACTGAATGACTCTGACGGTCACCTAGAGGGATTAATGCTGCAATTGATTAATGCTATAAGCTACATTTTATCTTTTCTACTGACCTTGACAAAGGAGAGTGTCTGGCTGGTGTAATTTGCTGGCTTTTGTATCTCCCTGAGCAGAGAGAGTAATCCTTCCTGTAGCATTGCTTTACAGCAAGGCTGGACAATCCATGACCCTGATGCCTCTGTGTGGTTTCTGAGTCAACTGTTAGTAACATTCTGCTACTCCCTATGGCATTTTCTTTCCTTCTGTCTTCTCTTTCTCTTCTACATCTCATCCTTGTCATCTGGCTTCAATTTAATTTACTTCATATCATTGATTCAAACTTAAGATGGACTGGAGAGATCAGTTAGCTAAATCCCTACTCAAAGTACGAATCCCCTTTAAATGTTTCTACAAATAGAGATGTTTGTAAATGAAGGCATCCATTAACAGAAGCTTCACTTTGTCTGGAGGCAGCTATTTGTTTTGGACAGCTGGCATTTTAAGAAGTTTCTCTGTCCTGTGTTCTAACCTCTACCTATTCATACTAGTCGTATGCAAAATCTCTTCAGGTACCTCTTTTACATGACAGCCCTGAACACAACTATCACACATCCAAAGCTTTCTCTTTTCCAGACTAAATAGCCGCAATTCCATCACTCTATAATAAATGGTATACTAAGGGATGTTGTGAGGCTCAAACGAGATGATGGATGAAAAGTATTTTGCAACATATAAATTATCCTTATCGCTATTAAAATTATCATTATGTAGTCACCAGGCTGCAATCTGGTGATTTCATTCCTTGAGCTTTCTACTACATTCTTGCTGAGCTCAAACAACGTTTATAAAGTAATTCAGGGGTGAAACAATGTTTATAGAGCAATTCAGTGGTCTATGCTGGTAAATGTTTAACAACCCAGCTCTCCTAGGGAGGAAAATACATGCACACACACTTTTATGTTTAATTCTCAGCATTAACACTTTCTTAAGTGCAGACAATTAGCTAAACAATAAAGTGAGCCCTAATTTGTAGACCAAGGATTTCTGAAATGTAAAAGCTCACACTAAACATTGAACCATGGCTTCTTACAAAACTGGCTCCAATGCACCCATGAGCATACTTTTAAAAGTTCCTTTATTATCCTTATTTCCGTCCCCTGGAAGTACTGTAGCTGGGTACTTTTTCTCTGGTGTGAGTGCTTGCCAAACCCTTTTCAGGGCTGCTCATCCATTGTTGGTGTCCACCTGGCACTCAGTTCTCACCGGTGGCTCCAAAAAGCATGTGCAGCAGCCGCACCTTGGTAAAACCATCCCAGCAAATGGGCTAAATCAGTTTGAGAGTAGCTGACAGGCCTCAAACCTATTGGTGAGCTGGGGGTGGAATGGGTGGATGAGAACAATTTCTTCCAATAGCCATGAAGTCAGCTGAAGCAGGCCCTGTGAGGTGCTTAGAGCTTGATCAGACATCAAAGATGCCAAGGTCATCCACTGCATCCTGGGTCATCACCAGTCATCTTGACTTTAGTCTTACCACTGGACTTAACAATAACTCTGGAAGAGAGAGTGAGGCTCATGACTTCGTATAACTCTCTCTGGCTTAAATCCAATTCATGGATGAGTCAAGATATCACCCTCTGATGTCCTTGGTCCTCTTCAAAAACAAAGGACCAAAACAACTGGCTTGTCAATGTGTATTCTAAACCAGGGTGTCCATAACTGGACATCAGATAGGGATGTTCAAGGTTTTCCAAGTGGGGTAGTTTCACATGATGGGAAAGTCTAAAGAGGCAATGACCTCTGTGCTTGGCTGAAACATAATAGAGATTAAGTCACAGGAGTTTAAGAGACTAATGAATTGAAGGTGCAGGGTATTAAGAAGGGTCATTAAAGTAAATACTGAAGTAGCAGAAGATGTTGATAAGAGATGGAGTAGAGAAGAATCACATAATTTTACCATCTTTCCAAGGTCTAAGTCAGGTGTTAGGGTCATTGAGGAAGATCATAGAGTATCCTGGTGGTTAGTAGGTGATGGCAATGACAAGGCTTAAGAGAAAGCATGCTGAGAAACTATTTATCTAGCAAGGGAGAACTCACTTCATATTGAGGTAGGTTGTTTTATTTTAGAACAGCACATAGAATAGACATAGAAGAATGTTAACTAGTTTTCCACAGGATATGATTTGAGGAATGCCAAAAGGTCTCTTTGCCCCCAAATCTATAAATCAGTCAACTGACATTAATTGAGTGCCTACTGTGTGGCAGACATTGTTCTAGGTGCTGGGGACACAAAGCAAAAACAAAACAAAACAAAACAAAACAAAAAACTAAAAGAATCCCTGCTCTCGAGAAGCTTATACTTTAACAAGAAGATAGCAATTAGATCTGTAAGAACATACAAAATAAATATATACAGAGTTAAGTATAAGAGACTTAGCAAAGAAGAGCATAACATTTGGGGAATCAGGAAAGGTTTTGTGTGGAATATGAAGTTTGAATCACAGCACACGATATACATTCACATTTACTTTATTTGCAACTGCACCATCTTAGTATTGTTATGAAAATAGCCTTAACCTTATGGTCTTGGGCAGAGGTGGGGAACCTGTGCCCTTGAGGCCACATGTGACTCTTTAGGTCTTCAAGTGTGGCCCTTTGACTCAATCCAAACTTCATAGAACAATCCCCTAAATGAAAGGATTAATTCTGTAAAACTTGGACTCAGTCAAAAGGCTGTACCCAAGGACTTAAAAGGCCATTTGTGGATTTGAGGCTGCAGATTCCCCACCCTTGCATGCCCCAGGCCACACTTCAAGAAGTTCTTTTTTATGCCAAGATGGTGGCTGGAAAGCAGGGACTTTTGTGAGCTTCCCCCCAGATCCCTCCAAACACCTATAAAAATGGCTCTGAACAAATTCTAGAACTGCAGAACCCAAGGAATAGCAGAGGGAAGCAGGGCTCCAGCCCAGGACAGCCTGGAGGTCGCTGGGTAAGGTCTATCACATGGAGCTGGGAGCCGAGCAGAGCAGAGCCCAGCGTGAGCCGTGCCAGGACCAACCAGACCAGGAACCGGGTAGAACAGGCCCTAGTGCCCTGAATCAGTGAACTATGGTAATTACCAGACTTCTCAACCCACAAACACCAAAGACAACAGAGAAGGTTAGTGGGAAAAGCTGCTGGGACAGAGTGAAAGGAGTTCTCAGTTCAGCCGCAGCTCCAGGGGCAGCAGAGGTGATGCACTTCTGAGGCTGCTTACAGAGCTGCAGCTGCAGTTGCTTATGCCCCAGGCCCTGCTGGGAGGAATTAAGTGGCAGATGTGAGCTGGAGTGCAGAGTCAGTTTAGATCTGAGTCACGGTCCAGGTTGGCAGTTCTTGGGGGAGGAGTAGCGCTGGTGTGGCAGAGCTTGCTATGTAGAAATAACTCTGAAAACAACAGCACAGCCCCTCAAGCTTGGGACAAAGTACTCTATACATAAGAAAGTTACCTCTTGCTGTGGCTGAAGGAAACCAGTACAGGACAGGAGGCACTCGGGCAAGACAGCAGCAAACCCCACCTCAGCAAACCAGGATGAGATCCTGAGCCCCAGGGAGGTGGAACTGGCAAGTGCCAACATCAGGACCCCGCCCCCACCCCTGCTCCAAGTGCATTCCCACACCTAGGGGAATAGGCAGACCAGTACAGATAACCACCACTTACACCACAGATGGGCATACGTGGGTGTCCACCATTGGCTGAGTCTACCCATCCTCTGAAATAGACCTTGGGGAGGAGAAGGTGTCCAACAGCCAGACTACCCCTCCCCTACCCCTCACACTGTGAACTTCAGTGTAACTGTAAGGAAATGCAGAAAGACCTCACCTGGGGTCAGCACACACCAGCTCCAGTCCAGCAACAGGTAAGCTACAGCATTATAAAGCTTCTAGAACTGTGGGCCCCGGCACACAGAGCCAGTAACCAGGCTCCTAGCCCTCAGCACAAGAGATCTACTTTAAAAGTCAGGAAAAAGGCAAATACAAGGAGCAAAAAGCAACTTAGAAAAGCAAAGACCATAGATTCTTACTGTGGGAACAGAGAAGATCAAAATACAAATTCAGAAGAGGACAACATTGTCACTATACCTACATTTGAAACCTCAAAGGGGAATATGAACTGGTGTGAAGCCCAAAATGCCTTCTTAGAAGAGGTCAAAAAAGGATTTTTAAAGTAAAATTAGAGAGGTAGAAGAAAAATTGATCAATCCCTTTAAAAATACAATGGACAGGGACAGCTAGGTGGCACAGTGAGTACAGCACCGGCCCTGGAGTCAGGAGAACCTGAGATCAAATCTGGCCTCAGACACTTGACATACTTACTAGCTGTGTGACCTTGGGCAAGTCACTTAACCCCAATTGCTCTGCCTTTCCCCCTGCAAAAAACAAGATACAATGGACAAAATGGAAAAAATATCACTGAAGGAAACAACTCCTTGAAAAATAAAATCGTCCAAATGGAAAAGGTGGTACAAAAGCTAATCGAGGAAAACAATTCATTAAAAATTAGAATTGGGGAAGTAAGCTAATGACTCTATGAAGCATCAAGAATCAGTCAAACAAAATCAAAGGAACAAAAAATAGAAGAAATCATAGAATATCTCATTGGAAAAGCAACTGACCTGGAAAATAGAACCAGGAGAGATAATTTAAGAATTATTGGTCTACTGGAAAGCCATGATGAAAAAAAGACCCTGGACAGCAACTTCCAAGAAATTGTTAAGTAAAACTGCCCTGAGGTTCTAGAACCAGATGGTAAAATAGTCATTGAAAGAACCCACTGATCACCTCCTGAAAGAGATCCCAAATTGAAAACACTGAGGAATTTTGTAGCCAAATTCCAGAATTTTCAGGTCAAGGAGAAAACACTGCAAGCAGCCAGAAAGAAACAATTTAAATATTGTGGAACCACAGTCAGGATCATGGAAGGACCTTGCAGCTTCTACATTAAAAGACCAGAGGGCTTGAAATATGATATTCCATAAGGCAAAGGAACTTGGATTACAACCAAAGATCAACTACCCAGTAAAACAGAACATAATCTTTCAGGCAAGGAGATGAACATTCAATGAAATGGGGACTTCCAGACCTTCCTGATGAAAAGACCAGATCTCAATGGAAAACTGGTCTTCAGTACAAGACTCAAGAGAGTCATAAAAAGGTAAACAGAAAAGAAAAAAAGATGTTGTTCAATAAGGGCAAATTATTTACATTCTTACATGGGAAGATGATACTTGTAAATCTTGAGAAATGTATATTTATCATGACATTTAAAGGGATATGCATAGACAGAGGCTGAGGGTATAAATTAATGGATGCAATGATAAAAACCTAATAAAGGGGTGAAAAGAGATTGTAATGGGAGACGAGGAAAGAAGGAGGCAGAAAAGCATAAATTACAACACATGAAGAGGCACAAAAACATTACAGAAGAAGGAAAGAAGGGAGGGAGATGAACATTATTTGAACTTTACTCTCATTGGATTTGGTTCAAGGAGGCAATAGCATTCTCATTTAGGTATAGAAATCTAACTTGCCCTACAGGCAGTAGGAGGGGGAAGGAGAAAGAAAAGGGAGGGGGTGGTTGGAAAGGAGGGAAGAAGTAGTAAGGAAAAAGGGAAAGAAAAAGGAGCGGTACTGATAGAAGGGTGGGAAGACTGAAGGAGGCAGTGGTCAAAAGCAAAACTCTTTTAAGGAGGGAAAGAGAGAAGGGAGAAATAAAAGTATAAACGAAGGGTGGATAGGATGGAGAGAAATACACAGATAGTACTCATAACTGTGAACGTGAATGGGATGAACTCTCACATAAATAAGAAGTGGATAGCAGAATGCATTAAAAACCATAATCCTAAAATAAACACATTTGAAACAGTGGGATACCAGAAACCATATAATTATCTCAATAGATGCAGAAAAAGCTTTTGAAAAAATACAACACTCATTCCTATGAAAAACACTGCAGAGTATAGGAATAAATGGAACCTTTTGTAAAATGATAAGTAGCATCTACGTAAAACCATCAGCAAGCATTATATGCAATGAGGATATGTATTTCCTATAAGATTTGGGGTGAAACAAGGATGTCTATTATCACCATTGTTATTCAATATGGTACTAGAAATGTTAGCTTTAGCAATAAGAGAAGAAAAAGAAATTGAAGGAATTGGAATAGGCAAAGAAGAAACTGTTATCACTCTTTGCAGATGATATGATGACACACTTAGAGAATCCTAGAGAATCAAGTAAAAAACTACTTGAAATAATGAACTTTAGCAAAGTTGAAGGATATAAAATAAACCCACATAAATCCTCAGCATTTCTATACATTGCTAACAAAGCCCAACAGCAAGAGATAGAAACAAAAATCCATTTAAAGTTATTGAAGACATTATAAAATATTTGAGAGTCTACCTGCCAAAACAAACCCAGGAAATATATGAATACAATTACAAAACACATTTCGTACAAATAGTTCCAAATAACTGGAAAAACATCAGCTGCTTATGGGTAGACTTAGCCAATATACTAAAAATGATAATTATATCTAAATTAATTTACTTATTCAGTGCATAGCAATTAAACTACCAAAAATTATTTTACAGAGCTAGAAAAAATAATAACAAAATTCATATGAAAGAATAAAAGGTCCAGAAAATCAAGGGAATTCTAGGCCTCTGGAGAAAATTGAATGGGGATAGAAAGGAAGGTGGCCTAGCCATACCAGATCTTAAATTGTATTATAAAGGAACAATCATCAAAACTACTTTGTACTGGTTAAGAAATAGAAGGATACATCGGTGGAATAGGTTAAGTACACAAGACGCAGTAGTCAATAACTATAGTAATCTACTATTTGATAAACACAAAGATTCCAGCTTCTGGGAAAATAACTTACTATTTGACAAAAACTGCTGGGAAACCTCACAAAGAGTGTGGCAGAAACTGGCCATAGACCAACATCTGACACTGTATACCAAAATAAAGTCCAAATGGGTACATGATTTAGATATAATGGCAGATATTATAAGCATATTAGGGGAACAAGGAATAGTTCATCTGTCAGATTTATGGAGAATGGAGGAATTTATGATGAAACAGGAGATAGAGAATATTATGAAATGCAAAATGGATAATTTTGATTACATTAAATTGAAAAATTTCTTGCACAAACAAAGCTAGTGCAACCAAGATTAGGAGGGAAGTAGAAAACTGGGACAGAATTTTTATAACCAGTGTCTCTGATAAAGGCCTCATTTTTAAAATACATAGAGACCTGAGTCAAATTTATAAGAATACAAATCATTCCTCAGTAGATAAATGGTTAAAGGACATGAACAGGAAGTTTTCAGAGGAAGAAACTAAAGCTATCTACAGTCATATGAAAAAATGCTCTAACTTTCTGTTGATCAGAGAAATGCAAATCAAAACAACTCAGAGGTACCACATCACACCTATCAGATTGGCTAGCATGACAAAACAGGAAAATGATAAATGTTGGAGAAGATGTGGGAAAATTCTGAAGAGCAATTTGGAGCTATGCCCAAAGGGCTATAAAACTGTGCATATCTTTTGACCCAGCAATGCCACTTCTAGGCCTGTATTCCAAAGAGATTATAAAAATAGGAAAAGGACCCCATGTACAAAAATATTTATAGCAGCTGTTTTTGTGGTGGCAAAGAACTGGAAATTGAGGGAATGTCCATCAATTGGAGAATGGCTGAACAAGTTGTTGTAGATGAATGTAATGGAATACTAGTGTGCTATGAGAAATGATGAGCAGGAAGACTTCAGAACAACCTGAAAAGACATGTATGAACTGATGCTGAATGCAATGATGCAGCTAGATAGCACAATGGATAAAGCACCAGACTTAGAATCAAGAAGACTCATTACCATGAGTTCAAATCCGGCCTCACACATATATGAAGCTGGGCAAGTAATTTAACCCTGTTTGCTTCAGTTCCTCATCTCTAAAATGAGCTGGAGAAGGAAATGGCAAACCACTCTGGTACCTTTGCCAAGAAAGCCTTACATGGGAGAGTTAGACATGACTGAAATGATTCAACACAGCAACATGAATGATGAATAAATTATATATTGTTTGGTTGCTTTTTATCTCTTCAGAGGCTGAGCATGACTGCCCTATTCATATATTTGTGCATAGGGAAGCCCTAGTGTTCAAAAACTGAGCCCCTCACCTGGGAATCATGGACCTATGTGTTCTAGTTTTCTCACCTATGTGTTACTTATGTGAATTTGTCAAGCTGGGACTCAGTTTCCTAATTTATAAAAAAAGGGTTGGTTAGGTTAAATGATTGATCACTAATGTCTTCCATTTATAACTTCCATATTTTTTAATTAATTTCTGTGATGCTACTGATTCTCTTAAGATAGGACCATCATTTTACTCTCTTTCTTTTCTGGGCTTCCTTGATGTTCCTCTTTCCTCAAGTGCCCAATGTCTCCATTCATGTACTAAAACAATTCTGGGCATCTATTATTTCTATGATGCTTACAGAGAACACAAACCTCATGAAACAGTTTTTTTCCAATATTAATTATAAATATAAAGAGAATCTAGAATTGATAGCCGGTACTTCCCCAGACAACCCAATTACTTGGAATTTCTTTAGGACTGTCAAAGTACAGTTGAGTATGGTGTGGAAGACCGAAGATGTGAGGCCAAGGATAGGTGTGGAAGCCTCCTTAAAGAGTGAGAAATTAATAACTACACAGAGTAGGAAGATTTCTTTTCTCTGTGCCTTCTCCGGCCTTCTTTTTTTTTTGGTGGGGGAAGGCAGGGCAATTACGGATTAAGTGACTTACCCAAGGTCACATAGCTAGTAAGTATGTCAAGTGTCTGAGGCCAGATTTGAACTCAGATCCTCCTGACTCCAGGGCCAGTGCTCTACTCACTGCACCATCTAGCTGCCCCCTCCTTTAGCCTTATTTCAAACAATGCAGCTCTTTTCTTCCCTCTCATGTGCTTGGGCAGTGCCATTAAGCTTTATCTTTCAATAATGAAGTTTTAGCTAGTGGCACAGTAGGGAAACTAAAGCTTTCTGGGATCATAAAGGAAAAGAAAGAAGTTTTCTTAGCATAAACGCAGATCAGACTAAATCTGTATCAGTACAGGTATCAGTATAGGGGATTGCAATTTGTGGCTAATATGGAAATGAAGAAAGGAACAAAAAAATTATGAAAGGACAGTTGAACTATCTGCTTCCCCTCCCCCCTTGGGGGAAACCTTGACCTTTGGGAGGGGATTGGGTCCACTGCAGTTTATGTGATCTGCTGCTTCTATAACTTTATATTAAGATACTTTCCCCAATTAAACTGCTTAGTTTTACTACAATATGATATCTAAATGACTGAACAGCTGTATCCAAATGAAGTAAGCCTTTGGAGGTTGAGGGGCTAACAGGAGTTAAGTATAATCTAAGGTGGTAGGGGGGAAAGTACTAGAGAGACTGGAGTCACCAAGACCCAGTTACAGTCACAATCCTATTAAGCAAATAAATCCAAAAACAAAACAAAAATTATCAATAATGTGTCACGATATTTTGGTTGATAGATTGTCCCTATAATCATATTTCTCTATGCTTCAACTCTTCCCTTTCTCCTGCCCTGGAAGCCTGCCTTTCTTGTTTCCCTCTCTTGAGTTCTTTCCCTGTGCCTCCCACATAATATACCTGCCTCATGTCTCCATTTTCTCTATTTTGAAATTTATAAACTAGCCTATGCTACAATAAAAACTGGTAATTTTGTGTTGGTGTGTTAACTCTTATATTTGCATTTTAACAGGTATTTTCTAAAGATAATACTTCAATACAAAGTGTCAGGAACTTTGGACACTGTGTCAAGGTTGTTAGGGAAACTTAACGTTTCAAGATTGACTTTAAGTGCACTGAGTCTTACTAAGTCGCTTGCTTTTTATTCTTTCTCCTTAGTAGCTGTCCTGCCCATAGGTAAAGGATAAAATACAGTTAAGTGATACTTAGGATTTTCCTTTCCCTCAGTTCCTCTGGGCAGAGGGGAAATTGAGCCCACTGATCTGATAAAGATACCGCTACTGTAACATGACAGAGGAAGACAGTTTCCTTGAGTTGTTGCAGAGGTGTATAGATTTCCTGTAAAAAATGGTCTCATCATTGATCCCTGATAACAAGGTCAATTTCTTTTCCTTCCTTACATAGGAAAGAGTAGATGTTCACTATAGTTATTTTCTCATGAAGATTTGGGAAAGGAAAGAAATAAATCAGAAAGCTAGGCAGGAGTCTCAAAATAAAATCAGATAGTTTCTGTTCTCTGCTAGAGGCTCTGGCTATACCTAGATATATGAACATATGAATTAGGTATTAGGCCAGTTCTTGAAAATCATCCCAGGTGGTCCACTGGAATTCTTAACCCCTCTTGATCACATGGTGCTCTTCATTAATCCTTAAGATAGTAAACAACTAAAAAAAATAATTACTCTTGATGATAGCGCATATATGGCATTTTAAAGTTTTCAAAGAGCTTCATATACGTTAATATATGTTAATACATTTGGTATCCAGTTAACTCATGTCTTGATACTCAGTGTGCTTTGGAATGAATAGAGTATTGCTACTATATAGTTCTTTCTCAAGTACAGTTCTCTAACTGCCATTCAAGTTTACTGTAAGGATACTTAGGCTATTCAAAGTGGAGAGGTGAGATAATTAATTACCTAGGTGCCCAAACCAGAATATACCTAATGTTAAGGGGGGAAGGGAAGACAACACTCAGCATCTTTTTATTCTTGTTGTTGCTGTTAATCATGTTTTGGCCAGAATTATGTTTAATTATGTGTTTACATCAATTAAATAAAAAGGAATGGCACAGGCCATCCAATCTATCAGCCATTTTATATATGAGGAAACTGAGACCCTACTTATGACTTCATTCAATCATTCATTCAAAATTTATTTACACTTTTCTACAAATGGGACATCAAATCAGTGTATAGCAAAGCAAAGTAAATGATTTAGAGCCAGAGAGAAACTTAAAGACATTCTAGTCCATAGTTTCTGCCCTCTAATTGTGTATCAACTTTCCTTTCCACATAGCTGGAGACTGACAAGTATAAGAGAATACTAAGATCCTATAGACAGTTTCTTATTACAGAAACATCAAATTCTTCAAAACAACTTGTAGTAGCAATTACATTTGAAGATCTTTCCCACTCATTAATAGCCTATGTGACCTGCTTAAGTCACAGGAAGCCTAAGTTACATGGTGGGAGGAGCTTCCTGACAGGAAAAGGAACTTATGTCACAGGAAATGCTAAAAAAGAGAGAGAGAGAGAGAGAGAGAGAGAGAGAGAGAGAGAGCGAGAGAGAGAGATGTTATGGCTGCTAATGGCCGCTCTTGTGATTGTTAGAACTGAACAAGCTGACTTAGCTGTACTGTGAGTTTGCTTTGGGGAAGACCCCAGCAGGATGTCAGAGAGGTTTTGGGATGGCAAGTCTCCAGGTTGTTATTTTGTGTGTGGAGTGTTTTATTGCTGTGGTATACTGGATAAATGGCTTGTGGGATATGGTTCTCTGGTGTCTGAATAAATGGTTTCCTTCTTCTACCTTCTATGTGAAGAGTCTCATATACTTTGGGATACAGAACTCCATAGGCATTTTGACATCTACATTGTTATTATTGTCTTACTGTTTCATTTGGCTACTAGGAGGATGGGATCGCAAGGTATAAGATCTCTATTTAGAGGTAGAAGGGCTTTAGAAGAAGAAATGGTTATCCCAGGATGGGAGGATGCAACTTACTGCTCCCTAGCAAGGGAATGGTCTAAGGGCACTGGTTTCTGTGAGGACTGGAAGCAGAAGCTACAGAGCAGAGGACCTAGGGATTTGGAGCAATGTCTCAGAGAGGTTACTGTTGAGCCACGAATGGGGATCCCAAGAGCGATCTCTAGATGAGGCTAGATTTTACCCCCAGCCTATCGTATTGTTTGTGAAAGCAGAGACACACTATTATGAGAGAGGAATCAGACAGTTGCTGAAAGGTCTGATAATTCAAGTCAAAATGCTTTTCCTATACCACAGCAAGATGGAGAAACTCAAGTGGTAGAACAGCAGAAAGCTAACAGCCTTGTTGTAAATTCAGCTAGAAGGCAGAAGGAGCCAAGGAGGTCAAGCATGCACCTCGGTTTAGCCCAGGTCTAGCCTAGCAGTTGTCTGGTTACCATGGTAACAGGGGCAGAGAATCTAGACAAGAGGATACAATGTTAGAACCTCCGGTAGAAGGTGATACTTTATCTCATGGTACTTCTCACAGAGAGAGTGAGACAGTATCACACCAGACTTCTCAAAGAGAAATGCGCCCCATAGAGCAGAGGAGGCAGGAAACACAAGATCATGCTACTCAGTTTATGCTGGTTTTGGAAGATTTTACACAGCAGGAAATCACAGATATCTTGAGTAGGTTTACCCAGAGAATGGTAGAATTGTTACAATCTTGGATGGTGAGAATCAGTGATGAAAGGGCCACAGGAGTGTCTGTGGATTCTGTGGATTGTATTCATAAGTATTAGTCAGAACTCTTTTGTACAGCAAGCTTTTAGGGATTATCATTCACGAAGAACTAACCAAACAACCAGTTTGTTGGCTTTGGCTGCCACAGGTTGTAAAGAGGAATATCCTGCTGATACTATGTGGCCTACTGCAGATAGACCCTGGTATTCAATTAGGGACTGTACAAGAAAGTTAAAGGAGGAGGTAATGATAATGCCATTATGTTAGGGAATGCCAAAGATTATTATGAAACTCCCTTGGGAGTCTCTCATAGGAATTTCATAGTTAAGATGGCACCTCCCCCCCCACCACACACACACCTATAAACATGTGTTTCTGACACTGCTGATTGCAGAAGTAGGGAATCTTCTATCAGAGGTGCTGGATAAGATTTCACAGCTAAGTGACTTAGGAGACTGGGGAAGAGATAAATTTCTTCTGGAGAGAAGGATACATAGCCAACAGTTTCAATATCAGAATAGAGTGACAAGGAAAGAGATGTTTACTGCTCTATTTAAAGCAGGGGTAGATTTTAGAAGAATAGATGGTATTCCAACTAACGAACTATACAAAACGTACCAAGATAAGAGTCTTAATAGCAAACAGAATAGAGAAGTAAGCACTGCCCCTACAAATCCTACAGATTTTGAACCCTTGTATCCAAGTGAGTCACACCTTCAATGAGACTAGGGAATAGGGAGAGCCCCAGCTCAGATTAAAGAAACACACAGATGGGATTACAGACCCCATATTAATCTGACTATATATTGGAAAAATGAATCACATACTGTAACTAAGGCATTGATAGACATTGGGGCAGAGGCCAGCTTGATTTGTGGAAACCCTGACAAATTTAAGCATGGAACTCCTATTGCCATCACAGGACTAGAAGGGGCTGAAATATCAACCAAACAAATGAAACTGATGATGGAAATTGGACAATTGCCTAAGAAATAATATACCATTGTCACTGTACCCATTCCTGAATACGTAATTGGAATAGATATATTGAAAGGCATGACTCTGAATTTGCCTGAGGGGAGATATAAATTTGCAGTAAGGAACATAGGAATTAATAAAGTTTTAGTGGGAAAAGTAAAAATGGATCAAATCATTTTACCTGAACCTTCTAAAGTAATTACTTTGAAGCAGTATCGTGTACCAGGTGGGCAAGATGAAATTGCCAATACTATAAAGGAATATGTTGGAGCAGGAGTGTTAGTCCCTAAAACCACTCAATGGAATAATCCTGTATGGCGACTATGAAAGTCAGATGGAATGTGGAGAATGACAGTGGATTATAAACAATTGAATAAAGTGACTCCACTCCTGTGTGCTGCTATTGCAGATACTGTTACCTTAATAGAAAGGATCCAGAAATATGCAGTAAATGATTTGGCCAATGATTTCTTTATGATCTCAAAAGACTCCAAACAATGGGACCAGTTTGCTTTCTCATGGCAATATTCTTTTACCTGATTGCCACAAGGATAACTGCATAGCCCAACTATTTGTCATAGGATTGTGGCTGAACATTTGGATGAGTTAAAGCTACCTGGTGTACAGCTTACCCACTACATAGATGATATCTTGATACAGGTAGAAAATGTAAAAGAAGTGGAGAAGAGTTTGATACTTTTAATTGAGCATATGAAAAGCAAAGGATGGGAAATTAACCCTACAAAGATTCGAGGGCCAGCTCAAACTGTAAAGTTTTTGTGTATACAGTGGAATAAAGGTCTGTGAGACCTTTTCTCACAAGCTCAACAAGATTCAAGATTTTCCTATCCCCACCAATAAGAAAGAGGCCCAAAAGTTTATAGGATTGTTTGGATATTGGAGGCATCACATTCCACATCTTGGACAAATTTTGAAACCCTTATATAAAGTTACCAGGAGAAAATATGAATTTGATCGGGGACTTGAATAGAGTAAAGCTTTTGAAGAAGCAGAAGCTGCTGTACAGTTGGCTCTGGATTTATGACCTATGCAAAGCAGACCAGTGGAATTACAAGTGACTGTACAAGGATGACTATGTGAATTGGAGTTTATGGCAGAAACAACAAAGTAGAAATGTACCCTTAGGATTTTGGTCAAGGAAACTATCTTTATCTGGATTACGATATACACCTTTTGAGAAGCAGTTGTTAGCTGCATATTGGGCTTTGGTGGAGACTGAACAACTGACTCTGGGCCATGAAGTGATATTAAGGCCTGGAATCCCAATTATGACTTGAGTAATGAGTACCCCAGCATCTCACAGAATTGGACATGCACAAGAGGCTAGCATAATTAAATGGAAATGGTATATGCAGAATAGATCGAAAACAGGCAAAAGTGGAATTTTCTGCTCTACATGAATCTATAGCAAGCATTAACATAGAAGGAAAAGGCAAACCCTCTGAACCAAGGCAACAGTTGGTACAATCCTTGGTAAAATGGAATGATGGAAATGATGGACTGACTGAAGAACAGAAGAAAGATGTGTGGTTTACAGATGGGACAGCAAAACATTTGGGACATAAAAGACATTGGAAAGCAGTAGCCTATAACCAATGTACTAAGAGAACTTTGGAAAGTACTGGGATAGGTGGAAGTAGTCAATATGCTGAACTTATGGCAGCACATCAAGCTATTAAAACAGAGAAAGGAGGACAGTGTCATATACTCACAGATTCATGGGCAGTTAACTAATGGGTTAGCTAAATGGATGCCAATGTGGAAAAAACAAATTGGGAAATTCATGGTAAACAAGTTTGGGGCAAAGAACTATGGGAAGATATATGGGACATGTCTTTGGTTACTAATTTGTCAGTTTTTCATGTAGACGCTCATGTGCCCCTCACTACACCAGAAATGTGAGTACAATGTGTGAATGGATTGTTGAAAGAATAGTTAAGAAAGTTAAGTTCTAATAATTTGTATCTCCATGGGAAGTATAATTTGTTCACTGCTTTACTTAACTTGAATAATAGATCTTCAAGAAGAAGTACACCTCTGGCCAGAATGATGACCCCAAATCTGCAAATTAGAAAACACCAAACACATAAGATCCAAAATATTTAGCATTGGACTGTGAGGGAAGATGTCCCACCACTGTATCCAGGAATACCTGAATATGATTTGCATTGTTTAGAGAACTTTTGGATGGATAGAAAAGAGATAAGAAAAATCTCTACTGGGATATGTATGAGAATCCCTAAGAATTATTTTAGATGGATGTTACCTAAACCAGGATTAGCAGCTCAGGGAATACATGTATTGGTTGGAATGATAGATTCTAGTTATCAAGGAGAAATTATTGAGACACTCCAGAATTTGGGTGAAGAACCCATACCGTTGTATAAAAATGGTAGAATAGTTCAAGTGATTATTATTCCTTGCAAAACAATACCTCCTGTAAAAACTGACCCTGCTTCCTAATAACTATCAGAGGAAAGGAAGGATTTGGTTCTACTGATAGAATAAAATTGGGAGTTAAAGTCTGGGTAAAACGGAAGCCAGACGATGTTCCAAAGGCTACAGAAATTATAGCACATGGGAAAGACAATACTGTAACAGCAGTGTACCCAGGAGAAAATGACTATGAAATTGTACCCTTAACTCATGTATTCTATCGTGAATGACACTATGATAGTCTCTTTATTTCTTTTTGGCTTTTGTCAATTAAATTTGTTTGTGAGATTTGTTTCCTGCAGGCTTTGTACCATCCACCTGCAGATGCCTGATAGCCTAAGCTATCAGGATGTCACCTCTGGACCTGTCCACGACTGTGATGTGTCATCTCTGGACCTGTTCATGACTGTGATGTGTCATCCCTGGATCTGGTGTCAACTGAGTTCCAGATGCCAGCTTGCTAAAGAACTGACCTCTCAAATAGGACTCTTTATCTTTTATGGCAGAGACAGCTCTATGTCCAATTTCAGAAGGAAGAAGCTTTGGAGAATGAGATCTTCAGTCCTTATCCCAAGATTTTGAGCCCCATTCATTTGAAGGAGGAATGATAACATTGTTTTATATACTTATGTTATCTTTGTTATATTGTTGTGTAAAGTTCTGTTGACACCAGTTATCCCAGAATTCCCATTGCCCTGTGTAATGGATATGAAAGATCTTGGGGCCAAAGTAGTAGCAATTAGATTTGAAGATCTTTCCCACCCATTAACATACCATGTGACCTGCTTATGTCACAGGAAGCCTAAGTTACATAGTAGGAGGAGCTTCCTGACAGGAAAAGGAACTTATGTCACAGGAAATTCTGAGAGAGAGATGTTATGGCTGCTAATGGCCACCCTCATGATTGTTAGAGCTGAACAGGCTGACTTGGTTGTACTGTGAGTTTGTTTTGGGGAAGAGCCCAGCAGGAGGTCAGAGAGGCTTTGGGATGGCAAGTCTCCAGGTTGTTATATTGTATGTGGAATATTTTACTGCTGTGATAAATGGCTTAAAACTAAAACTAGATAAATGGCTTATGGGATATGGTTCTCTGGTGTCTGAATAAATGGTTTACTTCTTCTACCTTCTACGTGGAGAGTCTTGTATACTTCAGGATACAGAACCACATAGGCATTTTGACAATTATCATCTACATTGTTAATATGCCTTACTGTTTCACATCTATAATTTCATTGCTGAGGCCACTCCCTCTTCTTATGCACATCTCAACATTTTTATATCTTACTAGAAGTTTTCACAAGTAACTAAAAAAAATCACCACCCAGAAGCCAATGTTCTAGTCATGTACCTAGTTCATGGGGCACAAATATATCACAAGTCTCATGTTTAAAGTCTTTCTCCCCTTTCCCATTTGATAATCTGCTGGAGTTTGCACTTCACTTGCATAGTCCTGGTGTATTATTAGAGGAGGATTCAGAATTTTTTGATGTCTTATTTTGGTTTTTTTTAAATTAAATTTATTTATTTAACATATTTAGTTTTCAGCATTGATTTTCACAAGAGTTTGAATTACAAATTTTCTCCCCATTTCTACCCTCCCCACTACTCCAAGATGGCGTATATTGTGGTTGCCCTGTTCCCCAGTCAGCCCTCCCTTCTGTCACCCCACTCCCCTCCCATCCCCTTTTCCCTTCTTTTTTGGTAGGGCAAGCTAAATTTCTACTCCCCGTTGCCTGTGTATCTTATATTCTAGTTGCATGCAAAAAACATTTTTTTGAACATCTGGTTTTAAAAACTTTGAGTTTCAAATTCTACCCCCTCCTCCCTTCCCACCCACCCTCCCCAAGAAATCAAGCACTTCAACATAGGCCACATGTGTATCATTATGTATAACCCTTCCACAATACTCATGTTGTGAAAGACTAACTATATGTTGCTCCTTCCCAATCCATCCCCCTTTATTGAATTTTCTCCCTTGACCCTGTCCCCTTTTGAAAGTGTTTGTTTTTGATTACCTCCAATCCCATCTGCCCTCCCCTTCATCGTCCACCCTTTTTTATCTTCTTCCCTCTTCTTTCCTGTGGGGTAAGATACCCAATTGGGCATGTATGGTATTCCCTCCTCAGGCCAAATCTGATGAGAGCAAGATTCACTCATTCCCCCCTCTCACCTGCCCTCTCCCCTCCTCCCACAGAACTGCTTCCTCTTGCCACCTTTATGCCAGATAATCCACCCCATTCTATATCTCTCCCTATCTCCCTCTCTCAATATGTTCCTCTCTCATCCCTTAATTTGATATTATTTCTTTTAGATATCTTCCCTTCATCTTCAAATCACCTTGTGTCCACTCTCTCTCTCTCTCTCCCTCTGTGTGTGTATGTATATATATACATACACACACATATATATATATATATACATGTATATATACATACACATTCACTTATATATATGTACATAAACATATATACATATATGCATATTCCCTTCAGCTACCCTAATACTGAGGTCTCATGAATCATACATGTTATCTTTCCATGTAGGAATGTAAACAAAACAGTTCGACTTTAGTAAGTCCCTTGGAATTTCTTTTTCTTGTTCTTTTTCTTGATTACCTTTTCATGCTTCTCTTGATTCTTGTGTTTGAAAGTCAAATTTTCTATTCAGTTCTGGTCTTTTCACTGAGAAAGCTTGAAAGTCCTCTATTTTATTAAAAATCCATATTTTGCCTTGGAGCATAATACTCAGTTTTGCTGGGTAGGTGATTCTTGGTTTTAATCCTAGCTCCATTGACCTCTGGAATATCGTATTCCAAGCCCTTCGATCTCTTAATGTAGAGGCTGCCAGATCTTGGGTTATTCTGATTGTGTTTCCACAATACTCAAATTGTTTCTTTCTGGCTGCTTGCAGTATTTTCTCCTTGATCTGGGAGCTCTGGAATTTGGCGACAATATTCCTAGGAGATTTCTTTTGGGGATCTATTTGAGGAGGCGATCGATGGATTCTTTCAATTTCTATTTTGCCCTGTGGCTCTAGAATAGCAGAGCAGTTCTCCTTGAGAATTTCTTGAAAGATGACATCTAGGCTCTTTTTTTGATCGTGGCTTTCAGGTAGTCCAATAATTTTTAAATTATCTCTCCTGGATCTATTTTCCAGGTCAGTGGTTTTTCCAATGAGATATTTCACGTTGTCTTCCATTTTTTCATTTCTTTGGTTCTGTTTTATAATATTTTGATTTCTCATCAAGTC
Organism: Trichosurus vulpecula; assembly: GCF_011100635.1. Classification (NCBI taxonomy): domain Eukaryota; kingdom Metazoa; phylum Chordata; class Mammalia; order Diprotodontia; family Phalangeridae; genus Trichosurus; species Trichosurus vulpecula. Next base: position 399,021,026 of record NC_050574.1, on the reverse strand, counting down.
ACTAGCTTCCACTTGCTCCAATCTAATTTTTAAGGTAGTATTTTCTTCAGTCGTCTTTTGGACCTCCTTTTCCATTTGGATAATTCTGCCTTTCAAGGCATTCCTCTCCTCATTGGCTTTTTCGAGCTCTTTTGCCATTTGAGTTAGTCTATTTTTTAAGGTGTTGTTTTCTTCAGTGTATTTTTCAGTATTTTTTGGGGGCCTCCTTTAGCAAGTCATTGACTTGTTTTTCATGGTTTTCTCGCATCCTTCTCATTTCTCTTCCCAATTTTTCCTCTACTTCTCTAACTTGTTTTTTCCAAATCCTTTTTGAGCTCTTCCATGGCCTGAGACCAGTTCATGTTTTTCTTGGAGGTTTCTGTTGCAGGCTCTTTGACTTTGTTAACTTCTTCTGTCTGTATGTTTTGGTCTTCTTTGTCACCAAGGAAAGAATCCAAAGTCTGAGACTGAATCTGGATGAGTTTTCGCTGCCTGGCCATATTCCCAACCAAGTAACTTGACCCTTGAGTTTTTCAGTGGGGTATGACTGCTTGTAGACTGAAGAGTTCTATGTTCCACGTTTGGGGGGAATGTGCCAGCTCTGCCACACCAGCACTGCTCCTTCCGCAAGAACCCCCAACCTGGACTGGGCTTAGATCTTCAGCAGGCTGTGCACTCCTGCTCTGATCTGCCACTTAATTCCTCCCACCAGGTGGGCCTGGGGCCAGAAGTAACAACAGCTGTAGCTGCCCCACTTCCGCTGCCCCCGGGGCTGGTAGCCAAATCGTGAACTCCTTCCACTCCCGCAGCTTTTCCCACTAACCTTCTCTGCTGTCTTTGGTGTTTGTGGGTTGAGAAGTCTGGTAACTGCCGCAACTCACTGATTCAGGGTGGTAGGGCACATTCTGCCTGGCTCTTGATCTGGTTGGTCCGTGCTGCTCACACTGGCTCTGCTCTGCTCGGCTCCCAGCTCCCAGCTCCCAGCTCCAGGCTGTCCTGGGCTGGAGCCCTGCTTCCCTCTGCTGTTTTGTAGGTTCTGCCATTCTAGGATTGGTTCAGAGCCATTTTTTATAGGTTTTTGGAGGGACTCGGGAGGGAGGTCATGCTAGTCCCTGCTTTCCAGCCACCATCTTCTGATGTCTTATTTTGAATGCTCAATTGTTATCTATTAGCATCTCAGATTTTAGTTATAATAGTATTTGAGCTGTTTTCTTTAATTTTACTATTCTTCTTTGGGGATAAGTCTTGCCCAGGTAATAATAAAATAAAATTTATTATTGTCAGAATTAATTAATATTAATTTATTAATAATTAATTAATATAATTTAGTTAATATAAAATAATAAATTAATATTAAGCCTTTAGTCAAAATATTATTTTATAGTGAAATCAATTGAAACATTATAAAAACAAAAAGCCATTGAGAATTATTTTTGAAATTCTGTGTTTTAGTAAATCTAGACTACTTGCATGGTTCCAAAATATGGCTCAATGTGTTCTACCTCACATAGTTCCCTCTGATTAGAAGACCTTCCCCCATGCTCTAATCTCAAATAGTATCCTATTAATCTTTCAAGGCCCAGGTGACACATCCAGAAATAAATTAAGCTGCTCTTTATCCCTATATTTGGAAATTATTTATCCCTGTGATGGCCTCTCATAGTACCTTGTTAGAGACTTTATTATTCACTCACCATATCTCATTTTATATTAGAGTTGTGTGTATCTATTTCACATGCCTATAAAGAGGGATTGGTACATGTATGGAGAGCTACTGATGTAATAACATAAGAGAATAGCATTGAATTAGTATGGAAATGATTTGAAGAGACTTTGGAATCTCACATGTAAACATTCTGTAATTGGTCCCATCTAGTGGGTAATTGACCCTTTGATTGGCTTGAGTGGTGGATCCAGAACCAAAAGTGCCTTCAAGAAGGCATTAGTCAGCCTTGGGCTGTCTCTTGGTCAGAATTCTCCTGCTCTTGGTTTGACTCCTCAACTGAAGGTGTCAGGTGAGAAATGGTACTTTAAGGGGAGAAATCTTGGGCCCTCTCCCTCCAAGGCCAATGTGTAGCCCCACAAAAATGCACTTGGTTTGTTGCCTGCCTTGGAGTTTATTCTTTTTCATTTTAGGTGAAGAACATTGAGGGCAATGATCGTGTGATTTTCAAAAGGTCAGGGGAGTGATCTTCCCAAGACTGGGAGCCTCTCAGAGTTGAAGAGTCTCTCCACATGTAGCAAGTATCTTTGGCTCCATTCTCCCAGAATCAAGTTGACTAAATCTCTCCTTTAGGAATCTAGAGGTACCCTTGATGGTTTAGGATATCCTTCTCTAATGCCATCATCTCAAGCCCTAGTTTTTTTAGGTGTGTTCTTCCCACTGTTTAACCTAAGTAAATAGCATTTAACCTCAGTTACAGTTTAGCAAATTAACATCAATTAGCTTTTTTTCTGTTTTGGAGACTGGGTCACTTTATCTTGACCAGGCTGGAAAAAACAGTAGCCATTCGTGTCCATGATTATTAGCAGAGAAGCTTTAGTCTGCTCTGTTTTCAATATGGGTTGGTTCATCCCTCCTTAGGCAATCTGGTGCCCATCACCATATTGGTACTAGACTTAGTAAAACAACCCAGTTGGCTTTAGGCCTTCTGCAGATCAGAATTCCTGAACCAAAGTGATTCACTGATCTTTGACTTTCTTACTAGGAAGAATTTCACACATATATGACCACACCTGATGGCAATTAGCTTTTACAAAGGGATATTTACTTCAAAGATATAATATGAAAAGAAATACAAAAATTCCTACAAAACTCCTGGGAGGCTAATTCTTCTCTCTACTACCTCAGTCTCTGAGAAGAGTAGGCTCAGACTTAGAACAGTTTCTATATATCGTTGGTTTCACCAAGTTCATATCCAAATAGAGCTTCACTGCCAGATGTGTCATCTTGGCTGCCATTGGGCTGGGTCCCAATCATATTTCCTTGCTCCTCGGGGGTGGCTGCCAAACCTGGCATGGGCTAGACTCCTAGACAATGGGATTCTTAAACTCCCAGGTTCAAGTAGCCCACTCTCCTGATCATTAGAAATTCACAAGGTCATTACCCTCAACTTCCTTTCCTTAAAATGAAAGAAAACAAGCATGAAGACAGTCGAAGAAACAAGGTCTACAATCATGGGGCCATGTGCTGGTCTTGGAGGAAAGGACCTGAGGCCTTTTTTCCTTATAGCATTATGTGTCTCCAGATGCCTCTGCAAGAGCAGAAGTATAACCAAGACATAGACTGAGGATGATAATGCCTTTTAAAAAATATACTACCAATTCCATTACTGTAGCCAATCAAATAGATTACTGTCAACAATATAATTAGCAGATTAGAGCTAATTATAGAATGCTAGTGAATGTTCCAAAGTCTCTCTAAGGAAATTCCATTATCCATCATCACGACTGTCCCAGAAGTAGGATCACCCAGGCTTACTTCCACGTAGGGAATTGTATAAACAGCCCTCCATGCATTTGCCAGTCCCCTGTTAAATATTTTATTAGACTGTAAGTTCCTTGGGATCACAGACTCCATTTTATATATCTTTATATCTCCCGCAGCAACTGTAATAGTGTTTCATTGACTATATATATTTCATAAATGATTTTTTAATGACTGAATGAATAAATGTTAAAAGTGGAAAAGACATGAGGACATAACAGAAAGACTAATAGGTTGAATGATTATAATACAAATTGAGTTTGTCTTATTTTTTGAGTCAGAATAATATCACAAAATTTGTATTACTTTTCTTTCTTATTAGCTTCAAAATCATCTGCAAGTGAATAGTGAATAATCATATCACAATTAGGCAGAAAAAGAGATTTTTAAAGAGAAAATCAAGCGTGATAAACTTAATAGCTTTTTTGATAGAATTACAAGATTATAGACAAAGGGAGTATATTTTATGCCATTTTATTTGAATTTCGTTAATGTATTTGATATAGGGTTTTATAAGATCTAAGCTATACAATGAATTTAAATTGGCTATAACATGAATGCTGACATGTGAACTAAGAACTATACCAAGAGACCCCGAAACATAATAGTAACAGATCTCACTAGAAAGACAAGAGCTAGATCTGGTCAGGGGTAGGTCGTTCCAGGGATGAATGTTGTGTCTGGTCTTCATCACAAGCAAATTAGTGACTGGGAGGAGAGATATTTTAAAAGATGACTTCAAACTGGAGGCTCTACAAATTTCTTTGAGCTCACTAAATGCATGACACTGCAAGTGCGGAAGCTCAAAGTTGGCACAGATAGTCTGGCATGTGTCCTGAACTCTTCCAGAGAGCAACCCCTGTCCAGCCCACAATGCTAAGGCACTGTTCCTCTCTCTGGTATTCATTAGATTCTTTGTGTGTAGGACATTGGCTGCATATGTTGACCCTGATCAGATGTATCCCTTTCATCCTTACCCTTAATAAAAGCTAACTTTCACTAGCTTTTATTAAAACATTTTATTTTTGGTCTTTTATGTGCTTCTTAGTTAATCTAGTTCAATTTAGAATCAGGAAGACCTCATACTCCCACAACATAGATGTGTCACCTTGGGCAAGTCACTTAATCTCTTTGAGCGTAGTGCCTGCCTTCTAGGGTTGTTCTGAGGTTCAAAAGGGAGAATACCTGTAAAGTCCTTTGCAAACCTTTAAAGTTCTCTCTAAAATGCTAACTACTATTTGAATTATTTTGCCTTTGTTCACAATTTTCTTTAATACTTTAAACCTCAATTCACAGATTGAAAATTTTTTCACCCCTTTCTGGATTAGAGATAGGAAGTCGATGTGGTAGATAGAATTATCATCTCAGATCTACTTACCTAGCCAAAATTTCTCTTCTGACTTCTGGTCTTACATCTCCAAATGCCTCTTAAGCATCTTGAACTGGATGACCCATAGATATCTTAAACTCAACACGTCCAAAACTGAATTAGTTATTTTCTCACAAAACCTTCCCCTCTTCCTTCCTTCCCTGTTACTGTCAAGGGTACCCCCATTCTCTCAGCCATCCAAGATCACAAGTGTTATCCTTGATTCTTCACTCTCATCTCTCACATCTGATCTATTTCCAAGGCCTGTTCATTTTATCTATGTAACATCTTTCTCTCCTCTGACACTGTGACCTCTCTGGTGCAGGCCCTCATCCACTCACACCTGGACTACTATAACAGCCTTCTGTTTGGTCTTTCTGACTCAAGTCTCTACTCATTCCAGTCCGTCTTCCACACAGCTGCCAAAGTGATCTTCCTATCTATCTTACCCTACAGGAAAGAAGGGGGGAAGAAGATAAGAGGGGAGGATGAAAGAAAAGAGGGCAAACAGGGGGAGGGGTAATCAGAAGCAAACACTTTTGAAGTGCAACAAGGTCAAAGGAGAGAATAGAATAAACGGGGGGCAGGATAGCATGGAGGGAAATATAGTCTTTTACAATGTGACTATTATGGAAGTGCTTTACATGTCTACACATGGATAACCTACATTAAATTTCTTGCCTTCTCAATGAGGGTGGGTGGGGAGGGAGGAAGGGAGAGAATGTGAAATTCAAAGTTGTAAGAACGAATGTTAAAAGATCGTTTATACATGCAACTGGGAAATAAGATATACAGGCAATGGGATATAGAAATCTATCTTTCCCTACAGGAAAATAGAAGGCAAGGGGATAAGAGAAGGGGCTGGGAGTTGATAAAAGGGGGGGGCAAATTGCAAGAAGGGGTAATCGGAATAGACACTAACTTGGGGTGGGGGGAGGAGAGAGATGGGGAGAAAATTTGGAATTCAAAATCTCATGGAAGTGAATGTTGAAAACTAAAAATAAATAAATTAATTCAAAATATTTTTTTTTAATTTCCTGAAAGGGGAAAAATGTGTAGAAAGTCAGTATGCCAAGGCATTGATGCTTTTCATACAAAGCAAGATTGAAATAGTGGTGATGAGGTCAATTCACTTGGCCACTGGGACACATTCTTTACAAAAGCCAGGAGATACTATGAGAACATTTGAAAGAGGGACAAATCCACTAAGTAGGAGAAATGAAAGCTACCACATCTTGCCCCCAATATAAAGAGGGATATGATGAGAAGGTACACATTCTCTTTTAGATTTCTGAGAAATGAGGGGAAAAAAGACTGCTCAAGACCAGTAGATTACCAGTGTAATACTGGTATAATCTCAATATGCATTAAAAATTTTTTTTAGAAAGTATTTCAAGCATTAGCTGAAGTCTAACCAACTTGTTATTTTTACCCTCCTCCAGAATATTAATATAGAGCTTTCTTTTTAATATCAGTAGGCTAAACAATTTATTCAAGATAAAAAATTAATATCAGTAGTTAAAATTTCATATAATTTTCTATTTATCCCACTATGCTTCTACTGTTAAGCCGAGATTTTTTTAAAAATTTGAGTTCTGTACAGTCAGATTTATAGCTGAAAATTAAATGATTTTTAAAAAAAAATGATCTTCCTAAAGTACAGATCTGACCATGTCACCTCCAATTAGTGACTTCCTATCACCTTTGGGATCAACTATAAAATCTCTTTGTTGTTCAAAGACACACACACACACACACACACACACACACAGAGAGAGAGAGAGAGAGAGAGAGAGAGAGACAGAGAGACAGAGAGACAGAGAGACAGAGAGACAGAGACAGAGAGAGAGAGAGAGAGAGAGACAGAGAGAGAGAGACAGAGAGAGAGACAGAGAGACAGAGAGAGAGAGAGAGGAATAAAAAGAGAGGAGTGGTCTTGACAAGGGGATTCTGACACTTGTTTGTATGTTAGTTTTTTGTATGTTGTCCAAGCCATCAACATGTGAGTTCCTTCTTGAAAACAGGGTTTGTCCTTTGCCCTTTTATCTCCAGTGCTTATCACAGACCCTGGCACAAAATAGTTCCCTAATAAATGTTTATTGACTTATTGATGGCTCTCCATACTTTCCATAAACCTAAGGTGATTATCTAAAGCCCTCAGGCATGCATTTATCATTACAGATGGGTTTTCCATTTTTACTATATGTAGGAAATCAAATGCAGATAGTCCCTCTGAGGCTGTCTCCTAGTTATTTCCTCTTTTATGTATCTAACTCCTGAAATCTAGAGCCTTGTAGTATTAAAATTGATTATCTTAAATAAAAAGGAAACTGAGGACAAAGTTAGCAAGCCATCTATGATTTAATTTGCAAAACTAGCATTTGCATATTAAACCAGGTCACTGGACTCCTCAGAGGTTAGAGAGACAAGGAGTGATTTATAGAGATGGTTATTATAACAAAAAAAGGGGAATTGGAAAAATGACAGAAAGTTATTTCTAACATAATTCAATTGGATCAGGCAGATCACCTGATTAGTTAGCTTCTCCCAGACTGGCCAGGCGCCCTTTCTTCCAGGTGGTACCTTTTTTACCAGAAAGTGTACTGGGAAATAGAAACTTGTGGTCAGTAGTTAGCAGTCACCCTCCCAACCCACATCTTCCTTAGAAGATTCCATTACTCAACTTAGACTGTAGCCCAAAGAAAAGAGGAACTTGACCTCTGACTAACCTTTCTGCATCAGCCTAACCTTTCTCCCTCTGCCAGAAAGGGGGACTTAGCCTTTGGGCAACTCCCCTTTCTGCCAGAAATGTAAACCTAGCTTTTTAAAAGAGATTATTTTATGTCTTATTCTAAATTATCTGCTACTAAACGATAAAGTCTTCTCAATCAACCTATTCACTAAATCTATAAAGGAACCTAGATTTAAGAGAATATGTTAATCTGGTTTATTTTAAGGCTAGCTCTCCCTATAGAAGGGAGCCTAATCCTATAATCCAACTAAAAATAAAAACAAGTAATCAAAATATCTGATTTCTTTTTCAATAATAGTGTATGCTAGCCATCCTTTATATTTGTCTTTGATTGAGTAAACAGGATTACCTGAGAGTAATAGATGGACAAGGAGGGATAGACAAAGCACATATTAAACACTATGTGCTAGTTACTCCTATAAGTGCTGGAGAATAATGGCAAGTTTCCTATAAGAAATCCATCAAGTAAGTAAGTAATCGACTTGTGCCTACACTGAGATCTATGTCTATACTTGTAGTGACATAGTCATATTTGGGACTTGGAGAAACGACAATCAACTAACAAGCTTTTATTAAGTCCCTTCTAACTGCTAAGTGCTTTGCCAGGTGTGAGAGCCATAAATCCAGCAAACAAAATACTCTTCCACTGTATTAGTTTTGCATATATGACAGTTTTTCCTTGTTTCCCCAGAAAATTTAGTCTCTTCAAGAACTCAGTATCTGAGGAAGTTTTTTTTTTGTTTTCTTTCCTTCCTTCCTTCCTTCCTTCTTTCCTTCCTTCTTTCCTTCCTTCCTTCCTCCCTCCCTCCCTCCCTTTCTTTATTCTTTCTTTCTTTCCTTCCTTCTCTCTGTCTCTCTCTCTCTTTCTTTCTTTCTTTCCTCCTTTCTTTCTTTCTTTCTTCATCCCTTCTCATGCATGTCTTACTTAACAGTTCAATCTCCTGCTTGAAAATTTGGAAGACTAATGCCTCAGGAAACTCACACAGTAGCATCGTTGTCCTTTTTCCTTTATATTTTATCCAATATTCTACATTTTCCACAGACATCCAATAAATATGCAACTAGGAAATTTTTCTTAGTTCAGTGGTATTCCCCAAACCAACAATATTTTGAGTTCATGTACATTCTCACCAAGACCACACCTTAAATCACAGTTTGCAGCACAACAGTACAAACTAGATCCATAGCTTGCTATTATCTTTATGAAGTATCCTATGAGGACAGCAAGTAAAAATCAGAAAGTATATGCTCCTGTGGCTATTATCAGATAACCCCCCAAAAAGCGTAATCCTTGTGTCAGATTCTCGTAATGTGAGGCCCCATCGTCTTGAATCATATCCCCAACCAAGTAAACTCATCAAAAGCATGCATTATATTGTCCAATACACTGAGAATGATACCCCTTTTGCAAATATATGGTTCATAAGATTACAGAAGGATATTTTAAAGAAAGGAGGAAAACACAACTATGACTTAGGAATGATCAAACATTAATCTTAAAAATTTATTAAAGTCTCTGAATATCTTATAGTCATGGATATGAGAACTTGTCTTGACAAAATGCCCTCGGCCTTCTCTTTGTCACCATTAGGCTTTTCTTTTGTTACATGCCTTTGGACTAATAGAATGAGTGATAATACTGTGACACGGATGAATGTCAAAGAAAGCAGGAAATGAGTAAGTTTATAAACAGGTCCTCTTTTTTATTTCCTTGAGCACCCTCACCAACTTGACTGCTATTCATAAAAGGGGCAGGGAAGAGTGGCTCAACAGTCTTGAGGAGAGCACCAGGAATGGAAGGAAAATGCCAGTAGCTATTCAGTACATAGGATATTTGCAAGTTGAATATTTATAACTTGAACTGTACTGAATATTCAATCATGAAAGTGCCACCTTTTTTTTCTCTTCAAAAATAAATACTAATTATTCTGCTCCATTTGACTCTGACTTAGGTGTTTTGAGTTTGGTCTCAATTTACTTGGGATAAGTAAGGATGGATCAAATAGATGCGATTTTCAATTCTGGGGGAATATTTGGTGAAATGTTCACAGTGCTCTCTTTTCAACGAAAATGAATGTGCTCCTTCTTGGTGGCTATACTAGGCATCCATCTTTTCAGAGGCAGCACCCAATTGAGTCTTATACCAGTATTGACGTGGCAACAAGGATTTAGTGGCTGTCTGTCAAGCCAGCTCTGATGGAGGGGTGGAGGGAGTGTGTGTGATGGCGTAGAAAGCAATATAGAGTGGCACAGGAGCCGATGGAAATGAAATAATGCATTGCTAAATGTTCCCTACTAGTTGAAGCACATTGATCTGTATTCACATATTCAGATTTTTTTCTTTTTACACTGAAAATGGAATATGTAGTAAAATGGCTATTTTGAGGTTTTCAATATTTCTTACAGTTAACTGAAAATTCTCTTCATGATATCTCAAAGTAAAACACACATTGTCAAGTCTGAATTTTCAGCAGGAAAAGCCACATGAGACACTTGTCCAATCCATTATCCATGGTTTGTGTTACTGAGATATTAGGGAACTGCAAGATTTTGAGACTTTTAAAATAATTGATGAAAATATGCACTTTTTGGAAAAGATTTCCATGTCCAGCTTGTCCTTTTGACATATAAATCAGTGTAATTATAGACATTTAAAGGATTTATAGGAAATAGTAGCATACAAGTTTTCAAGAAATGATCCTAACTGCCAAGGATACATTTTATGCCAACTTATTTGCCACTGAAGTCCTTCTATGATGCCTTATCATGGAAATCCTAGTTTCTTACAGGCCATGATACTGAAACATAAGTTCTAGCAAGTTCTGCTAAGTTGGAAAAATATCTAATATGTTTCCAATGAAAGACTATACCTGTGGCACAAGGAGTCAATCAATAAGCATTTATTAACCACCTTCTGTGCTCCAGGAAGGATAGAACCTCATCACCAGCAGATGAATGATGAATGTGATGAATTTTTTTTAAGTCACAGAAACTCACAAAATGAGAAAAATACAAATAGCTCATAGCAACTATATAATAAATGAATATAACTATACAACAAATTAATGATCATTTCTTAAGCACTTACTATGTGCAAATAATATTAATTGCCTTATAATTTGGCAATGATGATAGTAGAGTGATAGAAAATGGGATAAAAGGTCCTAAAAGTTCCAACTTTTAGACCATCCACAAATGTTCATTTTATGGATGGTACTCTAAAATATAGGAACAGCTAGATGGCACAGTGGATAGTGTGCTGGGCCTGGAATCAGGAAGACCCATCTTCCTGAGTTCCAATCTGACCTCACACACTTACTATCTATGTGACCCTGGGAAAGTCATTTAACCCTTTTGCCTCAGTTTCCTCATTTGTAAAATAAGCTAGAGAAGGAAATGGCAAACCATTCTAGTATCTCTGTCAAGAAAATCCCAAATGGGTCCATGAAGAGTTAGATACAACTGAAAATGACTGAACAACAACAACTCTAAAATGTGAAAGGCAGAATAGTATAGGACAAAGAGAACTAGCCTCTCAAAACTTGCTTTTCATGCATGCTGGGTATATGACCTTTAGCAAGTGACCTAACTTCTCCATCTTCTAGGCAGCCTTCTACAAATATAAGTCACAAAGAAAGTGTTAACCTGCATTGTCAGAAGAAGTTTCTGTAACCAAGAGCTTCCTATACCACTGAGGGCTAATCATATCAATGAAAACTTTAAATGTTTTACAATCTTTACTCTAAAAACAAGATTTTAAATTTAATGGTAAAAGAGTTGAAATATAAAAGCAGTTTTGATGGATGAAGAAGACTTTAGCATATAGTTGGATAGAGTGTCCTTGTAATTAATCTGATAAACAATTGATTGTTATATAATATGTTGTACGTATATTTTAGATAGCTACTGAAGTTAAATAATGATTTAAATCCAATATTGAACCAAAGGTGATGGATAGGTTTGATTGCATTTAAGTAATTGTGCAGTCATACCCCAGTGATCCCAAGCTGCTTTCTGACACAAAGCTCTATACCAAGTAATTATTATTAATGATGATGATGATTATTGGCTATTAATGCCAATATTCTCCTGACGATACTATGACTGCCAATCATTTGACACCATGATCTTCCAAGAATTAGAATTATTATTGATCCAAATAGAGAGAAGCATAGGAGATGTGAAGTCAACAAATTAAGTCAACAGGCATTTGTTAATAATAAACTTATGAAGAAAAGAAAAAAAAAGCAGTTCCTGCTCTCAAGGAGCTAGCTCACATTCTAATGGGAGAGAAATCATGAAAACAACTATGTGTAAATAAGATTCGTGTGGGATAAATTGGAGATAATCACAGAGAGAGGGCACTAACATTAAGGGGAAACCTATACGAAATGCTTCTTATAGAAGGTGATATTTTTGCCAGGATTTCAAGGAAGTCAAGGAAGATAGGAGTCAGAAATAAGGAATGGTGAGGGGAGAGAAGAGAATAAGCATTTACATAGTGCCTACTATTTGCCAGGCACTGTGCTAAGAGCTTTGGAAATATCTCATTTCATCCTCAACTAGCCTTCAAGTTTGGTACTGTTATTAACCCCACTTTACAGTTGAGGAAACTGAGTCAAGCAGAGGTTAAATGACTTGCTTAGGGTCATACAGCTAGTAAGGGGTTTTGGCCAGATTTGAACTTAAGTCTTCCTTACCCCAGGCACAGAGCTGTATCCATTGTGCTACCTAGCTACATAGGGAGAAAATGTGCTTCTGGTGTTGGAGAAATAACAAAGAGGCCACTGTCACTAGATCAGAGTATGTGGAAAGGAGAGTAAATTGTTATAAAGGGCTCTAATTTCCTAATAGAGGATTTTATATTAATTCTTCAAGTTCATAGGGAGCTGCTGGAGTTTATTGAGTGTGTTCTAAGTGCGGGACGTAGGGAAGAACATGGCAGGCGTGTGACATGGCCATATCTGTGCTTAAAGATCAGTTTGGCAGACAAAAGAAAGATGGACTAAAGTGGGAGAGACTTAAGGCAGGGAGAACAACCTAGGACTATCACAATAGCTTGGGCTTAAAATAATGAGGGATTGCACCAAGGTAGTAACAGTGTCAGGGGAGAGAATGAGGCACATGTCAGAGATGTGAAGGTAGAATCAGCAGTTCTTGGCAACTGATTGGATATAGGGAAATGGTGAGAGAGTGGAAATGTGGAAGATGACACCAAGGTTGTGAATAGGAATAATAGGAGTAACAGGAAAGTTAGGAAGAAGGGAGGGTTTGAAGGACCAAGACAATGAGTTCAATTTCAGATATATTGAATGTAAGATGTCTGGGTGGCATCTAGTTTAAGATGTTCAATAGGCAATTGAAGATGTAAGAGAGGAAGGTAGGAAAGAAATTAGCCTTGGATAAATAGATATGAAAATCTTCAACATACGGTTCATCATTTAATCTACAGGAGCTAATAACATCAGCAAGTGAAGCAGTTTAGAGGGTAAAATGAGGATAGCCAGGAAAGAACTTTAGTGTGAAGAGACTTTAGAGGTTGTATGCATGTGAAGTTAATATCTGCTGTGAGGTGTGAGGATGCTTGCTCACATTGACAAAGGAAGGCCAGTGATTGCTTTCACTGCCCTATCAATACAGAAATTGATGCTACAATAGTGTCATTCAAGGGTGGGACTATTGTGGTTTGTACCTCTGGAGAAGCAGTCATAGCAAAACCAATAGGCTGCTTTTGCTGTTATGCCACCCAAGAAGTCACAATTTCTAACTAATGGAATTGCTTCTCAAACTTTGGACAATTCCAGAGTGGTAGGTGAGGGGTGAGCAGATTTCAGAGTGCTGGCAAGACTCTTGAATCTGGGGCTTTGAAACATCCCCCACTGATAATCAGTGGAGACTGAGGGCAATAGTCATGCATCTTGACTTCTAACTAAATGATGATGTCACCACAGAAGGGAAAGTTCATAGGAGATTACATGAGTAGTGGTTCCAGGGATGGGAATGAAGACAGAAGATAGAACAAGGCTTTTAGGAAAAGACAACAGACTTAGTTTGGGGCAAGTTGAGTTTGGTGTGCCAGCAGAACATATAGGATGTTGTATAGGTAGTTTGTGGATGCGTGTCTAGAACCTCAAATAGAAATCAGAGCTGGGATTTGAGAGTTGTTTGAGGAGAGGCAAACATTGAAATCAAAGAACTTTTGAGTGTACCACTGCTAGGTGTATTTCCAGAGATAATTAGGGCAAAAGGAAAAGAACCTATGTGTCCTAAAATGTTTGTAGCAGCTCTGTTTTTGGTGGCAAAGAACTGGAAATTGCAGAGATGCCTATCAATTGGGGAATGGCTGAACAAGTTGTGGTATATGATTGTGATGGAATATTACTGTGCTATAAGAAATGAGGAGCTCAATGATTTTTAGAAAAAACGTGAAAATATTTGCATGAAATAACAAAGAGCAAAATGAACAGCACCAAGAGAAAATTGTATATAGTAACAGAAATATTGTTTTAAGAAAGACTTTGAGCAAGTGAGTTATTTTGACTATTATAAGTACCCAAATTAACTATAAAGGACATATGAAGAAAGACACTATCTGTATCCAGAGAAAGAACTGATAAATAGAAGTATGATAGAATAATTTTATATATATATACATATCAATCTATATCATCTATCTATCTATCTATCTATCTATCTGTACCTATTTATGTCTGGTGGTGGCCATCTGTAGGGCAGGATGGGGCAAAGAAGAAAAATAGAAGGAAAAAAAGAAATTTACATTATCATTTTGTTGTACATTCAAAAGGAATAGCAAGTTGTGCATAATAGATTTGCAGTTTCTTGTGCAATCATCTTCTTTATTATACTGTTATATCAAATATTACAAAGAGCAAGGAAAATGAGGGTGTTAAAAGGAAGGGGTAATTAATTGGCGAAAGCAATATATCTAGTCATTAATATGGATTTAGGACATTAAATGGAGAAAACTATTGAACAATGTGTGCATTAGTTCACGTTTCATTGAATTTTGGAAGTGGAAGGTGCCTGTTGGCCTTTACCTTTACCTTTTCAAATTCCTATCTCGTTCGATGGCTCAGTTCAGGTGCCACCCTGCTGCAGGATGCCCTGGAAATTACTTGTATATTTACTTTGCAAAAATGTGTTATTTATTTCTCTGTATATATTGTAGGGGCCCCTTTCTGCCTTCTTCTTAGCTCCCTTTTATGTGTTATATTTCCAGATGAAAATATGACTTTTTATTTCTATCTCTATCTCTAGAATACAATGACATGGTAGGTGCTTAATAAATGCTTATTGAATTAAATGCCATTGAACTTCCTCATTTTGCAGATAAGGATAATGGACTCAGAATCATTAGTTGGCCAAATCACTACTGCTAGAGAAGACAAGTTGAATTAGTTGCCTTGCCGACAGTGTCACAAAAAGGACAGCATGTTGCCATTGGGTAACTAAGCAACAGCTGGGAGATGCAGAGATGAGGCTTGGGATTGAGTCTGAGAGAATTCATTTAAGCTAGATTTAAATGATGCCTGAAATACAAGTTGATTGACTCAAACCAATTCATTGGATTATTTATTTAATATTATCTGCATACATTGACATATTTTTTTTCTCCCTTCATTTTTTAGCTACCTCAAGGAAGAAGAGCTTGGTGGACATTTAATCATCTTGTGTACTAAGTGGTCATGTGTAATACAGCAACACATAGCCCCTTGGCTACACTGACTATATACCATGTTGGCTGCCTGCAACATTTTAATAAGGCCATGATGATTAATAATAACAATCATATGAAATATTGTTTTATCCCCTCAATAACCTTAGTGAACAGGTGCCTTTACTATCCCAGTTTTACAGATGTGGAAATTGAGGTTGAGTGACTTATCTAGGGTTGCATAACTAGTAAGTGTCTGAGATTGGATTTGGTCTCGGGATTTCCTGACTCTAGGTCTGGCAGTCTTTTCACTGCACCACCTAACGTCTATATGATTGGAAGCTTGAAAATGGTAAGTGAAGGGACAATAATGAAAATGCTAAACAGAAGGAATATTCTCATCATTCAGTTGTTATAGCTACTCTGTTCTCATGTTACTCAAGATCCTATTACTCCTGGCTTTCCTCCTGACTCTCTGATCTTTCACATCTCAGTACCAGTGGCCATTCACCTTGATGAGATCTCCATTACTAGAGCCTCTTCCTCCAATTGGAGAGTTCCTATCTGGAGCTGCCATTGGGGTAACTTCCTAGGACATTTGTCACTTCTCCTGCTCAGTTTCCTTCTCCCTCTCTGCTTTGCAACTTCTTTTTCATTCACTTTTATAGTTGTTTTTCCTTTGGGAAAATGTAAGCTCTTTGAGAGTAAGGATTATCTTTTTTTGCTTGTGTTTTTATTCCTAGTGCTTATTTACTGCAATGCCTGGAATGTGATAACCACTTAATAAATGATCTATCTATCCATCTATCTATCTATCTATCTATCTATCTATCCTCAGTGTGCCTTTTTAAAATTTTTTTTATTTTTTATTTTTTTATTTTAAATTTATTTATTTAATATATTTAGTTTTCAGCATTGATTTTCACAAGAGTTTGAATTGCAAATTTTCTCCCCATTTCTACCCTCCCCCCCACTCCAAGATGGTGTATATTCTGGTTGCCCTGTTCCCCAGTCAGCCCTCCCCTCTGTCACCCCACTCCCCTCCCATCCCCTTTTCCCTTCCTTTCTTGTAAGGCAAGATAAATTTCTATGCCCCATTGCCTGTGTATCTTATTTTCTAGTTGTATGCAAAAACTGTTTTTTTTTGTTTTGGAACATCTGTTTTTAAAACTTTGAGTTCCAAATTCTCTCCCCTCTTCCCTTCCCACCCACCCCTCCTGAGAAGTCAAGCAATTCAACATAGGCCACATGCATATCATTATGTATAACCCTTCCACAATACTCATGTTGTGAAAGACTAACTATATTTTGCTCCTTCCCAATCCATCCCCCTTTATTGAATTTTCTCCCTTGACCCTGTCCCCTTTCCAAAGTTTTTGTTTTTGATTACCTCCACCCCCATCTGCCCTCCCCTCCATCACCCCCCCTTTTTTATCTTCTTCTTTCTTCTTTCCTGTGGGGTAAGATACCCAATTGAGTATGGCCCTCCTCAGGCCAAATTTGATGAGAGCAAGATTCACTCACTCCCCCCTCACCTGCCCTCTCCCCTCCTCCCACAGAACTGCTTCCTCTTGCCACCTTTATGCGAGATAATCCACCCCATTCTATCTCTCCCTATCTCCCTCTCTCAATATATTCCTCTCTCATCCCTTAATTTGATTTTATTTCTTTTAGATATCTTCCTTTCATCTTCAACTCACCCTGTGTCCGCTCTCTCTCTCTCTCTCTCTCTCTCTCTTTATATATATATATATGAATGTGTATGTATGTATATATGTATGTGTATATATATGTGTGTGTGTGTGTGTGTGTGTGTGACACACACACACACACACACACACATATATATTCCCTTCAGATACCCTAATACTGAGGTCTCATGAATTACACACATCATCTTTCCATGTAGGAATGTAAACAAAACAGTTCAACTTTAGTAATTCCCTTGCAACTTCTTTTTCTTGTTCTTTTTCTTGATTACCTTTTCATGCTTCTCTTGATTTTGTGTTTGAAAGTCAAATTTTCTATTCAGCTCTGGCCTTTTCACTGAGAAAGCTTGAAAGTCCTCTATTTTATTGAAAGTTCATATTTTGCCTTGGAGTATGATACTCAGTTTTACTGGGTAGGTGATTCTAGGTTTTAATCCTAGCTCCATTGACCTCCGGAATATCGTATTCCAAGCCCTTCGATCTCTTAATGTAGAAGCTGCCAGATCTTGTGTTATTCTGATTGGGTTTCCACAATACTCAAATTGTTTCTTTCTGGCTGCTTGCAGTATTTTCTCCTTTTATCTGGGAGCTCTGGAATTTGGTGACAATATTCCTAGGAGATTTCTTTTTGGGATCTATTTGAGGAAGCATTCAATGGATTCTTTCAATTTCTATTTTGCCCTGTGGCTCTAGAATATCAGGGAAGTTCTCCTTGATAATTTCTTGAAAGATAATATCTAGGCTCTTTTTTTGATCATAGCTTTCAGGTAGTCCAATAATTTTTAAATTAACTCTCCTGGTTCTATTTTCCCGGTCAGTGGTTTTTCCAATGAGATATTTCACGTTGTCTTCCATTTTTTCATTCCTTTGGTTCTGTTTTATAATATCTTGATTTCTCATCAAGTCACTAGCTTCCACTTGCTCCAATCTAACTTTTAAGGTAGTATTTTCTTCAGTGGTCCATTGGACCTCCTTTTCCATTAGGCTATTTCTGCCTTTCAAGGCATTCTTCTCCTCAATGACTTTTTGGAGCTCTTTTGCCATTTGAGTTAGTCTATTTTTTAAGGTGTTGTTTTCTTCAATGTATTTTTCAGCAGTTTTTGGGTCTCCTTTAGCAAGTCATTGACTTGTTTTTCATGGTTTTCTTGCATCCTTCTCATTTCTCTTCCCAATTTTTCCTCTACTTCTCTAACTTGTTTTTCCAAATCCTTTTTGAGCTCTTCCATGGCCTGTGACCAGTTCATATTTTTCTTGGAGGCTTTTGGTGTAGGCTCTTGCACTTTGTTGACTTCTTCTGTCTGTATGTTTTGGTCTTCTTTGTCACCAAGGAAAGAATCCAAAGTCTGAGACTGAATCTGTATGAGTTTTTGCTGCCTGGCCATATTCCCAACCAACTAACTTGACCCTTGAGTTTTTCAGTGGGGTATGACTGCTTGTAGACTAAAGAGTTCTATGTTCCACGTTTGGGGGGGTGCGCCAGCTCTGCCACACCAGCACTCCTCCTTCCCCAAGAACCCACTACCTGGACTGGGCTTAGATCTTCAGCAGGCTGTGCACTCCTGCTGTAATCCACCACTTAATTTCTCCCACCAGGTGGGCCTGGGGCTGGAAGCAACTGGAGCTGTAGCTGCCCCACCTCCGCTGCCCCGGGGGCGGTGGCCGAACCACGAACTCCTTCCACTCCCGCAGCTTTTCCCACTAACCTTCTCCTCTGTCTTTGGTGTTTGTGGGTTGAGAAGTCTGGTAAGTGCCGCAGCTCACTGATTCAGGGTGCTAGGTCCCGCTCCACGTGGCTCCTGGTCTGGTTGGTCCAAGCCGCTCACGCTGGGCTCTGCTCCACTCTGCTCCCAGCTCCCAACTCTCAGCTCCGTGTGGGATAGACCTCACCCAGAGACCATCCAGGCTGTCCTGGGCTGGAGCCCTGCTTCCCTCTGATGTGGGTTCTGCAGCTCTAGAATTGTTTCAGAGCCATTTTTTATAGGTTTTTGGAGGGACTCGGTAGGGAGGTCATGCTAGTCCCTGCTTTCCAGCCACCATCTTGGCTCCGCCCCACCTCAGTGTGCCTTTTACATGATCTTTGGGACCACTCAGTAGCATAGTAGACAAATTGACAGTCTTGAGTCAGCAAGACCTGGGTTCAAATACAGCCTCAGACACTTACTAGCTGTGTGACCCCGTGCAAGTCACTTAACCCTAATTGCCTTAGTTTCCTCATTTTTAAATAAACTGGAGAAGGAAAAGCTAAAGCACTCCAGCTTCTCTGCCAAGAAAACCCCACATGGGATCTTGACTGAAATAACTGAACAACAACAAATCCATGATCCTATTGGGGAAGGAACAAACCCTGCCCATCGTCTACTACTTTTGCCCCTAGCCTTCCTTCTCCAATGAACGGTCCCCGCAAGTTTTCCCCTTCTACTTACCATACTGAGTAATAATGCTTGGGTTCTCAGCTTATCTTCTCCACAGAATTTCACAAATCTACTTTCCCACTGGGAAAAAAATCTCAATCTGTCCCTGCAGTCCTCTTGAGGTTATTCTCATTTTAACCTCATACCTCACTGCCTGGTGTTAAGTTGTATAATCAACTACTAAAAGTGCTGACAGGAATAATCCTTCCAACTTTGGAGAAACTCCAAATGCTTACCAGCATTTTAGCAGGGCTTCTCTGCATGCTAATCTTTCCCAGAAGTTTCGTTACCGGTTCCCATCCTTCTCTTTGCTAGTTGAGACCTCATATGGCTTCCCTTTCAATATAGTGCTTCCTTACATGAGCCTCTAATGGAATCACAAACAATCGAGCCTGCGTGGGAGCTAAAAGGCATGAGGGTGGTGGTGGGGGTTTAGGGAGGCAGAACCCACTCTTACAGTAGGTCATAGGATAAAGCACTTCTGAAAAGGCTTTAGCTTTCTTACATATTCCAGGCAGCCAGCATTGGTGGCTGTAACAGCTGCCTAGGACAATCCATCTTCAGAGGAATACTCTTACCAGTATGAACAACCTTACTGGGGTTTTCTTTCTACCCTTCAAACAAAACATACTTGACAGAATCAATTTATCCTGCATGTAGAATTCATTTCATATCATTTATTGACACTGTTATTTTGGAATAGAGATGGTTTCTTCAAAGGAGACAGGGCAGAAGAATGAGATAAGAGATGGGAAACATGGGATGGATTAAACCTATTGTTAATAATAAAACGATGGATTATACTGTCTGAAAGAACATGGAATGATAAATAACTCATATATTAAGTAGCATGTGCTCAACAGAAACCCAAAGCTGTCAACCACTATGTTTCTTAGGCTCACTAGTTAGCATGTTGCTTCAGTTTCAACTTTGTCAGAGCACAGTCAAAATGCACCAAAGATGAATTGTGAACTGCTGATAGGATTTCTCAGTGTGGCCTAGCACCCTAATGGAGGTGTTCCCATGTCAAACTACGCAATTCTTAGAAGGTCGCTGCAATAAAATCCTACGGATGAAAGTAGGACCAGACATAGGCAAGTGGAATTCAGAACCACTTAAGTGGGAGAGTCTGAGGGGTATCAGGGAGCAGCCCTTGATACACAAGGGATAAAGTACTTATGTGCCCTAGGGAAGCAATGAAAACAGTACCTTCTACATTTGGAAATAACCACAGAAGGTGTTTTGAATCTTCACAATAACCTATGAGCCTTGAATTATCAAGCAGTGTACTCTGCAAGGTAGACTTTTATTAATATGTGATTATATATATGTAATATGTAATTTGTAATATATATAATATATAAACTATATATAATATTAAATATAAACACATATGTGTCTGTATATATGTATATATACATATATATGCATAACTGTGTGTGCATATAGATATAGATTTAGTGTGTGTATGTGTGTGTACATACACATGCAATGATAGGCTGTGTAGTCCAGTGGATAGAGACCCTGTGAATCAGAAAGACATGGGTTCAAGTCCTACCTTTGATACATACTGGCTTCATGAACCTGGGTAAGATAAAGTCTCAGTGCCCTAGGTAATACCTTAAGACTATAAATTGTAGGTGTTGCTGTCCAATTGTCTCAGTCATGTTTGACTCTGTGATCCCATTTAGGGTTTTCTTGGCAAAGATACTGGAGTGGTTTGCCATTTCCTTCTTTAGCTCATTTTACAGATGAGGAAACTGAGGCAAGTAGGGTTAAGTGAGAAGGTTTCAACCTGCATTGGCAGGGGGAGTTTCTTCACTCAGTAGTTTCCTAGACAAATTAAATCACAGCTCCAGTACCCATAAAAACAGATAATAGAAGGCATATTAGAGAGTTGACCTCTGAATCAGGGAGACCTGGTTTTAAATTCAGGCTCTGATAAATACTGCCATTGTGACTCTGGGCACTTAAGTTAACCTCCCAATGCTCCAGGGGGCTGACTATAATTTTAGAAACAGTTTCTTATCTGCATTGGTAGGAGCTTTATCACATAGAATGACTTATCTTAATGAAATAATAGGTTCAACAAAAACAAATAAATGTGTTTAATAATGAATTACCAAAAAAATTTAAAAATTAAAAAAATTAAAAATTAATGAATTATGAATAATGACTAACTAATATGTTTTTTTTAAAAAGTATGCCTCATTCTGTTCCCCGGTGTGTTGTACCACAGGTAACATCCTAGTTTACCTAAATCTAATCCAGACTTTTCAGGAAAGGTACAATGTGAACAAATAGACTAAAACTTTTTAAGCTGGGTGATTCTACCCACTGGCATAGAGTTGAAATTTCTTTTATAAAACTAGATCTCTTTAACTTAAGGTTAACTTCAAATTCAAATGTATCTGGGAATGGATTACACTTCAAGCTGTTATCAGTCCTTGATATCTTCTTGGAGTAAAGAAGCCCGGAGACTTATGAAGGTGGGGAAGATAGGTTAGGAGCGGTGGTGAACAGTGCCCTAGAAGAAGGGGAAGAGGTCCAAAAGAGTGAGGCTAGTGGATCTGACTGCCTCACACATTTGCACAATCTCTCATAGAGATTGAAAAGAGGCATTTATCAGGTAAATAAACAAAGCATTTTCCTTTTCTATGAAGGGACAAGAAAAATAAACATGTAGTGGATATTCTTTGTATATGCTCCATTTTTAAATCTCTTGGGCTTCACTTCCCAAGAAATTTATGTTTTATGTATACTATCTCCTTTCCTCTTTCCTTGTGTGAATATATATGGACTATAATATAGGACAAGAAAAGGACAGGAGGAGGCAGCTGTCATTGATTGATATGTCAGTCTGTTTTGTTCATTTAATTATTCATTTGTCAATTTATTTATTTACCAATTGATTGATTTTTACTGATAACTAACTTCACCTCTAGATCTGTAAATATCACAAGGAGAAAGAAGGCTCCCAGCATCCTCCCATCTAGCTTACTGCATCATGAAGATAACCCTGGTTTCTCAAAGCCTAGGCCAGCACACCCCAATCTTTGATCAGTTCTACCATGTTGGAAAGGCTTTATCTGTGGTTCCAATTATAGACTGGAGCTATGTATGTTTTCTGAAGACTAGGATAACTAAATAAGAAGAAACTTATCACCAGTAAACTGGCTACTTAGTGAAAAATGCTATGGTCATAGAGGAACATGGAAGAAATGAACAAACTACAATACTTTCTTCTGTCTCATGTAGTCCTGTTCTATATAATGTAGTGATGGTAGAAGAGTGGTAAAAATATTAAAAAAAAGATTGAGTATAGAAGGTTAAGAATGTTTAGTGTTTAGATGTTCTACAGACATTAACATAACTGTTGTCCAATGACCTGAATCATGTCAGCTGTCATTTTCGCACTCACTACAGAGAAACCCTGAAGAAACAAGGAAGCTACAGCTAAATGGAAGGATTGTTCACAGATTTTCTTTGGAGAAACAAAGCAAAGCAGTTCTGGAGTCAGGAAGACTTTAGTTCAAATCCTGCCTCTGGTAGTTACCAGCTTTATTACTCTGGGAAAGTCATATATCCTTTGTCTGCCTCAGTTTTCTCATCTGTAAAATGAAAGATTTGGACTTGATGACCTCTAATGTCCCTTCCAGGCTATAACCCTATAATCTATGATCCTATAAAATAAAGAAGTGGAATTGGTATAATCATGTGTCCAGTGGCAGCAACAGACATCTTTTCATGGGATACTTGGTTGCCTTGCATTGCAGTGCTCATCATAACCATCTGCAAAAAGATTATCATTAAGATATTTGTTATGCTTGTACCAATATACATTGCAGAGGTTGAAGAAGTGGAAAAATTATGCAAAGAGCTCAGTAGCACCTCCCTAATTAAATAAATACATATTTTAATCCTTGGTGGTCATAGATGAGGAGTATAAAAATATATTTTGGTTAAGATAGTCTTAGAGCAAGAAATGAGAGGGCCCAAAGATTTGTGAATACTTTCTTCAAGAAGAGAATTGATGAGCACTGAATAACATCACACACAGAGAATGAAAATTGGTTATATTCTAACTGACAAGCATTGACTCTATGAATGTTGTTAATTTCTCAATCAACTATCTCTGTATTCCATCTTTCTATGACAAAGATACAAAATCAATGGCAAATTAAAAAAATGAATAAAAATGATAAGAAAACATGGCACACAAAGCCAATTCCAACTTGTACAAATTAGATAGACTGTTGATTCTGAAAAATGGGAAAATGATAAAAGAACTGATATCAGTACCAACTATCAGCACATTATGAGGAAGTTTAATCAATGTAATTAAATTACAATAATGAGGAGAATCAAAAGAACCTACAAAGCACTTGTATCAACAAACACTTATTATAATTGCCAAGAAGAGAGACATGACATCCAAGGCTAAAGTTTAGAATAAAACTTGTTTGTAAACTCTGAAGAAGCAGAATTAGGGAAGTTAAAGAACATGTTTTTTAAATTGGACATGTGATTTCATTGTTATAGGAAGATCCCAATGAAGAAATTGAGAGTCTACCTGCCAAGACAAACCTATAGATTATATGAACATAGATATAAAACACTTGACAGAAATAGAGATATAAACAATAGAAAAAATATTAACTTCTTATGGGTAAGCTGAGCTAATACAATAACAATGACAGTTCTACTTCATTTACTTGTTCTGTACCATACCAATCAAACTACCAAAGAATTATTTCATAGAGCTATAAAATATAGTAACAAAATTCATCTGGAAAAACAAAAGGTCAAGAATATCAAGTGATTTGATGGAAAAAAGATGTGAAGGAAGGTGGGCTAGTAGTTCCAGATTTCAAACTATATTACTAAGTGGTAATCATCATAACAATCTGTTACCTGCTAAGAAGTAGAGTGGTGGATAAGTGGAATAGATTAAGTACACAGTTGTTGTTGTTGTGGTTCAGCTGGTTCAGTCATGTCTGACTCTTTACGACCCCATTTGGGGTTTTCTTACAAAAATACTGGAGTTGTTTGTCATTTCCTTCTCCAGTTTACTTTACAGATGAGGAAACTGAGCCAAAGAGGGTTAGGTGATTTGCTCAAGGTCACACAGCTATATCTGAGGCCTAATTTGAACTCAAATCTTCCTGACTCCAGGCCAGGTCTCTGTCCACTGCATCACATAGTCCCCTTAGGTACACAAGATGTGATAGTAAATGACTATAGTAGTCTAGTGTTTGATAAATTCAAAACAAAGCTTTTGGGGTAAACACTCACCATTTGAAAAAAATTGCTGATAAAACTGGAAATCAGTTTGGCAAAAACTAGGCACAGATAAATATCTCATAACATATACCAAGATATGGTCAAAAAGATTAAATGTTTTAGACATAAAGGGTCATATCATAAGTAAATTAGGGAAGCATGGAAAAATTTACCTGCTAGACCTATGGATCAGAGAAGAGTTTATGACCAAACAAAAAACAGAGAGCATCACAGGATAGAAAATGGATAATTTTGATTACATAAAATTAAAAAAAAACTTTTGCAGAAATAAAATGAATTCAGCCAAAATTAGAAGGAAAATAGGAAACTGGGAAAAAATTTCATAGCAAATTTTTCTGATAAGGGCCTCATTTCTCAAATACATAAGGAACTGAGCCAAATTTATAAAAATGAGTCATTCTTCAGATTATAAATGGTCAAAGAATAAGAACAAACAGTTTTCAGTTTCCAGTTCTCTGCTATCAATAGTCACATAAAAAATGCTCTAATCACTACTGATTAGAAAAATGGAAATTAAAACAACTCTGAAATACCACCTTACAACTATCATATTGGCTAAGATCACAGAAAAGGAAAATGACAAATGCTAGATGGGATATTGGAAAAATTGGGAAACTAACGCACATGTTGGTGGAGTTGTGAACTAGTTCATTCTGGAGAACAATTTTGAACTAGGCTCAAAGGGTTATAAAACTATGCATATCCTTTAATCCAGCAGTACCACTACTATGTCTGTGTCCTAAAGAGATAAAATAAAATGGAAAAGGATGTATTTTTACCAAAAACAAATGTCTATCAACTCTTTTTGTGTTGGCAAAGAATTGGAAATTGAATGGCTTAACAAGTTGTGGTATATGATTGTGATGGAATATTATTACGCTATAGGAAACAATGAGCAGGGTGGATTCAGAAGAAAAAAAAACTGGAAAGAGTTATGTGAACTCATGAAAAGTGAAGTGGGCAGAACCAGTAGAACATTGTATAGAATAATGGCAATATTGTAAGGATGATGAACTGTGAAAGACTTAGCTACTCTGATCATGGCAACGATCCAAGACAATTCCAAAAGACCCATGACAAAAAATGCTATCCACTTCCAGAAAGAGAACTGATGAACTCTGAATGCAATTTTTGTTTTATTTGTTTGTGTTTTCTTTTTCAATACAGCTAATAAAGAAATACATTTTGCATGACTTTATATGTATAATTGATAGAAAATTGCCTGCCTTTTCAAGGAGGGACACAGGAGGGAGGAAGAGAATTTGGAACTAAACATTTAAAAAAATGATTGTTGAAATTTTTTTACATGTAATTGGGAAATATTTAACAAAATAATACTTTTTAAAAAGAATTTGGAGATGTTATTTCATTGGAATAGGGAAATCCCAACGAAGACACTCCCTATTCCCATACAAATATGTATTGACCTTGCAACTTATAGTATTTGAGAGTTGCCTTTGTAAGCTCTCCACTCTGTGAACATGATCATCTCATAAATAGCTAGAAGCAGTGGAGAGAAAATCCCATATACAAAAAGCTTGGCAAAAACCATTAAAATTTATCCCATGAACATATCATAATCATCTAAGTTTCCTTGAAAAAATTGAACTATAGATGTAACTGTGTTCAACAACCCTCTATTTACTAATCAGAGGCATAAAAAGGTGTCAAATATATGAAAGCTATTTGCTATAGTCTTGGAGGATTTTCAGCCTAGAATCTAAGTGGAAGAAGAATTCCCTATTTAAAATAAGATCCTCCAACTGTTCTTGTTTGCAAATGCCATTCTGGATTTTTGCTTCAAGCCATAGAACATTACAGCATATCTTAAATGAGATCCATAATCACTCAAAAAAGTTTAGCTCAATTATCCATGCTGTGAAAACCAAGTGCATGAATATTATCTCTTTTTCCAGAATGTGATAAGAAATTGACTGCACAACCATTATTTCTGGCCCTTAAAGACATGTATCTTGAGCAGATACTTTGGAGGGACAACAAATTAAGTCCAGAATTAAATCGGAAGAGGAGAAAGAGCTTGAATGCCTTTGGGAAATTGCACAGGGGTTTCAATGTCCTCAAGCTTCTCCTCATGAAAAAGGACCTTCAATATTTTTCCTATGATACTATGATTCTGAATTGTGGCATACCACAGTCTTCAAAGAATTTAAGTTGATCTCTTAAAAAACCATGGAGAAATGAATGGTAGAGATAGGCAGGCTCCAAAATATTATAAATGAAAAAAGATATAACTAGAGAACATGATGAATTAGTTATGTGACAATAGTGAGAGATAACCAATGGGCAGCCTAGCTGTTCCATTATTATACATTCATTATCAAGACATATAGACATTGGGTAAAAATATGATGAAGGGTTATAGGACAGGTATTGACATGCTTGACAAAGGATGTATATTGTGATCAGTACCATAGCAAGAAATACCATAATAATGAGAACAATGATTCAATTAAGTATTGAAAAAACCCTGAAAAAAAGCAACTACAGTACTTTTCCAGCATCTTCTTCCCAACTTGGGCAGCAACAGCAATAATACCAACACAATCAACAGGACTGAACCTCCCTACCATGCCGCCCTTCCATTCTCTCTTCCTCTTAGTCATGCTCTGGATTCTATGTCTTCATAGGCTTTGCTTGCTCATGCTTTAAGGTACTTGGTGCATAAACAGTGTCAGAGACTAACAGAAGGTCTCTTCCCATCCTTGGTTCCAGATTCTTCCAGCTTTGTTCTTTTTCTTTTAATATAGTGATAACATCCTCTTTGGATACATCTGAGACATGGTCAGGCACTCTTTACAAGAGTACCTTGCTCACATATTGCCTTTCATGAGATTTCTGGTTTCCTTCTCCTTCAGAAGTAGGGAGATGGGGGACTGTCTTTTCCCTGAGTAGTCACAGCCTCTCATAGTCCTTGAATCAGAAGACTTTGATGATTTCTGTCCTTTCTTATAAGCATACAATTAAGCCTTTGTAATGGTAAGACAGGTGAGACTTTTTTTTTTTTTACTGTTTTCTCTTTTGGAATGCTAAGCCAAGCAAGTGCCTCTGCCTTTATTTGAAATCAAGAGTCATTGATTGGAAACAATGTAGATGATGTGGTGCTAGTGATTAAAGATCTTTCCCACACCTCTTTTACTAAGTAGGTGCTGAGCCCCCAGGGCCCTGAACAGGGTATATGAGCTCTGAGTTTGGCATTGTACTTTTGGGGGTACACTCATTGCAAGAGTGTTGGTGATTTGGCCAGATGAGACTCTGGGTAGCCATAGGAGTCCCCTTGGCTTTGAAAACCCAGATATTGGTGCCTCTCTCTCTGGTAACTATGTAGGTAATGTTCTGGTCAAACAGCTAGAGTCCTGTCTGTTGATTTCTGTGTCTTATTTGTTCTGTTTATATAATTTCTGCTTGTAACTTCTGTTTGTGTGTTCCCTGAAGTTCAGACTTTTCTCCCCTGGACTAAGTTAATGGTATATGTATGTTTAATTAAAGTGAGATTGTTAACCCCTTAAAATTGTTTTCCTTAGAAAAGTAGATCAAAGAACCCGTGCTAGCAGCCCTCCTGTGTGCTCTTGTTGTTGGTCTTTCACCTCCACAGCAGCTGCTAGCAACTTGTTACAGCTGTACTCTAACTTCTTGGGTAAAGATGGTTAAAGTATGCTTAGTAAATCATGTGGTCTCACAAAGTTGGTTGTCTGCATAATAATATGAATATAAAGTGTTGTGATAGAGAAGTGGATTCCTGGAAATATAGAATGGTTCTCTGAATTCTCAGATATTATTTTATAGTATTTTCTCCCCATAAACCAAAGCAATAATTTTCTGTAATAATCGTAGAATTCAGAATCTATGTCAATAAAGGTTCTTTCTTTCCCAGCCCTTTTCTAGTCTGAGGTTTGGCAGGTTTGGGTGACTTGTGCATGGGTATAGAGAACTGTTTAGTTAATTAATAAATATGAAACTGTTTCATATAGGACTACAGAAAACAGGACTTTAGCCTGGTGCAAGCTGTTATTGTATCTATGATAACTCAAATGTCACTTGAGAAAACCCAATGAGTACAACCATCACATTCATATAGTATGAAAGATGAGGAAGAGTACAAATATGGTGGTTCCTCCTTTGCAACCAGAGAGAGTAAATCAATATTAAATACCACATGTTCATTTCCATTTCCTCTCTATTTTCTCTACATATTTAATTTACAAATGTTTGCAAGATGATCTGGCTTAGTTTGAACTCATATCAAGATCACCATATCTTGATTTCTCTTCAAGTGATTTTTTTTACTGTTTTATGAAATGAGATTGACTAATGTTGGAATCAAGATCAAAGAATGGGTCAAACTCATGTTGAAAGTACATGAAGCAAGGATAATGGATGAAGGACAAAAGAAAGAATGACAACTTATTTTGCCTGTTTTTTTTTTCTAAGAGGACTGGAAGGAATTGAACAAAAGTGATTAAAAGCTGAAATGTAAAAATGATAGAGTAGCTAGCTGCCCTCAGAAAGTCTGAATACTTGGCTCAAACTATATCCCAGGTTTATTACTGGCAGATGTGATTACTGAGCTCCTGTTGGCATTGAAAAATTCACTGAAAATGAAAGAAAGGTTCTGTATGCCTGGCAAATGTCATCCTGAAATTCAAAAATGAAAAAACAAACAAATGAATAATAGCATGACATTTAAAATTTATAAACTGATTAGTCAGACTTTAATTCCTTTAAAAATTCTAGAACATATAATTAGGAGTGGTTTAATGGATAGAGTGAAGCCTCGGAAGACTTAGGATCATTTCTTGCCTATGGAATATGCTAGCTATGAGATCATAGGCAATCCACTTAGCCTCTTAGTGTCCCAAACTAATCTCTAAGATTATACATTACAGACAACTTGCTGGTCTACAACAGGAGAGAAAATTTTCACACTGGGACTTCTGTAAGCAAATGAAATCATAGGTGACCCTCCTTCACACATACACACACAAAACAAAAAACAAAAGACATTATAGCCAATGTAATTTTGTTTGGTGGGGTTGGTGCTTGTTTTGTCTAGCACCTTGAAACTCTCTTCTACACAAAAACATTCATGTTGTACAAGGGTAATGTTTGTGAGTTATGACAGACCTTTATTTCTATCCCATATCATATTTTTGGCACAATTTTTGCTATCCTTCCTGTGCCCATGTACATTCCCAATGATGAGACTGAGTAGACAAGGTATATGTATGTGTGCATATGCAAGTGTATAATATGTACAGTTGATATATACACACAAATGTATATATACACATAAACATACATCATATACATGCATGCAAATATCAAAGTATACACATATCTATTTCAATTTAATATATCTTATTTTTTCTCCAATTACATGTTAAAACAATTTTTAACATTTAAAAGAAAAGATTTTAGTTCCAAATTCTATCCATCTCTACCTCCCCTCCCCCTTCCCTGAGATGGTAAGCAATCAGATATAGGTTATACATATGCAATCATGTAAAACATTTCCATATTAGTCATTTTGTGCAAGAAGACTTGAATAAAAGAATGAAAGAAAGAAAGTGAAAATGGCATGCTTCAGTCTGTATTCAAACAATATCAGTTCTTTCTCTGGAGGTGTGTAATAGCAATTTAGTTTTGAAGGTCTTTCTCACCCAT
Organism: Trichosurus vulpecula; assembly: GCF_011100635.1. Taxonomy (NCBI): domain Eukaryota; kingdom Metazoa; phylum Chordata; class Mammalia; order Diprotodontia; family Phalangeridae; genus Trichosurus; species Trichosurus vulpecula. Next base: position 398,990,658 of record NC_050574.1, on the reverse strand, counting down.
TAATAGGCCATGTGACCAGGTTACATCACAGGAAGCCTAAGTCACATGTGGTGGGAGGAACTTACTGAAACAAAAAGGAAGTTGTGTCCAGAAAATGCTGAGAGAGCTGTTATGGTTGTTAATGGCCGCCGTGATAGTTATAGCTGAGGTAAAGAAAGTGGACCTGTCATAGCTGTATTGTGAGTTTTGGGGAAGGCCCCAGCAGGGGTTTAGAGAGGTTTGGGGATGTTGAAGCTACATGCTATGATATTGTGTTTTTAGTTCCTTGCTTTATGATTAAGTGGGCCGACTGGTTGTAGGAGCAGATTGCCTGGTTACGGGATATGGTTCTCTGGTGTCTGAATAAATGTTTTACTTCTTCTACCTTCTATATGGAGAGTCTTTCATACTTTGTGATACAGAACTACATAGGCATATTCATGATTATCAATGATGTTGTGTTTATTGCCTTGCTGTTAAAAGGTGCATAGTATGTTTTGTCATTAGTCCTTTGGGATTGTCTTGGATCATTGAATTCTGGAGAATAGCTGAATCATTCACAATTCTTTATCCTACAATACTGTTGTTACTGTGTACAATGTTCTCCCGGTTCTATTCACTTCACTTTGCATCAGATGTTCATGTAAGTCTTACCAGGTTTTTCTGAAATCTGCCTCATGACAATAATATTCTATCATAATCACCTACCACAATTTGTTTAGTCATTTCCCAATTAATTGGCATCTCTTTGATTTCCAATTCTTAGTCACCTCAAAAAGAGATGCTATAAATATTTTTGTACAAATAGGTCGTTTTCCTTTTTTGATGTTTTTGAGATATAGACCTTGAGGTGGTATTACTGGTCAAAGGGTAGGCACAGTATTATAGCCCTTTGGGCATAGTTCCAAATTGCTCTGCATAGTGGTTGCTTCAGTTCACAGCTCCACCAACAATGCATTAGTGTCCCGGTTTTCCAACATGCCCTCCAATATCCATCATTTTCCTTTTTTGTTACATTAGCCAATCTGATGGGTATATGACACCTCAGAATTTGATAATTTCGCATTTTGATAATTTGCATTTGTCTAGTCAATAATGATTTGAACATTTTTTCATAGGACTATACATAGCTCTGATTTCTTTGAAAACTGCTTGTTCATGTCCTTTGACCATTCAACAATAATATATGTGTGTATACATATAAAGACATACACACTGTAATGGTAAGAAGGGTGGGACTGTTTTTACTGTTTTCTCTTATGGAATGCTAAGGCAATCAAGTACCTTTAATCAGTATTGCCTTTGTTTAAATCAGCAGGTAAAGTGAGTCTTTTGTTTCGGAGTGCTTCTCAGCACTGAGGCAATTGGGTGTCTTTGAGTCTTGTCTTTGTTTGACTCGAGTCATTGATTGGAAACAATGTGTATGATGTGGTGCTAGTGATTAAAGATCTTTCCCACACTCCTTTTGCTAAGAAGGCTCTGAGTCGTCAGGGCATTGAACAGGGTATATGAGCTCTGAGGTTGGCATTTTACTTTTGGGGGCACAGTCATTGGAAGAGTGTTGGTATGGAGACTTTGGGTAGCTGTCAAGGAGCCCCCACTTTGAAAAACCCAGATGTTGGTGCTTCTCTCTCTGGTAACTATAAAAGCAGATCAAAGAACCTGTGCTAGCAGCGCTCCTGTGTTCTTGTTGTTGGTCTTGTTGTTGGTCTTGTTGTTGGTCTTTCACCTCCACAGCAGCTGCCAGCAACATTCGTGTTACACACACACATTTACACACACACACATGTATACACACATTGTATATGAGGGCAAGCAAAGTGGGACCTTTTTTGCTGTTTTTTCTTTTGGAGTGTTTCTCAGCACTAAGGCAATCAAGTGCCTTTGAGTGAGTCTTACCTTTCTTTGTAGGAAGGCCCACACCCTGTTGCTAATTAGGTCACCAGAGGTGTGAAGCCTTTGAGAGGTGTGAAGCCCTCGGTCCCTAAACTGGGTATATATGCTCTGAGATTAGCATTTTATATGGGGCTCACTCATTGGAAGAGTGTTGGTGTGGAAACTCTGGGTAGCCATTAAGGAGCCCCCCGGCTTTGAAAATCCAGATGTTAGTGCTTCTCTCTCTGGTAACAACATATACATAGCTTTGATCAAACAGTTAGAAGCCTCTCTGTTGATTTTTGTAATTGGCTTTGTTTATATTTTCTCTGTTTGTAATTTGTTTGTATTTGCTCTGAAGTTCAGCATGCTCACTATTTCCCCTGAACTGAGTGAATGATATATATATATATGTTTAATTAAAGTGAGACTGTAAACCCTTAAAGTTGCTTTCCTTAGAAAAGCAGATCGAAGAACCTGTGCTAGCAGCTCTCCTGTGTGCTGGTGTTATTGGCCTTACACAGCCACAGCAGTGGCAAACAGCATTGTTGTTACATATACACACTTTGAAAGCTCTTCTTAAGTTCTTTATGAAATTTTTCTACCTTTTCATCTTCTGCATTGGATGCTAGCATATGAGTGACCCCATAATATCTCCAGAATGAAATTTTTTTAAAAATCTGGCACATAAACCTTTCACATTCTGGGTTCGGATGATCTCTCCATGCTTTTTACACATTGATCAGCCTCATTTCTCTACATTTCATCAAAATTGCCCTTCCTATACTTCTTCTTGGAACTCCTAGATCCCTTCAAGGCTTAGTTCCAGTTTCAACTCCTTCAAGAGGTCTTCTGGGATTCCCCCAATTATTGGTGCTCCCCCATAATTGGGTAATTATTTTCTATTTGTTTATTACTGACTTCTCTAGGAACTTGCACTCCCCAAGTAGAATATAGAGTAAGCTCCTTGAGATGAGGCACTGTTTCAATTTTATCCTTATTAAAGGTTCCATTTGTATATGTTTATTCATAAGACTGAAAATAAAAATTAACAAGAGCTATTACTATTGCCTTTGGAGTCATAATAAAGCAAACTCTATATAAAGTCACCTCTTTGAAGAAAATCTACAAAATATTCTTCTATTTGTGAGTGATTCCTTGATGTCTTTTCCTTTCAGTTGTAGCAAGAATGTCAATATGAATATGGTTCAGTTCTTTGATTAGTTTATCAGCTCATCTGACAAATGTCAAATTAATGCAATAATTAAATTAATATTTATAGATAATTTAAGGATTTTGTGATTCCTAGTATGTTCTGTCACTTTTCCTGCTTTTTTGCCACTATCACTGAAGAAATGAAAATGATTTACATAGGTCTGAACAATCTTTTGTCCTTTTTGTACATTTCATGGGTTGACAACACCACTACCCCCAAGAAATGTGACAAGATGGCCAACCTTATAGTGATGAGTTCCTCTACAATAGCTAGATTTGACCAATGGTAGCAGATAATCTATCTCTAGAATCACACTCAAAACTTTACAACTTTAAGAAAACCTTCCTCAACTGGTATGCCAATAGCATAATTTTTTAGAATATGAGGTTACTTCTATTCATTTAAGAAACATTTGGGAAGGACTTTTTAAATAAGATTGTTAATATAGTAAAATAAAAATATGCATTTTAATATATGTCAATACAGAGAAGCAATAAAGCAGAAAAGTAAATTATTTATTTATATTAGATTTTATAATACAATTGATTTTTCTGATCATATTGTGATTAGTCTAATATTAAAATCAATTTGAATTGTCTGAGAAAAAATGACTTTTTGAGATGTGTGTTAGTGTAAGAGGGAAGAAGGCTGGTTGGTTGGTTGGTTGCCCTTCGTTCTCAAAGAGGACCAAAATGACATCACTATGCTTGCGTCAAGATTCAATGTGTCCTACTGTGGCTGATCAGTCCAATATGAGCTTGGAATGTTCTACCACAAGTTGGGCACAAGTAGTTCGTGTGAAAGTTTGGGGTGGATACTCCATACTTGTGCATCCTGCATTTCCTTTGAGCTGTTTCAATTCTGCTTTGTTCATAGAGCACAGCACCTTCTCTTATGTGGGCACATCAGGCTGAGTGGTCCTGTGCCAATGTCTCCCAAGAACTCACACAGGGCAGGAAAGAAGGCTGTAGAAGAAGAAAAGGAGTGGGTTGGCTGTCAGGATTTTGGTGGACAGCAAAGAGGAGTCTAAACCAAGATTACAATTTTTGATAATTCTATAAAACAGATGATCTGGATACAAATAATCAAAAAATGAAGAATTAAGTCTAGAGATCAATTTTTTTCCTCTAGTTTTGTCTTGTTTAGTTTCCTACCGCTTGAATTATGTTATCTAGCAAGTCTTCTCTTGCACATGTTCCAAGAAGATACATTCATACTAGAAATGAATGAAGAGACTCTGCTCCGTCAATGTGTGCAAGAAGAAATTGGATTGTAGGTATCCCTGCTGCTGCAGGTATTCAAAGAGGGATAGATGTGTATTTCTGAGTATTTTAGGACAGGGTATCCCTGCATTGGCTAGAGACTTCTCCATCAACTATACTGTAAGATACTTAAAGGAGTCTCTCTGGTCTACATGGAATTCTATGCATCTAAATTATGCTTGGTCACAATCCACTAAGCTAGAGTAAGGCCATGCTATACTTTCTAGGAAATGAGCCAAGTGAAACTATCCAAATTTGCTTTCTCAGCATATGCAAAAGTAAGAAAACTATTACTTGTTCCCTGCTAAATATACAATATCAATGCTGACTCTTTAATAATGCAAACCAGTTTGTAGGAACAAGTCCTGCAAGTCAGGTGAAAAAAAAAGACAAAACCACAGAGGACTTTTCAAGATTGTCTTTAAGATAAGAATAGAATATGTGTTCCATGAACATTTATTCTGTATTCTGTTTACTAAATAGGAAAGAAAAAATATTTTCAAGTGAAAAATATCAGAGTTTAACTCAAATAGTTTCAGTTTGTGTTAAGCCACTTATGGCAGAAGAAATTAATAAGTTACTTATCAATTGGCTGAAAGTCAGCAGGACTTTTGCAGGATTATGAAATAACACCCATTCATTTCATTCATATCCATTAAACAAAATCCTAACTACATTGCCATTTGCAAGAAAAAAAATAGACACTCCACATTTTCAAAAAAGGAGTCAAACTGTGACTTTTCCAATTTTCCCATGTGAAGTTGTAACAGTGTGACTAACTCTATCATCCATGCTAGCATAGGGGAACAAAGTATGAATGGTCCAAAACAATAGGGAATCTAAGCTTCACTTTTATTTGGCTTTGAAAATTTAACACTTTGTCAAAAATCTAGGGCAAAGACTATATTTGAAAATGGGTGTGGCTGCAGTTCTGGGAATTTACAATATGTCAGATAAAATAATAGAACTATGCTTTGAAGACACCAACAGGGGAGTAGGAAAAATGTCCAGCTTGCCCACCCTTGCAAATGTGTTATATAAGTAGAGGAGGTAATGATCTCACAGAGAGAATAAAAGCAAAAAAGTTATCTTTGGGTAACCAGAAGTTGTCTGAATCATTCAAGTGAGCGCACCTGTCATGTTTCTGCCTTTATCGCATACACATATTTTATGTATATATGTATTATGAACATATAATGCGAATTTCAGTAGTGTGGATATACCTACTAGCAGTGCAGATCACAAAACCTCCATGCCTCAGCAGGTTACATGATTTATTTAGACAAAACAATTCAAGATCTATTGGCCAATATTTCAGTGATGAGCCTCTTTACACTTATGTAGGATTGTCTTTGGACAATGGAAATTCAGTCCATTGCCAGGCTTGTACCACTATACAACTTGATAGGGCACATTAGATTTTGTGTTCTACTGGCAGTCTCCACGAACTCCCATTCCCACTGGTGGATGGGGTCCCCTAAGGACAGCTAGCTACTTCTCCACCCTGGATTCTAGGGATAAACCTGAAGGTCTGAGATTCTAGTACTTTCACTCATAAGTCCCCACTAGCATATTTCCTAATAATAGTAAGCAAGACTTTATTTAACTTTTAGGAAAGGGTATTTACTGAGAAGCACAATACTTATAAAAACATTTCCCTCCTTCAAAATCTAGGGCCTTCTAGATTATTGCAATTCACCAACCTATCTCTGTACAATAGGCATGGGTAGAGTTTAGTCCAGATGTGTCAGCTCACTGTATGCATGTTCTATGAGCACTATGCTCCTGACATACATCTTTCTTTCTCAACTGTTCCTTGCTCCAATCCAATCTATCCAATTTAATCCTGCTGGGTTAATCTTCCTAACATGTAGTTCTGATTGGAGCCCCTTCACCCTTTCCACTCACCATCTGACTCAAAATTCTTCAGTTACTCATCTAGTCTATTGAATGAAATCCATACCACTTGGCTTGGCATTCAAAACTCTCCATGGTGTCACTGGTAAATGCAATGAAAGTAAACTGAGGTAATCTTGCAAGCAAAATCAATTTGGTAACAGTGATACATAACTATTAACAAACTTGGGTGGCCACCTCACTAAAATCAGTGACACCAAAGAGAAAGGGGGTACTTTTATTGACACCCAGGAAAGAAGAGGGTCTAGGAACATTATAATTAGACATACTAAGGTTGGGGAACCTGTGACCTTGAGGCCACATGTGACCCTCTAGGTCCTCAAGTGTGGCCCTTTAACTGAATCCAAACTTTCCAGAACAAATCCCCTTAATAAAAAGATTTGTTCTGTGATGTTTGGAATCAGTTAAAGCATCATACTTGAGGACCTAGAGGACCACATGTGGCCTTGAGGCTGCAGGTTCACCAATCCTGGGCTAATATTAAGAAAAATTGGTTGGCATTTAGGTGTGGTTAATCTTGTCTCTCTCTAATGACTAAGGAATGTTAATTATTTTATGGGACTCCTCTGCCTTTCAAAATCTGTTTTAGGGGATCAGTACTGCCAGGGTTACTGTCCCTTTGGAGGATATTAAATGCCCCCTAATTGCACAAGGACAGACAACATATCTTTTGAAGGGTGGCACCAGGTTAAGTTGGTTGGGGCTTTCAGACAACAAGCAGATGTTCCAAGAGCTAATGATATAAGTGATAACAACTTTCCTTTAAACTAACTCAGAGGGAAAACTATGTTCCTGAACAATGTGAGTTCAGCCAAAAACTAATTCCATTATAAAACTCAATGTGGCATAAAATCAATTACATTGGAAAAATCAATACAGTAGAAATCAGAGGTAATTTTAATTTTGATTTTTTTCACAATGGTTTGCACCTAACATACTTTCCTAGCCTTATTCCAAATTACTCCCCTCCATGCACAATCTCCAAACTCCAGGCAAATAATCAGTCACCACTTACCAGTCAGAGGGCAGCTCTGGAGTTAGGAAGATTTGATTTGAAATCCAGCTGCATACACTTACTAGTTATGTGACCCTGGGCAAGTCACTTAGCCCTGCTTGCTTCAGTTTCCTCATCTGTAAAATGAACTAGAGAAGGAAATGACACTCCACTACAGTATCTTTGCCAAGAAAACCCCAAATGGGTCACAAAGAGTCAGACATGACTGAAAAATGACTAAACAACAGACAGAATACTAGTCAGACTACTTTTTTCATGTTTTGCTCCTCTTTCATATTTTTCCTTTGCCCCACTTTCTCTGTTCATCGAAATTTATAGTATTTCATAGGATTTCAAGTTAGAAAGCACCTTAGACATTGTTTTGTCTCATCCATTCATATTACAAACAAAGAAATTGAATTAAGGTCCAGAAAAGCTAGGTGATTAGTTCCAAGTCATACATGTAGTAAGGCACACACAGGGTATTCCAATTTGCATCTTTTAATGCCAAGTCCTGTATACTTGACACTATAAAACTCCATCTTATCTATCACGGACTAGCTCAGACTTTTCTTTCTCTTGCAGTCTTCCTTGCCTTCTCCAAATAGAACTCTCATTCCTTGAATGCCTCATATTTCTTTGCCTGTATGTCTTTAAAACACCTACTAGCTTTTATTTTGTAGACTATAAATTTGCCTTATTTCTCTTTCTGGGTTCTAAGCTCTTTGAAGATACAGATCATGTATCCCTCAAAGTGCCTAGCTCAGTGATTTTAACACATGTTGGGTACTTAAGAAATATTTCTTGCACTGAATTTTATCAAAGAGAATAAAGTCTAACTTCCTTTTTTAGGCTATGAGGACATTTAGCTGCTATAACTACCAACATTACGTTTCTTTACTTATATTCTTAAAAATAATTGTGCTTTGGAAATAACATTGAGTCCACTTCACAATGTTAGCTTAAGAATAAATAAGCTATAGTGATGGGGCTTATCTTTGATTGATTTATTTTGCTTTATAAAATAGGTTTTGGCTCTTAGCTATGCTAATACATGCTGACTCCTCACCTCTCAGAGTCATTAGTGATTCAGGAACACTTTTACGGTTTAAGCCAAGATATTTACTTACGGTAATATGATCCCTGAGGTATTGCAGTGGGACTTGACATTGAAATGTATACATATATTGACTTGAGCAATATTTTAAGTCTTAAGCAGCTTGTGGTTTTCTCCCAAGCCCCAGATCGGGTCATTCCAACTGTACTCAGATTTTTGTTTTAGGCCACACTTCAAAAACTCAGAATAAGCTATCACTTCCAAGACAGAAAAAGTTAGTATCTTAAATAAACTACCTTGCTTTTTAGAGAGACTAAGAAACTTAAATGTAGTAATATATAAATCCAGTAAACTGAGTGAATTTTCTGTTGTTGCTGTTTTTTTCCTATCATGTTTTTCTATCTTTTTTCTCAAGAGGAATGCATTTAGTTACCCAGGGAGCCTAGCTCATACCCCATCATAACTTGCTTCTTGCCCTGGGCAAATGAGGAAACTTAACTGATCCAGCTCCTCCTAGCATAATGTGAGGATGTTGTTCTCTGCCTTAGGCAGGCTTTATGGAATAAAAATATAATCATAAAATTATTATCATATTGGTCATATCACATCATATCATATCACATAGCATTTCACAAAATGAATAAACTGTGAAAACTGTATCAGTGATTAACAACCCTAAGCAATCTTTTTTGGGGAAAACCTCATAGGATCGTGAGCTTAAGAAAGACTTTGTATTCAAACTTACCCCCTTTCCTTTTTACAGATGAGAAAACTAAGGCATGGAGAGGTGAAGTGACTTTTCCAGAGTCACAGTGTTAGTAAGTGTCTGAGTCAAGATTTGAACCCATGTCTTCCTGATGCCAAACACTGACAAATGTCCCCCTGTCCCACATAGGACACCATGCTGCCTCTTGCAGTATCAGAGTTAGAATTTTAGCTCACTTAAAGGCCAAGGTTGAAATGTTGAAATTGGAAGAAAATGGATTTACACTTTGAAGAAAAAAGATAAACTCCTGTGGAATTATATTACACACACACACACACACAAAACTGCATGTGTATGATAATATATATGCACATTTATATTGTGTACATGTGCTATACATAGAGTGTGTTACAAAAGTTTTGGAATAACTTGTACCTGTTTATATGTACTACATAAGTATATATATTCATATATATGTGTGTATATATATATATATATATACACACATATATACATATACAGACATGTATTAAAAATATAGGCAGCTATGTGGTACAGCAAATAGAGCTCTGGCCCTGGAGTCAAGAAGACTTTAGTTTGGGGGCAGAGTCAAGATTGCAAAGTAAAAGCAGGTATTTCCTTCAACTCTCCCCCAAACTCCTCAAAAAACCTATAAAAATAACTCTAAACAAATTCTAGTGCAGCAGAACCCACAAAATGACAAAGTGAAAAAAATTGCCAGCCAAAAACAACCTGGTAGGTTGACAGGAAACATCTGTTGCATCAGGCTGGAAGAGGAGTGCAATCTAGCATGGGCCGTGCCAGCCCAGACCAGGCACACAGCAAACCTGGAGCAGGGCTCAGGGCACTGAATCACTGGTAACTGTGGCAGTTTCCAGACTTCTAAACACACAAACACCAAAGTCAATTTGGAAGGATGGTAAGAAAGATCTGTTGGACCTGGGTGAGAGGGGAATACAGTTTGGCCCCAGGCCTGAGGCAGCAGAGGCAGTGGGGGCAGCAGCAGCAGTAGTGGATGCTTCATGAGCTCCAGTCCCACAGATGGTTGAGGGATCTAGCAGCTGATCAGAGAGGGATTGCAGGGATCTCTTGCTGGAGCTGAGGCAGGATTCTCTTCTTTTCCCCATGCTTGGATTTGGGTTGCAGTCCTGGGTGGTAGTATTGGGGTGAAAAGAAGTGGGGGCATGGCAGACCTTGTGTTTGTGGTGGAGAGGGAATCCTCCTCACAGTTCCAAGGCAAAAAAGAGTGCTTGTGGTCACTCACAGATGGGAGCACAGGCAAGGAGAAGACATCTCCTTTGATCCTACAAACTTGGAAGAGCTAAAAATTTACAGGTCCCTAGAAGTATCTCTGAAAGCAGCTGCTCAAAACCCCTGAAATTTGGGACAGTACACCCTCCACACTGGTAGCAGAGACCTAACTTAGCAAAGAGCTAAAAAGTCAAGTAATTGGCTAGGAAAATGAGCAAAGAGTGGAAAAAATCAGACTACAGAATCTTACTTTGGTGACAAGGAAGATCAAAACATACAGTCAGAAGATGACAACAAAGTCAAAGCTCCTACATCCAAAGCCTCCAAGAAAAATAAGAATTGGCAGCAGGCAATGGAAGAGCTCAAAAAGGATTTTGAAAATCAAGTAAGAGAAATAGAGAAAAATTGGGAAAAGAAATGGGAGTGAAGCAAGAAAATAATGAAAAATAAGTCAACAGCTTGCTAAAGGAGACCAAAAAAAATTCTGAAGAAAATAAGACCTGAAAAAATAGACTAACCCAAATGGCAAAAGAGGCCCAAAAAGCCAATAAGGAGAAAATGCCTTAAAAAGCAGAATTGGCCAAATGGAAAAGGAGGTACAAAATCTCACTGAAGAAAATAACTTCTTAAAAATTTGAATGGAGCAAATGGAAACTAATGATCTTATGAGAAATCAAGAAATTATAAAACAGAACCAAAAGAATGAAAAAAAATGGAAGACAATGTGAAATATCTTGTTGGAAAAACAACTGACCTGGAAAATAGAACCAGAAGAGAGATTTTGAAAATTATTGGACTACCTGAAAGCCATGATCAAAAAAAGACCCTGGGCACCATCTTTCAAGAAATTATCCAGGAATACTGCCCTGATATTCTAGAACCAGCAGGTAAAACAGAAATTGAAAGAATCCACCAGTCACTTCCTGAAAGAGATGTCAAAAGGAAAACTACAAATCTTGTAGCTAAGCTCCAGAGTCCCAGGTCAAGGAGAAAATATTGCAAGCAGCCAGGAAGAAACAATTCAAGTATTACGGAAATACAATCAGGACAACACTAGACTTAGCAGCTTCTACATTAATGGATGACAGGGCTTGAACTATGATATTCCAGAGGTCAAAGGAGCTAGGATTAAAACCAAGAATCACCTACCCAGCAAAACTGAATATAATCCTTCAGGGGAAAATGAATATTCAATGGAATAGAGGACTTTCAAGCATTCTTGATGCAAAGACTGAGCTGAATAGAAAATTTGACTTTCAAATACAAGAATCAAGAGAAGCATGAAAAGGTAAACAGGAAAGAGAAATCATAAGGGACTTATAAAAGTTGAACTGTTTTGTTTACATTCCTACATGGAAAGATGTTATTTGTAACTCATGAGACCTTTCCCAGTATTAGAGTAGTTGGAGGGAATACACACACACACACACACACACACACACACATATGTATGTGTGTGTATGTATGTATGTATATATGTATGCATGTATATCTAGATAGAGGGTACAGGGTGAGTTGAATAGAAAAAGATGACATCTAAAAAATAAAATTAAGGAGTGAGAGAGGAATGTCCTGGGAGAAGGAGAAAGGGAGAGGTAGAGTGTAGTAAATCATCTCACATAAAAGAAGAAATAGCTTTTACAGTGGAAGGGGAAAAGGAAGAGGTGAGAGGGAATGAGTGAACCTTACTCTCATCAAATTTGGCTTAAGGAGGTAATACCATACACACTCAGTTGGGTATGGAAATCTATCTTACCCTATAGGAAATTAGGAGGGGAAGGGGAAAAGACAGGGGATGATAGAAAGGATGGCAGATTGGGGGAGGGGATAATCAGAAGCAAACACTTTTGAGGAGGGACAGAGTTAAAGGAGAGAAGAGAATAAATTGAAGGTGTGACAGGATAGAGGATAATATAGTTAGTTAGTCTTTCACAACACAACTGTTATGGAAGTGTTTTGCATGACTACGCTTGTATAACCTATATCGAACTGCTTACCTTCTCATTGTGGGTGGGTGGGGAGGGAGGAAGGAAGAGAATATAGACCTCAAAGTTTTAAAAAAGAATGTTAAAAAAATTTTTACATGCAACTGGGAAATAAGATATACAGGCAATGGGGTATAGAAATCTATCATGCTGTATTAGGAGGGCAGAGTTTATAATCTCAAAGAGGATCATAAACATGTCTGAAAGGTTCGGAACCGCCGGATATAAGAAACTCTCAAAGTAGAAGGCAGAAGAATCAAAACATTTATTTAGGCTCCACAGTAACCAACCCATGAACCAGCAACCCCATTTTGATATATTGATCAAAAGCTTCCAGGCCCAATAAGTACGCCTTGAAAGAGTTACCAGGAGGCTACAGAGAAGCATGATTGCGTAAAGCAAAATCATGTTTCCCCCTCTATGGTAATAAGATTACCCACTGGACTGAAGTCTTTGTTCAGCTTCCTCCCGTAGGTCAGCTCTGCTACTGGCAGCTCCTGCTTCAGCTGTGTCTGTGGCTGTAACTGTAGCTGTAACTGTAGCTGTAACTGTCGCTGTAACTGTCACTGTAATGGCCTGAAGTCTTTGTTCAGCTTCCTCCCGTAGGTCAGCTCCGCTACTGGCAGCTCCTGCTTCAGCTGTGGCTGTGGCTGTAACTGTAACTGTAACTGTCACTGTAACTGTCGCTGTAACTGTCGCTGTAACTGTCTCTGGCTCCAACCGGAAAAGGAAAAGAGAGCTCTTCAAGCTGTCCTCTCCCCTCTTATAGGGTTTTTTTACATCATCAAGCACCGCCTGAATGACCAGGGCTGATTGGTTCTTGAGTTGGCCCCTCCCCCTAGCATAGACATTAACACCTCCCCTCAGCCAGCCCCATGACTCATCACACAGGAAGTTCTGGTCCTGCCCCGGAAGAGCAAGCCCCAGCGTCCAGGGAAGCTCAATGAGGTAAGCTGAGTCATTCAAAGAAAACAAAGGCCATTCTGGCTACACTCCACCCCTTGTTATAGGATACATAATCTAATCAGCCATGTATCCTAGAACATACATTGTGATCCAATTACAAAGGAAACTAAAACATATCATTCATTATAAAGCAAAACATATCATTTGGTGACATTCCTAAATATTGGTTTACGATTCAAATGTGATCCACCCCTAGGTCCCAGCAAGATAATCTCTTCAATCAATCATCCCCAAAATAATTATTAATAATTCAAATGTCCACCCCTAAATCCTTGTATCCATTACATAGGATCAATAATATCATAACAATAAAACAACACAGCAAGGATAACACAAAATAAGTAAACAGAACACTATCATCATTTCCACCCCCCTTGAACGATTGGGGCTCAAAATCTTGGGGTGAGGGGTGAAGGTCTTATTTTCCATAGCTTCTTCATGCTGAAATTGGATGTAGAGATGGCCCTGCCCCCAAAAAGTCCCATTCCAGAGGTCATTTCTTTAACGAGCTGGCAGGAATTCCAAGAATGCTACATGCTTAGGCAGTCACCGGACAGTGCAGGGTGCTTAAGCCTGAAGGAAACAAAACTAGCAACAAGGTTAGCCAAAACAAAGGACAAAAAGAATAGACAAGTATGGACTATAATTCTTCAAATAAAATCATCTCAAGTTTGGTTGAGATTTCAGTTATGCAAAGATCCAACATCAGAGCCAAACTCAGGTGGGAAATGTTTCTTTTCAAAAGGAACATAATGAGGAAGCCAAGAGGATCCCACCCTAGACAGAGACTAAGATTGTCCTCCCAGCCTTTCCCCAAATGTACAAGTTTTCATCCGTTAATCACACAAGGTCACCTTCAGTCTGAGTGGCTTGTAGGCTTGCAGGAGCAGTTCTTATTTCCCTATTTCTCGTGTTATCAAGTCCTCTATACATTCTGTATAATTCATTGGTTGGAATTCCATCTATCATTTCAAAACCTACCCCTGCTCTCAATAAAGCAGTAAACATTTCTTTCCTTGTTACTCTCCTTTGGCGCCAAGTTTGCTGGTTATTCACCCTTCTCTCTCGAGGAGATCTATCCCTTCCCCAGTCACCTAAGTCATGTAACTGTAAAATCTTATTTATCACTGTTGTAAGACGGCTCCCTACTTCTCCAAGTAATAAATTCAAAATTAGTTGTTTATAAGCAGGGGGAGCTGTCCTAATTATTAAATTCCTATGAGGCAGTTCCATTGGATCATTGTAATATTTGTCTGCAGTTCCTATCATAATGGCAGTCTTCATTACCTCCTCCTTTAGTCTCATGATACAATCTCTAAGTGAATACCAGGGTCTGTGCTCAGTGGGCCACATAGAATCAGTAGCATATCTCTTATTGCATCCCACAGCGGCTAATGCCAACAGAGTAGTCCTGCTATCACCATCTCCTTGCTGATGATGTTCCCTAAAAGCTTGTTGAACTAGAGGATCATGGCTGATACCTATGAATCTCATGCAGTCTGTCCTATCTACTGATATTCCACTGGCCCCTTGATCACTGAGTCTTACCATCCAAGATATCAATGGTTCTCCTATTCTTTGGCTGAATCTACTCAAAATATCTGTGACCTCTTGCGGTGAGAAATCTTCCTGAATTTCCCTTGTAACTGAATCTTCACCTCGGGTTTCTGTCTTCCTCCTTTGTATGGGTCGAGCCCTTGTCTGATCATTTAACCATCTCCTATTCTCTGTGTGAGGCACATCCTGAACCCCAGTAGTGTTTTGTGCCTCAGCCCCTAACATTGTCTCATTCTCCCCCCACTCACTTCCTCTGCCACCATGGCTAGGACGAAGCAGGCAGTCAGGCTCTTTCTGGGCTGGGTTGAAATGCACTCTGGGCTTTTTTGGTCTCCTGTTGCTCTTAGCCACATTAATAGAAAAGTTCTCATTTGAGTCAGTTTGGTCTCCTGCTATCTGAGATTCCCCTTCTTCCTGTGGGGTAGGAGTGCCCCCATGTCTTTCACTTAATCTCAATCTTTCGTATACTAACCGGTAGGCTGATAACACTATCCAGCTTTGCCTAGATAGTGATGCCCCTGACTGAATCCCAACTTCTCGTAAACACTTTTCCAAATCCCTAGGATCTCCTCTCCGTAGCCTTGGTTCCCAGTTTTCACAGGGTCCAGCTTTTTTTAGCCAATTCTTTTGCTAGGGAGGAATAAAATGGATCCTCCCATCCTGGGATATTCATCTCTTCCTCTGGAATTGTTCTGCTTCTAAATAGAGATCTTATACCTAGCGATCCCATCCTGGTCGCCAAATGTAACAGGAGGGCAGAGTTTATAATCTCAAAGAGGATCATAAACATGTCTGAAAGGTTCGGAACCGCCGGATATAAGAAACTCTCAAAGTAGAAGGCAGAAGAATCAAAACATTTATTTAGGCTCCACAGTAACCAACCCATGAACCAGCAACCCCATTTTGATATATTGATCAAAAGCTTCCAGGCCCAATAAGTACGCCTTGAAAGAGTTACCAGGAGGCTACAGAGAAGCATGATTGCGTAAAGCAAAATCATGTTTCCCCCTCTATGGTAATAAGATTACCCACTGGACTGAAGTCTTTGTTCAGCTTCCTCCCGTAGGTCAGCTCTGCTACTGGCAGCTCCTGCTTCAGCTGTGTCTGTGGCTGTAACTGTAGCTGTAACTGTAGCTGTAACTGTCGCTGTAACTGTCACTGTAATGGCCTGAAGTCTTTGTTCAGCTTCCTCCCGTAGGTCAGCTCCGCTACTGGCAGCTCCTGCTTCAGCTGTGGCTGTGGCTGTAACTGTAACTGTAACTGTCGCTGTAACTGTCGCTGTAACTGTCGCTGTAACTGTCGCTGTAACTGTCTCTGGCTCCAACCGGAAAAGGAAAAGAGAGCTCTTCAAGCTGTCCTCTCCCCTCTTATAGGGTTTTTTTACATCATCAAGCACCGCCTGAATGACCAGGGCTGATTGGTTCTTGAGTTGGCCCCTCCCCCTAGCATAGACATTAACACCTCCCCTCAGCCAGCCCCATGACTCATCACACAGGAAGTTCTGGTCCTGCCCCGGAAGAGCAAGCCCCAGCGTCCAGGGAAGCTCAATGAGGTAAGCTGAGTCATTCAAAGAAAACAAAGGCCATTCTGGCTACACATGCCTTACAGGAAAATAGAATGGAAAGGGATGAAAGAAGGGAGGCAGTGATAGAAGGGTGGGCACATTGGGGGAAGGGGTAATCAGAATGCATGCAGTCTTGGGGTGTGGGGAGGGGAGAAATGGGGAGAAAATTTGGAACTCAAAATCTTGTGGAAGTGAATGTTGAAAACTAAAAATAAATTAATTAATAAAAGGGAAAAAAGGAATAGCTTCCATCAATTCTGTATATAACTTGTATCTACCTAGTTGTTTATATGCTGTGCCCTATACTCAAATATAGTCTTAATTCCAAAATATTCATAATGAAAAATGTTATCCATATCCAGAGAAAGAGTTATGGAGTCTGAATGCAAATCAAAGCATATTCTTTTCACTTTTTTGGCGTTTTTTTCCCTTTTATTATGTTGCTTCTTTCACAACATGACTAACATGGAAATATGTTTCCATGACTGCACATGTATGACCAATATCAGATTGCTTGCTGTCTTGGGGAGCAGGAAGGGAAAGGAAGGAGGAAGAAAAATTTGGAACTCAAAATCTTATAAAAATAAATGTTGAAAACTATCTTTCCATGTAATTGGAAAAAAGTAATGTTTACAAAAAAAGAAGACATTAGTTTAAATCTAGCCTCTGAAACTTATTAGCCAAGTGTGACCTTGGGCAAATCATTCAACTTCTGTTTGCCTCAATTTCCTCAGTTGTAAAATGGGTATAATAATAGAACCTACCTCTTAGGGTTGTTGTGAGGATCAAATGAAATAATTGTAAAGCACTTAACACACTGCCTGGCACTTGGGCGATGCCATAGAAATGCTAGCTATATTGAGAAGCAAATAAGGCGACTGTTAACTACATCAGCTCATAGAGAAGAGGTCTGGTATGGTGGGTAAAGAGATGGTAGGTATTAGAGTCAGGAACATAGGGCTTCAGACTCTGCCCCTGTTATTTACAGTGTTACCATGGGCAAGTCACCTAACCTCTCTAAAGCTGAAGAAAGTAACCCGAATTATATACTTCTTATTCACAGAGAGGTTCTGAATACCAGATTTCTATGCAATGACATTGGTTGTCATAGGCATTGTCATTTGCAAATTTGGCCTATTTGTTTATTAAATGCCACCACTTGTGTAATCTGATTTAAAAGCTTTCAACAGAAAATTCTATCTTCTTGCATTCTTGCCGTTAGTCAGTCCTTACTTTTAACGGTTTCAGGATGTTATTTGACTTTACCGAATCACTAATGTCATTGCCAAATGCAATTGCTATTCTCTGCTACGTTCATAAAATGTATTAAACACATTCTTGGAGTGATTTTGAAAGGAGAGGATCCACACCCAAGATCAATATTTTGAGCATCATTCCTGCCATATTAATTAGGCTCTGCTTTAAAGCAGCAAGCACATCTTTCCACAAATGGCAAAAAGCATTCTAACTGCTCTGAATAAGTATCCCTCACAATCAATATTAATCACTTTCAAATAGTTTGCTTGTTGAATTTTCAAGGACGCCAAACAATCCTTGGGGCAAATTCTCTGCTTCACAAGTCAAACCTTCCGTTATTTAGAAAGGGAATGTTGTATATTTTCCCTTTGTGTTTTGCATTTGACCTTTAGAATAAAATTGCCATGCATGCAGACAACAGCTTCGACTTTCAGGCACTTGGGGGTAATAAGGTTTGGTTAAGATGCCCATTCATCTTGTAGAGCATTTAGAATTGCCAAATATGTAGTGGTTTACACTAAACATTGAATGATTCATTGTTGTTTATTATCATCATATGCAGTCAGTTTTCCTTTCCTAATTTAGGATGTGTCCTTCTATCTGATTAAAAAGAAGTGACTGACCCTAGTTCTTTTGGCCTTGGCTGCCCTGTGATCAGGTATTTGATAATTGATTAGACAGGCAATATAACAATACGATCTAGTGATTAAAATTCCTTGAGGTCAAGGTTTGTTTTATTTTTGTCTGTGTATTACTAACCTCTACCATAGCACCTGCACATAATAGGAATTTAATAAATTCTTATTGATTGTTTGATAACTCAACTTATTGAGCTTATAAAATAATAGACCTTTGAAGGAAATGGGTCATTCAAGAAAGTAAGGGGTATTCAGATTCATAACTAGCTTGGAGAGAAAAGAGATTTGGTCCGAGGTGTCAGGGGAGGCACTGGCAATTGGGAGAAATCAGGAAAAGCTTAAGATAGTACTCTGCATACAACTGAGTTGAAGAAGACTATGGATTCTAAGAAAGATCTGGAAAGGGAAATACACTCCAGCTACAGCAGACAACCGGTGCAGAAGAACAAGCAATGGGATATTATGTGGCAGGGACAGTATAAGGATTAGCTTTCTGGGTTATGGAACGCATGAAGCAGAATAATGTACAATAGGGCCAAAGGGTAGATTTGAGCTAAGTTTTAAGTGTTAAATGTCAAATAGAGGAAATATATATTTGATCCTAGAAGTAATAGGGAAGCCTTGGAAATTTTTGAGTAAAGGTGTGACATGGTTAAAGCTATACTTTAGGAAAACCACTTTTGGTCACTGTGTAGAAAATGGTTTGGAAACAAGGAGAAACAATAGGGAATGAGATCAGTGAGGAAGCTATTGTAATAGGTAGTGCTTAATTAAGATAGTAACTGAATAAGTAAAGGGAAGATGTGAATGATATTGTGAAGGTAAAATCAGATAATACTGGGTAAGTGAACATGAAAGAATGGATGAATGGTAGTACCACATATAGAAACAGTACAGCTAGAAAAGGGAGGTGGTTTGGGGAGAAAATAATTAAGCACATATACCAGTTAATGCCAAATGACCTTCTTTTTGCCCCTTGCTTGGGCCCACAGCTTGGGTTAGCTTGCATAAATTCCCTGAATTGTTTTGGGATGCCATTTCCCAGCAGGCACTATCTGGGAGGTATTGAATCATATGTCTATCTGAAAATATTGGCCAAAAGTCAAGGGTGCTGTATTGCAGTTTCCAGCTTCCTCTCACAGGACTCCAATTTCCTGTCAATATCACTGTTGCTAGTGATGATGCTAATGATTACCACCCTCTTGTTCCCAACTCTTGCTGTGGGTGATGCTCACTCTGCTCTTCCCCCTCCCCTAGCCTTTAGCTGTATATAAGATGGAAAGGAAAATAGATCCAAGAAGACTTCAGACCATCTCTAATGACTCCCAACCTCCCAGTGGGAGTAGGATGGGATTCACTTAGATCATTAAAAGAAGATAGCTTTCATAATCCTTTCATCTTCCAAGTGGAAATTTGATAAGATCTTCCTTCAATACCAGTTGTGATGCTGGCACAGATGCGAGGCATAAAGTCAATAATCAAAATTATAGTTTTGCACTGTGCTTCCTATTGACATTTCTGCCAGCTGGGGCTATTATGGCATGGCAGAAAACACTGGCAACAATGGTGTTGAAAATAAATTGAACCTCTAGTCGAGGAGATAGTGTAAATAACCCTTACAGCCCCAAAGCTGTCATATATTTGGATCCGTTATTCAAGAAAAAATTGCTCTTAATTATAATTGTCTTTCTACAATTAGCACAACTATGATTACCATAAGGTATTGTGCTGAATCAAATACAGGTTGCCCTGTAATAGAGGCCACATTTCCTAAAATGAAATTTCTTTGAGAGAGGAAAAACAAGCATATATACATGTGTGCATATACACATATACGTATGTGTATATGTAATTATGTGTTTATGTATGCATATACACATGGATATATGCAGGTACAGGTGTGTATGTACATGTGTTTATATATATATATGTATATATATATGTATATAGTGTATATATACACACAATGAAAAATAAATATTGAAATTATCCAAGATAGAAGATTAAAGAGGGGTGGGAATTGTCTGCTGAACCTCAATAACCCATTTCTACAACTGGAGATTCCTAGTTCCTAGTAAAAAGGAAACAGGCTTTTGAACTTACAATAGTAACTCTAAGAAATTACCACTAGCGAGTTTAGAGACCTGCATCCCTAGTCTAAGAAAGGAAAATTCAGAATGGGACCACTAACAATGTCATACATAACCCTTATCTCTTGCCAAGGGAGATTTAAGGCAAAATAGATAAAAATCAGTGGAAACATGATTAAATACCAAGTCTTTGGATAGCCCATTTTTTGGGGGGGAAAGGTAGTGGGATGAGAAGCAGAGACTTTATTCAGCTTCATGCAGTAGTTAATGCCATTGGAGACACATTAGATTTTATTTATTTTTACATACTGAACAAAGAATCAGGAGACTTGATTCATATTTCAACCATTGTCATTAAGAACTTTATGTCTGAATAAATCAAAGGATGTATTGAGTAATGGAACACTTAATTTGGAATGAGGAAAGACCTAGGTTTGAATCCAGCCTCAGGGAGTCTCAATGTACTAAGCTGTAACATGGGCATCATACCAGTAGTATTGACCTCAAAAGGATTCTTAGAAGAATGTGCATAATTTACTTTGTATAAAAGAGTTCTTAATAGGAGTCTGACCCCATAAATCTGAACTTTTGATTTTTATGAATGACTGCCAATGAATGAAACATTTCCATAGCCTGGATTAGATGGAACTGGAGTCAAGATATAATTAGAAAGAATTAGAAACAAGACAGAGGAAGGGGCAGAGATGGACCAACATGACCAGGTTCATTTGCATTGTCTTTTTTGTGGACCAAGTATGTAAGAATACCCCCATTCTTATGAGAGCGACCCATCTGGGTGAGTGACATTCCTGTCCTGTCAACCAGAATCTTTTGATAGCAGGGAGCCAATTAATGTAGAGGATGATTTTCCAGCAGCCATCTGAGTCAGATAGAAGTACTTGCACTAATTCCTTTACTTAATCATTCTTGGGATAACTATCATCATCCCTTGTGCTGAATCACCTATTTCCCTAGAAAGTGATGTAAATGACTACTACTACTACTACCACCACTACCACCACCACCACTACTACCACCACCACCACTACTGCTACTACTACTACTACTACTAGCTAGTAGTAATAGATGATATTTATGTAGCTCTTTGTGGTTTGCAATGTGTGTTACATGTGTTATTTCGTTTGATCCTCATAACAACCCTGTCAGGGAATTATTATTATTTGCATTTTACTGAGTTTGAGAGAGGTTAAATTTCTTACCCAAGTCACAGAGCTAGTAGAGCTTAAGGCAAGATTAGAACTCGGGTTGTTCCAACCTCTACACCACCTTAATGCCTTATTCCTATGACCTTTCCCCATTGGCCAATCCAATGGCAAGGGAACATGAGAAGTTTATATTAAAAAAACAAAGTTCTCAATTCTCTCCCTTCAACTTGGTGGCTTCAGGGGAACAAATAAAGAGTGAGACATCACCCTAGGAGACAAATTGAAGTGGGGTAATTGTTTGACATTTCTGACAGGTTTTGCTACTAGGGCTTCTATTGTTTATATTCCTTGCATTTAATAATTAAATTGTTTTGCTTTTGTTAACAATGTAAGGCCTGGGAGGACTAATAAAAATTTTAGAATAAGATTAAGCATTACACCCCAGCTCCTTCCATAAATATTCCGACAAAGATCTAAGAAGGATGACAGACTAAGTAACGATGGGGAAATCAAAGGAGAAACCTCAGCCGGTCATTTTCCTAGCCCAAGATCATGAATTTTTCCTACAAGCAAGTTAGCAGGGAAGGAACCATGGGGAGGGGAAGGGGAGAATGGCCTGAAGAGCATTCACTCTGATCACAGAGAATTGTTGATAAACCTAGGTTTAGATGAGGGGCTGGGCAGCTATACTATTGCTCTAATCTCATAGTGGTATATTGAATTCATATCTCAGGCTCAGGCCAGGGTAGGTCTCTAGTTCTGTCACTCTGAATCTGCAAAACCTTTCAGTTATCAGACAGGGGCTAGGGCCAACAAATGTTTCCTGATGTTTCACTCTTAGGCAAATTTTCAGCTGTGTTACCTAAGCCCAAACTGGGGGTGATAGCTTGAACAGTCTGCCAAGGCTTTAGATTAGATTGCTTAGAACCTATTGAAAGTTTACAACTCCCTGGCCTAAACCACTTCAGAGATCCTTAAAGAACACAGCATACAACATTGGCAGAAAACAGCAGTGGGATCTTAGAAGATACAAATCAGGACCAAATAAAGCCCTTGCATATTCTCCAAGCATGCTCAGGGCCTAGCCATAACACAGTCTCAATCTGGGAAGGAAGGCTGGAAAATTCAATCAGTCAGTAGACAATAAGCACCTCCTTTGTGCCAGGCTCTGTGCTAAACACTGGAGATAGAAATTCAAATAAAAAGCAAAAACAATCTCTGTCCTAAAGGAGCTTACAATCTAAGGGGAGAGGACACACAAAGGAAAAGCTGAAAGTGTGGCAGTGAGGAGGGGGAAAAGGATGAATATATCTAGTGTGGGGGCATGGTGAAGAGTTCCAGAGAAGTCCAAAAGCAGTATAGCTGATGAAAAATAGGGGGAAAATGTGCTGAGCCCCCTCTTTAAATAGAGGCACTGCTGCGCTCCAAGCAAAGAATCCAGTAAGAGAGGCAGAGGGTACTGATGAGATGTGAGTGTCAGGCTTTCAGCATAATGAGATTTCCCAATGATGAGTTTCCTAGGAAAGGAAGGCATGATGGAAAAATGAGTAAATAAAAAGTTCACCCACTGTAAA
Organism: Trichosurus vulpecula; assembly: GCF_011100635.1. Taxonomy (NCBI): domain Eukaryota; kingdom Metazoa; phylum Chordata; class Mammalia; order Diprotodontia; family Phalangeridae; genus Trichosurus; species Trichosurus vulpecula. The sequence continues at coordinate 398,967,583 of NC_050574.1, read as the reverse complement.
GAGCTATTATAGTGCCAAGGACACAAACCCAGAAGAGAAGAATAACTACAAAATACTTTTAAGTAAAGCTTCAGAGAAAAATACCATGGCCACAAAATCAGAATTGCTTGAAGAAATGATGCAAAATATTTTTAGGGTTTAAAATGATATTATATATGAAATGAAATTGATAAAGGAAAGAATTGGAAATGAGAGCTATGTGAAAAATTCATAATTTGGCATAAGAGGAACCTTACCCAAATAAGACTTCTTGAAGATTAAAATAGGTCAGGAGTTGGCCAACTACAACCCATGAGCCAAACACGACCTGGCTCCTGTTTTCACATGGTCTGCTAGCTTTGAATGGTTTTTACATGTTAAAATAAAATGTTACTATATCTAAAAAATATTCTTAGGTCAAGGGCCATGCAAAAACAGGCAGTGGACCCTCCGGGTTATAGTTAGCTGAACACTGAAATAGGTCAAACAGAAGTGAATGACTTCATGAGACAGCAAGAGACAGAATCAAGATTGAAAAAATATAAGAGTTTCTAACGTATCTCTTATCAAAAATACTTACCATGAAAACAGGAGATAATGAGAGATAATTTAAGAATCATTGTACTACCTGAAACCATGACAAAAAAAGGCCTGGACATCATATTTCAAGAAACCATGAGAGAAAATTTCCCAGACCTATTAAATCAAGAGGACAATGTGAAAATACAAAGAATGCATTGACCTCCTAAAGGAAATTCTAAGATTAAAACTCCCAGGGATATTACACTAAAATCTTGAGGTTAAGGAAAAAAACAACCAGCAAACAGTTAAAAGAAAGCTTTGGGTACCAAGGAGCTGTGGTCAGAATAACACAAGAGTTAATAGCTGCCACTATAAATAAACAAAGAGCTTGTAAAATGATATTCCAGACGTTAAAACATACAGACTTACAACCAAGAATAATTTACCTAGCTAGACTAAGTGTAATCCTATAGGAGAAAAAAAATGGATTTTAAATGAAATAGAGGACTTCTAAACATTAATTATGACAAGATCAAAGCTGAGTAGGAATTCAAAAATAAAAATGCGAGACAAGAGAAAACATAAATGAACAATCCAAAGGAACTATACGAAAATGAAGTATTTACACTCTAATGACTAGAGATGAAGGTGATACATGTCCCCTCAGAATCCTAATGTCTTTGGGGTCATAGAAAGAGTTTAAATTGTCAACTAGTTAGTGGAATTATTAATTGAATTATTGTGAACAAGATTTTTAAAAATCACCTGGAAGAGAATGCAAAATTTAGCTATCCACCCTTGTTTTCTAACCACAAATTCATTGCTCCCAGCTCATTCAAGGGTAAGGATGGAAATAAACAGCTTATAGCTCAGTCCTGGTATTCTCAGTCTATGACTAAAAGAATGGGGCTGCTATGGATTCCCTCTGGGTCTAGGAAGGGGCAGGCACACCTGTTCTTTTGGATACTAGCCAGGAAAGACTATGATGACAGCAAGCAGGGAATGATGCTTCAATGACACTTGAATAAGGCACAGAGAGTACAGAGGCAAACAGCATGGGGGTGGGGCATGGGGAGGTAGAGGGAGGTAGGCAGTGTGAGGAAATGGAGAGAGAGAAGAACACAGAGAGTCACTTACAAAACTGTGGATTAGAGTTGGAAGCTCTTGGGAAGCATGAACCCATAGCAAATGGAAAAGTGCTTGGGGAGTTCTCATTTTTATAGGATTTTGGTGTTGGGGGACAGACTAATTCTTATTTATGTCACTTTAGGGTTAGTTCATTAACACAGCCACATCATTTCAAAGTTATCAGCAACACTTTAGTGTTAGTTCATTAGTATAACACTTTGCTGGTGTTCTGCTGTCTTTTTTGTGCATGTCTGGAACTTCTCTGGGGCTTATAGACTATGGGCACTTAGCAAGACTGAGGGACCCTTACAGTGAAGTTTAGATGCCTTTCCTGAATTTAGCACATAATCTCAGGTTGTGGCCTTAGTTAATTTATGAAACAGTTTCCAGTAGCTACTATATTTCCCTAATTTATGAGACAGTTTGCATCTTACTTCCTACTATTGCTACCTTAACTGTTTATAAACTTACTTATTATACTAGCTAAAGGTGGTGCAGGGGAACCAGAACAAGATACAATCTTAACACAGTGTTAAATAAGACAGAAATTCTGGGAAGCTGTTTTATGATACATAGAAGACTTTGAAAGAAAAATTAAAAGGAAAGGACAGGGGATCCACCAGGTAAGAAAGAGGGAGAAAGGGTTTGAGAACTCATCTCCCATAATCAATATGGAAGTAGAAATCTATATGAAGGAGGAAAGGGTGAGAAGAATAGGCATAACCTGAACTTCACTTTCATCTGAATGGATGAAAAAGGGTAGAACACATAGAGTTTGGTGTAGAAATACATTCTTATTAGTTTAAAAAAATACAAGAAAGGAAAAATACATACACAATGACTACTACAATATAAGTGGAAAGATCAACCACAACCCAGTTAGAACCGTGTTTTGTGGAATTTAAAGAACAAGGTGGGTCCCAAAGAGGACATATGACAAGATGTCTCTTCCCCACCCTTTACTTCTTAAAGGAGGTGGAGTTCCATATGTGTGTGAAACATCCCATTCACTGCTAGATTTTTTTTTTGCCAGTGTGGATTGGTTTTGTTTTTTTTTCTCTTCCTCTTAAAAAATATAATGTCTCTCTAAAGTAGGGAGGGGAAAAGATATTGAGGGGGGAGAAGTATGTAATGTAAAAACAAGAGATACAGTAAAACCCTATCTTTATTTCATGTTCTATGTGCTAAACACTAAGCTGAGCACTGTGTATTTGAGGACAAAATGCAAGTCCTTTCCTTTGGGGAGTTAGAATTCTGTAGGAGAAAATGTGCAAATAAATAAATATGTACAGCATATATTCACAATAAGTAGAAGCTAAGTTTTAGAGGGAGGGCGCTGGGAACTGGAGGGGAGAGGATCAGGAAAAGTCTTAACAAATAAGGTAGTACTTGAATTGAAACTTGGAGGAAACAACAGATTCTGAGTGACAGAGGTTAGAAGGGAGTACATCATAGGCATGGGAGATAGTTAAACACAAAAACATGGAGATAGGAGAAACAGCAAGAAGTCTAATTTGGCTGGACAAAAGAGTACAGGAATAATAATGCCACTTTATGGCTATTTCTAAGCCATGGAATGTGCACTGTGGCCATCCTCCTCAACTAACTTCCGTAGAAATCTGAACTTTGGCCACGGAACCCCAGGCTCCAATAAGTGACCTTTCACCTTATCTAAACCAGAAACAGGACTCCACATCATGCCCTGGTCATTTCAAATGATTCTATTGCTTTTGTACTCCACCTCAGTCTTTCTAAATCCCTTTTGTGGATTTCCATCTCCCATTAATGGGCTGCTTGAATGCAGGGATTGTTTTGCTTACTTGTGTTTCTATCCCTAATGCTAGGTACAATGCCTAATCTATGGTAATAACTAAATAGTTTTTTTTTTTATTAGTTCATTCAAAAGTAGGTTAGGGCAAAGTTGGGAAGGGATTTAAATGTCATATAGAGGAGTTTATATTTGATCCTAAAGGTAATAGAATCAACTGGAATTTATTGAATGGACAATGACATGGTCTGACCTCCACTTTAGAAAAATCACTTTGGTAGGTAGATGGAAGAGGGTATGGAGAAAGGAGACACTTCAGGCAGTAGTCCTTGTAGTCCAGGTGATAAGTGTTGAGAGCCTGAATTGTGGTGGTTGTGTAAGTTGAGAGAAGAGAATAGATATGAGATGGTAATAAAGTAGGAACAACAAGATTTGGCCATTGATTTGGTATGTGGTTTGAAGGAAGAATGAGGAATCAAGAAAGATCAAGGATGTTAACTTGGAACCTGGAAGGATGGTTATGCTCTTGATAGAAATACGGAAGTTTGGAAGAGGAATGGGTTTAGAAGGACAAAGATAGTGAGATTCTGATATAAACTTCAACATATCCATGATTCTTCAGTCTACATGACTCATTTTATGTCATGGAGCTCAAAAGGGTGGCAAGGTTCTAAGTCACTAGCCACTTCCCCAGAGCCCAGAGCTATCCAAGGGAACAGTACTGAGGTGATCGGGGGCTAGGGTGTGGGGTACACTGAGGAAAGAATGGAATTCTCCCATCAGCATCCAAGCAGTTTCTGCTAGTTTCTACAGTAGATTACAGTTAAGTTATAAGCAACTGGAAGTGGAATGAAGGAGTATTGGGTGATAATAAATAAAAATGGTGGTGTTGATTTGGAGACAAACATCAGAGGTATAGGATTGTGAGAATCAAAAAGTGAGGCTTGTTTTGCTGATTGTTAGGCTTATTAAAGTGATGGAGATAATATTAATGTTCCACGCACATTTTTTCTCACAGAACTAGCTGTTAAACATTTACTTGCACACCCCTAGGTGAAACTGTGTTGTTGTTTTTCTCCACCCTCTGATGGTTTACATATGCCAATAGTTCATCTCATAGCCCCTTTTGAGTCTCCAGATTCCACTTTGGAAGCAATTGTGTTGAACCATAATAGTCTAGAAAAAAATGGTGAAAATAAGAAGGAAGGGATGGATATGAAAGATACTTCAGAAATAATTCATTGGATATGAGAAGAAAAAAAGAAGGAAGATCCAAAGATAGCATCAAAGTTTTAAAGAGAATATGATAAGCTGGAAGGTAACCAGTGAAGAATGGACCAAGGAGATGAAGGATAGCAGGATGATACCATATAATACTAAGCTAAAAAAAATAAATGGGCATTTTTTAGCCTGGAGCAGACTTGGAAAGAAACATGATAATTATCTTCACAATTCTGAAGGATTGTCATATAGAAGAGGGATTAGATTTGGTCTGCACAACCCTAGAGGGCAGAACTAGGAGAATTAACTTTCTTAGTTGCCCCATCATATTGCTGACTCATTTTGAGGTTGTAATCCATCAACCTTCCTCCTGCAGTCTTTTCCCTTGAACTTTTTTCTAGCCATATTTGCTGTAGCCTGTATATGTGCAGTTTATTTTGTTTAATCCTAGTGCAATTGGCCTTCACAATGCTTAAAATTTGTATTGTTAGCTTTAGCCCACCATTTTAACCTTTCAATGTTTGAATCCCAATTCAGTCATCTAGTTAGTTACCTATGTCAGTTTCATCTTCAAATCTGATATACATGTCATGTCTGGATTCAGGTTGCTAATAAAAATAAAGAAGAGAAATGGGTCAAGGACAGAACCCTGGGATGATCCTGCACTGCAGACCAAGACATCATTCCATTAATCATCATTGTCTGGGGTCAGTCAACCAGTTACAAGTCAATCTAACTCTACATTCCTCCATTTCACATTGCTCCCTTTTGTCCACAAGGATACCATAAGGGGCTCACAGTTTTTACGGCACTTCTCCCAAATTAATTTATTACCATAATCACAAATTGCAAGAATTATTAACATCATCCTATTTAGGATAGAAATGAGATAGTTTTAAATGATCTTTTTTCCCTTCTTTGAAATCTCATCAGCTCCCATGAGTTCAACTTAATGGAAATGACTCCCAGAGCTATGTATTAAATCCAATTTTGAAACCCTATAACATTTAAGTATCTATCTTTTGTGGGATTCAAAGTCTAAATAAAAATAGTCTCTACCTTCAAGGAGCTTACATAAAAATAATTTTGAAACACAAGGTCTAAGTGGTTATGGTTTAAGTGATTTGTTTGTGATGCTGTCATTTTAAAAAAATATTCATTTTATTTTTAATTTATGGAATAAAACAAGTATTTGTGTAATATAGCATAATAAAAAGATGATTGAAATGGAACTGAATATATAAATATATTATGTATAAATTAATATTCCTTTTAAGTATATAATAAAATTCTCATGTAAATTTCTTCTTTTCTTTTTTTGCCTTTTTTCTTCACACTGACTCCCTAGAGATGATTATTAGAAACACAATATACATAATATGTATGTGTGTATATATATACATATATATGTAAATATAATCATTCCATACATGTTTCTATTCATCAGTTCTCTCTGGTTGCAGATAGTGTCTTCCTTCATATGTCCCTTATAGTTTATTTGGGTATTTGTATAAGTCAAAATAACTTATTCACTCAAAGTTGTTCTAAAACAATATTGCTATAACTGTATCAATGTTTGCTTGGTTCCACTGGTTTTGCTCTTCATTATTTTGTGAAAGTCTATCCATGGTTTTCTAAAATCATCAAGCTCATCATTTCTTATAGCACAATAATATTCTATCACAATCATACCACAACTTGTTCAGCCATTGCCCAATTGGTGGGCATTTCCACAATTTCCAGTTTGTCCCACCACAAAGAGAGCAACCATGCATGTTTTAGAACATATAGGTTCTGGGGGCAGAGCCAAGATGGCAAAGCAAAAGCAAGGACTTGCTTGAGCTTTCTAACAAACACCTCTAAATACCTGTAAAAATGGCCTCTAAACAAATTCTAGAGCAGCAGAATTTACAAAATGACAGAGTGAAATAAATTTCCAGCCCAAGACAACATGGAAGGTCAATGGTTCATCCTGGCATGGCCAATGCTGGGCTGTGCTCTGCTCTGCTCCAATGAATTGGGCATGCAACTGAAAAGGTAGAAAAAGAACAAATTGAAAATCCCCAATTAAATTCCAAATCAGAAAGAGTGAAAACCAAAGAAGAGATTAATAAAATTCAAATCAAGAAAACTATTGAACTAATAAATAAAACTAAGAGCTGGTTTTAATGAAAAACCAACAAAATGAGTAAATCCTTGGTCAATTCTATTTAGAAAAAGAAAGAAGAAATTCAAATTAGCAGTAACAAAAAATGAAAAGGGTGAATTCACCTCCAATGAAGAGGAAATTAAGACAATAATTAGAAATAATTTTGCCCAATTGTGTGCCCGTAAATTTGACAGTCTTAGGGAAATGGATGAATATTTACAAAAGTATAAACTGCCCAGGCTAATAGGACAGGAAGTAAAATACCTAAATAAGCCCATCTCAGAAAAAGAAATTGAGCAAGCCATCAACGGACTTCCTAGGAGGAAATCTCCAGGGCCAGATGGATTTATATGTGAATTCTATCAAACATTTAAAGAATAATTAATTCACATACTTTTAGATTATTTGGGAAAATAGGTGAAGGAGTCCTACCAAATTCTTTTGTGTGACACGAATATGGTACTAATACTTAAACCAGGAAGAGTCAAAGCAGAGAAAGAAAATTATAGACCAATTTCCCTAATGAGTATTGATGTAAAAATTTTAAATAAAATATTAGCAAAAAGATTGCAGCAACTTATCACAAGAATAATGCACTATGACCAGGTAGGATTTATTACAGGAATGGAAAGCTGGCTCAGTATTAGGAAAACTATCAGCATAATTAGTCACATTACCAACAAAACTATCAGAAACCAAATGATTATCTCAATAGATGCAGAAAAACCTTTTGACAAAATGCAACACCCATTCCTATTAAAAAAACACTGGAAAGCATAGGAATAAACATAGTCTTCCTTAAAATTATAAGTAGCATCTACCTAAAACCGTCAAGATGCATCATATGTAATGGGAATAAGTTAGATGCATTCCCAATAAGATTGAGGGTGAAACAAGGATGTCCGTTATCAGCCCTATTATTCAATTGGGTACTAGAAATGCTAGCGTTAGCAATAAGAGATGAAAAAGAAATTGAAGGAATTAGAATCGGCAAAGAAGAAACTAAGTTATCACTCTTTGCAGATGCTGTAATGATTTACTTAGAGAATCCTAGAGAATCAAGTAAAAAAACTTTTTGAAATAATAAATAACTTCGGTAAAGTTGCAGGATATAAAATAAACTCACATAAATCCTTGGCATTCTTATATATTACTAACAAAGCCCAATAGCAAGAGATAGAGAAATTTCATTAAAAGTTACTGTAGACACTATAAAATATTTGGGAGTCTACCTGTCAAGACAAGCCCAAGACCTGTATGAACACAATTACAAAACACTTTTCACACAAACAAAGTCAGATCTAAATAAATGGAAAAACATCAGTTGCTCATGGTTAGGCTGAGCTAATATAATAAAAATGCTAATTTTACCTAAATTAATTTACTTATTCAGTGCCATACCAATCAAACTACCAAAAAATATTTTATAGGGCTAGATAAAATAATAACAAAATTCAACTGGAAGAACAAAAGGTCCAAAATTTCAAGTGAATCAATGAAAAGAAATGCTAGGGAAGGTGGCCTAGTCATACCAGATATTAAAGTGTATTATAAAGCAGCAGTCTTTAAAACGACTTGGTACTGGCTAAGAAACAGAGTGGTGGATCAGTGGAATAGGTTAGGTACACAAGACACAGTAGTCAATGATGATAGCAATCTACTCTTTGATAAACACAAAGAATCCAGCTTCTGGGTTAAGAATTCACTATTTCATAAAAACTGATGGGAAAACTGGAAAATAGTATGGCAGAAACTGGGCATATACCAATATCTTACACCATATACACAAGTAAAGTCAAAATGAGTTCATGATTTAGAAAGAAAGGCTGATACTATAAGCAATTTGGGAGAGCAATGAATAGTTTACCTATCAGATTTATGGGAAAGGGAAGAATTCATGACCAAAAGAGAACATTACAAACTGCAAAATGGATAATTTTGATTATGTTCAATTGAAAAGTTTTTGAACAAACAAAGCCAATGCAACAAAAATTAGGAGGGAAGCAGAAAGTTGGGAAAGAATTTTTATAACTAGTGTCTTTGATAAAGGCCTCATATCTAAAATATACAGGGAACTGAGTCAAATTTATAGGAATACAAGTCATCCCCCAATTGAGAAATGGTCAAAGGATATGAACAGGCAGTTCTCAGAAGAAGAAATTAAAGATATCTATAGTCTTATGAAAAAAATTCTCTAAGTCACTACTGATTAGAGAAATGCAAATCAAAACAACTCTTAGGTACCATGTCTCTCCTATCAGATTGGTTAACATGACAAAACAGGAAAATGATAAATGCTGGAGAGGATGTGGGAAAATTGGAACATTGTTACATTGTTGGTGGAGTTGTGAACTGATCCAGCCATTCTGGAGTGCAATTCTGAACTACGTCCAAAGGACTATAACAATGTGCATACCCTTTGACCCAGCAATCCACTTTTAGGGCTGTATCCCAAAGAGATCACACAAGTGGGAAATGGACCAGTATGTACAAAAATATTTATAGCAGCTCTTTCTATGGAGGCAAAGAATTGGACATCAAGGCAATGCCCATCAATTGAGGAATGGCTAAACAAATTGTGATATATGAATGTTATGAAATGCTTTTGTGCTATAAGAAATGAGGAGTGGACGGACTTCATTATAACCTGGAAAGATAAATATGCTTATAGAGGGGAGCAGAATCAGGAGCTTATTATACATGATTACAGACACAAAGTATTTGTAAGGACTAACTTTGAAAGACTTGGCTCTTCTCATCAATGCAAGGTTCAAAGCTAGCTCCAAAAGACTTGTGATGGGAAAAGCTATACACGTCCAGAGAAAGAATTATGGAATCTGAATGCAGATTGAGGCAAACTATTTGCTCTTTTGTTTCGCTTTTGTTTCTTCTTTCTCATGATACATTTCATGGGTTATAAGTCTTCTTTACAACTGAACTATTATGTAAATAAGTTCAATGTGAAGGTATATGTAGAAACTATATTGGATTGCCTGCCATCTTGGCAGGGGGGGGAGGAAGGAGGGAGAGGAAATTTGGAATTCTAAAACTTGTAGAACTGAGTGTTGTAAACTAAAAATAAAAACTAAAAAATAAAATTAAAAAAGAAAGCCTTAAAAAGCAGAATTGGCCAAATGGGAAAGGAGGTCCAGAAGCTTACTGAAGATAATAATTCTTTAAAAATTAGAATGGAGCAAATAGAAGCTAATGACTTTATGAAAATAATCCAGAAATTATAAAACAGAACTAAAAGAATGAAAAATAGAAGACAATATGAAACATCTCATTGGAGAAACCACTGACCTGGAAAACAAATCCAGGAGAGAGAATTTAAAAATTATTGCAGTACTTGAAAGCCATGATCAAAAAAGAGCCTAGACATCATCTTTCAAGAAATTATCAAGGAAAACTGTTGTGATATTCTAGAACCAGAGGGTAGCATAGAAATTGAAAGAATCCATTGATCACTTAGTAAAAGAGAGCCCAAAAGGAAAACTCCTAGGAATATTGGAGCCAAATTCCATTGCTCCCAGGTCAAGGAGAAAATATTGCAAGCAACCAGAAAGAAACAATTCAAGTATTGTGGAAACACAATCAGGATAATACTAGATTTAGTAGCTTCTACACTAAATGGTCAGAGGGGTTGGAATACAATATTCTGGAGGTCAAAGAAGTGAGGATTAAAACCAAGACTCACCTATCCAGCAAAACTGAATATAATCCTTCAGGAGAAAAATTGATGTTCAATGAAAAAGAGGGCTTTCAAGAATTCTTGATGAAAAGACTGGAGCTGAATAGAAAACTTGACTTTCAAATACAAGACTCAAAAGATACATGAAAAGGTAAACAGGAAAGAGAAATCATAAGGGACTTACTAAAGTTGAACTGTTTACATTCCTACCAGGAAAGATGATATTTGTAACTCATGAGACCTTTCTCAGTGTTAGGGTAGTTGGAGGGAATACATACATATATATATATATATATATATGTAAATATATAAAATGTGTGTTTGTGTGTGTATATTTGTATATATATATATTTGTATATATATATATATATATATATATATGTGTGTGTGTGTGTGTGTGTGTGTATGTATGTATGTATTAAAGAGAAAGAGAGAGAGCCAGAGAGTCACAGAGAGAGAGACAGAGAGACAGAGGACACAGAGTGAGTTGAATATGAAGGGAATGATATCAAAAAAATAAAATTAAAGGCTGAGAGACAAATCCACTGGGAGAAGGAGAAAGGGAGAGGTGAAATGGGATAAATCATCTCACATAAAAGGCAAGAAAATGCTTTTGCAGTTTAGGTGAAGAGGGGAGAGGTGAGAGGGAATGAGTGAACCTTACTCTCATCAGATTTGGCTTAATGAGGAAGTGACGTTCACACTGAATTGAGTATGGAAATCTACCTTATCCTACAGACAAGTAGCGGGGAGGGGATAATGAGGAGGGTGATAGAAGGGCTGGTAGATTGGGAGAGGGGGTAATCAAAAGCAAACACTTTTGAGGAGGTAGAGGGTCAAAGGAGAGAATAGAATAAATGGGCGGGTGGGATAGCATGGAGAGAAATATAGTTAGGCCATCACAACATGACTACTATGGAAGTGTTTTGCATGACTATACATGTATAATCTATATCAAATTTCTTGCCTTCTCAGTGAGGGTTTGTGGAGATGGGGGACAAGAGAAAATTTGGAACTCAAAGTTTTAAAAACAAACATTAAAAAAAATTTTACATGCATCTGGGAAATAAGACATATAGGCAATGGGGTATAGACGTCTATCTTGCTGTATAGGAAAATAGAAGTGGAAGGGGAGAAGAGAAGGGGGTGTGTGATAGAAGAGAGGGCAGATTGGGGGAAGGAATAATCAGAATGTATACTGTCTTGCAAAGGGGGGAAGGAAAGATGGGGAAAATTTTGGAACTGAAAATCTTATGGAAGTGAAAGTTGAAAACTAAAAATAATTAAATAAACAAAAAAAAGAAAGTATAGATTCTTCTTTTTTTCTATCCATCTTTGGAAACAGACTTAGTAGTGGTATTGCTGGGGAAAGTAATGGGTAGTTTAATAACTTTTGGAATACTTCCAGATTGTTCTCCAAAATGGTTGGATCAATACACAATTCCACCAACACTGAATTAGTGTCCCAATTTTTCTACATCCTTGTCGGCCTTTATCACTTTCCCCTTCAATCATTTTAGCCAATCTGATAGGTGTAAAATTAGACCTCAAAGTTGTTTTAATTTGCAGTCATCTAATCAATAATGATTTAGAGCATTTTTTATATGACTATAAACTGTTTTGATTTCTTCATCAGAAAACTACCTGTTTATATCTTTTGACCATTTATCAGTTCTTATAGAATTGACAAGGTCCTTTAGGCATTTGAGATATGAGACTTTTATCTGAGAAACCATCTATAATCTGCCCCCATTTCCTGCTTTCCTTATAATCTTGGCTACATTTGCTTTCTTTGTACAAAACCTTTTTAATTTAATGTAATCAAAATTATCCATTTTACACCTATGTCTCTCTATCCTTGTTTATTCATAAATTGTTTGCCTATCCATAAATCTGATAAGTCATATGTCCCACGTTCTTCCAATTTTCTTGTAATATCTCTCTTTATAATCTAGGTCATGTTTACATTTTGATTTGGTAAATCTTGGTAATACTGGAAGATATTGGTCTATTCCCAATTTCTACCATACAGATTTCCAGTTTTCCCAACTTTAAAAATGTGTTTTAGACTTAAACATTGGAACACAATTACAGAATAGAGAAAAGAAACAAAAACACATCATAAACTTAAATACTGGAACTTAAATACAAAGTAAGAAAGAAGAAATAAAGTATGTTATATACATAACAGAACATAAGAGAGGATTCAAAATATGAAACAATAAATTTTCATTTCAAGAAAGCCTGTATGGTAAGTAGTACACTTTGTGTTGAGAACTGTCCACTTTGCTTCTTTGTTAGTTTTCTTTTGTTCTCTGCTGTGTACTTTTTTACTTTGTTCTTTTTTTCCCTCCCCATGTCCCCTCTGTAACAACAGTTTTGCTAGCAGCTGTTGTGGGGGTGAAATACCAACAACAAAAGTACATAGAAGGGCTGCTAGCACAGGTCCTTTGATCTGCTTTTCTAAGGAAAGCAACTTTAAGGCGTTAACAATTTTACTTTAATCAAATATGCATATATCACTCACTTAGTTCAGGAGGAAAAGTCAGCACCCTGAACTTCAGAGGAAATATAAACAGAAATTACAAGCATACATTATATAAACAAAGCAAATACCCACAGAAATCAACAGACAGGCCTCATCTCTCTGATTAGGGAATTACGTAGTTACCAGAGAGAGAGGCACCAACATCTGGGTTTTCAAAGTTGGCGAGAGGGGCTAGGGGCTCCAACAATTACCCAGAGTCTCATCTGGCCAAATTACCAACACTCCTCCAATGAGTGTGCCCCCAAAGGCAAACCACCAACCTCGGAGCTCTTATATCCTGTTCAGGGTCCTGAGGGCTCAGAACCTACTTAGCAAAAAAGTGTGGGACCTGAGGCCTCACACCTAGTTAGTGAAATGGTGTGGGCCTGCCTCTAATCAGGCCTCCCTTTGTTGGCCCCACCAGTGACCTATTCAATGGGTGGGAAAGATCTTTCACTTATAGATTGGCCTTATACCCTCCCAAAAGCCTGCAATTAAGTTTGGATATGTTTCTCTATAGCTATATATACATAAACATATACATATATGCATACATATAGACATATACTTTCCCAAACAAATTCTACTCCTGATCTTCCTTTTTATGTTTGTGCATATCCCTTGTTTCCTAACCCTCCTGCCTGATTTACATTACTTCCACCCATTATCTTGCCCTCCTATTAATTACCTACTCTGCTCCAAGAATCCCTCCCCTATCCTCCCACTCTCATAAAACTAAACATCCTTCTACATCCCCTTTTTACCTATTCTCTCTCCCTCTACTCTAAAGATCCCTCCCTTGTCCTCTTCCCCCTCCCTATGCCCTACTGGTTTATTTCTTCTGAATTTAGAACACTTTTATACTCTTCTAAATATTTATGTATTGTTCCCTCTTAAACCCATTCCTGATGAAAGTATGTTACCGGAACTACCAGCCCTCCTCCCCCTTCTAATTCCTCTGTATTGATTCTTCCTCTTGCACCTCATTTGTATAAAATAATTACTCCTTTTTAGCTATTCCTAAATGGTTTTACTTTTTAAATTCATATCATACTCAGGTTTTCCCCAATCTTTCTTATTAGCCTCCCAATTATTAGTAAGAATCTTAGACATAAGTTTTACATTTTACATATATGAAAAGTAAACAGTCTGTCCTTATTGAATCCCTTATAATCAGTCTTTGTTATGTACCTTGTATTTCTCTTGGTTCTTGTATGTCAAATCTATTAAGTTCAGGTTTCTTTTTTTTAAACAAAGTCTTGAAAATCTGACAGTTGATCAAATGTCTATTTTTTTCATGCAGGACTATGCTTAACTTTGCTGAGTATGATATTTTTGGCCGGTGTCCCAGTTCTTTTTGTTCTTTGATATGTAGTAGTATTCCAAGACCTGTGGTCCTTTAATGTCTCTGCTCCTAGGTCTTATGTGATACTATTGTGGCACCATCATATTTAAATTATTTTATTTCTCTTACTTTTGATATTTTATCCTTAAGCTGGTGGTTTTGGAAGTTGACTATGATATTCCTATGAGTTTTCCTCATAGGATCTCTTTTAAGTGATGATGGATGGATTTTTTTTCCATTTCTACTTCCCCCATCCCCTTAATCTTATGCTTCAGGACAATTTTCTTTAATTATTTCTTGTATCACTGTATCAAGATTATTTTTTGATCATAACTTTTAGTTAGTCCAATTATTTTTATGTTTTCTCTTCTTGACCTGTTCTCCAAATCTGTTGTTTTTCTTATAAGATGATTCACTTTCTCTTCTATTTTTTCATTATTCATATTTTGTTTAATTATTTCTTTATCTCTTATAATTTTGCTGGCTTCACCTTGCCCAATTCCAATTTTCCATATGTCATTTTCTTCCTTAAGATTCTGTATTTCCTTTTCTAATTGGTTGACTTTCCTTTCATAATCTTGTTTTTCTTGGATTCTTATTTTTTTTTTTAGTTTTTACCCCATCTCTGAAATTTGATTTTTAAAGTCTTTTTAAAGATCTTCTGTGAGTTCTTTTTGTTCAGGTGACCATTTGATATTATTCTTTGGGGGTTTCTTTACTTCAATATCCTCCTCTGAAGATGAACCCCAGTCTTCTTTATTCCCGTAATAATTTTCTATCATTGGATTCTTTCTCCTTTGCCTGTACATTTTTTGTGGTAATAGCTTAATTTTTGTGATCACCTCTAGCCATGGGGTATGGGAGATGGTCCAGATCTTCAGTTCTCCCCTCTAATCTGAAACCAAAGTCAAACCTCAAACCTTCAATAAGTGCCCGCTGCCAGGGGCTTTCTGCCTCACTGCTTCTGCATTCACTCTTTGCAGCACAGCTGGGTCTGGTATTCTTTATCAGCAGAGGTTCCCTCCATCCTCCTGGACTTCAATGTCCAAATTGCCTCACCATCCCAGGGGTACATGTTCCTGCGACTGGGGCAGAGGCAGGCTCTCAAACCAACTAAGCTCAGGGCTGGCCAATTGTTGTTAAAGCAGATCCTAGCCTGGAGGTGTTTCCTCTTCACAGGGACCAAACCTCTTCTTGGGATTTTTCTTCTGATCTTCTCAAATTGTCCCAGGAAGACCCTAGTTGTGCCCCTATTGTTATTTATTTTAACCTACACTTTGTTCACCCTAAGGTGTTATTTTATATCTTTTGTGGGGGAAAATCTTGAGAGCTTGACCTTCTGACCTACTCCACTATCTTCCCAGAATCCTCTCCACCCCAACTTATTTTTATTTTTTTTATCAAATAATGAATTCTTATTCCAAAATCTAAAGTCTTTACACTTGTCAAATACAAAGGTTATTGCTATAAATTGTATGTCTGCTCTGTTTCATTGGTCAACCTTTCTATTTCTCAGCCAGTACCAGATAGTTTTGAAAATTACTGCCTTATAATATATTTTAAGGTCTTGTCCTGCTAAGCCTCCTTCCTCTACATTTTTTCCCCTTGGTTCCTTTGATATTCTTGATTTTTGTTCTTCCAAATAAATTTTGTTATTATTTTTTCTAATTCAAGAATTTGGGGGGGGGGAATGGCACTGAATACATAAATTAATATAGGCAAAATTGTCATTTATTACATTATCCCTGCCTACCCATGAACAATAAACATTTCTCCAATTATTTACATCTGACTTTATTGTCATAAAAGGATTTTTATAATTTTCTTTCTGTAGCTCCTGAGTTTGTTTTGGCAAATGTACCCTTATGTTTTTTTATGCTACCTAGTTTTTAAATGGGGTATCTCCTACTATCTCTTCTTGAGGTTGAATCTTAAAGGAAATGGAGAGTTTCAGTTTTTCTAGTTGAATATGGCTTATTGAAAGTAGAAGGGGGAACTTAGGAGTAATAATGGAAGCAGGATCTCTCAATGTGGACTTATGCATGTGTATACATGTGTATGAATCTGTGTACACACACACACACACACACACACACACACACACATACACGACCACACTAAAATTTGGTTGAATGGTGATTTTCCAAACCTTAAAATGCCACATAAAATGTCAGCTATCATTAACATCACTAGGCTTCACTTTCTTCATCTCTCTGATGAGAGGAATTGTAGGATTAAGAGTTGGATGGGACCATAAGATCCATTTTGAGGTGATGAAACCGAGGTCCAGATGAAAATATTAGATTGTTACAGAAGCCAGAGCAGTGGTGGAATTCAAATAGATTAACAACTGTTTCTCCACTGAACTGAACTAAGGTACCACTGCTGCCACTGACATGGATGCAGACCCCACCCCTGCTAACAATCAGTTCACAGAACTTAACCTAAAATTAGGTATTAGTTCTCTCCATCTGGTGTGAACCAGCTGAATCTCACCACTGAGACAGAGGAATTGTAACTGAAAGGTACTTTAGAGATCTCTTATGCTATCCTCACCCTAAGAATCATAGATCTAGAACTGGAAAGTATCTTATAGGTTATCTGCCCCAACCCTCTTGTTTTACCAATGAGGAATCTGAGAAAAAGGATTCTAAATTAAAACTCTAATTCAAAAAGCTTACTTTATGCTGAAGAAAGCAAAAAGCTGTAGAGGTGACTTACTCAAGTTCACATGGGTATTAAATCATTAAATGGGGGGATGGAGCCAAGATGGCAGCTGGAAAGCAGGGACTTGCTTAAGCTCCACCCCAGGTCCCTCCAAACACCTGTAAAAATGGCTCTGAATAAATTCTAGTGATACAGAACCCACAAAATAGCAAAGGGAAGCAGGCCTCCAGCCCAGGGCAGCCTGGATGGTCCCTGGGAAGGGCCTATCAAACGGAGCTGGGAACGGAGCAGAGCAGAGCCTAGCACGGGCTGCGTCAGGACCAACCAGAATGGGAGCCAAGTGAAAGAGGCTGAAGGACACTGAATCATTGAACTGTGGCAGTTACCAGACTTCACAACCCACAAATGCCAAAGACAACAGAGAAAGTTAGTGGGAAAAGCTTCTGGGACAGAGTGAGAGGAGTGCACAAGCAACCCCAGCCCTGGGATCTAAAGAGGTGGTGTAGTTCTGAGACTGCTTCCAGAGCTACAGCTGCAGTTGCTTCCAGGCCCACCTGGTGGGAGGAATTAAGCAGCATATCACAGTAGGAGTGCAAAGCCTGCTTTGCCCTGCCTAGATCTGGGCCACAATACTGGTTGGTGGTTCTTGGAGGAGAAGGAATACTGGTGTGACAGAACTTGCTGTGTAAAAGTAGCTCTGAAAACAGGAGTGCAGGCCTTCAAACTTGGGAGAACAGACTCTCGACTCTGCAAGCAGTCATACCCTGACAAAAAACTCAAGGGTCAAGTAGCTGTCTGGGAACATGGCCAAGCAGCAAAAATGGTCTCATATTCAGACTCAGACTTTGGAATCTTACTTTGGTGACAAAGAAGACCGAAACATACAACCAGAAGATGTCAACAAAGTCAAAGAGCCTACATCGAAAGCCTCCAAGGAAAACATGAACTAGTCTCAGGCCATGGAAGAGTTCAAAAAGGATTTGGAAAAACAAGTTAGAGAAGTAGAGGAAAAACTGGGAAGAGAAATGAAAGTAATGCAAGAAAACCATGAAAAATAAGTCAATGACTTGCTAAAGGAGACCCAAAAAATACTGAAGAAAATAACACCTTAAAAATAGACTAACTCATATGCAAAAGAGCTCTAAAAAGTCAATGAGAAGAAGAATGCCTTGAAAGGCAGAATTAGCTAAATGGAAAAGGAGGTGCAAGACCTGAAGAAAATTCCACCTTTAAAAATTAGATTGGACAAGTGGAAGTTAGTGACCTGACGAGAAATCAAGACATTATAAAACAGAACCAAAGGAATGAAAAAATGAAAGATGATGTGAAGTATCTCATTGGAAAAAAACCACTGACCTGGAAGATCCAGGACAGATAATTTAAAAATTATTGGACTACCCAAAAGCCATGATCAAAAAAAGAGCCTAGATATCGTCTTTCAAGAAATTATCAAGGAGAATTGCCATGATATTCTAGAGCCAGAGGGTAAAATGGAAATTGAAAGAATCCATCGATCGCCTCCTCAAAAAGATCCCCCAAAAAAATCTCCTAGGAATATTATCGCCACATTCCAGAGCTCCCAGATCAAGGAGAAAATACTGCAAGCAGCCAGAAAGAAACAATTTGAGTATTGTAGAAACCCAATCAGGATAACACAAGATCTAGCAGCTTCTACATTAAGGGATCAAAGGGCTTGGAATATGATATGCTGGAGGTCAATGGAGCTAGGATTAAAACCAAGAATCACCTACCCAGCAAAACTGAGTATCATGCTCCAAGGAAAAATGTGGATTTTCAATAAAATAGAGGACTTTCAAGCTTTCTCAGTGAAAAGACCAGAGCTGAATAGAAAATCTGACTTTCAAACACAAGAATCAAGAGAAGCATGAAAAGGTAAACAAGAAAGAGAAAGCACAAGGGACTTACTAAAGTTTAACTGTTTTATTTACATTCCTACATGGAAAGATGATGTGTATAATTCATGAAACTTCAGTATTAGGGTAGCTGAAGGGAATATGCATATATACATACATACATTATATATTGTATGTACATATAAATATAAATATATATATATACACACACACAGACAGAGGGCACAGGGAAAGTTGAACATGAAGGGATGATATCTTTAAAAAAATCAAATTAAGGGATGAGAGAGAAATATATTGAAAGAGAGAGAAATGAAGAGATAGAATGGGGTAAATTATCTCACATAAAAGTGACAAGAAAAAGCAGTTCTGCTGGAAGGGAAGAGGGGGCAGGTTAGGCGGAATGAGTGAATCTTGCTTTCATCAGATTTGATCTGAAGAGGGAATAACATACACACTCAATTGGGTGTCTTACCCCACAGGAAAGAAGGGTGAAGAAGATAAAAAAGGGGGACAATAGAAGGGAGGGCAGATAGGGGGAGGAGGTAATCAAAAGCAAACACTTTAGAAATAGGGACATGGTCAAGGAAGAAAATTCAATAAAGTGGGACAGGATAAGAGGGAGCAAAATGTAGTTAGTCTTTCACAACATGAGTATTGTGGAAGGGTTTTGCATAATGATACACGTGTGACCTATGTTGAATTGCTTACCTTCTCAGGGAGGATGGGTGGGGAAGGATGAGGGGAGAGATTTTGGAACTCAAAATTTCAAAAGCAGACATTCAAAAAAACCCATTGTTTTTACATGAAACTGAGAAATAAGATATATAGGCAATGGGGCATAGAAATCTATCTTGCCCTATAAGAAAGTAAGGGAAAAGGGGATGGGGGGAGTGGGGTGACAGAAGGGAGAGCTGACTGCAGAATGGGGCAATCAGAACATATGCCATCTTGGAGTGGGGGGAGGGTAGAAATGGGGGGAAAATTTGTAATTCAAAATCTTGTGGAAATCAATGCTGAAAACTAAAAATATTAAAAAATATATTTTTTTAAAAATGAAATAATTAAATGATCTCTAAATTCCCCTTTAGTTCTAAACTTCTAGCTTTACATCTTGCCAGATATGTGACCAAGAGGCTCCATGATGTACAGAGAGAACACCAAATTCTGAACAAATATCCTGAGTTCAAATTTTGGCTTTCTAACTTGCATAACAAATGTCTAATTTGTAACCTTGGGCAACTCAATTCTTATCCTTTGTTCTCAGATTCCTGAGAATATATATATATATATATATATATATATATATGTATATATATATATATATATATATGTGTGTGTGTGTGTGTGTGTGTGTGTGTGTATACATATATGTATATATACATACACATATTTATATATATTTATATCCATACACACACACACAATCCACAAAAACTGTACACAGTGCTAATCATTTTTATTGGCAACCCAGTACTATATCAGTTATTTTACCATCATTCAATCAAGATTGAACATTAAATTGTGTATAAGATTTTCAGTTTATTTTTTACTATAGGAAAAGGTTAGTGGTTTTTTTTTAATGGTAGCAGTATGGGAAAGACAAGAAAAGAAAGCACATATTGGGAAAAAAGGCAAGTTGATTTCTTTCCAAAAAGATACACATGACTGCTAAAACACTCCTTTCCACATAGGTTTTGTTCTTATCTGCCAACAATAGATTACAAAGCTACTACTTGGAAATCCTGAACACAGAAGAAATTGTCACTGATAGGTATAAAAAATAGTTAGCCATCATACTTGAATATCACAAAATGATGGAAAGATTAAAGTTTTTCTAAGACCATGGATATACAAAGGGAATGATTCTGTTTTCTTGAAGGTTTAAATAAGGTTTACAGAAAAGTTTTAATTAATATTTTTTTCATGTTTGATCTGATCAGATTCACTCATCGAACCAGTTGTATAAGTAGCTAAAATTGTTTTTTAATTATGATATTTCCATCACTATGAATATCCTAAGGTTTGGCTGGAAACTTCTATTTCAACTATAATGGTTACCCTTTGATACTTTTAGGAGGACCTCTGTCTGTAGAGTATTCTGCAGATATTGGGATCTTGATAAGAGAAAAGTAGACAACTCCTGATTAAATCTCATTGGCTGGGACTGCTCCAAGATGAATTGCCTGTCTCTTTGCCTGTAAAAGTGAGATGGTATACTTGCTGGGAAAAGCAAGACAGCTAAGAATAAAACTAACTCCTGCAAAAGAATAGGTAGATGAAAGGAGAGGTACATGCACATAAAGTCAGGGTGGGGCCATAATGAGCTGTAAAGAGACACTGAATTGTGCAGGAGGCACTTGAGATCAGATCCAGTCCATGTGGCATAAGAGACGGGACACAGGTAACACAAGAATGTGGAATCCTCTTAATGTAAACATAGAGCATGCATTTATTCATTGCTCAAGGCAGATGTATAATCTGTCCACCTTGTGTTTTTTTCTCTCTGAGCCCCCCATTTTAAAAAAGTACAATATACAAAAATGACCGATCACCAGCAAGCTGAAATTTTAAGTAGAAAGTTTACTTTCAACTTATGTGTTACTTAGCAGATAAGACCTTCTCTAGCTTCACTATTAGTGCAATTACCTACCCTCTTTCAAGAAGGTAAGGGCAAGTTGCAAGGGAGAATCCAGTTCTGTGTAAATCGATGCTTTGTGTGACTCTGCAAGACTCAGCAGGTAGAGAGGTGGTGAACAATAAGACACAAATAGAATTCTGGTCAACAGCTCCAATGCCTGTGGCTATTGTTTTTGTAATGTGGCTTCATTATAATATAAGTAATACAAATATTACAAGTTCCAGGTAACCAACTGTAATTTAAATATAACTACAAATACAATTGAAAATATTTTTGTCATAAGTTGTTTTAAATTATATATCATCGCTACATGGAAATCAACATTGGGTTCTCCATGATTAAACTAGGGAAATGCCAGCACTGGTTGTTCTTATCAAGTTAGAAAGTCTTCAGTGATGACTGTATTGATAGATTTGGTTTCTCTCATCTTTGGATGAGCCTAAGTATGGGATGGCTTTAATTCAGACTTACTGGTCACCAGATGATCACCTTTTTGGACATAACAATGCATAAAATGTGGAGAGGTTGAGATGAATGAATGGAAGAATGCAAAACTCTTGTGTGGTAAGCACTTTGCTAAGAGTTGAAGGCAAAATATAAAAGTGAGTAATTCCCATCTTGGAAGAGCTTACATTCTAATGGGAGAGAGAACAGATCTATGAAAATGATGTCCAGGAATGGGTATTTTGGTCAAGGAAGTTTGCTAATAAATATTGGTATTTTAAAGTATACCTTATGCAATCAATAATCACAGTTGTACTATGTTGAATTAGTTTTAAGTTTATTTGTATACATTAAAGTTTACAAATATAACTGAAAAATAGTTAATTTTAAAGAATTTTGTCCAGATTTTTGAAATGCATATTTTAACATTTGCTGACCAATTGTTTAATTTTTTACACCCTTTATAATACTTTTAGATCAGTAATCCTTCCAAAGGATTTATTTGTATGCTTTGACAGTGTGAAAGAAAATGTAGAGAAAGTTGTAGTTCAGTGACTAGCTACAAGTAGGAATGGACCCCCAGAGAGGGCTACAAGCAACTTGTTGAGCAAATGATTTTACCTATATCATATTTATAGTAATTCAGTGATTATTTGTATAGTTTACAAATGTGAAAAATATAATTAAAACATAGATCAGCATTTTTAGTTCAAATAATTTTAAATTTTTACTTGTCAGTAAAAAAGATACTCCTCCTTAGAGGAGTACTGCTTTTTCATACATTTAACAATCATACTATTCTTGTCTTTGAGATACAGTAATATTAATAACAGGATATTTTAGATAATTTATTACATAGTTTGTTTTTTAAGAAATCATGAAAGTAAAATCTGCATAGTAATATATGAATAACTTTTATTAGGTATTTTATTCAGTTTTCCAAAATAAATTTCCTAATCTGAATATTGTACTTTTTTTGGGCAGAGTGGGGAAGGGTCAGCAACCAAACCAAAAACAAATCTTTGGAAAAAAAATTTTTAAACATCCTCTCTTCCTCGTTAGGAACTTTATATTTATGGTTGTGTTGAAACAAATACATAGGGTTGGATTGATCATTTCAGCATATCATGGGTAATACAGTCTAACATTAGTGTGTTTATAAAATAAATGGCATGACTTGAGTGAATATGGACAGTCCATACTTTCAGCAAGCTAAGACACTTTTTTAAACACGTCCACAAAGTTTCCTTCTGTTTACATCTCAACGATAAAAGAAATTGTTGGATGGAGCACCTGCGCTGGAGTCTTAACCCTAATTGCCTCTCCAAAAAAAACAAAGCACAAATGAACAAACAAATAAATAAAAGCAAATTGTTATTTTATACAAAGCCTTATAATTCAATGTGTAACCATATGCAGTTATTGACTGAGTCCTGCCTCCTGGTGTGCAAAGTATGTTCACTACTTGGCTCTCCACATTCATCTATGGCAGACCAACCTAAACCCAACCTACACACAAAGCCTTGCTGCAAACTACAGGATGAATTCTATCCCTGGGCAAAGGGGCTGTATTATAGTTACACATTAAGCTTACTAAATCTTAATTGCTCTGACCTCGACATCTTAATGGAAAGAGCACTGAACTTGGAGTCGCAGAACCTGAATTTGAATCCTACTTTTTCCACTTGACAACTTGCCTAATCTCCAGGAAGTCACTTAACCCCTCCAGACTTGTTTCCTTATTTGTAAAATGAACAAAATTTTAAATCTAATAGGAATTGTAAAATGGACTAGATTATCTTCAGCCTCTCTCCTTGCAGTGGTTCAGCATCTGATGCAATGGATCACTCAAAGCCTGATGGTTCAGATAAACATTCCCTTCAATAATAACCCCCAGGAACTCCCAGGAAAAGGCAAACATAAAGTGATAAAAAACAATCCAGGAATGTCAAAGCCACAGACAACACTAAAAATAGTTGGCAAGGAGATTTCCTGAGGTCTCAGGAGCTTCTCTGCCAAAGTCCTAAAAATGTTTTTATATTCTCTTTGGCCCAAAGGGCCAACAGCTAGGGCCCAAAGTATTCTATCTGGAATAAAGTTACTTTAAGTGACACCATATCTGCCCCATAGCTTCTTAGATCACCATAGCTTTGGTTGGTGTTGTGGCAATGTGAGGGTTAACTTTAGCCTCCCTGGTCCCATTAGTGTCCTAGCCCACAGCATTTTTTCCTAGCTATGAGCCTATGATCCAGTTCCCTAAAATCCAGGTGCCCCTAATTCCCTGTAACAATGTTTGTTTCTTGCCCTTTACACCAGTTCTTCCACAGCTGGATTGATATTTTGTGCCTTGGTTTCCCTATGACTGTTTTTCTTTAATCCTGTCCCTTAAGGCATGTCTTTCCAAACTTCAGTGGTTCCCTATTGCCTTCTGGATACAAAACTAACTCCTCAATTTGATGTTTAAAATATTTCGCAGCCTGGCTGCAGCTTACCATTCCTGATATTGCAAATTACTCTCCATCAAGATCTCTATGTTCCAGGCAAACTGACCTAAGTGTTATCCCTTGAACTGAGAATTTCATTTCTCTCCTCTACGCCTTTGCATAGGCCCCCATGCCTGCAATGCACTCCCTCATTGCTTTACTTTAGACATCTTAGCATCCTTAGCTATTTTCATGATTAGGGCCATAGCCAATCGTCCCGACCCACATCTTGCCACTGGACTCCGATGACTCTAGAGAAGAGAGTGAGGCTGATGACTTTGTCCAGCCCTGTCTCACTTAAATCTAATTCACTTGCAGGTTGTTGTGTTTGTCCTTCATTTTTGAAGAGGACCATGACATTAAGAAAATAATGACATCACTTGCAGTTGACGACATCATTGTCCTGATGTCATTGGTCCTCTTTGAGAATGAAGGATGAATAACAACAACCTTCATGATTCAAATTAGATAACCCTCCGGGAAGAAGGCTTTTTTAAAAAATCTTTCTACTTGCTAGTTCTTTCTTTCTCTTCAAATTATGCCACGCTTATTTATCTGTTCACATGTTTTATTCTTCCAGGAGAATGTAAGTTCCTTAAGGACAGAGATATTTGTATCTTAGCACTTTCCCAGACATTTCCAGCTGCGCAGGCTGCCTTGCCCTCTACTCCAGCCATTAGAATCCCATGTCACCCCCATAGCCATCCTGAACTTTGATAGCACACATCTGCCCTTACCTTGCTCTTTCCCACACTGGTTTGCTGCTGCTGTTGTTTGATTGTTTCAGGCCCGTCCAACCTGTCGTGACCCCATTCGGAGTTTTCTTGACAAAGACAGAGGAGTGGTCTGCCATTTCATTCTCCAGTACATTTCACAGAAGAGGAACTGAGGCAAACCAGGTGAAGTGACTTGCTCAGGGTCACACAGCTAGTAAGTGTCTAAGGGCAGATTTGAACTCAAGTATTCCTGACTTTAGGCCAAACACTCTATCCACTGTGCTATCTAGCTCGCTCCACTAGTATATCCATGTCTACCTCACCCCACCCCATTTCCACAACACATTTATGTATAATCTTTCCTTATTAGAATGTAATATCTTTGGAATCGGTGACTGACTGACTTTTATTTGTATCCCTAGCACTAGGCACAGTGATCATCGAACCCCATCCTTTTACAGATGTGGATGTGATGGCCCAGAGAGATTTGACCAAAGGTAGACAGGCAGTAACTAGGAGTGACAGGGTGAAGTCCAGGTCTCTTGACTCCAGATGCTGTTCTCTTTCTTCTGTAATACATTGCTTCCCTTATGTCACATACTCATATGCTATCATACCATCCTCTATACATTTTCCTTCCTGTCTAACATCATTCTTTCACCTAGTTTTTCAATAATTCTTTATGGAACTGACAAAAATGAGGCTAAATAACTTTTTAGAAATCTTGTTTTCCAAAAGAAGAGAAAGAAGAAAAGGCATACTTAAAATATTAATTTATTGGAATCTCTGAGAGATTGAAAAACACCAATATAGTCAGTGCAGTTTGCTATAAGATAATATCAGAGGAAACCATTTGGAGCCCTCTTTTGGCACACAAAATTTAGTAAGGAAGTCTACTAAACACAATCACTCTATGAAGGCACATATTCATTTTCTAATTTCTATCCTCTAAACTTTTAATTAATTTTTCATCCAGAGAACTGTATGAAGTTGTTATGATACATTTGACAAAGCTCAGGATGAAGTAAGTAGCCATGAGGTCACAAACCACTTAGCAGAAACAGAGCAGTAAACAAGGGTGGAGCTCACCTTTAATTTCTTCAAGAAGTGGAGAATAAGAGCAACATGGCAAAAATATGAAAAATATTTAGCAAGCTAGACAATTAGGAAAACAAAATGAATCCATATAATAGAAACACTAAGTTTCTTTTTCCCTCTCTCCCTCTTTTCCTTCCTTCTCTCCTTTCTTCCTTTTCCTTCTTTCTTTCCTTCCTTCCACTTTACTTCTTTCTGTCTTCCTTCTTACCTTCCTTCTTTTCTTTCCCCCTCCTTCCTTCTTTCCTTCCTCCTTCCTTTCTTCCCTCCTTCCTTTTTTCTTCCTTCCTATCTTGTTTCTCTCTCTCCTCTCTCTCTCCCTCTCTCTCTCTCTCTCTCTCTCTCTCTCTCTCTCTCTCTCTCCTTCCTTTCTTCTAAAAAATAATCAAGCCATTAATGATGTGATAAGTCAGAGGAAATATTTTCTGTTCAGAGTCAGTAGGACTGGATTCTGCTCTGCCACTGACTTTACTATGATACCTTAAGCTATAGCAGAGTATAGGGGGAAGAGCACTGGGTTTAAATACAGAGAATTCAGGTTTGAATTTTGTCTCTCCTTGGTACCTGTGAGACTCTAGATAGTCATTTCACTTTTATGGGTCTTAGTTATGCCTTCTGAAAATGAACATATTTAGAATTAGAAACCAACTTAGACACCATCTAGTACAATTCCCTCCTTTTACCGATGAGAAAGAGGTGAAGTGACTTTCCCGTGTCACACACCTAGTTAAGTGTCAGAGATACAATATGAATGAAGGTCCTCTGATTCTAAGTTCAACATACTATCCACATGGTATCATCCTGCCTCTCTAAGACCTATGATTGTATTGGATTTAACCTCTATCTGAATACTAATCCCTTCTAAAATATCTTCATCCAAAGGTCATTTAATCTACACTGGAAGAACTACAGTGATGAGGAACTCAATACCTTTCAAAATAGCCCTTTACACTTCTGAAGACTTGTAATTGTTAGAAAAATTTTCCTCATACAACCCTTATATCACAGATTGCCTCTTGGCATAAAAGGACCATGGTATAGTTTGCAGGATTTTCCTCATTCTCTTGGATCATAGTTCTTACTCAGGAAACACGACAAAACTGATAGTTGGTGATCTGACCCACCCACCTCCATGCCCCTGGAACCCAGGACTATAAGATCAACTTCCTACTTGCAAGAATGCAGTTCCCGGCACTATAGAGGAAAATGTTACTAAGGTGAAAAACAAGCAAAACAAATTATAGAATGAGTAATGGAATATGTATATAAATTCTGAGCTTCAATTTCAATTCAATGCATCTAGAGATGTAAAATGTAAGATTTCCTTTTGTTTCAAGCCCATCCTTGCCAAGCCCTACATAGACGTAATGATCTCTGCTAATTGAAGACAGGATGGGGGTAGAGAAGGCAGAGTTTGTTTTTAATCTCTCCAATGTCTAATCCCTCCTTGTAGCTCTCCAAGCTCTTCATGACAGCCTGTTAGTTTCTTAGACAAGTAGATATCAAGTCTCATCTTGTAACAAATCAATGGGAAATACCCTTTGGGGTCTTCCTTTTCTCCAGTTGCCACTATACTCACTCTGTGATATTCTCACTCAGTTGCCACTATTCTCACTCCTCTCAGAAACATCAATCTAGATTAGAAGGTAGTGTGAAGTTAGAACTCTAGGCCTGCCTTATTTTGCTGTGCTTCTAGAGTATTTGACATGATTCCAAAGTCCTGTGGTAGTACTGCTAATTTGAAAAAAAATAACTACCCAGAAATGTTTTCCTATGAAAAGGTAATGCTGTTTCTAGATATTTAGCTCGGTGCATCCAGTGCTTGGCACCATGGTTAGCACTTAGCAAACACTTAATAAATGCTTGTTGACTAACTGACTAACTAGGCAGAACAATAGAAAACAACTGAGCTTCAGTAGTTTCTCTTGGAATAATGCAATCACAATTCACTCACTGTTCTGCTAACCAGGCCTTCATCAATCACTTTTTGTAATTTCCTTTCCCAGCGCTTTATTACCACTAAATTGTCTTTCAACTGTGATAAGACTGTCAAACCAGTTGTAATACTACAAATTGGTCAGTCAGCCAGTCATTTAGAATCTATCAAGCATTTACTATGGGCCAGATATTATGCTACATGCTGGGGGTACAAAGCAAGACAAAAACAAGAAGAAAAAATAGGCCTTCCTCTCTAAGATCTCAATCTAATGGAAGACAACATACAAACAACTATGTACACCTTGAACAAGCCTCAAAAAAACACATGAAAGTTAATTCTTCACGGGGACTACAGAGATAAATAAGTCCTGCCCCTTTATTTTGTAGATGAGAAAACTGGAATCCAGAAAGGAAACTGAGGCTAAATTACTTTTCTAAAGTCTCACAAATTATGCAAAAAAAGCATTGTAGAATTAGCTACTGAACCCTGTCTAGTGCACCAAGGTGAGTAAAACACATTTTCTGTTAGACTACATGTCATACTTTTAAAAAATCACATATATATCTGCACACATATGTATATGTATATATACATATATATGTATATCTTTTACTGTTCACAATAAAACTAAAATTATGTTAAATTAAGGGCCACAGGGAAAAAAAGCATTAAAATTGACTGGATACTAAATAATCTTTTTAAAAATTAAATTTAAGATACGTCATTTTAAAATATATTTTATATTTTTTGAAATGACACAAATTTTTAAAATTAATTAATTTTTAGTTTTCAGCATTCACTTCCCTAAGATTTTGAGTTCTAAATTTTCTCCCCTCTCTCCTCTCTCCCCACCCCAAGATGGCATGCAATCTGACATAGGCTTACATATGTATTCATATTAAACAAATTTTCACATTTGTCATTTTGTAAAGAAGAATTAGAACTAACGGGAGGATCCACAAAAAGGAAGAAACAAAACAAAGTAAAAAGAGATCAGATAGTATGCCTTGATCTGCATTCATGCTCCATAGTTCTTTTTCTGGATATGGATATCATTTTCCATCATGAGTCTTCTGGAGTTGTCTTAGATCCTTGCATTGCTGAGAAGAGCCAAGTGTATCAAAGTTAGTCATTGCGCAATGTCTGGCCCCTGGAGCACACCTGCTTACCCAGGCTGCTCTGAAGCACAGTAAGGTTTGGCTGCTACAAGACATCTGCCTGCCTGGAGTTGTGCTGAAGCATGGGGAGGTTTGGCTGTTGATGAGACACCTGCCTGCTTGTGCACTTAATGGTTCTCTGAGCTGGAGTCTACCAGTTCCCCTGCCTGTGCCAAGGCACATGGGGTTGTGGGGTGTAATGGTGTTGGTGCTTGCCTGATCCACCACCCTGGGGCTCAGGATCTCCCTCTGGTTTGCTGAGGAGGGGGGGCTTGCTGCTGGCTTGCTAGGATCCTTCCTGTACTCCTTCTTTTCTACCAGAGCAAGAGGGACCTTTCCCATTAACCTCTCAAGCCTGCCGGACTAAAAGACTGCTGCACCCTGTCTTTTTGCTAGCTCTGCTGCTCCAGGATGTTTCCTGGGGTGATATTTTCAGGGTTTTTAGAAGTCAGTAATGGAGAGTGAGAGCAACTCACTGCTTGCTCTGTCATCTTGGCTCCCAGAAGTCACCATACACTTTTTTGAAGTATAAGACAACAGCATCACCATCACTGTGAGGACATCAAGATGGGAAAACTATGGTGATGCTAAAATGTGCGACTTTCAGCTAAAGATAAAATTAGCAAACTCAGGCCCCATCTAGTCTATGCTGGATAAAATATTTTATGTATATTTTTGATTGCCTGCTTCTAATCTTGTTGTTTATATTCTAGACTTTTCCCTTATAAATAAAGTTTTGTGGACTGGTACATGTAGCTACTGGCATAAAAAGGAAAAAAGGGAGTCAATGTTTCAATTACATACCAAGATATGGCGGCAACAACAAAAGAACAGAGAAATATAATATGATATCAGAAAGGTATAAAATAATAATAATATCCAATAATTTGCAAAGTCTTATAAATTCTGTCCCCACAATATCACTTGTATGAACCCCTTATTCTCTGCTCCACAGCTAGCATCCTAGCTCTGACCCTTATCTATTTTTGCCTGAACTACTGTAATAGCTTATTAAATGAGCTCCATCTTCATTCCCTCCCTACCACAATTTCCCTTCACACAACTACCAAAGGGATATTACTACAAGACAAAACTGACTACATCATCACCTGCTTGAAAACTCCTTTGGCTCCCTCTTAACAGTAGGATCAAATGCAAATTTCTCAGTTTAGGAAGGAAACAAGCATTTATTAAGATCCTACAATGTGCCAGGCACTGTAGTATCTACAGTAAAATATAGGCACATAGTAGGTACAAATGTAGGTACTGTATTTACAAATATTAACTCATTTGAACCTCACAACAATCCTGGGAGGTGGGTGGGTGCTGTTGTCAGTCCTAGTATACAGATGAAGAAATTAAGGCAAACAAAGGTCCATTTTCTTGCCCAGGATCACACAGTGAGTGAATGTATAATTTCAAATTCGAATCAGGTCCTCCTGGCTCCAGAGCCAGAGCTCTAACCACTGTGCAACCTAGCTGCCTCTCGTTTCTCATTTAAAGACTTCTTCAATCTGGCTCCAACCTACTTTAATAGTTATCCCACATTACACTCCTTCACATATCCTATGACACAGCCAAATTGCCCTGCCTTCTCTTCCTCACACATGATCTCTTAACTAGGATTTCTATTCCTCCGAACAGGCTGTCACTAGATACCTGAAATGCACTGTTTCTAAAATCCCTACTCTCTTTCAAAACACATTTCAGGTCTTACAAAAGGCCTTTTCTAATCCTTATGCAGATAGTGCATCTCCCCAACCCCCAGAAATTA
Source organism: Trichosurus vulpecula (assembly GCF_011100635.1). Taxonomy (NCBI): domain Eukaryota; kingdom Metazoa; phylum Chordata; class Mammalia; order Diprotodontia; family Phalangeridae; genus Trichosurus; species Trichosurus vulpecula. The sequence continues at coordinate 398,936,466 of NC_050574.1, read as the reverse complement.
CCTTTTCTTAACTCTCTCTCTGTCTCTTTCTCCCTATGTGTGCATGTATATGTATATGTATACGTATACGTGTATGTATATGTATGTGTATATGTAAACATATACTTAGGTGCATATGCATATATATGTGTGTATGTCAATATGTATACATATACGTAGATGCATATTCATATATGTGTGTGTATGTCAATATGTATACATATATGTAGATGCATATGTGTATATATATGTGCATGTATATATATGCATATGTGTATGTCTCTGTGTGTATGTATGTATGTATTATATACTGTAGTTCCTCTGATAAGATGTAAGGTCCTTGAAGAGATTTTAGCAATTACAACATACTCTATGACATTCCATTCTATTCTATGCTATTCTATCATCATATCTTAATTATATCATATAATGTCATATTAATTATGTCACACCACATCATAATATATATCATATACTATTATACAATTTCTGTATTGTATGGTATATTGTAGCGTATTATATTATTACAACATAAAGATTTTTAAAAGACACATGATTTGTTTTTACCATCAACCAACAAAACCTACCTCTCTTGCTTGTGAAAGTACTCCATAAACTTTAAGAAACAATACAAATGTGATTTATTGTTTTTTTAGATGAATAAAATCAATAATTACAAAAATAATGATTACGACAATAACAAGGAAATCACTGAGCTAATTAGCCGGGATTTTGTTTCATAGCTCTTCCAGCATCCAAACCATTCATCTCTCTTAAATAACAGAGTATCTAATTGAAAACTAACATTGTGTGAAAATATTGACTGAGATTGGTCTCCTAAATAATTCAAAAGTGCAATTCTTATATACTTATTTCAATTATTAAGTTCATCATTTTTTACCAACAGGCAATAATATCTGTAATTAACTAAGGACATGTCCATCAACAGAAAAAAGCAAAGAAACAAACAAAACAACCCTTCTGTTCCAAATGTTTGAAACATACAATATAAACTTCTTCCTTCAAAAAACAATTGAATGCCTATTGTGTGTAGGCCCATTAATAAGACTATAAATAAATATTATTTATGAATGAATGTTTTAAATGATTTACAGTTATTAGCCCAAGTTTGTGCTTTAGCAATGATATGGAGGGATTCTTGTGAACAAATTTGTAAAATCTAAGTGAATTTAGGGAAGATTGTTAGGATCAAAACTAAATTATTGTCTAAAAATGTATCTGAAATTCCGATAACAGGAATTGCATATAAAAATATTTCCTCGTAATCTCTTCCTCAGTGAACAAATAGAATAATAAACCAGTACATTGAAGTAAGCATAAATCACCCTTGCAAATAAATACAACAAAATTAGAGCACTCCCCAAAAAATCCAGCTACAATCCTTTTATTCAGACAGAAAAGTGAATTAAATGAAAGATCATTCTTATTTTTAACTCTCTAAGGGGAAAAAAAAGTTTAGTGTAGGTTTAAAGTAAGATGGTAAATGTATACACACCTTTTTTAGAACACAAATTAAACATAATAGAGATTTATGGCTTTATATGTAATTCCTGATTTTCAGTTCTACTTTGTGCATTAAAATATTCTTTGAGGGTTTTTCACTCATCAAATTCATAATAAAAAGTAATGTAAAAAATAAAAGAAATGGGGTGGAAAAAAGTAGAGAAGACAAAGAGTCATCAAAAGAGCCATATAAGTTAGATTTAGAAAGACATAAACCAGGAGATTATGGTATCTTGGGAAGCCAAGGTAGAAGAGTTCTTATAAGGAATGAATTGCTCACTATGTGCTGAAGAGAAGTCAAGGAAAAGGGCTAAGAAAAAGTTATTGGATTTGACAATTATTTGGTCACTGATGACCTTTGAAAAATCAATTTCAGCATTGTGGTGAAGGTCGAAGCTAGATTTCAATAGCTCATATTTATACAAAATGGAGTCACATCATCTGGCACTTAACATAGCACATAGTAGTGCTTAATAAATACTTATTGACTTACATGCATTTAAATTCAGGCCATTTGCTACTAGCTCCCTCTTCTCCCCTTCTTATGTCCCCTTGAAACCATTTCCAACTATCTCATCCTTCACTCCATCCTCTTATTAATAAGGCCCTTTGTGGAGGTCAGTTTCTATACAGGTACCTTTCATCCTGGCTTTTCCCATCTTCTTCAGGAGGTAGCATCCTTTATGACTGTCTCTATCTTAATTTTTAGTCTCTCCCTATCTACTGGTCCCTTCCCTGATGCCTGTAAACATGTTGAAATTGTCTCCGTTCCCTAAAAAAGCCAACTTATTAGAATCTATGATCCTCACTAGCTTTTGTCCTGCATCTTTCGTCCCAACTTAATTCCTTGAAAGAAGCATCTATATTACATGCCTCTATTTCCTGCCTTCTCACTTCCTTAAAAACTTTCTAAACCATCCCATCTCATGATTCAACTGAAGTCTTTCTCCCCAAAGATACCCTTGATATCTTAGTTGTCAGATCTAATGGCCTTTTCTTAATTTTAATTTTTTTACTTTTCTGCAGCATATGATACTGCTGATCACTCTCCTTCTACTCCTCCTCCTCCTCCTTCTCCTTCTTCTACTTCTCCATCTTCTTCTCCTTCTCCTTCTTCTCCTCGTTCTCCTTCTCCTCTTCTTTCTCCTTCTCCTCTTCTTTCTCCTTCTCTTCTTCTCTTTCTCCTTCTCCTTCTATTTCTCCTTCTTCTCTTTCACCTTCTTCTCTTTCTTATTCTTCGTCTTCTTCGTCTTCTTCGTCTACATCTTCTTCTTCTTCTTCTACTACTTCTTCTTCTTCTTCTACTTCTTCTTCTACTTCTTCTCTCTTTACCTCCCAAGATTTTGTTACAGTGCTTTCTTTTGGTTTTTCTCCAACCATTCTGAATACTTCTTCTAAGTCCCCTTTGTAGAATCTTTATCCATGTCACACCCACTAACTCTGGGTGTACTCCAAGGCTCTGTCCTGAGACCTCTTTTCTCTCCATGTTCTTTTATTTGGTCATCTCAACAGTTCCTATGATTTCAATTTGTGTATGTGCAGATTATTCTCAGATCTTGTGTCTCTCCTGAGTCATACATTATTGATTACCCATCAGACATTTTTAAATTAATATCATGTAGGTATTTCTAAAACAGTATGTCTAAAAAGGAACTCATGACCTTTCCCAGATAATCCTCTTCCTTTTCCAGCTTCCCAATTACTACTGAGGATATAACCATAGCCCTAGTTACCCATGTTCTTAACTTTGGTGTCATCCTTTACTCCACATTCTCAATTACTCCATATCAGTTACCAAAACATGTAATTTATAGTGCCACAATAAATCTCATATGCATCCCTTTCCACTTACATAGCTAACAAACTAATTAAAACTCCCATCATCTTTTGCCTGGACTATTATAATAGTCTTAATCCATATTTCTGCTTCAAGTCTCTCTCCACTCCAATACACCTTCTACTCAGCTGCCAAAGTGTTTTTTCTCAAGTTCAGGTCTCATCATGTTACCTCCTTGTCAATGAATTTCAGTGGCTACCTCTTACCTAGAAAACTAATAGCCACTGTCATTAAAATCTCTTCATAGCCTGATCCCTTCTTATCTTTCCAGTCTTCTTCCATATTAGTCCTTTGCATGTACTCTACAGTCTAAACATTATTATCCACTTCCAGCTCCTCATTCAATACTCCACCTTCCTATTCTGTGCTTTTGGATTGGCTGTCACTGGTGCCTGAGATGCTCTACCTCCTTACCTCCAACTCTTAGAATCCCTGGCTTCCTTTAAGATTCAGTACAAGTGCCACCATTTTCATTAGACCTTTTCAAGTCCTCTTAGCTCCTAATACCTTTGTCTTTAAGCTTACCTTATATGTCCTACGCATACCCATGTATGTACATGTTGTTCTCTCCATCAAAATGTAAACTTCTTAAGGACAGATACTGCTTTTGATTTTTTCTTTGTATTCCTAATGCTTGGTGCAGTGCCTTAGTCCATAGTGCTTATTGACTAAAGTTACACAAATTCAATTCTACCGGCTTACTAATCAGCAAGAGGAGAGACAGATGACAGTGAAGATAGCATAGGGTGATTTGCTTGCCTTTTCACTCATAAGATTGTAACAGGAAGGGTTAAACGTGGTAGACCATTTGTAGGTCATTCCTACTATGTGACAGGAAATATACTAGGCACTAGGTATATAAAAAAGAGGCAAAAGACAGTCCCTGTCCTCAAGGAACTTACAATCTGATGGATGAGAAAACATGCAAACAAATATATACAAAGCAAGCTAAATACAAGACAAATAGGAAATAATTAATTGAGGGAAGTCACTGGAATTAAGAGGGGTTGGAGATTTTAGATGGGACTTAAACCAAACCAGGGAGGTCAATAGTAGGAATAGAGGAGGGAGAGCATTCCAGGCATGGGAGACAACCAGAGAAAATGGCCAGAGCGAAGAGATAGACTGATACGGACCACTGTTTTGTCAATGGAACAATCAGGAGGCCAGTGTCGCTGGATTGAAGAGCGTGTGTAGGGGAATAAGGTGTAGAAAATTGTAAAGGTAGGAGAAGGCTAGGTTATGAAGGACTTTGTATGTTGAAGAGATAATTTTATATTTTATCCTGGAGGCAATTGGGAGCCACTGGAATTTATTGAATACAGTGGTGAAATGATTAGATTTGCTTTTTTAGGAAAACCATTTTAGTTAACCAACAGAAGATGGATTGGAGTGCAGAGATACATGAGGCAGACAGATCCACTGAGAGGCTACTGAAATAGTCTAGGTAAGAGGCAAGGAAGGACATATTTGACAGATATTGCAAAGGTAAAAATCAGGCTTTGACAACAGAATGGATATGAGGGGTTTGAGAATCATCAGCATAAAGATGGTAATTAAATCTATGGATCACCAAATGAAGTAGTAGAGAAGGAAAAGAAGAACCAGTCAAGATTTTAAAAAGAAGTTTCTCCTTAAGAAATCTCATCTTTCTTACAAGATAAAAGATGAATTTCTTTCATCAGGAAAGGAGATCCCTCAATTTTCTTTATCTCTTTCTTTTCCAACTTTTCTCTAGACAAAACAGGAAAACAAATCCCTTCAATTTCCTATTACTCTTAAAAGTCTCTCTATCTAGACTCCTCATAAAATTCTCTTTATATTCGTAAGTTGATAGTTCTCTCAATAAATATATTTTTCTCAATCTTTATCTTTATCTCCTTCACAAAGGTTCTCAAATGGCCTCTGCTGTTTGTCTTCTGTTCCTCAAAAAATACACCCCCCATGGCAAAATCCTAGATGTTTCCTTTGTTTCTTTAGCCTACAGAAACAGAAACTATAGAACCTGTAGAGAGGCATTTGAAAAACATGTTAACAGGATTACAAGCTCATAGATTTAGAGTTAGGAGGGACCTTAAAGACCATCTAGTCAACTTCATTTTGGAGGGGGGTGAGCGAACTACATTCCAGAGAAGTATAGTGATTTGGTCTAGATGACAAATGAGTAGCACTTCTGAAATTTAAACTCTGATCCTCTGACCCCAAATTCATAGTTCTTTCCAATGAGTATATTTCCACAAGTGAGTGTGAAATGGGAGAAGTGTTCAGTAGAAGAATAATAAAACAATCTACTGTTCCATAATTGACTTCAGTTCCCATAGACCATGGGGTAATTTGATAAATTGCAAAGAATATCTATTCCTATGGCCTAGAACCCAAGTCAGAGATTGGAATAATCAATCTGTCAGTGTTATATAGATAAAGTAGAGAGTAGGAATAAAAAACTTAAAGTACAATTGAGTGGTTATACTCAGGACTCTGCTAGTAGTGAAATTACCTAAAGTATCCGAAGAATTAAAACAAAAGATATTTCTCTTTTTTTCTGTTTTGATTAAAATCATCAGGACAATGTGTCTTGTACATAGCTGATACTAAGCAAATATTTTTGGATGAATAAATGAATGAATCTTGTATTCCTCTTTTTAGGGCTTATTCAACAGTTACCTTCAAGTACCCCAAAAGATATCTATTAAAGTTTTCTTCCCCAGTTGCAATTGTTGGATATAATAGTTTTTGTTGTTCCTGTTACTCAATATTTAGCCTTGGCAGTCCATTTCTGCTTTTCACACTTTACTCCTTTACAAACCCATGGTCAGAGTGTACTTGATTTAAAATGCTACCCCAGACAACAATAAAAGTAATTTCATCAGGCCAAGCCTATACCTAGACTTTGGAAGCTGCATCTGAGGATATGATGCATTTATTGCCTTCTCTCATTGCTATTTGCTCTGTCTCACTTGCATTAATGTACTGGGAAGATTTGAATCCTATTTTCTTTTGGAGTCTTATCTGAATTGGGCAGCCTTCTGTACACTGCATGGCATACTTTAAAGGATTACAGAATGCAGGTGGAAATTTCCAACTTGATTTTTGAAACCCTTTGAGGAAGATTTGAAAAATCTTTTCTTCTCTTTCTTGTGACATTTCTCTCTGCATTCCTTTTTTAAAGGGTAAGAAAAATAGCACATTTTCAAACTGGTTTAAAAGGTGGGAGCTGCACAGCATCACATTATTAGCACCTTAGTGATCTCGGGAAACCAGTTTCTAGTCTATCGTTAAAAGACTTTCAGGGAAAGAGATTCCACCTTTTCCCTTGAGAAATTTAAAATTAGGTTGGATGAAATATGAGGGAAGAGATTCTCATGGGGAGTCACACTGAAAGATGAGTAACTAGATTACTCATATGATTTTTTTCATTCATAATTTAACATTGTTCTGTGAAACTATGGAATTTTAAAAATTATTCCAATGACACAACAGGGAATCATTATACTAAATGTTGGCTCAGGATAAACAACACCAGTGGGGAACAATTTCCAGGATGCATTCATCACTGCACCTTTAGTAGGTCATCTTTTCTGTTGCTTAGATTATATGTTAAAAGCAAGCTGTTGTTAAAAATACTTTCCCCTCTGACTATGGGAAAAGAAAATAACCTCCTACAAGCTGAAAAGAGACCAGAAATATTATATGGTTTACTATGGCATCTTCTGCCTGAGTAGCCTCTTTTCCCGTTGGATTTATTCACTTTGTGGTGGGGAATGCTCAGGTAGCCATCAGCATCTGTGCTCAGTCTGCTTTCCTACACTCCTAGTTCTCTGTGCAGAGCTATAAAATGCTGTGCCTAAAGTTTCCTCAGATATACCCCCAAGCCTGAGAAAGCTGACTCAGAGTGCAGCTAAGCTGAGTTTGAAGTGTTCCAGCATTCTTCACCCTGCTGTAAGGTGAGGTGCCAAGCAAGGCTATGGTATATGAAAAGCCTGAGGGAGAAAGGAACACAGACAAGCTACAATTCCCTCTCCCTCCTACCACTTTCCCTTGTCAGCAGGTCAGTGCAATAGTAGAATACATACAACAGAACATGGCAGGAAAGTCTGAAGGTCACCCAAACAGCTGTGGTCAAAGTAGATCTGATCTGGATTTTTTGCTTTCTCTTTTCCTATTGGAAAAATATCCCAGTGTAACACTGTTTTAAAGCCAGCCCACTAGACTTTGACAATAACAATGATCTCTTCTCTGATATACCTTACATTAATGCTGCTTTAATATGTTGGAAATGGTGGTAAAATCACTTCTAAAGCAGCATCACCCACTGCCTCTTGCTCCTTCAACTCCTCTTTGTTGATCCTATTATTATGTAGCAGCAGTAGGTAATGGACAGTAGAATCACTGTTCGACCTACCACCAACTCTCACCTGTTCCAATCCCACATGGTTCTATCTATGCCTCATCTACAGGTCATGTAAGCCAGTGTGCACAGTAAGTTGCATCATTGCTACACAATAATGTAACCGCCACTATCACTATCACCACCTCCATCACCACTATCAGTGTCTAAATGTATATGACATTTCATGAAAACAAAATGCTTTCAGATCTTACCCAAATCATAACAAATCTATCTCAAACTCTGGGGCAGATGAATTCTGTAAATATTGCCAATTAAGTACTTGCCCATGGAGCATGTCACATCAATCTACTTTTTGTTACATTGTCTCTCCAATCCTAGTCATCCATTCTGATTGTCTATATCATATAATGATATAGAAAGTCCCACACTCCCCAGCATAACTTCTGTTTCAACAATCTGGCTAGCAGATGCTGGGGAAGTATAAAACCAACAACAATCAGCTCACAGAACACTGCAAGTCCAGGTTCTTTTGATCTGCTTTACTAATGAAAGCAACAACCAGGGGTTAACAAATTTACTTTAATCTAGCATACAAATACCACTCACTTAGTTCAGGGGAAAAAGCCAGCACCTTGAACTTCAGAGCAAATACAAACAAATTACAAACATCAATAGACAGACCAAATACAGTTCATAGTTACCAACATCTAAGTACAGCCAGAATCTCGTAACAATGGCTGGCCCAGAGTCATGTGCTTACTGTGGCTCAGAGCTCCAAAAAAGGAAAGCCAACCCCTGGTTTTATATCTTTTTCAGGGTCAAGGGTAAGTCACACATGCAACTCACCCATGTGACCTAAAATCGTCACAAAAATGCGACTTAAACCCATGTGGTCTAAAAGCCTCTGATGTCACAAACATGTCACTCAAACCCATGTAAACTAGGCTTTCCCTTGAGGCAAGGAGGTCATCAAGGACTCCTAATTTAATCAAGAAGATAAAGGCCGAACTCTTCAAGGGCACTTGATTGAATTAAGTGCTAAGAGCCCATTTTGATTGCCAATACAACTTCTTAACTTCTAATTCTCCCAACATTGTTCTACCAAATCTACTCTAATCTTTATTGTGACCTTTAGTTCTTATCTAGTCAAAATTCTGGAAACCAACTTTATTTGCTTTGATTAGTCAACTACTGTTGTTTCACCAGCTATTCCTCTAGAATTGGTTACACATCTGACCTGCCCTTATTGACCTACACATCCTTATTCTAACGCCTAAGTCATCCTTTCCTTTTGATTGCTCAGTTCTTACTCTAAGGCAGGTAGATGTCACTAGAGAAATTAAGGAAATTTAGCCAATATAACATGATAGAAATTCACAATATATAACATCAGCTAGAGCCCTGATACTATGTAATAATTCTTTTACTTTTATGACTTCTTTATCTCATTTCCTACTGCAACTATGCCAAATCTAGCAACCCTTATTCTACCGCAAATTCCCTACTTATAGCAGATTACCATAGTACTCTATTTCACTGAGAAATTGAAGCCATTTGTTGTGAATACTTTCAGCTTTTATCCTTCTTTCCTTATAATCTCAGTATCATCATCCATTTTTTCTTCCTGTCCTCTAATCACAGAAGCTAGTCTTATACCTGAATTCTTAATCCCGCTTCTAAGTGCTCCTACAGGACCTCGCTCCAGAATGTTGTTCTGGCTCATAAATCTTGCATCTGTCCCTGACTGCTAGCCCCAGACCATCTGCCTACAAAGCAGACTTGGAGCTTCCCGATTCTTAAAAACAAGAGAAAACAAAAATCCATTCCCTTGGCATTTCTATCCCAGGAAGTTACCACTGCTAAATCACTTTTTAAAAATTGACTGCAACCAGAAGCAGCTATGTGGTACATTGGCTAGAGTACTAGACATGGAATTGGGAAAATCTGAGTTCAGATCTGGCCTCAGAAACTATGTGACTCTGGACAAGTAATTAATATCTGTTTGCCTCAGTTTCCTCAATTTTAAAACAGGGATAATAGCAGCACTTACCTCACTGGATTGTTATGAGGATCAAATGAGATATTTGTGAAGCACTTAACACATAGTAGGTGCCACATAAATGCTTATTCCTTTCACTTCTCCAAACACTCTATTTCTTTACTCTCCTGCTATACTCTTAACTTTTGCAGATGAGCTTCTATGACACTTCCATGACTCATGAGACTTCCATGACTGCTCCACTAAAACTGTTCTGTAGAAGGTCACAAAATCACCTCTCACTCATCAAAACTTCTTTTTTCATTCTTCATTTGCCCAGGCTTCATTGTATCTTTGGCACTTATGATCTCCCATCTTACTGGATAGTCTCTTCTCCCTTAGCTTCAGAAATATCATACTTTCCTGACATCTTTCTTGCCTAAGCTGTCTTTGTCTTCCCTACAAGCGCCTCCCCCCGCAAAATAAAAACCCCTTAATATGAGTGTTTACAAATATGTCAAGTCAATAAGTATTTGTTAAGTATGTATTATGTGCCAGGCATTGTGCTAAGTGCTGAACAGAAAGAAAGGCAAAAAAGTCCCTGCCTTCAAGGAGCTCGAAATCTGATGAGGGAGACAACATGTAACTAACTATACACAAAGAAGACGTAGACAGGATAAATCGGAGGTAATCTTCACTCTCTTCTTTTGCTACATTCTCTCCCTTAGAAATATCACTAACTGGCATAGCTCCACCTACATCTTAATTATAAATGAGTTCTAAATCATCATCTTTCTCTCTAAACCTGGCTTTTTTATGATTTTACATTTCTGTCCATGGCATCACCATTTACCTAGTGTCCGAAGTTTGTAATTGTATGGTTTACCTTGACTCTCTGCCCTTTGCCTCACTTTACCTATGCAGCCTGTTACCCTCTACTGAGTGCCCCTCCTCAAAATTTCTCATATTCAGCCCCTCCTCTTTTTTCCCTACTGCCACTAGCCTGGTATAGGATTCTATTTTCACTCACTTGAATATTGGCATTCTAATGATTCGGGTTTTTTTCTTTATTCTTCCTTTCATTCCATCCTTCAAATGATTGTGAGTAGATTGGAACAAGTAAAGATGAAGAAACTTTCTTTCTGCATATCCATATGATACTCCGCATTCTCTCTCTATCAGTAAAATACTTTAGGTCAAAGAACAGTCCCTGAAATTGAGAATTATTTTTGTGTTCAAGACTACAAGTTGTATTTTCCCAAGTCTTTGTTTTCTTAAAGGGGAAAACCCATTACTAAAATAGCCATAACAACAATAGTAACATTATTTTGATGAAGTTGTTATAATTAATAATAATAATAAGCATTTAAAATTAAAAACATTCTCCATCCACGGTGGTTAAATATTTTCACTTAAATAGAAAACCCCAAAATTAATGCTACTGAAAAGTATTGCTAAATGTAATTCCCTTGAAGGACTATAACATACTGTATAGATGTCTATCCAAAGAAGATTCCATTTATATGGAAAATAGCACCTTTCCTTTTAGCAGATACTTTGATGTGACATGATGATACATTTCATTTTCTAATGAACACTGCCAATATTGATGGGCTAGTTCATCATAGTCATTTATCCAATAGATTTTTGTCTTTCTTGGGTTTTCAGACTGAAAGAGGTCCAGAAGATAAGATTCTCAAGCAGAGCATAGTTGACCCATATTGTCTTGAATATATGCTATTTTTCAAAAGCTCAACTATGATTAAATAGCCTCTCAAATAGGGATATAAAATACTAAACTATCTAAACAAGCACATAGAACAGTCCCCATGATGTAATGCAAAGTGGTTTCAGGTCACTGTCATTCTCTTTCCTTCTTCTAAATGTGCAATACTATAAGCTTGAAAATACCCAAAAGCTCCTCTTGGCCTTGGGCAGTCATCAGGACAGAATACACTTTTCTTGTCTGCTAAGGCACTACAAATTAAATTTCATTTTCCCCTCACTAAACTCTCCCAAAATTAACCCAGGTTATCAGTGTCACGAGTACATTAAATTAGCACCACAAAATAGAACGAATAAATTCCCATGATGCCATGCAGAACTACAATGGTGATAAATCACTACTGTTTCTACTATTTATAGCTACCACAATGAATCCCAACTTAGACGCTTAGAGTATGTATAACCATAAACAATTAGTCAACTTTTCTATGCCTCAGTTTTTTGTCTGTAAAATGGTAAAATAATAGTACCTACCTATAGGACTCTTGTCAATATCAGATGAGATATAATAAGTAAATCATTTTGAAAACCAAGTTCTATGTGATTGTGAGACACTATTAATATTATTTTATATAGGTTCTCATCTATTCAGCAGAGTTCAGATAAAAATGGTCGGGAAAAAATCACCATTGTAATTTTACTTTTTTACTTTAATGTTCTGTTGATTATTGCATGATTAAAGTAACTTCTTTATAGTTGATTAAGAATTTGGAGGTGTAAGTTTATCTTCCATAATCTCATTGAAAGCATGCTTGGTAAAAGAATGCAAAAAGTACAAATGGAATGATATATGACATGATATGATAGGAATCTTAACCTGTTTACACATGATTTTGATTTCTTCTGCTAAGTTATTATATTTTTAAATCTTTCTTTAATGTATATTGATCAATGTTATATCTGGGTGACTGTGTGCAACAGTTTTTCTATAATGATGTTCTATTTCCAGTATGATCTATTTACTGAATATGTACTATAAATCAATTTAGAATACTATTTTATTATACCATTATTATATTTACATATGATAAAAGTATTACATTGTGCATCCAACTTTAACTTCTATCTCGAGCTCCAGTCTTGAATCATCAATTGCTTCTTGGATATCTCAAAATGGATTTCCTATAGATATCTCAAACTCATCCTCTCTTCTGAATTTCCCCACTACTTTCTAGGGCATCCAAAATGTCCCAGTTACCCAGTTTTGGTTTTATATTTGACTACTGACTTGCATTCACCCTCCCCCCATATTCAATCTATTGCAAATCTTGCCATTTCTACTTCTCAGATACATTTTTATTAATATTATATAAATTTTTATTTGACCACCATCTTCATCCATTTTCCTCCTTTTTATCATGCCAAAGGTACACATTAACACTCATATAGGTATTGGTTGCTTTTTTCTTGTTGAGCTTTGACTTCAGAATACCAATCTCGAGGGTGGAGCCAAGATGGCGGCTGGAAAGCAGGGACCAGCATGAGCTCCCTGCCGAGTCCTTCCAACAACCTATAAAAAATGGCTCTGAACCAATTCTAGAACTGCAGAACCCACAAAACAGCAGAGGGAAGCAGGGCTCCAGCCCAGGACAGCCTGGATGGTCTCTGGGTAAGATCTATCTCACACGGAGCTGGGAGTTGGGAGGCGGGAGCTGGGAGTGGAGTGGAGCAGAGCCCAGTGTGAGCAGTGCACTGGGCAGAATGTGCCCTATCACCCTGAATCAGTGAGCTGCGACAGTTACCAGACTTCTCAACCCACAAACACCAAAGACAGCAGAGAAGGTTAGTGGGAAAAGCTGGGGGAGTGGAAGGAGTTCACAGTTCAGCTTCCAGCCCCGGGGGGCAGTGGAGGTGGGGCAGCTACAGCTGCTGTTGCTTCTGGCCCCAGGCCCACCTGGTGGGAGGAATTAAGTGGCAGATCAGAGCAGGAGTGCACAACCTGCTGAAGATCTAAGCCCACTCCGGGTAGGGGGTTCTTGGGAAGGAGTAGTGCTGGTGTGACAGAGCTGGCACCTTCCCCCCAAATGTGGAACTCTTTAGTCTACAAGCAGTCATACCCCACTGAAAAACTCAAGGGTGAAGTTAGTTGGTTGGGAATATGGCCAAGCAGCAAAAACACACCCAGATTCAGTCTCAGACTTTGTCTTCTTTCTTTGGTGACAAAGAAGACCAAAACATACAGACAGAAGAAGTTAACAAAGTCAAAGAGCCTACAACAGAAACCTCCAAGAAAAACATGAACTGGTCCCAGGCCATAGAAGAGCTCAAAAAGGATTTGGAAAAGCAAGTTAGAGAAGTAGAGGAAAAATTGGGAGGAGAAATGAGAAGGATGTGAGAAAACCATGAAAAACAAGTCAATGACTTGCTAAAGGAGACCCAAAGAAATACTGAAAAATACACTGAAGAAAACAACACCTTAAAAAATAGACTAACTCAAATGGCAAAAGAGCTCGAAAAAGCCAATGAGGAGAAGAATGCCTTGAAAGGCAGAATTAGCCAAATGGAAAAGGAGGTCCAAAAGACCACTGAAGAAAATACTACTTTAAAAATTAGATTGGAGCAAGTGGAAGCTAGTGACTTGATGAGAAATCAAGATATTATAAAACAGAGCCAAAGGAATGAAAAAATGGAAGACAATGTGAAATATCTCATTGGAAAAACCACTGACCTGGAAAATAGATCCAGGAGAGATAATTTAAAAATTATTGGACTACCTGAAAGCCGTGATCAAAAAAAGAGCCTAGATATCATCTTTGAAGAAATTATCAAGGAGAACTGCCCTGATATTCTAGAGCCACAGGGCAAAATAGAAATTGAAAGAATCCATCGATTGCCTCCTCAAATAGATCCCAAAAAGAAATCTCCTAGAATACCAATCTCAACGTGTAAAGCTAGCACTTTCTTCTTGATAGCCTTGTGTTTAATGTATCTTGTTTGGAAAAAAAAATCAAGTTGGGCTGGCAAGGCCAAGATGGCAGAGTAAAGGCAGTGGCTTTTCTGAATTCTCCTAAATTTCCCTCTAAACAACTTAAAAAATGATGCCTCAAAAGAAATTCTGGAGTGACAGAACCAACAAAATAATGGGGTGAAACAATTTTCTAGCCCAAGACAACTTAGAAGGTCAGCAGAAAAGGTCTGTCTCACTGGAGAGAGAATGGAGTACAGTCCATCTCAAAACACACCCCAGCAAGCCAGCAACAGGCCTTGAAGGTCACTGAATTGGCTAGAGCAACTGAACTGGCAGCCAGATGCTGGAGTTTTCAACCCACGGATGACAAAGAAGTCAGACAACTGGTCAGAAGGAGATTACAGGGATCCCTTTGCTTTCATTGGGTGCAGGACCCTGTTGCATTGCCAATATATGCCCACACACTAGAGTTTGTGGAGGTAAAGTTACAGGGGCCCTGGTCACAGTTCCAAGGAGAGGAAGAGTGCTTATGCACTAGCAGGAATGTGACCTGTTCACAGCTCTAGGATAGAATATAGTGCTTGTGGTAACTCATACCAGAGCACAGGCCAGGAGGATAGTAAATACATCTCTCCTTAGATTGTACCAGCTTGGAAGAACTAGAAACTTATAGACCACCACAACTAGCTCAGGAAAAAGAAGCACAAAAAATGAAACTTGGGACAGTGGCCCCTCTACATTGGGAGCAGAGCCCAACTTTAACATAAAATTAAAAGTCAAGAAATAGGCTAGAAAAACAAGCAAACAACAACAAAAACAAAAGAACCTGAACATAGAAAGTTACTGTGGTGACAGGTAAAATCAAAACACAAACTCTGAAAAAGACAAGAAAATTAAAACTGCTATATCCAAAGCCTCAAAGAAAAATGTGAATTTCTCTCGGACCCAGTAAGAATTCCTGGAGGAACTCAAAAAGAATTTTAAAAATCAAATAAGAGAGGTAAAGGAAAAATTGGGAAAAGAAATGAGAGTGATACAAGAAAATAATGAAAAAAGAGTCAGCAGCTAGGTAAAAGAGGCACAAAAAAAATACTGAAGAGAAGAACTCATTAAAAAGTAAAATTGGACAAGTGCAAAAAGATATACAAAAATTCACTGAAAAGAAGAGCTCATTAAAAAGTTCAACTGGCCCATGCTAGGCAATCCTATTATAACTCTGTTATCAATTCACTATCCCACTCCGCAAAGCAGCTCTTCCAAACTTCCCATGGATCCCCCCTACCCCTACTATCTTAGCTAAGAACCTTGCCTCATGCTTTACTGAAAAAATTTTCTCCCTCTCCCTGACCTTACCCGTGCCCACTGAGAAGGCAACAAAAACCCGTTACAAATATGATGTCAGGCAAATCAAATCTAAATACAATTTTTAATCTTTTTTCCGCATACAGTGTTTGTAGAATCAGAACATGTATGAAAATAACCATGTTATCATAGTAATCCAATAATCTATAAGTAGAACCTTCTTTACACTGTTTTTCCCAGTAGAGGCAAAGCTCTATGGTATACCCAAAAAGAAAATACGTAATAACTTTGAGTTGAGTCTTGTGGGAAGCCAGGATTTCCAAGAAACAGAGGTAAGGAGAGGGAAGCATGGGAGAGGTTCAATGCTAAATCATGGAGATAGGTGATGTCTTGTCCTATTTGAAGAACAGCAAGTAGAGTCAGCACGATAGGATTGTAGAATGCCTAGAGGGAGTGTGGTGTGTAATAAGGCACGGTAGGTCAGATGGGGCCAGTTTGCAAAGAGCTATAAATGCCAATGACAAGAGTTTATATTTGATCCTAGATTAAATAGGGGGCTCTTTGAGTTTATGGAACAGGGAGTGGGGTAGTAACATGCCCAGACAGACCTGGAAGTTAAGGGAAATTATTGTGGTAGGTGTGTGGAGAATATATTGGAGTTGAAAGCCTTAATGTAGGGACCCCAAATTTGTGTCTAAGTGACACATGATGAGGACCTGAGCTAGGATTGTGGTGGTGTGAATGAAGAGGTGTGTAGGCATGTGAATGATGCTGGAGAGATATAAATGGCAATATTTGGCAGTGGATTAGATATGTGAGGTAAGAGTGAGAAGCTGAGAAAGACATTGAGGTTGGGAATCAGGGTGACTAGAAAAACGGTGTAACCCTTGACAGTATAGGGAAATTGAATGACTCCAAGAGTCACAGGTTAAGTGACTTGCCCAATGCACACAGCACTCATGTTTCAGAGGAGGACCAGAACCCAGGTCTTCCTGATTCTGAAATCACCTCTCTACCCATTCTATGGTAGTGTGATTTTCTAAAAAATACATCTGGTTCAAGTATGTCTGGTATTTCATTGCAAATTACCTGACTCTCAGTCCAATGTCCTTTTCTCTACTTATGCATGTTGCCTTTTAGCTATGTGGCTCAGTATCTATTTTCTTTTATTGTTATTTTAACAAGACTGTTAACATGTGACCAAACTAACTTGTTTTGTTTTACTTATCATTATTATCTTATTATCTGATAGATTTGCTAAAGACCAGTGATAAGAACAAAAAGCAGAGGAGAGCCAGTAGGCTGTCAAGTTACTTTTTATTTAAACTGCATGTAAAAACCTATTAGAAAAATTTGGAGAAGCACATCCTCTTCCATTCTTCTCTTCATTCTAATCCTATATAATGGCTTTTTATTGAGCCATGACATGTCTGCTATTTTAGAGTGTTACATGTGTTAAAATGTCAAATCAAAAATTATAATTAAAAGTGTCTTTCACTGGAGACTGAAAGAAAAGTCTCATGATAGTCTCTCTTTACCATGGAAAGTCTGAAGTAATAATTCTAATTTAATTTTATGACTTTAGAATGTCAAAATGGAGAAATTAAAACCAACATTCTAATGTGAACCTTCATGAATAGTTTGGGTTCATACGAATTTAATTTCAAATATATAATATTGAGTCAGCTGGGATTGTTGATTTTCAAGTTCTTCATAAAGCTCTCATCTCTAAGAAACTGTCAGGGCACAGTTGAAAACTTAGTCTCGAATAATGTGATAATTCAGCAGCAAAATTCATAAGTCCAATTCACATGTTCATAGAGTTTGTTTCATACACAGAGATTTTTAGGAGCTTACCCCCTAGCATATTGTTTCCACTTGTGAAATAAGGATTTTATATTTTTAAATGTCAAATAGCAAAGGGTGACCTGGTGGACAGTAGATGGTACATTTTATATTCGTAAGGAATCAAGGAATTAATGATTATCCCAAAACTATACCAGAGTTAAGGCTATATGCCTCTTGCTGGCACTAAAGATACAGAGAGCAAATCCTGAGCAAAGGAATCATGATGCCTCAGATTACAAAACAACTTCTATCTATCAGTAAGAACTGGATATATGGGTAGGTGGAATGGGACACTACCTACCTAATGTGATTCGAAAGGTGACAAAAAGCTTTTCTTTTCCACCGCAATATAGACATACATAGATACATATGCACATACATGCATATATACACACACCTTACCATCAACATAATGTCTATAATTCTATCATGCATAATGAGGTGATAGAAACATAGATTTAAAATTTGAATGGACCTTGGAGGTCATTGAGCCCATATTTTCATTTTACATAAGAGGGCACTGAGGTGCTGGAAGGTTAAGTGAACGTGTAAGGCAGCATTCACACCTAGATCTTGTTGACTCGAAATCCAGCACTTAATTCCAAGTTTTTACTTTGAGTTAAGGGACTCTGTATTATCCTGATTACGATAGAGTTGGATGCACAATATACATACTATACCCATACGTACACATATCTAGGATAAAGTCATCTTTTTCTATGACATATTTCTGTGATGACATCTTTTATTCCATTGTTATTTTTTGATGTGTTGCTGCCAGCTCACATACAACATGCTGAACAGACACTAAAAATGGAAAAGTAATTGAGTGAAAAATTGAATAGGAGAAAAGAGAAGTTTGATTGATTTTGGGAAATTGCAAAGTTTTGTTTATTTTTTTATTGACCCCAACTTCTCCCTGAAAAAAGGCCTATCTTTTTAATGGAAATTTTCTTTTAGAGCTATTGTCTGACTAAGTTGTTGAACAAAAGCTTACTGTCAAGAAGCAGCAAATGGGTAATGGAAAGGCTCATCTTGGGCATGAACAGGCTTAAAAGCATTACAAACAAGGAATTATGAAGGAGAAACAGCTAAAAAGATGTCATCAAAGAAATAGATGAGTATGAAAGACAAGTAAGAAATAGCTGTTGTGCAGCACCACTGATATGTTTACACTATCAAGAAAAAGTGAGAAAGGCTCCTAGTATATTTAGTCGATTTCACATAATGAACTTTAGGGAGTTCATAGAAAAGAGCCACAGAAAATAGGTGGCATGATTGCTTGTGATTGATATCATTGAAGGAAACTTCCACTTGCATGTCAGCACAGGTGCATTTGAGTTGAATAATTGCCTCAACTAGATTTAATTGTACTGTATTCCAGCTGTGCTTAAGGCCATAGGATCATGGATTTAGAGCTTATAGGACATTAAAGGACATTTAGCCTCCCATTCTAATTTTACTGTTGAAAAAATCAGAGTAAAGAGACATTAAACAAGTTATCCAAGGTCATTCAGGTAGTAAATAGTAAAGCCGAAATACATTCCTAGGATCTCTCTCTCTCCAAATCCAGTGATCCTTCCATAAAACTAATACTAGTTGAAATGAAGATATCCTCCCTACTTGTTGAAGAGCTAACACATTATAACTAATTTGGCTTGGCTTTGATAACTGAGAAAGAATGGGGTATAGAAGTGCACATTTCAAAAGGAAGAACAAAGGAAAGGAAGATTCTAGGTTGAGGTGCTAACAGCAAAGCAGAACTGAAGTAACTCAAAAGAAAAGTGAGATGCACAAATTTAGAGAATCTACCTCAAATGCTCACATGGACTATTTGTGTTCGACCTGTGGTAGAGCCTTCTGGGCTGATCAGCCACAGGCAAATGCATTGTAACTTGACTCTATGATAGTGATGTCATTTCGGTCCTCTTCGAGAATGAAGGACAGCAACCAATTGACTTTCAAAAAAGGACACAGTCAGGAATGACTCTAGGTATTCAAGAGGAAATCTTAGGGAAATAAAAGGGGAAGTGATAAAGCACCAAAAAAGCAACCTTTTCCCCAATTTCACATAAATGCAGCCCTGTCATTATTGAAAATGCCTGTCTTCTAAAACAGGCCTGCAAAACATACAGACCATGGGCTGCTTGCAGCCCACCAAAGGATTTCTGGCGGCCTGCAAAAAATATAGAGGATTTAAAAGAAGATAAAGATGTAATGAGTGCTTTGTCTCTGCCCCACTTAACCCTGCTTCCATTAGTAGCTATTAGGCCCTTTGTGTAACATGGTGGGTGGATTTCCACTGTGCACTCTCTCCTGTTTGTTGTGTAGCCAGCAGCAAACAGTCATCATCAGTCTCTCTAGTCTGAGAGGAGTGAGAATCATATCTTTTCTCTGTGTTTTTGGTTGTTACTAAATGTAAACAGGAAGAAAACATGAAAAATGTATTAAAACTTGCACCACTTAGCAAAGTAATTTTTATAACATTAATGTGATTTCATGATAAATAAAATCTTAAGTAATAAGTATAATTCATTGAAATTTCCTTTTTTAAAAATATGGTTTACTTGCAAAATAGTTTAGTCATTAATTATACTTTTACTTGGAAAGTGAGCCACTAAAAACCAATCTGTGGCCTGAAGAAGTTTAGCCTATTTTAATTTTGTCCCAACCACTGCCAAGTCGTGCAGGTCTACTCTAAAGGCTGATACCATAAGCAAATGAGAGAAGCATGAATGGTTTACTTGTCAAATCTATAGATAAAGAAGAATTTATGGCCAAATAAGAGATAGAGAGCATCACAGAATGCAAAATGGATAACTTTGATCACATTAAATTAATGTGCAAATAAAACCAATGCAGCCAAGATTAGAAGGAAAGTAGAAAAATGGTATAGGTGGAGAGGAGGGTTACAGCAAGTTTCTCTGATAAAGGCCTCATTTCTCAAATACATAGAAAACCGAATCAAACTTATAAGAATACAAGCCATTCCTCAACTGATAAATGGTCAAGGGACATAAATAGATAATTTTCAGAAGAAGAAATCAGAGCTATCCATAGTCATATGAAAAAATGCTCGAAATCACTATTGATCAGAGAAATGCAAATTAAAACAACTCTAAGGTACCACCTCATACTTATCACATTGGCTAATATGACAGAAAAGGAAAATGATAAATGTTAGAGGAGATGTGGGAAAATTGGGACACTAATGAATTGTTGGTAGAGTTGTGAACTGATTCAACTATTCTGTAGGACAATTTGGAAATATACCCCAAACACTATAAAACTGTACATACCCTTTGACCTAGTAATAACCACTACTTGTACAAAAATATTTATAGCAACTGTTTTTGTGGTGGCAAAGAATTGGAAATTGAGGGGATGCCCTTTAATTACAGTATAGCTGAGCAAGTTGTGGTATATGATTATGATGGAATACCATTGTGCTATAAGAAATGGTGAACAGGCTACTTTCAGAAAAGCCTGGAAAGACTTACATGAGTAGACCCAAAGTAAAGTGAGCAGAACCAAGAGAACATTGTACACAGTAACAGCAATATTTTACAATGACCAACTGTGAATGGCTTAGCAATTTTCAGTAGTATAATGATCTAAGACAATTTTGAGGGATTCATGATGAAAAAATGTTATCCACTTCCAGAGAAAGAAATGATGGAGTCTGAATACAGATCAAAGTATACTTTACTTTTCTTTTTTTTTTTGGTTTGTGTTTTCTTTCACAATGTGACTAACATGGAAATATGCTTTGCACTACTGCCCATGTATAACCTATATCAAATTTCTTGCCTTCTCAGTGAGTGGGCAGGGAAGGGAGAGAATTTAGAATTCAAAATAAAAAATGTTAAAAATTTCTGCATGTAATAGGAAAAATATATAAAAAATCAAAAAGGAAAAAGGAAATGTCTTCACATTGTGTTGGTAAGGATTGCAATATATACATCAATTTGCTAGCTTCTAGGACCTCTTTATGCAGTTCAGAATGCTTATTTGGAGGACTGCCAAGAATACGTACAAATGAATAGTATCCTAGCTAAAGAAACATCTTAGAATCTTCGCTAGAGGCATCCTATATTAAGAGGGAGGGGGAAAAGACAAATTACTACAATGTGTAACTCCATATGGACATGCTTGTCTACCTTCTCTTTGTAAAGAATAAGCAAACAAAATTGTAAGAAAATAATTATATTCCTTTTCCAAGCCCTGCAATAGACTCCCTAATACTTTATGACCATCTGAACAAAAGGACAGATTTTTATCCATTTAGAATCAGCAGGAGAATTTTGACCAGTATTCACTGCCTACAAGAGTTCTTTCATCAAATATATCAACATTAGATTTGCGTTGATTTGTATATGTGCCCAGAGGTGCAGGGATAGGGTATCCAAGATAAATCAAATCAACATTACTGCCACCTCATTCAGAACTTAGCGCCTGAGGTATAACATAATAGATAAACATCCCAGAAAATCAAAACTACTTGGTGCTATTGGACTTAGATGCTTCTTTCAGGAAATTGTGAGTTTTCCTTCTTCTCCTTGTCTGTAAAGGGAGGAGACACATATATCCAAAATCAACACCCTTAGTAGTGTGGCAAAATTACTCCATGGCAAGAGGTAAAGCACAGTTGGCTTTAATTTGGATTTCCAAAGGAAAGTATTGCCTTATTGATGAAAGAAATGGTCTGTTATTATTTATTGCACTGTGAGTATTTATTTTCCTATTCTCAACTTGGACTATTGAAAGCTGCAACCTTACAGAAAGGACACAGGGCAGAAAGAATAGAGCAGGCAACTGGATCAAAAAAAATTATTTTTTACATAGATGGCATTTATTTTTTCAGCTCCACTCAGCAACTGGGAGTCCCAAAAAGGACTATTACAAGGGGAAATTGGATCACTGACATTAGACATCAGTTTGAATTGATCATTGATGAGGGATGACAGGCTATGGTGGGCAAATGATGAAATGGCTGAGGAAACAAAGGTTCAGTCTTCTGAGCATATCGATCTATTGAGGAGTGCTTGCCAATTGCCTAACAAAGTGGGACCAGACCTCCTCAGCTGGATTCCAAGTACAGGGGGAGACAGACTACGTAAAAACAAGTTAATCAAATAAGACCAATTAATTAAAAGGAAACAATACAAAGTTAGGTAATCTGATTTCTAATTGGATGAAAAATTAGGGACTTTCCAACTTGGGAGGGGGAGAGTGAACAGGTGTAATTCCCTGAAATCAGAAAAGGAAGTATCCCCACTCACCTCCAAGTGTCTGCATGTGACCAAAGGAACACAAAAACAGTAATGGGTTAATCAGTACAGGACTAGTTTTCAGATGAGACATATGGGTTGCTTGAGATACACAATTTTAAGAAAACTCCTCACATCAATCTTTGGGTCTGAGTGGGTTTCTGGTCAGCATTACCTAGGCACTTGGTTAAGCATCTCTATATAGTAGAGAAAGGTATTCCAGTGTCATCAGGACACAGGGCTAGGTTCGAACAATGCAATAAGGTTTTCTCCCAATTCCCCCAGTTGAATAGTTTTCTCATAACACAGAATTTGGACTGATTCCATAATCGAATAGAAATTAAGCTAGCTTCATACTTGAGCCATGATATGGTTTCACTGCAGTTCACTCAATTCCCACAATTAACCACTTCCTGTCCTACTACCTTCAGTTCCTTTGAGGCTCAAGAACAAGTCTTAGGACTCATAACATCAGGATAACAAGGTTTCTAGATGGAAAAGTAAAAAAAAAAATGTGTAAAGTACAGAAATAGCTGTTATAAATAGCTATTAACATATTTTGGACAAATTTATCAAGACAAAGATTAACAAAGACAAAAGTTAACCAAATAACAAAATTAATGAAAAGAAGTCATGGGAAGAGGAGATTTCCAGGGTCCAGAGTGAATAAGATCTTCCAGTTGTAAAACTGCAAAGTTTTGTTGTTTTCATTGATCCCAGACTTCATTCTGGAACAAAGACCCATTTTTTCCCATGTAAACTCCCCAGAGTTATCTGTGAGTCATTGAGTAAACACTGTATTCTTTAAATTACCCACCAAAAGGGTAATGGAAAGGCTCCTGATTAATATAGGAGATACAAAAGGCAAGCAAAGTTTGGGGACGACAGAGTTGATCTTATGCAGAGAACTGGAAGGAAAAGGCATGCATGACTCTTATTCAGTGAATGAGATAATTACAAGGTTGGAAGCACAAGGAAGGACACTTTGGGGAAGTCAGAGAAGGAAGAATCCTTCTGGGATCCTCTGACTGGAGATCAAAATGAGGAAGCAGATTCTTGAAGTTCCAAGACAGCTTAAACCTTTTCCAAAGTGAGTTTTACTCTCCCAGAAGTATACCACTTGGCCTTTCATTTTGCCCAGAAAAAATTCAGCATTCTCATTCTGAAGACGAGATCTGAAAGAAGTAATCTAGTCAGGAAATAGAGGGGGGCCAAGAATGATCAAGGCCCAGTTCTACACTGATTTGCAAATAGAGCTATTACAACCTTACTAAACATATAGACTTTCTCTAGATTTGTTTAACTCATGCCCTATACTTCCTGTATGTTTCCATGTAGCTTAATATTAAAACCCTTTGCCAGCCTGAGGAAGGATAGTGTCTTGCTTTCAGACAGCAACGCTGAGTTATTGTTGTTGTGGTTTGTTCTTTGTTCTGGAAGAGAACCAATGATGTCAGAAGGTTGATGTCTTGACTCGCAAGTGAATTGGATTGAAGTGAGGCAGGGCTATGCAGAGAGCAAGGTAAGAAGGATAGGAAAAGCCTGTATCCCATTTCATAGACGAATCTGGGTAGTCAAGAAGAAAAGAGGGCCAAGATAAGAGAGGGAGATAAGGAGAAGCTAGTGTAGGACACCAAGGACTTGTTACTCAAAGGAAAAAGAGTGAGGTTATTAAAATACTTCCTGGAAGCATGGCATAAAGAAGAAGTACAAAGGAGAGTCTACAGGTCACATGTGGCTTGCAACGTTTTGAGTGTGGGCTGAACCAGACTAAAATTGGGAAATACCTAACAAAATTAACAAAAATACAATAAAACATAGACAACATTGCATTTTAAAACTAGGTCAACATGTACCTGCAGAGATCCTTATGTATGGCTTAGTGGCCTCCATTTTCATTTGAGTCTGACAGCACTGATATAAAGGATAGAAAACTGGCCTTAGTCAGAAAGTCCTGGGTTCAAATCTCACTCCTGCCACATCTGGCAACTCACCCCACCTCTAGTGATCAAGGTAAGTCTCTAAGATTAAATCCACGAAAAGGTTCCAAGCTTCACTGGTAGAAGAGATTCTTCATTGGGGGCTCCCTACATCAATGAAATCACAGGTCTAGTCTAAGGAAAAAGGAGCCTAGAGCAGGTCCTTAGCACTATGGAAGGCATTAACAATTCTCTCCTTTATTATTCTATCCACAAACATTTTTATTAGTACACAAGACTTCTTTGGAATCTTACTGGCAGAAATAGCACTGGTTCTGTATCTATCACTTGTGAAGTTTGTGATATTGTGTGGGAGGCTTTTTGCTTAGCAATTTAGTTAAAGGATCAGGATAATGCTGTGGGCAGTGATCATCTAATGATTCAAATTTTGTGGTATAGTAGGAGGTAGAATGATATATGTCAAAGAATAAAAATTTCTGATAAAGAGATTATTTTTTTAAAATCTCCATCCAGAAAAGGTTGAAATGCACAATCCAAGGAAGAGATTATACGATCTCATTCTTTTTTGTTTTTTGTTTTTTTTGGAGGGCAGGGCAATTGGGGTTGAGACTTGCCCAAGGTCACACAGCTAGTAAATACTATCTCATTCTTAAGTTAAAGATATATAGGAAAGAAAATTTTAATTTTTTATCTTTTTATTGCACACATTAAATTTTGAGGAATAAATGCTTAACAGTTGAGGTGTCAATTTGCATAAGCTTTTATGAAATGAACAATTTCAAACCTCAGCATTTAGCTAATACTTAGGTTATATTTTTGGCATGAATCATTCATCCATTCAGTAGTAAATTTCTCACTGCTTACAGCTGTATTAAGTGTGATCCTATCACCTTTGTCCCAAAGTTCATTTCTGAATTTTAATTTGGAAATAGGTTTCCTCCCCACTTGTTATTAATCTTTAAGAGATACTGGAGGCAAATAACATTCAAAATGAGTAGTGGTAGTGGGGGTGATATTTGTCTTCTTCCTGCACTTAAGTTTACCACTCTCAGGAGTTTAATGCTGTAATGTCACATCTTCCACTTTCTTGAAGAAGCAGCAAAGCTACAAGCATCTTTGAAGTGAAAATGTGGCATATATGATTGCTGAGGCAGAGAGAAAGCTGGCCTAATAGTTGTGATGATGCACCCTTTCTTGCTTATGGCAAAAATGGGGTTTTGAATATTATGATTGCCGTTTCCCATCCTTTAAAAAGATTCAGCGGTCCTCAGACATAAAATACAAAAAAACAAAGAAACAAAAACCAGCAGCAACAAATGTAAGAATAAATCATACTAGTAGGGTTCCTTAAAGTAAATATGCTGTCTTTTTATAAAGGAAACCATTGCAGCCCTGGCATAGTGGTATACACTTGTAATCCCTCCTACTGGGTAAGGCTGAAGCTGGTGTATCCCTTGAGTTTAACAGAATTGAGCTGCAATAGGGCTGAACCCAATTGGGTGTCCCCACTAAATAAGGCACTATGATAGTGAACCTATGCAGTGGAGGGATACCAGGCTGCCTAAGGAGGGGTGAATTGGCCCAAGTCAGAAAAATGGAACAGATTAAAGCTTCCATGGTGATTAATAATGGAGATGCAGCTTTGAGAAGCCAGAACACATTTCCAACCTGGTCAAGATGAGGAAACTCAGACCCCCCCAAAAAAATTAAAAATAAAAGGAAAATAAATATAAATAAAGATATATATATGTATATGTACATATATATATATATATATAGTAACTGTAATTAAAACAAATTAATTGGGAATTTGTACTATTTGAGGCACATATAACATAGATTTGAGATACTCCAAGAGAAAGACAATCCAGTCCCCAGTCCTTAAGAAAAAAAAGCCCACCAAGAATAGTGTAATAGAAAATGATTTTCAAACATGATTTGGTCATCCTTACTTGAATTCCTTCTCTATAAAACTTCCTCTTCAGAGCTTTCTATTGTTATCCATCCAAATTAAAAATAAAAGATGACTACTATACAAAGCTTCCTTACAAGAACTAATCTCTCCAAACAAGAAATGGATAGGGAATTTGAAATCTATCTATCTATCTATCTATCTATCTATCTATCTATCTATCTATCTATCTATATATATATGTATGTATATAGATAGATATATTTCTAGTTTTTAAAATATATATTTACAGCCTTGGCTTCTTATGACATCTGCATGAGATTAACTATATATTTTTGATTGAAAGAATAGTCTGGTTTATTGGAACTTAGACACATGTTTAGATCGAACACGAATGACTTCGTAGAAATGACAACAATAACAATAATAATAATTAACATTTATAGAATAACTATTGTATGCCCAGCAC
Source organism: Trichosurus vulpecula (assembly GCF_011100635.1). NCBI lineage: Eukaryota > Metazoa > Chordata > Mammalia > Diprotodontia > Phalangeridae > Trichosurus > Trichosurus vulpecula. The sequence goes on along the minus strand of NC_050574.1, from coordinate 398,909,363 downwards.
TGTGCTAAGTACTTTTTTTTTACAAGGGGGAAGGCAGGGCAATTGGGGTTAAGTGACTTGCCCAAGGTCACACAGCTAGTACATGTGTCAAGTGTCTGAGGTCGGATTTGAACTCAGGCCCTCCTGACTCCAGGGCCGGTGTTCTACTCACTGCGCCACCTAGCTGCCCTGTGTGCTAAGTACTTTTACAATTATAATCTCATTTGATCTTCACAACAACCCTGGGAGGTAGGTATTCTTATTACTATCCCCATCATATAGATGATAAAACTGAGGAAAACAAATGAGATATGATGTCCAACTCATCTTTTTTGTTTAATTATCTATTCTTCCCTATACTCACAATACTAGGTTAATTTAAGTATAAAAAGTTTATAAATTATTTTTTTGCTTAGACAAATACAATTTTCCACATTCACAGTAAAGAATAATTTTTGCTAATTTATTTACAAATAAAACAAAAAACCCCAGAAAAAAGCATCAGCCAAGAGTAGTTCATTCGTTATGATGGCAATGCTCAAGATGACACCTTCTTAACTAAAAACAAAACAAAACAAAGTATATACGATTTTAATTACTCCTTAATAATTCTTATGAGATGTTCCATCTTAATTTCGCTACTTATTACCAACATGAATTCTATGCTGGACATTGAAGTCATTCTTTTTATAATAAATCAGAAGAGTCATTCTCAGCAAAGCCCCTAGAACATGAGTGAATTCTAAGTAGTTTCCCCAAAAAAAGACCAACCACTAATCTGTGATAAGGGATAAAATTCCCCTTCAAGTGACTAAGGCTATGAGCATCTTTACTCTGCTTCTGTTATAATGTCTTGAATATAGTGGGCATTCAGTAAGTTTCGTTTAATGAAAATGAATACATATCATTAATACATACTTGGCCTAGGGCAAACACTTTTTTGATGAAATGATATGGTCTATCAAGAAAATAGTTGCTCATAATACTTAGAATTAGCCCTGTAGGAATAGTGTATAAAAAGCATACAGTAATAAACGAATATAAAATTTTGCAACCAAGATTTTAGACAGTCTCATAAAAATCATGATTTAAAACAAATAACAAAAGTGTATAAAACTAGTCTGAAGTAAAGACATTTAAAAAATATTCAAAAGTTACTGGGCATGGCAACACATTTCTGTAACCCCTAATACAGGAAGGCTGAAGCTAGGTGATCTCTTGAGTTCAGGAGTTCTGAGCTACAGTGATTTACACCTACCCAATGTCAGCAATAATTTATGTATTAATATAGTGAGCCTCTGGGTGCAGGGGACCATCAGTTTGCCTAAGGAGGATTAAACAATCCCGGGTCAGAAGTCAAGCAAGTCAAAATCCCCATGGTGCTTATAATGAGACCTGTACATAATAACTCCTGCACTTCAAGCTTGGGTGAGATATGGAGACCTACGGTTTTTGTATTGTTTTGTTTTATGTTTAAATGTCTATTGTCTGATCAAAGACAATTCCAAAAGACTGGTGGCGAAAAATGCTATCTACTTCCATAGAGATATCTGATGAACTCTGAGTACAGATTGAAGCATCCTTTTTTCTTTTTTACTTACTTCATGTTTCTTGTGTGTGTGCTTGTTTTTGTGTCATGGCTAATAAAGGAAATGTTTTGCATGACTTCGTGTGTTTAATTGATATTGCTTTCTCAATAGGTGGAAGAGGGGCAAGAGGGAGGGAGAGAATTTGGAATTAAAAAGGAAATTTTAAATGAATGTTAGAAGAAATGAATTTTACATATGTCACTTAAGGATGCTGTCTATGATGTGTTAATGTCATGATGATTTTTAAAACAGTTAAATGAAATAAAACATTCTATAGTACCTCTGGGGAAAAAGTCTATTGTCAATATATATGCATTGATTTATACCAACTCTTTATGTAAAAAGAATGCTTTGCTTAGCTAGATTCAGTATATATCTATATCTAATTTATATCCATATATAAAGTCTCAGGCACAGAGTTTCAAAAGAGAAAGAAAAATAAAGCAAAATCCTGAAGTACACAATCATTTCAGTCTGTTTCAAAGCATGCCTAGAGGTAGCGAAATGGTGAATGGAGAGAGCACCAGGCCTGGAGTAAAGAAGATATGGATTCAAATCTTGCCTTAGACACTTACTAGCTGTGTGACCCAGGTAAGTCACTTAAGCTTTTTTTATCAGTTTGCTCATCTGTAAAGTGGGATAACAATAACACCTATCTCCCAGGGTTTTTGTAAAGATCAAATGAAATAATAATTATAAAGTACCTAAGTACAGTGCCTGGCATGTAATAAGTACTATACAAATACTAGCTATTATCATATCTAAACAAAACACAAGAATTAAGTCACTGTCTTTAGATCAACTCCTGATTTCATTAATAAGGGTGTAGTTTTGGTAGCTAACAGACAGTGACTCAAGAAAATGTCTATCCTCCTGAGTCATTTCCAGGGCATATAAAAAAAGAATCAAAGTTTGGGCTTGCCTATTTCTTCGACAGTATGCGTGTTGAGCTGGGAATCATTGAATTGTACCCAGAAGCCTCCTTCAGAATTGTAGCAGTATGCAGCTTAGTGTCCTGAGGCAAACTATTTCCCATGATGTATCACTACAGCAGACAAATTGTAGATAAAGCAATCTGGTCTGAGAGATTTTAAAGGCTCTGTGACAATTGAGCACAATGCTTAGAATTCCATCAAAGCTGACATGTATCCCTATTTATCTAAGATTACATCCTGATCACATTAATTATGTAAGGCAGCAATTCTCAAGGGATCAACTGCAAACCTTTTGGGGTCCCCAAGACCATCTCAGAGGTCTGCAAAGTCAAAACTGTTTTGACAATGATACTAAAATGCTATTTGCCTATTAAAATGCTCTTCCTTTTTCCAACTACACATCTGAGCGAGGCCACGTTTTCTTCATATATTTGAACCAAAACAACATATTGCAACAGATTGAATACAGAAGCAGCTTTAAGAATCCCAGCTGTATTCCATTGGGAAGAGATCATTGGTGAGGTACCAAGAAGGAACACGAGCATTCGACAGATCACAGCTCAGGCAGTTTATTACTCAGAGGCATGCAAGTACGTGTGGCTCCACAGATTTTATCTACAAATAAGTGTGAGCAGTGGTAATATGGACTTACGGTGGGATGAATACCCCAATCAAGAGCTGTGGGTCTTTGCCTTTATATCTGATTGTCACTACTAGGTATATTTACAAGGACTGAGTGGGGAATCAATCAATGGGTGATCTTAATTATGATATCCACCCTCCCAACTATCACAAGATTACTGTGTTTAGGTAAGTTTGCTAACTTCGCATAATTAGATCCAAGTGACCACAAGATCCTTCCATTCCTTCACTAAGCCACTTATTTTAGGTAAATAGGAACTTCCTGATACGTGGGTGGTCAGTTGGTGGTCAGACATGGAGTCAATTCTGTCAACTAGAGCCAGGTAAGAGGCCAATCCTCACATCTATTAAGCCAGTTATTAAAGAAATTTGCAAAAGTACATAAAACAAAGACATTCTTTCTAAAAATGTTTTGTTATTTCATATTTTAGTTTTCAACATTGATTTCCACAAGATTTTGAGTTACAAATTTTCTCTCCATTTCTACCCTCCCTCTACCCCAGGATGGCATATACTCTGATTGACCCTTTCCCCAGTCTCCCTTCCCTTCTGTCACCTCACTCACCCCCCTCCTTATTAACTTTCCCCTTACTTTCTTGTAGAGCAAGATAGATTTCTATATCCCATTGCTTGTATATCTTACTTCCCAGTTGCATGTAAAAACAACCTTTTTTGAGCATTTGTTTTTAGAATTTTGAGTTCCAAACTCTCTCCCTTCTTCCCTCCCCACCCACCCTCCTTGAGAAGACAAGCAATTCAACATAGGCCACACATGTATCATTATGCAAAACAGTTCCATAACAGTCATGTTGTGAAAGACTAACTATATTTCCCTCCATCCTATCCTGTCCCCCTTTATTCAATTTTCTCCCTTGACCCTGTCCCTTTTCAAAAGTGTTTGCTTTTGATTACCTCCTCCCCTCATCTGCCCTCCCTTCTATCATTCCCCCCTCTCTTATCCCTTTCCCCCTTACTCTCCTATAGGGTAAGATACCCAGTTGAGTGTGTATGTCATTCCCTCCTAAAGTCAGATCCAATGAAAGCAAGGTTCACTCATTCCCTTTCACCTGCCTCCTCTTCCCTTCCAATAGAACTGCTTTTTTCTTGCCACTTTTATGTGAGATAATTTACCCCATTCTATCTCTCCCTTTCTCCTTCTCCCAATATATTCCTCTATCATCCCTTTATTTTATTTATTTATTAGATATCATCCCTTCATATTCAACTCACCCTGTGCCCTCTGTGTGTGTGTGTATAAATATATATATATATATACACACACACATATATATATACACACACACACATATATATATACACACACATACACACACATATATATACATATATATATATATTCCCTTCAACCACCCTAATATGAGAAAGATCCATTGAGTTACAAATATAATCATTCCATGTAGGAATGTAAACAAAACAGTTCAGCTTTAGTAAGTTCCTTATGATTTCTCTTTCCTGTTTACCTTTTCATGCTTCTCTTGAGTCTTCTATTTGAAAGTCAAATTTTCTAGTGAGCTCTTCTCTTTTCATTAAGGAAGCTTGAAAGTCCTCTATTTTATTGAAAATCCATATTTTGCCCTGGAGTATGATACTCAGTTTTGCTGGGTAGGTGATTCTTGGTTTTAATCCTAACTTCTTTGGCCTCCAGAATATCATATCCAAGCCCCTCAATCCCTTAACATAGAAGCTGCTAGATCTTGTATTATCATGATTGTGTTTCCACAATACTCAAAGGGTTTCTTTCTGGATGCTTGCAATATTTTCTCCTTGATCTGGGAGCTCTGGAATTTGGTGACAATATTCCTGGGAGTTTTCTTTTTGAGATCTTTTTCAAGAGGCTATTGGAGGATTCTTTCAATTTCTATTTTACCCTCTGGTTCTAGAATATCAGGGCAGTTTTCCTTGACAACTTCTTGAAAGATGATGTCTAGGCTCTTTTAGTGATCATGGATTTCAGGTAGTCCAATAATTTTTAAATTCTCTCTCCTGAATCTATTCTCCACGTCAGTGATTTTTCCAGTGAGACATTTCACATTGTCTTCCATTTATTCATTCCTTTGATTCTGTTTTATAATTCCTTGATTTCTCATAAAGTCACTAGCTTCCACTTGTTCTATTCTAATTTTTAAAGTAGTATTTTCTTCAGTGGCCTTTTGGACCTCCTTTTCCATTTGGATAATTCTGCCTTTTAAGGCATTCTTCTCCTTATTGGCTTTTTGGAGCTCTTTTGACGTTTGGGTTAGTCTATTTTTAAGGTGTCGTTTTCTTCAGTGTATTTTTCAGTATTTTTGGGGGTCTCCTTTAGCAAGTCATTGACTTGTTTTCTCTCTCTCATTTCTCTCTCATTTCTCTTCCCAATGTTTTTTCTCCTTCTACTTGCTTTTCCAAGTCCTTTTTGAGCTCTTCCAAGGCCTAAGACCAATTCATATTTTTCTTGGAGGCTTTTAATGTAGGCTCTTTGACTTTGTTGAGTTCTTCTAGCTGTATGTTTTGATCTTCTTTGTCACCAAAAAAAAGATTCTATAGTCTGAGTCTGAGTCCTTTAACATTGCTTGCTTTTGTTTCCAGTCAGCTACTTGACCCTTGAGTTTTCTGTCAGGGTATGACTGCCTTCAGAGTAGAGAGTGCTTTGTCCCAAGTTTCAGGGGTTTTGTGCTGCTGTTTTCAGAACTACTTCTATTCTGAGGTGGTATGATGCTCCTCTCCTGGCCTGTGCTCTGGTCTGTGAGAGCAAGCACTCCTTTCTGCCCTGTAGCTACCAGGAGGACTCCCTGTCCACAGCCACAGCAAGCTCTGCCACACCAGCACTCCTCCTCCCCCATGAACCACCAACCAGGACAACGACCCAGATCCAAGCAGAGCAAAGCAAGAGAACCCTGCCTCTGCACCAGCAAAGTATTTCCTGCACTCCCACTCTGATCTGCCACTTGATTCCTGCCACCGTGTGGGCCTGGGGCCAGAAGCAGCTGCTGTTGGACCTCTGGTAGTAGCCATGGGAGCTTCCTGCTGCTGCTGCCTCTGTGCCACCTCTGCCACCCTGGGGCAGGGGCCAGACAGTGCACTTCTCTCACCCAGATCCAGCAGTTTTCCCACTGACCTGCTAAGTTGTCTTTGGTGTTTGTGGGCTGAGAAGTCTGGCAACTGCTACAGCTCAGTGATTCATGGCCCTAAGGCCTGCTCCACCAGATCTATTCCTGTCCTGGTGGTTCCTGGCATGGTCCACACTGGGCTGTGCTCTGCTCCCAGTATGGAGCAATAGACCCTTCCCAGTGACCATCCAGGCCATCCTGGGCTAGAGACCTGCTTCCCTCTATTATTTTGTTCTATAGCTATAGAATTTTTCAGAGATATTTTTATAGGTGTTTGGAGGGATTTGGGGGAGAGCTTAAGTGAGTCCCTGTTTTCCAGTCACCATCTTGGCTCCACCCCCCAAAGCAAAGACATTCTTCTCACTTTTTTTTTAAATTTTGGAAGATAGCTTTTTCATAAAATATGTTGTCTATAGTAACATGTAATAGGTTTATTATTGTTTTTAAATAAAATAAATAGTTGAAAATTTTATCAGTTTTAACTTTGAATGTAGTAAATATTGATCACTATAACTCATATAAGCAGAAGCTCTTTAGGGGTCTTGTATCATTTTTAAGAACATAAAGGGGTCATGAGGTTAAAAAAAAGTTTCAGAAGCTCTCATTTTAGATGCAGAGGCAACTAGGTGGCAGACTAGATAAAACTCTGGGTCTGGAGGCAGGAAGACCTGGATTAAAATACACCCTTTGGCTCTTATTGGACAACCTTTCAGTATAAAAGCAGGAAGGATATTGGAAATCCATTTCTTTTCCATTGCTAGAGGCATCTTTATGGAAATTGCAATGATAGGTGTAAGAAAAATTCTATAGTATTTGACCTATTATCACATGGAAAACATATAACCATTGGCAATTGGAGCTGTCATCTTGCTTTCCACCCCTGATTTCCTTTAAGGCTTATCTTTTTAATAGTTCTTATTCTCAGGAAAATACTCCTCATATTGAACTTAAGCATCTCACTGAAATTCTAGCCCATTTTCTTTTGTCCTACCATGCTATTAAGGGGAGTCCTTAATACTCTATTCCTTCCTCAAGGAGCAATAGTGAAGATCTGTCTTTGTGACCCTTGTATTAGAGATTCTCAGGACACAAAGAGCCTAAATTTATTTGGAGGTGCAATGACTGCCTTCTTTCCTGCTCCCTCAGTCTTCTCTCTTCTTTACTTCCCTCCTTTTGCTCTCTACCAGTTACCAAGCCTGCTTCCAGCTATATTTTTTAATTTTTTGGACAAATACTAAAACTTAAATATGTAATGAGAAAAGAAAAAGAAACATTATAAACTTAAATATAAAAGAAAAAAAGAAAAAATATGTCATGTGCACAGCAGAACATAGGAGAGGATTCAGAATATATACGAATAACTTTTTTAAGTTTTATTTTTGCTTTTTGTTTTTGCTCAGCAATAGTTTCCTCTTAAACTCAAACTTCCATTGAATCTTCCCTTGGGAAAAAAAGATATTTAAGCAAAATCAATAGACATAGAAGCCCTGACACTATGCCACATTCTATAGCTGCAATTCGGTACATCACTGCTGAGAGGGAAAAGATGGCCTGTGTTTTTTATCACCAGTTTGCTTCTTCAAGATCTAGGTTGGTTATTAAAATTAATTGGAACAAAAAATAAACTAAGTAATCAATCAGAGTTTTTAATTGCCTTTGAAGATTCATTTATATTATCATAACCATTCTATGTAGATACATGTATATATATATGCATATATATACATATATGTACACACACACACATTTGTTTTTTCCTCTGGCTTACTTCTACTTTGATTTCTTTTGTTTCCTGTATGCCCTCAGGTTTCTTCCATTCTCCTAAGGCAGCACTGAGGGGAGAAGAAGGAAAAAGAAGGCTCTAGCAAAACTACATTTTCCCCCAATCAAAAAATTACGGGCCTTAAAAATTAAATCAGATGCCATAAAATGATAATTTAATAGACACTAGATTCAAAAAGCATTTTGCATTTTCTCACTTAACCCACACAACAACTCAGGGAAGTATTAATATTCTCATGTTTCAGATAGGGAAAGTGAGGCTAAGAGAAGTTAACTGATTTATTTTCCCAGAGTCACACAACTAATAAGAAAGGGTTTCTAATGCAGCTTTTCCTGATACTGAGACCAGGGCTATATTCACTTTGCCACAGTGTCTCATAAGCAGTGTTCATTCATTGTGCCTTTTGCATGAAATACAAATACATATACAATACAGTAGCCGCACACAGTAGATTCACAATTAGAAACTTCTACATGTATGCTGTCAGTCTCTTACCATGCTCTCCAGGATACAGCATGCTACCCTGTGCCAGCAGTCACCTACATACCTTGCTGTAATGGCACAGTTTTCATAAATCTCTGACTGTCATTAAAACCTAGAACTATTTTCAACTCAAGATGATTCGTTGGGAGTAGCTAGGCAGGAAGTGTTTTGCTTCTCTCTTTTGTGAGCAAATCCTTTTTCTTTATAGAGATACAAGATGGTCTATCTATCTATCTATCTATCTATCTATCTATCTATCTATCTATCTCACTGTGTGAGCCAAAGACTATTCATCAAGTCACTGGAGGCATCTTGAATTTGTGGCATTTCTTTGGTCCTCTTGCATTAGATACATTTATTCCAACAACAATCCTTTCAATCCAAACAACAATGGAGGCATTTCTTTTGTAAATAGTTTATCTCTTGCCTGTTTATAGTTTTGTTTTAAGATACCCATGCTGAAGTTTGCCCTTTGATAACTTTACATTTCACTTTGAATTTTTTTTAAGTAATTTATTTTTAGTTTTCAACATTCACTTCCACAGGATTTTGAGTTCCAAATTTTCTCCCCATCTCTCCCCTAACCCCAACACAAGAAGATGTGCATTCTGATTACACCTTCCCCCAATGTGCCCTCCCTTCTATCACTCCCCCTCTTCTCTTAACCCCTTCACCTTCTGTTTTACTATAGGGCAAGATAGATTTCTACACACCATTGACTATATATCTTATTTCCCAATTGCATGTAAAAACAATTTTTAACATTCAGTTTTGAAACTTTGATAATTTCTTGGAAGATGATATCTAGGCTCTTTTTTTGATCATGGCTTTCAGGCAGTCCAATAATTTTTAAATTATCTCTCCTGCATCTATTCTCCAGGTCAGTGGGCTTTCCAATGAGATATTTCACATTGTCTTCCATTTTTTTCATTCCTTTGGTTCTGTTTTATAATATCTTGGTTTCTCATAAAGTCACTAGCTTCCACTTGATCCAGTCTAATTTTTAAGGTGGTATTTTCTTCAGTGGTCTTTTGAACCTCTTTTTCCATTTGGCTAATTCTGCCTTTCAAGGCATTCTTCTCCTCATTGGCTTTTTGGAACTCTTTTGACATTTGGGTTAGTCTATTCTTTAAGGTGTTATTTTCTTCAGTATTTTTTGGATCTCCTTTAGCAAGTCATTGACTTGTTTTTCATGGTTTTCTTGCATCACTCTCATTTCTCTTCCCAATTTTTCCTCTACTTCTCTTACTTGCTTTTCCAATTTCTTTTTGAGCTCTTCTATGGCCTGAGCCCATTTCATATTTTTCTTGGAGGCTTTTGATGTAGGCTCTTTGACTTTGTTGACTTCTTCTGGCTGTGTGTTTGGATCTTCTTTGTCACCAAAAAAGAAATCTAGAGTTTGAGGTTGAGTCTGAGTTTGAGTCTGAGTTCATTTTCACTGCCTGTTCATGTTTCCAGCCAACTACTTGACCCTTGAGCTTTTTGAAAGGGTATGACTGCTTGTAGAGTAGAGAGTACTTTATCCCAAGCTTTAGGGTCCAAGCCCTGCTGTTTTCAGAGCTACTTCTACTCCACCATCACTACAGGCTCTGTCACAGCAGCGCTCCTTCTCCCCCAAGAACTGCCAATCAGGACCACAATCTAGATCCAAGCAGAGTACAGCAAGAGAAACTGCCTTTGTGCCCACAAAGTGCTCCTTGCACTCCTGCTCTGATCCGCAGCTAGATTCCTCCCACTGTGTGAGCCAGGGACTCAGGAAGCAGCTAACACTGGAGCTCTGGAAGCAGCCTCAGTAGCTTCCTGCTGCTGCCACCACCACCGCTGCACCACCTCCACCACCTCCAGGGATGGTGCCAGACTGTTCTAAACTTGGTCCTGCAGTTTCCCACTAACCTGCTCTTTGGTGTTTGTGGATTGAGAAGTCTGGTAACTTCCACAGCTCAATGATTCATGGCCCTAAGGCCTGTTCTGGCCAGCTGACTCCAGGTCTGGTCTGTCCTGGCACAGCCCACACTGGACTGCGCTCCATTCCCAGCACTGTGCGATAGACCCTTCCCAGTGATCATCTAGGATCTCCTGGGCTTAGAGATCTGTTTCCCTCTGCTATTTCATTCAGAGCCATTTTTGCAGGTGTTTGGAGGGATTTGGGGGAGAGCTTAAGCAAGTCCCTGCTTTCCAGCTGCCATCTTGGCTCTGCTCCCTCTATTTTTGAAACTTTGAGTTCCAAATTCTCTTCCCTCCTCTCTCCCCCCCAGCCTCCTTGAGAAGGTAAGCAATTCAATATAGGTTATACATATGTAGTCATGTGAAACACTTCCATAATAGTCAGGTTGCAAAAATCTCACCCCACATTTATTCTTTTCTCTCCCTTGACCCTTCCTCTCCTCCCTTCTTTCATCAGCCCCTCTCTTATCCTCTTCCCCATACTTTCCTGTAGGGTAAGATAGATTTCCATACTCAATTTAGCGTGTACGTTATTCCCTCCTTAAGCCAAATCTGATGAGAGTAAGGTTCACTTATTCCCTCTCACTTCCGCCTCTTCCCCTCCACCATAAAAGCTTTTTTTTTTTGTCTTTTTCATGTGAGATAATTTACCCTATTCTACCTCTCCCTTTCACCTTCTCTGAGTACATTCCTCTCTCTCCCCCTTAATTTTATTTTTTAGATATCATCCCTTCATATTCAACTCACCTTGCCCTGTGTGTGTATTCATTCCCTCCAACTACTCTAATACTGAGAAAGATCTCATGAGTTACAAATATCATCTTGCCATGGAGGAATGTAAACAATTCAACTTTAATAAGTCCCTTAGGATTTCTCTTTCCTGCTTACCTTTTCATGCTTCTCTTGATCTTTATATTTGAAAGTCAAATTTTGTATTCAGTTCTCGTCTTTTCATCAAGAATGCTTGAAAGTCCTCTATTTCAATAAATATCCATTTTTTACCCTGAAGGATTATATTCAGTTTTGCTGGGTAGGTGATTCATGATTTTAATCCCACCTCCTTTGACCTCTTGAATATCATATTCCAAGTCCTCTAATCCCTTAATGTAGAAGCTGCTAAAATTGGTGTTATCCTGATTATGTTCCAACAACATTTGAATTGTTTCTTTCTGGCTGCTTGCAATATTTTCTCCTTGACCTGGGAACTCTGGAATTTGGCTACAATATTTCTAGGAGTTTTCCTTTTGGGATCTCTTTCAGGAGATAATCAACAATTTTTTTCTATTTCTATTTTACCCTCTGGTTCTAGAATATTGGGAGAGTTTTCTTGATAATTTCTTGAAAGAGGATGACTAGGCTCTTTTTTTCATCATGGCTTTCAGGTAGTCCAATAATTTTTAATCCTGAATCTATTTTCTAGGTCATTTGTTTTTCCAATGAGATATTTCACATTGTCTTCTATTTTTTTCATTTTTGGTTTTGTTTTATAACTTCATGATTTCTCATAAAGTCATTAGCTTCCATTTTCTCCATTCTAATTTTTAAGGAATTATTTTCTTCAGTGAGCTTTTGGATCTCCTTTTCCATTTGGCCAATTCTGCTTTTTAAGACATTCTTCTCCTCATTGGCTTTTTGGGCCTCTTCTGCCATTTAGGATAGTCTATTATTTAAGGTGTCATTTTCTTCAGTATTTTTCTGGGTCTCCTTTAGCAAGCTGTTGATTTGTTTTTCATGATTTGCTTGCATTACGCTCATTTCTCTTCCCAATTTTTCCTTAGCTCTTCTATAACCTACAAGCAATTCATATTTTTCTTGGAGGCTTTGGATATAGGAGCTTTGACTTTATTGTCTTCTTCTGGTTATATGTTTCGATATTCTTTGTCACCAGAGTAAGATTCTGTATTTTGATTTTTTCCCCCAGTGTTTGCTCATTTTCCCAGCCAATTACTTGACTTTTTAACTCTTTGTTAAGGCTAGACTCTGCTTCCAGTGTGGAAGCCCTGAAGCCCAAGCTTCAGGGGTTTTGTGCAGCTGTTTTAAGAGATACTTTTATGGGCCTGTAAATTTTCAGTTCTTCCAAGGTGGTATGATGAAAGGAGATGTAGTTACTCCTCCTCTGGCCTGTGCTCTGGTCTGTGACTGACCATAACCACTCTTTCCTGCCTTAAAACTAGGAGGAAGATTCCCTCTCTCTACCACCGCCATAAGCTCTGCCACTCTAGCACTCCTTCTTACACTAGGACCACCACCCAAGACTGCATCCTAGATCCAAGCAGAGGCAAAGCAAGAGAATCTTGCCTCAGTGCCAGCAAAGAGATCCCTGCAATGCCCCTCTGCTCAGCCACTCAGTTCCCCCACTGTCTGTGAGCCAAGAGCTCTAGAAGCAACTTTTGCTGCCACTGTCACTGTCTGAGGCTGGGGCCAGACCTTACTCCTCTCTTACCCAGGTCCAATAGACCTTTCCTTTTAAGTTGACTTTGGTGTTTGTGGGTTGAGAAGTCTGGAAACCACCCCAGCTGCCAATGATTCAGTCCCCTGAGGCCTGCTGCAGGTTTGTGAGGGCCCAGTCTATACTGGCACAACCCATGCTAGATTGTGCTCCTCTCCTACCCTGGGGCAATAAACCTTTCCTGTTGACTTCTCAGGTTCTCTTGGGCTGGAAATTTGTTTTACTCTGTCATTTTATGAGTTCTGCTGCACTAGAATTTGTTTAGAGTCATTTTTACAGGTATTTGGAGGGGTTTGGGGGAGAGCTCCAGCAAGTCTCTGCTTTTACTCCACCATCTTGCCCCCCCCCCCCATTTTGACTTTGGGAAAGAACATAAGTGGGATCATTTGGTTATTGAGAGTTGATGACCTGCTGTAAACATTTTAACCAAGTGCTTATAGTTGCGGTCTATCTATCCACAAAGTGAAGGAGAAGGCAGGGGAACAGAAATGTCTCTTCATGTGCCAGGTAATTAGGGATGTAGATGGTAGTGTTGTGCTGGCAAATGTTTAAGAACTAGTTCTCAGAAGGTTAAAAAAAAAACATACCTGACAGGCTTTTAATTTGAGCCTGCATTATGAACATTTTTACACCATTTTATTAAGTATATAAAATCAATAAAATAATAAACCCAGCCCAGATTTGTAGCCTTTGCCGATTTCCATGATGTAAATGTTCACGTTGAAAAATTGAACAATTGACTCTCATCAGGCCAAGGGAGTTGGTTCCAGAATACTCCTGGGTAGGTGAGAGTTTTGATGATTGTCAGGCTGTCAGATAGAAGAGCTTTACACAGAGAAGAAAGAAAAGTAAAGGGAAAGCTGAACAATTAGAGCTTAAAAACAGATTTTAGGCTTTTCTTGATAAGGAGGAAAAGAATTCTCTGAGGTGGAATAAGCTGCTTGTCCTCCAGAGAATGATATAGTGTAGCCACAGAAGCTATGATGTGAGAGACCGTTCAGTAAAGGTCAGAAGTAGAAAGGAGTAGAAATTGGTGATTCTCTGTTCATGAGTACAAAGGTAGTTATTTGTCAAACTGACAACAACCATAAAGAGGTCTATTTTCTTCTCAGGCAAGAAAAGAAAGAAAGGAAGGAAGGAAGGAAGGAAACAAGGAAGGAAGGAAGGGAAGGAGGAAGGGAGGGAGGAATGAAGGAAGGAAAGAAGGAAGGGAGTAAGGAAGGAAGGAAACAAGGAAGGAAGGAAGGGAGGGAGGAGGGAAGGAAGGAAGGAAGGAAGGAAAGAAGGAAAGGGAAAGAAGAAGGGAAGGAAGGAAAGGAGGAAGGGAGGGAGACATTTGAATGGAGCCAGTACTGAAATTCAGAGCTTCAAAAGTCTATGCATCAATACCCAAAGTATAGTCAACAATCAAGAAAGAATAGAGGTCATTACACAAGGAAGCAAATGTGACCTTGGAGGTATTGCTGAAATTTTGTGGGGCAAAACTCACAACTGGAGTCTAGATAGGTATACATTATTCAAATTATTCAGGATAGTTAAAATGTGCATATACACAATTAGCATTGCATATTAATAAGGAACACTCACATGAGGAAATCCAGGAACTGGGTGGAGAGTATTTGTATGATCATACAAAGATGGAGAAGCAGTAATGATTTTGCCATTGGAATATGCTATAGACCATCTGAACAAAAGGAGGAAACAGGTAATGAGTTTGGAAAACAGATATCACATCTACCACTAGGTTATTATACAGTAGTCTTCTGGTACTCTCTGACAAAAAACAACAGAGTAGCCAATTATTGCCAGCATTTATTTAGTACTTTAAGGTTTGCAAAGTGTTTTATAGATATCATTGTATCCTCACAACAACCTCCATTCTCAGATGAAGAAACTGAGGCAAACAGAGGTTGATTGACTTGCCCAGGATCACACAGCTAGTAAGTGTCTAAGGCTAAATTTGTACTCAGGTCTTCCTGATTTTAGATGCAGCACTATATCATTGTGCCACCTAGCTGTCTAAAAACTTCTTGGTTTGCTTTAATGATTTCATCCTTCTAATCACATAGTAACTTCCAAGGGGAAATTCCATTCTTGATCTGATCCTCACTAACAGGGAGGAATTGGTTGATGAGGTAAAAATGGTGGGAAACCTTGAAGGAAAGAAACCACCACCCTTCCTGAAGTGTATGATGGGGAGAAAATCCAGGCATAATCTAACATGCATTCTAGATTTGGGGAAAGTAAATTTCAAAGGGTTAATAAAGCATATAGAATCTCATGAATCTCATACCACAAGAAAAGTCAGCATAGAAGTGATGAGAGATGCTCAACAACTAATTTTGGGAGACACAAAGAAAAACAATTCCAGTAAGGAGGAAAAATGGGATTGGCTGCATGAGGAACACACCAAACAACTCAGATTTTTAATAAAGAAATGTACAGAAGATGGAAGTAAGGAAGGCCTAGTAACTGGATATGTGTAAGGAATGTGGTAGGCTCCTCTAAAAGTACTGTTAGGAGTACTGAGTCTGGCAAGGGAAGCTAAGGAAAATAAAAAGGTTTGTTTTGTTTTGCTTTGTTTAAATATACTGTATATTGGTAGAAAAATGGAGAATTTGTTGTAATGTGGGTTTGTCTCTGGCACCACTGTATGAGAACCAGGTCTGTTACTTTTTTACCTCAGGGCTCTCCATTATTTTAGATTCTCAAACCTTGCAAGATTTGAGTGGTCACTATTCTTCTGCCACCAACTTGAGACCCTAACCAATCGTGTTTCCTCTTTAGAGATCCATTGACTAGGGTCCCATTTCCAATGAACCACTTAACATCAAATTAGATTTTTATGAAGGAAAATTTACTTCAAAGGTATAAAAATAGTTAACATACACACATTTTCCCCAGCATTTTGGGGACATAATCTCTACTTATATCACCTCAGGCTCTGGGATGGTTCTACATAGCATTAGCACTACCAAATTCAAGTTCAAAGTTCCAGTCAGGTAGCATTCAAAACCATTGCTCCTCAAGGTTTCCCTGTAAGGCTGGCTGCAACATTTGACCTGAATTCCTAGACTACAAGATCCCTAAGATTCAAGTTTCTGGCTAAAGAATCCCTCTGTAACCAAGATATGAAAAGGACAAATGAAATAGACCACAAACCTATGCTTATTTCTCTGTGACCTCATAGGCTAAGGGGGAGGATGGAATTCGGGCCATCTGCCTCTTACCATAGATACTCTTGAGATGAAGGCATTTTCACTAAGACCACAGCATTCTAGTTCTTTCTATGACTGTGAGAGTGAATGACATTTTTTGCTTGTAAAATGGATCAGATATAATGGTCTCCTAAGGTCCATTACTAAAAATAGCAAAACATGTTATTTCTATAATCTTTATAGTCACTTCAGATAATGGTTCTATTAGACCAAGAGGAATGGAACCTACAGGTTATTGAAGAAAGATATATCACTTCCAGTTAGCTAGAATGTCTTTTATTCATAGTTCCTTTGCTTCAGTTAGTCTGGTGAACTATAGTTTCTGGTTTCTTCTCTTCTTGGGTTCATTAAGCATACAGGTTTCCATTCTGTCTATATTTTTGTGTCTATACTTTCAAATATGTTCTTAGGATGATGGAGTAGAGTCTCAGAAGGTAGAAAGGGAAGAGAACAATTTTATAAACACCTACCACGTGTCAGGCACTGTGTTAAGTCATTCATAAATATTATCTCAGAAAAACAAATGTGCCCACAATGCAGAGCAGCGTCTCTCTGAAAGACCTTATCAGAAAAGACTGACCTCTTCAAATAAAGGAATTGTAGCAAGTGCTGCCACAAGACACTAGATATCTAGGTAATGAGAACATGGACACACACACACAGACACACACACACAGACACACACACACAGACACACACACACACACACACACACACACAACTCTTTGACAGAATACCAGAGAAGAGACACATTGATGTCAAGGATCTTTTTTTTTTTTGAAACTCAGAGCCATAATGTTTTTCCCATGGTCCAGAGGTTTGCCTAAGTATTACTGTCATTCTGTGAATAGAGTAATAGTACTGATGACAAAATAATAAATTGCATAGAAAATGATTACAACTGTATATGAACCATAGCATCTTCCTGGATTCTGTGACAGTTACTGGTTCCCATTCAATGAAAGAGAATTTATTCCTTTATGTAATAGCTTTAAAAATGTGCCTAGCTTTATAAATAGTTCCTACAAAAATGTTTGCAATATGAAAGTCTTTTGTTTGCTACAAATATCAAACACATTAAAGTAACAATAAACTTCAGAATTCATAGTTTCAAGTGGGTCAGTTACATCCCTTGTGACTTTTAAAGTGTTGATCTCCTTCCCCCTCTCTCACCCTGAGGTGGAGCCTCACTAATCACTACAGAAGTGGAGGCTCAAACTTCATCTTGGAATGTAGCCTTCAAAGCCTGGATTTCTTTGTTCAACTAGAGAGGTAACATGCTTTGGAGTCAGAGGATCTCTGTTATTTTTACCTGTATGGTAAAAATGGTCTCGGGCAAGTCACTCCATATTTCTGGATCTCAGTTTTATCGTCTATAAAACAAATGTCTAAGGTTTCACTCAGCTCCTATTCCTTCATCTTAATTTAAAATGCTAAGACTAGGGTAGGAGTCTATTTAGACAACTTTTTGTTTCTTCCAATTCTCTTTAATTCCTTTCTTTCTTCCTCCCTTATCAATTTTTAATCAGTTAGGAGAAACTGTGAATCTAGTCTGGCTTGTGCAAGTAGAGTCAGCTGCAATTTTTGTGAGACAATTCATCATCTTGGGACCTTTTGAACTCCTGAGCACACTTAATATGTATGGTCCACAATCCTCTAAGATAACTTCTTTTAATTATCATTTACTTCTAACTTCTATGAAATAGAAAGGTGTTTTCCCCTCCTCTTGGGTTGCAGTAAGGAACTTAACATGAAGGAGTTCTGTATTTTCCACTGTCCCAAGGTGATTATCCGGTGCCCTCAAGTATTCAGGCCCTGTTACTGACGGATTTTCAATTTTTAACATGTGCAGCTCTTCAAACACCAGCCCTCTGAGACTGATAATAGGCATATTCACTTCTAGTTCACTTGCTGACTTTGTAGCATATCAATAACATATGCCAACCAGAGATGAAGTTTCTTGTCTCATACTAGGTATATCTGAAGAATAACGGCTGGGGATCCACTAATAGTGCAGTTGTAACATCTGTCTTATGACTTGCCCAAGGGGGTGGGAATCATAACTCAGGTAATGTGGCCATATTTGAAGTTGGAGTAGTACTCTTGTATTCTAGTAATTTTATCATACTTCAGGTAGTTCCTACTTCTTTTCCAAGATAGGTTGGTATCTTTGTGTCTCAGGTGGGAAGATTTTGTGATTATTTTTCTTATTCTCCATCCCAACACCAGATACCTTGATAGGAAATTTGGAAAGCTATACTTGCTTTGTCTTCTCTTCTGTAGTCTCTATCCATTCTTCATTCTATACCTGACCAGATATTACAAAGAAATATAGAAAAAAACACAAATTAGTAATTCCAAAAAGAAATAAAAGTAGAAAAATGGAAAATCAAAGACAAGTGCTGATTTGACTGATGAACAAAATATTTTAAAGACTAAAAAATTTCATTAAACACTAGAAAATTTGATTTTAAGAAGAGTACAATTGGTTTAACAAGATAAAAATGTGAAGGAAAGATTCATAATTTATAAAAAGGAAATAAAGAGAAGTATCAGAAATTTCTATACTCATTGAAAACAAAAAAATCAATAAATATTTTCAAAAATATAAAATATGCACATTAACAAAAAAACCTGGAATTTAAATAATTCAGTCTCAGAAAGAAAAAAAACATAAACTATAAATGTATTCTGAAGGGAGGAAATCCCAAGAATACATTGAATAAGAAATGAATTTCATCAAATATTCAAAATACTACTCATTATACTAAATAATCTATTCTCAAAAAGAAAAGAAATAATTACTCTACCAAATGTCTTCTAATGGCCAAATGCAGTCTTAATATTTAAACCTAGAAGCAATAAAGCAGAGAAAGGTAATTAATGATCAATATTATTATTGAGTATTGGTGCAAAATTAAAAGTAAATACTGATAATACCTCAAAACTTATTATGACCAAGCTGAATTTATACCAGGGATGCAAGGATGATTCAATATTAAGCAAATTTGCTATTATTAACTGTATAAGCAACAAAAATAAAAAACCCATGATTCTATCAATAGATATTGAATAAGGCTTTGGAAACAATACTTTATCCACTTATGTTTAAGAAAGCTCAAATACATGGAGATGCAAGTACCTCTCTAAAGATGAATTTTTAAAAAATTAACTAAAAGCAATACCTATTATTATTTGTAAAAGAGAACAACTGGAAGCTTTAGGTGGCACAGTGAGGAGAGCACCAGCCCTGGAGTCAGGAGGGCCTGAGTTCAAATCTGGCCTCAGACACTTGACACATTTACATTTACTGTGCAACTTTGGGCAATTCATCTAACCCCAATTGCCCTGCCTTCTCCCCTCCAAAAGAAAAAAAAGATTGACAGTGAAATAAGCATATCCAATACCATCAATATTAAGTGATGATGTGTGGGATAAATAAATTTTAAAAATAACCTTGGACATCTCAATAAATGAGATGATAAATCTCTTCCGCAAAACAGTAAAATGTAAAATAAATCCATAAAATCATTGGAATTTCCACATATTACTAATAAAATCTAGGGAGAATGAGTATAAAAATAATTACTCTTTAAGGGATAGAAAAGGAAATCAAGTATGTGGGAGTCAGTCTACAAAGACACACATAGGATTCATATAACTACAACTACAAACCCAAATAATTAAAGATTTGGTATTCATGGCTGGATCATGCTGATAGGAAAACATACCCCCAATTAATCTAAAGTTTTCACATTATATCAATCAAATCAAAATAACAGCAAATTTTATGTAACAAAAGGTCAAGTAATTCATCAAAGAAAGAAAGAAGAGAATGTAGTGCTACCAGATTCTAAATTACATGTTAATAATTAGCAAAACTATATGGTAGGGGACAAAAACGTAGATTGGTGAAATGGATTAGACAAGCAAAACCTAAAAGCAAATACATAGAATAATCTTTTATTTGCTAAACCCCAAACCATAAATTAGTAGAGATTTATGAATGTGCAGTTGAAAAGAGGTGTAAATCAGCATTTTATATGACAAACCATAGTAAAATCTAAATAGACATATAAGTATAAAAAGTCATATCAGTAGAACGTCAGAAGAGAATGGTTGATTATGTATTTCACATTCATGGATAGGGAAAGAATTGATAAGGAAAACTAGAATAGAAGATATTATAAAAGACAAAATAGTTTTAATTGTGAAAATTTTAAAATCTTTTGTATAAATGAAAGCAATGCAATTGGATAAGAATAAAACATACAGATTAAGAAAATTATTTGCATCAAATATCCTTGATAAAAAATATATGCCAAATCTGTAGGGAACTGACAAAAATGTGTAATATTATTATCTATTCCTTCATAGATAAACAGTCAAAAAGGTATGTACATATATATATACATATATATATATATATATATATATATATATATATATATGAAATATGTATGGTTCAATGATTCTGGAAAACATCTTGGAATTTTGTGATAAAAGTCACCAAATTGTTTCTATCTTTTGCCCTAGAGACACAACCACTGTATACATAAAATGAAGTTATTGATATCAAAGAAAGATCCGTATATATAAGAATATTCGTAGGACCACTTCAATTGAATAAAATCTGTAAACAAATCATCTGTACAATGATTTGGAGATGACTGAAGAAATTGACATATTCCACATATTGGAATATAATGATAGTTTTAAGAAATAGCAAATTGTTGTTGTGTTTGTCCTTCGTTCTCGAAGAGGACCATGACATCAGGGAAATGATGACATGACTTACAGTTGACTTTGAGTGAGGCAGGGCTGTGCAAGGTCACCAGCCTCATTTTCTACCCCAGAGCTATCTGGTTCCAGTGGCCTGATATTCATCAGGATGACTGGAGATAGCCCAGGATGCATTAGAAGACCCTAGCCCTTCCAGGCTAAGGTCTTTTCAGGTTCTCATTTTGAGTGAGATAATGTCCATTCAGTGAATAGTCCTCTTTAAAAAGTTAATCAAGGGATGGCCCCTTTAATCAAAAGCTCAAAAAAAATCAAAATGGGAAGGGAAGACCCTCAGGGTTCCTGCCCAAAAGAGCAACAGTTAGTTATAGTAAATAAAAAAACTTCAGAGAAATATGGGAAGACTTTTACAAAGCAATGCAGGGTGATGAATGCAACATTGTTCTTTAAATGTTGATGAAAGCAACACTAAATAATAACAAATTGGGTCAAATAAAATAAATGATACCGGTACAAAATTACTAAATTGGAGAACCTATTTTTCTTGTCTATTATAATATTTCTTTACCGATAACAGTGGAAAGTGGCACATACTACAATTTATGATCTTAATTTCCTTTAGGACTTTGGTTAAAATATTGTGTCACAACTATTTGTTGGGATGTGTCTACTAGATTAAACAAGATAAATTAATAAAATTAAATTAAAAATTCAATAATAGGAAGCGTACCCAGGAAGAACCTAGAAAGATTCTCCTAAATCGCTCCTATGCTTCCTTAATTCTATGTCAGTCCCAGCAGGATTAGCTGAGTATTTACTTACATAATTAATTAGTACAGAGTACTTTGCCTTGGAGGGTGGGGAAGGGAGTAATACTATAAAACTAGGGATCCATAACAGGTCCATAGGAGATGAGACTCACTGGGAAAGTCAATTGCTAACCTTAGAATACCTTCCACATGAAATTCAGGAAGAAGAGAAAGCTTACAGGTGGGAGGATGTCCCAGGGATGAGGATGGACCTTATTTGGGCCTCAAGTGAAGGGTAGAATTTCAACAGGCAAGATTGGAGAGGCCAGGAGGTAGCTCTTATTGACACACTAGGTGGTGTGATTAAATGAATAGAGTCAGGAAAAAGAGGAACAGAGAATGGAGGATCCAATCTTTTAGCTATAACAGAGTGAAATAACCCTTGAGGGGTAGGCTGGAGACAAGCTGTGAAAGCTTTGAAAGTCAGCCAAAATGTGTATAATTTATTTGGAATACATTGGGAAACCACTGCATATTTGTTGCATAGGGGAGTAATGTAATTGGACCTATGCATTAGGCAGAAGTGTGAAGGATTACAGTGGAGAGAGGAATGCTAGTTTGGAGTCAATTATGAGTCCAGATAGAGGCAATAAGGGCCTGAATTAAGGTGGTGACAGTGGGAACAGAAAGGAAGTGATGAATTCTAATTAGGCTGACAAAAACTCTATTTCTCTAGAGTGTACATAATGTAAGAGCTATTGAACCATTAAAAATTAATTTGATATCCATCATAATAGGAGCAATCATAATAAACTCATCTGCTATGTGCACATGACATCCATTCCCAAAAGGCTCTCTGGTAACACAGCCTGGCTGAAGTATTACCAAATAGACACCAGAAATGAGTTGACTTTCTGGAAAAAAAAATGGAGAGAATTGGATCTTGATGGACTGTCAAGGGAGGGTGAGGCTCTCCCTTCCTTTATTTAAGTCATTAGTTTTTCCAGCATTAGCTATATACTCCCTGGAGGAGGCTCCTGTCTTTGCTAAAATGATCATTTTGAGAAGAAATATTTCATATTATTCTTAAGAATCACTATTTTTTTACTGCTAGTGTTCTGAATTAATTATCAGAGCAATACAGCTTTACTTTGTCAGTCATGGGCATACATACTTTGGTAGTCTCAGGGCATACCTTATTTCAAGAAGATTTACCAAATACCTTGTATTTTCAAAGCACTGAGGTAGGAGCTGGGGAAGCAAGTACAAAAAAAGAAGCAAGTTCCTTTCGTCAAGGAATTTACATCTTTCGATCAATCATCTGCCTTTCTATCTATCTATCTATCTACCTTTCTATCATCTATCTGTCTACAAACATGTGTAACACTTGGACTTCTAGCCAGAGAGCATTACCATTGGAGACATCATCAGACTCTGCAAATGGACACTAGACTCTGGCCCAGAGTTCACCAGTTAGGTGACATCTTGGTGAACTTGGCTTTGGATGCTTCTGTGAAGAGCAATTTAGATCTGCCATCTTGTTTCTGTCATGTGGGAGAAAATAAAGCATACAGGGTCAAGTGATACATCTGATTCTAGATGATATCTTCATGCCCTCCCCCATGTCCCCTTCTTCAGCAATGCTGTGAGTTCCTCTTGAAGAGGATGGGTAACTGAAGCTAAGAAGCAACCCTTCCACCAGCTCCCAGAATTGATAAGTGCTGATAAGATTGTATGGCAGCTAGAAGGAGGTTTGCCTCCCACCTCCTACATTTTCTATGTAGCCTGAGTCTTGAACTGACTCCCCACTTTTCCTAGGCTCATTTTGTCCCCAGGCTAGGGCTGGCTTGCTCACTCTACCTGCAATTTACTCTGGTGACCTGCTGCTTCAACTCTCTTGGCCATAAGGTGAAGGGGAGAATAAACTCATTTTGCACCACTCTAGCTCCTGAATCTTCACTGGTGTTCCTCTCATTTATGTGAAATCCATCACAATGAGATAAAATAATTATAATAAGTGACTTGACCAGAGTCACACAGACACAGTAAGTGTCTAAGGCTGAATTTGAACTCAGGTATTTCTAACTCCAGGCTCACTGCTCTATCCATTTGCAACACCACCAATCCCAATCGGATATGCCAGAAGGAAGAGACATATCCTAATCAAACTCTTTGGTAGGAGCAAGTTTCCTATAAATAGAGGAGAATATAAACAGCTACAATACTATGTATGTTTGTATGTATGTATGTATGTATGTGTGTGTGTGTATAAATAATCTCCCAAGAACTAACACAATCAGGTCCTTAAGGAAAATATGAGACTAGGCAAGACAATAAGGCATGTTACCTATTGTATTACAGCCATTAAATATGACTGATGATAAATATATAAAGTAATTTCTTAGCGCAGTGTCTAGCACAGAATAAGAACATAATTAATGCTTGTTGACTGACTGACTGACTGACTGTTCTGGGAGTGAAGGGCAACCTGCGCAAAGATACAGAGATGGAAGATTGACTGTCCTATATGGGAAACATATGTACTTAGATGATGTAGTAGATAGAGGTCCAGGTTTGGAGTCAGGAGGACCTAAGTTCAAATTTGGCCTCAGACACTATCTGTGTGACCCTGGGCAAGTCACTTAACCCTGTTTGCCTCAGTTTCCTCATCTGTCAAATGAGCTGGAGAAGAAAATGACAAACCATCTTTGCCAAGAAAATTCCAAATGGGGTCATGAAGAGTTGGACACAACTCAAATGACTTAACAACAACAAAATATGGGAGACAATAAGTAGGTTAACCAGGTAAACTACGTAATAGTTGTATGAATGAACGAGCAATCAGAGAAGAGAATTTTTGTCCTAACCTCCATAGATATTGTTTAACCATAAATCAGTCCAAAAAGGTGTTAGTTTAATTAAATCTAAATTTCTTCAGCTACAATAACCATCTCTTAATAGTGAGGATTAAGAAGTACTCTGTAGCTGTCTCCAAGGTCAATACAATAGCGTAGACAAAACTTTTGGAAGAGACCACCTTAGAATGAAATCCTTTGTGCTACCTTAACAACTAAATTCCTTTGGATAATTGCCTTAAAATGAAGTTCGTTTTCCCTAGTAATCAGAATTGTATTACAATAAGATTCTAGTACGCAGATGAAAACATGAAAATATTATGGGTTATTTATTCCTTCATTCATTCTGGTATTTATATACACACATACACAGACTTTTGATTTTTTAAAACTGTAGAAGATGCCAAAGCAGGTTTGTGTTCTCTGGGATTTTAAAAACATTGAGCATTAAAGCCTGTGTTAACAGAAGGTGTTACTAATTCTGAGAGAGGTGGCTCGTTTTATCCATTTCATCACATGTATTCTCAAATGGATCATTAAAATGAATGGGAAAAAATGAAAATGACCCTAAATGCTGGTCCCTAACCACTTACCTACTCACAAATTGCTTTTCAAAGTCCCTTTTTGCTGCTAACTATGCAGTCTCAGCTTGTTTTTAACATATGGTTTGTCAGGTATTTAACAGGTTAGATGCTTCTAAAACCACCATTAAACTAAAGTAAAATCTAACAGATGTATCCATCCACTTTGGAAAAAACCATTCTTGTTGTACTGTAGTAGAAGGAAAGGAATTACTGAAAGGAAATACTGATATTCTCCTGGCAGCATTTTTAGAATACACATCCAGAATATATCTTGATAGGGTCTATTATCTTAAGATTTTCATTTTCCATGTAGTAGACTGAGTCTTTTATGTCTTTTCTGCAAATTTACAAATTCTGACCTTGCCTGTATTGAGAATTATTCTCATTCAAAAACCTCTATGAAAGTCCTAACAGACCAACAATTTTAGTAGAGGGGAATGTCTTCTCACTTTGTTAGTATTAAATGGTTATATCATATTAAACTCAGAAGCCCATAGAACTAAGTCTTTTTTACATACTATGTACCCAGCAGAGAGGCAGTATTTTGTAGTAGGTAGAGGACTTTGCTTCTTACAAAGAGTCAGGAAGACCTAACAAAATTAGCGGTGTAATCCTAGGTTTATAACTTAACCTCTCAATGATCCACACGTCTCAATAAAACTAAGAAATGAGCTGCCAACCCATAATAATGGAGGGAGTTCCCACATTATGAGTTCATTGTGCTGATGAAATCTGCCCTCCTTGCTGTGATCTCCCTACACTTGGGGGAAAAGAACACTAAACACAGTTTCATGAAAATCCATGGAAGGAAAAATAGAGGCAGATACAAATAAATGTGTTGTTGACACCGTCCCTAACATTAGGACATTAGGGAGTCAATATTTATGAAGATAAAGCTATTGCCATCCAAAATTCTTTTCAAAGTATTTTTCTATTATGAATTCTCAGCTTTTCTTTGCAATTTTGACTCTAACCTCGGCTTTCAACTGAAACTGCTCTACCCAAAGTTATTTATAATATTGTAATTGACAAATCTGATGGTCTTTTCTCAGACCTTATCCTTTTTTAACCTCTTTACTGCATTTGACTCTGTTAACTACTTTCTCTTCTTTCTAGATAATCTCTCTTTTCTGAGTTTGCTTGACTATGTTCTTCTGGTTCTCCTCCTATCTGCCTTAATACTCATTCTGACTCTCTTTACTGGAATGTCACCCAACTCAAACCCCCTAACTGTGGGCATTCCTCAAAGCTCTGTTCTGGACCCTTCTTTCTTCTCTCTGTAGCATGGGCATAGAACTGACTCAACGTAGGCAGGGTAGCCAGTGGCTTGGTATCCAACACACGTCTACTACTCACCACTACTCTATATCCTGAACTCCCACTGCTGCGCTTTTAATTTAAATAAGACAGTCACAATCATAGCACTAACTCTATAGCATAAAATATTTACTAATGAGAAGGGAAAAGAAATAGTACTTATAATAACATTTGCTAAATAGACAAAAAAGCAGGAATAATTAAATATAACCCTCCACCCATACTCCTTATTTACAGTCTTACTATCTTACAGTCTTACTATTACTAGCACTGTGTAAATCACAGTGTCCGTGGGGGAGAATGGGCACAAATCTACAGAAACCTAATAATGAGGCCCATGAGTAAGGAAACCCATGTGCCTAGAGCAGTCCACAACCCCTGGACTCTAGGTTTTGATGTTGGTAGTCTTTTTCAGGGAATAATCTGCATTACATGGCACCTGATCCTCCTCTAAGTCTCTGTTCTCTTGCTAAACAAAGCCTCTACTCTGATAGCCTAGGACCACTGAGGCAATGTTAAGCTCCTTTAGAGTAACAGTGAAGTAGCATTTCCCTTAAGTCTGGAATCCATCAAGATAATCAATTCTGCTTTCGAAAGGCTATGAGGGATTTCCCCTCTCTCAAGCTTTAGATAGTGAGAGGGCAATGTGGTTTTTCCCCCAGACAGCTCTTCAAATAAGAGAGGATTATGTTTTCTCTGACCAGCTCTTAGCAAAGCAATACCTCTTCCTCCAATCAGCCCAGCATAGAAAACTGAAAAAAAATCCACCTCTATTTCTCCCTCTCAGACCACTGGAGGTGGTAAAAGGCAACAAGAGGCAAACCTCTGAGAATTTTCCCCTCTGGTATGAGATCCCAGTTGCAAAGGCTGCTTTGCTTCCATTGGATCTTTTATCATCTTCCACCCAAAGCAGCTGTTCTCATCTTCTGATGTTCTTGTGCACTGCTTCTTTCAAGAAATGGGGAAAAATTCCCACCATCAATTTCTTTTTTTTCAGGTGGCTGCTGTGTCTATGACTACATAAGCTGTTACCTTCAAGAGAAAATGCAACTTTGAAATGAAAACATGGTCCTGGGGATGCAGAATTACTTGGACACAAAGGATAGAAAGCATTGCATTTCTTCATTCTTTTTGTCAACGCAAAAGGGCCAAGAGACACTTTCCTAATGAGGCCAAGAAGAATATGAACTTCCTTACAGGAAGAGCTATCTTTTATTCTATTCATCTGTGCTCCTAACCCTGCTCACATTCTAGAATGCTCCAGAATATCCTAGAATGTCTCTTATAGGGGTTAATGCTGTTTGGGCTCATGTTTTGACATAATATTATGTAACTTGACATTGCTATATTACATTATACTCTTATAATATCCCTAAACTTCATAATATCTCAGAGTTACTCTTTCTTGAATTACTCTTAATGAAAAACTCTGTTCAAACTTTTCTTCATCTCTAAAATAGCCCCCATTGAGCAAGTCTCTTCCTCCTACTTCTGCAGGGAACAGTAAGTTAGCCTGATTGCCCTACATATAATCATCCACCCTTCCCCATATACTGTCAATGTGCCATAGACCTATTCATAGGGCCTGGATAGAGCTCTAGTAAGGAGCTCTCTCTAAGGAGACATTTTTAACCTTTGTGAAAGCATATTAACCACCCTCCTTTTAATAAATTTCCCCAAAATACTAAGAAATAATATTTCTCTATTTTAAAACACCCTTCCAGACTTCCATGTTTGAAGATGGGTTAGGTAGAGGACCAAAAGCCTCAAAGAAATGGATTAAGGATGAAATTCTTGTCCTACCTCCTGTCAGGTTAGGAATTCCTGACATAGAGCTCTAAAAGAGGGTGTGTGTGGCCTAAGACACATGAAGAAAGAGACACTAAAGAGCCTGTAGCAAATGGATTCTCCAGCCACATTCATTGGCTTTCTTTGTGCCCAAGAAAGGGTTGAAGGAACATGGAAAAGTTTTCTGCCAGTGCACTAAGTTGGTAAAAAGGAACACTGAACTGGAGAGAGAAGGGATCATTTGTGTCCAAGGAGGCACATAGTTGTTTATTGTCCTTTTGTTTGCAAAAGGGACATTCTGTGTACTTTAATTTGAGGAAAGTGAGCTGGATTCAGATTGAAATGTCTCATGCCATTTTTTAACGTTTTATAGATGCTGGCGGTTAGGAGTCAGGGAGATCTGAATTCAATGTTCCCAGTTCTGTGAACCTGGACAAATCACTTAACTTCTATTTACTTTAGTTTCTTTAGCTATAAAATAGGGATAACAAAGCCACTTACCTCCCAGGATTGATCTGAAGATCAAATGAATTAATATTTGTAAAGCATTTAGCACAGTGCCGGAATCATAATGGGCGCTACATAAATGTTAGCTATTATTATTATTAATATTTTGGTTTTACATTACAAACATTTATAGATTACTCCCACTTGTGAGAGGTCTTTTATAACAAAGTAAAACCATTAAAAGGAATAATAATGACTTCATCTGAAAGTGCATTCAACATTTCACATCTGTACAAGTTCTCCCTCTATTTTCTATTTTCTCTATTATCTATTTTTCTCCCTCCTACTTCCTCACCTTATTATCAAATGAAAAGAAAAGAGAAAATAAAAAGAAAAAAAGTTAAATTTATTAAAACAAATATGCATAGTCAAGCAAAACAACTTTTGTCAATGCAAAAATCAGTATATTTCATTTGACACCCTAAATCTATCACATCTCTGTGTTGAGTAGCACTTTCACCTTTGAAAAAATGGCCGTTATGAATATAAATGAACGAATACAACATTGATCCACTTTGATTAAGGTAATTAAAAGGAGTAGATTGGCCAGTCTGTGGTCCATTCATTTCATACTTACACACTCAGCATCAGGTTCTATGTAGGGATGCTATGCTGATTTTGTCTGGAATTGTAAATAGCATTAGAAATTTTATATCTCTTTGGGGGAGTGGCAGGATGGGGAAGGATGAGAGGGCAGAGGAAAGAGGCCATGTATAAAATCAATCCAAAAATCACACGAATTGCTGAGAAAAAGAAACAAGTTTTCCCATAAAAAATCCTAAGTTGGTCCTCTACTGAATAGCACTGAGATGAAGGGGCAGTGATGAAGAAAATGATTCTCAATGGGCATTGGGCAAAAATAAATAAGTTCAATTCAAAAAATATTTATTAAGCCTCAATGTGCAGAAATGTCTTCATCTGTGCATAGGTATCTAGATATACAGGAGAGTAGGAGGGACCCTTCAACACTGTTTTAAAAAATTAGGGCCACAAACAAAATTACAAACTGACTTTATAGGGCAGTAGCCCATAGGCATAACAGCAAAATCAATACTTCATGGTTCGCATCGATCCTTTTTCAGAATGGATTGAGGCAGGCCCCACTCAGAACAACATTGCTACAACAACTGCCAGGTTGTTGGCAAAGAGGAAATTGATTTCTGAAGGCCCTCCCCACACCTATCGATTCTGGTCAGCATTCTCAGTTTATAAGGAAGATTTACACAAGACAGGGAATGAATATTTTAGGAATTAGTCAGAGGTACCAAGTTCCCTAATATCCAAAGTCCTGGGGACAATGAACTAAGAGAACTTCCAAATGGTACTGGAAAATGGTTATTGAACAAACGTATAAAGAGCAATAGGGAAAGGCAGAAGGACAACTTGAGGGAAGCTTCCTTCAAATTAGTTAACATACGAGTACCTTAGAGCTACTGGGGCTAGGATCTAGCTCAGAACACAACTCTTTAGCAGTTGTCTCTGAAACAAAGATAAAATTGGTGGGTTGGACAATCAAGAAGTGGTATACTCTGTCGAAAAGCTGTGAGAACATGGCAAATGAAGGTTTAATAAGAGTGTATCAGACAAGGCAAAAGAAATAAAAGATCTAGTTATGATCAGAATATTTCAGCCAAGTTGCACAAGGGGTCAGCCAGTGGGGATGAAGCTGGGAAGAATTTTTTTTATTTATTTAATATTTTTAGTTTTCAGCATTGATTTCCACAAGAATTTGAATTACAAAATTTCTCCCCATTTCTACCCTCCTCCCACTCCAAAATGGCATATATTCTGATTGCCCCATTCCCTAGTCAGCCCTCCCTTCGGTCACCCCACTCCACCCATCCCCTTTTCCCTTACTTTCTTATAGGGTAAGATAGATTTCTATGCCCCATTGCCAATATAACTTATTTCCCAGTTGCATGCAAAAACAACTTTTTTTGAACATCTGTTTTTAAAACTTTGAGTTCCAAATCCTCTCCCCTCTTCCCTCCCCACCCACCCTCCCTAAGAAGGCAAGCAATTCAACATAGGCCACATATGTATCATTATGTAAAACCTTTCCACAATACTCATGTTGTGAAAGACTAATTATATTTTGCTACCTCCTATCCTGCCCCCTTTTATTCAATTTTCTCCCTTGACTGTGTCCCCTTTTGAAAGTGTTTGCTTTTGATTA
This sequence comes from Trichosurus vulpecula, assembly GCF_011100635.1. Taxonomy (NCBI): domain Eukaryota; kingdom Metazoa; phylum Chordata; class Mammalia; order Diprotodontia; family Phalangeridae; genus Trichosurus; species Trichosurus vulpecula. The sequence goes on along the minus strand of NC_050574.1, from coordinate 398,878,518 downwards.
CCTCCTCCCCCATCTTCCCTCCCTTCTATCATCCCCCCCTTTTTATCCCCTTCCTCCTTCTTTCCTGTGGGGTAATTGAGTGTGTATGTTATTCCCTCCTCAAGTCAAATCCGATGAGAGCAAGATTCACTCATTTCCCCTCACCTGCCCCCCCTTCCCTTCCTACAGAACTGCTTTTTCTTGCCACTTTTATGCAAGATAATTTATCCCATTCTATCTCTCCCTTTCTCCCTCTCTCAATATATTCCTCTCTCATCCCTTAGTTTGATTTTATTTTTTTAGATACCATCCCTTCATATTCAACTCACCCTGTGCCCTCTGTCTATATACATATATATATGTGTGTATATTCCCTTCAGCTACCCTAATACTGAGGTCTCATGAATTACACACATCATCTTTCCATGTAGGAATGTAAACAAAACATTTCAACTTTAATCACCTTGTGATTTCTCTTTCTTTTCTACATTTTCATGCTTCTTTTGATTTTTATGTTTAAAAGTCAAATTTTCTATTCAGCTCTGGTCTTTTCACTGAGAAAGCTTGAAAGTCCTCTATTTTATTGAAAATCCACATTTTGCCTTGGAGCATGATACTCAGTTTTGCTGGGTAGGTAATTCTTAGTTTTAATCCTAGCTCCATGGACCTCTGGAATATCATATTCTAAGCCATTCCATCCCTTAATGTAGAAGCTGCCAGATCTTGTGCTATTCTTATTGTGTTTCCACAATACTCAAATTGTTTCTTTCTGGCTGCTTGTAATATTTTCTCCTTGACCTGGCAACTCTGGAATTTGGTGACAATATTCCTAGGAGTTTTCTTTTTGGGATCTATTTCAGGAGGTGATCTATGGATTCTTTCAATTTCTATTTTACCCTCTGGCTCTAGAATATCAGGGCAGTTCTCCTTGATAAGTTCTTGAAAGATGATATCTAGGCTCTTTTTTTGATCATGGCTTTCAGGTAGTCCAATAATTTTTAAATTCTCTCTCCTGGATCTATTTTCCAGGTCAGTGTTTTTCCAATGAGATATTTCACATTGTCTTCCATTTTTTCATTCCTTTTGTTCTGTTTTATAATATCTTGATTTCTCATAAAGTCACTAGCTTCCACTCACTCCAATCTAATTTTTATGGTAGTATTTTCTTCAGTGGTCTTTTGGACCTCCTTTTCCATTTGGCTAATTCTGCCTTTCAAGGAATTCTTCTCCTCATCAGCTTTTTGGAGCTCTTTTGCCATTTGAGTTAGTCTATTTTTTAAGGTGTTATTTTCTTCAGTACTTTTTTCGGTCTCCTTTAGCCAGTCCTTGACTTGTTTTTCATGGTTTTCTCGCATCACTCTCATTTCTCATCCCAATTTTTCCTCTACTTCTCTTATTTGTTTGTCCAAATCCTTTTTGAGTTCTTCCATGGCCTGATACAAATTCATATTTTTCTTGGAGGCTTTTGCTGTAGGCTTTTTGACATTGTTGACTTCTTCTGGCTGTATGTTTGGTCTTCTTTGTCACCAAAGAAAGATTCCGAAGTCTGAGTCTCAATCTGAGACTATTTTCTCTGACTGTTCATGTTCCCAGGCAACTACTTAACCCTTGAGCTTTTTCTGCTTTTAGAGTAGAGAGTATTTTGTCCAAAGCTTGAGGGATTTTGCTGTTGTTTTCAGAGCTACTTCTACCCAGCAAGCTCTGCCATGCCAGCACTCCTTCTCCCCCAAGAACTGCCAACCAGGATTGTGGCCCAGATCCAGTCAGGACAAAGCAGGCTTTGCACTTCTGCTCTAATCCACTGCTTAATTCCTCCCACCAGGTGGGCCTGGGGCTGGAAGCAATTGCAGCTGTAGCTCTGGAAACAGCCTCAGAGCTGCACCACCTCTGCTGCCTCCTGGGGGCTGGCCAACCTAGAACTTCTTTCACTCTGTCCCAGCAGCTTTTCCCACTAACCTCTGTTGTCTTTGGTGTTTTTGGGTTGAGAAGTCTGGTAACTGCCGCAGCTCACTGATTCAGGGCGCTATGCCTGTCCCTCCCAGCTCCCGGGCTGGTTGGTCCTGGTGTCACCCAGGCTGGGCTCTGCTCCACTCTGCTCCCAGATCCATGTGATAGATGCTCTCCAGTAACCATCCAGGCTGTCCTGGGCTGGAGCCCTGTTTCCCTTTGCTATTTTGTGGGTCCTGCAACTCTAGAGTTTGCTCAGAGCCATTTTTTGTAGGTGTTTGGAGGGATCTGGGGGGAGCTTAAGCAAGTCCCTGCTTTCCAGCTGCCATCTTGGCTCCACCCTGAGCTGGAAAGAATTTCCTCACAAGTTTGAGCAAATCCAATCTCTAATCTTATGAAATTTGAATAAGGTTCATTCTTATCACCTCTATGGCTGGATGAGTGATTTAAAAAAAAAACTATTCATTTTTAGCCTGATCTTAGACTACAACTAATAGACAAGGGCAGGAATACTTACTTCTGAGCTACTGAATTGTTATATTTCTGGATTTAGGGATATAACTACTATCTAACCAGTTTGTAAACTTGCAATAAATATATAAACATAAAGTGATCCAACTTAACATAATATTAGGCAACATGTTATAGTGGAGTGAGCATAGACCAAGGACTCTGATGTTAAAATCCTGATTCTGACTCTTACTAGTGATGTTATGCTTGGCAAGTTAATTAACTTCTCTGTGCCTCAGTTTCCTCACCAGTAAAATGGAAGTAATACTTATACTGGCTGTTTCATTAGGTTGTCATGAGAAAACTGCTTTGTTACTCTTAAGGCCCTGTATGGATGTGAGCTATTGTTATCTAAATTTAATTGGATCCTCAAGTCAGAAGGCTGACATGGTAAGACCTTAAGTACTTTAGAGGTTTACAATATTTTAAAATGTTTTTTCTTTAACCTAAAAGAGAATGTCCAAAATATCTGAGTCCTTTGCTGACTCTCTATGTGGAGATGGTACAGAGCCACTGAAGAAGGTAAGAACAACTAAAGCTGGTGATTATTACACCTAATAGGTTCCTGATAGAGTTCAGAAAGTCCAGGAAAAATAAATATGAATTTAAAAAAAAACATACAGAAAGAGAGTCCTACGAATGAATTTATTATCTTTTATCATGATGAAATATGAGCTGGAAACAGAACTCTTACATGAGGTCAGCCAAGGGACCACTGAGATCCTGAGAGCCCACAGGTCCTGCTGGGCCCACCAAAGAATAGCTGTCATTGTACTTTGAGTTCCTGGTCAGCTTACACTGTATAATTATGACTGAGAAATATCAGTGAGGTTCCGCAGACTCCAAACAATGAATACTTTTCGTTCATTTATTCACACATCGATTCAAAGATTCAAGCATTCGATCACTGCTGTTGGAGACCAGAGGAGAGAGAAATAACTTTGACTGGAGGTGGTCAATGTTCCACAAAGGAGCAGGGGACAGAAATTGGCCTATGTAAATCATGATGGTAGTGGTATAAGGTAGGGAATAATCAAAGACAACATGCATTTTCTCTATTATTCCTTTCAATGACTGTTTGATCAATTCAGTAAGTATGACTATGGAATATCATAAAATAGAATTTTGGAGTTGGAAGGAGCCTTGGCCTGTTTACTTAAGACTCTCTATTTTTCAGATGAGAAAATTGGTGTCTAAGGAAATAAAAGTGACTCGCCCAGGTCACATAGGTATTAAAAGTCAGAGCCGCGTTTTGAACTCTGGTCCTCTCACTCCATTTTGGTAACTCCGTATAGTTTAGTAAGTTTCATTGTATTCTAAGACCAAAGATTGAGCCCAATTATTTTGTGATATGGTTCTTCAATCCTAAGATGAAGGCCGTGTACAGAGGACAAAGGCACGTAGCTGCCACAAGGAAAAGTAATTCAATGGTAATCACTAAAGGTTATTAACATCATGTCCATGTGCCAAGGCGATAAGGCTGTTCAGTCCTGGTTCCCACTCAAAACCACGATGAGGGAAAGAAGAGTCCGGACCAGTTGCAGGAACCAAATATGTTTGGTTAATCCATGCAGTGGGACCACATAGCACCAAAAAATGGTGTGCCAAGCAAAATGTGCCTTTCTTCTAACTATCACGTAATTGGTATGAGAGTGTAAGGTTGGATATTTTCCTACTTCAAAATGATTCCTGTAAAAAATGTCTGTTTTTATTTATCTTGATGTTGTTCAGTGGTTCAGTCATGCCTGACCCTTTGTGACCTTGCAGACCATATGCCCATGGGGTTTTCTTGGCAAAGATACTAGAGTGGTTTGCCATTTCCTTCTCCGGTGGATTAAGGCAAATGGAAGTTAAATGACTTGGCCTGGGTCACACAGTTAGTAAATGTTTGAGGCTGAATTTGAAATCAGGTCTTTCTGACTCCAGGCCCAGTGTTCTATCCACTGAGCCACCTAGCTGTCTGCCTCCTAGGCAAAAAGAGATTAAGTGATTTGCCCAAGGTCACACAGCTAGTAAGTGTCTGAGGCTGGATTTGACTCCAAGGCCACATTCTATCCACTGAGTCATCTAGGTGCTCCCTTTTATCTGTCTACTTGTTGGTATACGACACTGTTGCCGCTAACCACCTTGAGCCACTTGAATCTGGCCTAAGGCTGGTCTCTCCTAAACATATGACGGATCAAAACCAAATAATTGGGACTCAGAGTGGTAGGACATGGATGGAACACACATATCTGTATCTTCTGCCCATCAGAATGGTTTTTAGTTATCTTAAATAAAAGAACTCCTTCTTGACATTCTAGACAAAGCTCTCAGACATGGACATATAACAATGATTGTTGTTTGTCCTTTGTTCTCAAAAAAGACCAATGACATCAGGATGGTGATGTCTTGACTTGCAAATGAGCTGTGCAAAGTCATCAACTTCAATTTCTCCTCCAGAGTCATCGGAATCTAGTGGTAAGACATAAGTCAAGATGACTGGCAATAGCCCAGTATAACAAAGATCAATCAACAGGCATTTATTAAGTACTTACTAGGTGCCAATTATTATTTAATATGCCAGGAATGCAAAGAAAAAAATGAAGTAGTCCCTCATCTCAAAGGGCTGATATTCTCCAAAGGGTGGCAATGCATGCATATGTAAACATATATGAAATATATATATATATATATATATATATATATATGAAATATACACAAAGTACTTTTTTGGAGGGAGAAGGCATTAACAAGCTGGGGAACTATGGAAAGCCAACTTGGGATGTGAGCTGTTTTAAAGAAGTAAAGGATTATGAGAGGTTGCAGTAAGGAAGAAGTGCATTCCAGGCATGAGGCAAAAGCAGTGTAAGGATATAGACACGGAGTTCAGCTATATTGCATATAAAGGGCACTCAATCAATCAATTGATAAACATTTATTAAACACCTACTATGTGCTATGTGCTGAAAAAGCAAGAAGGGTAGAGTGACTGGATTGTAGAGCATGGGAAGAGACATAATATGTAATACAGCTATAACAGTAGGTTGGGGCCAGATTGTGAGCGACTTTCAAATAGAACCAGAAGAGTTTATATTTGATTCTAGAGGCAGTGGGGAACCATTGGAGTATATTGAGGAATGAAACTACATTGTGAGTTCTGGGCTTCACAAAAATCACTTTGGTAACTGTGAGGGGAATGTACCGCAGAGGGGAGAAACTTATTGCAGAGAGAGACCAATTAGGATGCTCTTACTTCGCAGAATAAAGTTTGGATTCAGTCAAAGGGCTGCACTTGAGGGCCACATGTGGCCTTGAGGCCACAGGTTCCTCATCCCTGGTCCAGGTGAAAGGTGATAAGAGCCTGAACTAAGGTGGTAACTGTGTGACTAGAAAAAAAGGGCATAAATTAGATATTTTTTAAAAGAAAGAAGGGGATAACTGCCAGATATGCTATAGAGGGAGAGAAAGAAACTCTTTGGAAATTTGGGGCAAAATAAAGTTAAGGGTCTAGTATAATGTCGAAGTTACAAATCTAGGTAAGTAGATGAATATTGTTCCCTCAGCAGAATGGGGGAAGTACAGAAAAAGAATAAGTTTGGGGGAGATAATGAATCCAGGTTTGTAAGTGAATTGTGACATGTGAAATTTAAAATTTTCCTGGGACATCTAGTATGAAATGTCTAGTCAGTAATAGAGAGAGTAGGACTGGATGTACAGATCTGGGAATTATCTACGTAGTTGATAGTTAAACCCATTGAAATTGGCTAATAAGGTCACCAAGTAAGAGAATATAAAGAAAGAAGAGATGGCCTTAGACAGGGCCTTGGAAAACATGCACTATAGGGGCGGGGCATAGTTTGTATAATGAACCAGTAAAGGACACAGAGAAGCAGTCATACAAGTAAGGGGAGATTCAGGAAAGATTAGATTCATGAAAACCCAGAGAGGAGAAATTGTCTAGGACGGCATGGGGAACCTGTGGCCTTGAGGCCACATGTGGCCTTCTAGGTCTTCAAGTGTGGCCCTTTGACTGAGTCCAAGTTTTATAGAACAAATCCTTTTATTAAGGAGATTTGTTCTATCAAGTTTGTATTCAGTGAAAGGGCCCCACTTGAGGACCTAGAGGGCCACTTGTGACCTCAAGGCTGCAGGTTCCTGTTATGGTGATTAGGGTGGGACTTTTTTTGCTGTTCTCTTTTGGAATGCCAAAGCCATCAAGTGCCTTTAATGAGTCTTGCCTTTGTTTGAATGGGGCAGGTAAAGTGGGAACATTTTGTCTTTTCTCTTGGAGTGCTTCTCAGCGCTAAGGTAATCAAGTTCTTTGAGTCTTGCCTTTCAAATGTCATGGCAAGCAAAGTGAGATCCTTTTGTTGTCTTTGTTTTGGAGTGCTTCTCAGCACTAAGGCAATCAGGAGTCATTGATTGGAAACAGTGTATATGATATAGTGCTAGTGACTTAAGAACTTTCCCACACCCTAAATGCTAATTAGGCCCTGAGCCCTCAGGGCCCTGAGCAGAGTATATGAGCTAGAAGGTTAGCATTTCACCTTTGGGGGCACACTCATTGGAAGAGTGTTGGTGATTTGACCAGACGAGACTCTGGGTAGCCATTGGAACCCAGCCAGCTTTGAAAACTCAGATGTTGGTACCTGTCCCTCTGGTAACTGTAATATCCTGGTCAGACAGGTAGAGGCCTGATTGTTGATTTCTATGTGTGTTTGCTCGGTTTATATAATTTCTGCTTGCAGTTTCTGTTTGTATTCTCTCTGAAGTTCAGGTGCTGGCTTTTCCCCCTGAACTAAGTGAATGGTACATGTATGTTTAATTAAAGTAAGATTGTAAACCCCTTAAAGTTGCTTTCCTTAGAAAAGAAGATCAAGGAATCTGTGCTAGAAGCCCTACTGTGTGCTCTTGTTGGTCTTTCACCTCCACAGCAGCTGCTAGCAACATTGTTACAGTTCCCCACCCCTGACCTAGGAGGAGAGCATAATCAAACTGCCAAGCCAAGCACTCCAAAGAGGTTAATAAAGATGAAGATTTAGAAAGTTGCATGAGATTTGTCAATTAAGAGTCAGTGACCTTGTAAATAGCAGTTTCAGTTGAGTGATGAGGCCAGAAATATGACTGCAGGGAGCTGAGAAACAAGAGAGCACAATCAATGGAGGACTAAGTGTAGATGGCTTTTTCTAGGAATTTGACTATAAAAAGGAGAGATTTCAGATAATAACTTGAGGGAATGCAGGGTTTGGTGAGGTTTTTTATAAGACTGGCAAAAACTTGGATATATTTGTAGGCAGTAGGAAGTAGAGAAATTAATAGGTCAGAAAATTTCAAATATGATTGGTTGCTTCAAACAGTGGGATCATGTGGAATTAAAATACCATGACAATCTATACTGGAAATAATATGCAGGCCAAAGTAACTTTAATCTCACTGCTTCCCTCTTTAGTTAGATATTGTGATTATTCCTTTGTATTTGCACCATATTTAATGAATTCAGCTTTAGTCACAGTTCACATGGAGTGCTGGTTGAAAAAGAATAATATGAGGAGAGAGAACATCGGAGAAAAGCAGTGAGAAGAATGCTAGTGTTTATAATCCTGGGGAAAATATGTGGCACCTGAAAGTGGGTTCCCACTAAAAACATAATGAAACCCAATGGCTGTACTTACATTATGACTGATATCCAATATTATAGTTCATATATGTATATGTGGCAAATACACATACATAATACATTATGAATATGCAAACTTGAAGGTTTACAAAGCATTTTCTTCATATTACCCACAGGGATAGTGGTTGGTCTTATGATTTCATTGGTTTAGGAAGCTCCTGGGTCAGGAAATTCCCTCTACCAAGGTTGCTCGGCAACTTCTCTAAAACTTAAAGTCTTATAGAGCTGCCTTGAGCACCAAGAGGTTTGGTAAATTGCTCTGGGTCATACCCTCAGTGTGTCAGATGTGAGAGATGAGCTCTGCTTTTACTAACTCAGAGGCCACCACTCTGTCCATACACCACACAGGCTTCTTTATAAGCCTGAAAAGGAGTGTAGAAACTGAAAGGAATTCCCCACTAACAATCTAATGGAACTTTATTCCTGTGTCTACCTAATAACAAGCATCTAAAATCTAGTAAAAAGTTCAGATAAAAATATAGTTTTGATGGTAAACATACATACGTACACAAAATGTGCATGTATAATTATAAATTAGCTAACTTTAACATTTACCAAACACTTTCCTCAAATCAGTCATGATCTAATGAAATTTCAAATATCTAGGTATTTATGTAGGAAAAAATATCTGAATGATCACCTAAGTATTTCAGTTTTTACCCAGATATTTTGGCCTTTTAATGGGAACTGTGTGTGTATTTGGCTTTCTACATCATGGCTTTCACCATAATTAAAGTGTAGATTGGAGGTCAACCAAAGAAGGTATGCAATCTGAGAGTTGGTTAGCAGTGGTATGTGGCGCAGTCATCACTACCAAGTCCTCCCTCACATTTTCACTACCTTCCCTTCCCATACCATAAGACTTGCTAGCCTAGTCACATCTCCCAAATCCCTCAGCACAAGAGAGGAAAAATGCTCGGAGTCTTGGTATTCCAGTCTTCAAAGTTTGATGCTCCCTAGCTTAGATCACTATTACTTTTGCCAGAGAGAAATGGTTGTTTCCGTTACACTATCTATCCATCTCATCCTCTGCCATCCCCTTTTCCTTTTGCCTTCAATCTTTCCCAACACGAGTCTTTTCCAATGAATCCTGTCTTCTCATTATGTGGCCAAAGCATTTAAGCTTCAGTTTCAGTATTTGACCTTCCCTACTGTATGGTCAGCCTTGAGGCCACATGTGACCCTCTAGGTCCTCAAATGTGGCCCTTTGACTAGATCCAAATCTTAAGGACGTATTCTGTGAAGTTTGCAACCCTTTGACTGAATCCATGGAAAAAAACAAATATAAACTTGGACAGACTTTGAGAGACAGTAGAGGATAGAATGACTTGGCATGCTATGATCCATGGGGTCATAGAGTCAGACACAACTGAATGACTGAACAACAACAACAAACATGATTTATTATTATCCATATTGAATTATGTTCTAGAATTGCTCTTCAATGGGAACTACCATTATTCCCTCAAACCCCTTACAAGGACAAAATTCTTTCACTTGAGTCTCCTTGAATGCATGGATTCCAGGTGCCATGATTTTCATTTCTCTTTGCTCTAAACTATTTTCTTTAAATATTGACTGATTTGATCTCCTTGGTGTTGTCGTTGTTATTCAGTTGTGTCCAACTCTTCTTGACCTCATTTGGATTTTCTTGGCAAAGATACTGGAGTGGTTTGCCACATCCTTCTCCAGTTCATTTTTACGAATAAGGAAACTGAGGCAAACAAGGTTAGGTGACTTGCCAGGGTCATATAGCTAGTAAGTGTCTGAGGTCAGATTTGAACTGGGGAAGATGGATCTTCCAGCCCCCCAGCCCAGCACTCTATCCATTGTGCCAACTAACTGCCCTTGAATCACATTTACATATTGCTATTTAATATTTTCAAGGAACTTACATACACTCCTTGAAAACATTATTTGTGTATATATGCATATGTATGTATAATCTTTTTTAACCTCATAACACTTTATGAGGTAACTTTTGTGATTATCTTCATTTTTCAGATAAGAAAACGTCACAAACCAGTTAGCAACTGAGGAAAAATGGAACAAGGTCTTCTGCACTGAGCTTCGCCCTCTATCCACCACCACATTCAGTCTTTCAAATAAAGATATTACAAAGTTAGAAAGGACATGCAAAATAGCTGTAGGAGACTGTAAACAAATGGCATAGATAGAATAAATAACACAAGGAAGGAGAAACATTTTCACATGTCACTTGTGAAATGACTCATGGCTTCATTATTTAGCCTTATATATTGACCTGATATTTTAAAAGGTAATCTGAGAAGTAATTAATTAACAGGCATCTTTAAAAGTCATATCCCATCTGTTTATCACCACAGAATTTTTTTATGTAAATAGCATGCTTTTAAAAATGTATAATACATTGATTAAAATACATTAAATGACCAGCTGCAGAGGACAAACAGGCTGAAATAGCAGCAGCACACCAACTTCAGGCAGCCACCCCTCAGGATATGCCTCCTTAAAAAGCTTTCCACCTATTTTAGCAACTGTGGATTATTGTACTAGCTCACCATGGAGCTGACCCAGAATTAGTAATTCCATAATAATTGTGGTGAATGATATTTTACACTTATTTTAGGGTAATGTGGAAGATTTTATGAAATTCAAATCCATTAAATATGTTAAATTGCTAATAATGACGACATGGATGTCTCTGACAAGATTAGTATGTTAGAGAAGCTAAGAAAATAATACAAAGAACAAAGAAGATGGGGAAATACTTTCTCGGTCCCTTACTACCTATAAAGAGACCTAAAAGATGAAGGTCACTGAACTGACTGAACACCATGCCTCTAATTCATCCGTCATAATAGATAATAAAGCTTTTCTTGTGTTCCTGTTATTTCTCCTACTGAAATAACATGCATTGTTGCAGGAGTGGGGAGGAGAACCAACATTTATTTGGGAATTAGGATACCTGATTTTTGGCCAGCCTCCATCACTGACAGTGTGATTTCAAATGAGTCACTGGACATCTCCCCACCTAATAGAGAAGATTGGATTATATGACATACGGCTTGAAATTCCACAATGCCACCAAGGTTCTGTGAGTTAGTAGCAAATGCCTCCTTAGCTCTTTCTATAGATGTCACAGACTGTAGCAAGTTGAAATCCAAATTCATCCAAATGAAGGTATAAGGTTCTCCTTCCTTTCATTCTAAATTCATTTGTGAGACCACAATGCCCTAAATAAAACTTATGAGTATCTGAAATTTTCTTTCTATATAATCTCAAATACCAAAATGACTTTCAGGCAAAGCCTATGTCAGCACAGCACGACCCAGAGGAATGGAAAGACTTTGGCATTCATTTGGTTGATGTGCTCAGTTTTGACAATAGTTCAATCATCCTACTGGCCATCCTAAAGAGAATTGGCTCTGCTGGAAAACCTCCACTCCCCTTGTCTTAGGACAATCTGTTAAATATATCTAAGTTACTGTTACTGGTAAACAACGCCATGGGGGGTGAAGAGAAGAGATTCTTAAGTTAAGATGGCAGTACTCATAAGGTGAGTCATTTGCTTCCACTCCTGCTCTATAGGTATAATTTGAAATAAAGTCATGCCAGTGACTGTAAAACAATCCATCTAAAATAATCTAAGTCTGCTTGGAAGGTTTTACTTGTTAATATCCATGCATCACTATCACCCCTTTGCCATTTAATAATTCCCAGTTAGCACTACATTTTGCAAATGTAGTTTTATTTCACTCCAGCAGCATTTGATGTGTAAATAAAATTTTCTTTTATACAATTCAGGAGAGGCAGCATACCATAGCCTGAAAAGTGATATTATTGCTTCTTTTTAAAGTACAGTCTAATGAATGTTGTATTACTTATTCATTATTAATTTATTAATTATTAATGTATTAATGGACTATATAGTTCACCTCAATATTAGGATTTTCTGCCCATTCCTGATATGTGTATCTGATCCTGGTTAATAATGCAAGTCTGCTTGGCTTTCTCAGAAAGCTTATCTTGTAATTTTAAAAAATGCAAATGAGCCCAGCAGCAAGAAGCAAAGGTAGCACTATTTTCATGTTGCAGGAGACAGGAAACAGTTGCATTAATTGAGAACAAGGACTTGAGATGCATCCCAGGGGCTGATGGTAGTCATCCATTCACCCTGCTCTTACTCCCTTTTATAAATGTGAGCAGTCAAAAAGGTGGCATGAACAAGTGAGCAGTAGAGAAAGGACCGCAGTCGGAAGCCGAGGATCAAGCAGACTCATTCACAAATCTTTCTTCGATTAAGTTGGTGATTTAGTGCTAAATGGATAGTGACAAAGATGGCATAGGTTTAGCCATGGAACATTATTTATCAGTGGAAAGAATGAACATCAAGGCCACTCCAGCCAATCGCTGGTTAATTGGGTATGTAAAAGTAGGATTCAGTTCTCCTCATCAGGCCATTCATATAAAGAGGCAGAAGGGAGGGCCATACACTTGAAGGGCTTTCACTAGGTAATTTAATTACAATCCACTATTGTTTGAACTGTGCTTCACATCAAGGCAAAGTTGGCAAAGTTAATGCCATCCTATCTTAGAATCAGAGAATCTCAGAGTTAGAAGGGTCCTTAGAGATTGTTTAGTCAAATACCTTCCTAAGTAGAAAATCCTTCTATAATATCCATGAAAAAAAATTTATTCAGCTTCCACTTGGTCACTTCAAGTGATGAAAAATCATTTTTACTGAGTGAGACAGTTCCAATTTTTGAGAAGTCATATAATCAGGAAGTTCCTCCTAATATGAGAGCTTATTTTTCCACCAATAGACCTAGTTCTCCCCTCTGAGGCCAACCAGAATAAATCTAATTTCTCTTCCCCATGTTAGTCCTTAGAGTTGTAGCACCTCCCAACCCACAAGGTAGATCCCACAACAGGCAACTATCCCAGGTTCAAGGTACTCTGTACCTCGCATCCCCTAAAACTATAGTGCATTAGCCCCCATCCGTATGTTTACCTTTAATAGGCAACTAAAAGACATAATTAGGTCAAAGTAAAAGCTTTTAATTAAATGTAATAAGAAAAATAGAAACAAAAAACACAACTCCACAAAACATTTCCACCATAATCCTGGAGCATAGTTCCCTAAAAAATAAGCATACAGAGGATATATCTATGTATACATATAGATATAGATAGATAAAGACATGGATATATAATATATATGGTATATACATACATGGAGAGGTACTTAGGGTATACATATAGACAAGGTATACACATGAAAGGATGCTTCCTTAGTGAAAACATGGCTATTGCACATATGTGGAGGAGAAACTCACACATGTGACACTGAAGGGCCAATGATGGTCTCTTAGTGAGTCTCTTTTTTCCAGTAGTTTACTGATCTCCCTGCTGGTCTTATAGTCTTCATTGGGCACTGTTCAACTGGATATGTAGTCTGCACTGGGTGTGGCTTTAGGGAACAGAATCAAGACTCTAGCAGATACTCCTTAGCTTCAGACTCCCCTGACTTCAGCTTCTGGCTCAGCTGGAATTCCTTGGATATTCCAGTATCAAGGAAGATTAGTTTGTTCTGCACTGGCTTAGCAAAAATCTGTAGGTCACCTCAAGCTTTTTTAGAAAAGGGGGGAAAACTCTCCTTCCCTAAGACCAGTAGAATGCTTGCCCTTGCCTTTAGGACTGTGCCAACTGAGTTCTTTCATCTCAGCCTCAGTAAGAGGTTCTCAACCTCAATTGCCAAACTATTGAGAACAATGAGCAGGTTCACCTCGGTTAGTTAAATGCCCCAGGCTTAGGATTTTCTTGAGATTCTTTTTCCTGGGACAGGGTTTAGGCCCCTGAATAATGGTGATTATTGCATATACATCCCATACTGGACTCTTTACCCAACTGTTAATTGTCTGATAATTCTCAGATGACTCTTAGAATTTGGTGTTCTCCAGTTTCTAATGTTAAGTCTCCTCTCTCCCATGTAGATGGGTGGCTGAAGGAAAAAAAACAGTATGGAAAAACAGAGCCAAGCTCATGGGCTAAGGTCTGTCCTTGCCAGCTAATCACCTATATCCCTGGTCTTTTTGGATATAGAAACAATCTGTTAAATTCTCATGTCATTACTCAGTACGGAAGACAATATTTAATTTGTTCGCGTATGTTACTTTTTAGGTAGTCTTCCTTGGAATTATCCCCACAATCCTCATTCTCTTTCTCTCTGAGCCTTTCTCTAAATTAATCCATGTGAATGGAAAAACTTTCCCATTAACCCAATGTGCCATATCCAATGCTTTCTATAATTTATAACTCTTAAGATCCATTTCTCCCAGGATCCCATTTCTTCTCTTCTCTTTCTTTCCCAGGGTAATCTTACCCAATCTCCAACCTGTCAACCCAAGTCATTCTTCTCCCTATGGATATGCCTGTAGCTCTTCTATTTATATGTTTTTGTTGATTACCTATTCATTTATCATGTCTCCCTTATTAGATCATGAGCTCCTTGAGGGCAAGAACAATTTCTGTTCTCTAATATCAATTCTATGTGTCTAATACACTGGAGTGCACCCTGGGGTCACTTAATAAATACATGTTGACAGATTAATAAGAACTACAGGCTGGGAGATACAAAAAGGTCATCTTGTCCATCCTTCTGGCCTAAACAGCAGTACTCGTAAACCTAGACAGATAAAAAATCTATACTACTACTTACTAAAGATGTCTCTTTATTCTCCCTAATGCTAAAACATTCGCTAATTTCTCTTGGCAATACCTTTTAGTATTTAAAAAACCCCACATTCGGAAAATTCTTCATTTGTACGCCTAATCAAAGCAATTTAAAAAAATAAGCTTATGGAGAGAAGCTCTTAGAATTTTTTTTAATCTGCTTGCTATATTTTTTGGAGGTGAGGTTACCACAAAGAATAAGTAGGAAGATATCTTTAGTAATCTTGGGATAGTTCAAAACAAACTTCAAACAAAGGTCAAAACAAACAAAAGCTTATAGGGTCTTAACATTTATGTTACTCACACAGAGCTTTGACTGATAAAACACCAAATTTTGAGATTATTTGTCCCTTTGCTCACATGGGGCACATCAAATTGAGAATATTTGTTTGATAAATGAAGGTTGACTTGAAGGCATCCTTGCCTTCTTATAATAGTAACAACCCTGTATCTCAATGTAATTTTCAGCCAAACTTCATCTTGGTTTATGGGTTCATTCTTTTGGTCAGTCTTCATGTTATTTCACACTCCCCAGCCACAACCTATAGCCCAATGGTACTTCTGGCTCACTCCTTCCTTCTTACTCCTTCTCCAATGGAATAGTTCAGAAGCCTACCAATCCCTACACTCTAATGATAGCTACACTGCATAGTTTCATCCTCAATTGCCAAACTATTGAGAACAAAGATTAGGTTCATCCCAGTTGGCAAAATATCCTAGCTTTAGGATTTTCTTAGATTCCTCTTCTTGGGATAGGTCTTTAGCCCCTGAATTATGACAATCATTCCATATTCTTCCCATTCTGGACTCTATACCCAAATGTTAGTTGTCTAATAATTCTCAACTCTTAGGGTTGGTGTTCTCCAGTTTCTAGTGTTAAGTAACTAAGCTTTGCTAAATAGCTGTTGTTATCAGGGTAGCTAGGTGGCACAGTAGGTAGAACAATGGGCCTGCAGTCAGAAACACTAGAGTTCAAAGTTGACCACAGATACTTACTAACTGTGACCCTGAGCAAGTCACTTCATCCTTTCCTGCACAAAAAAACTGGAGAAGGAACGATGGATAGCGATACTACATCGTAACCCAGTTTATCTAGGCCTGACAGAAAACATGGAAACTGAAATCATTCCATTTCCAAAAAAGCAAATGGGTATATATTCTCTAATTCTGACGGTGCTCTGGATGACATTTTTCAATTACCATATGTCCCTTCTTGGAATGTTATGGAATGAGGAAGCAAATCCAAAGAGCTTGCTCCTTTAACAGGCCTTCTTCACACCTTCTGAATTTGAGCCCTGACTATTAGAAAAAGAATTCCCTTATGTCCAAGTTTTCAGTTTCCTTTTTTATTTAGTAGGAAAAATAACATTGGAAGGGACAAGGATGATCTGGCCACCCTAATTTCACATCAGAGGTCTAGCCTCTGAGTCAAATAGTCCATCTAATCATAACATGTTTGTCCAGGGTTCTTAATATGACATAACTGACATCTCATAATGGTTTATTGACCTCCAATCCACTTCTTATATTATCATCATATTCAAGAACTTAAATACATGTATTGATTATCCTTCTAAAACCTTCTCCTAATTCTTTGAAGTTGTTGGCTCTTTATTTCTCTATTTCAGTCATTTCTAGGATGGTCATACCTTGCACCTTGCCATCCTGAACTCTCAAATTCTCTCACATACTTCAATCAATTATTCTTGACCCTCTCCCATGATAAATCTTTCTCCCAAATCTCTCTTCATCATGAGCATAACATTGTTTCTCTTAAATCCACCTTATCCTTTCAATCTCTCACCTTTGTCCTTGGTTTATTTTCTTCCCTTAAAACTATTGGCACATTGGTAAGTCATTTAAAGTCTAATCAACTACAACTAAAAAGCATTTGTTAAGCATTTACTACAAGCCAGACGCTGTGGTAAGCACTGGAATATATTTTGGCAATCCTGTACTTTTAAATTCTCAGCATTTTTGTCCTTCTGACCTTCATGTGTCAGATGGGACCAGGATTAAAATATTGCCACCAGCAGACACTTATTATGTGACCTCAAGCCCCAAACTTCATTTCATTCTCTCCATCACAATAAATTATTACTCTCCTATTTTTCTGAGGTCCTGGTCATTTGATAACAACTTCCTCTCTTCTCTTCTCTTTCTATCCATTCTCAGAAGAAGAGGTTCCTTGCCAAGGTTAATTCATCCACTTGTGATTTGGATCACATCTTCTATATCCTCCAGGACCTTACTCCAGCAATCAGTCACTCCACATTTAATCTCTATTCCATTGCTTGTTCCTTTCCCTTAATAGACAAATATGCTTAGGTCTCATCTATTTTAAACAAACAAAATCTTTCCTTTGATTCAGGCTCACATCCAGTCTTTCTCCTCCCCTCCCTGCTGGACTTTGGAAGGGAAAAATGTCTGTAATTAATGTGTTTATTTAGTCTCAACAGTTCCTTAATCCCCTACAATCCAAATTTTGTCCCTATTCTTTCTTTCTTTTTCTTTCTTCCTTCCTTCCTTCCTTCCTTTCTTTCTTTTCCTTCCTTCCTTTTTTCTTTCTTTCTTTCTTTCTTTCTTTCTTTCTTTCTTTCTTTCTCTCTTTCATTCTTTTTCTTTCTCTCTCTTTCTTTCTTTCTGAAACTGCCCTCTCCAACATTGTTAATGAGCTTATTATCAATAAATCCAATGGCTTTTCCCCTGTGTCTTCTTTCTCCTTGGCATTTCTATAAATTTTGATATCGATGACCAATTCATCCCTCTAGAGGCAGATAACTGGCACAATGGATAAAATGTTGGCCCTGAAGTCTGGAAGATCTGTGTTCAAACCTGACCTCAGGCATTTGCTTTCAATGTGATCCTGAGCAAGTCACTTAACCTTGATCTGACCCAATTTCCTCACCTAAAATGGGAATTGTAGTCATACCTACCTCCCAGGGTTGCTTTGATAGTCAAACTAGATAACATTTGTAAAGCATTCAGCAAAGTGCCTAGTATATAGGAGGCACTAAATAAATACTTTTTTTCCTTCCTTCATGATATTCTCTCCACCCTCTATGATTCTTCTTCTAACTATAATGCATGTCCACTACTCCTGTAATTTTTTCATGGTTCTCAATAAATCAAAAATCAGTCCATTTTTATTAAGCACCTAGTATAATTCAGGCACTGTGCTTGATGACTGAGACACAAAGACAAAAAGAAAATAGTCTCTGACCCTCAGGAAGCATACAGAAATAGTGTATACATAAATAAACCTACAAAATAATAGCGAATAATGGCTAATATTTATGTAGAACTTACTATGTGCACGACATTGTGCTAAGAGCTTTGCAAATATTATCTCAATTGATACAGCAAAGCCGGGAGTTAAGTCCTACTATTATCTTCATTTTACAGATGAAGAAACTGAGGCAAATAGAAGTTTAATGACTTGCTCAGGATCACACAGCTAGTAAGTGTCGGAGGCTAGATTTGATCTCAGCTTCAGCACAGCACTCTATCCACCATACCATCCAGGTCTTCATACATACATACCAAATAAATGCAAGGTAATTTGGGGCAGTCATGGCACTAGCAGCTAAGGGTAATCAAAAAAAGACTTCATGTAGAAAGCATCACTTAAGCAGAGCTTTGAAGAAAATGAATGATTCTAAGAGAGAGAAGAGGTGAGGATGCATTCTAAGCATGGGAGAGAGCCACGGGAAGGTGAGGAGATGGGAGATAAAATGTCATGTGAAAAGAGCTGAGTAAAAGCAAGTTTAATAGGGCCATGGAGTACAAAAAGAGGAGTAAAGTATAATAGGTCTGAAAGACAAGGCAAGGCCAGGTGGTGAAGAACTTCAAAAGCTAATCAGAGAAGATTATACTCGATCCAAGATGCAATACAAAACCAATGGAATTTGTTGAGTAAGGAAGTGACAGGCTCAAATCTGAATCATAGGAAAATCACTATGGCAGCTATGTGGAGGATAACTTGGAAAGGAGTGAGTCTTAAGGCAGGGACACCCTAAGAAGACTGCTACATTATTTTGCTGTAAGAAATGACAGACAGGATGATTTCAGAAAAACCAGAACTGATGCAAAGTGAAGTGAACAGAATCAGAACATTGCACACAATAATAGCAATATTGCGCTATGAAGACCTGTGAATGACTTGCTTATTCTTAGCAATACAGTGATCCAAAATAGTCTGAAAGGACACATGATGAAGCATGCTATCTGCCTCCAGAGAAAGTTCTGATAACATCTAAATATAGACTAAAGCATACTATTTTTTTCTTTCTCTTTCTTTTGTTCTTCCTTTTTTTGTTTAAGTCTTCCTGTATAAAACGGCTATTATGGAAGTTATTATGATTGTACATATATAACCTATATCAAATTGCTTACTGTCTCAGGGAGGGGACAGATAGAATTTGGAGCTCAAAACTTAAAAAAAGTCTAAAAAATTATTTTGACATGTAATTGGTGGAAAAATAAAATTCTATTTTTAAATAAATAAATATTAGCCACCCAATAATCATATGCTCCTGCCACCACTTGTTTAAGACCTTGTTAGTGGCACACTTTTGAGTTCTTTTGTGTCTAGGAAACAAATGGCTATCTTACACCTTTTTAAAAAAGAAGACTATTGCAAAATCCAGAAGAGAAATCATAGGGGACTAAACTACTGTACTGACTCTTTGTCTTCCTCCTCCTCCCTCTTAAACATAGGAGTCAACAGAACTTCTGTTCTTAGCCATCTTCACATTTTTCTCTGTACCCTCTGCCTTGATGATCAGATCTACTCCTGTGATTTCATATTTTTTAGAGATGGCATAACAACATTGAATTTGGGATATGAAAAATTGAGTTTACATTTTGGTTCTATGGTAAAAATCTGTGTGACCTTGGAAAAGTTAACTTTTCTGGCCTCAGTTTCCTCCTCTGGGGACAGAAAATACCAATCTCTCCCTTGTGCTACACACACAATGAGAGCTCCCTCACTGACACATTTCCGAAGATGCCTGCTAAATAAACAAGAATGTGTGCAACATACTGCATTTCTTTACAGCCTGTTCTCCATTTCCTTTGGTGCTTTGGACATCTGGGTACATACTCATTTGCATAACTGATCCAGCAGTACTAGAGCATATGGTTCTAAACATAAGCAGCACAGAACTTAATGCTTAAAAAAATGATGATTTCCAAAAAGTGTCTGGGGAAAAACAACTAGCCCCCTCCAGAGCAGTGTTTTGCAAACTTCCTCTTCCCTCAGACTGCTTTGGCAGTCTTTGTAGACCCTGTGGAACACCTATTCCACCTGTTTCTGCTGGCTCTACTGCAAAAGCATCCTCACTATAAATAATAGGGAGAAATTTGTTTCTTTTGATGCTATATTAATGAGGTCAGAGCTGTGTTTTTAAAATGAGTATCAAAGACAAAGAATTAATGCACATAAAAATAAAAGTATAGTATGACACAGGAAGCATTTATGAAAAGAGACCCACATTTGATATACCTCAAGGACCTTTGTGAAATGTGAGTGAGCCTTCAAATGGCTGGGAAAAAATGCTAGTGTATGCAATTTGCTCTAAAGAAACTCATTGGGGTAATTGTTAGTTCAACCAAACATTGCATTGAGAAAATCCTTTGATACATGCGGGCAAATTTGCCTGTGCAACCTTGTTTAATATCTTTTAATCTCCTTAATTCTATTAAATTCATGGAATCAAGTCAAAAATTATTTTAATATTAATCCCTTATTATATGCCAGGCAACATTGTAAATGCTGGTAATCCAAAACCCAAAACATTCCCCACCCTCCATATTCTAATGAGGAGATGACAACAGGCAAACAATTATCCATATACAAGATATATTCAAGGTAAATTTATGGTGATATCAGAGAGAAGACAATGACACTGGCATAAAGTGGGTCACAAAAGACTTCTGGCAGAGAGTAACATTTAAGCTGATGTTTGAAGGAAGCCAGAAGGTGGAGATGAGGAGAGAGAACATTCCAAGCATGGAAAATAGAACTTGTACTACAACTTGTTGAGCCACGCATCTGCTTTATTACCACAAAAATGTGCTGCTATGAATATTTTTGTGTGCCTTTGGCCTCTTTGGGGTCTATATATTTAGGTGGGATCCCTAGGAGAAAAGGTATGGATATTTTTGGCACTTTCTTAGCATGATTGCAAATTACTTTTTGAATGCTTGGACTAATTACAGCTCAACCTATAGCATTAGGGTACCTGTCTTTACACAGCCCTTCCAGTATCTAATGTTTTCCTCTTTTGTCACTTTTGCCACTTTTCTGGGTGTGACGGAAAACTTCACTTTTTACCTTTATCACACTAATTATTAATTTGAATCAATCTTCCATATGGTTGTTGCTCCTTTGCAAATTTTCTTTTAAGAGCTTTTTTTTACATCCTTTGACTACTCATCCATAGGTAGATATATTTTGGTCCTATTTATTTGTGTTGGCTGCATAAATATTTTGGATATCAGACCCTCATTAGAGGTAATTGGTGTAATTTTCTCCTAGTCAACTGCTTCATTTCTTATCCAATTCTATTAGTAAAGGAGTTCTTCAATCACATGTTATCAAAATTATATTTTTATCCCTTGTGATTATTATTATATCTTGTTTGATGAAAACTTCTCTCTCTAGTTGTAGTTGTGAATGATACCATCTCTTGTTCTCTTCTCATGTTTTGTGTGATCTCTTTTTTTCCTGTTTCCATTCTCTCTCTCATTCACAACCTTCTCTGCCTCCCACAGTAATGACATAAATTTCAAACTATGGTTTTAGTATCTGTTATGTTTATTTAAAAAGCTTTCATGTTCTCTATCCTTAATTTAAAAGTAAGTGAGTTGAACATTTTCTGTTTCTCTAGGGGGAAAAAGTTGATTTCTTTTTGTACCCTCCCCCTTTCTATCACCAGTGTTCACTTTTTTTCTGTGGGTCTAGCCCTCAAATAAAAAAAAAGTTTAGAAACAGTCTAACCTTATTGAATCACTTTTTTTATAAAATAAAATAAAAACTAGCTAAATGAATAAAATTAAGAGGTTCCCTATCCTTGCTATAAAGATGATCAATATGGAGTCAAGATGACTCATAAATACAAGGAATTTTGAATAAGATGATCATTTTACCCACTATACTAATTGACAGGCAAATTATTAATTCAGAATGTAGTCAATCAATTTCCTAAGGAGAAAAAATTGTATGAGCTTTCATTTTTAGGTCATATATCTATTTTGAGATTGATTTAGGTCTATGTTGTAGGATTTTGGTCTCAACCTAATTTCTGCTTAACTGTTTTTAGTGTCCCCTGCACTTCTGATCAAACAGCAACAGTCAACAGCATTTACCAAATTGAAAGGCACTCTTCATTAAAAGACAAACAAAGAAATATTCTCTGTCCTCAAGGAAACTATGCTTTCTTACTAGAGGAAACAACAATACATAGATAAGTAGATACAAACAACTTTTTATAGCATATTTCATTAGTTTAGAGTGAAGAAACTCCCTCTACCATTGCAGACTGGCATCTGCTTTGCAACTTAGAATCTTAGAGCATCATCTGGGACACTATACCATGTTTTCCTCACTGTCAGAATGCATTAGAGGTGAAACTTTAATCCAAGTCTTTCTTAATCCAATGCCAGCCTTCATCCACTATGTCCCACAATGCCTCTATTTTTAATTTGACAATGACCAATGTGAGTACAAAATAATTTGGTCTGGGGACGGGAAGACATTAACTACTGGGGGGATCAGGAAAGACATCCTACAGGAGGCACCTGACTTATGAAGGGAACCACTACATACAAGAGGCATAGGTAAGGAAGGAGAATATTTCTGGCAAAAGGACAATCTGTACAAAGACACAGTGGTAGAATGTCATGGAGGCCAATTTGGCTGAAATGTAGCATATGGAGGGAGAAGAAATGTACACTAAACCTGGTAAACTGGACTGCAGCCAGAGCATGAAGGGCTTCAAATTCTAAACAGATGAGTTTGCATTTTGGCCTAGAGGAAGTAGGAAACCATCATGCTTCTTGAGCTGGACAGTGACATTGTCACATTTGTTTTTGAAGTACTATACTGATTATGTTCCATAGAGATCTTTTGTTATAGTCCTACTCAACCTTTTAAACCCAATTCAAATATTGGTCCCCAGTTCCATAGACTGGAAGGGCTCTCTCTCTCCATGCATCAAACATGGTACTTTCTTTGTATTTCTTGCATAAACTTAGTATTTCTTGATGAAGGAAAGTATTATAATTCTCTTTGTATATGCTCGAATTCCCCTCTGACCTTGTGGTCAGAGACCACATCTTATTTCCCTTAGTATCTTCCTTAGTGCTTAGCATAGTTCTTTTTAGTTGCAGACATGTGGTAGACTATTAAATATTTGCTGAATTAAATTGTATTCATTAATTCAAAAACCATTTATCAAATGCCTATTTAGTGCCGTGTACTGTTAGATAGATGGAGGCAGAAGATGAAAATACCTGTCCAGTCCCTCAAGGAGCTTAGGTTCTATTGATTGCATTTTATTAGTCATCTCCTCAAGCAGATCATAAACACCAGTTTCGTAATGTTTTGTGTAACTCAAACTATCCTGGCCCGCATTTGACTGAAGGCCAAGTAAATTAGATTTTTACTCCTTCCCCAGAGTTCTCCAGTATTCTTAAGAGAATTTGGAGGAAGTCTTAGGCTCTCTGCAATGGCTCTGGCCCCCCCAAAATAGTTTGCCCTCAAGTGTGAGGGGCTCCCTTGAACCCAAGCTCCATTTAATGATTAACAGTCACTTTAGCTTTTACAGAGAAATGTTTACTCCAAAAGGTATAATCACAAGCATACAAACTTATTCCTCTAAAACATGGGAAGCATCACTTCAGTCTCTAGGGAGGGGAAAGGGATTACATTAATAACTAAGGTCAGTTGCCATAGAGTACAACAGAAGTTCCAAGTCCAAACACCCTCTGACTTGAGTGCCAGGCACCTTGGCTTCTCAGGGATTCCATGCCAGGCTGCCAGGCTGCACTACCCCACCGACAACCCTGGTTTCAAGGTTGCTGTGGCTCAAACTACTGTGTCCTTTAAGGATTACATTCAGCAACTGCAATTGAGGAAGACAAACAATACAGAAGAGAAACAAACACCTCCAGTCCCATTTCTCAGTGCTGGGGCAAAAGAGAGGGAACAGGGGAAGGAAATTCTTACCCCTCTGATCAGTTCAGTTCATGGTGTTCACATTGTGGGTGAACTAGGGTATTCACCCTCTAGATTCAGCCAGTAAAAGAGCAGCAGAAAAGGAATGGACAGCTCAGCCTCTTCAACTTTAAAGATGCTGGAAGACGTAAAAGAAGGATACCCCCACACATGTGGCAGGGGATGCAATAGGCTCTATATTAGGCAAAATGGGCATGCTCAAATGTCCCCTTAAGGGCATTTCCTGGAGAACTGGGCATACCCATTACATTTGTATTATAGTTTGGGATGTATACACACACATATACATATATACATAGTACATATATACATAATCTACACTAATCAGACAATTTAAATCATTTTAAGTAACTGCACTAAACACACACACACACACACACACACACACACAAACACAAACACAAACACACCCCTCTCTTCTTTTTCTTGCTAGGTGGTTTGCACTCTGAACAAATATAATTTTGTATTCTTCTTTGTATCTCCTGCATTACCTTATTATAGGACGTCTTGTACATAGCCAACGCTAAAAAATATTAATAACTGTTGATTGACTCATGACTATGGGATTTTTAGCTTAACTATATAAATGAGAATGATCCCATAACTCCTCAACCAAACAAAGCTCAGTGCAAAGGCATTGTCTTCTATTTCCCCCAACATCATCACAAAAGTGAAATATTGAGAAGAAAAGTAGTAAAAGGAATAACAGTCATTCGCAAACACTACATCATATATTCAAAACCTAATCATGATTATCATTCCAAGTAGTTTAGGTTGGGTTTTTAAGTCAGAGCCATTTGGAGTAAGCTTCAGGCTCTAACTAATAAAATATTCTGGGCAATACCCATGGAAAATAGAGTCACATCCAGAATTAAGTGTATGAATTTGATATCAAGGGAAAATAGGTCTTTTTAAAGCCACCACTGAGTTTTTTTAAAAAAAAAATATTTCTTCCTTGATACTTTTACACTTTGAGTCCCTTTGCATTTTTAAGAATTATTGAGGCTTTAAAGAGTAAAGATTAAAAAGTTTTTGTGTATATGGGTTCTATCCATATTTACTATATTCAAAATAAAAATGCACAATTAAAAACATTTACTAATTCATTTAAAATAGCAATAACAAATTTATTAAATGTTAACATAAATATCATGAAAATAATTACATTTTCTAAAACAAAAAAGTGAGATTAATGGCATTGTCACATATTTTTATAAATCTCTTTCATGTCTGATTTGAAAGAAGACAGATTGCTCCTCATATCTGCTTCTCTATTCAATCTCTTGCTACATATTTTAGTTGAAGTATATAAAGATAATCTGTCCTCACACAGATATGTAGTTTAAAAAGGGAGGAATATTTTAGTAAGGAAATAATGCCTTGATATTATTATGAAAAGCTTTGACTTTCTTGACCCCTTGAAAAGGTCTTAGGAACTCCCAGGGATCTGCAAGAACTGACTTTCAAAAAAAGGGGGGGATCAGTAGGTTTTGGAGCATGCCAGCATGCCCCAGGACAAGCATTAGTACTAGTTCTCAGCTCAGGATATACTGTTCAATACATTCCATCATTCTATCTCTATTCTATGCCATAATACTAGACAGAGTTATAAGTGCTGGCACTTCCTATGCTGTGTTCTACCAGATAACATAAGAATGAATGGTCATCACTCAAAACTTTATCTAGTATAACACTATACTATTTAATGGATATAACGGGAATTGAATCATGCTTAGTAAAGGGAATTGCTATTCTCACATTTTTAATTTGGGTAGAAGTCAAGATAAACTGTAAGTATTCTAATTTTCCACAAGTTTCTCTCAAATCTCGGAGCAGGGCAAGAGAACAAGTGATAGACCCACATGATCAATTCCTGTGATTACTTGCTAAGAAATTTACCTATTGGGGTAGCTAGGTGGCACAGTGAGTAGAGCACTGGCCCTGGAGTCAGGAGGACCTGAGTTCAAATCTGGCCTCAGACACTTGACACACTTACCAGCTGTGTGACCTTGGGTAAAACACTTAACCCCAATTGCCCAGCCTTCCCCCCTCAAAAAAAAAAAGAAATTTGCCTATTGGTTCTGCTGCGTGAGTGTGCGTGTATTTTTGTCATACTTCCCTTGCTTATGGCTCAGCTGTTATGGCTAAATATTGATAGAACTGGAGTGAGTCAGTCAACAAGTACATCCTAATAAGGGGGACAACACATAAACAACTATGTACATAAGGATCTATATTGGAGGTAATCTCAGTGTGAAGACACTAGCATTAAGTGTAGGAGGGGAAGCTGGAGGAAAGGTGTATGGTAAAAGCAGAACCTATTTTATATTAGTTGGGTTGGTATTTTAAGTGGGATGGTAAAGTAATTTTGCTTTCTTGCTATCTCAGGCATAAAAACTCCAGGATATAGTACAAAACAGATGTGTCAAACAGGTAGGCTAAAGACTGTATGCAGTCCATAGCACTCCCATACAGACCATGACACTCCCCAGTGCAGCCCAAACCCAATTAAAATGCAATTGGAAAATATTTAACAAAATAAATAAATAATACCATAAAACATAGAAAATGTTACGTTTTAAAACTAAATCAATATGTGGACCTCAGGGATCCTCATGATTAGAGTCATGGCCTTCTTCCTATTTCAGTTTGACACCACTGGTAGGGATGACTTTTGGGGATTCCCACCACCCTATGGGATATCTACTTATGTGGTACTTATGAAAGCCTTTGTATTTGTATCATTCTCTTTTTTTTAATCTTAGTAATCATATCTGTTTTATCCTTCATTTTTCAGAAAGTCATTTTTATTGTCTTTTATGGTCCATCAGTCCATCTCATTGCATTCTGACCTAGAACCTGAACCACTGGACAGTTCTGATCTTCTCCAGAACTAGGTAGAAGTAAGGCTTTCTTTTTTCAGTCTTCATCCTTCTTAAGTTGTGAAATATGAGGTGGAGATTACTGTGGTAGTATAGATCATACCAGTAGTTACAGCAATTACAGCATGATTTCATGGATCCTGCTTCAATTGGTCAATGTTTATTAAGTCCTTATTGCGATTCTAGATACTGTGTTGGAGTCTGTTGGGAATACAAGTGAAGTAGGAGGCATGTTCCTTGCCCATAAGGCATTTATAATTTGTTGGGGAAATGATATGCAAAGGAGACATCTGGGGGAAAACTATCTATTGAGGTACAGATGATAAATGTACAAGGATTTGGAGAATCTATACAGGCTGGAGTCTTCAGAGAAAGTATCATGGAGAAGAAGTGCCTTGATCTTGCCTTTGAAGTCTGGCTAAGATATGGATAGGCAGAGAGAAAAAGCAGAGGGGCTTTTTAGGAAAAGATTAGAGAATGAACAAAGGCAGGGACATAAGAGTGATTATGGTGGGGAGTGGATACATTAAGAAGACCAGAATTCACAGAATAGGCATTTGCTGTTGGAGACCAATTGTATGGAATTTGGGATCAGTAGATTAATAGAATCATAGAATTCAGAGCTGTAAGTAACTGTCGGTAGGAACAAAAGTTTGGTTCATTATTCCAATACACTTAATCATCCATAATTCCCTTAATCAATGACACACATTTGCAAAAAAGATGGCTGAGGGAAGGGGACACAGTCTATGCTATGAAAAAACAAATGAGTTTATAAAATCAGTCCCATTAGAACCTGTGGAACACCCAACTGAGCTTCCAGAACCCCACATTAGCGCCGTGATTATATGAAATAGTGGTAATCTTATGGTAATCTATCCTCTAGAATCCAGACTGTTTCTTAAACCTGATACCTGCATAACTCTAGTCTTTATTTTTTAAGGCTCTTTTTCAGAAATTTATTTTACTTGTAATTTATGGGATAAAATAAGCATTCCACAACATAGTAAAATAAAAAAAAAAGATGACTGCAAATGAAACTGCAAATCTATTATGTAAAAATTGCTATTCCTTTTAAATATATAATAAAATTATCACATAAATTTCATTTTTTCTTCTTATTCTTCCCCACCTCCCCACAATCTAGAGATGGCTAACATTAGACACACATACACACACACACACACACACATACGTGTGTGTAAAATTATTCTATGAATACTTTTATTTATAAGTTCTTTCTCTGGATTTAGAAAGCATCTTTCTCCATATGTCCTTTATTTTTAATTTGTGTGTGTTTATAATAATCAAAATGCCTTATTCACTCAAAGTCATTCTTCAAACAATATTGCTGTTACTGTTACAACATTCTCTTGGTTCTGCTCATTTCGCTCTTCATCATTTTTAGACAAGTCTTTCCATGTTTTTCTAAGATCATAACTCTAGTCGTTAAGTCAATAAAGAGAGATCATTTGAGATGGTGATATAGGGCACAACCCTGATGATTTTGACCTTAAACTATGAATACCAAAGGTGCCAGGAAGTAATTGAAAACTACAAAGGTATAAGACAATGAAAACTCCTAAACCAAGAGCATCACCTATAGGATGAGAGAAATCCAATATATGGCCTTGAAAATACGTGTTCCAGATATTCTTAAGCATTCCTCCAGTTTAGAGAACTAGAAAAAGCAGATAGTGGCAATATTGCACTTTGGGAGAGAAACAAATAAGGAACTGAAGTTGAGAATATCATGCTAACTAACAAACCGCACTACGAGGAGAGGTTCAGAGCTTTGCTTCTTCCTTTAAGGGTACAATGCTTAGAAACCCTTCCTTCTCTTTCAAAAAATGAAGCTAATCCTAAATAGGGCTATTATAAAGATTAACATACAGTAGAACTCCTTCATAATTCTCCTGTTGAAAGCAAGTAATTATCAGCTAACCGATTGCTATTGTATATTAAATATTGGGTTGCTAGGTGGAGCAGTGGATAGAGCAGTGGACCTGAAGTCAAGGAAGATTCATCTTCCTGAATTCAAATCTGGCCTTAGATACTTCCTCACTGTATGACCTTAAGCAAGTCAGTTGACCCTGCCTGCCTCAGTTTCCTCATCTGTAAAATGAGCCGGAAATGGCAAACCACACCAGTGTCTGCCAGGAAAACCCCAAATGGGGTCACAAAGAGTCAGACAGGACTGAACAAAGCTTTTGCATAGCTTTTTCAGTATGTAATTTCTGTGCATCGGGAGAACAAAGTAGAACAGAAGGGAATAGAAGGGAATGGGAGTAGCGTAGAATGGAGGGGAGAGCAGCAGAGTAGAATGTGTGGAGTGGGTAATACTATGGTTTGGGGCAGTTGGCAGAGAAGAAACAATGTAATGAACTTGTAGATATGATTCTAGAGAGTGAACTACATTTTTGGAGAGTGCCAGAGCTTTGCTTATTCTATTAAGGGAATAATGCTTAGAAGTCCTTCCCCCCCCCATGAAAAAAAATGTATGGTCTCAGAAAACGAAACTGACCCAGAAATGGGGCTATTATAAAAATTTAATATACTGTAGAGCTCATTTGTAATCCTGGCATTGGAAGTCAGTGATTAACAGCTAACTATGCTATTGAATAGCTTTTTCAATATGAAATTGCCGTGTTTCAGGAGCATAGACCAGAACAGACCAGCGTGGTACAGGGTGGCATGGCATAGAGCATTGGTTATCTCCAGTACTTGAAATGTTCTACCTCTTCACCTCCTGCTCTGGCTTACTTCAAGACTTGGCTGAAGCCTTTCCCATCCCTGTGGCTGCTAATGCCTCCTCTTTCTTATTTCTTTCCATTTCCTAACTAATTATTTCCGCATGATCTCCTACAACAGAATGTGACCTTCTTGAGGGCAGAAACCTGGTTTTTTGTTTTTGTTTTGTTTTATTGGGGGGGCCTTTCTTTATAGGCCTATATTTTAGTATAGTACCTAGCGCATAGTAATCACTTAATAAATATTCATTGATTGACTGACAATACATTGTATCAGGAAAGGGATCTTAGTGTTTTTTAAATCTAAACCTCTGATTTTAAAAATGAACAAACATGACCAGAAAAGAACAGCTAAGTGGCACAGTGGATAGAGTGCTAGGGCTGGTGTCAAATCTGGCACCAGGCACTTACTAGCTGCGTGACCCTAGGCAAGTCACTTAACCCTATTTCTGCATGTGTAAAATGAGCTGGAGGAGGAAATGTCAAACCACTCCAGTATCTTTGCCAAGAAAACCCCAAATGGGGTCATGAAGAATTGGATACAACTGAACCACAACAACAAATCAGAAAAACGTTTTACCAAGTATAGCTAGTAAATGAGCCTCATAAATATTTTTCTTAGATTCTGGAATATTTCTTTCCTCTTGAATTCATATACACAGCCCAGAAGTCCCTGGTATTCCTAAAATTTTTATTAATAATTTCAATTTTCACACATCAAAACTCCTAACAGATTTATATGCTTTTGAACAAGTTATCAACAATTCAATTCTTGATGGCATTAGATTCACACATTAAGACTAGAATCCATAACCTAAACCCCCTGCCAAATAATTCCCTTATTTGTGAATGAGTTAAAATTATTAGGGAGTTCATTTATGTTATTTTCTCTACTCTGTTCTCCAAATGGATATTCTATGCTCCCTGACTAATCATTAGCTTACATAGCCACCAGACAAAACTGCCTCCAACTCATGTTGCTAAAGCAACTAGTTTGGTGATACCTTACCTGTGAAATTCCCCATCTGTAAGAGGCATTTATTAGATAAATGACTAGCAGCAGAAAATAAATTATTAACCCAACTAAAGCAATATGCTTTACATTATGGAACTGATGAGGTATGGAGAGGGAAGTGAGATGCCAAATGTCAGGAGCTATTTTAATAATGTTGACAATTTGCAAGAAGACAGAACTGAGGATTGCTTATATTAGCTAGAGTCGGAGACGGTGCCCAGAGGTTAAAGAAAGAGAGAAAAAAAAATGAGAGGAAAGATGAGACAGTAAAATGGACTTAAACACAAGTTATACATTTGAAGCTTGTGAGCTTAGACCAGACAGAGGCCTAGTTTTAGACCTAGAGATCTAGTAGTTTTCCTTATTAGGGAAAGATGAGCTAGACGCATGCCATGACAAATTGTGTTGTTCCTCTGCTAAGACCAGACACATATTTCAAAATTCCTTTCTGGGCTCAGGTATTGTAAATCATGAAGCTATCCATTCTTTATGTGTCATGGGCCAGGAATGGATGAAGCTTGCTTTTGAGATCTTATTTTCAATCTTCTCAGGGCTCAGAGTTTTTCAGAAACCGGATGGTATTGATGAAAATGTAGAAACGTCTCATTTCATCTCTCAGTTGAACTAAAAGGGACTTTCCTTTTAAACCTGAACCTAATGTTTTGTTCAGGATTGAAGACTAAAACACAAAATATTCTGGGTTAGCACCATCCCTCAGTTGTGCAGCTCAAAGATGGATGAACCTGTACGCTCTTAAAGTGGGGAAGGAGTGACTAATTACATATTGCCTTGTGCCATATATGAGATATCTCCAAAGGAGACCATTTCCTCAGATTTGATGGCAGTGGGAATTTTCCTCATACCTCTAATAGATACCACTTCTGAAATAAATATTCCATGTCTGAAAATCTCTTTTCCTCCTTCTCCTTTTCTGTGGTGAGTTATTCAAAGGACTTTGGTCTTTGATTTCTTTAACTCCACATTTCTTTCCACTTGGAATAGTCTGTCCGGTTAAGTCAACCTAATCTACTAAATATTTTCTTAAGATTTCTTTATGTTTAAACATTGAGCTGCTTAGATTAAGCTGTTAATTTGGCTGTTTGTCCTGCAGGACAATACTTCTGCCCTAAATTGGCATTCTATGATCCTTAATTCCCTAGCCTAGCTAGACATCTTTTTTTCCATATATGCTTCCCTGCATTAGAGTAGTATAGGCAGAAATGTCCTTTTTTATTCTTAGGATGAACATCTCTTTGCCTTATACGCCCCTATGGAATAGTATAAGCTAACATTTATACATAGGCAGTGGGATGTAGTGCATAAAAAGCTGGCATTGAAAACATAAAGACCTGGATGTAAGTCCCACACCTCACTGAGGACTCGGGGCAAATCATTTAACCTCTCAGTACACTAAGTAACTCGAAAACTATATGTTGTAGCTGCTTATCAGTATTGGTAGAGAGGATGCCAAGTTATCAAGCATTTTTAAGCACTTATTATGTGCCAGGCACTGTGTTAGCACTGGGAATACACATACAAGCAAAAAGACAGTTCCTGCCCTCAAGAAGTTTACATTCTAATTAGGAAAGAAATACATAAAAGGACACATACATACACACATAAAAGGAAACTAAAAAATAGGGCTTCAGGGAAAGATAACTGAACAGGGTAAAGGTGGAAAAATTAGGCAAGAGAGTCAGAGGCTGAGCTAGGTGACAGTGAACATGGCCAGCAGGGGTATTTCCTTAGACTGAGAATCTTGAGAGGAACTTACCAATAGAAAAAGGAAGCTTCCTGAGCAGGGGGATCTTCCAAGGGAAGAAGGCAGCTGAAGAGGCATGGTAGAAAAGTCTGGAGAAGTCAGAAGAGAGTCCAAGGAAGGAGAAGAGTGTCTTCATTGGGAGTGCCTTGCGCAAATAAAGTTTCAAGTCAACAAGAACAATAACTATCTATCTATCTATCTGTCTGTCTGTCTATCCATCCATCCATTCATCCATCCATCCATCCATCTATCCATTTATCTACCTATCTATCTGAGTGAAGTAAAGAGCTTTACTTAAGCCATCTCAACTCTCACAAACATCCTATGAGGTAGGTACTATGGGTATTATTATTCCCAATTCCATTTTTCATTTTGGGAAAGTGAGGCTTGATAAGTACCCCCCCAAGGAGATTGTAAATCAAGTTCTTCTATTTCACCACTCTGCTCCCTCCAAGCACCATGCCCAAAAGAACACAATAAAATTTTGTTTATTAAGCCACCAGGGACAGGTTTCAAAATTTTTCTTTGCTCCCCACTCCCATCAATTGGTCAATTGACTGAATTGACCAGAGTAAACAATTTTGGGGGGAATCAATCAAGCCATCAATGAGAATTTATTAAATATCTACTATCTATTAGGCACTGTGCTAGGCACTAGAGAAACATGAATGAAACAATCTCTGCTAGTAAAGAACTTATTTTCTAATGAAGATTGCATAGGTATAATCTGAGCCATTAGACAGGTATGGGAAACCTTGGAGTAAATATTATGGAAATACTACTCAGTACAAGTTCATTTATCTTATTTATTTTGTGAGATGGATAATTACAGAATAAAAGCAACTCCTGGAGGATTTGTGAGAGGAAGAAACCACATGTCAAAGTGACATGCAGAAATGTCATAAGGTCCCATTTAACTGTCACTTAATATAATGTGCCCATTGGCTCAGCATTGCTCATCACCTTGAGATTGAAACCTTCAAGTTTTGTGCATTTATGTGATTTAGTAACAGAGGGACTATCCTGTGACACGATTCCTTACAATGTGCAATGTGAGTCATAGTGAAAAATACAGATGTTAAACTCCAATTGTCCTTCTGTGATATTACTTTCTTTGAGGAAAGACATACTGATGAGGAGAGCATTTGCTTTGGTGAAATTAAAATAAAATTATATGGGCTGTCACAGGAAATTCTGCTGAAGCAAAGCAAGGAAAAAAAAAACAGGTGAATGCTGAATCTAAATTAAGGTTGACTTAACTGGACAGAACATCTCAAGTGGAGAGAAATGTGGAATCAAAGAAATTGATGACCAAAAAAGTCCCTTAGAAAACTGACCACAGAGGAGGAAAGGAAGGAGAAGGAAATAAAAGAGGAGGAGGAGGAGGAGGAGAGAGAAGGACAGAGAAATAGAGGGTCAAGGATAGAGACAGAGAGATAAAGAGAAAAGACAAAGAGAGAGAGAGACAGAGAATGAGGTGAGACAGAGATACATAAAAAAGAGGCAGATAAACAGAGATCAGAGAAAACCACATAACTGCAGAAATAGAGAAACAACAAGACAGGAAGAAGAACACAGAGAAAGAGAACATATAACTAAAGTGTGGTTAATATCAGTGATATCTGGGGACTAAGAAGTTTGAAAAAAACTGGAAAACTTAAAAAAAAACAGAAAACTTCAGATTTAGATGAAATCCAGGTTTGCAAAGGATTTTAAGCTGGTTCAAAATGATGAAAGTAAAACAAAATACAAACAAACACAAAAATCCTGCTAAATGAAATATGGTAACAGTCCCTGACTCAGCAATCAACTTGTCAAAGTCTTACTATGTTATAAAACATTTCTAATAATATTAAAAAATAAAAGGTTGGGATGTCTTTAAAAATAAATGAGTAAGTTGAAATAGTGAGTCATGGCTAAGCAGTGATTAAATTAGAAAAGATTAAAATGTTTCAATTACTTGGCTAAAACATCTCTGAAAGGTATTTTTGGAAAATAGAGAATGGTTAATCAGCAAATGAAGTCATCTTTAAAAAGCTTGTACATGATAATAAGAAAATGGAAATTAGTTCCTAGAAGCCAAGAAATTTTTATAATGAAGGAACTTGAATTTTACACTGAGATTAATGAATCAAGCATTTAAGTGTAAAATATATCTATAACTAATCTGGTTATTTTTTTTTGCTTCAAAGTAAGTTCAACAACTTTGAAAATCTTAGTTTTCTTCTTGATAGTCTAAGCTGTTTTTAAATTGCTTTAAAGAGAAATCAGTCACAGAAAATCCCAGGCATGAATTGTCAAGCTGTCTTTCCCAATCTGCCATGATCAGAAAACCTATATTAAAAAAAAGGCAGAAACTGAAAAGGGATGGAAATAGACCACCACAATATGTCTAATTGTATGATAGCTATATAACAAGGAAATGAATACCAACATTCTAAAATAAAATATATAAGTAAAGGTAGCAGTTAT
This sequence comes from Trichosurus vulpecula, assembly GCF_011100635.1. Lineage (NCBI taxonomy): Eukaryota > Metazoa > Chordata > Mammalia > Diprotodontia > Phalangeridae > Trichosurus > Trichosurus vulpecula. The sequence continues at coordinate 398,843,587 of NC_050574.1, read as the reverse complement.
GGTTTCTACATTACAAAAAATAAAATAAGCCACAGGTTTTCAGAATCTGTCAAATTTTGAGGCAATGAAAAAAACTTTTATTGCTATTACTATAATCAAACAAATATAGTTATCAAGGTATTGGATCCTAATATTTTAAAAAATCATCTCTCTTTATAGACACAAATATGGTTAAGTGGTAGATGTCTTATGAATGTGGATAATTCTCTTTCCAATGATCCCTAACAAAACAGCAAAAAATAAAATAAAATAAAACACCAGTTTCCTATTTCATATTATTAAATTCACCTAAGAATGTTGAAGTCACTTTTTTCCCCATGTGTTTTTTTCTCCCAAGTATTGCAAGCACCCATCACAGGATCCATGAGCACAGTTTCCGAAACATAACCATTTCTGAGATGGGAAAGTATTTCTTATTTGGAGGTAAAACAAACAAATCAAAATATAACAACTCCCTCTTTATTCTCTCAAGAAAATCCTTTAAACAATGTCAATTAAGTGGTTCATAGAAGGGTAAAAAAATACTAGATTTAAGAAGTCAGTATGGCATAGTGGAAGAATTACCCGGATTTGGAGTTAGTAAACGTGTTTGAGTCCCAGGTCTATTTATGACCTATGTAATCTTAAGAAAATCACTGCACTTCATTGACTCTCTTAATTTTAAAAACATAGGGAGTTGGAAAACATGAGCTCCGTTTTAGGTATAAATTCTATAGCCTTTTAATTCATCTGGTTTATTTTTCTACCAGGGCACCATCATTCTATCCTCTATCACCTTGACCATGGGGCAGCTAGGAAGCGCAATGAGTAGAGCATCGGCCCTGGAGTCGGGAAGCCCTGAGTTCAAATCCGGTCTCAGACACTTGACAAATGTACTAGATGTGTGACCTTGGGCAAGTCACTTAACCCCAATTGCCCTGCCCCCCCCCAAAAAAACCTATCACCTTGACCAGATTGTACTCTTGTTTTTTTTTCAACAAACTACTTTAAGTATCTAAGAAATGGATTTCCTTATCTCATCCAAAATCCTTTCTTTTAAAAAAAAGGAATATAGCTTCTTTTCCTAAGAGATAGCCAGTATTTCACAAGTTGTTGCATGTGTGTGTGTGTGTGTGTACATATATATATTTCTTTTTGGTATAAACCTATGGTTTCATCAGTGTAGAAAGTTTCCTCTGAGAAAACTATTTCTACCAAAGACATTGGCACCTATTCTGCAATGCGGTTGATCCCACAACTCTGCTGACCACTTTTCCATCCATCATCCCATGGCCTTCTTTCCTTGGCAACACCTCCACCCCTATGGACTCCTTTTCTTCTTTAGGATAACCTTCAATTCAGGAAGTACCTATTCTGCTCATGCTCACTTCCAACCCAGATCAGTCCTTAACACTCTGGACCTCTTTTCCACTTTGCTTTGGTACCCTTCCTCCCTGTCCCCACTTCCACTCCCAATTTTTCAACCCCCTCTTTATATGTTATCTTATTTTTGTATGTTATCTACCATTGAGTTGTAAATGTTTTGAAAGAAGGGACTGTCTTTGTGTTTATATTTGTATTCTCAGAACTTGGCACAGTGTCTGACATAGAGTAAGTGTTTAATAAATGCTTATTTATTATCTGTTTATGTACCTATTTATGAATGTCTGTCTGTCTTTCTATACATATTTATTATATATATACATATGTATGTATGTGCAGTTTATAACTTTAAAGCCCTGAGATACTGAAATACCAAGTAACTTGTCCAGTGTCATACAATTTGTATGTGTGAGAGACAGGACTTGAACCTGGGTCACCAGGATCATGAGGTTAGCTCTCGATCTATTATGTTATGTCACTTTTTTTCTTATATGATGCCTGTTATAATTAAAGAAAATACCTTTTTCTCTTTTCTGAAAATGGAAAGCTATTGATAAGGTGGCTAGGTGGACAGTAGATAGAGTGTCAGGCCTGGAGTCAGGAAGACCTGAGTTCAAATCTGACCTCATACTGTGTGACCCTGGGCAAGTCATTTAACCCTGTTTGCCTCAGTTTCCTCATCTGTAAAATGAGCTAGAAAAGAAAATGTCGAAGCACTCCAGTATCTTTACCAAGGAAATCCCAAATCGGGTCACAAAGAGTCCAAAACAACTGAACAACAGCAACATATTACATAATAACACTTCATATTCTATATGTGAAGTGTACTATTTAATCCCATCTCACTCTTCTCTGTTTTTAAGTGTCCTTTTCCCATATTATCCTCATAAATCTCATCTTCTTCTTCCCTCTTTCCCTTACAATTTATTCAAAAAGACAATGTGGTATTAAATCCCTGACTAAATTGCATAAAGAGGAAAGATTTATTCAGAGCCCATAGTCCTCATGCATTACAATCATATTTGTATATACAGTGATGTACCCACTATTTAAATAAAAGAAGTACTATTTGGCTGAAAATCCCTCTCCTGGAATGTGTCTGTCAGGTATATCACACCTTCTTGGTCTATATTCATAGATATCTCTTGGAATCAATGGATTCTTTGTCTTTGATGCTTGGTGAAACAAGCATCTCTCTAGTTTAATGGGATTGTTTTAAGTTCTGGCAAAGACTTAGTTACTTTATTAAATCATCAGCTACGTAAGCACCAACTCAAAGGTATGCAGAAGTCAGTTTATAGGGCTCTTGAAAGCTGTTAAATTTTCAGTGTGAGGTTTATGCCTCAAGAAATGAAAAAATGCTACAAATCAGGGTTTGATTTATTCTTTCTTAATAGCCTAGACTTAAGAAAGTGATGCGGGGAAAGGGTTAATAAAATGGATTCAACTTTTATGCGTGTCATGTGTCCTTTTTTTTCTGGAGAGCCAGTGGTTAAACACTCACCAACACACTCTTGCATCTACCTCATTTTTTAATGTGCTACTGGATCTTTTGAGATTCAGCCTTATCAAATGTCATCTGTCAACAGTGACTCAAGTCACTGACATTTGCTCCTGTCTGTATTTTCTGCACAAAGTAATTCTTCATCCTTTGGACAGCACATCTCAACCTTTTTGTGTGTGTCATGGACTCCTCTGGTAGTCTGGTGAAGGCTAATGATCCTTCTCAGAATAGTATTTTTAAATGCATAAAATAGGATTACCAAAGAGACCAATTATATAAAATATATATTTACCATTTTTTAAAGAAAACAAATTCATGAACCCCAGGTTAGGGACCACTGTAGTCTAGTAAGATAAGACTGTAGAAACAATGTGATATCATGGACAGAGAGCTGGACTTGGCCTCATGAGGTATAGAATTCAAGTCCTGCCAGTAACACACACTACCTGTATGACCCTGGGCTTGTTACTTACCATTGCAAGATCTCAGGAAATCCTTTAAGACCACAAGTTGCAGAAGAAATATCCGTTCTGCACTAGTAGAAAGAAGGTCCACATTTGGAGTTCATTTCACTGGCAAAATCACAGGACTAGCTCCAAATATAATAATAGTAAGGATATGAATAGTAAATGGTTATACATGATAAAATATAAATTTCAGTACCTTGAGTCTTTACCATAATATGAGTTAATCTGAGTTCTTAAGGGCTATTCCTATAGAGCTCAGCATCTTACAGTTTACCTGTAAAAAGCTGGAAAGAGCTTTGTATGGAGGCTCAAAAATGGACTGCATGCCTGTTGTCCATCAACAAGCCTATTTAAGCTCAGAAAGATTAAGCATCTTTTTGGCCAGAAGATAATGTGCTATTTGGCCACGAGAACTCTCAAGGTATAATGGAATGGCTATCTGTGTCAGCAGAGTAACACCCACATCATTGAAATAACAGACCTTTGAAGCTGAAGTGTAATTCCTTTATTACTCCACAAAAGACCTCCTCAGTGGACTCATCAAGCTGTGAAGGTGACCCTTGGTTTTTGAAGGCTCCACCTAAGAGTACAAAAGCTCTGACAGCTTGTGTGAAATTGAAACGGTTCCAAGGAAGGTCCCTGAAACAGACTATGAATCTGCAGTCTAAGGACCATAAGAAGCAGGAAAAGGATCACTACTAAAGGACTGATCAACAGATGATGTTTTTTTTCTACTGTGACTCTATTAAATGGATAAAAATAGAAAATTGCCTTCACTCATAATACTTATATGATTTTGAGCTACAAATTTCCCTATCAAGACAAAAGATTATACTTTATGCTCAGTACAATGGTCAAAATAGGTCTGATACATTGTTGATGAATCAGGATTTGAACCCAGATTCTCTGAATCCAAATCCAGTGTTGTTTTTAGGTGTGTGCCCCCCCACCCTGTATTTACCTCCAGGAGGCTATTTATGATTTGGATCATTAAACTTGAACACCTGCTGTAGCTCCCATGACTTCAGAAGACGACATTATTGAATAGAGTAATGCATAATTCATTTTGTTGCATGTATAAGAACTTTACATGAGTTTGTATTGACAAAGCTGATTTGAGAAAAAAATCTCCTATCACCAAATCACACTGCTCCCATTATCATAGGATCATTACCCACACAGTTTGCTGCCCTAGAAACTCCTGCTGTTTCTTTGTCCTTTTGCTGACATCCCGATGCTACATAAATGTTTGAGCCTGTGATGTATGAACTGTCTTCATGTCGGAAATGAGTCAGAAAGTTCATGTTGGGGTGAAACAGAACAGGTGAAAGGTTTCTGCCAGCAGGTTTGTCCCATTTGTTTGTTTTAAAGAACCAATTAAAATGGTGCATTTTGACGTACTAACAATTCGATTCAATAAGGATTTGCAGAGATTCTACTATCCCTAGGGTTGGGACATATATACAGATACACCTTTAGGGGCCAACTCATGGAACATATCCCAGAGTTCCCCTGGAAACTTCCAAAGACCTAGGATACATGTGTTAATTCAGGGCTGAATGACTTGAACACTTTGGGATGACAAAGCAATCCCTTTTTCGGCCACTATAAGCCCATTCCAATACACCCTCCAGCTTCTGCTACATGACAATATGATGATAAGAATAACCTTAAAGACTCTAAGGACTTGCTTCCTTTTGCATCCCATATCAGTCACACACCCACAGTGTCACAGCTTAGGCTTCAATATGATGAGAATTACATTACTTAAAGATTTAAAAACTTTAGAATTCAAGTGTCAGACCATAACCTTCTACCCTTTTACATCTCATACTCTCTTCACTCTTTTTCATTGTATATTCCAGTCCCGTGACCCATTTCTATTCACTCTATTCATTCTGAGTCAACACATTCCTCTCTCATCACTCTGGTTTCTCTTGCTTCTATCCCCATCCCACATAGTCAGCCCCTTCATTATTTAGTTAATTATTGCCTTGGGAAGGCAATGTGGTACAATCAATAGATTACTGGCTCCAAAATCAGAGGACCTGGGTTTGAATTACCCCTATGCATCCATGCTACTTATTCGCTGTGTGACCTTGAGTAAATAATGCATGAAATGACTTATTTAAGATTATGTGACAAGCCAGCAAATCACCAAGCATTTTTTTTAATTTTACCTCTGTCACTACTTCTGTGAACTTGGGCAAGGCACTGAACCTCTGTGGGTTCACCTTCCTCTTCTATAAAATGAAAAGGTTAGACTAGGTGACCTTAGATCCAAAATCCTTTTTAGGTCTCTATCTGTGATGTATTAAAAAAAAACACCTTGCTGAGTGAAGTGAGCAGAATCAAGAGAACAATTTCTACATTAAGAACAACATTAGAAAAATAAACAACTTTGAAAGATTTCAGAGCACTGATAAATGCAATAGCAAAACATGATTCCAGGGGCCTGATGATGAAGAATGTTGCCCATCTTTTGACACAGAGGTGATGCACTCAATATGCAGAATGAAGCAAATATTTTGTGATATAGCCAATGTGGAAACTTATTTTGTTTTACTATGGATGTTTGTTACAAGTTTCTTTCTTTTTTCTCCCAATGGAGAGGAAGTAAAGGAAGTAGGAGGAAGAGAAAGCTAATTGAAAAAAAGAAAGTTTAATTTTTAAAATTGCTTGCGAGAATACCTTCCTGATGACATTCTGTCGTTTCAAACCTCAGCGTCCTTGTCCCTGAATAAACCCCAATTTCCAATTTATTCTCTCCTCCTTCAGGTTTGTTGAATATCATTGGAGAAATTCATAAAATGTAACTGTAGTCAAAGACTACAAAAATAACTTCCATAACCTAGGCTAGACTCTTGTTTCTACTCAACAATTCTTTTTCTATGATCTTAATTTATTCTACCCTGTACCCTCCCTTTCTCATTTCCCACAGTATAATTTTTGAAATTAAATTTAATATTGGACATCAGTACAACCAACTAAACTTGCCTAATAACTATTTATATCTAAATTAATTCCAATACAGATTCAAAACAATTTTTCTGTCATTTTTTCTAATATGTCTAGTCATTCTCATTGACTTTTCCCCTTAGTCATAATTAATGTATATTCCATTCTTCCCACGGTATCTTTTCTTTTTGTTGTTTTAAAATAGATCCACTTATTTATTTTATTTGCATTTATAATCTGCCCTTTGTTCTTCCTCTCCCCACAATGGAACAACAGCAGAAATTTAAAAAATAGAATTTTCATCATGAAATACATAGTTGAGCAAAACAAATTCAGTGGTGGTGAGGCCCCCAAATATATGCTTTTCTCTGCATATTAAGTTCATCACCTCCGGCTAGAGGTGAATTGTGTATTTTATCTTCAGTCTTCTGGACTTTTGGTTTATCATTGCATTGGTCAGAATTCTAAAGTCTTTCAAAGTTGTTTTTCTCTATAAATGTTGTCATTCTATAAATCATTTTCCCAGATCTGCTCAATTCATTCTGCACCAGCACTTAGAGGTCTTCTCAGTTCCTTCTGAAACTGTCCACTTCATCTTTTTTTATGACACAATAAAATTCCATCTCAATAATATATCATTATTTACTTAGTCGTTACCCAATATGAGTTGGTCTCCAATTTTTGGCTGCTACCAAAGGAGTTCCTATAAATATTTTTGTGAATGTAAGTCTTTTTCTTCATTGCTTGAATTCTTTATAATATAGATCAAGTGTTATTATAGTTAGGTCAAAGATAGTGCATAGTTTGGCAGCTTTTTGAGCTTAGTTCCAAATTGCTTCACAAAATGTCTGGACCAATTCACCAACAATACACCAGTGTTCCTGTTTTTTTTTTCACAGCACCTCCTACATTTGTCATTTTCTTTTTTTGCCATCTCTGTCAAACGAGGTGATATTTGTGAAGCACTGTCTGGCATTAACAAATGCGTATTCCCTTCCTTCCCCAACTCCTTTGTCAGTCTGAGGAGGAGGAGGTGGTACCTCAAAGTTGCTTGAAAATGCATTTCTCTGATTACTAATTATTTAAGGGAAAGGTCCTCAAAAATGAACAAAGAACAACAACAACAAGGTAGTCATTAAAATGCTAAAACATGAAATGCATTGTGGAACCATTAAGTGTGATTCTGATCTTCACTTTTCTTCTGTATTGTCAAGACAATTCACTGTAGTTCCATATCTTTTGGGAAAGGAGGGTATGGCTTGGGTTCATTCTCTGGACAGGATCATCTTCTCCTTCAAGAAGTCTTGTAGTAGCTGCAGGAAGCACATCAGTTATCTTGAACTCTCAATGACTCCAGACCTTTTGTGGGTATGAGAAAGCTACCTCAGATAGAAATGCTTTTCTCATGTCACTGCCATTCAGTCAACTGTGTTCAGGGAAAGAAATAAAAAGCACAAGAAGAAACTAAGTCTTGTATTATGTTAACAGGAAAGATTGAAACATGAACTCAGAAGAGGCTAACAATGTCAAAAAACCTACATGCAAAGCCTCAGAAGGGAAGGACTCCTACCAAATTCTTTTTATGATGTAAATATGGTGCTGATACTTAATTAGGAAGAGCCAAAACAGGGAAAGAAAATTATAGTCCAATTTCCCTAATGAATATTGAGGCCAAAATTTTAAATAAAATATTAGTAAAGAGATTATAGCAATTTATCATCAGGTTAATACAGTATGACCAAGTAGGATTTTTACCAGGAAGGCAGGGCTGGTTCAATATTAGGAAAACTATTAGCATAATTGACCATATCAATAACAAAACAACAGAAATGATGTGATTATCTCAATAGATGAAGAAAAAGGTTGACAAAACACAGCACCCATTCCTTTTAAAAACACTGGAGAGCATAGAAATAAATGGAGCTTTCCTTAAAATGATAAGTAGTATCTATCTAAAACCATCAGCAAGCATTATCTGTAATGAGGATAAGCTAGAAGACTTCCCAATAAAATCAGGGTGAAACAAGGATACCCGTTATCACCACCATTACTCAGTATTGTACTTGAAATATTAGCTTGAGCAATGAGAAGAAAAAACTTGAAGGAATTCGAATAGGCAATGAAGAAACAAAAATATCACTCTTTGTAGATGATATGATGGTATATGTAGAGGATTCTAGAGAATCAACTGAAAAACTACTTGAAATACTTCACTTTGGCAGTCATGGGATATAAAAAAACCGCATAAATCATTAACATTTCTGCATGTTACCAACAATGCCCAGCATCAAGAGATAAAAAGAGAAATTCCATTTAAAATGACTGTAGACAATATAAAATATTGGGAAGTCTACTTGCCAAGACAAACCCAGGAACTCTATGAACACAATTACAAAACACTTTTCACACAAATAAAGTCAGAACTAAACAATTAGAAAAACATCAATTGCTCATGGATAGACCAAGCTAATATAATAAAGATGATAATTCTACCAAAATTAAATTACTTATTGACTGCCAAACCAATCAAACGATGAAAAGTTATTTTATAGAGCTAGAAAAAATAATACCAAAATCCATCTGGAAGAACAAAAGTTCAACAATATTAAGGGAATTAAGGAAGGTGGCCTGGACATACCAGATCTAAAACTATATTATAAAGCAGCAATCATCAAAACTATTTGGTACTCATTAAGAAATATAGTGGTGGATCAGTGGAATAGAAGAAGTGTACACAAGACACAGTAGTAAATGACCATAGTAATGTACTGGATTTCTTTTGAGGCAGTCAGGGTTAAGTGACTTACCAAGAGTCACTTAGCTATTAAGTTACTGAGGCTGAACTTGAACTCAGGTCCTTCTGACTCCAGGGCCAGTGCTCTTTCCATAATCGACTGTTTAATAAACCCAAAGATTCCCGCTTCTGGGAGAATTCATTATTTGACAAAAATTTCTGGGAAAACTGCAAAACTGGCAAAAATGAAGCATAGACCAACATCTCACACCATATACCAAGATAAGGTCAAAATGGGCACATGATTTAATCATAAAAGGTGATACCACAAGCAAACTAGGAGAGTAAGGAACAGTTTAGTTATGAAATGGAGAATGGATCATTTTGATTACATTAAATTAAAAATGGTTTTGCAAAAACAAAACCAATGTAGCCAAAATTAGAAGGGAAGCAGAAAGCTGGGAAATAATTTTTATAGCCAATATTTCTCATAAAGTCCTCATTTCTCAAATATATAGAGAACAGGATCAAATTCATAAGAATAAAAGTCATTCTCCATTTGGTAAATGGTTAAAGGATATAAACAGGGAGTTTTCAGATGAAGAAATTAAATATATCTGTACTCATATGAAAAAAAAATGTTTTAAATCACTATGGAGTAGAGAAATGCAAATCAAAACAACCTTAAAGTACCACCTCACACCTATTTGATTGGCTAAAAAGCAAAATGATAAATATTAGAGAAGATGTAAGAAAATTTGGACACTAATGCATTGTTCGTGGAGTTGTGAACTGATCCAACCCTTCTGGAGAGTAATTTGGAACTGTGCCCAAAGGGCAATCAAATTGTGCATACGCTTTGACCCAGCAATACCCACATCCCCAAGAGATCATAAACAGACCCACATGTACAAAAATATTTGTAGCAGCTCTTTTTGTGGTGACAAAGAATTGGAAATTGAGGGAATATCCATCAATTGGGGAATGGCTAAACAAGTTGTGGTATATGAATGTAATGGAATACTATTTTTCCATAAGAAATGATGAACAGGTGGACTTCAGAAAGACTTGGAAAGACTTACATGAACTGATGCTGACTGAAGTGAGCAGAACCAGGAGAACATTGTACACAGTAATAGCAACATTGTGTGCCGACCAACTTTGATAGACTTAACTCCTCAGCAATACAAGAATCTGCAACAATTCCAAAAAACTCATGACGGAAAGTGTTATCCACATCCAGAGAAAGAAATATGGAGTCTGAATGCAAAGTGAAGCATATTATATGGTTCTAATCATTCCTTAAAACATGACTAATGTGGAAATATATTTAATATGATTGTACATGTATAGCCTATATCAGATTGCACACTGTCTTGGGGAGGGGGGATGGAGGGAGGGGTAGAAAATTTAGAATTCAAAATCTTATGGAAGTGGATATTGAAAATTAAAAACAAATAAATAAATAAAATTTTAAAAAGAAAATTTATTTATATTCCACAAATTTATAAAATAAAGAAATTTAATATGAAGTTTTATAGAAAATAGTAAGCATATGAGGTTCTATTAGATGACTTTTATTGTTTTTATAGAATGACCAACGTGGCATATTCACAATTATTTTATAAATATATTTTTATAATTTTATTCTTAGAACTTTAAGTAGAATACAATTTTATGTTTTATATTATGATTATTTAATATAAATATTAATTTGGAGCTTTTGAGGGCAAAAATTATTGTAGTTTTGATGAATACTTAAAATAAATCTAAATGAATATTCTGCATATCATATTAAAATACCCTGGGGGTTCACAATACTTTTGTTGTTGATGTTGAAGGAGGTTTGTGAAGCAAACAATGCTGGAAACCAAATTTCAAGAATATGTATAATCCTCACAGTATTTACATGTGCTCAAGGCATTTCCTCTTCTCTTCTTCTTTACTACATGAGGATCTTCAACATGAGGATAATTTTGTCACATGACCTTTCTTTCATCACTTTTAAAATATTCTATGAATGCTTTCTGATTGGCTTCACCGAATATATCCTCATGATTGTTTGGTTCCTCAGCAGTAGCTGACAATTCCTTTTCTTCATTCTACTTTCATCTTGTTGGCACCGCAGGGAACCATCTGCCAAATACAATTCATATTCTTCACATGTCGTCTGATCAAATGTTCCTAGCAGGTTATCATTCATTTTTCTTTGTCCTTGTGGACTTTTTGCTCTTGCTTCTTGGTGTTTTTCACTTGTTTTTTTTTTAAAACCCAATGTCACCAACCAATGGACAGCCAGCAACTCTTACCTCCTAAACTTAACTCATCATTTGTATCTACCATAGCAACATACATTTTATATTGAGGGCTGCTGGATTTATACTCCATTGGATATTTTATAACATTTTGATTGTTTTGTAAACCTTGTCCTTTAAACTACATGTATTTTAAAGAGGTGATTTGCCATTTTTCATATCCTGTCCTTCCTTTTCTCATGAGCTTCATCAAGCTAAGAAGAAGAAGATGAAGAAAAAGAAGGAAGAGGAGGAGGAGGAAGGGGGGAGGAGGAGGAGAAAAGGAAGGAAGGAAGGGAGGGAGGGAGGGAGGGAATAAGACAGGGAGGGAGGAAGGAAGGAAGGAAGGAAGGAAGGAAGGAAGGAGTTTTCTCTGCTAGCCAATCATTCAGTAATTATTTGTTAAGGACCTAACATATTGGTCATTGTGCTAGAAAATGAAGATACAAGTACAGAGAATGAAATAATCCTTGCTCTCAATCAGTTTACATTCTAATGGAGGAATCAAAAATGCATTTATGAATATATACAGAATAAATCTAAAGTTAATAAATCTTTATGCATAGTTATAAAGTTTCGAAACTACCAGATTGGGAGGAAAGGCATTAACAATTGGGAGGATCGTGAAAGGCTTCATGTAGAAGATTGTGCTTGATTTGTGTCTTAAAGAGTAAAACTCTATGAGGAGTGATGAAGAAGGAGTGCAATTTAGGCACTGAATCACAGGATGATTAGTGCAAAGGCACAAAAATGGAAGATTTAGTGTTATGTGTGAGAAAAGCTCTTTTTTGGTTAGATCTCAGATTGGGGAAGGGGGCAGTGTGTCATTAATATCCAATAAGACTAGAATCAAAGGTTGGGGGCAGGTTATATGTTGTCCTAGAGGCAATAAGAAGCCAGCAGAAGAAATTAAGTAGGGAAGCCACGTGATTTACTCTGTGTTTAAGAAAATTCCTTTGGCATCAGTGTGTAGAATATAGTGGAATAGTGAGATATTTGGGGCAGGAGAACTAATCAAAGGACTGTAACAATAATTTAGGTGAAAGGACCTGAACTGAGGTAGTAACTGTAGAAGTGAAGAGAAAGGGTCAGATAAGGGAAATGTTGATTGAGAAGGTAGACTCGCGAATGAGAAGTCTAGCATAATCCTAAGGTTACAAACCAGATTTTTAAATGATGGTAGAAGGAATTATTTTATTTGTAGCTCTGTATATTTGTAATTGTGTTTTATCTAGGGATCATTTACTAAAAGACTGGAGAACACATTTCTGAAAATAGAATTCTTGGTAGTCTTTGCTTTAGCACATCCCCACTTAAGGCCCTATGACTAGAGGAGAAACCTTCTGCAACAGGTTTCAAAGTTTCGTGAAGTGTCACTTGCTTGAATCAGTTTTTACAAGGCACATTTCCTCAGCTCCTTTCTTGACAGTGAATAGCTGAAAATTGGTCAGGTAGCTCCAGGGCATTATCCATTACAGAATCTCCATGTACAGAAGAAAAAATATCCTCTCAAAAAGAAAAGCATTTTCTTCCCCAAAATAGGTTTGGGTGCAACTTATGTCTTCTATTTCTTCTTCAGTCATATTTGCTTACTTGACCAGTGCAAGGTGATAATCTCCAAATTGTTTTAATTTCTATTTCTCTAGTAAATTATTAGCAATTCTGAGCACATTTTTAGATGATTGGTGACATTTTGTGCTTCTCATATATAGACATCATCAGCATGTCAATACATAATTTTAAATGTTACAAGACAACACACGCAAAGCAATTTTTTGAATTATTGCAGTATTATACAATTTTCAAACTGTCTCCACCCTTTAGTGTGAACTGTAATATTTCTGTTAGAGATATTGGGTTTAGATTTTTGCTTTCTATTTTCAGGTGCATTGGAGCAGTCTAAGCTAATAATTTATGAAATTGATTAGCAGTATGCTGTCAGGCATCTGTTAGGCTACTGCCAGTTGGGGAGGGGGGGAGGGCTATTTCAGAGGCTCTTTCCCAAACCAGATATAGCATACCAGAAGAAAAAGAAAACCATCACCAGATGTTTTCCAGCCACTCATTATTTCTAAGTCAGTTCATAAATGTGAAGAATATGTATGGATGAGGACTGGACCCAAGATTTTATTAGAGTGGAGGATACCTTGATGAAGACACACTCTCTACCAATTCAGGTCAACACTTTCTCTGAAACTTATGCTCTTAGAGGGTTGCCTAGAGTTCCAAGAAGTTGATTGGCTTGCCTAGGATCATAGAGCCAGCGTGGCGGTGGCAAGACTTTAACTCAAGCCTTCCAAAGCTGGCTCTCCTTTCATTATGCCATCCATTTATGTGATTACAAATCCTATTTTCATCACACTCATTTGTGCTTGTCAGTTGTAATGCCTGCTCGGAGGAAAGGTACTCAACAGCAAGAACAGATGCATATTCTATACAATTACCCAATCATGACTAGCTTTGGCAAAAATTCTAAGAGGGATAAAGTTTGCCCTGGTCTCTTCTTGCCCTTCTTGGGCACTAAGGCAGAGATACTATTCATGGTCACTATCATCTTCATCTATGAAAAGCCAAGAAAGTTAGATGATGTCACAGGAGACAAAGTCATTGAAGATAGGGTTGAATTAGATGAATCAAGGAATTTCACAGTTGGAAGGAACTTCAGAAGTTACTTACTCCAACTTCTAGCTCAACAATAATCTTCTCTACAACATACCCAACAAGTGTTCATCATCCTCTGCGAGCCTCTCTGTCAAGAACTCCAGTGAGGGACAACCCACTCTCTCATCCTGCAATCCATTCCACTGTTGCATAATTTTAAGTGTTAAAAAGTTTTGTTTTATTTTCCTCACCCCAAGCCTAAAATCACCTTTCTGAAACTTCCACCCATTGTTCTTAATTCTTCATTCTGGGACCAGGCAAAAACTCTAATCTCTCTTCTATTTGACAATGCTTCTCTCTCCAGGCTTACCATCCCTCCATGTTTGTTCCCCCAAACAATCCCCATTTGGTCCCTTGCCAAATGGTTGTGGTGGTGCTTCTCCTCTGAAGGTCCTTTGCTATCTTGGTGTACTGGCGATCAAGATGGGCTCTTAGTATTTATTCAACCAAGTGCCCTTGAAGAATTTGGCCTTTATTTCTTTGATTAAATTAGGAGTCTTTGATGACCTCCTTGCCTCAGGGGAAAGCCTAGTTTACATGGGTTTGAGTGACATGTTTGTGACATCAGAGGCTTTTAGACCATGTGTGTTTAAGTCACATTTTTGTGACGATTTTAGGTCATGTGGGTGAGTCACTGTGACTCACCTTTGACCTTGAACAAGATATATAAAACCAGAGGCTGACTTTCTTTTTTCAGAGCTCTGAGCCACAGCAGAAGTGGTATGTGACTTTTAGCCAGCCTTGTAGAGCTCCCGGCTGAACTCAGATGTTGATGGTCCCTTGGTAACTATGAATTGTATTTGGTCTGTTCACAAATGTATGTTTATAATTTGTTTGTATTTGCTCTGAAGTTCAGGGTGCTGGCTTTTTCCCCTGAACTAAGTGAATGATGTCTGTATACTGGATTAAAGTAAGATTGTTAACACCTTAACATTGCTTTCCTTAGTAGAGCAGATCAAAAGAACCTGGGCTTGCAGCATTCTGTGTGCTGGTTGTTATTGGTTTTACACCCCCACAACAGCTGCTAGCCAGATTGTTAAAACACTTGGTGGTGGTCCTCAAGACATTCTAACTCATCAATGTTATTCTCATGTGACACCCAAGGATAATTCTTATTTCCCCAACTTGATGGTGGGTTGAGTGCAGAGACCATGGTATTTCCTTCCTCTGAATTCCAAGCAATCTACAAAAACGATCACAATGCTAAATATATAGGATAATGCATAGAAACCACTTACATAGTGATTGGCTAGTTTCATGAGAAAGAAGAAAACAAGGATTGCTTAGGGGAACAAGGATGACAATAGTTGATTATAGATGATATCTGTGTGTTACTTTGAAAGCCTTAAAGTTCTCTATAAAAGCTAGCTATTTTAGATTATCATAATCATAATCATCATCATTTCTACTACTAGTACTAGTACTGGTACTATTACTACTACTACTACTACTACTACTACTACTACTACTACTACTACTCAAGTAAATAAAGTAAACAGATTACTGAGCACATGCCCGAAGAAGGTAAACAAACAGAAAAGCCCCATGTATACCAAAGTTGTCATAGAAGCACTCTGTTGGAATGGCAAAAACAAAAACAAACCTGGAAATGAGGTTATTGATTAGAAAATGGCTGAATACATTGTTGTATATAAGTGTTACAGAATATTATTGTGCCTAAGAAATGACAGATAAGGAGTGGACCTCTTCCAGATTTTAATTTTATAATTCTGTGACATAAAAGGGAAAAAATGGTTGAAGTGTCTATATCACTAGAAATCAACTTACTACTAAATAAAAGGGGCCCAAAAAGTATTAATCAGAGAAACACTAAGCAATGGAGACCAGATGAGAAATTTGCCTGGGTGCATGGGTTTATTTAAAATGTATGGATATGTTTATTTGAAACATCACATATATATGTAGGTATGTATGTGTGTGTGTGTATAAAATGTCCTTGATAAAACCCAAATTTTCATTGCCTTTTAAGGAATGGAAACAAATTAAGTTTTAGAATCAAGTAATTAACATATTTTCACGTTACCCTTTCTTCATTTGGCACCAGAGGTATCAAACACACATTGCCGCCGGGGATGCCCCAACCATATTAAAATGTAATTGGGAAATTTTTATCAAAATAAATAGAAATACAACAGAACACAGATAATGTTAATTTGTGGTTATCCAAGTCAATATGAGGTTGTGGGGATCCCTATTATGTAAGGTATACTGGCTCATTTCTATCTAATTTTGATGGCACTTACCTAGACAATGAGATTTAAGTGAATATACCATCAAAATTCGTGAATTTCAATCTTGACTCTTCTACTTACTTGCTTCATCTATTTTTTTAAAAATGGATCATAATCCTCACATGATATGCCAAATAAGGTTGTTGTCAGAAAATAATGTGTAGACTACAAAATACTCTTTTAATGTGAGCTAATATTATAATTAATGATTTGAAAGGACTCCCAATACTTGTGTTGTACCTAAATAAACATACCACTGTTTGAAATTATCATCACAGGAGGCATTTTTTATATATAGACTCTATTAATAATACATCTATTTTACCTGGAAAGGAGTGACATAGTAAGTCATTTGTACAAAGTCCACTTTTGCTATGGTGGCCATATATTTCTGAATCAAAAATTAGAACACATCACTGAGAAATGATACTTTTTTCTGATTTGTTGACTTGAATGCAATTGAATTTAATTCAATAAAACTTTTTTAAGCTCCTCCTATGTTCCAGGTATTTGGGATACAAAGACAAACATGAAATAGTCTTTACCCTCAAAGTACTTTATTCTGCTTAATTGTATGAAAAGCCTTACAAAAGTATGTGTAAAAATTTACATCATATAAACTAATTTTATGAAAAAGAAAAAATATCACACAAAAATGGTTATAGAATTCATCCATATGTGATCTAATTGTAATACAGTTAAAGTAACATTTTTTTTACGTACTATTTAGGTTAAGGCTGTTTATTTTTTTTTCCCAAGGCACAATGGGTAGAGCACTAGGCCTGGAATCAGGAAGAGCTGAATTCAAATTCAGCCTCAGACACTTACTAGCTTTATGACTCTGGGCAAGTCATTTAACCCTGTTTCCTTTAGTTCTCTCTTCTGTAAAATGAGCTCAAGAAGGAAATGAGAAACCACTCCAGTATCTTCGCCAAGAAAACCTCAAATTGGGTCATTCGGAATTGGATATGAAACAACAAACAACAACAACATTTTTCCCATCATTGCTTTTTTAAAGAACATGGCTTTCTCAATAATTGTTTTCTCAGGAGAGGATTCTCAGAAGATGGCAGAGTAGGTCAGAAAATTCCAAGCTCTCAAGATTTTCCCCCACAAAAGAGTTAAAATAGCACTTTAGGGAGAACAAAGTGCGAGTGGAGACAAAAAAGAATAGGGTTACAACCAGAGTCTTCCTGGAACAAGTTGAGAAGATCCAAAGAAAAATCCCGGGATGAGTATTAGACCCTGAGAAGAGTCAACACTCCAGCCCAGGTTCTGTTTTAATGACCAGCCACAAGCCTAAACAACAAGTGGCAAGTCCTGGGGTTAGTTGGTTTGAGAAGCTGCCTCGGCCCCACCACAGGAACTTTTCACCCTGGGTAAGTGAGGAGAGTTGGGTGTTTGAGCCCAGGAAGATTGAGGGAACCTCTGCTGACCAGGAATGCCAGAACCAGCTGTGTTGTGAAGAGCAATGGGGGAGAGAAGGAACCACCACGGTCCCGGTAAGTGCAGAAGCAGTGGGGCAGAAAGCCCCTGGCTGTGGGCACTTACCGCAGACTGGAGGTTTGGCATTGGTTCCAGGCTAGAGGGGAGAACTGAAGATATGGGACAAGAGGCACTATTTCCCACACCCCAGGGCTAGAGGTGATTACAAAAATCAAGTGATTACCACAAAAAATACACAAGCAAAGGAGAAAGAATCCAACCATAGGGAACCATGGGGAAGATATAGATTTCATAACAACCTGAAAAGGCCTATGTGATCTGGTGCTGAGTGAGAGGAGCAGAACCAGAACATTGTACACAACCACAGACATATTGATACTGTGATGACTAGCTTTGATAGACCTGGGCCTTCTCAGTGATACAAGGCTCAAAGACAACTCCAAAGGACTCATGATGGAAAAAGCTATCCACATCTAGAGAAAGAACTATGGAGTCTTAATGTAGATTGAGGCAAACTATCTGGTCTCTTTTTTTCTCTTCTTTTTCGATTTTGTTTCTTTTCTCTCATGACTCATTCCATTGGTCATAATTCTTCTTTACAACTTGATTATTGTGTAAACAAGTTTAATGCAAAGGTACATATAGAATCTATATCAGACTACATGTCGTCTAGGGGAGGAGGGGGAGGGTAGGGAAGGGAAGAAAATTTGAAACTCAAGAACACATAGAACAGTGTTGTACACTAAAAATAAAAAATCTAATTAAAAAAATAAAGTGCCTTGTACATAGTAAAGAAAAAAACTTAAAATGACAGATTTGGAAAACAGATCAAGAGAAAATACAAAAATAATCAGACTAACTGAAAGTTGTGATCAAAAAGAGATTCTTAATACAACAATACAAGAAATAAAGAAAATTATCCTGATGCATTAGAACAAGGCAGGGAAGTAGAAATAGAGAAAATCCATTGATCACCACTTAAAAGAGATCCTATGATGAAAGCTCATAGGAATATCATAGTCAAATTCTGAAACCCCCAGCTCAAGGATAAAATATTAAAAGCATCAAGGTTAAAACAATTTAAATATGATGGTGCCACAATTAAAATTACACAAGACCTAGCAGCAGAGACATTAAAGGACTGTAGGTCTTGGAACACAATATATCAAAGGGCAAAAGAACTGGGGCTCTGGTCGAAAATATCATACCCTGAAAAGTTAAGCATTATCTTGAATAAAAAAAAATTGACATTTGATAAACTCTCAGACTTTCAAGACTTTGTTAAAAAAAAATCTTGAACTTAATAGAAGATTCAACATACAAGAACCAAGAGAAACATACTGATTATAAGGGAATCATAAGGACAGACTGTTTACCTTTTATATATGTAAAATGCAAAATGTATGTCTAAGATTCTTATTAATAGTTGGTGAGCTCATAAGAAAGATTGGGGTAAACATGATATGAATTTATAGGGTAAAAACATTTAGAAACAGCTAAAAAGGGTAATTATTTTATACAAATGAGGTGCAAGAGGAAGAATGGATACCAAGGAATGGGTTTAAGAGGGAATAATATGTATATATATATATTTAGAAGAGTATAAAAGTCTTCTAAATTTAGAAGAAATTAAATGGTAGGGGGACAGGGAGGGGGGAGAAGACAAGGGAGGGATTTTAGAGAATGAGGGAATAGGTAAAAGGGGAAATAGGAGGGTTTTTAGATTTATGGGAAAGGGAGGACAGGGGAGGGATCCTTGGAGGGGGGTAGGTAAGTAATAGGAGGGCAAGGTACTCCATAGAAGTAAAGTAGAGGAGTCAGGAGGGATAGAAAACAAGAGATTTGTACAAACATAAAAACAAAGAGCAGTAAAGTATGTTTGGCAAAGTATATGTATATGTATATGTGTATGTATATATCTATAGCTATAGTGAAACATATCTAAACCTTATTGTAACCTCCTGGGAGGGCGAGTAAGGGGAGAGAAAAAAGAACAAAGTAAAAAAGTACACAGCAGAGAACAAAAGAAAACTCATAAGGAAGGAAAGAAAAGATGGACAATTCTCAACACAACATGTATTATTTATCATACAGGCTTTCTTGAAATGCAAATTTATTGTTACATATTGTGAATCCTCTCTTATGCTCTGTTATGCACACTACATGCTTTTTTTTCTTTCTTACTTTGCATTTAAGTTGCAATATTTAAGTTTATGATATGTTTTGTGTCTTTTCTCTATTCTGTATTTTCATTCTGGACCTTGAGTCTAAACTGAAAGTTTAAAAATAAATAAATAAATGACCACAAAAAAATTGTTTTCTCAATTTAATTTTTTCAGACTTTTTTTAACAATTAATTTGAAATAGCCAAAGAAATTTCATAGTTTCAATGAAATCACTTTTGTGTTGATAATCATAACAGTTACTTGCACATAGCAGACACTGAATAAATATTTGATTACTATGATGAGACATTCTCTCCTTTTTCTTTCTCTGGACTTATTTCCTAGAATTTGTAATTCTTCATTTATTCATATTTCTCCTCAATTTCTTTTGTTTTTCCCTTAAAAATTTGACATCTGCTTTCTTTAAGATTTAAAAATATTACTGTCATTTCCCAGTAACCCATCAACAGAATACCTGGTTTTTCACAAAGTAGTAAAGTTAAGCAAAACAAAAAGACACATTAGCTATGTCTGACAGCACATGCCTCATTCCACACCTAAGGCCTATCCATCACATCTCTGCCAAGAAGAGTAAGGCATGTTTCACTGTCAGTCTTCTGAAGTTAGAGTAGCTATCGAATTGAACTGAGTTCTTATATCTTTCAGAGTTATTTTCTTTTTCATCATTATGGTTATTGTGAAAGTGGTTTGTTGGTTCTGTTTACTTCATTTGGCATTAGTTTGTACAAGTCTTCTCAAGTTTCTATACATTCTTCATATTCAACTTTTCCCCATGGCCCAGTGATATTCCATTATGTGCGTCTAGGATCATAGATTTAGACCTGGAGAGGACTTTAGAGGTGAGATAGTCCAACCCATTCATTTCATGGATAGGGAAACTGAGGCTCAGAAAGGTTAGGTGACTTGTTTAGGGTCTCACAACCACTAAATGTCTAAAGTAAGGTTTAAGATTAGGTCTCCAAGTCTAACACCCTACTCACTGTATAGCCTAGGTGGTACAGTTGGTTCAGCCATTATGCTATCAATGAATACCCACCTTATTTCCAGACCAAAAAGAAATTCTGGTGCAAATCTTTTTTTAGATATATGATGAACATTGTTTACAATGCCTGGTACAATATTGCTCACAACGTCTATGAGGCTTCTGATTATACTGGGTTTATTTTTTTCAATGTAGAATTTTATCCTCTCTTCTAAAGCCCCTTTATCTTCCTGACCCAAATTCTTGCTTTTTATTTCTGTAAAACCTTCTCTTTACTACAATGTGGCTCTGCTATATTCCAGGTCAATTTTCTGAGAAAGAGGAGACTACTGATTTCATCCAACAGATTTATTAAGCACTTAGTATGTGCAGAGAATTTTATCAGCTTATTGTGAGTAGTGGAAGGAGAAACATTCCCTTCCCTCAGTAGCTAGCAGGGGAATAGGATACCAACACAGAAAATTCAAATTCATAACACTCCATAAATGATAAATGAATTTGAGTTAGATGCAGAGATGTTATGTAAGACCCGAAGGAGAAGGTCATTATTAAATAGATTTGATTCTATCAGTTATCACTTGCTCAAATATTGGAATTTCAGATAGATTTTGATAGTTTTATCAGGGGAGAAAACATTTGAAATCATGACCACACTGGAAAAACAAGAACATGTTGTTAATGTTAGTTCAGACTATCCAACCAGGAGGTTATCCCCTTGTCACTTCAGAAGCAGTGATCAGGCCCCTGAAGACATAGGGTAGCAAAGAAACAAACTAGTTCTGAACTTGGTGCACAGTCAGTGCATTTATCAGATCCGAGTGCAAGTCAAGGGATGTTGATGTGGTCGAAGAGGTTGGAGGATAGATGAATATGACACAGAGGAAAAAAAGGAAAGAGAAGGACCAATTTGAACCTAGGTGATACATATGAGGCTTATTCTAGAAGATGAGTGAGCTGGAATTTCTGAAAAGATAACAGCTTTTTGCCTCCAAGAACTTCAGTGGGTCACAGTGCCCTCATTATAAAATGATGGGATTCATCTAAAAGGTCTAAGTCTATAATACAATGTAGATGCTATTGGGTAAAAGATCATCCATTAAGCATCAAAGAAAAAAAAGGGATGAGTCATGGTGGCAGATGACTCCCTGCTTAGGGAAGCTAAGACAACTACTTTTCAATTTGACATTTACAATTGGTGATCTGTCTTTCCGGGGCAGGTATCCAGGATGTGATGGAGAGCCTCTCAAAACTTGTCAAACCTAGTGATTTTTGGTCTGATTATCCCATTTCTGGTGATTCACATGGATGTAAAGGGTACTGCAAGGAGAAATGTATAAAGCACCACCAAATATAGAAGCCTAAAGTAAGAAATTGAAGACCTTTGGAGCATGTAATTGTGGGCAGGGGAGGTGGGGATGGGGAGGGATTTGGTCATGAATGCTTGCGAAGAGTCTGACTTAGGAAGTTAACATTTAATTAAGATGATAGTATCTGAGAATAGGTTTTGGATTTCTGCATCTGGGAGAAAAATGTAGATATGATAAGTTCTTGAGTCAGAAAGAACTGAATCTAATAGGGGCTGATAAAAACATGTATACCGCTTCTTAAAGTCTTGCAAGTCTAATCAAAAGAAACTTAAATTGCAAAGGAAGGGAAAGGGGTAGAAAAAAACTGTCTTTGTATAACTAACAATCTAGATATCAAATAGAATTGCTACATTGTTGGAAGAACTTAGCTGAGGATAGCCAGAAATTAATAGAAAAATACAATAAAGGAGCAATGACGTCTTAAGATATTTCTACACAAATGAACAAAGTATGATCTAGAAGAACAGGAAGGGTTCAATGGAAAAGGGATGGGGGGAGAAGGAGGAAAATAGCATGATATTTCAAGAAAATAGCATGATATACCCATGTGAAGAAATCCAGGAAACTAAAAGGGAAAGTATCATGAACATTGAAGAGATGAGCCATGTTTTTATCAAAGGTATTACAAACTACTTGGTCAAAAAGAGGAATTCAGGAAGTATCACAAGCCTGGAGTAGATCATTCGCTTATATGGAGAACTTCTGAAGATCTCTCTGCAGAGTGGTTAATAATTTCTTGATTTGCCTTAAAGATAAATTAATTCTTTAAATTAGTCTTTAAAAAATAGAGGGAGAACTAATGGGAATTACTATGATGGAGAAAAGAGGAAGATCAAATAAGGGATAGAACCAGCGCTGTAGGTGAGTGTGACAGGGTACAAAGAAAGAAAGAATGGATAACACTGATTAATTAATTAATATAGAACATTAACAAAAGAAAGAAAGAATGCAGAGCGTGAATAGTTTAGCTTCTATTTTCTCTGTCAAGGAAAGTGAATGGAAAAAAAAAATACCAAAATTAATGTATGGGAGCTCAAATTTCCTAGGATGCAAAATCGTAGGAAGAGTGTAAGTAGCTACCCTTGATGAGCTTACTTCATTGGCCCAAGGAGGCATCATCCCAACATAAGGGAAGAATTGGTGGATAAGATTGCTGAACTAAAGTCAGTATTCTTTGAAAGATCATCTGGTAATCAGAGTTGGGGTTTTTGCTGTTCTTTAATGATTCTGGCCTTTGTTTGAATGGGGCAGATAAAGTGGGATCTTACCTTGGAATGTTTCTCAGCACTAAGACAATTGGGAGTCATTGATTGGAAACCCAGTATATGGTGGTACTAGGGATTAACTAACTTTCCCACACCCTAAATGGAACTTTTCACTGTTCTTTGTTTGAGTGCTTCTCAGCACTGAGGTAATCAAGTGCCTCAGGGCCCTGAGACATATGGATAAGGTTGTAGGTTGGTGTTTGACTTTTGGGGGGACACTAACTGAAAGAATATGAGTGATGAGACTCTGGGCAAGCCATTTAGCCTACTCCCCTCACCCCTGCCCCAGATTTGATAACCCAGAAAGATAGATGTTGGTGCTTCTATGGTAACTATGAATTGTGATTTGAATCAGATAGATTTGTCTGTTGATGTTTGTAATTCCTGTTTGTATTTGCCTTGAATTTCAGGGGGCTGAGCTTTTCCTCCTTAACTAAGTGAATGAGATATATGTTTGATTAAACTGAGATTGTTAGCCCCTTAAAGTTTCTTTCTTTAGAAAAGCAGATAAAAGAAGGGGGCGGAGCCAAGATGGTGGCTGGAAAGCAGGGACTAGCGCTAGTTCCCCACCAAATCCCTCCAAAAACCTATGAAAAATGTCTCTGAACCAATTTTAGAACTGCAGAACCCGCAAAACAGCAGAGGGAAGCAGGGGTCCAGCCCAGGACAGCCTGGATGGTCTCTGGGTGAGGTCTATCCTGCACGGAGCTGGGAGCAGAGCAGAGTGGAGCAGAGCCCAGTGTGAGTAGCATGGACCAACCAGATCAGGATCTGGGAGGAGTGTGCCCTAGCACCCTGAATCAGTGAGCTGCAGCAGTTACCAGACTTCTCAACCCACAAACACCAAAGACAACAGATAAATTTAGTGGGAAAAACTGCGGGAGTGGAAGGAGCTTGAGGTTCGGCTACCGCCTCGGGGGCAGCAGAGGTGGGGCAGCTACAGAAGTACAGCTGCAGTTGCTTCTGGCCCCAGGCCCACCTGGTGGGAGGAATTAATTGGTGATCAGAGCAGGAGTGCACAGCCTGCTGAAGATCTAAGCCCAGTCTGGGTTGGGGGTTCTTGGGGAAGGAGGAGTGCTGGTGTGGCAGAGCTGGAGCATCCCCCCAAGCATGGAACATAGTTCTCTTAACTCCACAAGCAGTCATACCCCACTGAAAAATTCAAGGGTCAAGTAAGTTGGCTGGGAATATGGCTAGGCAGCAAAAATGCACCCAGATTCAGTCTCAGATTTTGGATTCTTTCTTTGGTGATAAAGAAGACCAAAACATACTGACAGAAGAAGTTAACAAAGTCAAAGAGCCTACATCAAAAGCCTCCAAGAAAAACATGAACTGGTCCCACGCCATGGAAGAGCTCAAAAAGGATTTGGAAAAGCAATTTAGAGAAGTAGAGGAAAAATTGGGAAGAGAAATGAGAAGGATGTGAGAAAACCATGAAAAACAAGTCAATGACTTGCTAAAGGAGACCCCAAAAAATACTGAAAAATATACTGAAGAAAACAACACCTTAAAAAATAGACAAACTCAAATGGCAAAAGAGCTCCAAAAAGCCAATGAGGAGAAGAATGCCTTGAAAGGCAGAATTAGCCAAATGGAAAAGGAGATCCAACGAACCACTGAAGAAAATACTACCTTAAAAATGAGATTGGAGCAAGTGGAAGCTAGTGACTTTATAGAAATCAAGATATTATAAAACAAAACCAAAGGAATGAAAAAATAGAAGACAATGTGAAATATCTCATTGGAAAAACCACTGACCTAGATCCAAGAGAGATAATTTAAAAATTATTGGACCACCTGAAAGCCATGATGAAAAAAGAGCCTAGATATCATCTTTCAAGAAATTACCAAGGAGAACTGCCCTGATATTGTAGTGCCAGAGAGTAAACTAGAAATTGAAAGAATCCATCGATTGCCTCCTCAAATAGATCCCCAAAAGAAATCTCCTAGGAATACTGTCACCAAATTCCAGAGCTCCCAGATCAAGGAGAAAATATTGCAAGCAGCCATAAAGAAACAATTTGAGTATTGTGGAAACACAATCAGAATAATCCAAGATCTGGCAGCTTCTACATGAAGAGATCAAAGGGCTTGGAATATGATATTCCGGAGGTCAGTGGAGCTAGGATTAAAATCAATAATCACCTACCCAGCAAAACTGAGTATCATGCTCCAAGGCAAAATATGGATTTTCAATAAAATAGAAGACTTTCAAGCTTTCTTAGTGAAAAGACCAGAGCTGAATAGAAAATTTGACTTTCAAACACAAGAATCAAGAGAAGCATGAAAAGGTAATCAAGAATAAGAACAAGAAAAAGAAATTGCAAGGGACTTACTAAAGTTGAACTGTTTTGTTTACATTCCTACATGGAAAGATGATGTGTATGATTCATGAGACCTCAGTATTAGGGTACCTGAAGGGAATATATATGTGTGTGTGTGTGTGTATATATATATATATGTATATACACACACACATATATACACATATATATATGTGAATGTGTATATATGTATATATGTATGTGTATATATGTGTGTGTATATATATATATATATATATATATATATAGAGAGAGAGAGAGAGAGAGAGAGAGAGAGAGAGAGAGAGAGCAGACACAGGGTGAGTTGAGGATGAAGGGAAGATATCTAAAAGAAATAAAATCAAATTAAGGGATGAGAGAGGAATACATTGAGAGAGGGAGATGGGGAGAGATAGAATGGGGTGGATTATCTCGCATAAAGGTGGCAAGAGGAAGCAGTTATGTGGGAGGAGGGGAGAGGGCAGGTGAGGGGGGAATGAGTGAATCTTGCTCTCATCAGATTTGACCTGAGGAGGGAATACAATGCATATCCAATTGGGTATCTTACCCCACAGGAAAGAAGAGGGAAGAAGATAAAAAAGGGGGGATGATGGAGGGGAGGACAGATGGAGGTGGAGGTAATCAAAAACAAACACTTTCAAAAAAGGACAGGGTCAAGGGAGAAAATTCAATAAAGGGGGATGGGTTGGGAAGGGGCAAAACATAGTTAGTCTTTCACAACATGAGTATTGTGGAATGGTTATACATAATAATACATGTGTGGCCTATGTTGAATTGCTTGACTTCTTAAGGAGGGTGTGTGGGAAGGGAAGAGGGGAGAGAATTTGGAACTCAAAGTTTTAAAAACAGATGTTCAAAAAAAAGAAAAAAAAAGTTTTTTGCATGCAACTAGAAAATAAGATACACAGGCAATGGGGCGTAGAAATTTATCTAGCCCTACAAGAAAGGAAGGGAAAAGGGGATGGGAGGGGAGTGGGGTGACAGAAGGGAGGACTGACTGGGGTAAAGGGCAACCAGAATATATGCCATCTTGCAGTGGGGTGGAGGGTAGAAATGGGGAGAAAATTTGTAATTCAAACTCTTGTGAAAATCAATGCTGAAAACTAAATATATTAAATAAATAAATTTTTTTAAAAAAGAAAAGCAGATAAAAAAAACCTATGTTAGCAGCCCTTCTTTTGTGCTGTTGATGGTATTACACAGCCACAGTAGCTGCTAGCAGATTGTTGTTACATCATCAAAGACACACTCAACCTTGGTCAGAATAAACATTAATATTGTGTTTGTTTCTAGGTGCCACATTTTAGGAAGCACATTGATAAATTTGAGGTTGATGAGGATGGTAAAGGGCATGAGATCATGCCATATGAAGACCCGTTGGGGAGACTGAGGTGGCTTATCTGCAGAATAGAAGGCTTAGGGCATTCATGAAAGCTGTCTACAACTATTGAAGAGCAGGCACGGGTAGACAAGGAATTTTTTTCTGCTTGACCCCAGAAAGCAATACTAGGATCAGTAGGTGGAATTTGAAGATAGACAGGTTTTATTTTAATGTAAGGGAAAATTTCCTAAATATTTGGACTCCCCCAAATGAAAATAAGCTGCCTTTGCCTTGAAAGTTCAGTTCTCTTGACTACAAGTCTTCAAGCAATAACCACATAATCCTGTATTATGGATTTTGCAGAGTAATTTCTTATTCCAGTGAAGACTGGACTAGATAGCTTTTAAGGTTCTTTCCAAAACTGAGGTTCTGTGAATGAAAACCAGTGTCAAAAGGTTCATATTTGAGAGGCACCTACTGGGAGAGCTGGGGGGCAACCAAGGGGCACCATGCATAGTGGAGAGGAACACTGAAAGTAATGAATTCTAGAAGAGCTTCTGAAGATTAATTTGCTTCATAATTTTGCAGAGGCTTTACTCTGACTACATGGTGTTTTGGTGCAGCAGAAAATACAGTGAATTGGAAATCAGGAACTCTGTATTTGAATCCAAGTTCTATTACCGACTAGATTTTGGCCTTGAGCATTTTTTCTCTCTTAGTCTCAGGCTTCTTGTAAGGAAAATAAAGACACTGGCTTAGATCATCTCCAAGGTCCCTTATACCTTGTTATCAAGCCAAATAGGGTAAAAATTCTAGAGGGAAATTACCTTCCTTCCCTACTAATCTTAGCGAGACTGTTTGCCTTCCACATGTGTATTTTAAGGATTTCCCTACAAAATAGATAGAACTATTCTCAGAAGAGAAACTTTTAGTGGAAACAATGGAGAAACAATGTACAATCCCCTGTACAGTCAGGGGATACTGACTCTACAGCCAAATTAGCCTGCTTGCTATTCCCAATATACATGCTATCTAACCCACACCCCAACTTTTCTATTCATCTTCCAGTACCTACCCATCTACCTTCCACTACTTATCTTTCTTTCCATCGTCTGTACATATCTTTTAAGAATATAGGTTGGTGAGTTCCTTCTGCATTCATATTGGTTACTTTACTCAGTTTTAAGTCTTTTACTTGCATTTAGTCCCTTTCTTTCTCATCAAAATAATTTCTGTGTATTTCATCAATTTCATTCTTGCGATCTTCCTTTTTCTTCTATAACTTTAAATAGGCAGTTTCCCATACCCAGAATGTTATCCCTTTTCTTTTCCACCTCTTAGACCCCCTTGTTTTCCTTCAGGTTCTGCCTCCTTCAAAAGGTCTGTCCTAGACTTATGTGATCTGATGCTGAGTGAGTGGAGCAGAACCAGGAGAACATTATACTCGATTATAGACACAGTATCTCTGATGACTAACTTTGGTAGACTTGGCTCTTCTCGGTAATACAAGGTTCTAAGATAGCTCCAAAAGACTCATGATGGAAAAACCTATCCACATCCAGAGAAAGAATTATGGAGTCTGAATGAAGATTGAAGCAAACTATTTGCTCTCTTTTTTTTCTTCTTTTTTAGTTTTGTTTCTTCGTCCTCATGGTTCATTCCATTGGTTATAATTCTGCTTTACAACTTGACTATTGTGTAAATAAGTTTAATGTAGAGGTATATGTAGAACCTATATTGGATTACATGCTGTCTTGGGGGGTAAGGGGGAGGGGAGGAAGTGGGAGAAAAATTCCACACATAGAGAATGTATATATACACATATATTTCTCATTACAACTTTGCATATTTCTTTGAGTAACCAGATAAATGTTGATAAATAACAGAAAAATAGAATCCCTGATTATAATCTGCTCCAGAATATATTGGTTGTCTCTACATCTGAGTGAAATCCTGTCACTGGTGATCTCTTTCTCTCTCTCTCTCTCTCTCTCTCTCTCTCTCTCTCTCTCTCTCTCTTACCTGTGCTTTCTGGGATAACATTAAGCTTACAGATAACATTCATCTCTCCAGTATTATGCCTTTCAATCAAATGTTTGAGAATGTGAAAATCTCACCGGTGTTTGAAGGCATAATTAGGAAAAATTCTAAAACTTGATAAACACCTAGAGGAGGGAAGGTTTAGGGAAAAGAGAGAAGCTTTAGCACCTGATAGTACAGATAGATGTTTAAATTATAATTGGAACTGAAGTCTTTTATGTTCTAATGGCTTGGTGATATATGAGATGAGTAATACCCAGAGTTTCCTCATTTCTGTCACATTCAAGGCTGTGCTAATTAAATCAAAGGAACTGGGGATTATCTATAATATTTTGAAGTCACTCAACACAAAAAACATGGTTTTGACAGTGATTTTATGACAGCTCATTAAATTCATTGATGCATCCACAAGCATCTTTCTTCTTTAGAATCAGGTTTTTCTTTCTCACTAGATACTGGGAACAGTTTCAACTTTGTGTTACTAGATGAGGACTGACAGCCAAGTTCAAAGGCTTCTGGCATAACAAATGTGACCAGCTGATGCCTAGAAGAGAGGGTTTTTCAATGTGTCACTGAATGCAACAAACAAAGTTCAGCCTGACCTTATTTTGCTTTTCACTCAACTCCTATTTCTACATCTTTTACAATAAGTGGGCTGACTTTGAAGGCCTTGCCTTATCTCTCATCTGAGTTATCTCTGAGGAGAAGTTGGAGAATAAACATTTGTATCAAGGCTATGTCTACAAGTGGATTGAAAGGCACAATCTGCTATACTAATGTAAAATGGTTCTATGACTTACCTTTTTCAATTTGTAAAATTTCCCCTTTTTTGTTAGTATAAATTTGATAAATATTAACCTTTCCCTATACAAAGAACAAAAAAAAATACAACATATGAAGTCACGAAACTCTACTAGCTACAGTTTGGGTTTCTTTTAATATTTCAAATTTAACATAATTCCAACGTCCCACTACTTGTTTATGTTCCCCTCTGAACTTGTTTCTTCTTTTTTTTAATGATTTCCTTTCTTATTTCTTTTACTATTTACTATTACTGCTGCACACCATTTCCTTTGCTCCCCCCACAAAAATGAAATATAAGAGCTCTCTTATATAACAAAATATTGTCAAACAAAACAAGTCAAGACATTGACTGAGTGTGAAAACACAGGTCTTATAATGCTTGTGTAGTCCATTAACTTCAGATCAGATGCATAATTCATCACCACTCTTCTGGAGTTGATATGTTATTGCATTGATCATAGATCTTTACATCTTTTCCAGTTGTTTTTCTTCACAATGTTTTGGTTAATACATACATACATATCTATATCTATATCCATATCTATATCTATATACAGATATATTGTTTAGCTGGTTTTACTCATTTCACTCTATATCACTACATAGAAGTCCACTCAGGTTTCTTTGGTATCATCATTTCTCATGCCACAATAATATCTCATTGCATTCATAAACAATCACTTGGCTATCTATTTACCAACTGGTAGGGATCTGCTTTGTCTTAGTAAAAAAAGTCATTCAGTAACTTATTATGTGCCAGGCAGTTTGCCAAGTCCTGGGAATATAAAGGCAAAAATAATCCCTGCCTTCAAGGAGCTTATATCCTATTAGAGGAGACAACATGTAAGTAAATAGGCATATATAAGATGTGTACAGAATGGATGGAAGGCCATTTCAGAGAGAAGGCATTAGCTGCTGGGTATACCAAAAAGATATCCAGAACAAGATGAGATTTGAGTTGAATCTTGAAGAAAGGCAAAGAAACTAAAAGGTAGAGGTATAGGGACAGGAAATTTCAGACATGGGGAACAGCAAATGCAAAAGCATAGAGTTAGAAGATGGAGCAAGATGTGCAAGGAACATTAAGTAAGCTGGTGTTTTGGGGCATAAAATGCACAGAGAGAATATAAAGTATATTTAAAAAAAACAAAAGTAAGTCTTAAAAGGGAGCTAGAAGCAATATTGTACAAGGCATTAAATTTCAAAGTAAAGAGTTTGTATTTTATTCTAGTGGCATCAGGAGTCCACTGAAGAGACTTGAGAAAGAGAATGACATGGTCCGACTAGTGATTGGAGAAGGTTGTTTTGGCATCCCTATGGATGATGGATTGGAGATATGAGAGAGTAGAAACAGGGATACAAGTTGGGAGGCATTGAGGGCCTGAAATAAGGATGTTGTCATATGAGAGTAGATGGATGTGAGAGATGCTTTAATGTTGGAATAAATAAAAATTGGCAACAAATCAGTTACAGGATTAAATATGAAGGAAAAGGCAAGGATGCCTTTAAGGTTATGAACCTGAATAACTGGAAGAATGGTTATTCACCCTCGCAAACATAGAAAGCTTGAGGAGAAATTGGTTTACAAGGAAAGAGTTCAATATTGAATAGATTGAATTTGAAGTGTTAATGGGACACCCAAATAGAGTTTTATGGCAAGTAGATGGCATTGTGGGACTAGAATTCAGGAGAGACTTAAGGGTCAGATATATAGATTCGTGATTCACTAGAAACAACATTTGATATGGTAACTAATCCAGGAGAGAGGATGAAATCCCCAAGAAAGAAAACAAAAAGAGAAAAGTACGTACAGGGCAGAGCCTTAGGTGAAAACCACTTGTAGTATTGCTGTCATTTATGTGAGTGTATTGGAAAAAGTTGGCTTTGCAGACTACAGAGAGCTCAGCAAGTTGACAGTTCAGACAACTGGTATAAGATTAAGTCTAAGCAACAACCACTCAATGTAGCTCCTTATCCCTGCTATGTCTTTTTCAGTAAACACTGTGACCCAGAATATAGAATTTCATATATTCCCACCTCACCCCTCTGCCCACCATGTACAGCTCCATTTTTAAAATCAGCTGTAATGTTTCTTTGGAAATCTAATGGTAAAGAATTTAGGAAAATAGGAGCAGAGTTTCAGAGAGAGCCCCTTGGCATTGAACCTGAAAGGAGTCAGGGATTCTGAGAAAAAACTGATTCATGGTTCCTGTGCTTCCCAGCATCTTTGATATATCTCAGCTCTGGTCAATATTTTTCAACCCTTTTTCCACTGTGAAGACTACAATAAGGAACTCAGAAACATGATAACCCCAGCTGGTAGTACTTTCACCTCCAAAATTATCTTGTATCTGCTCTGTACATGTCTTTTATATACATACCTACATACATGCATACATATATACATACATACACATACATATTCTGTCTCCTTTATTTTGATTAAAGGTCCTTGATGGTAGGGATTGTTTTGTGTTTTCTTTGTGTCTCTAGCACTTAGCAAAGGGCCTGACATGTAGTAGGCATATGATAAATACTTGTTGGATTCACATATCCTAATCCTCTCAGCTTCAACACATGCTGGTTCTTGCAAAAGACTCTGCCAACTAAACATACTCCAACCAACCAATATAACAGCTAAGGTGCCATGCTCCTAGATAATAGACACTGCTCTCTCTCCCTCGCACAGATCTCCCGAATAAAACTGACGCCCTCTACAATACACTCCTTCCCTGTTCATTCTCATTCTTGCAACACCTAGGGACTAGTTTCTACCAGAGCATCTTTAATATTGGCATCAAGAGTGTAGTTAGTCCTTCCACGTCATGACTTTGTCCATTGTGTTTTCAATATGTCATGTGTTAGTATGACAAATTAAATGGGAATTTTGCAGGAGTTTTATGGAAGCTACAGACAAATATGTGAAGGCCAGTAGATGACACAGAAAAAATTTAGAAACTCAGAAATGCACAAAATATATGTATGATATTATATAGTGACAACATTTCATCTTTTAATACCATAATAATTCAGACTTCTTCCCTGGTATGAAGGGAGGCCCAAAAATTTGAGGATTTTATATATTGGGAGGATGCTATGCCCCTAACTCCCCTTCTATGTGGAAAGGATAACTATATATCTCAATGCTCTTTAAGCCCAGAGATTAATTGTCAGCTGCAAACAACAGTATGCCCTTACTGCCTCCTGCATATAGCTGATTCCCCTCTTGCTTCCTTCACAGACTCTGACAGTCATGTGACAAAATGTCTCATGATATCCATGTAAACAAGATGGAAGAAAATGACCTAAATGATGGTATAGTTGATGAGATTTGAAACAAGTTAAATGTGGGGATCCAAGAGCAGTGATTAATGACTTGATGTCACCTTGAAGAGAGGCTTCTAGTAACATGCCATGGGGCCCATATCCTTGGCCCTATTCCCTTTAATCTTTTAATCAATATCTTGAATGAAGAAAAAAATGGTATGCTTATCAAATTTGTTCATGACATGAAACTGAGAGGGAGAGCTAATTGGTTGGATTCAGAATTGGGATACAAAAACATTTTGACAGGACAAGTCTAATGAGACAAAATATAACACTGATAAATGAAAAGTTCCCCATCCTCAGCAACAAAGAAGGGGAGATGTAAACAGGCTGTAATTTGAGCCAAAAGGACTTAGGGGGTATTAATGGATTTCAAGCTCAACATAAGCCAACAATACAATAAGGGGACCCAAAAAACTAATACTAAAGCCAATATGGTGCTAGGATACACTGAGAGAGGCATCATCTCCAGAATGAGAAAGATCACAGTCCTTCTGTACTCTGCCCTGCCAGGCCACAGCTGCAATACCATACTGAGATATGCTTAGATCTAGGTGACACATTTTAGGAAGGACACTGACAAGTTGCAACAGGTCTAGAGGAGAATATGATGATGGATTGGAAACCATGCCAAAACAGGATTTGTTAGAGGAACTAGAAATGTTTAACCTAGAGAAAGGAAGACTTACAAAAGACATGATAGATCTTCAAGCATTTGAGAGACTTTTATGTGGAAGAGGCACAATTTCTTTGCTAGCCCCAGAGATCAGAACTAGGATAAATGGAAGGAGAAAAAGTAGCATTTGGCTAAATATGAGGAAAAACTTGCTAACAGTTAGAGATATAATAATAGCACAACTTTATACAGAGTATTTATGTGTTTTATGTGAATTACCTCTTTTGAACCAAACAACTCTATGAGGTAGATGCTCCAATTTTAAGTGTCCCCATTAGACAGATGAGAAAACTGAGGATAAGAGGCTAAGTAACTGGTCATTTAGCTAGTAAGTAAAAGAAGTAGGAGAAGAACCCAGCTTTTACCTAACTGCAAGACTAGCACCCTTCTTTCCACTGCTCCACTGCTACCACATTGGCTCTGTTTCAAAATGAAATGGGCTGCCTTGGGGAAGTAGTGAGCTCCTTAACTCTGGAGATTGAGATGAGAACTCTAGAGATGAGGAGAAGAAGAAGAAGAAGAAGAAGAAGAAGAAGAAGAAGAAGAAGAAGAAGAAGAAGAAGAAGAAGAAGAAGAAGAAGAAGAAGAGGAAGAAGAGGAAGAAGAAGAAGAACAAGAACAAGAAGAACAAGAAGAAGAACAAGAAGAAGAACAAGAAGAACAAGAAGAACAAGAACAAGAACAAGAACAAGAACAAGAACAAGAACAAGAACAAGAACAAGAAGAACAAGAAGAAGAAGAAGAACAAGAAGAACAAGAACAAGAAGAACAAGAACAAGAAGAACAAGAACAAGAAGAAGAACAAGAACAAGAAGAACAAGAACAAGAAGAACAAGAACAAGAAGAACAAGAAGAACAAGAACAAGAACAAGAAGAACAAGAACAAGAAAAAGAAGAACAAGAACAAGAACAAGAACAAGAAAGAAGAAAGAAGAAGGAAGGGGGGTGGAGCCAAGATAGTGGCTGGAAAGCAGGGACTTGCATTAGCTCCCCCCCACCCAGGTCCCTCCAAACACCTATAAAAAATGACTGTGAACAGATTCTAGAAGTGCAGAACCCACAAAATAGCAGAGGAAAGCAGGGCTCCAGCCCAGGACAGCCTGGATGGTTCGTGGGTAAGGTCTATTGCACCATGCTGGGAGCAGAGCAGAGCCCAGTGTGAGCCGAGCCTGGACCAACCAGACCAGCTGCCAGGCGGAACAGGCCCTAGTGCACTGAAGCAGTGAGCTGTGGCAGTTATCAGACTTCTCAACCCACAAACACCAAAGACAACAGAGAAGGTTAGTGGGAAAAGCTGCAGGGACAGAGTGAAAGGAGTTCAAGGTTCAGCCACTGCCCTGGAGGCAGCGGAGGTGATGCAGCTCTGAAGCTGCTTACAGAGCTACAGCTGCAGTTGCTTCTGGCCCCAGGCCCACTCCCTGGGAGGAAGTAAGTGGCAGGGAGTACAGAGCCAGCTTAGTCCGGTCCAGGTTGGCAGTTCTTGGGGGAAGAGGAGCACTGGTGTGGCAGAGCTTGCTATATAGAAATAGTCTGAAAACAACAGCATGGCCCCTCAAGCTTGGAACAAAGTACTCTATACTCTACAAGCAGTCATACCCCGTCAAGTAAGTTGGCTGGGAATATGGGCAGGCAGTGAAAACACTCTCAGATTCAGACTCAGACTTTGGAATCTTTCTTTGGTGACAAAGAAGACTGAAACATACAGCCAGAAGAAGTCAACAAAGTCAAAGAGCCTACATCAAAAGCCTCCAAGAAAAACATGAATTGGTCTCAGGCCATGGAAGGGCTCAAAAAGGATTTGGAAAAGCAAGTTAGAGAAGTAGAGGAAAAATTGGGGAGAGAAATGAGAGTGATGCGAGAAAACCGTGAAAAACAAGTCAATGACTGGCTAAAGGAGACCCAAAAAATACTGAAGGAAGGAGGAGGAGGAGGAGGAGGAGGAGGGGGAAGAGGAGGAGAAGGAGAAGAAGAAGAAGAAGAAGAAGAAGAAGAAGAAGAAGAAGAAGAAGAAGAAGAAGAAGAAGAAGAAGAAGAAGAAGAAGAAGAAGAAGAAGAAGAGGAGGAGGAGGAAGAGGAAGAAGAAGAAAGAAAAAGAAGGATGAATAAGGAGGAGGAGGGGAGGAGGAGGAGAAGGAGAAAGAGGAGGAGAAGGAGGAGGAAGAGAAGGAGGAGGAGGAGGTAGTGGAGGAGGTGGAGGAGAAAGAGGAGAAGGAGGAAGAAGAGGAGGAGGAGGTGGAGGAGGAGGAAAAAAAGGAGAAGGAAAGGGAGGAGAAGAAACACTTAAGTACATAATATAAAAATGATTCAATTATGTGTCAGATCTTTGATATCTCTTTCAACTCAAAGATTCAAAGGTTCAGTTTGATTCTCATTTGGAGAAATAAAATGTTTCAGTTCAAAGCAGTTATAAGCAATACTAAGAAGAAAAAGTACTTTCAAGTTTTTTTTAAGATAAATTAACAGATTTTCATGCTTGGTATTATAGTTCTGTTAAAAGTAAATAGGTTAAAATGAATAAAAAGCCAGTAGAGTCCATGGAGAAAGGAAGTTTGAGAAATGTCTCTGTCTCTGAGCATGACTGGCTGAGATCTTTCTGCCACTCAAGAATGCCCCTTAGCCACAATGAGTAGAGCACCAGCCTTGGAGTCAGGAGAACCTTAGCTCAAATCCAGCCTCAGACGCTTGACACACTTACTAGCTGTGTGTCCTTGGGTAAGTCACTTAACCCCAATTGCCCTGCCTTCCTCCCTCCAAAAAAAAAGAGAATGACCCTTAGCAAGTATCATTATGACATTCACAAAGAGCAATGCAAAGTTCTAAATGCTGCTATAGTTGGGTTAGTTAACAAAACCAAGAGAAAAGTCTACATCATATTCCATTGGGTTGTTTACAGACTTACCATTGACTGAAAGGTCAGTTGTTATAACTAAAATGAACCTTAAGGGTCATACATTTTGACCATTTCATTTACAGATGAGGGAATTGAGGTCCTAAGCCATGTAGTGACTTGTCCAAGGTCATATAGCTAATGAGTGCCAAAGCCTGGATTTAAAATGTAATACTCCTAGTTCAGGATCTTTCCCCCTCATTTATTTCAAATGAGATAATATTTGGAAAGCACTTAGCACAGTGCCTGCATAAACTAGACACTCACTAAATAATAGTTTTCTTCCCTTCCCTTCCAACCCCCCACTCCATGGGATAGTTAACAGTACATAGACATAAATATGAGGACAGCTAGGTGGTGCAATGGACAGAGCACTGGACGTGGAGTCAGAAAGACTCATCTTCCTGAGTTCAAATCTCGCCTCAGACATTTATTAGCTGTGTGACTTTAGGCAAATCACTTACCCCTGTTTATCTCAGTTTCCTCATCTGTAAAATGAGCTGGAGAAGGAAATGGCAAATCACCCCAGTATCTTTGCCAAGAAAACGCCAAATGAGGTCACAAAAAGAGAGAGAGACAACTGAAATGACTGAACAACAACAACAAAGATACAGAAATGAGGCAGTGAATGCAGGAACAGCACAATCTATAAGAGCGTTGTATTTGTCAGGAAGTTCTAAGTTGAAATCCTTTCCCCAGAAACTAGCTGTGCAGCTCTAAGTCATTTAATCTCTCTCAGCCTTAGTTTGCTCATCTGTAAAATGGGAAAACGGTATCACCTTCACAGTCTTTTGTGACCATCAAATGAGATAACATTTATATTATTTTTCAAATCTTGAAGCACTATGTAAATATTAGCAACTATAATCAAGGTCATCATCATCACCATCGTTATATTGATAAATCAAGTTCTTTTTTATGCTACAAACTGGCCAAGACATCACTCAGATGTTCTAACACTATTTCTTCAGATCCCTTCTCCCATTGATAAGTTTTTTCCAAATCTTCATTTTAGAGAATAGTCCCAGACTAGCCATCCCTGATTCTGTGGGCTTAGGAACTTATGCCGCTCTTCTGTCTTGTAACCCTCTATTAGAATGTAAGATCCTTGAGGGTAGGAACTGTTTTTCCTTTTGCTTATATTTTGAGATGTTTGCATCTCCAGAGCTTAGCACAGTGCCTGGCACAGAGTAAGCACTTGATGTTTGTTAACTGACTGACTCTTCTCACTAGATGGTGAAATAGCTCCCGGTGATGGATTGTTTTTTCAACGCTTCCATCTTTTTAGGTTAAATTTTATTTTACTTTGTGTTAACAGGCATTTATTGCCTCTACCTTCCAACAATCCCGCCATAGGGAAAAATAAAGGAAAAGAAAAATGAATCCTGTTTTAACAAATAAATATAATAAAGCAAAGCAAATTCCCATATTGGTGATATCCAAATGTGTGTGTCTCATTCTGAATATTTAGACCATTCTTCCAGGAGGTGGAATTTGGTGGAATTATGGCTGATCATTATGTCGATCAGAGTTCTTAAATCTTCCAAAATTACTTTCATTTTAGAATAAGGACTCTCAAAAGTGAAAATGCTAATAGAGTGAAATTTATCTGTTCACACATTCTATCTCCTTGCAGCAATTGGAGATATGCAGTGCATAACCCTGTAGTGAGCCTAGGTGAGGTAAAGTGCTAACCCATATGTATTAATAGTAGGGTGCCAATTAGCTAATTTTCTTTTCTGTGGCCCCCTGATGCTCCGATAGAATTAAATTATCTCACACAGGTGAGCACTTTACTTCCAGGCAGTATTTTACTCATTCTGAATCACGATGGGATGGGACTACTCTCCACTATTTATAGCGAGGCCAGAAATCGTTTAAGGGATAACAGCTAATAGGGAGAGGTGAGTCTCCACTCGGTAGACTTGTTCACTCCTGTCTTGTTCATAAGATATCATAGTAAGCTCAGCCCAGTCAGAGAATTGGTTTAACGCAGTATGTGCTAGAGGAAAGAACTTATCTTGTGTCTCACCCCTACAGTCATACTTTTATCTACTTGTAAAGCAAGTTGTTAGCTGATAATAAGAATTAAAGCCTCCTAGGGGAATTTTTATTTTAATAGAGCATATAGCAAAAGCTTCTAGATCCCAAGGAATGAACTTGGAATAACAGATACAGCTGAGAACTCGCCCAGTCACTACATAATTCACATACATATATACACACACATATGGAAAAGCAGCTTAGGAATTATAGACAGAGCACCGGAGTTGAATCAAGAAAGCCTGGATTAAGATCAGGCTTCCTCCACTAACTCCATAATATCGGAAAGTTTCTGAGTCTTGTTATCCTAGTCTTTCAAATGAGGGTAATAATAGGTTTCCAATAGGTCCCAAGGTTGTTGTGGGGCTCGAATTAGACAGAAACCATTCATTATCATTATTATACAAAATCCAGATGGGAAAGAGCCAGGGTGAAATGAGACAGGATACAAAAGGATATTAGCTTATGATTAAGAGACCTTAAATTCCATCTAATCTAGCTCCTCATTTGACAACTGAGGAAAGGGAAGTGTAGAAAATGCAAGCAACTGTGGTACATACTGCATGATTTTGGGTGAGCCACTTGCATTTTCTAACACAGTCAACAAGCATTTATTAAGTGTTTACTATTATACCAAGCACTGTGGTAAGTAGTTGGATACAAATACAAGCAAAAAGAAAGATAGCCCCTGCCTTCAAGGAGCTTACATTTTAATAGAAGGAGACAACACATGAAAGGGAGCTGAGAAGCGGAGTGGGGAAAGGGGGAAGAGGAAGGTTGTTGTTGCTCTCCAAGAGGACCAATGACCTCAGCAGGGTGATGTCTTGACTTGCAAGTGAATTGGATTCAAGTGAGGGAGAGATGTTGCAAAGTCATCAGCCTCACTCTCTCCTCCAGAGTCATGGAGTTCAGTGGCAAGGCATAGGTCAGGATGACTGGCGAAGACCCCTGATGCAGTAGTAGACTGTGACCTTTTTAAGTTGAGGTCTTTCTCAGGTCTCAGTTTTTGTAAGACAACACCCATTCAGTCACTAAAGGCTAGGTAAGAATTGAGGCAAAAGATGGCCCTGTTCACTTCCCAAAGGATCAGTCTGGGAGGGGAAGACCCTCAGGGTTTCTGGCCAGAACAGAGGAGGCAAAGGCACAAAGATAGAAGAATGAAGCATGCTCATTGTGGACCCTCCCTGAAAATAGAGGAGCTTAGAGGAACCCACCTGGATCTTCTGACTACAAATCCTGACACTTTCTCACAGTACCATGCAAAGAACTGTGACATAGATGAAAGATCACTGGACTTAGCTTAAAAAAAAAACCAATTAAATCACCTTAGATGATTCACTTTATGTCTCTGGGCCTCAATTTCTCACCCCATAAAATAAGGGGGTTAGACTACATGACCTATAACATCTTCTAGGTCTAATATGCTCTGATTTGATGCTCTTTTAAAAAATTTAAATCAAGAAAGAAGCAGCATGAAAAGATGCTTTGAGATAGTGAAATGATGTACCATCAGATTCTGCAAATCAGAAAACATATGCTCTAGGCTATTTTGAGTTCCTGGATAGGTAAAAATCAGGTGGTGAAGGACAAGGCCATTAAGTAAATAGTGCTGGGACCAGGAGACGCAGGTCTCAGAGTTATAGTTATCAATTAAATTAAGCTGCTCCCCCTACCCTGGCCAGTAATTAAGCAGATCACTGACCCAGCCTAGGGAACATGTTATCATTCTGATTTAATTTGATTCATTGTCCCAGGGCCTCTGGACACATGTTTTGAATAAAGAAAATTTAGTAGCTAAATGTCTCTATAAAGCACAAAAAGCAGAGGATTCCCTGCCGAGGAATATCAGATAAAAAGTTAAGAGTGATTGGCCTTGGACCACACATTTGCAATGAAGAAATCAATTTGCATTATGGATATGGTCTATGGGGAAGTCTTGTAGTGTGGTTCCAAGTGGGAAGGAAAAGCTCCATTGCCAAGAAAATTCTCCCTTGCTCAGGTGTCTCCAGGTCCCCAATACCAACACTAGGAATCCATTCCTTGGGTTTAAGATTTTGCCCTTTGGGAGCACCTGCTGGTCAAATGCAAGGGTTTCTGGGAGGTATGATACATTTAGTTGTTATCAGTCACATTAATCTTAATATAAATAAGTTTATCAGATCAATTTTCTCCCTGACAACTATTTTGGTGCTAAAAGAATGTAGTTTTGTCCATTGTGGGGAGGAACATGGGGCCATTTTGACTCAAGACATTTCCAGGGTGAATAGGGATAGCCAACTGGCACCAAGCATCTGGGGAATAAAAGATGCCCAAATCTATATTTTACTGGTTTTGCCTAGAGACATATGAAGAGGAGGGACAAGATTGTAGAGACCCCAGTCAAGAGAAATCTCCTGGATTCAGTTCCATGAGGTGCAAAAGCATATCCTTTAAAACAAAGTGCTTTATTAATCTCAAACAGAGAGACACAGAATCCTGCCTGAAAGGATGGCCTTTAACTTTGTAGTACTTTATTCATTAACTGTAATGACTGTATTTAATGAACACATAATTAATTCTAAAAATCTGACCATTAAAAGTTTTCTCAAGAGATAGCTATAACTTTGGTGCACTAGAATAAAGCATCATATAATGATTATTCCTACTTAAAAATTCCATATTTCTGAATCCTACAAAATTTCAGAAAATTCATCTTTTATACCTGTTTTAAAATATCATATTGTAAAGTTATCTTTTTTTTAATTTTTTGGAGGGGAGAAGGCAGGGCAATTGGGGTTAAGTGACTTGACAGCTAATAAGTATTTCAAGTGTCTGAGGTAAGATTTGAACTCAGATCCTCCTGACTCCAGGACTGATGCTCTCCTTACTGTACCACCTAGCTGCCTGAAGTTATCTTTTTTTTTAACTTTAGGGGTGTTAGTTTCTGCATGGGCAAAATGGAGTTGAACTGGGTCATCTCTGTTCTTATTGAGTCATTTTAGTCATTTCCAACTCTCCGTGACTGTATTTGGGGTTTTCTTTGCAAAGATACTAGAGTGATTTGCTATTTCCTTCTCCAACTCATTTCACAGATGAGGAACTGAGACAAAAGGGTTAAGTGACTTGCCCAATGTCATACAGCTAATAAGTATCTGAGTCCAGGTTTGAACTAGAGTCCTCCTGATTTCAGGCCTGGTGCCCTATCCACTGTGCCACCTAGCTGACCAGGTGATCTGTAAGGTTCCTTTCAATTTTAAAATTCCTTCATTCATCAAATTAAGTAATAAATGAAAATTCAAACCTTAAAGTGCTAGATAAATAATAACTAATATCATTACTAATATTATCATAATTCATGTTCTTTATTTAGGTAATAAAAGGAGTAAAGGGATATTGTTGAATAAGAAAACATGTGGTGACCAGGAGACTGTCTTGGAAGGAGAATTAAAAATTGTAAACAAAAAATGGGCCACAAGAGTGCTGATGTTTCAGCAAACTACTATGTACAAACTTTAGGAATCAGAGTAGTGTAACAGCAAGGGAATAAACACAACACCAATGATAATCGTGAATATGCCTATGTAGTTCTGTATTGCAAAGTATGAGATACTCTCCACATAGAAGGTAGAAGAAGTAAAACATTTATTCAGACACCAGATAAACATATCCCATAACCAGGCAATCTGCTCCTACAACCAGTCAGCCTACTTTATCACAACAGCAAGGAACTTAAAACACACTATCAGAACATGGAGCCTCACCATCCCAAAATCTCTCCCATCCCCTGCTGGGGTCTTCCCAAAAACAAACTCACAGTACAGCTATCATGGGTTGACTTTTTTTACCTCAGCTCTAATTATCATGGTGGCCATTAGCAGCCATAACTGTGCTCTCTCTCTCTCTCTCTCTCTCTCTCTCTGCATTTTCTGTGACACAACTTCCTTTTCTTCTCAGCAAGCTCCTCTCACCATGTTACTTAGGCTTCCTGTGACATAAGCAGGTCACATGGCCTATTAATGGGTGGGAAAGATCTTCAAATCTAAATTGCTATTACAATTAGTAATAATATCAAAAGTGATATCTCATTCATATGGTACTTTACTATTAAATAAATCAATTCACGGATGTTAAGGATAAGTTAGAAAGATGTGTCCCATTCAAACCTAATAGAAAAGAACTAGATTCATTAACCAGCTAGGTGGTGTAGTGAATAAGGTGATGGGCTTGGAATAGGGAAGACCTAAGTTCAGAGTCTGCCTCAAAGCCACTTACTAGTTGGATAACCCTGGGCAAGTCGCTTAACCTTCTAAGACTCAGTCTCAGTCTCAGTTGTAAAATCGGCCTAATAATAGCACCAACCTCAAGGGGTCATGGTAAATATCAAAGGAGATAAAGTGTAAAATGTTCTATAAATAATAACCATCATTATGAAATAGTGAATTAAGCATTGGTGGAAAGGATACCTATGTGCACCTTAATCTAGGTATTTGATACAGTGCTCTTTAAGTATCATACTTTCATAGATTAGTAATGGCTGCTAATGTTTATATTTTGCTGTTTTAATCAAGGTTTTACTAGAGAAAATAAAATAGCATAATGAAATAGGAATTCATGCTAGATTCTGGCTTTCTTAAGCATGATTACAAGTGGACTGCCTAGCTGTTTAAACCAAAGGCACTGCTGTCTGACACCTGACGGCAGTACTTCCTAATTCTAGGCAAAACAAACAAACCTCAGAGGAAATAGCCAACTGAGTGTTGTCTTTTCAAACAGGAACCCATAAATTGAAGTGAAAAAAATCATAGCACTAGCTGTGGGGGTTTAGTTAATAGAACTAAAATATAAAACTTTATTTTTTAATGGGTTGATCAAGCTGATTAGCCGACATAGTTAAAGCAAAAGATGGCTTTAGTGCCCTCTTAAAAATCCACGTACATAGCAAGCACTCAATGAATATTTGCTGTTTGAATTAAGTGCCAGTATTTAAAGAGGTTCGCTAATCAAATCTCACTAGATGCAAGTTCACCAACAGATTCAGACAGTTTCAAAAATTACATTTTCTATTTTTATTGTGAACTTTACAATCATCAACACATAAACCTTTCAATATATGAGAAAGAAGAAAGAGAATTGTACAAGAAACTGTGACCTTTGCTTATGTACAGTTTGAAGTGTTTAAGGAAATGTACATGTGCATTAATTGAACATGGTAGAAACAAGTTGCCCATCTAGGCGGAAGGGGATAATAGTTCTTTTCTATAGATAGTTGTCATTATTCCATGAAGCAGAAGAGATTTGGACTTATTACCTGATGGAACCCTGTGGGACAAAAAACAAGCAACGTGTTTTGTGTAGTTTTGTTTTTTCTTAATTAGCATTAGATGCCAGGTAAAAAATGAAGTTCTCAGTAATCTAAAAAAGAGTTAGATGTCTTGCCACCTTTTTTTTAAACTATGTTAATGATGACAATAGTCATGTTTTCTTAATAACAGGGTGGTCCTTACACTTATCAAAACAGGGGTTTCCATTACTTTTTGTTCCTGATTCTTCTCTTGATTCTTTTCTACTTTTACTACCAGTAAACGTTGTGCAGCCCAAAAGGGATGAAAGTAATTTAAGGCAAATTTCTCATCAATTACCCAGAGGAGAGAAGTGGGCTCTCACCCAAGCTCTTTTCCATTTGCAATTTTGACAATAATTTGGTGTTTGATATTTATATACAAACCCCATTTCTTCATCAAAAGGTAAGGCAGTTGTTACCATCTGTTTAGTGCTTATACCCAAGACTATAGGGATGGAAAGAAGAGTAAAGTAAATTAGAAGATAGTTTATGAAACTCAGGAGTCAGAAAGAATGGCCTGAAGTGTTGGTACCTGCTATTTTCATGAAAGAAGTAAGTCCATAGAATAACTTGAGTCTTGGCTTCATTTTGTCTTGGCAGACACAGCCAAACAATGGAAATGAAATCTTAGTCTTTCTGAAT
The DNA here is from genome assembly GCF_011100635.1 of Trichosurus vulpecula. Classification (NCBI taxonomy): domain Eukaryota; kingdom Metazoa; phylum Chordata; class Mammalia; order Diprotodontia; family Phalangeridae; genus Trichosurus; species Trichosurus vulpecula. The sequence continues at coordinate 398,798,725 of NC_050574.1, read as the reverse complement.
TCCATTTTATGACCTGGGGCAGAAGACTAGGCCTCCTGTTTAATATGTCATGTTAGTTGCCATCACAGGGAACCAAGAAGGGGCAGTATGAACAAAAACAATTTTCTCTCTTGTAATACTCTCCTTGCTCCAAAACCTAATTTTGCCTCCAGCAGTTGGTTTGGCTTCACAAGTGTTTATGCTCTGACCTTTCCAAGTATTTACACTACTTCACTGGCTGAGAAGTGGCATTTTTATTTTCATCCTGCATGAATGCTATGTCATCGCCAGTCCTGAGGTATATTTCTTCTTTGTTCCACTTATGAAATATATTTGGCATTATAAACCAACACAAACTCAGCTGCTTGGGAAAATTCCCAAAACCAAAATTCTCAACCCCTTCCTCTTTTTCCTGAGGAAGCAGGAGAAATATTTTTGAGTGATTGCTGGAGGACACATTATCCTAAATACAAGAGTTGTATTTCCTTATTTGCCTCAATTGGCCTTTTGCTGGGGGCCGCTTAAATGTTTAACAACCAACTCTCAAAAAAAATAAAATAAAAAGAGTACAAGGACACACTTTTCAATTTAATCTGCATTAACCCTTTCCCTAACATTTTCTCAACTCCAGACAATCAACAAAAACAATGAATTAGGCCGATTTATAGCCTTTGCTGATTTCTGAGGTGTAAATGTTCACACTAAAAATTGACCAATCATCTGAAAGCTGGTGCTATCTCAAGCATACTCCCAGCTCTCTTCCTCTTCCCCCAATCTATCACCCTTGCTCTGTTCTCTTCTCCTTTCATAAACTTGACCCTATAGTTTGTAGCTATGTGTGGTTTGTCCTTCTTTCTCAAAGAGAACCATAACGTCAGGGCGATGATGACATGACTTGCAATTGACTTTGATTTGAGGGAGGGAGGGCTGTGCACTAACCTATAGTTTGACAGCTCAATAAAACACTGTCTTCCACTCATGAATCACATTTTCTCTCTTCCTTCAGTTGTTTTGTGCCTCTCCTAATGATTTAATAGTTTTACCATCTGAGGTACAAAACAAATAAGATAGACTCTGGAAACTGAGACTGAGGAAGGTTAAGTCTTTTGTGACTTTCCCCAAGTTCATACAGATATCAGAGGCAGAATTTGAACACAGATCCTCTGGCATTTACTATCTATGGGGAACTTAAGGAAAGTCACAAAGGACTTAATCTCATCTATAAAATGGATTTGGACTAGATAATCTCTGAGGTTCCTTCCAACTTTAGTTTTATGATAATTATGGTCATCTATCCACCTTATACACGCATACTCCAAAGCTCCTAAATGATGCTAAAGGAATCAGATAAATTTGCTACCAAATCTACTACAAATTCATGTTATTTAACCTCAGTGGGGGCCCTCATTACTGCCCTGCTAGTCTGTTTAGTCATGTCTGATTGTCATTGGTGGTTTTCTAAACCTTCTCTCTTCTCAACCCTACAGCTGGACCTTGACCTCAGAAAACTAAGAAACTGCCTATTTTACTGATAAGGATGAAGTGATTCAATATGAGTTTCATCATCTCCCCACCCCCAAAACTCTCTCCATCTCCATGTATCCTTCCTAAAGCAACCATCTCTTTGACAGGGTTAACCTTTCTACCTCTGCTCTCGCTCTCATTCCCTCCTCTCTTAAGAGCTTGCCCTATTGACAATTCCTTCTCTGTCTCTGTCTCTCTCTCTCTCTGTCTCTGTCTCTCTCTCTCTCTCTCTCTCTCTCTCTCTCTCTCATCCCACCTCTCTCTCAAGAGATTATACTGTCTTTATTTCTCTTTTCTTTCACCAGTTCCAAGATGTAGACTACAATCCCTGCCTTCTCTTCTTTCTTCACTGTTTTCTCATAAACAATTGCAATCTGACTTTTGACTCTACTGCACTAATGAAAATTATTTTCATAACTCACCAATGACCTCTTTATTGCTAAATCCAGGGGCTTTTTCTTGGTCCTTAGTCTCCTTTCATGATGTCACTGTCTCTTGGTGATTCTCTTTCTCCCTGCCTCATCGCTTGTTTTCTGTCTTTTTTTCATTTATTCATTCTCTTTCTCCCACCTGCTAGATGTATGCATTCCCCAAGGTTTGGTCCTTACCCCTCTTATCTCTGTATTCTTTGCCTTTATAATCCCATTTACTCAATGATAATATCTATGCAACTGACTTATAATTCATATACTGACTTCTAACCAAGTGACTTAGTAATTATATGCAACCATAAAGCTCCATTCACAAAGTCTCCAACTGATTATTAGATATCTCCATTGGTTGTCCCACTATTACCTCCACCTCACATTTCAAAAACCAAATTCACCATTTTATGTATACTGCTCCCTCCCCGCCCCGACTCAACTTACCAGTTTCTGTGTTGCTACCACTCTTCTAGTCAAAAAAATTCTTACCTCAGAATCATCTTTCCTTCACCCTCATCTTCTCATACCTGATCATTGCCAAGTCCTATTATTTTATTTCTACATCATCTATGATATCTGCCTCCTTCCCTTCACTCACACGAAGTGCCTGATTTCATCATCTATCTATCACCTGGTCAGCTGTAATAGCTCTCCTGCTGGTCTCTCTTCTTTCAACCTTCTGCCATCTCCTCTACTACACCCTATCATCTTCCTTCTTTTAAAATTATCTGCCTTACATTGACCAGTGTCCCTGATTGGTTCTTCATGGGAACATCTGATAATTTCAATGATAATCTGGAGTAATTATTGTTACACCATTTGTGTTAATATATACCCCAATTTCTAAGCTAGGTGTCACATTTAGCTGGAGTTTGCCAGAACTGCTCTCATCCTCTCTCCCCTAGGGCATGCTGCTTGGATCCAGGAAGCAGAAAACTGTTGAAGCCCTGAAACATGGAAATTATGGGATTTAGAGGTGAGATTTACAGGTCATCTAATTAAACTCCATCATTTTACAAATGAAGAAACTGAAGGTAAAAGAGATAAAGTGAGTCATCCACATTTACCTAGCTAGTAAATGGTATAGTCAGGATTTGACCCCCTTTGATCCCTTATTCACAATCTGCAATCCAAACTTCTATGCATTACAGCAGAGGAAGGGAAAGATGCCCCTGAACTCTGAATGCAAACAAAGATATTTAGGACAGACCTGTGGTATAGTTACCTAAAAGAATGGGTAGAAAGACCAGGAATGTGTTCCAGAAAGTATTCTGGGTGGAAAAATACCTAAGGCAGCAAAGTCACCAGATCCTTAATGATCCAAATTGGCTTTTGCAGGATCTCATGCCTTGAATGATGTGTCCTCAAAACACCTGACAGAGGTGGATGATAAATGATGTTTATGTAGCTTCTAAAGAGACCCCTGGAGAAAGGACTTAAATAACAGTGTTCAAGAATATGAAGGATTGCCATATGAGTTATGAGTGACCAGGGCTGACCTTCAACAGAGGCAGCATAGATAGTTGTCTCTGCGGTGTAATTTCAAGGACACTAAGAAGACCCCTCTAATGAAAAATATTTCCCAAAGCCAGGTGTCAGTGTCTGAAGACTCATACTTAAAGATTCACTCTCTCTATGCTTTTCTTTTAAAATTCAAACACTCCACATTAAACTAAGTGCTGGTGATAAATCAAATCTGCTTTCCTTTAAACAAGAAAAACACCATGTGAGCACACTGGGTATCTGTGCAAAGTGAGTGATCCCTAAAGGAGAGAGATAATGGAAAGGGGAAAAGGGTCTAGGGAATCTGTATCCTACTGTCCTCAAATTTCAAATGAGATTAAAAATATCTTAAATTATATGTTCTATAGGTTTACAAAACACTTTCCTCTCAACAACCCTAGAAGGTAGATTGTGCAAACGTTAGCATTCCTATTTTATCGAAGAGAAAATTAAAGCTGAGATGTGAAGAGACACCCATAGTCACCCAGCTGACGTGTAGCAGAGGCATGATTCCAGACACCCTTGGACTCCAAAGCTAGTACCCTTTCCACTCCATGCCTCTACCTCCTGAAAATCTTAAATGACAAAGTAGAATTAACTGTTTCTCTTTTAGCCAGGAACCCTGAGAGTCTTCCCCTCCCAGTTTGACTCTTTTTTTTTTTTTGAGTTTTTGATTAAAGGGGTCATCACTTGATTAACTTGTTTTTATTTATTTATTTAATATTTTTAGTTTTCAGCATTGATATCCACAAGAATTTGAATTACAAATTTTCTCCCCATTTCTACCCTCCCCCCACTCCAAGATGGCATATATTCTGATTGTCCCGTTCTCCAGTTAGCCCTCCCTTCTGTCACTCCACTCCACCCCATCCCCTTTTCCCTTGCTTTCTTGTAGGGTAAGTTATATTTCTAAGCCCCATTGCCTATATATCTTATTTCCTAGTGGTATGTAAAAACTTTATTTTGAACATCTGCTTTTAAAACTTTGAGTTCCAAATTCTCTCCCCTCTTCCCTCCCCACCTACCCTCCCTAAGAAGGCAAGCAATTCAACATAGGCCACATGTGTATCATTATGCAAAACCCTTCCACAATACTCATGTTGTGAAAGACTAACTATATTTTGCAACTTCCTATCCTATCCCCCTTTATTCAGTTTTCTCCCTTGACCCTGTCCCTTTTCAAAAGTGTTTGCTTTTTATTACCTCCTCCCCCTATCTGCCCTCCCTTCTATCATCCTCCCTTTTTTATCTCCTTCCTCCTTCTTTCCTGTGGGGTAAGATACTCAACTGAGTGTGTATGTTATTCCCTCCTTGGGTCAAATCTGATGAGAGCAAGATTCACTCACTCCCCCTCACCTACCCCCTCTTCCCTTCCTACAGAACTGCTTTTTCTTGCCGCTTTTATGTGAGATTATTTACCCCATTCTATCTTTCCCTTTCTCCCTCTCTCAATATATTCCTCTCTCATCCCTTAATTTGATTTTATTTTTTTAGATGTCATCCCCACATATTCAACCCACCCTGTGCCCTCTGTCTACATATATATATATATGTATGTATGTATATATAAACATATATATGTATGTATATATGTGTGTATGTATGTATGTATATTCCCTTTAGCTACCCTAATACTGAGAAAGGTCTCATGAATTACACACATCATCTTTCCATGTAGGAATATAAACAAAACAGTTCAATTTTAGTAAGTCCCTTATGATTTCTCTTCCTTGTTTACCTTTTCATGCTTCTCTTGATTCTTGTGCTTGAAAGTCAAATTTTCTATTCAGCTCTGGTCTTTTCACTGAGAAAGCTTGAAAGTCCTCTATTTTTATTGAAAGTCCATATTTTGCCTTGGAGCATGATACTCAGTTTTGCTGGGTAGGTGATCTTGATTTTAATCCTAGCTCCATTGACCTCTGGAATATCATATTCCAACCCCTTGATCCCTTAATGTAGAAGCTGCTACATCTTGTATTATTCTGATTGTGTTTCCACAATACTCAAATTGTTTCTTTCTGGCTGCTTGCAGTATTTTCTCCTTGATCTGGGAGCTCTGGAATTTGGTGACAATATTCCTAGCAGTTTGCTTTTTGGGATCTTTTTCAAGAGGTGATAGGTGGATTCTTTCAATTTCTATTTTACCCTCTGGCACTAGAATGTCAGGGCAGTTCTCCTTGATAATTTCTTGAAAGATGATATCTAGGCTCTTTTTTTGACCATGGCTTTCAGGTAGTCCAATAATTTTTAAATTCTCTCTCCTGGATCTATTTTCCAGGTCAGTGGTTTTTCCAAGGAGATATTTCACATTGTCTTCCATTTTTTTCATTCCTTTGTTTCTGTTTTATAATATCTTGATTTCTCATAAGGTCACTAGCTTCCACTTGCTCCAATCTAATTTTTAAGGTAGTATTTTCTTCAGTGGTCTTTTGGACCTCCTTTTCCATTTGGCTAATTCTGCCTTTCAAGGCATTCCTTTCCTCATTGGCTTTTTGGAGCTCTTTTGCCATTTGGGTTAGTCTATTTTTAAGGTGTTATTTTCTTCAGTATTTTTGTGGGTCTCCTTTAGCCGGTCATTGACTTGTTTTTCATGGTTTTCTCACATCACTCTCATTTCTCTTCCCAATTTTTCCTTTACTTTTCTCATTTACTCCTCCCAGGGAGTGGGCCTGGGGCCAGAAGCAACTGCAGCTGTAGCTCTGTAAGCAGCCTCAGAGCTGCACCACCTCTGCTGCCTCCAGGGCGGTGGCCAATCAGGAACTCTTACCACTCCATCCCAGCAGTTTCTCCCACTAACCTTCTCTGTTGTCTTTGGTATTTGTGGGTTGAGAAGTCTGGTAACTGCTGCAGCTCACTGATTCAAGTTGCTAAGACCTGTTCTGCCTGGCTCCTGGTCTAGTTGGTCCGGCATGGCCCAGGCTGGGCTTTGCTATACTCTGCTCCCAGCTCCATGCAGTAGACCTTACCCAGAGACCATCCAGGCTGTCCTGGGCTGGAGTCCTGCTTCCCTCTGCTGTTTTGTGGGTTCTGCAGTTATAGGATTTGTTCAGAGCCATTTTTATAGGTGTTTGGAGGGTCCTGGGGCAGAGCTTTAGGCAAGTCCCTGCTTTCCAGCCACCATCTGGGCTCTGCCCCAGTCTCCTTGCCTTGATTAACTTCTTAAAGAGGCCTATTCACTGAATAGGGGTTACCTCACTTAAAGTGAGAACCTGTAAAGGCTTTAGCCTAAAAGGGCCAGAGTTTCCCAATGTATCCTGGGCCATCTCCAGTCATCCTGGTGCATATCAGGCCACTGGACCCAGATGGCTCTGGAGGAGAAAGTGAGGCTGGTGACCTTGCACAGCCCTCCCTCAAATCAAAGTCAACTGCAAGTCATGCTATCATTTCCCTAATGTCATGGTCCTTTTTGAGAATGAAGGAGAAACACAACAGAACAACCTAGCAGAACTAACTGTGGATTGAAAGGCCAGGAATGTATTACCAAGGAGAGAGAGGCAGGGCTAAGCAGGGAGAGAAAGATAGAGAGACAAAGAGACAGAGACAGAGACAGAAACAAAGACAGAGACAGAGGCAGAGATAGAGACAAACAGAGACAAACAGAGACAGAGACAGACAAAGACAGAGACAGACAGAGAGAAAGAGACTGTTACCTAAAGACCCTCATTTATGGAAATGGACTACTTAACTAATCCAAGTCCCTTGGGTGTCTATGATTCCCTGATCTACATTTGGAAGAAAAAAATCTGGCTCAGTGAAGAGCCTTATTCAAGATTAAGTGGGAAATCTTGATGATTTTCTGTAGAGGTCATCAAGAAATTTTAACTCTGACTTTGTCATTTGCTACCCATGTAACTTTGGGCAAGTCACTTAATTCCCTGGGTCTCAGTTTCCTCATTTGTAAAATATGGGATCTGGACCAGCTGTCCTCTAAAGTCCCTTCCATATCCCATCTATGATCCCATGATTCTATGATAACATGCACATTATAATGCTCACGGGCTTACATTTTCCTACAAATAGTATATGCTGAATAGGCATTTATCATATGGTTTCATGGTAAATATGTGTATATGGATATATATACTATATATAAAACCAACATATTTTTATATTTCTGTGCCATATCATATAATTATATATAATCTACATGTTGTTTTATATGTATATGTATGTATATACCTATGAATTATCTACACAAAACACACACACACACACACATAACTAGCTGTTTGACTTTGGGCAAGTCATTTGTTACATTGGAAGGAGCACTCTCTCCACAGAAGCAGATTGCAACATCTCCTTGCCTTAATAGTCAGTTTATTAAGTTTCTGTGGTGTGTATGTGTGTGTGTGTGTTTATACACACATAATATATATATAAACACATGTATCTATATATGTATTGTTTTATATATAATATACATATATACACATGAGTGTGCATAGATATATATTTGTGTGTGTGAGGGTATCTCTATTGCCTGGTGGTCAGTCTTTTGGTGATAAGATTCTCCAAACTTAACAAGTCTTGTGTTTGGCAAGCAGATACACAGACTAGAAACAGGCCTTTACTAGAACTCTTCCCAGTTTGGTAGAGCTTGCTAGAATTTGGCTTTCACTGGCATAGTTTTGGAGAATGGCCATTCATCTTCATGCCATGAGAAAGCATTGGAGTTGGTCTTTAGTGAAGGATGTACATGAGTATATTTGGTTTTTCCTAAGATTGTAAAAAAATGATTAAAACTATAGTTTGAAAAATTCTCTCTTAGCAAAAATCCTTGAGCAATAAATTTGCTTTCTACCTTAACTGTATCAAGCAATTCTAATTCCTATTATGAGTGACATATTCTTTTGTACAACTGTGTATATACGAACACACATACATATGCCTATATATATTTGTGTACATATGCACATACATATAAACACATTCTTTATAGTCTATTACAGTCTATTGCATCTTTCACTGGCATGGGCTGGAATCATTCTCATTAATAACACATTCACCATAGATGGGATAAGACATCATTTTGTACAATAGTCTATTCAGAATGTTAATCAGGACAGCCATGCTATACTTTGAAAGAACTTTAATAGTCATGATTTAATAGCAAGGTTTTACATTAAAAGAACATTTTTTCAAAGGGACAAGTAAAAAAATCCTTGCTGAGGGAAATCTTCAAATTAGCTATTTTCAAATATACATCTTATTTTAAAAAATCTTGTTAGAACTTGTTAACAAAAGGAGAGAAAGAGAGATGGATTAAAATTGCTCTTATCTAAATGCATTAATTTCATTGAGATTCCTAGCACAGACATACTTTTTTTTAATTGAAATTGCCTTTTCATTATTCCATATATAATTACACAAATCCTGTGGTTTCTGGTATATCTGGCACAAATGAAATGATTATTAACATTTTTTTGAGTAGACAATAAGATATTATGTAAAACAGGGGTGGAGAGATATTACCAATCCAATTACTCAAAGTGACAACTTCTTTTTCAAAAGCACTTTATATGCAAAAGAATCATAGGTCTGGAAGACACCTCTGAAGATCATCTTTACAAGTGATTGTGGAATTGAACTGAACCTCCATCACTCACCCTCACCTGCCACCTATTTGCTCATACATGTGAATTTTTTTAATTCACTCAATTATTCCTTGACTGATGTTTACCTGGCCATCTATATGTCTTTCCATTGTACCCATGTCACTGTTGTCTATTGACAATAAGCTCCTAGAGAACAAGGCTTATGTAAGTTTAATAATCTATACAGTGGTAGGCAGTGAAAGGCTTCCAATAAATATTTGATCTGATGAACCATTCTGAGCTTTGAACCAATCTAAGGTTTTCTGAGAATTACCTGTTTCTGTTACTGAGCAGTAAGGTTTGGCATAAAAGATTCATGTGGTTCTTGAAATATTAAGCTTTAAAGAACACCAAGATCCATTTTTCCCTTTGAGGATGAGATAGATAGTACTACCCACCCTTCCAACAAAAACAAGAGAGGAAAGTCCTTTTCCTTTGCTCCTTGTTCCCTCATACAAGCCCTCAGCCAAAGTCAGCCTGGATATATATACTGACCTTCACCTACAGACTGACTCTCTGGGAACATGTGTTTACCCCTGAGAATGATCACAGCACTTTTCCCCTGACCCCTCACCCATGCCCCCAGCCTCTGCTCCCTAGAGTAGCATTCATTCGACATTGGTGGTCACATAAAGAACTGTGATATTTGTGCACTGGTTAAATGTTGTTCCTATTAAAGTAGTCAAAATTGTTTTTTTCAATCATTTAATTCAGTTATTCAATTTTTCAGTATTATTTATTTATTCCCTGGGAGGCCCGGAAAATTATCCTTGTTTTAAAGCACTGATGTTCATGATTATGCTGAATAGTTACAAGTTTCAAGCTTACCCTGGCTGATTTTTGCAAAGGCCTACAAAAAGTTTTGGCCCAGGGGAGAACTTCTACACCCACTTCCACCTAGGCAAGGTGTGGAGTTGCAGCCCTGTGCTTTATATGTGGAGGGAGAGGTTACTTCTGATTGCATGAGAGAATGCTAAATGTGATACTACATGCCTATTTAAGGTATATTATATATATATATATACATATATATATACATACACACATATACATATATACATACATACACATATATACACACACACACATATATGAAATTCCTTCTATGTATCAGACATTGAGCTAAACACTATGGGTAAAAACAAAGGAAAAAGCAACTCCCTGTTCTCAAAAAACTCATACTCTAATAGCAGAGACAACTTGCAAACTTATGTATAAACAAAATATATGCAGGATTAATTGGAAATAATTAACAGAAATTGATAGAATTCAGGGGGATCGGGGAACACTTCCTATTGAAGATGGGATTTTAACTGGGACATGAAGGAAGCCAGAAAAGCCCAGGAGGCAGCAAAGAGAAGGGGGATCATTCCATATATAAGGAACAGCCAGTGAAAAGGCCCAGATTTGGGAGATAAAAGTGTCATATGGGAGGAACAGCAAGGAAGACAGTGTCACTACACCACAGAATGTATGGAAGTGTGAAGGTTCAAGATTGCAAAGGTTGGGGGAGGTGGAAGGGGAAAGAAGGAAACGGGTTACAAAGGTCTTTAAACACCAAACAGATGATTTCATGTTTGATTCTGGATGTAATAGGAAACCACTAGAGTTTTGAATAAGGAGTTGATACAGTCAGACCTGGGCTTTAAGAAGATCACCTTGATAATTGAGTGGAGGATGAATTGAAGTAGGGAGAGACTAGTGGCAAGCAGACCAACATGCAGGCTATTGCAATAGTCCAGGAAAAAGGTGATAAAGGTCTGCACCAGAGTGATGGCAGCATCAGAGAAGAGAAAGGGGCATATGAGAAAGAGGCTATAAAGGTAAAATCGACAAGCTTTGGCACTGATTGGATGTGAGAAGATGGTGAAAGAAGTTGAGGAGTTGAGGATAATGCTTGGATTGTGAGTCTTAGTGACTAGGAAGATATTAGTGCCCGCCACAGTGATAGAGAAGTTAGGAAGAAGGGAGAGTTTGGGGGAAAGATAATGAGTTTGGTTTTGGACATTCTGGGTTTAACATGACTACAGGAGAAACAGAGAGGGGGGGGGTAATTTTTGGATAGTGAACTGGAGCACTCAGAGCTGCGGGCATGTATTAGAAGCAGGTCTCATTGTATCCCTTGATCTATAGTTCTTACAGCTCTAGAGAGTGCTGAGAATGGGTATGCCCTTTGTGTGATTTTCTCTCTCCTTGTTTGAACTGAGATCTTATCTTGACCCTAGCTGAGGAGCTCATTTACTCTGGTGTATTCTTGGGTATGCTGTAATACTGGGCTGTCCAACCTTAGGCTTTTATTGAAACAATAGACAATATATTTTGGTTGCAATTTTAGTGATAGCTCTGCGGTAGCTAGGCTTCATTTACTAAAGTGTTTATGTAAATTTCCATGCTTGTAGGCAGCAGCATAAATCGAACTGGGGGCTGCATGCAGCTGGCAGGCAGGATTTTGGACAGCCCTGCTCTAATATATAGAACTTTAACTTCTATTTGCTGTTTAGATCAGATATATGGGTTTTACTCACTATTTATTATTCATGATGGTCTTTTGTGTAACCAGTATTTGGTAGTGGAGGTTAAACTGGGGAGTGTAAGCTACCGGCTACCCTCCCTCTTGAGACTAATAAAGAAAATGACTTTCCTTCTGAACCCAGATGTTGTATTCTTAGACCAGAATTGAAAAGACTTGGAGGTTTTGGTATGTATGACATGGCCAATCCTGAATGGACCCTCCTCCGTTGCCCTGTCATGGGGCAAAAGGAAAGGATGCTGGATCAATTAAAAGGAGAGTGAATTTCCAGCTCTAACTCTCTTTTTTTGATTCTCTGGTCAGCTTCCAACTTTGCGGCAATTTCTACACTCAATCTCTAGACTCCTTGGGAGGAGAGAGGAGAGGTGGTCTGTATTCTTACCCCTCTTCTCCTAAAATCTGGAGCACAGACTCAGCTACTTGAGCTTGCACCAGGACCTCTAACTGCCTTTCTTGCTTCTTGCTTCCTTTCCTGAGTAGGTGACCACACATTGACCTGGAAATAGATTTGTTTAGATTGGAAGACAACCTCATGTATTCAAGATGTTTGGAGGTTCTAAGTCCAATAAGTGCACTTGCATGGTTGGAGGGAAAACTTCTGCATGGGAGAGGACAGCTCCAATAAGAGGACTGACCCAGACCTGAAAGAGGTGTACCGGAAATTGTCTGGACAGTGAAGAAGTGAAATAGAAAATACCCAATCGGTAATCCTACAAACTGCTTTATGGTCTCATGAGGTTTAAGAATAAACCTCTTTTGAGAATGTAATAGCAATTTTTCCCCATCTGTAGCAAACTTTTATTTTTATTTTTGATCTTATTGAATTCTTAGTATTTTATTTTTCACCAATGACATGTAGTAACTTTTTTAATAAATATATTTTTTATTTTTAGTTTACAACACTCAGTTCCACAAGTTTTTGGTTTCCAAATTTTTTCTTTCTCCCTCTTCTCTCCCCTCCCCCACCAAGATGGCATATAATCCAATGTAGGTTCTACATATGCCTTCACATTGAACTTATTTTTATAATAGTCCAGTTGTAAAGAGGAATTACAACCAATGGAATGAATCCTGAATAAGAAGAAACAAAACCAAAAACAGAGGGAAAAAAAAGAGAGCAAATAGTTTGCCTCAGTCTGCATTCAGACTCCGTAATTCTTTCTCTGGATGCACATAACTTTTCCATCATGAGTCTTTTGGAGCTGTCTTTGAACCTTGCATTGATGAGAGGAGCCAAGTCTACCAAAGTTAGCCTTTGCAGATACCGTGTGTCTGTAACTGTCTATAATGATCTCCTGATTCTGCTCCCCTCACTCAGCATCAGTTCATATAAGTCTTTCCAGATTGTAATGAAGTCTGTCTGCTCCTCACATGTAATAATTTTTAACATTCATTTTTAAAACTTTGAGTTCCAAATTCTCTCTTTTCCTCCCTCCCCAGCCCCCTTGTAGAGAAGGCAAGCAATTCAATATAGGTCTTACATGTGTGGTCATGCAAAACATATTTTCATATTAGTCATGTTGTGAAATAAAACATACACCAAAAAAAACCTCAAGAAAAATAAAGTGAAAAAAGTATGCTTCAATCTGTATTCAGACACCATCAGTTCTTTGTCTGGAGAGAGAGAGTATTTTTCATCATAAGTCCTTCAGAGTTCTTGGATCATCCTATTGTTCAGAATAAATAGCTAAGTCATTCACAGCTGAGCATCTTACAATATTGCTGTGTAACAGTAATTTTTAGGTTAAGTAACTGAGTCCTGTTTTATGTCACTGTGTCAAGGTGCACTAGTGTGAGTCTTTTGTGCTTCAGTATGTCTTTTATTTGTAACCCTTAAACAATTAGTCCCTAAGGTACCAGGGTGGCCTGCCTCCCCCACGCACCCACCCATGACAAAACTCCTTCAGATTACATCCTTAGCTCCAAACCACTAACTCCTATTGGTGAGTTTCTCCAAAGTAACTTCATCTCAGGGAAGAGCCCAGGCCTGCCAAGCTTCATCCTGGCTGTGCTTGACTTGCAATATTTTAACACCATGCCTCAGTTTCAGTCTTACCCTAGAAACTCCCTCAGTACTATAGGGTTAATGGAATATAAGATCTTCCCTGTCCATTAATAGGCCTATGTGACCATGTGTTTCCTTTTTCCCTTAGAACAGGGGCCATGTTCCCAGGTCTAAGGGTACATGGGTATTTCAACCACAGATGCCTTGCTGCTTTGAGCTTTGGCCCAGTTCACAGCTGTGATACATCCTGAGTCACATAGAGTCCATTAGGGGAGGAACTTTCCTAAGAGGAACTTGCCAAGGAAAAGCTTCCTTATAGAGAGGTTTGCTTGCAGGAAGGCTTTCACACTTTTTGGTATTAAGCTAATTAGGCACTGAGTCATGTGGGTTGTGATGCCTTCTGGCTCTGAGTCTATTAGCTTAAAATGTATATATATTCTGAGATCAGATTTTGCTTTGGGGATCACTCATGGCAATAATGTTCACCTGAGGCCTTTGTGATTTTGTGACTTGTTCAGAGGAGACTCTGGGTAGCTGTTGTTAAAAAGCCACTCCCTTCTCCCCCCTCCCTTTGTGAATCCAGATGTTGGTGCTCCCTGCTCTGGTGATTATGTATCTCTTAGTTTGTTTAGACACTTGGAGCCCTGTCTATAGAATTCTTTCTTAGATACTCACTTCTTTCTAAATTATCTGTAATTAAAGGAAGATTGTTGATCCCTTTGAAACTCTCTTTCCTTTAGAAAAGCAGATCAAAGAACCTATGCTATCATGCCACCCTGGGTGTGCTAGGGTACTTGCTGATACAAGTACCTATGACTTCCTCACCTTCTTTCCAATCCAGAGCAGCTTCTCACAGTGAAATATTCCTTTGCATGCTGGCCCGCTTCTCTCAGTGGTAAGTTCTTCCCAGACACCTCCATTTGGGGAAGGACACAGGCCAGCTAACCTTTATTCTGTTCCCACCTCTGCTTCTGACATAACAGACTTAAACACTATGACTCTACCTTTTCAGCTTCCTTTTGTATGTTATCCCTGACCCCCATCCAAGCCCTTTGAGGGTACAGGGACTATGGTTTTTGTTTTTTGCTAGCATTTGTATTCCTAATCCTTAGCATAGTACCTGGTATATAATAAGCACTTAATAAATGCTTGTGTCCTTCCTTTTTTAAATTTGAAGCAGAGGAGTCCCTTAGGAAGAAAGAGTAGGTACAGTATCCTATCCAGGAAGTCTCAGTGTCACCCCCCTGTTTAGCAGGTTTAATTTTCTTGATAATTTAAGTGCTTTGGAACTTAGACAAGGACTTGTGTGTACACATGTATAACCACAATGCTATTAGCAGTTGTTGTGAAGGTGTAAGACCAACAACACAGCACACAGGAGGGCTGCTAGCATGGGTATTTTGATCTGCTTTTGTAACTAAAGCATCTTTAAGGGGCTTACAATCTCACTTTAATTAAACATACATATATCATTCACTTAGTTTAGGGGAAAAAGTCAGCAACCTGAAAATGCAAACAGAAATTACAAGCAGAAATTATATAAAGGGAGCAAATAACACAAATCAGCAGACAGAGCTTCTGTCTGTCCATAGCAATACATACATAGTTACCAGAGAGAGAAGTACCAACATCTGGGTTTTCAAAGCCAGGAGGCTCCTTAACAGCTACCCAGAGACTCATCTGGCCAAATCATAGAAACAGTCTTCCAATGAATGAGCCCCCAAAACAAAATGCTAACCTCAGAATATATATACACTTCTTCAGGGTCAGAGGGTGTCACAACCATGTGACTCAAACTCGTGACTTAGGCTTTCTTGTGACTTAAGCAGCTCATCAAAGACTCTTGATTCAATCAAAGACTCTTGATTCAAACAAAGGCAAGTCTCAATCAAAGGCACTTGATTATGTTAGTGCTGGGAAGCACTCCAAAAGAAAAAAACAGCAAAAAGTCTCACTTTGCTTGCCATTACAATGTGCATGTGTACATGTGTGTTTTACAATATCTAAGAACACTAGTGATTTTGCTTATCAGTACTTATAGCATTTTAGGGATCACCAGGTAGAAAGTTAGTTGTCTCACCTTTTCCATATGAGTCAACCACTAACCAGTCACTGAGAAGGTACAATTTCCTGCCAGCAGGCAATCTTGAGTGGAGACCAGTTTTTGGCAGTATCACCTCCTCCCTTCACACATCAAAGCCAAGCACACAGGACTCGTAATGTGCCCTGAACATCTCCCCAGTTTGGCAATTGTCTAGTACATGTAGATATTCTGGACTGTTACATTGTAAGAGATAAAGCCTCTCTTTTTATCCTTTGCTGGTGCTGGATCTTGTCTAAAATATTCAAATCTAAACCAATACTTTCTAACCTGTTGCCACAGACCACTGCTGGGGGAGGGATATGTGTCACAGCATTAGTGTAAAGGGTAACAAAATATATAAATAAGTCAAAATACCTTCTCTAGACTGAATAAATATATTCTGAGCATAAATATAAAAACACAAAATAGACAAAACAAAAATATACTAATTTTTCAAATGTATAGAGATGCTGTTGTGATTAATAAACCATTTTTGCAATCTACATTTTTTTGTTTTGCATAGCTTCTTCATTAAATCTATGTTTATATTTACAGTATATAGCTACTCTCTAATGGGGCAGAGGGACTGTCTATTAATTTTTTAATGTTTAAAAATGGTTCTAATGCCCAAGAAGGTTGATAACCTTTGGTTTAGCCCAGGGTTTGGGTTTTTTTTAACCTTTTCTGTATCACAGACCCCTTTGGTAGTCTAGTAAAGCCTACGGATCCCTTCTTAGGACCACATTTTTAAATGCATAAAATAAAATACATGGGATTTCAAAGAAAACTAAATATACTGAAACAAAATTGTAAAAAAAATGATTCATGAACTTGTCAAGTCAAGAACATGTGGTCTAAACTATTTCAGATTGATAATGTACCTTAGCTGTTTGTACAGGGAAACACAAAGGCAAAATTTTCAGACTGTGAATCATTTTCCTTTTTCCTTTTTAACTTTTTTTCCTCCGTTTTGAGAGTATCATGCCAAGAAAGAACATTTTCTGGATCATTAGGCTACTGAAGAAGCTTCTAAGATCTTTGAAATAGCTGAGGTATAGTCAGATTTCTTCTGCAGCTACTGTGAATGGGAACGCCTTGTACTCTCCTGCTCTTAACTGTGCCTGTCCAAATGGAACATCCTGTTTGAAATTGTTATTTTAAAGTAATTTCATAAGCTGGTTAAAATAAGGGCCCAGATGCTAAATTGTATAAAAAGTGATTACGATTTCACCAGATGGATTAGCCATATTGAAGCTACAGGCTAAAGTAAGGAGAATTGGAATTAACCGCATAAAGGGGAAAAAAATGGGCATTTTCCTTCCAGCCTGCTGAGACCCCTAAATACTCTCTTGCATAAGGAATCTACATCTAAAATGATTTTCTTCAAACTGAGTTTGGTTAGAAAATTTGGTATCTGAGGTTGCCTACTCTTTATTACTACCACTACCACTACCATCACTACCACCACCACTACCACCACCACCACCACCACTACCACCACCACCACCACTACTACTACTACTACTACTGCTGCTGCTGCTGCTGCCGCTGCTGCTGCTGCTGCCTCAGCTGATGCTGCTACTCTACTGTATTATTTCAAATCTTATTATTTCTGTATAATTCTAGAAGATTTATCCATAAAGGCATGACATACTTCTCTTAGGGCTTGACTACAAGTGACCAGCCATCCTTAGTAGAAACACTAAAGCTATATGGATGGTCAGTCATGTGGAAAAGGGGAAGTCTTCCTGTCTCCAGAACTTAAATCATAGAATCAAAGAATGTTAGACTTGGTGGAACTTAGGAGATCATCAAGTAAATGTATTGAGGGGGAAAATGGTGTTAAACCCCTCTGGATCACAACCACATGTATTCTGCAGGAATTATAGGAAAGATCCATTTCCTAATAAAGTCTAGGTTTCATTTAAGTGCTGGCATTTTTTAACTTCATCATTTGGAAATGATTAGATTTTAAATTATTGAAGAAAATAAGAGTATAAAGGTACAAATTTTATTTAGAAATTTATTTCTCTAGTTAGAACCTGCTTTCATCTCTGCCATCCTTGTCTCTAGCTTTTCTTCTTTCCCTTCCTTCCTCTTTTCCTTCATTTCTTCCTTTCTTTTTGGGGAACATCTCCAGTCATCCTGATCTATATCTTACAACTGGACCCAGATGGCTGTGGAGGAGAAAGTGAGGCTGGTAACCCTGCACAACTCTCTCTCACTTAAATCCAATTCACTTGCAAGTCATGGCACCATCTTCCTGATGTCATGGTCCTCTTTGAGAACAAAAGACAAACCACAGCAATCCTTTCTGTTCTCCTTCCTTCCTTCCTTCTTTCTTTGTCCTTTCCTCCTTCCTCTCTTCCTTCTTTCTTTTCTTTCTTCCTCCCTTCCTTCTTTGCTTATTTACTTTTTTCTTTCCTTTTCTCTGATCCCTTCCCACTGAGTATTGCTCCTTTTTAATGTTTTCTGTTTCCATAGTTACTGAAGAGTATCAGGGAAAGAACTGTATTGAGCAGATGTTGCCTGATTGGGTATTTAAGACTAGCTGCGTGTATATACTTTATAGAAAGATGAATAAAGAGAAAAGTTGAAGTGATATGGAAAGGAAGGTAAACTCCAGAACAGCTTTGGCAAATAGAGAACCTGGAAAAGATAGAGGGGAGATGCACAAGAATTCTAAGTATATAGGGCAAGTATACGATATAAGAAAATTATGTAGAAAGTTGATTATGAAAAAAGAAAGTGTTTTACCTCATTTCAGTAGAAGACCTAGAAGGATTATTTTAAATTACTTTTGAGTGTGGTGATGAATCATTTTCAGCCACAAAAATTTACAGAAAAAATTATTAAGGCATGGAGGAATTACAATTCATAACATTTGAGGGAGTAGCCACATGAATAAAACCAGAGATACTTCAAAACAAAAAACCCTGAAATAATTATATTGGTTATAATTAAAATAATTCTAAATACCTTTGTCTTATTTGATCTTCCAAAAATCTTATAAGAAAGATTAAGCAATGTTATGCCTATTTTACTGAGAAGGTAATTGGAACCAAGACAGAGAGTAAGGCAGAATAAGGCTGAGCATCAGACAAGAAGTCAGGAAGAACTAGATTCAAATACCATCTCTAATCACTTATATTGACGTGACTCTAGGCAAGTCACTTACCCTTAGCCCCATTAGTAAAAGGGAGATAACAATAGCATCTATATCCCAAATTTTTTATTAAAATATAAGACACTTTGTATACATTGAAGTACTCTATAGATATGAGCTAATATTAATCATTCAAAGTCACACATTAAGTTAATAACTCATTTTTCTCTTTGTATTCCCAGTGACTAGCATATAATAGGAAATTAATAAATAACCAATTATTTGGCAGATATTGAAAGAGAAACTGAGTTTCCTACTTTCTAGACCAAGTATCTGTCTGCATAACTGTGCTCCCCATCCTTGTTCCTCAATGGTTAATGCTAGAGCCACTTTCTATGGAAAGTCTCACCTCGCCTTGCCCACAAAACTACCTTATATTTATATTTATTTTGTATGCAAGGCAGTGTTGTATAATGGTTAGAAAACTGGCCTCAGAGTCAAGAGGACTTGGGTTCAAGTCCTGCCCTGGTACATAAACTGGTTTTGCTATACTGGGCAAGTCACTAAATCTTTCCTTACCCTCAGGCAACTCTCTATTGATTTAAGTTGCAGACAAGGTACCAAGTTGCCACGTCTTCCCTTGAGGGAAGATACTTTAGATGTACTATAGGTGAACATTTTACTACATTGGTATTTATTATGCCATATGTGATATATAATATTTGTCTCATATATAATGTTAGTTTCATTTGCCTAAGGTCATAATTAAAATGTTTTTGATATCAATTTTGAAGTAATTTTCTCAGAAGGAAGTCTCTATACCAATGAAACAACAGGTATAGTCCCTCCCAAAATGGTATACATACCTATATGTATATCTGTTCTCATCCCTGATGGAACGTAAACTCCTTGAGGGTGGTACTATTTCTTTTTTGTCTTTGTATTCCCAGTGACTAGATCACTATATGACATATAGCAGGTGCTTATTAAATGGTTGCTGATTGGTTGATTGATTCTTGTCTGTTTCTTAGCTGAGGGTACATGTTCAAACCACTCCCACAATAATACAACTGATTATTGTAGGTTCCTATAAATTCTCCAATTTGTCATTCTCTTATACCTTCAGGCTACTGACAATTCACGGTGTCTTTAAAAGGCAGCAAATATTGATTCTATCTAAATCACCAAATTGTGGGCTCTCAATATTAAATATGTCTCACATTAATTCTCTGCCCATTCCCTCTCAGAGGGCTTGCTCAAATCAAAGATGATGACCTCAAATACCATGCTGACTTTCAGCTACCTTGTAAACTGGTGTCTGTAGGAGAGAGTGAAGGGAAAAGAAAGAAATGATTCCCAAATAAAATTTCATCAGTGATGAACATTTCATCTCCAGGTTGTTTTTTTTTCTATCCTGGTACCCAAAAGCTGCTAAGTAATCACATTCTTAATAAAAAATGACTACAGAGAAGATATAGAAAGAATAATTACCATGAATTCTGAGTGCAGAACATGTTCTAGGCTCTGTTTAAAGAAAAAAAAACATCACTGTAAGTAAGTCACCTAAATGTAATTAGGAAACAGGAGAAGTACTTGAAAAGCCTATAATCCCCATTTTATCTCTGTAAGGGTATAAAGTCTAGGTCTTTTACCAAGAGATATTATATTTTCTATTAGATGCTGTATAAATAATTCCTAAGAGGACAAGGCTGATGATACCAAATGAGTCTCTGTTTCTTTATCTCTGGAATTCATTCTTTTCCCACCCCCGCCTTAAGTCAAGTGTTACCTCTTACAGTTGACCTTCCCTGGTTATTAATGTTCTTTCCTTCCTAAAATTACTTTGTATAATGTTGTATGTACTTTTTTGCATTTATTTATGTGTGTATGTATCACATTCCCCCAGTGGAACATTAACTCCTCAAATTTAGGAATTAATCCATTTTTGTCTTTCTTGTCAAGTCCTAGCTCTTAGAGAGTGCCTGGCACATAGTAGATAGATCAAGTATTTATTAAGAGCTGATTATGAGTGGATAGATCACCAGCTCTGGAGTCAGGAGGACCTGAGTTCAAATCTGACCTCAGACACTTGACACTATCTGTGTGACCTTGGACAAGTCACTTAACCCTGATTGCCTTGCCTCCCCCCTCCAAAAAAAAGACCTGATTATGTATTTGGAATGAGTTAAGATCTGGGGATAAAAATACAAGAAAAAAAAGACAGCCCTTACCCCAAGAAGACAACACACAAAGAGAGCTGGAAAAGGGGAGTGGGAACAAGGAGGAAAGGAGGGGAATGGTCCTGGGCAAGGCTGCTGGCCAGGAGGTAAAGTCTAGAGAATAAGGAGTAAAACCCGGAGGGAAGTAAACCTGTCTTGGATGCTTCATGAAACAGAGCTTAATAAATATTTGTCCAATTGAATGTGTTATTATGTAGCCCTTTCCTCACAATAACCCCAAGAGACATATAGGAAAAATATGATTATCCTTATTTTATAAAGAAAGAAAACCAGAGTAAGACCCAGAAAGGGTAAGTGATTTGCCCAGTCACGCAGCTAGTAAGTGGCAGAGACAGGGCTTAAACCCAGTTTTTCTGACTTCCAGGTTCAGTGCTCAGCCTCCCATGTCCCACATCTTCCCTTGAGGGAAGAGACATACTTTAGATGTACCATAGGTGAACATTTTACTACATTTATATTTATTATGCCATATATAATGTACAATATTTGTCTCATATATAACGTTAGTCTCATTTGCCTAAAGTCGTAATCAAAATGTTTTGGTATCAATTTTGAAACTTTTTTATGAGTCCTTCCTTGGCCATTTAGGGAATTCAATAAATTAAGACACACAAGCACACAAACACACACACACACACACACACACACACACACACATACACACATATATACACACCCAAACACAAACTCTATTCCCTTCCTGTAGTAAAGAAATCCAGAATTGTACCCAGGACCTGAGGCCTTGTCTTCCTATGACCTACAGCAGCAGGACAATAACAGATGTACCGTATGCCTAGGCTCAAATGCAATCTAACACAGACGTGTATCTCTTGCTGACAAATGCAATGAACTTTCAAATCTGACATTTCCAGGAGGCAAATCAACATCAACTGCATTGGATTGCTTCTGTCTAGTTCTCCCCCAAAGCTTCTCTGCAGGGTCTCTTCTGTCTGACTGTGCTGAGATGACTCAATGTGTTATCCACATGAGCCTGTCTATTCAAAGTGTGCAGCAAAGATGTTCCTTAGAGTTGAACAGTAAGAGAAACAAGGAAGTTAGTAGTGCCTTAGCCAATTTCTGCATTTTCATCACCATTCAAGAGGGGAGATTGATATCATAATTAAACTAACTCTTCCCTCAGTACTCAAGAAAAAAAATATATATGTACCCTCCCACTTGCAAATGCTTGGTGAGGATATGGAGAGAAGCTTTTCTCTGTTCCTTCTCAGTTCCCTAATGTACGATAGACTGAGCCAGCTGTTGCCTACAGCTGTACACCCTGACACACAATGACAGCATGACAATCAGGAGCAAGGTCAGCTAGAACAAGCTCTGGGGGGAAAAAAGACTGTGAAACTGGCAAAGTTGCTTTATACCTCCCTCCACCCCTGCTTTCATTGCTTATCACCCACTCTATACTGTAACCCCAAAGTGTTCACCTCACTGAGCCTCTACCTAGGTCTCTCTACCTCAATTTGCCATTCAAAAGCCCAAGTTTAGAATATTTTTCTTCTCCTATCCCTCCTATCAAAACAAAGTCTTCCTATGCCCCATTGTCTAGGAACCTAATTAAGTCATGTTAATGTATTAGTGGTCATGAACTATTTAACAAGTCTCTCCTCCCCCACCTAATAATTATAACCCTTCCCAGGCAACCCAGCTCTCCTTTGGCAAAGCTTCCTGGTACCTTCTTGCCAAGGAATGAAAACACCAGTAGGAATTTCTGACCCAGTAGGAGGCTACTAAGGGAAATATTTGAGAGCACACTCCTGGAGATAGGAGAGATGGACACACACTTTCTCCCCCCAATACACATACTTGTCATATATCTGCCCATAAAAGGTCTTACTCTGAATCTTTATATTCTTCCTCTTCTGGATGAAGATTAATGTTATCATTAGGTAGAATCTAAGTTTGTCATATATGCTAGTCTTCCTATCGAGAAAGGCCCAGTTCTGCTACTACACTATTTTAAAAGGATATTCAAATGAAGAAGTGTATTCTTCGCCTTCTTCTTGCTCCAACATCCTTTGATGGTTTAAGGAAGGAAGGCAATAATTCTATTTCTCCCTTTTATGTCAAAGAGAAGTCCATGCTTTCTTTTTTTAATAAGTTAATTTATTTATTTTTAGTTTTCAACATTCACTTCCATCACTTTTAATTTTCTCCTCCTCCCTTCTGTCCCCCTCCCCAAGACAGCATGCAATATAGGCTCTACATATACATTCCTATTAAACATTTTCACATTAGTCATGTTGTATAGAAGAATTAGAATGAATAGGCATAACCATGAGAAAGAAAAACATAAAACAAAACAAATCACAGAAAATAGTCTGCTTCAATCTGCATTCAGACTCCATATTTCTTTTTCTGTATGTGGATGGCATTTTCTACCATGGGTCTTTCAGAATTGTTTTAGGTCCTTGCATTGCTAAGAAGAGCTAAATTTACCAAAGTCGATCATTGCACACTGTGGCTGTTGCTGTGTACAATGTTCTTCTGGTTCTGCTTACTTCACTCAGTATCAGTTCATATAAGTCTTTCCAGGTTTTTCTAAAGTCTGCCTGTTCATCATTCCTTACAGCACAATAGTATTCCATTATATTTATATGCCACAACTTGTTTATCCATTCCCCAATTGATGGGCATCGCCTTGATTTCCAATTCTTTGCCACCACAAAAGGAGCTGCTATAAATATTTTGGTACAGATGGGTCTTTTTCGCACTTGTGTGATCTCTTTGGGATACAGACCTAGAAATGGTATTGCTGGGTCAAAAGGTTTGCACATTTTTATAGCCCTTTGGGCATAGTTCCAAATTGCTCTCCAGAATGGTTGGATCAGTTCACAACTCTACCAACAACAAATTAGTGTTCCAATTTTCCCACAACTTCTCCAACATTTATCATTTTCCTGTTTTGTCATGTTAGCCAATCTGATAGGTGTGATGTGATACCTCAGAGTTGTTTTGATTAGCATTTCTCTAATCGATAGTGATTTGGAGTATTTTTTTCATATGCCTATAGATATCTTTAATTTCTTTCTCTGAAAACTACCTGTTCATATCCTTTGACCATTTATCAATTGGGGAATGACTTATATTCTTGTAAATTTGACTCAGTTCTCTATGTATTTTAGAAATGAGGCCTTCATCAGAGACACTAGTTATAAAAATTCTTTTCCAGTTTTCTGCTTCCCTCCTAATCTTGGTTGCATTGGCTTTGTTTGTGCAAAAACTTTTCAATTTAATATAATCAAAATTATCCATTTTGCATTTCATAACGTTCTCTCTCTCTCTTGTTTGGTCATAAATTCCTCCATTCTCCATAAATCTAACAAATAAACTATTCCTTACTCTCCTAATTTGTTTATAGTATCAGCCTTTATATCTAAATCATGTACCCATTTAGCTCATGCTTTCTTAGAGCAGCTAGATTGTGCAGTGGATAGAGGGAGGGACCTGGAGTCAGAAAGACTCATCTTCCTGAGTTCAAATTTGGCCTCAGATATTTACTAGCTGTATGACTTTGGGCAAGTCACTTCGCCTGTTTGCCTCAGTTTCCTCATATGTAAAAGGAGCTGGAAAAGGAAACAGTAAAGCACTCCAGTATTCTTGCCAAGAAAATACCAAATGGGATGGCGGCTGGAAAGCAGGGACTAGTGTGAGCTCCCCGCCGAGTCCCTCCAAAAACCTATAAAAAATGGCTCTGAACCAATTCTAGAACTGCAGCAGTTACCAGACATCTCAACCCACAAACACAAAAGACAACAGAGAAAATTAGTGGGAAAAACTGTAGGAGTGGAAGGAGTTTGCTGTTCAGCTACTGCCCCAGGGGCAGCGGAGGTGGGGCAGCTACAGAAGTACAGCTGCAGTTGCTTCCGGCCCCAGGCCCACCTGGTGGGAGGAATTAAGTGGTGGATCAGAGCAGGAGCGAAGAGCCTGCCGAAGATCTAAGTCCAGTCCGGGTTGGGGGTTCTTGGGGAAGGAGGAGTACTGGTGTGGCAGAGCTGGCACATCCCCCCAAGCGTGGAACATAGAACTCTTTAGTCTACAAGCAGTCATACCCCGCTGAAAAACTCAAGGGTCAAGTTAGTTGACTGGAAATATGGCCAGGCAGCGAAAATGCACCCAGATTCAGTCTCAGACTTTTTGGATTCTTTCCTTGACAAAGAAGACCAAAACATACAGACAGAAGAAGTTAACAAAGTCAAAGAGCCTAAAACAAAAGCCTCCAAGAAAAACATGAACTGGTCTCAGGGCACAGAAGAGCTCAAAAAGGATTTGAAAAAGCAAGTCAGAGAAGTGGAGGAAAAATTGTGAAGAGAAATGAGAAGGATGCGAGAAAACCATGAAAAACAAGTCAATGACTTGCTAAAGGAGATCCAAAAAAATACTGAAAAATATACTGAAGAAAACAACACCTTAAAAAATAGACTAACTCAAATGGCAAAAGAGCTCCAAAAAGCCAATGAGGAGAAGAATGCCTTGAAAGGCAGAATTAGCCAAATGGAAAAGGAGGTCCAAAAGACCACTGAAAAAAATACTACTTTAAAAATTAGATTGGAGCAAGTGGACTTGATGAGAAATGAAGATATTATAAAACAGAACCAAAGGAATGAAAAAAATGGAAGACAATGTGAAATATCTCATTGGAAAAACCACTGACCTGGAAAATAGATCCAGGAGAGATAATTTAAAAATTATTGGACTACCTGAAAGCCATGATCAAAAAAAGAGCCTAGACATCATCTTTCAAGAAATTATCAAGGAGAACTGCCCTGATATTCTAGAGCCACAGGGCAAAATAGAAATTGAAAGAATCCACCCAAAAAGAAATCTCCTAGGGATATTGTCGCCAAATTCCAGAGCTCCCAGATCAAGGAGAAAATACTGCAAGCAGCCAGAAAGAAACAATTTGAGTATTGTGGGAACACAATCAGAATAACCCAAGATCTGGCAGCTTCTACATTAAGAGATCAAAGGGCTTGGAATATGATATTCCAGAGGTCAATGGAGCTAGGATTAAAACCAAGAATCACCTACCCAGCAAAACTGAGTATTATGCTCCAAGGCAAAATATGGCTTTTCAATAAAATAGAGGACTTTCAAGCTTTCTCAGTGAAAAGACCAGAGTTGAATAGAAAATTTGACTTTCAAACACAAGAATCAAGAGAAGCATGAAAAGGTAATCAGGAAAAAGAACAAGAAAAAGAAATTGCAAGGGACTTACTAAAGTTGAACTGTTTTGTTTACATTCCTACATGGAAAGACGACAAGTATGATTCATGAGACCTCAGTATTAGGGTAGCTGAAGGGAACATGCATATTATATATATATATATATACATATATATATATATGTTTATGTATATATATGTATATGTGAGTGTGTATGTATGTATATATGTATGTGTGTGTGTATATATATATATATATAGAGAGAGAGAGAGAGAGAGGGCACAGGGTGAGTTGAAGATGAAGGGAAGATATCTAAAAGAAATAAAATGAAATTAAGGGATGAGAGAGCATCATACTGAGAGAGGGAGATAGGGAGAGATAGAATGGGGTGGATTATCTCGCATAAAGGTGGCAAGAGGAAGCAGTTCTGTGGGAGGAGGGGAGAGGGCAGGTGAGGGGGGAATGAGTGAACCTTGCTCTCATCAGATTTGGCCTGAGGGGGAATACCATACATACTCAGTTGGGTATCTTACCCCACAGCAAAGTCATTCTTAAAACAATATTGCTCTTAGCGTACACAGTGTTCTCTTGGTCCTACTCACTTCACTTTTCACCATTTCATGCAAGTTTTTCTATGCTTTTCTAAGATCACTGAACTCATCATTTCTTATAGCACAGTAGTATTCCATCACAACCATACACTACAACTTGTTCAACCATCCCCAATTGTTGGGCATCCCTGCAATTTTCAGTTCTTTTGCCACCACATATCTGATATCTTACTGAAACAAGTTTACTACAAGGAATGCATCATAAGAACATACATAGGACTAGAGCTAGAAGAATTCTCAGATATCCTGTCCTAACCCTTCATTTTATAGATGTTGAAACTATATAAGGGAAGTGACTTATCTAAGGTCACACAGATAGTAATTGAAAGAGTAAGGATTCAAACTTAGGTCCCATAATTCCAATTGCAACATTCATCCCTTTGTACCCATGATGATTCAATCATCTTCCAAGTACATGTGACCAAACCCTGCTGAAACAGACTTTTTCCTACCCTTGATAAACTCTGAGGGTGTGTGTGTGTATGTGTGTGTGTGTGTGTGTTTGTTTGTTTGTATTGGGAAGGCAGGACAGAATGTTTGATTATAAACCTTTATAGGTCTTCTTTTAAAAGGAAGGGCAAGGCTGTGTTGCTTATAAATAAACTTATATCTTTATGGCTTAAATGAAAGTAGCTATTCTCATTTTTTACTATTCCAGAACCCATTATGTGGTCAAAGATATATCAAGCATGAGGCACTTTATATGATGCTAGCTTAATTAAAAATTCACATCAAATTGACATTTTTAATACAAGAGCTTATCTGAAGCAATAAAAATATCACTACTAGGCTTTTACTTCAATTTTGCCTTTACCCCTCTGGAGCAGGTAATATTGACATCTGTTCTCATCAACCGTTAGTGCTTTTATTGTGTGAGTGTGATGAAGAATTCTTTTGGAGTTTCTTTATTATCCAGGATTTTTATGGCATTTGCCATGGGAAAAGTTTGTATTGTAAAAAAAAACTAATAAAAGTTAAAGAATGCATTTCCACAACACTGTCTTTGACAAAAACCTGTCCTTGAAAATTGCCAAACTGAAAACTCATCACATATTTACCTTCTCCTCTTCTGTCTGCTCTTGTCGCTTTTCCTATGGTTATTTATCTCAGTAGTCCCCAATTTTTCATCACGTATTTGCAGGCTCAAGGTCAATACCGTATACTTCAATAGATTTGTGATCTCATCATTATGGGATATTGACACATATCCCAACTCATCCTTGCCCTCCCATCTTATGTGATTCTTGTTTACATGAACCAAACCTGGGGGTGGGCACTGGACTGTTCCACACTGTCCCTGCTCACTAAGGGACCCCTCTGAACTCTGGACCCATTCACTCAGGAAGACTGGTTTGAATCCTGTGGGAGCCTGGTAATGTAAAAGAAAGATAAGAGTCCCTTTCCCTCACTCTTTGGTTGATTATACTACCACCCTGTTGCCCCAGGGGGAAAAATTACTTACAGTTTAAGCTTGGTTCATTTTTAAGGTATCCTAAAAGGAGGCAGTAAAAATATATTCAATGTACAATATGAATCACGTATGGCACAGTTATCTATTTTCTCTACACATAAGAAATGCTAAACAAAAAGACACAGGCATGACAAAACTAAAGTAATCAGTATCTTAAAAGTACTGTTACGCTCACTATGAAACCCAGTGCCTAGAACATGATAAGCACTTAGTATATATTTGTTGCCTTGTTGCCTGAATCTTAAACATCAAGACATAAAGTAATATGAAGGATTGCTGAATAGCTATTTTCAATTTCATATTGTTTCTGCCCTGTCCAAACACTTCTCTACAGCCTTCTCTTTTCTATTAAGTCAGGCCAGGGTTTGGGTTGATCTTCTTGTCCGTGGTCACCTTCTATGATGCAGAAATTCCTCTTGTTCCCAGTGGGTTGCAGCTGATAGACCCAAAATCTCCAACTTGTTAAAGTTACCTCCATGACTGGATACATTCATCTCAGATCACTAAGATTTCAATAAAAAAAATTACATCCAGTGAACCCTCAGGTGCTCTCATTAATGTTGAACAGAGGATAAGAGTCTTTGGAGTCCTGGATTCAGAGTCATGCACAGCCTGAGCAACAGATCATGCTAGTTCCCTTAAAGAGATAGAGAAAGATCATACCCGTGAAATTGTTCTGTGTGTCATCTAACACAACACCATACACAAACAATCACTTCATCAAGGAACAGGCATTTACTGATTCCTTACTATATACAAGGCATTGTAGTAGGCACTTAATGCTTTGGAGTAATGATGATAAAGAAGATGAAGATGATGATGAAATACCTAACCTATTGGCAAAAACTATTACTTTTTAGAATTCAGAAAGTATTAAAACTATAAAGTACATGAGTTTAAAGTGACCTTGGATCAGCTAGTTCAGTGGCTCTCAAAGTATGACCCATGAATCTGTGAAGATCTCAAAGACACCTTGTAAGGGTCCTTGAGGACAACATTGTTTTCATCAAAATTTTAAGACTTTATTTGACTCTTGAAATATTCCTCCCCTTTCCTACTATATATGTGTATGAAGCCAGATTTTCTTCATGTACTTCAACCAAAGCAACATATCACAACAGATTAACTGCAGAAGCAGGTATTAGAAATATAACTGTCTTTTATAAAACTAAACTTTAAAGAGATTTGAAAATAAATACATAAAACAATGCCGTTCTACTCACCATTTTAAGAAAGTATTGTTATTTTTCATAAAACATTACTCGTGTTAACATGTGATGGATTTATTATTATTTTAAATCTATCACTAAATATTTTTAAATTAGTTTTATTTTTAATATGGCAGATATTGATGAATATAGCCAATATGAACAAAAAGTTCTCTATACTAATTTTTAAGAGCATAAAGGAGTCCTCAATAATTGTTAAGAATTCAAGACAGTTTGATAATCTCTGATCTATTCTGAACTTCTGATTGCTCAGAGAATAAATTGAGAGAGGCCAAGAGAAGTGAAATGACTGGTTCATGATTGTAATGGCTATTAGCAGAGTTGAAAATACAATCTAGACATTTCGATTAGGAAAAGATGACAGAGAGAGAGAGAGAGAGAGAGAGAGAGAGAGAGAGAGAGAGAGAGAGAGAGAAGAGAGAAGAGAGAAGAAGAACAGAAAGAGAAAGAACAGAGAGAAAAGCAAAAAAAATGAAGAGAGAGAGGAAGAGAGAGAGAGAGATGGATTCATAGATACAGATAGATTCATAGATAGACTCATAGATTGATTGATAGATAAAAGCATTTGTTAAACACTTACTATGGGCCAGGCACTGTGCAAAGCACTGGAAATACAAATCCAAGCTAAAAGAAAAGATAACCCATGTCTTCAAAATGATTACTTTATAGCAGGGAATACAAAATATAAAAGGGATATGAAAAGCTTGGAGATGGGAGAGAAAGTATTTGCATGAGGGCAAGGTGGGGTGGGGGAAGAAGAGAGCTAGTCTGGGAATCATGGGCTGGTTTAGGCTGAAAGGCGTGATGATTGGTATGAGGGCTTCTTCAGACAGAGATCCTGGGAGGAAAAACATTGTTTAGAGGAAGAAGCCATAGGGATGGAGACATTGCAGGCATGAGATAAAAGCTCCTGATTCAGAACAGGAGATATCATACAGTTTCCTCAGACCACCTTAAGAAAAAGTCATCATGATGGAAAAAAAAAGAAATGAGAGAGAAATAATAGAATGTTGGGATAGCGGTGGCAGATGGTAGAAAAGGACAAACTACTCAACTCTTATTTTGCTTCTTTTTCTTTTATGTTTATGATAAAGAATATAGTCTTTGGACTGCAAAGAATTCAATAAAATGGTTAAAGAAATATGAAACACAAGATCAGGGAGATGATAAGGGAGCACTTGGCTGCTTCAGTGAGATTATCACTATCTGGATGATGCCATACTAAGATAATGAGAAAAACCACAGGACAGGCTTTTAAAGCTCTTGAAATGATTTTTTTTTAATTATTGAGAAATTTCTCATGATAAGAGAAAAGAAAGGAGATAATAAGAGGGGAAGGGTAGAGAGAAAAGGAAAGGAGGAGAAGAATTTGAACAGGCAAAAATAGTGGACTAAATATAACAAAGTGAAATTTAACAGAGATACTGTAAATATAAAATCCTAGAGTTAGGTTTAAAATCCAAATTCACTAGTATAAGATGGGAGAGGCATGGTCATATAGGACGTAAAAGAATCATGGACCCAAACTAAATATGAGTCAATGATATGGTGTAGCAGTCAAAAATGTTAATCCAATAAGGGACTGCAGTATGAGGCATAGTGGCTTCCAGGAATAAGGAGTTGACGGTCTCCTTTAACTCTGCCCTGCTCAGAGAACATCTGAAGAATTGCGCTTAATTCTGGGTGTTACCTTTTAAGGAGGTCAGTGATAACTTGGAAAGTGTTTAGATGAGTAAGCTAAAAGTCTTTGGGTTCATGTCATCTGAAGATGGTTCAAAAGGAAGTGGACATAGGTACCTTGAAGCAAAGACTTGGGTTGTTTGCTGTCTTTTTCAAGCCTTTGAAAGGTTATCATATGAAAGAGGGATAAGACATATTTTGTTTGGTACCAGAGAGAAAAACTAAGAGTAGTGGATAGAAATAGTAGAAAGGCAAATTTTCATTTTCCATAAGGAAATAATTTCTTGCAATCAGGGCTACCCAATGGTGGGGTGGGCTGCTTTATTTAGTAGTGAGTAGATCAAAGCGAGTAGATCCTTGAGAGCAGGAACTCTATTTTGCCTTTCTTTGTATCCCCAGAACTTAGCACCATGCCTGGCACTTAGTAGATACTTAATGAATGCTTTTTGATGTAGTTCTCACTGAAGGTCTTCAAATAGAAGCTGATAGCCACTGCTTGGGATTGTTACCATTCAGCTGATTGTAGGAGTGGATGACTTCTAACGTCCCTTTAAATGTAAAATTCTGCAGGAATGATGAAAGTCAGCTAAAAATTTTTTGATTATTCAAATTTTGTAGGTCATATCCATGGGCTACAGGTTTTCATTTTTCTCCTTTTTACATGATTTTCCACATATATACATTTATATATGTAATAACCAAAATCATTTTTTGCAACTGAAAAAATCCTGGTTTTATTCATAATCATTATCATGAAACACTTAAAACTTCATTCCATTTAAAAAAATAACGGGTTCAAATTGATATTTTCTTTTTAAAAGCACTTGTATTTCTGAAATATGATTAGTATACAATTCTTGGTAGCCAGGAAAAATGTATTTTAAAGCACTTTACTTTTAAAGATTATGATTACACTTGACATTCATGAATGTTTTGTGGACTGATGTTCATCCTCTACTAACATTTCATTTTTTAATCAAAATCATTAAGAGACTTGAAAATCACTCCAAATGTTTTAAAACAAGAAATGCCATTGTGTTCATCCTCCAGGAAACACCATGTTGTGACCATTCTTGCTCACCCTTTGTTTTTCATAGTTTTTTTACAATAATTTATTTTTAGTTTTCAACATTCACTTCCACAAGATATTGAGTTTTACATTTTCTCTCCCCCCTCCCCAAGGTGATGTGCAATCTGGTATAGGCTCTGCATATGCATTCTTATTAAACATGTTTTCACATTAGTCATATTGAACAGAAGAATTAGAACCAATGAGAGGAAACATGAGAAAGAAGAAACAGAACAAAATAACAAAAAAAGAGAGCAAATAGTATGCTTCCATCTGCATTCAGACTCCAAAGTTCTTTCTCTGGATGTAGATAGTATTTACCAACATAAGACTTTTGGAGTTGCCTTAGGAAGAGCTAAGTCTATCAAAGTTAGACATCACAAAATGTGACTGTTACTGTGTACAATGTTCTCCTGCTTCTGCTCACTTCGCTCATCATCAGCTCATATATGTCTGTCCAGGTTTTTCTGAAGTCCACCTGTTCATCACTTCTTATAGCACAATAATATTCCATTGCATTCACATACCACAATTTTTTCAGCCATTCCCCAATTAAGAGGCATCCCTTCAATTTCCAATTCTTTTCCACCACAAAAAGAGCTGCTACAAATATTTTTGTACGTGTGGGTCCCTTTCCCATTTGTATGATCTCTTTGGGATACAGATCTATAAGTGGTATTACTGGGTCAAAAGTTACGCACAATCATTGGGCATAGTTCCAAATTGCTCTCCAGAATGGTCGCATTAGTTCACAACTACATTAACAATGCATTAGTGTTCCAATTTTCTGACATCTTCTCCAACATTTATCATTTTTCAGCTTTGTCATGTTAACCAATCTGACAAGTGTGATGTGGTACCTCAGAGTTGTTTTGATTTGTATTTCTCTAATCAATAGTGATTTAGAGCATTTTTATATGCCTATAGATTTAATTGCTTCATCTGAAAACTACCTGTTCATATCTTTTGCCCATTTATCAATTGGGGAATGACTTGTATTCTTATAAATTCGACTCATTTCTCCATATATTTGAGAAATGAGGCCTTTAGCAGAGACACAATGTAAAAAATTGTTTCCCAGCTTTCTACTTCCCTTCTAATCTTGGTTTCATTGTCTTTATTTGTGCAAAAATTTTTCAATTTAATGAAATCAAAATCATCGATTTTGCATTTCATAATATTCTCTATCTCTTGTTGGGTCATAAATTCTTCTGTACTCCATAAATCTGACAGGTAAACTATTCTTTGCTCACCCAAATTGCTTATAGTATCAGCCTTTATATCTAAATTATGTATCCATTTTGATTTGATCTTGTTATAGGTGTAAGATGTTGGTCTATGCCTAGTTTCTGCCATACAGTTTTCTGGTTTTCCCAGCAGTTGTTGTTAAATAGTGAGTTCTTGTCCCAAGAGGTGGAGTCTTTGGGTTTATCAAATAGTAGATTACGATAGTCATTGATGATTGTATCTTGTGTACCTAGCCTATTCCACTTATTGACCACTCTATTTCTTACCTAGTGCCAAGTAGTTTTGATGATTGCTGCTTTATAACACAATTTAAGATCTGGTACAGCTAGGCCACCTTCCTTTGCATTTTTTTTCATTAATTCCCTTGATATTCTGGATCTTTTGTTCTTCCAGATGAATTTTGTTATATTTCTCCTGGCTTTAGAAAATAATTTTTGGTAGTTTGATTGGTATGGCACTGAGTAAGTAAACTAATTTTGGTAGAATTGTCATTTTTATTATATTGGCTCAGCCTACCCATGAACAACAGAGATTTTTCTAAATACTTAGATCTGACTTTATTTGTATGAAAAGTCTTTTTTAATTGTGTTCATGAGTTCCTAGGTTTGTTTTGGCAGGTAGATTCCCAAATATTTTATAATGATTACAGTAACTTTAAATGGAATTTCTCTTTATATTTCTTGCTGTTGGGCTTTGTTAGTAATATTTAGAAATGCCAATGATTTATGTGAGTTTATTTTATATCCTGCAACTTTGCTAGAGTTATTTATTTTTTCAAGTAGTTTTTTTACTTGATTCTCTAGGATTCTTTAAGTATATCATCATACCATATCATCTGCAAAGAGTGAGAGCTGTGTTTCTTCTTTGCCTATTCCAATTCCTTCAATTTCTATTTCTTGTCTTATTGCTAAAGCTAGCATTTCTAGTACAACATTGAATAACAGTGGTGATAACAGACATCCTTGTTTCACCCCTGATCTTATTGGAAATGCTTCTAGCTTGGTCCCATTACATATAATGCTTGCTGATAGTTTTAGATAGAGTCTACTTATCATCAGGAAGACTCTATTTATTCCTATGCTCTCTAGTGTTTTTAATAGGAATGGGTATTATATTTTGTCAAAAGCTTTTTCTGCATCTACTGAGATAATAATATGATTACTGTTAGATTTGTTGATATGGACAATTATGCTGATAGTTTTCCTAATATTGAACAAGCCCTCCATTCCTGGTATAAACATTTTATTGATTGTTGCTATAATTTGTTGTTTGACCCACTCATTATTTACAATTGGATTATTTAGTTTTCAATTAATTTTTAGTTTATCTTTCCATGGCCCTTTATGACATATAATTTTTATTGCACCACGATCTGAAATATATGAATTTAATATTTCTGCCTTTTTTGTATTGGATTGTGAGGTTTTTATGCCATAGTACATGGTCAATTTTTGTGTAAGTGCCATGTACCACTGAGAAAAAGTTATGTTCCTTTCTATCCCATTCAATTTTCTCCAGAGCTCTACTATATCTAACTTTTCTAAAATTCTATTCACCTCTTTAACTTCTTTCTTGTTTATTTTGTGATCAAATTTATCTAGTTCAGAGAGGTGGAGGTTGAGGACTGCCACTAGCATAGTTTTGTTTTTTAATTTCTTCCTGTGACTCCCTTAATTCCTCCTCTAAGAATTTGGATGCTATACCACTTGGTGCATATATGTTTAGTAATGTTTAGTAACTTCATCGTCTATGGTACCTTTTAGCAGGATGTAGTTTCCTTCCTTACCTCTTTTAATTAGATCTATTTTTGCCTTTGCTTTGTCTGATATCAGGATTGCTACCAAGGCTTTTTTTTACTTCAGCTAAAGCATAATATATTCTGCTCCAGGTTTTTACCTTTACTCTTTGTGTATCCCTCTGCTTCAAATGTGTTTCTTTTAAACAACATATTGTAGAATTATGGTTTTTAATCCACTCTGCTATCTGCTTCTATTTTATAGAAGAGTTCATCCCATTCACATTTACAGTCATGATTACTGTCATATCTTTCTCTCCATCCCCTGTTTATGCCTTTCTCTCTCCTTTCTCCCTTTCCCCCCTCACTAGACTTTTGCTTTTGACCACTACTTCCCTCAATCTGCCTTCCCTTCTATCATCTCTCCCTTCTATCACCCCTCCTTTTTTTCCCTTTTCCCTTACTACTTCTTCCCTCTTTTCTATCCACCCACTCCATTTTCTTTCCCTTTTCCCCTCCTACTTCCTATAGGGTAATTTAGATTTCAATATCTATGTTTTTCCCTCTTTGAGCCAAATCTGATGAGAGTAAGTTTCAAACAATGCTCATTTCCCTCCCTTCTTTCCTTCTATTGTAATTTTGTGTCTCTTCATGTGATAAGTTACCCTTTTCTGACTCCTCCTTTCCTCTTCTCCCAGTACAATCCCTTTTCACCACTTAATTAAATTTTTAGTCATCACATCAAAGTGGCCTTTGTCTATGTATACACCTTCTAAATTTTGTAATAAAGGTACAGTTCTCAAGAGTTACAAGTATCATCTTCCCTTGTTGGGATGTAAACAGTTTGCCCTTATTGAATACCATGTTTTTTTCTTCTTTCCTGCTTACTTTTATATGACTTACTTGAGTCTTGTATTTGGAGAACAAATTTTCTGTAAAGCTCTGGTCTTTTCATCAGGAAGGTTTGGAAGTCCTTTATTTCATTGAATATCCATCTCTTCCCCTGAAATATTGTGCTCAGTGTTGCTGTATAGTTGATCCTTGATTGTAATCCAAGCTCTTTTGTTTTACAGAATATCATATTCCAAGCCCTCTGATCTTTTAATGTAGACACTGCAAGGGCCTATGTAATCCTGACTGTGGTTCCATGATATCTAAATTGTTTCTTTGTGACTGCTTGCAGTATTTTCTCCTTCACCTGATAATTCTGGAATTTGGCTACAATATTCCTTGGTGTTTACAATTGAGAATCTCTTTCAGGAGGTGATTGGTAGATTCTTTCAATGACTATTTTACCCTCTAGTTCTAGGACCTCAGGGCACTTTTCTTCAATGATTTTTTGAAAGATGTTGTCCATGCTCTTTTTTTTATCATCCTTTCAGGTAGACCAATAATTCTTAATTATCTCTGTTCTATCTATTTTCCAGGTCAGTTGTTTTTCCAATGAGGTATTTTACATTTTCTTCTATTTTTTCATTGTTTTGGTTTTGTGTGACAGATTCTTGATGTCTCATTGAGTCATTAGCTTCCACTTGCCCAGTTCTAATTTTTAACGAATGGTTTTCTTCAATTAGCTTTTGTACCTCCTTTTCTATTTGGCCAATTCTACTTTTTAAGGAGTTGTTTTCTACAGTCAATTTTTGTCCTTTTTCCAAGCTATTGACTCTCTCTTGTATACTTCTCATTGTTTTTCCCAATTTTTCTTCTACATCTTTTATTTGACTTTTAAAATCCTTCTTGAGCTCTTCCAAGAAGTCTTTTGGGGCTTGAGAACAGTTCATATTCACCTTTGAGGTTTCACATGTGTGTATATTGACAGAGTTGTCTTCTTCTGAATTTGTGTTTCAATCTTCCCTATCCCCATAGTAAGAATCCGTGGTCATTGTCCATTTCTGCTTTTTGCTTAAAATGTTTGTCCATTTTCTGACTTTTAAAGTTGAACTCTCCTGCTGGATCACAGGGGCCACTGACCCAAGCTTCTTATGCTGGGGGTCAGGGAGCTGGTGTCAGGTTAATGGGGAATAAGATCTTCCCCACCCACTAATAGGCCTCACATGGAGCCCATTAGGGGAAGCTTGCTTAGGGGAAGCTTGCTTGCAGGAAGACTTCCACACCTTCTGGTACTAAGCTAATTAGGCACTGAGTCACAAGGGCTCTGATGCCTTCTGGCTCTGAGCCTATTAGCCAAAAGTGTATATATTCTGAAAGGTGAGCTTTTGCTTTGGGGGTTCACTTACAAGAAGTATCTTGTGATTCCCTGGTTGAGACTCTGAGTGGCCACATATTCTGAGCTCCCTGACTACTCAGAGATTAAGGCTCTCTCAATCCAGTGGTGAATGTAAAGTATACATAGCAATATTGTTTTGATTCAGGCAGTAGGGCCCTGCCTGCTGGTCTTTATTTCTCTTCTCTGTATTTTCTCTGTTTGTACTTTATGTAATTGAAGATTGTTGACCCCTGAAACAACTATCTTTCCTAGTAAAGCAGATCTAAGAACCTGTGCTGGCAGCTATCCTGGGTATGCTGATGTAGTTGCCTTTACACCTGGTCAGTGACTTTGTGTTCTGGGGCCTCAGGTGCTGGAAGCTGGAGGTTATAGGAGTCTGGCAGTTTACCTGGTGCTGAACACTGAAGCTCTCAGGGTGAAAGGGGTTCTGGCCCCTGGAGAACAGCTGTTCTGAAGCAAGAGGAGGTTTGGCCGCTGGAGAGTGCCTTCCTGGATCTGTGCTGAAGCACTGGAAGGTTTGGCTGCTGGTGTCTACCAGTTCCCCTGCCTGTGCCAAGGCCCTTGGAAGGTCCTGGTGTTGGTGCTTACCTGCTCTACCACTCTGGGTCTCAGGATCTTCTCTTGGTTTGCTGAAGTGGGGCTTGCTGCTGGCTTGCTGGGACACCTCCCAATCTGTATTGCTCCTTTTCCACCAGAGCAAGAGGCTCCTTTCCCATTAATCCCCCAAGCTTCTCAGTTTATAAGACTGCTGCACCCCATCTTTTTGCTAGCTCATCTCTTCCAGGGTTTTTCCTGGGGTGATATTTTCTGTGTTTTTAGAGGTCAATAAGGGAGATTGAGAGTTACTTACTTCTTACTCCACCATCTTGGCTCAATCCTAGATCTTTTTTTTTTTTTTTTTGCTTACCCTTTCTAGAAACATTCTGGAAAGTTTGAGAAATCAAGTCTTGTTTCATCTCAGAGATTAAAAAAAACAGTAACACACACACAAAGTCCGTTGTGAAGATTTACTATTTCTAGCAAAGGATAGATGTCAATGGTAAAATGGCCATTCTCTCCTCACCATCTTGGAATTCTCTTTCTAACTTAGATAACCCAATTCTTCACGCAAAGTTCATATAAAACTGTGGAAGGTGAAATAACAAATAAGCATGACAGTACGAATAATGCCTGTCCATCCTGCTCAGAGTGGAATAAAGTTGCCTATAGCAGCACTACTGCCATGTTGAGCATTTTTTTATTGTTTAGTCTACAAAGAGAGTTCCAGACATCTCCCCAAAACAGAAATGGAAGCCACTAAACACCTACCAATAGAGATCTCTTTGTTACTTTCAGAGGGACACAGGGGACTATTAGTACCAGCTTCATGAGGATAATTATTTCCTGGAACTCAGAGTAAATATGTCCTGGTACATATGAAACTGAGTACTGGGGACAAAGAGCTTTTGCTTTTATCTGTGTTGTAACAGGAGTACTCCAGAGTTTTCTCACACTCTAATCTGCCATTCTCTGTGCACAAAATATTAAGTCCTTGCTAAAAACATCAAAAATGAAAGGGATAGTTTAGTCTAATGTTAATTAAAATGAGGCTAAAGTGTATTGAGTCACTTCAGTAGTACATATTTGGCAGCATTATTCTTCTTGTTTGTTTGTTTTTGGAGGGGAGAAGGCAGGGCAATTGGGGTTAAGTGACTTGCCCAAAGTCACACAGCTAGTAAGTGTGTCAAGTGTCTGAGGCTGGATTTGAACTCAGGTCCTCCTAACTCCAGGGCCAGTGTTCTACTCACTGTGCCACCTAGCTGCCCCTTGTGGTGTTATTCTTAAAAGAAAATTGTAGATTAAAATAAAACTGTTCACCAACAAAAAGTAGGAGTAGAAATGGGGAAGAAAAGGAATAACCATAAAGCCTAAACTGTAAAATTTATTTGCATTTTAATGGTGAAAATCAAGACAAAGATAAGTAAATGAGCTGATAAATGACTACCCCATTAGCAGTTTACCTTTTGACAATAGAAACATTTGATTTATACAGAAAGTCTTCTCTTTTAACAGGGTTTGTCATAATATTTCTAGTTGTAAGACTTTCTGCTAAATGGATAGCACCTTAAGCATCCACTCTTTGATCTCCTCTTTGTTGCATTTTCTTCACATTAACTCCGAAAGGAATGTTTGATTTCCCTTCGCTGATCTAAACATCAAAGAGCTTCTTGTAGCACATTACATTAAGAAAAAAATAGACACTCTAACTTGGTTTTTACCAAACAGCTAAAAGGGACTTCAGTTCAAATTAAAGGAAAGAGAAATGATTTGCCAATAAGGATGTAGGTTCAAATCTCTACTTTGTTACCCAGAAGACCTTGGACAATTATCATCATTATCATCACCCTCATCAACATTATAATCAATCAACAAGCATGAATTAGGCCAGGCCACTGTTCTAGCCACTGGGAATACAAAATAGAAATGAAAACAGTCTCTGCCTTGAAGAGTTTCTATTCAATCAGGAGATTCAAATGTGTGCATTCATAGGTGGTGCTGCAGTGGATAGAACCCTGGCCTTGGAGTCAGGAGGACCTGATTTCAAATTCTCAGACACTTACCAGCTCTGTGACCTTGGACAAGTCAATTCATCCTGTTTGCCTCAGTTTCCTCATCTGTAAAAAGAGCTGGAGAAGGAAATGGCAAATCACTCCAGTATCTTTGCCAAGAAAACTCCAAATTGGGTCATAGAGAGTCAAACATGACTGTAACAACACAATAACACTTCATAGGAATACTCAAAATACATATATAATAAACAGAATGTTTTTTTCTGGAGGGAAGACACTAACAGTTGAGAGGATCAAGAAATGTTTCATGTTGATGATGCTTGAGCTATCTTGAAAGATACTAGGGATTATACAAGGCACAGGTGAGGAAGCTGTGCATTCCAGGCATGGGAGACAATTAGTAAAAGGCATGAAGGTGACTGGAGTGCCAGATGATAGAGTATATGAAGGGGATTGATTAATATGTAATAAATCTGGAAATATAAATTGGGATTAGATTGTGAAGAGCTCTAAATGTCAAACAAGGGAGTCTATATTTGATCCTAGATGTAATAAGCAGCTACTGGAGTTTATTGAGGATGGTTAGACCTGTATTTTAGGGGAAATGGCAGCTATTTGGAGGATGGATTTGAGTGGGGGAAAACTGGAGTCAGGGATTAATTAGAAGGCTATAGCAATAGCCTATGCATCTCTGTGCCTCAGTTTCCTCATCTGTAAAATGAGAATATTGGACTCCATGATTTCTAAGGTCCCTTCCAGCTCTAGATCTCTTAACCTATGAAGTCTATGACTCCAAAATCCATGTTTCCTGCCCTGAGCTCCATTCTTGCATCAAGATTTACCTTTTCAGCCTTTGTAAATAGATGACCCAGAGGTATCTGAAACTGAGCATGTTCAAAACAGCATTCATTAGCTTTCTTCTAAAACCCATTGCTTTTCTAAACTGTCTTCCTTATAGTTAGATTCACCACCTGAGTGTCATCCTTGACTCCTCACTCTCACTCACCCACATATACAATCAGTTGTTTCTACCTTTCAGATATGGCTTTTTGAAAATTAAATATATTATTTTTCCAATTACATGTAAAAATAATTTTAACATTTGGGTTTTCTTTTTAACTTTGATTTCCAAATTCTCTCCTCCCCTCCCCCAAGAAAGCAGGCAATTTAATATAGGTTGTACATGTGTAGTCATGTAAAACATTTCCATATTAGTCATGTTGTAAAAGAAAACACACCCAAAATAACACGAAAAAATTTTAAAATATTATGCTTTTTATTTGCATTCCAACTCCATCAGTTCTTTCCCTGAAGGTAGACCATCACCATCACTTTTATAAATGCTTTTCCATTCACATAGATAGCCAAGCCACCATCACAGTTTAGACCCTTATTTCTCAGCTGGACCATTGCAACATTATTCCAATTGGTTTCTCAGGACACAGTTCTTCCCATCTCATCTTTTTTCATTTACACAAGAGCCAAATTCATGTTTCTAAAGTTCATATCTGGCTATATCAGTCCTCTGCTCAAGAAACTTCATTGGCTCCCCATTTTTTCTAACATAAGATACAAACTGCTCTGTCATTTACCTGGCTCCAGGCTATCTTTCTAGGCTGATTACATATTTCTTCTCCTCACATAATCTCCTAAGAAAAAATTAACCAACTTTCCATAAGTTTATAAAAGCATAGATTTAGAGCTGGATGCATTCTTAGAGGTAATCTAGCCCAACCCCCTGTATCAGTAAGGCAAGATTCATGACCTTGAGGATGACCATGAACATGCCTGTTTGGTTTGGAATTACAAAGTATGAGAAACTCTCTAGATAGAAGGCAGAGGAAGTATAACATTTATTTAGACTCCAGAGGTTCAAATCCAAGGACCAATATCTCCAATTTGATATAGCAGTAATTATATTCCCAAACCAGTAAGCCCACCTCAATGTAGCAACAAGGAAATTATAACACAATATTATAGCAAGGAACCAAGTCTTCCTGTAGCCTTCCCATAAACTATCAACTCTTCCCCCTCAGGCTCTACAGCTTCCTGGTTTCCACTCTCCACTCCACTCTTTCTGTAGCTTTGTCATCTTATTCCCCTTGGGCTGAATTCTGAATTATGGCTTCTCTTCTGACATCTGAACTCTCAATTCTCAGTTCTCAATGGCTACCTTCTGGGTGTATGTACTCTTTCTTGGGGCCCCAAGACTTCATGCAAAAGGGTGTGGGCCTGAGGTTTAATCCCTAATAAATAAAGGGATTAGGCCTGCCTACAAACAAACCTCTAATTAAGCTTCCCTTAATTGGCCCCACCTGAGGTCTATTGAGTGAGTGGGAAGTGTCTTTAATCCCTGACTGGCATCACAAACGTGTGGGCCTGCCTCT
Organism: Trichosurus vulpecula; assembly: GCF_011100635.1. Taxonomy (NCBI): domain Eukaryota; kingdom Metazoa; phylum Chordata; class Mammalia; order Diprotodontia; family Phalangeridae; genus Trichosurus; species Trichosurus vulpecula. The sequence continues at coordinate 398,756,352 of NC_050574.1, read as the reverse complement.
AATCAGGCCTCCCTTTGTTGGCCCCACCAGAGGCCTATTCAATGGGTGGGAAAGATCTTTCACTTACTGAATGGCCTTACACCCCCTCAATTTTACAGATGACAAAACTGAGGCCCATAGAGATTAAATGATTTGCCCAAGGTCAAAAAAGAAGGAAATAGTATGTCCAGAATTGGAACTCAGCTCCTCTGGCTATAACTTCAGCAATTTTTCTACTATAGCATTTTGCTTCCCAAACATACTGTTACCTATCACAGCATTGTATCTCCACCCCCCCATTCCTTTGTATATATCATTGACCACTCCTGGAATGCCTCTTCAGCTCCTTTTCTTGAACCCCCAAGATTCTTTAAGAGAGCTTTATTCATTTCCCCGGTTGTTATCTTGTATTTATATTTCTGTGAAAATGTGGCATTTCCGTACCACCTCTCCCTCAGTAAAAAGTAATCTCCTTGAGGGCAAGGATTTGTCTCACCAATACCCTGCACAGTTTCTAGCATACAGTAGGAGATTTATAAATTCTGATTGATTGATGATTGAGGCTGAGGTAATAGTGTGGCAAAGAAGTAGAGATGTCTGATAGTTGAGAGTCCTGTTTTGGAGCTTGAGAGAGAAACTGTGGCAAGAAATATAAATTCATAAGTGATCTATATAGATATGTCCTGGATAATTTTTTTAAAAAATTAGGAATTATGAAAAAAGATGAAGTATTAAAAATTAAGGGTAGAGAAGCCACTCTAGGACAGACCAGGGGAAAGAGGGTAAGGAGCCAAAAGGAGCCAAGCATTATCAATGGCGAGCTTCTTTAAGAAACACCCAATGATATTCAAAGGGCAAGAAAATAATGTTTCAAGAGATTAAAATAAACATAGACAATTTTGAACATATACCCAATGCTTTCCTCTCCTTTATAACTCACATTAGATCAGTTGCCAAATCTTCAAAATATTATCCCTATTATAGCTCTCAAATCTGTTCCTTTTTTCCACTCGTGGATCCAGTCAATGTTCTAGCTCAGATCCTCCTCAGCTTTCACCTACATGATGTCAATAATCTCCTGACTGGTTTTCTTGTATTTAGTCTCCCTTCTTCAATCCATCCCCCAGATAGCTGGATAGCTGCCAGTTGGCTATTCCTAAAATAGGGCAGCTAAGTAGCTCAGTGGACAGAATGCCAGGTCTGGAATCAAGAAGAACTGAGTTCAAATCTGACCTGAGATATTTACTGGCAAATCACTTAACCCTCTTTGCCTCAGTTTCCTCATCTGTAAAATGAGCTGGAGAAGGAAATGGCAAACCACTCCAATGTCTTTATCAAGAAAACCCCAAATGAGGTCACAAAGAGTCAGACATGACTGAAACAACTGAACAACAACAAAATACCACATCAGAAATAGGCTGTCAAAATGACAGTGCCAGGACTATGCTTCATTATCAACACAGTGACTTGTTTTCCAAGGTGAATTTATCAGGTTTTTATTATGCACCTATCCTGGTGTGACTATTAACTGCTTTTCCCTACTAGATCTGTATTTTTGGAACCCATCCCAAAGCTTTAGCTTTTGAGATCCCTCTGGAAGTGAGGGGTCAGACCACATTTCTCTCCAGCTCAAGAAGCTCTAATGGCTCCCTCTTCTCTCTAGGATAAAATACAAAGTCCTCTGTTTGGCATTTGAGGCTCATTATAATTAGAGTCTATTCTACTTTTGTATAATTGGAGCCTACTCTACTTCACAATTAGAGCTTATTCTATTTATCAAACATTAACCCTACTAGTATTCTATGATCCAGCCAAAGTGGCCTATGTGCTATTACTCACACATTCCATTCCATCTCCTATCTCCCTGACTTTGCACCCCCTTTCTACCTCCCAAAATCCCTATATTCCTCCAAGACTCAGTTCAAGTGCCACCTCTTACATGAAGACTATCTTAACCCTTGTCCCTTTCCCTCCACTTCTTGTAGTTGCTGTGAAAATAAAATGAGATAATCTAAGAAAAGGGAGTAGTAACGTGTTGTCTGGTACATAATAAGGATTTAATAAATGCTTGTTTTCCTCCTTTCTTCCCCTGAAAATTGCTCTATATTTAGTTTGTATGCATTTTATCTTTATTTTTCTCTGTACATATTGTTTCTCTGCAAAAGAGTCTAAGCTTCCTGAGAGCAAGGACCATTCCATTTTATATTTGTATTCCCAGAACCCAGAATAGTCCCTGGGACAAGAAATGTTTACAGGGATGCTTCTAAGAGGGTTATATAGCCCCTACCTTTTGGAAAAAGAATCAGGAGTGCAAAACTGGATGTGGAGAGATGGGGTGGGGTGGGGGAATACCAAAACACCGACTCTGTTTATTTGAGCAAGAAGAAAGAAAGGTCAAGAGAACCTAAATTCAAAGGTATAGAAATTGCTGAGATAATGAATTCGAGTTTCTCAGGAGTGAGGCTTACCTCCATTTTGGAAGTCCCTGAATACCTAGAGATCACAATTTATGTACCCCTTACTTCCAGAGGGGTCTCAAAATCTGAAGCTTTGGGATGGGTTCCAAAAACACAGATGTAGTAGGGGAAAACAATTAATAGTCACACCAGGATATGTGCATAATAAAAACCTGATAAATTCACCTTGGTGAACCAGTTACTGTGTTGATAATGAAGCATCTTCCTAGCACTGTCATTTTGACAGCCTATTTCTGAAATGCTGGACCCTAATTTCCATTTATTTGGGGGGAGATAAAAGCAAGGCTTAGATTTTCTTGTGAACACCTGCTATATCCAGGTTCAGAGAGGTTTAGAAGTGATGACAACCCAGACAGAGGAAGTTTGTTTGTTTGTTTGTTTTTTAGCTTAAATAAATGTTTGCATTTTCCCCTTCAGTGATCTAGATGTCTGCTTCTTCAAGGAGTATGATATTCTTTTATCCAGGAGCTGAGTAAAAAAAAATAAATCTCAAATATTTATGACTGGAAATGGGCCAACATTCTGGCCAAGTAGCTTCTGCAGCTGAAAAAAGTTGGTTACTCAGGATATATGCCAAGGTTATTTCTAGGAGGGTTATATAGCCTCTATCATTTGGAAAAAAAGAATCAGGATTGCAAAACTGGGTGTGAAGGGATTAGGGGTGGGGTACCAAAATATAAGCATATTCTACTAACAAACATGGATTTACAATCAAAGGTGGTAGAGAAAAGGAACAGATTTGAATTTTTTTTTTAAATCCTAGTTAAATAGTGTGAATAGACTAGGGAATTCCACTTTTCTTTTATTCCATCCAAATGTGGAAAATTTTTACTGATATGTTTTTGTCTTCCCTCTCCCAAGCCATTCCTTATAACAGAGAGTTTTTAAAAAAGGAAGGAAGGAAGGAAGGAAGGAAAACAAAGAGAGGAAAGAGACAGAAAGAAAAAGGAAAGAGAGAGAGTGATAAAGAAAGAGAAAAGAAGGAAAGTAAAGAAAAAAAGAAAAGAAAAAGGAAGGAAAAGAAAAATAGGTGTATATGTATGTATATATCTTTGTGTATGTAGATATGCATGCATGTTTGTATATGTATGTTATATGTATGTGTGTATGTAGACTTCTTGGGAGAGAGAGTGGAGAAAGAACAAAGTAAAAAGTACACAGTAGAGAACAAAAGAAAACTTAGAAGGAAGCAAAGATGGACAGTTCTGAACACAATGCAGAATATTTATTATATAGACTTTCTTAAAATGTTAATGTGTATTTTGTGTATTTGTATTTTTTGAATCCTCCCTTACATTCTGCTATGTGCATGGCAATGCTTTTTTTTTTCTTTTCTTATTTTGTATTTAATTTATTAATTAATGTATTAATTGTATTTTAATATTTAACATTTAAGTTTGTGTTTCTTTTCTTGTGTATTTCCATTTTAGTATTGAAGTTTAAAATAAATTAATAAAAAAGAAAGGAGAAGGAAGGAAGGAAGGAAGGAAGGAAGGAAGGAAGGAAGGAAGGAAGGAAGGAAGGAAGAAAAAGAAAGAATTTGGGAAAATCAACACTTAAAAATACCTATCTGTAATGTCAGATTCATAATCCATACATCCTGCATGTATAATCCATAATCCCCTACCTCAGCAAAGAGAAGAAAGTGCCTTCTTAAGTTTCTTCTCTGGGTTTTTTTATCATTATATTTGCACATTCAGTTTCAAATGTTTTGTTACTCTTTTTTTTTCCATTTACATTGTTGGGATTACTGCTTATATTGTTTTCTTGGTTCTCCTTACTTCACTTTGCATTAGTTCATATAACTTTTCCCATGCTTCCAGTATTCATCATATTCATTGTGTCTTATAGCAGAGTAATATTACACTACATTTATATACTCCAACTTTTTTAGTTATGTCATAATCAATGAATATCTACTTTTCTTCCTATTTTTTTGTTTCCTATCTAAAGCAGAGAACATGAAATTCTTATGCTTCATTACTTTCTGCTTTTAAGAGACATACAAAGTGTAACTAAAAATGTTTATATCTACAGCAAGGACCACAACCTCCACCCCAAAGAGCAGGGATTTGCCCATATGGGAGGAGACAGAGACCCTTAACTGTTATACTCTAGCTCTCACATGTGGAATCTGCAGTACTCAGGAAGCTGCCCTCAGGAACAGGATGAAAGCCATCTAGTACCTTTCTGTTTTAACTACATAATCCTGATAACTGAGAGGTAGCAGGAGATGGTGGATAGAGACAGAATCTAGAAGACTTGGGTTCAAGTCTCACCTCTGGCTGGGTGACTTTGTTAAGTAACAGCTGCAGATCTGCATTAGGGAAGGGTGTTTTCTCACCAACAAGTTCCCATTCCAATGAAATCATAGCTCTCTCTCTCTTTCTCTCTTATATTCAAAATTGTAGTAACAAGGGATTTAGGTCACATTTACTTTTGAGATGACATCCAAATCCAATTATTGAGGAAAGGAAAATGTTAACCCTTCCAGTTAACTATGCGTACCCCCAAAATATACTCTCAAATATGGCTTTTTGATAAAACTAGAAGGATCCTTGGAGATCATCTAGTTTAATTCTTTTATCTTACAGAGAGGAAAACAGAGGCCTCAGGTAGGGGAAGTGATTTTCTCAAGAAGAAGAAGGTATATTCAATTCTTAGGAAACTTTATCTGGCCTCACATACTATTAGAGCTGGAAAACACAATGTTCTCCCACCTACACTTGCCAAATCACCAGACACCCCATTCACCTGATTAAACAGAGGAGGAAAAGGGAGCCCAGAGTTAAGAAGCAGCTCCTGCTGTTAGAGCAGGAGCAGAGCTAAGGTCTCTTGACTCTTGGGATCTATGCTGTTGAAATATGGCTTACCTGGGGTCACTGTCCTTTCCCAAGGATCTAATCGTGGCCTCATGACTCATGAGGTGCAGCTGAATGGAAAGGGGGATTCCTCAGTCCTTCTCCTGATCACCCTGGTCTTAAGTTTAGGTCCCACTAGTCTTGGGCTCCACCACCTTTCTCCTTGCTTGTCCAACATAAATCTCACAAAATGAAGCCAGAGCCACAGATGAGTAGCGCCACCCCCCAAGATCCCTTGTAGGAACCCACTTCCACCCTCTTGTCTTTGGGCTTCATTCTGCCTCCCAACAGATTCACTCATGTTCTCCTTAAGAGGAATACCAATGTTATCAGAGTCTTTTAAAATTCCTCATCCTGGGGAAAAGCCTAGATCACTCAGATAAAATCCGTATGGCACTGCCTTTTTAATAACTCTAACTAAAATCTGATTTTCACAAAACATATTTCTTATTATGCAGTCATTCATGGTTTATTCAGTCCACTGTAGTGTGTACAAGCTTGTAAAACATCCATAATAAAAGTGAAAATAATTAATCATGTGTTATTTTATATATTCAAAGAATGAGGGACTTGTAGAACAAGCATCTGGCCACTGGCTTTCTAAGTTTTCTCCTGATTGGTGTGCCAATATATAGAGTTTATTTCTTTGGTATGTCTTTCCACATTAACATTTGTCATTAATAAGTTTTAAAAGTGCTGGGACTAACTGATCCATTGTATGCAGTATTCAGCTGAAGCAGTAGGCATAAATAGGCAGGATGTTAGATCGATAGAGAGTAAAAACATTTCTTATTGGTGAAGACAAGAGTAGCCTCACTCCTTGACAAACTTCTATGTCACAAAAGAGAAGCAAACACAGGTCATTCCCAAAAAACAGTCCTATCAAATCTAAGACCTTGGTGGTAAAATAAAGGGGCCAGAGTTTTAAAAAACTGAAAAAAGAAACAGAAAAAAGAGAAGGATTCTCTCTTTTCAAGCCTTCAGGTCCACTTGTGGCTAACTCTCACCAAGAATATACTGACTCCCTACTTTACAGAGAAAATCAAAGTCATCCTTCAGAATGAGATCCTTCATCTCTGCTACTCAACACCTAAAAATGCCACCAGTTCCTTATATTTCCTCTCCTGCTTTGTTCCAGGCCCTGAAGAAAAGTTAACTCCTCTTTTCCAATGCTAACTTTACTTTTACCCTTCATCCCATCTCTCTCTGATGAATTTGGAAGCCAAATCATGATACAGAGTTTAGAAACCCAAAGTGGTATCTTCTGGCTTTTCAGACTAAAAATGACATTAGGCTTGGAATTGGGAGAACAGAAACAAATATTATTTTTCCAATTTCCCAAACACAATGTATTAAAGAATGTGCTTTAGCCTGCAATCCATGGCCCATTAAATTCAAAGCTTTGGATTTACATGGATGGAGTTCAGTGTTTGAGGATGTGTCAACATGACACAGTGGAAAAACCAATGACTCTGTAGTCAGAAGTACTAGGTTCAAACTGTCATTAAATATGTGGGTGACATTTGTCATTAGATTCTGTCACTAACTACTTGGGTGATGTTAGGCAACCTTTAGATTCTTTAAAACTCAGTTTTCTCATCCATAAAATGAGGAAGTTGGACTGAATAGTCTGTAAGGTTTTTTCCAGCTATCAGTCTATAATAGGGGTTGCTATGATAGGGGCTGCTATTTACTGGTTGGGGTTTCAAAAGGACTACAGATCACCTGTAGGGTATACAGTTTGCCTCAGCAGCTAAGACAGCTGAGTCTGGAGTCAGTAGTACCAGAGTTCAAATACACTTATTAGCTGTTGTGACCCCAGACAAGTCACTTAACCTGGTCACTTAACCTCTACCTCAGTTTCTTCTTCTCTAAGATGGGGATGATAGTAATAGCACCTACCTCTCGGAGTTATTGTGAGGACAAAATGAGACAATACTTGAAAAGCTCCCTGTAAACTTAAAGTAATGCATAAGTGCTAGTTAATTACATCAATTTTCCAGGGAAAGGACTTTAAGAAATCCTCTCAAAACTTGATATTATATAGAAAACAAAGCAACTCACAAGTACATTTCAAAGGTATCCATTTGTTCCTCTAAATTCCTGGAGCTAGGGTATAGGACAAATTGTAATATGTATCATTGATACTCACAGTGGTATAATGTTAAATGTACCATCTCCTGCAGTAAAGAATGTCACATCTCAGTTCTTTTTTGGTCTTGGAGGGCAGACTTGATGCCATCTCCACTGTCTTCCCTTTACCTTTGGGCCCACCAAATATCAAAAGATTTGGACAAACTTCCTGTTCTCATGATGCTCTACCCATTTCTTAGCCATTTCTTCTTTCTGTTATGGTCTTTGTAAACAGGTGAGAACATGAAATACTCATAAATCCTAGAGTGAAATGTAGTAAATCCCTAAAATTGTCCTTTCTGTTATACTGAGTAGAGCACATCAAGCCAGAACAATGAGAAATCCCACTCCCATCTGTATTTATATTTAGCTCTCAAAGGTGAACCTTGCCTCCTGTTGAGTTGAATGACAAATGGACAGAACGCTTCCATCATCTTGGATGAAAAACCCACAAACACCCTTGTTTTCATCTCAGCCTGATCTTGTGAAGCTGCAGCTGCTACTCTCACTGCCTTGCCCATTGTGGTTCACCTTTTAGCCCTATTATTAGTTTATCCAAATAATCTTCAGCCATTCCCAAATAATAGACCCCCAGATTCTAACTTCCACGCTATTCGCTCATCTTTAATCTGCACTGCGTTATTTTGCCAAACGGGTCCCCAAAGCCTTCTCAGGCACCTCTGACATGTTGATGCTAGAGGCTAGAAAGAGAAATAAGGAAAATAAAGGAATGTCACCAAGAGCCAGCAGCATGCCAGATGAAAACTCAAGTATTTTCCCCTAGTAAGAGAAGGGAGGGAAGGGAATAGCATTTATGTAGCAATGTGCCAGGCACTGTGCTAAATACACTTACAAATATTTCACTTCATCCTTATAATAACCCCAAGAGGTAAGTGATGTTATTATCCTTATTTTTACATTTAAGGAAACTGAGGCAGAGACTTGCCTAGGGTCACACAGCTAGAAGTTTCTGAGGCTGGATATATACAATGTATATACAGTGATTTCAAGAGGAAGACAGTGATGACTACGGAAATCAGAACAGGCCTTATATGGAAGATAGCACCAGAGATGGGCTTTGAAAGAAGTCAGGAATTTTGTGAGGTACATGTGAAGAGGGAACACATTTCTGATATAAGGGAGACAATAATTCAGGTGTTCCAATTGGAATACATTTAAGGATCCAATGATTATGGAAAAGGTATTTGGAAGGTTGGGACTAGTATATTATTCTTCTGACAAGCAGAAAACATGTTGGACAACAGAGCAGAATTTCAGTAACTGAGATCCCCTAGACCAATGGTCCTCTAGACTGTTCATTGAAAGCTCTGATATTATGTTAGCTGTAGCCAAGAAGACTTCACTAATTGCAATAATTCTCATCCCAAAAGTATGTGAATTTAACAAAAGTCCAAATAAAAAAACTACCAGTTTTATTTTGTGGTTTAATACTTAGCAAATGTTCTGAACATTCAAAGCATGGCCCGCATCAGTACCCTACCCAAGATCCAAACCATAGAGTTTAAATTGCACTGGCCTGGCAAATCATAGGGACAGCTCTGCCCAGCATCTACATCTCCAGGCAGATCCAAAGTCAAGGAGGATGAGTAAACAGGCCATTAGACAATAGACGGTGCTTTTTTTTTTTTAGATCCATCCAAAATCTGGATCCTGATGCTGTCGCGGGGCTTGTCATCAACCCACTAATCCTACGGTTTACTCATTACTGTGCAACATTACTTACTACCCACCCACCCCCACCAGCTCGATATACATAAATGCAGTTTGTACATAGAGGAAACTGGATTTAAACAAATAGTTTGATGAATGCAACCAAGAGCACAAAAATCAAGAATAACTGTAGTTGAAAATTAGAGAAAATCCTTCACACAGTGGAAAGGAATTGTCAGGAAAAGGCAACAGAAAGACTGAGGGGTGAACGAGATAGCATGTAGAGAATTATTGGCAGGCAGGTAGCCTCAGTCCTAACATTGTGGCCATGATGGAGATAGAAGAAGCACAGAAGGTGGTTGGCACACAAATGCTCCAGGATAGCTGAATCCCAGCTGGAAACACCACAACCTTCTTTTAGCACCCTGCTATCCTGAGTCACTGCACAGCTTCAGCTCCCTAGTCCCTACAGCAAAGAGCACTAATTCCCAAAATGTGGGCCTCAGCCAGGCAGAGAGTGATCACATGACCCCAGGTAGTATGGATTAACTAGTCTGAAGGTGAGAACAGGGTACATATCCCATCTTCCCCAAGAAAACTAGTTGTGGGACTTGTCTACAACACAAAAACTGTACCTTTTCTCCATTATTCAACATGACTCACTGCCCATACTGCTGTGCAAACTACAACTACTCCCTTTCTGTTCTGAGCATCAGCTGTTCAAGTCAGTTTTTTTTTAACTAACAAGCATTTACTTTCTTTCTTTTTCACCTTCTTTCCCTACTGAAAAAAGAAAAGAAAAATAAAGGAAAAGAAAACTCTTATAAGAAATATTCATAGGGAAAAAAACTAAATACCTTCACTGGCCAGGTCTAAAAATGTGTGCTTTGTTCTTCATGTTTAGTCTATCATCCTTCTGTCAGGGTAATATTCTTCATCATCAGTCATCTGGAATCCTGATTGGTCATAACAGTGATGGGAGTTCTTAAAGCTTCCAAATTTGTTTGTTTTTGTGATGTTGCTCTTAAAGTATAAATTATCTGCCTGTTTCTGCTCACTTCACTTTGTATCAGTTTGGTTAAAACCTAATCCCAACCTGAGTGACCACAGCAGAAGCTGTCTAGCTACCAGTGAGAAAATTCCATACTTTCATCCCATTCCCCCCAATATACGCATCTCTGATTTTCCAGGTCACATTATGACTGAGATAGTCATCCTTCAAAGCATGGGCTCTGCTCTCTGGAGCATTGACCAGAATGAACCTCAGCCCTCCCCGCCTTTTCATTTTGAATGGGATAAAATGATTTGCACATGAAGAATAGGTATGGAGAGGTGGTGATCTCCATCATAGATCTCATTACACTGTCTTTCTCCCAAACCTATCCCTCTTCTATACTTCCCTACTTCTGTTGAGGTCACCAACTAACATCCCTCCAATCACCCAGGTTCAAAACCTCAGTGTCATCCTTAGTCTTCATTTTTCACACATATTTAGGCACTTGCCAGATTTTTCATTTTTTTCTTAATATCTGTCATACCAGGCCTGTTGTCTCCATGCACACACCCTAGTTCTTCAACTCTATTGAGTTATTGCAGCCAAATAACCTCCCTATTCCAAATCTCTCCGCATTCCTATATATCTTCCAAATATCTGACAAAGCAATTTTCCTAAAATGCAAATTTAGCCCTGTCATCCCCCCCAAAAAACTGAATAAACTTGAGCTGTTCTCTATTGATTTTAGGATAAAATATAAACAATCAAACAAAAACAATAAAAATAACCAAACATAAATAATAAATTAAGGTAAAATATCATCCACTGAGCACAACCACATAAAGACAAATGGATTTATATTGAAATTTTTCTCCCGAATTGAAATCAGAGACAAGTCACCTTTGTTTATCATCTCTACGGTTCATGTTGTGAATATCTATACACAACATAAAATTACTCCTGTTGAAAAATATGATAGTCACGGAATGTTATGAATATTTTTATTGCAGTATTATATATCTTTATGGGATCATAGATCTAAAGTTCCTAGGAACCTCAGAAACTGACTAATCTGGCCCTCTTATTTTGCATATTGGAAACTGAAACCCACAGAGGTTAAGTGACTTCCCCAATGTCACACAGGTAGTAAGCATGTGAAGTGGGGTTTTAACCTAGGTCCTCTGAATCCATAGCTACTATGTTTTCCCCAGCTCATACTGCCTTTTTGCATCATTCAACTAAGAAAGTCGCCTGTTGGAAGTATGTTCTTAACCAAATAAGAGATAGACACAATTGCAAAAGATAAAATTCTGATTATGTGAAACTGAAAAGTTTCTGCACAGACAAAAAAAATACACCTAGAAAGAATGAAAGCCGTTGAATGAGAAAAAAAAAAATCTTTCTATCCATTTCCCCCATAAGAATTTGACACCCAGGATACTTTTGCCATTTCCTTCTCCAGTTCATTTTACAGATGAAGAACTGAGGAAAACAGGGTTAAGAGACTTACCTAAAGTCACAGCTAGTAAGTGTCTGAGTCTAATTTTCAACTTAGGAAGAGTAATCTTCCTGACTCCAGGCCTGATACTCTATTCACTGTCCCCTCTGAGATAAAATCTATGTATGTGTATACATATATATATGTATATATATATATATGTATATATATATATATATATCATATATATGTTTGTATATATGCATATATGTATATGTGGGTAACTAATAGCTATTTCCCCAATAGACAAGTAGTCAAAGGACATGAGCAAGCATGAGAACAAATAGTTCTCAAAAGAAGACTTGAAAAATAGCCACCACAACATGAAAAATGCTCCAAATTAATAATAAGAGAAATGCAAATTAAAGCAGCCCTGAGGTTTGATTCCCCCCCTGCCCCAAAAACTGGCAAAGATGACAAAAATTACAAAATTTAATATTGGAGAGTTTGTGGAATGATAGGCACATTAATACCTTGTTGGTGTAACTATGAAATGGTGTAAATATTTTGGAAAGAAATTTGGAATTATGCAAATAAAGTGACTAAAATGTCCATAACTATTGGTGACCAAAGTCTCCATTATTAGGTTTATATCCTAAGAAGTCATTGATAAAAAGAAAGTCCCCATATATACCAAGATATTCATAGCACCACTTTTTTGTGAAAGCAAAAAAAGTGAAACAAAGTAGATGCACATTGATTGGAGAAATGGCTAAAAAATTGTGGTAAATAGGTCTAATGGAGTATTACTGGGCTGCAAGAAATTATATATGCGATGAATACAGAGAAGCATGGAAATATCTACAGATTTTTTGCATCTGAACAGATGCAGAATGAAGTAAGCAAATCCAAGAAACCAATATACACAGTTAACTACAATAATGTAAATGGAGAGAGACCCTCCTCAAAATCAAAATTGAATGAAACAAAATTTAAAGATCAAGTATGACTTGAATAAATATATATGAGGGAACATCCCCAACCTACTCCTTTGTGAAGGTGAAAGGTTCACAGGTGTTACAAATTGCCCATGTTTTTGTATGACTTCAATGGATTGAGAGGTTGTACTGATTTTTTTTCTTTTCTGTTTTAAAAAAAATTTGTTATATGAGGTGGCTCTCTGGAAGAGGAATGGGAGGGATACTGGGATATTATGATCATATGAAGGAACAGAAGACATCAATAAAAAGTTAGCTAATTTTTTTAAGTCATGTGCTTGGCTTGCTACATTAAACAAATTAATTGAATAATTAATTCCTAAAAAATAATTATTATTTTCAAGTTTGCCATATTTCCCAGGACTTACTTAGAGATTTTTAAAACTATAATGAAATATATCCAATCACATTGCTCTCAGTTTTATAGCATTGCATAAAACAATTTTAAAATATTTATTTAATTCTAATCTTTAAAAAATATACTTTTTTGCATGTCCCATGATGTACAGAAATTCAGAATTTGTGAACTAAAAGAGACCTCCACTGCCATCAAGTCTAGCATGAAAGAAATTCCTACTACAATATATCAGACTCAGAGCTCATCTAGTCTTTGTCTTAAAGTTGCCAAAGAGGCAAAATCTACTGCTTTGGGCAGTTCCAATTGTTACTATATATAATAATATCATTACACTAATTTATGTCTATGAGCAGCTAGGTGGCACAGTGGTTAGAGTGCCATGCCTGGAGTCAGGAAGACCTGAGTTCAAATCCGGATTCAGATATTTACTAGCTATATGACCCTGGATAAGTCATTTATTTTGTTTGTCTCAGTTCTCTCATCTGTAAAAAGAGCTGGAGAAGGAAATGGCAAACCATTCCAGCATCTTTGCAAAGAGTTGGGCATAACTTGAAATGACTGAACAGCAATAACAACAATATATGCATCTAATTCACAGATAAACGTGTATATATTTTGGGCATATGTTCATTTTTTAGGCAGCTAGAGGCTATAGCAGATAGAACGCTGGGCCTAGAGTCAGGAAGACCTGAATTCAATCCAGTTTCTGACATTTACTAGTTGCATGATCCTGGGAAAGTCACCTAACTTCCCCATCTGCCTCAGATCAAATAAAATCCTCACAATAAATTTCTTTATATTTCAAGAACGTAGAACGGTGCCTAAACATTGTTGGTGGAACTATGAAGTGGAACAACTATTTTGGAAAGAAATTTGGAAATATGGCACTTAATTAGACAATAAATGTTTCCTTCCTTTTGTTGATGAGGTGACTGATCTGAAAAATTTGCCCTAAAACATGGCATCTGGGATAATTGCCCAATTTGCCATAACCTTTGGCCCAACATCACTAGAGCCACCCAAGGTTAAATTATATCTCCCCAACATATTTGAAGTGCCATAATGAAACACCTCTAGCAGCTGTTTCTCCCGCAGTCTATATCCTAGCAATGTCATATGGTTGGCTAGGCAGCTAAGCACATAGTGATTTCTGTCCCCTGAATGGCTAAATTAGAGAATCATTCCTTTAGGTGACCTCATGGGTGTCCAGGACAACATTGTAATTCCAATCTGATACTCATAAAGACATTATAGGTTATCCCTTGTTCAAAGGACCAATGGACTGCTACTGCAGATGACCTCTACTCTTCCTCCCTACACATCCACATTCTCTATCTAGACCTCTTTCTTCCTTTGGGAAAAAAAAAAGCATTTCTCTACTTAAAAAGCCAGTTCTAAGGCTTAATGGCCTTACTTTGAATTCCTTGAAGAAAAGCCAAAACTGACTAAGAGGTATAATTACCTTAATCTTTTTCCAGGTAAAAGAGGTGCCAATTTCCTAAACTTTGATCATGATGGAGCCTCCATCAAAAAAAAAAAGGAAATTTTCATTTACCCAGAATCCATAAACTAGAAAGCTAAACATGCTAGATTTTTCTGTGCTAATTAGTACAATGATAATTGATGTTCATAATGATGATTCTAGGGCCCCATGAAATAGATTAAATTTCACTGTGTAGTATTTTGACAACAGTTGTATTCTTTTTGTTATTCATTCGTTTCAGTCATGTCCCACTTTTCACGTCCCCATTTGGGGTTTTCTTGACAAAGATACTGAAGTGGTTTACCATTTTCTTCAGCTCATTTCACAGATGAGGAAACTGAGGCAAATGGAGTTAAATAACTTGCCTGGAGTCACATAACTAGTAAGTATCTGAGGCTGGATTTGAACCCAAGAAGATAAGTCTTCCTGACTCTGGTCCTGGTACTCTATCCATTGTACCACCTAGCTGCCTAGTTGCATTCTACGATAAAGGAAATGGGTGACCTGTACATGTTGTTTTGAGAACCTTCAGTTAGCTAGAATATTAAATGGACTAAACACCCTATTCCCAAACATTCTGGATAAAAAGAGTTTTCTGTAATTGCTTTTCTATTTACCCACTGTGAGAGGATATTATCTGGAGTAATAGGGGCTTACTTTATGAAGTATTTTGAGAATGCTTTAAATATGAAAAAGGATTTACAATAATCTCATTCTCTTCCACTCTTGCTCAAAGGCAATGTGGTTATTGATCTCTGCTGAATTTGAGAGCCACTGAATCACTTCCTCGAGATAAAAAAAAACCTTCAAGACAGCCACCCACTGTCAAAATAAAAATTATTCAGGTATCTTTGAAGTGAGGAGGGATGGAAAGGAAGACTAAAGTTTCTGGAGAAATAGCATTCCAAAGCCCTAACTCAGTCAGGATTTTCATTGTTTACTTTGTCAGGCAAAATTAGAGAACCTTCAGATTTAAAGAACGGTAGAGTCTGGCACTCAATAATTAGCCTAAACCGTCATCTATTCATCTCGGGCCAATGGCAAGAAAATGAAGGTATTGTAGAGTTAATCATTATTATAAATGGGAAAACTCCCAAGATAATGGACCATGGGAGCCAGGGCTGAGCATTTAGCATGGTGATTTTAATGATTCAAATGAGAGAGAATGGTATTTTTAAAAATTAATATTCTCCAATCTTTGCCCTTGAGATGCATTTTCCTTTTAAACAGTGATACAAATGTTTACCATTTCAACAAAATTAATTAAAATGAAACTGTAACAGTCAGACTATTCTATTGACATGTAAACTTTTATTTCAATGGATCAAATCTGCTGCATGTATATTCTGATTCAAAGTGTCCCTGGGTTGGATATCTCAGGCTCAGATGTTTTAAAACCCACCTGAGCAAACTGGCTATTTGAGGTAGTCACAAAGAAACACTTTATGATACCTTATTCAAAATCTACCTCCCAGGCATTCTCAAGGCTTAAAAGCTTGAGGCTGAGGTGCATTAAAAGAATAATATGCAAAGCTTTGGGATTTCGGGGGCCTTTATAATACTCATAAATACACCTTGTGAAGTGAAACAGAATGCCCTTCAACACTTTAAAACTGTTTTACCAGGCAGCAAAAGTGACTAATTTGTTACATTTATAAAATGTTGTGGGTTTCTTTTTCCCATCTAAGGAACTGAGAGAATTTTACCCCACCATTATCTAATTAATTCTTGCCATAATCCTGCTAGGTACCTGGGGGGCAGGCATTATTACTCCCTATTTAAGATGTGAGGGCAGCTAAATGGCAGTTGTAGAGAGCCAGGACTGAAGTTACGAAGACCTGAGTTCAAATTCAATCTCAGACACTTACTAGCTATGTGTCCCTGGACAAGGAACTTAACCCTGTTTGGCTCAGTTTCTTCATCTGCAAAATGAACTGGAGAAGGAAATGGCAAACCACTCCAGTAACTTTGCCAAGAAAACCCCAAATGGGGTCGCAAAGAATCAGATACTACCTGAACAACTGCAACAAAAGTTTAACATATGAAGATAATGAGAGAGAGATAATAAGGTTGGAGGTGGTGATAATTGACAGAGCTGTGCTACAATATACAGGTCCCCCTGATTCACACTAGATGTAATGCCCACCACCCAGAGAGCAGAAGAGAGAACAAGCCCCCAGCAACCACCAATGTCTTTTCATCCTAGATGGGAAAATGCTTTAGCAAAATATTTCAATGCAAAGTATGCAATAGGGAGGGACATTACTCTCCTTCACCAATGTAGAAGGGGTATGAGGTGACAACACAGAGGAATTTACACTGGTGCTGGGGAATCAGACCGACAGTGGGGGAATATTCAACATTTTATTCTCAGCATCTAACTCAGTGCTTTCCTAATAGCAGGTGCTTAATCTCTGCAGCTGAAACTGGATTGTTATGATTCTGATAGAATTATGATTTCGTTGTATCACAGAATTTTAAGAGTTAGGAGAAACTTTGACAGCCATCCAGTCCAATCCATATCGGAACAAGAGTCCTTTCTACAACTTCCTTTTGTTAATTATTTTCTGTTTATCCTGTAGATAGCTCGCTTTGTATATATTCCTACGCACTCTATCTCACCCATTAGATCGTAAATCCCTTGAGGGCAGGTGCTGTCTTTTCCCTCTTTTTGTATTCCCAGCATGCTTAGCACAGTGCCTGGCACTTAATAAATATTGATTGATATTCGACAAGTGGAAACCTCCAATAAGTGGAAACCTAATACCTCTATACAGAGCCCAACTATAGGTATGTGGGATGGCTATAATATTTAGGAAGTTTATTCTCACTTCAAGCCTAAATTTTCTTCTTTGCACCTTCTACCTTTCACTCCTAATTTTGCCCTCTGGGTGCAAGCAGAATAAGTTCAATCCTTCTTCCATGTAAGTGCCTCTAATACTTGAAGACAGATCTTTTCCAAACAAACAGCCCCAGTTTCTTCAATTCATCCTCATATGGCATTAACTCAAGACTCTTCACCCTTCTTCCTGATTGTTCTCCATTGGATGGTCTAGCTTATCAATAGTTCTTTCTAAAAGGTAATGCCTAGAACTAAAACAGATGCATTCTGATCAGACAAGAGTACAGTAGTACCGCCCTCTCTATTGTCTTAGATGCTACTCATTTCAATGCAGCCTAAGATTGCCTTAGCTTCTTTGGTTACTTTACATAGAATGTTGTTGATACAAAGTGTGCTTGTAATCCACTAAAATCCCTGGATCTTTTTCAAATGACCTAAACACAACCATAATGGACTGGGAATTATTCTATTATTTAGTTAATGTATTTGAGGATGTCTAGACCTTTTAATGTAGCTTATGTGGTCTATTTTCCAGTGACCTGAGATCTGAGTCAATGCGTACACATGTAGCTACTAAATAGGATGCTCCTTTTGGGATAGGGAGTTCTTAATCTGTGTACTTTTCTATTTCTGAACTTTTTTTCTTTCTTATGAACTTTTTCTTTGCTTTTTTACATATTTTGAAAATTATATTCCATTATAACTGGTTTTCTTCAGAATCCCATTTTTTCCTATTCATTTGAAAATGTTCTTCTGAAAAGGGGTATATTGACTTCACCAGATTGACAAAAGGGTCCATGAATCAAAAATGTTAAGAACCCTGGCTTAGGTGATTTTTTTCCCTTCTTACTGATGGTGGTAATACGATGGGTCACAAATGAGTAATCATTACTAGTGGTAGAAGGCAGTAAGAGCATCCTAACTACTCTGCTACCAAGGTCCACACTTAAATGTGGGCTCAAATTTGCTCCTTGTCACCATTTTTGCCTTTACTTACCCTCTCAGCCTCATAGTTGTCTCAGAGAATAATAATAGCTAATATTTATATACACTTGGGGGGCAGTTAGGTGGTACAGTGGATAGAGTGCCAGGCCTAAAGTCAGGAAGATTCATCTCCCTGAGTTCAAATCTAGCCTTAGACACTTACTAGCTACGTGAGCCTAAGCAAGTCACTTAACCCTGTTTGCAGCAGTTCCTTATATGTAAAATGAGCTGGAGAAGGAATAGCAACCACTCCAGTATCTTTACCAAGAAAACCCCAAATGGGGTCAAGGAGAGTTGGACCCAATAGAAACAACTGACCAACAATAACAATATATAGCACTTTAAGGTTTACAAAAATTTCATAAACATTACCTCATTTGATCCTCACAACCACCCTGTGAGGTAAATTCTATAATTAATCTCATTTTACATATGAGAAAACTGAGTTAGGAAAATGTTAATGACTTTCACAGATTTACATAGATAATTAGCATTTGAGAAAGTATTTGAAATAATCAGGTCTTGACTCCAGCTCCAACACTCTATCCAATGCATTACTTCCATGCTTTAATTTTTTTTTTATTTTTCAGGTAAGTATTTTAATCTGTCCCTTCCACTACCTCCAACATTAAGCAAATTTAAAGACAAAAACAAACCCTTCAATGAAAATCTAAGAGTCCAGCAAAACATAGTGAGACAACATATCAAAACTTATGAGATGCAGCTAAAGCAGATCGAAGGGTGGAAATTATATGATGAAATACTTTCATCAATAATTGCTTTGAAATTATTTTGAAGGACGCTTCATTGAATATAATTCTTACTGCATTATGATTAGCAAATGACATGTTCAGCATTTCTGTTTTTCTGCATTTTTAGTGAGGCCTTTGGGGCCTGATACATGGTCAATTTTTGTAAATGTGAAATGTATAGCTGAGAAGAATATAAACTCCTTGTGTCATTTCTTTGTTAAGGTGGATCCCTGTACCTACACTCAATCCTATCCCCCCATGCCACTTTGCCTCATCAATTATTCCCACCCTCACCACCCCTCAGATCTTTAATCTCTCCATCTGTACTGACTCTTTTCCAACTTCCAAGAAATATGTTCATCTTCCCTATCTTAAGATTGCATTGTCTCAATTCTGATGCCCACTGAAATTTTAATCTCTCTCATTTTATTACCAAACTTTTAAAAAAGAGCGTTCCAATTTCTCTCACTGATTTCCTCTATCCCAGGGGTTCTCAACCTCTTTCATGTCAGAGACCCCTCTGGCAGTCTGGTAAACCCCACGGACTTCTCAAAATGATGTTTTTAAGTATATAAAATAAAATATATTGATTAAAGAGGAGATTATATTGAAGTATAGTTATAAAAAAAATTTAAAGCAAGTTCATAGACTTCCTGAAATCTGGTCATGGAGATCCATGGAACACAGGTCAGAAACTTCTCTCATCCATAGAATCTAGCTTTCACAAACCACTCTCTTTAAGCTTATTTATTAACTCCCTAATCAAATGCCTGCTTACTCCCTTTTTCTTGAAATTATCACTTTGTTGCCTTTTATGATATTGGTTGGACCAAATTCAATTCAACAAATAATTATTAAATGCCTCATGTGCAATAGTCAGTCAATACACATTTATTATGCATCTATTATGTGCCAGGCACTGTGCTAAGCATTGATGAGGGTGCAGAGATAAAGAGGAAACAGATTTGTCTCAAAGGAGATCTAATGACTGAAAGGCAAAGGGAGATTGAGAGAGTTGCAAAGGAGAGATCTCAGAAACATACTATATGAAATTGGAGGAGGGAGATGCCACTTTCACCCTATGAGGGTGGGGATCAGGGAAAGTTTCGTGGAGTAGATATTTCAGTTAACTCTTGAGGGAAGGGACTTTAGCAGGTAGAGATGATGAGAAGGGCCCTTTGTAAACACAGAGGATAGCCTGAGCAAAAGCATTGACCCTGGAAAAAACAATACCCATTGAGAATAATAGTGGAATCTTTAGAAACAGTGTTATGTCAGAGAAGGACCCGATAGGAGACTATTGCTTGAGATATATGGTAATGCTCCTCAGAAAGCCAAACTGAAGGAATGAGTAGGAATCCATGTTGTGGTCCCTTTGATATTAGGTATTTAGTATCTCTTCTCATATCATTTTTTTCTTTTATTCTTGCTGTTTGTCCTTCATGCTCAAAGAGGACCAGAATGCTATCCCAGCATTGGGGTCAATGTGCAGGGTTTCCTTCTATGGCTGATCATACCAATACAAGCTTAGAAGGCTCTATCACAGGTTGAGAACAAATAGTCTTTGGCCCCTCTTCCTGTCCTTTATTATGATCAGTCATTGACTACTCTGTCCTCTCTAGTTTCCTTGAGCTTCAACCATTTTGTGTTTCTAGAAACTATCATTGTCTCTTTGCAATATGGTATCTCTCCTTTTCACTCTGTAAATGTCAGTTTCTCAGTGTGCTAAATGTATTAATGCTTTTGTATTTTCAAATGATCTGAGTTATTAAAGCAATTACATCACAGGCTGTGAGTCCAAAGTGATAATATGTATAGTGGATAGAATACCAGGGCATTAGGAAAGAGGACAGATCTATAGAGTGGTGTGAATAAAGGCAAGAGACTAGGGCATCAGGAGTCTATCTTTTTAGCCATTCTTGGAAATCCTTATTAACTTATACCTTGTTATTTTCTAGCTTTTTTAAACTTGGAGGATTAGAGAACATAATAACTCACTCCACCTCCACTAAGCTTCAGCCAGAAGTTCTCAGGACAATGGGCAATAGAAAGCCATTTCTATTACAAATTTATCCTGTTATGGAAATGATAGTGAGGTTGGATTGAAATGTCAGCTTTCTGTGGAAAAGTTTTCTGGTGTGATCTTGATTCAAATTTTTTTTTAATAACAGCAAAGGGGAAGGAAAGAAAGTAAATGATTATTAATTGGGAAAAAAGCAAAGGGAACAAAGGATCAGGAAGAAAATAGAGACAAGAGAATTATCAGCATGGTTGCATGTAGAAATGTTTAATTGTTACATAACTATTATGCTTTAATTTGTCGTTTTTAATGTACTAAGAGCTCAGTGTTGAATAGATCCATGTTGTGCTGAAACAGGAGAAGAAGGAAAAAGTCTGAGACCCTCAGGTGAGCCTCCCATCTGGCACAGAAATTCAAACCTAGAAAGGATAGTATTTCTTCTAGATGAAAGGGGACACTCAAGAGAAGTCTACAGAAACACAAGCCAGAAGAAATATAATTATATTTGACTTGACCAGAGAGGGAAGAGTGGAAGGGCCTAGACACACAGGACTTCTCAGAGCATTCTCTCATCCTGGTCACTAAAATGGCAGGGAAAAGAAGCATTACTCCTCATTTTCTTTTTGGGAATTTTTGGTGGATAGGAGAGAAAATGGCAGCATTCCCCCCCACTTCTCACTCTTCCTACCTCAAAAATATGAAACCCTCCTTCTCTCCTTGCTCCATCTACTCCTTTCCCCTTTTCTTTCCCTTTATGATCCTTTCTCCCTCCTCTTCATCTCGCTGCTTGGAGTTAGGAGGCCTAGATGGCCTCATGTCAAGTTAGGCTCAGGTGGACCCAGGAGTAGCATTCTAATTCCATTCTCTTTTATGAGTACAATTATGTGCCTTATTTATTACCTTATCAAATTCTAGAGGATTTTTAGTGGATTTGTATGTTTATACTGAGCTAGACATTTTGTTTGAAGTCTAGGTACTTGCGTGTCCTTAATAAATATAGTTCTCCCTCTGTCTAGAGTAAAACCATCTTTTTATTTAGTGAGTTTCAGCCAGTCAAGCATCCTATTGTCCATTACCTAAAGAAATTCTGAGTTACAGGCTAAAAAGGTTAGAGGTCATTTTACCTCAAAATACCTTCACAGGCAAGTTTTGCTTTAACTTGTCGGTTAGAGGGCATGGGTATAGTTATAAACTTAGCAGATGTCTTTACCAAGGATACTAATGGAGTAGAGGAAAGCAATCTGTCCAAAAAATAGACAAGAAACCAGATATCTGTCTTCTAATAACCAGGAAGTCATAGAGTAAACAGGAGGTAATTACTTTATCACCAGGCATTTAGAAGGCCAGAGAGCAGACAGAACATCAGAGATCTCTCCCTAAGAGGTAGGAAGATAAAAGATCTGTCCATAGGGAGCCAAGATGGCAGATTAGGGGCAGCCTTCCAGATGAACTCTGCCAACACTCCCCTCCAAATAACTTTAAAATAATTCCTCAAATCAAATTTTGGAGTGGGAGAGCCAACAAAGGTCAAGGTGAGACATTTTTCTGGTCTGACAAAACTTGTGTTTGTCCTTCATTCTCGAAGAGGACCATGACATCGGGGAAATGATGACATGACCAGCAGTTGACTTTGATTTGAGTGAAGGAGGGCTGTACAAGGTCACCAGGCTCACTTTCACCTCCAGAGCCATCTGGGTCCAGTGGCCTGATATTTACCAGGAAGACTGGAGATGGCCCAGGATGCATTGGGAGACCCTGGCCCTTTCTGGCTGAGGTCTTTTCAGGTTCTCAGTTTGGGTGAGGTAACACCCATTCAGCGAAAAGACCTCTTTAAGAAGTTAATTAAGGGATGGCCCTTTAATCAAAAATTCGAAAATAAATAAATAAATAAATGAAGCTGGGAGGGAAAGACCCTCAGGGTTCCTGGCCAAAAGAGAAACAGTTACTATTTTAGCATTTACATTCACTCTGTGCTAGGAGACCATGGACCAGTTCTCCAATCTATGAGCTCCAGAGTAAGTTGGGTTTAAGGCTTGGCTTTGAGAAAGAAATCTAACCAGTAAACCCAAAGGTTGACAAAAGAATTCTGGCACATTGGGGTGGAGGCATATCCACAGCATGCAGATATGGTGGTAGCAAAAGTGGCAGCAGCAACTTTAGGAGCTGTCAGACCAAAGATGATAAGGGGGTTGGACAACTTGTCAGAAAGAGATTACAAGGGATCCTTTGCTGCCACTGTTGACTGGCAAGTCTATTACCCATATTCAGTTCTTGGTAGCAGTTCCAGGACAGAGAGGAGTGCTGGTGGTTGGTAACAAGGAAGCAGGAGCTTCAGGGGGCCCTTTTTGGGTAAAGATCAAAGAGCAGACCAGGAGAGCAGTGACCACACCTTTCCTAGGATTGCACTACCTTTGAAACTCTAAAACTTTGCACATCCCCCAGAGCTAGCTCTGAAAATACCAGCACAAAAGCTTGGGATAGTGCTTCCTCACCCCCAGGTGAACAGAGCTCTATTTTAATATAAAGTTTAAAGTCAAGAAATAGGCTGGGACCTTCTTGAGCTTCCAGGAGCCATGATGACCAAGTAAACAGTAAGAGCTGTCATCCCTCTCTTGCTGACCTTGAATAACCCAGAGAATACTGCCCTAGGAAAAATCCTGGAATAGAGGAGCTAGAAGTATGGGCATAGCAGTCTTTTAGCTAGGGAAGCTAGGGAGACAGCCCCCTCTTGTGGTGATGGAAGGAGACCAGTGCAGGAAGGGAGGTGTCCCAGAAAGCCCCACCTCAGCAGATCAGCAGCAGTTCTTGAGCCCTAGGGGGGTGGAGCCAGCAAGCATCAACATCAGGACCCCAGGCTTGCCTTCCCACAGACAGGGGAATTAGCAGACACCAGCACAGACCAATGGCTGAGGCCACCCATGCTATATAGTGCAACTGTAGGGGAAGAGAAGACTTCCAGTAGCCAGACCACCCCTCCTCCACACCTCACACTGTGAGCTTCAATGTAACCCTGGGGAAACTCAGAAAGACTTCACCAACCTTGACCTTGGCACACACCAGCCAGCTCAAGCTCAGCACCAGGTGAGCTGCAGCAGCATATAGCTTCTAGCTGACAAAAACAGAAGCCACAGCACAAAAAGCCAGTAACCAAGCACCTAGCTCCCAATACAAGAAGCTTGGGACAGAGCCTCCGGGGCCCTAGAAGCAGAGATCCACTTTAAAAGCTAGAGAAAAGGTAGACACCATGAGGAGGCAAATTAGAAAAGTAAAAAGGAACACTGAATCATATTATGGGGACAGAGAAGATCAAAATACGAATTCAGAAGAGGACAGCATTGATACCCTACCTACATCTGAAACCTCAAGCCCAAAAAGCATTCCTGGAAGACCTCAAGGAGGATTTTAAAAGCCAAATTAGAGAGGCAAAAGAAAATTACAGAACCTAACAGGAGAAAATGACTCCTTGAAAAGTAAAATTGGCCAAATGGAAAGAGAGAGATGCAGAAACTATTTAAAGAAAACAATTTGTTAAAAATTAGAATTGGGCGAATAGAAGCCAATGACTCTATGAGGCATCTAGAATCAGCAAAACAAAATCTAAATAATGAAAAAATAGAAGAAAACATAAAATATCTCATTGGAAAAACAACTGACCTGGAAAATACATCCACAAGAGATAGTCTAAGAATTATTGGTCTACCTGAAAGCCATGATGGAAAAAAAAAAGAGCCTGAACAGTATCTTCCAAGAAATCATCAATAAAACTTCCCTGAGGTCCTAGAACCAGACAGTAAAATAGTCATTGAAAGAATCCACTGATCATTCCCTGAAAGAGATCCCAAATTGAAAACTCCAAGGAATATTGTAGACAAATTCCAGAATTATCAGGTCAAGGAGAAAATACTGCAAGCAGCCAGAAAGAAACAATTCAAATATCACTGACCTACACTCAGGATCACACAGGACCTTGCAGCTTCTACATTAAAAGACTGTAGGGATTGGAATATGATATTCTGAAAGGAAAAGGAGCTTGGACTACAACCAAGGCTCAACTCTCCAGCAATATTGAGCTTAATCTTTCAGGCAAGGAGATGGACATTCAGTGAAATAAGGGAATTCCAGACCTTCCTGATGAAAAGGCCAAATCTCAATGGAAAATTTGATCTTCAAATACAAGACTCAAGGGAGGCATAAAAAATTAAGCAGGAGGGAAAAAAAGGGGAAAAAAATCTTGTTATTCAATAAGGCAGAATAGTTTACATCCCTATAAGGGAGGATGATATTTGTTAATCTTGAGAATGGTATAGTTAGTACAACAGCTAAAAAGGATATACATAGACAGAGGGTGTGGGTATAAATTAACTGATGTGATGATAAAAAAAACCTAATTAATTAAGGGCTATAAAGGATTGTAATGTGAGAAGAGGTAAGGAGGAGGCAGAAATAGGTAAATCACATCTCATGAAGAGGCACAAAAACATACTGCAGTAAAGAGAAAGAGAGGGAGAAGAGCAGTGTTTGAGCTTTCCTCTCATTGGATTTGGTTCAAGGAGGGAATAACATACTGTGTTAAGTATAGAAATCAAAGTTGCCTATAGGCAGTAGGAGGAGAAAGGGGAAAGGGGAAAGGGGAAAGAACACGGGACCTGGCTAGAAGGGAGGGAAGAAGTAGTAAGGGAAAAGGGTAAGATAAGGGGGAGCTGACAGGGAGGGAATATTGAGGGAGGTGGTGGTCAAAAGCAAAACACTTTTGAAGAGTGGAAAGGAGAATGGAGAAATGAAAGCATAAATGGGGGGGGAATAGGATAAACAAAAAGACAAAGATAGAAATCATAACTGTGAATGTGAATGGGATGGACTCTTCCATAAAACAGAGACAGAGAGCAGAATGGATTAAAAACCATAATCCTACAATAGGTTGTTTACAAGAAACACATTTGAGACAGGGGGATACACATAGGGTAAAGATAAAAGACTGGAGTAGAATACATTATGCTTCAGCTGAAGTAAAAAAACAGCAGGGGTAGCAATCCTAGTCTCAGGCAAAGCAAAAGCAAAGAGAGATCTAATTAAAAGAGATAAGGAAGGAAAAGATCCTGTTAAAAGGCACCATAGACAATAAAGTAATATCATTACTTAACATATATGCCCCACATGGTATAGCAGGCAAATTCTTAGACAAGAACTTAAAGGAGTTACAGGAAGAAATAGCAAAAACTATACTAGTGGGGGACCTCAACCTCCCCCTCTCTGAACTTGATAATCCTAACCTCAAAATAAACAAGAAAAAAGTTAAGGAGGTGAACAGAATTTTAGAAAAGGTAGATATGATAGACCTCTGGAGAAAACTGAATGGGGATAGAAAGGAATATACCTTTTTCTTAGTTGTATACAGCACATACACAAAAATTGATCATGTACTAGGGCATAAAAACCTCACAATCCAGAAAGGCAGAAATAGTCAATGCATCCTTTTTCAGATCATGATGCAATAAAAATTATTTGTAATAAAAAACCATGGAAAGATAGACTAAAAATTACTTAGAAACTAAATAATCTAATCCCAAAGAATGAGTCAAACAACAAATCATAGAAACAATCAATAACTTCATTCAAGAGAAAGACAATGAAACAACATACTAAAACTTATGGGATGCAGCAAAAGCAGTTCTTAGGGGAAGTTTTGTATCTCTGAATGCTTACATGAACAAAATAGAGAAAAAGGAAATCAATGAACTGAGCAGGTAACTGAAAAAGCTAGAAAAAGAACAAATTGAAAATCCCTCATTAAATACTAAATCAGTAATACTGAAAACCAAAAAATTGCAATCAAGAAAACTATTGAACAAATAAATAAAACTAAGAGCTGGTTTTATGAAAAAGACAATAAAGTTGATAAAACTTTGGTCAATTTAATTTAAAAAAGAAAGAAGAAAACCAAATTGCAAGTATCAAAAATGAAAAGGGTGAATTCACATCCAATGAAGAGGAAATTAAAATAATAATTAGGAATTATTTTGCCCAATTGTATTCCCATAAATTTGACAACTTAGGGAAATGAATGAATATTTACAAAAATATAAATTGCCCAGATTAACAGAGGAGGAAGTAAAATACCTAAATAACCCCATCTCAGAAAAAAGAAATTGATCAAGCCATCAATGAATTCCCTAGGAAAAAAATCTCCAGTGCCAGAAGGATTTACAAATGAATTCTATCAAACATTTAAAGAACAATTAGTTCCCATACTTTTATAGACTATTTGGGAAAATAGGCAGAGTCATATCAAATTCTTATTATGACACAAATATGGTACTAACACTTAAACCAGGAAGAGTCAAAACAGAAAAAGAAAATTATACACCAATTTCCCTAATAAAAATGATAATTTCACCTGAATTAATTTACTTATTTAGTGCCATACCAATCAAACTACCAAAAAATTATTTTATAGAGCTAGATAAAATTATAACAAAATTCATCTGGAAGAACAAAAGCTCCAGATTATCAAGGGAATTAATGAAAAGAAATGCTAGGGAAGGTGGCCTAGCCACACCAGATATTAAACTGTATAAGACACAGTAGTCAATGACTATAGTAATCTACTCTTTGATAAACCCAAAGAATCCAGCTTCTTGGCTAAGAATTCACTATTTCACAAAAACTGCTGGGAAAACTGTAAAACAGTATGGCAGAAACTGGGCATAGACCAATATCATACACCATATACCAAAATAAAGTTAACATGGTTCATGATTTAGATATAAAAGCTGATACTATAATCAATTTGGGAGAGCAAGGAATAGTTTACCTGTCAGATTTATGGAGAAGGGAAGAATTTGTGACCAAACAAGAGACAGAGAGCATTACAAAATACAAAATGGATAATTTTGATTATGTTAAATTGAAACATTTTTGTATAAACAAAGCAAATGTAACCAAAATTAGGAGGGAAGCAGAAAATTGGGAAAGAATTTTTATAACCAGTGTCTCTGATAAAGGCCTCATCTCTAAAATATATGGGAAATTTATAAGAATACATGTCATTCCCCAGCTGATAGTCACAGGATGTGAACAGGCAATTTTCAGAGGAAGAAATTAAAGACACCTATAATCACATGAAAAAAAATGCTCTAAATCACTATTGATTAGAGAAATGCCAATTAGAACAACTTTTAGGTGTCACATCTCTCCTGTCAGATTGGCTAACTTGACAAAACAGAAAAATGACAAATGCTGGAGAAGATGTGGGAAAATAGGAACACTGTTACATTGTTGGTGGAGTTGTGAACTGATCCAGCCATTCTGGAGAGCAATTTGGAACTATGTCCAAAGGGCTATAAAAATGTGCATACCCTTTGACCCAGCAATACCACTTCAAGGCTGTATCTCAAAGAGATCATATAAGTGGGAAAAGGACCCACATGTACAAAAATATTTATAGCAGCTCTTTTTGCAGTGGCAAAGAATTGGACATAAAGGGGATGCCCAACAATTGGGGAATGGCTATACAAGTTGTGGTACATGAATGTAATGGAATATTATTGTGCTATAAGAAATGAGGAGCAGATGGACTTCATAATAACCTAGAAAGATTTACATGATCTGAGGGTGAGTGAGGGGAGCAGAATCAGGAGAATGTTATACACAATTACAAATACACAATATCTCTGATGACCAACTTTGATAGACTTGGCTCTTCTCAGCAATAAAAGGTTCAAAGACAGCTCCAAAAGTCTCATGATGGAAAAAGCTATCCATATCCAGAGAAAGAATTATGGAATCTGAATGTAGATTGAGGCAAACTATTTGCTCTCTTTTTTTTCTTCTTTCTTGGTTTTATTTCTTCTTTCTCATGGTTCATTACATTGGTTATAATTCTTTTTTACAACTTGACTATTGTGTAAATAAGTTTAATGTGAAGGTATATGTAGAACCTATATCAGATCACATACCATCTTGTGGGAGAGAGAGGAGGAAAAGGAGGGGGAGAAAATTTGGAACTCAAAAACTTGGGGAACTGAGTGTTGTGAACTAAAAATAAAAAATAAACTAAAAAAATAAAATAAAATACAAGAATTAAAAAAAAGAAATAGGGTGGAAAAAATAAGCAAATAACAGCAAAAAAAAAAGTTTGCCATCAAAAGCTACCACAGTGGCAGGGAAGACCAAGACATAAAGTCAGAAGTTTACAATAATACAAAAACAGCTACCTAAAAAAGCCTCAAAGAAAAATGCTAATTGGACCAAAACTCAACAGTAATTCCTGGAAAAGTTAAAGAAAGGAATAAAAGTAGTAGAAAAAATGGAAAAAGAGAAGAGGGCAATGGAAGAAAAATATGAAAAGATAATTAACAATTTGATAAAAGAGGCACTAAAATTACTGAAGAAAATAACACTTTAAAAATTAAAATTGGCTAAATGGTAAAAAAAAAAAAAAAACAACAATCCACTGAAGAGGAGAACGCCTTAAAAAATGGTCAAATTGGAAAAGAGGTACAAAGGCTCACCGAAGAAAATGATTCCTTAAAAATTAGAATTGGGCAAGCTAATGACTCCATGGGACATCAAAAAACAACAAAAGAAAATCAAAGGAATAATAAAAAAAGAAAATGTGAAATATCTCATTGGAAAAACAACTGACCTGGAAAATACAGAGGTGAGATGATTTAGGAATTATAGAACTACCTTTTAAGCCATGATCAAAGAAAGAGCCTAGATATCATATTTTTAACTTTGTAGATTTTTTTTTAATTTGTAGAATAAAATAAAAATTTCCATAACATAGTATAATTTCAAAATGATTTCCCATGGAACTGAAAATCTATTATGTACAACTTGCCATTCCATTAACATATATAATCTATATATATAGTATACATATATATATAAAAATTTCTTTTTTTCTTCCCTCCCTACCCCACCCTAAAGATCACTACTATTAGACACAAATAGGTATGTGTATGTATATATATATACACATATATTTATATATATACACATACATATGTATATGTATGTATTATTCTATACATACTTCTATTTATCAGTTCTTTCTCTGGTTGCACATGTCTTTCTTCACATATTCTTTGAAGTTAATTGGGGTATTTATAATAATCAAAATGACTTATTAGCTCAAAGTGGTTCTTAAAACAATATTGCAATTACTGTATACAGTGTTCTCTTGGTTCTGCTCATTTTGCTCTTCATTAGACATCATATTTCAATAAATTATCCACAAAAACTGCCCTTATATCTTCGATCCAGAGAGTAAAGTAGAAATTGAAAGAATCCATTGATCACTTCCTGAAAGACATCCCCAAAAGAAAATTCTTAGGAATATTATAGCTGAATTCCAGAGCTCCCAGGTCAAAGAGATAATACTTTAAGCAGCCAGAAAAAAACAATTCAAATATTTGGAGCCACAGCAAGGATCACACAAGATTTGGTGGCTTCCTTCCATGTTAAGGGAGAGGAGAGCTAAGAATATGATATTCTTCAAGGCAATGAAGCTAGGATTACAACCAATAAAAACCTACCCAGAAAAACTGAGTGTGATCCTTCAGGGGAAAAAGAGATATTTAATGAAACTTTCAAACATTTCTGATGAGAAGACCAAAGCTGAATAAAAAAAATTTGGCATTCAAACACAAGAATTAAGAGAACTATTAAAAAGGTAATCATGAAAAAGTAACCATAAGAGGCTCCATAAAATTAAACCATTTACATTCCTATATGGAAAGATGATACATGTAACTCCTAAGAACTTTATCACTATTAGGGCAATTAAAAGGAGTTCACATAGACAGAGGGCATGGGTATAAGTCAATTATATTGGAATGATTTCCAAAAGAATAAAGGGAAAGAAAGATACACTGAGAAGAGGGGAAAGGGAGAGGTAAAATGGGGAAAATTTTCTTACATGAAAGTGATGTGCAAGGAAGAACTTTTACAATGGAAGGGTAAAATGAGAGGTGGAGGTGGGGTGGGCAATTCCTGAACTTCACTCTCATTGGAATTGGCTCAAAGAGGAAAGTGTGTGTGTGTGTGTGTGTATATATATATATATATGTGTGAGTGTGTGTGTGTGTGTGTGTGTGTGTGTATGTATGTGTGTATGTATATATACACATATACGTATGTATGTATGTATATGTACATATATGTATATTATGTATATGTATATATGTGTATACATACATGTATATATGTATGTGTATACATACATATATACATATTATATATAGATATAGATATGTATACACACACACACACACTCAACTGTGTATAGAAATGGAACTTACCCAATAGGGAAATAGGAGAGGAAGGGAAACAGAGAAAGAGGGAAGAGAGATAATAAAAGTGAGAGTAGATTGAGATAGGCAGTAGTTAGAAGCAAAATTGACTTTTGAGAAGGGATAGGATAAAAAGAAAGAGAAAGAAACAAAAGAAAATGGGATGGAGGTGAATATATAGTAGTCATAACTGAATGTGAATGGAATGAGCTCACCTGTAAAATGGATGCAAATAGCAAAATGCGTTAGGAACCAGAATACAACAACATATATTTTTACAAGAGACACAGCTGAAACACAAAAAGGCTGGAACAGAATCTAACATGCTTCAACTGAAGTAAAAAAGGGTAGTAGTAATCATGATCTCAGACAAAGCAAAAGAAAAAAAATTAACCTAATTAAAAGAGATAATCAGGGAAACTACATTATGCTAAAAGGTTCCATGGACAATGAAGGAACATCAAATTTTTTTTAGCATTTCTCTGATAAAGGTCTCATTTCTCAAATGCATATTGACTATAATACTGAGTCAAATTTATAAAAATAAGAGCCATTCCCCAATTGATAAATGGTCAAAGGATATAAGTTTTCTGAAGAAGAAATCAAAGCTATCTTTAGTCCTATGAAGAATGCACTAAATCACTATTGATTAGAGGAAGGCAAATTAAAGCAATGCCTCAGTACACCTATCAGAAATGATGAATGCTGGAGGAGATAAGGGAAAAATACATACGCTAATGAACTGCTAGCGGAATGATGAACTGGTCCAATCATTCTAGAGAACAAAGACACAAAGGGTTATAAAATTGTGCATACCCTTTGACCCAGCAATACCATGGCTATATCTATATTTCAAAGAGATCAAAGAAAAATGAAATGGACCTATTTGTACAAAAAGACTTATAGCAGCTGTTTTTGTGGTAGAAATAATTGGAAATTGAGGTGATGCTGGTCAGTTGAGGAATGGCTGAACAAACTGTGACATGTGATTGTGATGGAGTGCTATTGTGCTGTGGGTAATGACAAGGGGGAGAAGTGGTTTCAGAAAAAAAACATATGGCAAGACCTATATGAACTGATTGCAAAGTAAAGTGAGAACAACTGGGAGATCATTGTGCACAGTAACAGCACCATTGCAATGATGATCAACTGTGAAAGACTTGGCTACTCTGATCAATACAATGATCCAAGACAATTCCAAAAGATTCATGATGAAAAAAAAATGTTATCCAACCCCCTGCAGATTACTGATGAACTCTTAGTACAAATTGAACTATAATTTTCTCATTTTCTTTATTTTCTTGTTTTAATATGGCTAACATGAAAATATGTTTTGCATGATTTCACATGTATAATTTATATCATATTGCTTGCCTTCTCAGTGGGTATGGGAAGAGGTGTGACACAGGAAGAAAATTTAGAACTCAAAATTTTAGAAGAAAAAATGCTAAAAATAATAAATTAAAATGCTTTTAAAAAAGATAAAAGATCTCTCCACAGAGTTGACAATCTGCAGAAGATTTATTTATGAGGTTATATTGTCTTCCTGAGTATGTCTCTAGCATAAGGGAGAAGGTGTTTTGCTGGTACCACAGGTAATTATCTTCTTTATTGAGTCATCTGCTCCTTACATGGATGTTAGCTTAAGAAAGAAAAGTGGATGAGAATCATTGCATATGTACCTCTGTGGTTTGGAATTCATTGTAATCTCAGAATCAGTCACCAGGTGGCACTCAGAGGTCAAGCTACCAGCCCCAAGCATTTTTTTGCATGCCCAAAAGGGTTGAATCTCTGCATGTGCCAAGTACTTTCTCCAAGTATCTTCCTGGGTTCCTTTCAATTTAACCTAGGATTTAAAATATGAAGATATCAGCACACAATATTTCATTAATTATCAAAATTGGTCTATGTTTCCTTTTCATCAGTCAATAAGCATTTATTAATCACCTACTATATGCCAGGCACAGTGCTAAGTAAGATACTGATGATACAAAAACAGACAAAAGACAGGTCCTGCTTTCGAAAAATTCACAGTTTTATTTGAGGAGATAACAAGCAAACAAACAAGCTAAAATCAAGATAAATGGGAAGTAATATAGGGAAAGCACTAGAATTAAGAAGGTTTCCTTTCCTATAACAAAGATTCTTATGATCTTGCCAATTCCATGTGAGCTAAAGGAAAACATATTTGATTAGAATATATTCACTGCATGGAATCAGGATTTTAAAAGCTATAGCATATAGTATTTCCAGTCACCCCACCTGTCTGGTAAAAATCTGAAAGAAAAATCTCAAATTACCACTTCCCCCTCTTCAGCTGGGTGTTCCCAGTGCACCTAAATGACCTTTCAGTAGTCACTGTACCTATGGTCCATTTTCAAATGGGGAAAAGAGAGGACTCATCTTACCAACATCCATTTGGGGTCTTGTATCTTTATAAACAGACTATAAAAGAATTCAAGTTCAAAATCTGTCTTGGCCATCTCACAGAGTATGACATCTTTGCTCCCTCCCTTACTCAGCATTCTACTGAATCATCCCTGTCTTCTTCTCTGGCTGGGCTCTGGAAGATGTCTCTTGTGTCTCTGACATCCAAGAAGCCAAGAGGGTCCAGAGGTCCCCAACTCCTATGTCACAGGCAAAGCAACCCCCACCAGAAATCTCTGTGGCAGCTCTCTCTCTCTCTCTCTCTCTCTCTCTCTCAATCTCTCTCTCTCTCCTCCCCCCCTCCCTCTCCCTCTCCCCCTCTCCCACTCCCCCTCCCTCTCTGCCTGGCATGAATGTACTAAGGTGCCCGTCCTAAAGTGGACTTCTTGGATTTTATATGCCCCATTCAACAAGACACTTGAAGGCCATTCCTTTTAGAATAATTTAAGGCAATTCATTCTTTGCCCTTACATTTCCTGTCCTTTTCTGGTGCTTTAAAGTTCCAAGAATTTACAAGGAAGTACAACTTAGCTTCCAACCTTAGTTGGAAAGCCAGCTGCTTTAAATAGAGGTTTTATAGGAATGGAGAGAGATTCAGAAAATCCTTGAACAGTCACCTCAATACAGTGCCAAGTATTAATCAATATATAAACATTTATTAAGTACCTACTATGTTCTGGGTGCTATGCTAAGCACAGGGACTAAAAAAAAGAGACAAAAAGTCTCCTCTCTCTAATGAGAGAGAGAACATGTAAACAAATATGTATAAGCAAACTATATACAGGATAAATAGGAAGTAGCAGAGCGAAGGCCCTAGAATTAAGAGGAATTTGGAAAAGCCTTCCTCTAAAAGATGGGATTTTAGTTGAAACTTAAAGGAAGCCAGTAGGCAGAGCTGAGGAGGGAGAGCATTCCAACAAGTGTGAACAGCCAAACAAAAAGCCCTCAGACAAGAGAGTATCTTGTGTGTGGAATAACAATGAGGCTAGATTGAAGAGTATGTGCCAGAGAGTAAGGCATAAGAAGACTGATAAGGTAGGAATTGGCCTGGTTGTAAAGTACTTCGGATGTCAAATAGAGAATTTTATATTTGATTCTGGAAGTGATAAGGAGTGCCTGAAGTTTATTTAGTAGGAGGGTAACATGGCTGGCCCTGTGTTTTAGAAAAATCACTCCAGTGGCTGAACGAAGGATGGATTGGAGGGAAGAGAGAGATTTGAGGCAGACAGACCTACCAGCAGGTTAATTGCAACAGTCCAGGTGTGAGGTAAGGAAGGCCTGCACTAGAGTGGTGGCAGTCAGAGAAAAGGGTAGAGGAGGGATGTAGATATAATGAGGTATTGAGGATGGCATCTAGGTTGTAAACCTGAGGGACTAGGAGGATCATGTTGCCCTCCACATTAATAAGGAAGTTAAGAGGTGGGAAGAGTTTAGGAGGAAAGTTAATGAATTTTGCTTTGGACATATTGAATTTAAGACGCCCATTGGATATCCAGTTTAAGATGTCTGAAAGGCAGCTGGAGATATAAGATTGGAGGTCAGTGGAGAGCCTGGGGCAGGATAGGTAGATTCAAGAATCATAAGCATAGAGATGGTTGTTTAATGCTTGGGAGCTGATGAGATCACCAAGTGAAACAGTATAGTAAGTATATAGTAAGCACTTAATAAATGCTTTTTGAATGACTAAATGACCATTCCCAGCAGTCTGTTTATTACATTTTTCATCACCACCTCTGCCAAGATAATTGATCATCCACTCTTATCCCCATGATCTTCAATCTCATCATCAGAGGAAATCTGTCCTCTCTGGAAACAGGCTATACTCAAAATAAGGTGCCTGGAGATGCCAGGCACAGATCATAGAACGAGACAAAAAAAGAAAAGGAAAAAGATAAATTCAGACTGCTGAAGATAAAAGGGATTGCTTGGAGTTAGGGCCTTAAATCACTCTGTGGTCCAGCAAACACACAGCTGATATGCTGCCAGTTAACCCTCTAGCAAAGCAGCAGGAAAAACCTGCCTAATCACCAAGGATCCCTGGCCCCAAATCTCTATTAAACTGGCCTTTTTATGAGAGCCCATAATTGGCATCCCACATTGACACCCCAGGAAAATGCTTACAGTTGTGCTGAGGCAGAACACCAAGCCTGTAGGTGTCTCTAAGCATCATTGTTCTCTCCACCCTGGGTAATTGTAGCTAGATCTATGACTTTCCCCATTTATCCTTCTGCTATTAAACTAACTCAGAAAAAATTGGTGCCAGCCTAAGGGTTTCCCCTGAGCAATGCTAAAGGCAGAGCTTCACCTTCGTCAGGACTCCAAATAAACTGAATTTTTGACAGAGTTGGAAAATGTGAATTAACATACCCCAAGCTGTAGAGACATTTAATTAGCAGTCTTTAATGGCTCTTGGGTGGGGGACACCCATCCTGGGACAGCAAGAAATCAAGAAAGGTAAGAATACTTAAACTTTCTTGTCTTGGAGGTCATGATGAGAATGCTGGAACTGGGTATATCAGCGTACACTTGGGTACATTATTTTGTATTCAGACTTATTGTATATTCAGGGGTAAGGAGGAGCCATGGTAAGAGGGCATAATCTTAATCTGTAATGTGCTGTGGGGAGAAATATACTGACAGCCAAACAAGGATGATAGAAGCATTAGAGGTCATGTCTAACATCCTCATTTATAAGAATGGGAAACTGAGTTCCGCCCAGATTTGACCTGCCCAAAGTCACATGGATAGCCAGTAACCAAGCCAGATTGAAACTTGCTTAGTTCTTCTGATTACAAATCCAGCTCTCTATCCACTGAATCATGCTGCTTCCAAGAAGAGTACGTAAGGATTTTCCCTTCTCCCCAAGGAAACACGCATTCCAAAACAGGGTTTGGGGGCCTTTCTTTGTCAAAAGACAGCTGTGCAACAGATCGAGAAAGAAACCTGGCTACATCACTTTATTCAGGGCTGGGCCTAATTCAGGCCAGTCCTCTGGTAGTTTTAGGCTTGCGACTGGAAAAAATGAAACATGCTTAGGTCCTACAGAAGTTAACTAGACTCTAATATTCTTTTTATTTTCTCCAAAATATTTTTTTTATTTTAAACTTAGATATTAAAATTTAAATATACAATAAGAGAAGAAAAATAAACATATTATAACCTTAAATATTAAATACAAAATAAGAAAAGAAAAAAATCATCATCTGCACAGCAGAATGTAAGAGAAGATTCAAAATATATAATAAATTTCCATTTTGAGAAAGCCTATATAATAATGTTCATATAAACATTCTGTTCAAAGCTGTCCATCTTTTCTTTGCTTCCTAGTAAGTTTTCTTTTGTTCTCTGCTGTGAGACTTCAATATTCTTTACTGCAAAAAGTATTTCTTATTCATCTTGGTTTTCATCTGATGACTTAATAAAATGTTTTGCACATAGTAGGCCTGGATGAAATTGTTGGGAGGGTAGAGGACAGCTAGATGGCTCAATGGATAGCATGCTAGACCTGAAGTTGGGAAGAACTGAGTTCAAATCCAGCCTTAGATACTCACTACTGTGTGACCCTAGGCAAGTCATTTAACTTCTCAGTTTCCTCATCTGTAAAATAAGCTGGGGAATAAAATGGCAGACCACTCCAGTACCTTTGCCAAGAAAATCCCATTATAGGGTCATGAAGATCTGACTACTGAACAACAAAATTGTTGAATCGAATGCAAGCGCTTTAAGAGCAGGTAGTTATTTTCCTCTTTGTGTTTATATCCTCAATGCCTAGAAGAGTTACTAGAATATAGTAGGTGCTAAATGAATGTTTGTTGGTTGATTTATTAGTGATTCTGCTCCCCAAGTTGTGAATAGTCTACAGTACATCTATTTTGTCCTCCCCAACTCAACATCTTCTATTTCTTTTCTTTTATTTTCTCCATTCCTGCTTCCTCGCCCCCACCCCAGAAACACCTCACGGGTGGGTTTAAAAAGGTTGAGGAGGATTGGCAAAGGAGAAAGAATGTTCTGTGCCCTTCTCTGCCCCCCTCTTCCACACACAGAAAAAAAGAGGCCCTCAGTGAATTCAGACATTCCATTACAACAATTTATTTCTTCATGAAGATAGAAGCCAGAGAACCAGAATTCCTCTTTTTACTCCCTAGTAGATTTGTTCCCATGAGGAATGAGAACCTTTAAAATTTGTCTTTGAATCGATTTCACTGTTGTCATAATTGCACAGACTTTAGAAGCTCCATGAAAGCCACCATAATGCATTTGAACAATAACCTAGGAAGGTCATTTTTCTCAATAAATTTTTAAAGATTTTTCTCTGAACTGTTTCCAACTAAGTTATTTCAGTCATTTCTATTGGCAATGTTCTAATGTCTTTTAAATATTACTATTTTTTCCTCTGTAAGGACAGCTAGATGGTGCAGTGGATAGAGTACCAGGCCAGGAATCAGGAAGACTCATCTTTGTGAGTTTAAATCTGGCCTCAGTCACTTACTAGCTGTGTGACCCTGGGAAAGTCATTTAACCCTGTTTGCTTCAGATTCTCATCTGTAAAATGAGCTGGAGAAGCAAACACTTCAGTATCTTTGCCAAGAAAATTCTAAATGGGGTCACAGAGGGTCTGACATGACTGAAAAGCAACAATAATTTATTCTGTCTCTTGTAGACATCATTCAGTCAGAAGAGACTGCAAAGCTAAGTAGTATAGTTATGTGAATACAGTTCAACATAATTTTTGTTTACCCCTTGAGGTGTTTAATCACTACATCAACACTTTTCATCTGAAAATTTTATTTCTGAATAGTACCTAGGAAGGTTAAAATGCATCAATTAAATGAGAACCAAATGAGTCTCTTTGGATAAGGAAATCTATATTGGAAACACCATCAGTCTTCTGAATTATGGCTTTCATAACAACTATACTTCTCATGGGGCATCAACCAGACATCATGGACTTTCGATGGGTTCGTTGTTAGAAGGTTAGTCGTCTATCCATTTCATGTGGCAATAACATCGTCAATCAACATTTCTTGGCATTCTAGCTATTAAGAGAGTGGGCCATAAGGCCAGAGCAAAAGGACTAAAAGAAGAGGGTGCTAGAGGTCATGCACCTATGTGGAAGGAAGGTTCTCTTTGATTATAATGATTGTGTGCTTAAATGGACAAAAACCCACTGGGAGTAGATCTACTTAGTGCATTATATTCAGAGGGTGAAAATTTATCTCCAAGACTCAAGATGGTGTTGAAAAGTGACAGGTAAGTGAAACCATAGGCCATAGAGTTGGAGAAGGAACTTGAACTCAACATTGGACATAGGACTTAGATTTCTGGAGCATTATGGGGTCTATAACCAGGAAAAGTATAGAAGTTTCTAAGCTATAGAAACTGTAGACAACTCTTCTGTCCCTGCAAGTGTAAGAGGCTGGGTTCAAATTTGGCATCTTCTACTTCATACCTGTGTCACCTTAGATAAGTTACCTAACATCTGAGTCAGTTCCTCATCTGCAAAATGCAAGACATGATAGTAGATAGCATCTAAGGTCCCTGTAAGGGCAAGCAAAGTGGGACATTTTACTGTTTTTTTTTTCTTTTGGCATGCTCCTCAGCACCAAGGCAATCAAGTGCCTTTGATTGAGTCTTGCCTTTGTTTGTAGGAAGACCCACACCACTTTGCTAGTTAGGTCATGAGAGGTGTGAAGCTCTCTGATCCTTATACTCTGAGGTTAGCATTTTGTTTGGGGCTCACTCACTGGAAGAATGTGGTGTGATTTGGCCAAACAAGACTCTGGGTAGCTGTTAAGGAGTCCAGATGTCGGTGCTTCTCTCTCTGGTAACTGTATGTATTGCTATAGTCAGACAGTTAGAAGCCTGTCTGTTGATTTATATTATTTGCTCTCTTTATATTTTCTTTGTTTGTAATTTCTGTTTGTATTTGCTCTGAAGTTTGGGGTGCTGACTTTTTCCCCTGAATTAAGTGAATGATATATGTATGTTTAATTGAAGTGAGATTATGAACCCCTTAAAGTTGCTTTCCTTAGAAAAGCAGATCAAAGAACCTGTGCTAGCAGCCCTCCTGTGTGCTGGTGTTATTGGCCTTACACAGCCACAGTAGCTACAGGCAATATTGGTGTTACAATCCCTTTAAACTCTAAATTTGTGATATACAGTGTTATGTTGTATGTTGATGGTGCCTTTGACAGCAACAGGGAAATTTGGAAATGGGTGGATTTTGTGGAGAAATAATAAATTCTGTTTTGGACTTGTTGAATTTGATACATCTCTAGGACAACCTGTTTGAAATGTCCAATAAGCGATTGCTGATGCAGGAGCTCAAAGGAGAAACCAGGGCTGAATATTTAGATTATGAACCATCTGCACAGAGATTGTAATTACAACCGAGAATTAGGTGCAGAAGTGGTCACAGAAGAGAACCATGAAAAAAAATGTATTGGAAAGCATGACTTAGAAGTCATCAAGATCAGCTAAGGGCTTGTCAGCTGCACAGAAGCTCCATATCTCAGAATTTTTTTCTTTTTTTTTTGGAGGGGGGAAGGCAGGATAATTGGGGTTAAGTGACTTGCCCAAGGTCACACAGCTAGTAAGTATGTCAAGTGTCTGAAGTCGGATTTAAACTCAGGTCCTCCTGACTCCAGGGCTGGTGCTCTACTCACTGCACCACTTAGCTGCCCCTCCACATCTGTATATTAAGAATAACTAGTAAATCTTGTACTGGAGGGACTGGACACAGCAAGCTAAAGTAGGAAGACATATGCTTGCCAGTTTGTTGTTGTTGTTGCTGTTTTCATGAAAGATTTCTAGTGCCAAGTCGAAAACAGTGCAGTATTTTGCCTAGATGGTAAAGTGCTGTAATCGTTCCTAGTTGCTTATATTACTCTATTGATAACACGAGGTCCTAGATTCTTGAAGTGTCTCCTTGATTATATCTACTAGCATTCAGAATATTGTGACCTAACTATCCACACCCCTCCCCAAAATAGATGAATAATGACAATGTTATGTAATTGATGGGTAGCTGAGAGTGCTGGAGTGCTTAAATCTTGGGCAGATGCTGTATATGGATGATGAACTTCATCTAGAATTAATCCAGAAAAAAAATCAGGATAGATTGCATGGGAGAAGCTCTACAGTGCTTTTAATGACCACAAATTTCTCCCTGGTGCAAAGACCTACCTTAAAAAGCAATATTCTTTTGTTGATGCTTAATGGCTGTGAGCTGTAGAATACCTATCTTTCAAAAAATTAAAGTTGCTTATTGTGCAAAGAAAAATGAAAATTGACAACGAAAAGGCCCACGTTGAGCACGAGTATGCTGCAACTGGTATCCATGAAGAATTACACAAGAGAAATGACATATGTCCATCAGAGAGGGGTATGGCTAGAAAAAGGAGGGGGATGGTCATGTAACTTCAGTGAAAGATAGACAGTGGATAGCTCACCAGCTCAACTAGCATCAGTCAGGAGAGCCAAAGAAAGGTCCCTAGAGAAGGACCTCAGGAAGACATGGGCAAAAGTCATACAAGATGAGAAAGTGTGAACAGTTTACAACCTATACAACTGGAATGAACCCCCAAATCAAGTTAACAGATCTGTCAAAATATCAATCAATCAATCAATAAACATTTATTAAGCATCAACGTTGTACCAGGTACTGGGGATACAAAAAGAAGCAATGACAGTCTCTGTTCCCAAGGAGCTTACAATCTAATGGAAGAAACAGCATGCAAAAAATTATATACAGAGAGAGGTGCATACTGGATAAATGGGAAATAATTGACAGAGGTAAGACACTAGAATTAAGAGAGGTTAGGGAACACTTCCTGTAGAAGGTGGGTTTTAAAATGCAACTTAAGGGAAGCTGGGGAGTTCAGAAGTTAGAGCAGAAGAGGGAGAACATTCCAGGAAGGGGAGACAGCCTGAGAAAATGCCCAGAATTGAGAGATGGCGTCCTACGCATGGAACCACCAGGAAACCGGTGTCATTGGATCAAGTAATGAGGGGAAATTATTATTTAAATTGCAGCTACATTTTTTTTTGTTTCAGAGAGTTCTCTCTCTACACTCAGAATAATATGGTATTTCATAAATTAAGAAAGTGAAGTAACAAAAGGTCAAAGAACATGGCAGGAGTCAAATAACTAACCAGTGGTAAGCAAAGAATGCAAGTTTCCAGGATCCCAGACTTAGACTCAAATCACTAGACCATGTACCCTCTTAAAAGTGCATTGAAGCAATAAAGGAAGTCAAGTGTTCTATCAATCTTGCTCTTCTCATACCCCAGATGTGTCATTATGCTTATTTAGAATACATCTGAAGACTCATATTAATGAATTCCTTCCTTATTCTTTGAACCTAAATCAATAATATTCAGAAATAAGCAACAATAAACACTTAACTGTCACTGCTGTCAAAAGGTGACAGCTGCATTGGTTAAAAGCACTCAGTACCTACAAGAGCCATAAATACATAATGCCCTTTAAAAGCTTTTCTAAATTACAGACACCTGAGGGGGAAATGAGATCCCATTTCTCAATTTGCTTCTAACAGAAAAGCTATTTCCTACCACCAAACCACCCTAGGCCATGGTTTTCAGCAACAAAGTCACAGATTACTGTGTTTGAATCTAGGCCATTAAATATTTAAAATTAAAAACATTACCAAGTGTTGATTTTCAATAAAAAATTAAAAGCCTTAATGATTTGATACCTTTCTTCCACCAATTAAACTGGACATACAAAAACATGGCAACTCCTAGGCCAGGAAAAAAGTATTTTTTTCACTTTTTTTATTAATTTATTTTAAACTTAAATACCCAATAAAAAAAGAAAAAGAATCATAAGCAA
Source organism: Trichosurus vulpecula (assembly GCF_011100635.1). NCBI lineage: Eukaryota > Metazoa > Chordata > Mammalia > Diprotodontia > Phalangeridae > Trichosurus > Trichosurus vulpecula. The sequence goes on along the minus strand of NC_050574.1, from coordinate 398,713,786 downwards.
ATAGAAAAGGAAAAAAGCATTGCTATGTGCACAGTAGAATGTAAGAGAAGATTCAAATTTCCATTTCAAGAAAGGCTATACAATAGGGAAGAAATATTTTAGTTGTAGAAATGAACCCATTTCATTAAATAAATGATCATAGCTTTGCTTGAAAGACAGTTAAGTTCTTCTGAATGATAGGAATCTTCTAAGCAATAGGATTAAGAAGATAATGAAGTCTATCAGATTGTATTGTTTCCCAAAACTAATTAAAGAGTCATGATCCACTATGGACCAATGTCTGAGTTTCAGTTTCTTAATCTATAAAATGAGATGGTTGGACTAAATTATCTCAAAGGTCACTTCAAGCTCTAAATACTGGGACCCAAGGATCTTATAAATAACCAGGAATAACTCCTTTATTGAAAAAACTTTCATCTTGTCTCCCTCATCTAAAAAACTATCTGTGCATCAAAAACCTCTACATCATGAAAGGCCCTGGATTTTTATGTTTGAGGGAAGAATTGGGAGAGGGGGCTGATGGCTTTGGGAATCAAGTACTAAATTCTCCTCAGGGAAGTAGTGGGAGTTGGACCAGTCTGAGAGTTGCGGTTGAGAGCTTTTAGGTAGTTTACAAGAAGGACAAAATTTTGGTTTTATTTTGTTTTGTTTTGTTTTAGGAAAAGGGGTTTTGGTATTATTGTGGTAATAAAAAGTAATAAAAAAAATTGCAAACTTTGAGCCAAATCCAGCCCATTGATTGTTTTTTTTTTTTTTTGTAAGACCCATGACCTTAGAATATTTGGGTTTTTTTAATAAATTATTTTTTTATTTTTAGTTTTCAACATTCACTTCCATAAGTTTTGAATTTTCTCCCCCTCCCTCCTACCCCACTCCCCAAGAGAGCATGCAATCCAATACAGGCTCTACATATACATTCCTATTAAACATATTTTCACATTAGTCATGTTGTATAGAGAATTAGAATGAATGGGAGTAACTATGAGAAAGAAAAACAAAACAAAACAAAACAGAAAAAGAAAATAGTCTACTTGCATCTGTATTCAGACTCCATATTTCTTTTTCTGGATGTGGACAGCATTTTCCATCATGAGTCTTTTGGAATTGTTTTAGGTCCTTGCATTGCTGAGAAGAGCTAAGTCTATCAAAGTCAGTCATCACACACTGTGGCTTTTACTGTGTACAATGTTCTCCTGGTTCTGCTCACTTCACTCAGCATCAGTTCATATATGTCTTTCTAGATTTTTCTGAAGTCTGCCAGTTCATCGTTTCTTATAGCACAATAGTATCCCATCACATTCGTAGACCACAACTTGTTCAGCCATTCCCCAAGTGATGGGCATCACCCCAATTTCCAGTTCTTGGCCACCACAAAAAGAGCTGCTATAAATAATTTTGTACATGTGAGTTGTTTTCCCATTTTTGTGATCTCTTTGGGATACAGCCCTAGAAGTGGTATTGCTGGGTCAAAGGATATGTACATTTTTATAGCCCTTTGGGCATGGTTCCAAATTGCTCTCCAGAATGGTTGGATCAGTTCACATTAGTTGTTGGTGTTTTTTTTTTTACATTTGTAAAATGTAATATAAGGTTTGCTGACTTCTGAATTATAATAACAGTGATGACAATAGCTAGCATTTACATAGTGTTTTATGGTTTGCAAAATACCTTGCATAGGACTTCATTTGATCTTCCTGACAGCCTCATGAAGTAGGTGTCTTTCTTATCCTTATTTTACAAAGAGGGAAACTGAGTCTGGGAGTGGTTGAGAGGCTTTCCCAGTGTCACTCAGCTAATAAAGTCAAGTGTTGGTTCAGTTCTGAGAAGAGCTCAGAAGACAAATGGTCAAAGAGGAATTCTAAAAAGAGGGCAAAGGGTAGGCTTGATACCAGCACAAACTTCTGCACCTCCTGGTATGACCTGGCTCATAGGAGAGCTTCTTCAGCTTTATTGTTCAGAGGGCTGAATAAGAAGACTGCAGAAAGCCTCACAGACATTAGCTGAGATACCCCATCATAGAACTGAACTAAGCTTAGCCTTTTGTGAAGGGGAAAGGCATAGTAGATATAGCACCTCCGGTAGATACACCTTAGATTGGAGGCAAACATTGGAAAGAGCTATAGGCTTTCCTCTAATTGCACCATCCCAACAGGGAGTAGGATGAAAGCAGCTGGTGAAAGAATGGTAACCACGGCATTCATGGTGCTGGTGGAATGGATAGTGCTTGGAGTCAAGAAGACCTTCGTTTGAGTTCTACCTCCGGTATTTACTAGCTATAAAAACTTAGATGACTCATTTAATTGCTCTCAGCCTCAGTTTCCAAATACATAAAATGGGAATGATAGCTCCTATTTTATGGAGTTGCTATTAGAATCAAGTCAAAATAAGACTTTGCAAACCTTAATGCACCGTATAAGTGCTAGCTTATTATTAGGTGACCACAAAAATAACCAGAACTATTAACTAGCTAGAATAGAGAGCAGTGTCTAGTGAAGGGCAGTGAGGTGCACTTCACAGGAAATAGGTCTGGCACATAGCAGCATGATTATATCAGTAGAAGACACTGGCAGCTTTGCAACATCAGTCATGGCTAATTCCTCCATGTGTGTGTCCTAACCAAACATGTTGCCTTCTTATGTAAGTCTTTCACACACAGAAGTCCACATGTTCCCCATGTGTGGCTATCCCATGCATAATTTCTCTGAAGGTGCACTATGAAGGACCCACGTATTTGTGGGTCAGAGAGTTTGGCGGGGGAAGGGAGGGAGTGCTGTGGTTACTTTATTTACATTGTCATTTAATTAAAATATCTGTTATGAACTGTGTCCTATGGTTGACTGGTAAAAGCAAAGCATGTTAATGGGAGCTCTGGACCTGGAATCGGAAAGACCTGAGTTCAAATCCCACCTCAGACTCTTAGTAAGCTGTGAGACCCTGAGCAAGTCACTTTCCCTTTATCTGCTTTAGTTTTTTCACCTACAAAATGGGAATAATATAAAATTTACCTCCAAGGTTTGCTGAAGATAAACAGATAATATTTGCAAAGCACTTTCCAAATCTTAAAGTGTCATATACATGCTTGTTTTGATGATGATGATGACCCCATAAGGACCTAGAACTTGGGGGGAACTAACTGAGAAGGGGGCAGAGTGGAACAGGAGAAAGGTGTCTACACACTACAAAGACTTTAGGAAACTGAGGTTCAATGTCTGAGGATCAATAGTGATTATTTTTGGCAAAATATTATTACGTGCTTTGAAAACACTAACTGGTTGTAGATAAAAATTTTGTGAAGTCTAAAACATGAACTGGCTAACAGTTGTTTCCTGAGAGGGGAAAAATATTGACAAAAAAAAGGTTGAATCATTAGAAAAACTATTTAAGAAGAACTCAAACAGGAAAGGGTTCCCTACTTTTTGAAAGAGTGTTTTCTCTTTGATTGACATAAATAAATAGTAATAAAAGCAAAAGTACTGCCATTTGTCTTGTTGGTTTGAGCTGCTCTTAGGGAAGGTATATCCCCAAATGTTATGGCTGTTGTGTTTATGCTGTCGGCTCTGAAGAGGACCATTAAATATCTTCAAAAATATTTACAATGAAAAAAAATATCAGCCTCAAAATGTAAAAATTGTTCTAGTAAACAACGTATGCCACATGCATTTGTTCTAACCATCTGGAGCCAGCTTGCTGGTAATTTTGACAATCGTAAAGAAAAGAGAAAGTTGCTTTTTGGAGTGTTATTTTTGTCCACTGCCTGTTGTGATGATCGCACCAAGCACTGACAATATTCTAACATAACAACGAGAATCATCAAGGATTGAATTTTCCCTGCATGTATTTCTCTTTCCTAGGGTGGAATTCTTGTGGATTTCAAAGGAAGCTTTGCGTGTAAAAGGAGAATTGGCCCATCAGGAGAAAAGAGCTTGACCATAGAAAACAAATTAACACAGCAAAACAACTTTCCTACTTACATAAATGAGCTCTTTCTTTTGAAGAGTCCAAAATCTGCTAGTTGATCTTGTTTTTTAATCCACTCAACATGACTGCAAACAGAGTAGAGTCAGTGATGCTCATTACTCTCTAGAACAGAGGTTCTTAACCTTCTTTGTGTACTAGACCCCTTTGGCAGTATGGCAAAGCCTATGGATCCCTTCTGAGAATCATTTTTTTTTTTAAATGCATAAAATAAAATTTGCAAAATTACAGAGGAAACCACTCATATTGAAATTCAATTATCAAAAACCTTTTCAAGTTCATGGATCCTTTGCAGGTTCATATGCCCCAGGTGAAGAACCCATATATGCTCATCAGAAATCCATCTCTCAGCCCCTGCTGAGAGGGAAAAGAGGAAAGGGGAAAAGAAGCAATTGATTGAGAGAAGCATTTCTTTTACCCTCATTCAGCAGTCAGCTGGCTATGGAAACTTCTGTCAATAAAACTGCCTACTACATAAATGCCATCTGGAGTAAAGAATTTTCAGTTACAAGTGACACATCCTAACTCTCTGCTGTCCTTAGGAGACCATACACCTGGTGCTACCCTTTCCACTGAAAGGATAGAGTTAGGGGCCAACGACCTAGCGTTCCTTTTATTGTCACCCCTGCTTAGTGTTTTGGTTGGCCTCTTAATTTTTATTGCTATGCCCCATCAGGTCGTTCCTTTTTCAAGGATTTGAAACCCCCCATGAAAAAAAGTGGGGAATGTAATACAAGGAAAATTAGGAAGCCCTGAGAAACCCCTAGCTACTGACAAGCACCCCGAGAAAGAACGGACTCAGATATCTTTGGTATTTAGCAAACTCCCTGGGACTCCATGACTCCACCAAGGAATGTCAATAGATAGGACCATCCCACTGAAGGATAACCTGGCAGACCCTTTCTAGCAGATATGCCTGGGGCTCCCTGACTCCACCAAGGAATGTAAATGAGATTATCACACTAGTAGGATAACCTGACTGAATCTTTTGATCAGCCAGGATCTTTGCTCCTGTTTCCCCCACCCTGTGCCCCCACATATCCTATATAAGCCAAGCTGTCACCCCAACACATTGCCATTGATTTGTGGTGCAGTACCCCAGTGGCCACCGGCTAATAAACTCTCCACTTAAAACTTAAAAAAAAAAAAAGGATAGAGTTAGGTTCAGCTGGTATTTACTAGGTCCTCTGTAAACAACTCCTTGAGAATAGGAACTAGGTCTTCATAGCTATCTTATTCAGAAATCAGTATCACACCATGTACTGATGATGCGATGACACTTCAGTCATTTGAGAGAGGAGAAAGATACTATGAGTGAGAACCAAGAAGTAAGATCTCTCCTGCTCAAGGTATTCAGGGACTTTCTGAAACAACATGGTCTTTATTATCAAATGAGATATGTATAAAGCATTTAGTACAGTGCCTGGCATATAGGAGGCAGTCTATGCCTGTCTTTCTCTGTTCTCTTTTCCCTTCTCTTTCCATCGTCCGCCCCCATTATGTACCCATTTAGTTTTAAGCTGAGTCTTAGGAAAGTAGCATCATCTGCAGAGTAATGAACCAAATTGATGATGAAGTTCATATAATATCACATAATATCCTCTAATAATTTTTACTTTCAATTGATGCACTAAAGATATTTAAAATCTATGATGTGAAGAGAATTTAATTACATTTGAGTCTTCAACTGTGGTACTTGACTCTTCTCCCTCTGTCTTGAAAAGCAAGTTATTGTTGTTTGTTGTGGATGTTGGTGTTTTAATGCAACACAATGTCTTGCACTAAAGAAATATTTTAATGACACCCTCTGCCCTTCTACATTAGGAGCAGAGACTTGCAGAGTTAGAGCTAAAAGGCCACTTAGAAGTAATTCGGGCTAACCTCTTTATTTTACAAATGAGGAAAGTAAGGCCCAGAGAAGACATACTTCTTTGTATTTGCCCTACCAGATTCTTACTTTGGTTAAGTATAGTTTCTTTTTGTTTGTTTGTTTGTTTTTGTTTGTTGTTTGTTGTTGTTGTGTTGAGGAGGGAGGCAAAACAATAGAGATTAAGTGACTTGCCCAATGTCACACAGCTACTAAATGTCAAGTGTCTGAGGCTGGATTTGACTCAGGTCCTCCTGATTCCAGGGCAGGTGCTCTATGTACAGTGCCACCTAACTGCCCCATTTAAGTACAGTTTCAAGAAAAAAGTTCTTCCTCATAAGTATGTGTGACAAGACCAAAGAATGGACAGAATTCTGCTCTGTTTTGAAAATGTGTTCCTTGAAAAGCAGATGTGGCTTCGACATTGTAGTAAATTGAGCTGTTGGTTTCTGATCAAATATCATATTGGGAAAAATAGTGAATATTCATAAACATCAACTGTTGAAAAAACTGCTGGGTCTCCAGGAAACCAGGCAAAGATTCGGCTGAAGGAGTCAGTTCTCCTATGTTATTGTAATAGCAAGCAAAGTGGGGACTTTTGCTGTTTTTTTCTTTTGGAGTGCTTCCCAGCACCAAGGTAATCAAGTGCCTTTAACTGATCCTTGCTTTTGTTTGAATCAAGAGTCTTTGATTGAATTAAGAGTCTTTGATGACCCACTTAAGTCACAAGAAAGCCTAAGTCGCATGAGATTGGGCCACATGGTTATGATGGCCTCTGACCCTGAAGTGTATATATATATTCTGAGGTTAGCATTTTGCTTGGGGCTCACTCATTGGAAGAGCATTTGTGTGATTTGGCCAGACAAGACTCTGTGTAGCTGTTAAGGAGCCCCCTGTCTTTGAAAACCCAGATGTTGGTGTTTCTCTCTCTGGTAACTACATATGTATTGCTATGGACAGACAGTTAGAAACTCTGTCTGCTGATTTGTGTTATTTGCTCTGTTTATATAATTTCTGCTTGTAATTTCTGTTTGCATTTTCAGGTTGCTGACTTTTTCCCCTAAACTAAGTGAATGATATATGTATGTTTAATTAAAGTGAGATTGTAAACCCCTTAAAGTTGCTTTCCTTAGAAAAGCAGATCAAAGAACCTGTGCTACCAGCTCTCCTGTGTGCTGGTGTCATTGGGTCTTACACAGCCACAGTAGCTTAAAGTAACATTGTTGTTGCAGTTATCAAACTAGAAAACCATAGTTAAGGGTTTGAGGATAGAGTAATTTTTGAACCACAAAGTAACACTAAAAGAACCAAATGGAGAATCCTAGATAAAAAGACTAGGAATAGGCATTGGTGAACAGCCACCATTTGAGAGGCAACTTTAAAAAGAGGAGATAATTTTGGTTCTGTCCTTAGTAGATAGGCTGCCTGCCAAGGTGAAGAGAAAACAATAAAGTAAATTGAAACTTTTACCTACTAAGGTAATTTTCAGAATCTAATCAATCAACATTATGCTCATCCCAACCAGGCAACATTATTTGAAAGTTAATAAAGGCAACTAAAAGATTCTCATCTTGGATTTTACCCAATTGGTTTAACATGAGTGGGTGAAGTGAGGTTTCAGACACATTTTTCAGAGGATGGAGAATTATTCATAGCAATTTTGTAATATCATCTGAACTGTTTGTAGTCATGTGTGGACTATGTCCCAAGGCAGCCCCTAGAGGGAAATAGCTGCTTATCCATGGCCAGATTTATGTCTCCATAATACCTTCAGAAGTCAGGGCTCCCCAGACACCACAATTCTTACTAACCTGAATCCTGTCTTCTAAGATTTTAAAGATCTAGATTAGATGTAGGTGTGGCTATAGGTGTAGATATAGATTAGATATTGATTTAGAGATGAATATAGATATAGATTGTGTGGATATAAATGACATACATATAGATACATTTATGAGGTAGCTAGGTGGCATGGTGAAGAGAATAAGGAGCCTGGAGTCAGGAAGGCCTCAATCCAAATCTTACCTCAAATGCTTACTAGCTGTGTGACCCTGGGCAAGTCATTTAATCTCTGTTGGCCTAAGTTCTCTCAGCTGTAAAATGCATATAATAATAACACTTGCTTCCCAGAATTGTTGTGAGGATCAAATAAGATATTTGTAAAGTGATTAGCACAGTGCCTGGCACATTATTATTACTACATTATGCGCTATTGAAGTATACATACACAAATGTCTTAACTATGTGAAATTTTATCTTCTGGGCCCCTTAACATGTTGTGATCTACAAACTGTGCAAAGTTAGTCAAATACATTTAAAGGACATTTATGTAGATTGGCCATGATATTAACCTATTATCACTAACAAAGAATAAAGAAAATCAGTATTGTGAATAATGACCTTTTAGACAACATAGTCATAACTGGTCTTTAAATCTCAAAGGTTTTTCCTTGTTTACTGTTAAATGATTCAAGGTATTTCTATACAGAACCTTCCTATAGTTTGATGCCAAGAATAAAAGAAAAAAACTTTTTTAAATACTAAAAATGTAGTATCATAGAACTATAGATGTATTGGACATCAAAGGTGTTACCCCCTAATTCTATAGATGAGCCCAGGGAAGTTTAGTGATTGTCCCAAAGGTACAAAGGATTTGAACCCATCTCCTCTGACTCAAGAAAGCATTTTTCTACTGTACCATATTACCTAAAAATAAATTACTATTGCCTTAATCTTACTAATCAGTTAGCAAGTTCCATCAAATCTACTTTGGCAGCCTCTTTCCCAACAAAATTATAGATAGATAGATAGATAGACAGACAGACATATACATATCCATATACATACATATATATACATACACAAACACACACATAGATATAGAGATAGACATAGACATAGACACAGACATACACGTACACATACACGTACACATACACATAGATATAGATATATAAGAACTGAACAATGAGATCTCAGCCCATAAAACATGCTTGGATTTGACCTTCCTGGTGAGTAATAGCAGTGCTGTGGTAGTAAATGTTTATCAACTAGCTCTCCAAAAACAGTATGGCACACTTTGAATTTTAGTCTATATTATTAACATTTTCTCCATCACTTTCTTAAGTCTAAGCAATCAATGAAAGAATAAATAAAGCCTGAATAAATAAAGCCCTGATTTGTGGTGTTTGCTGATTTCTAAGGCATAAATGCCTGGTACTCCTATCTCATCAGTACCTTCTTCTCCTTTGATTGGACCCTCTGACTAATGGGCAGGACTATTGGTTTAAGGACTTCTGGCTTAGTAATCTTATTCCTATTTCCCACCAGTTACACTACTTTCATACTTCTTTAGGCCTCTCCATCATGCCTTTCTTACCCAGTAAATGCATCACTGAAAAATCTCATTATCCTGCAAGATTAAATCTTCCTGGTACTCATCTCATCAGTACCCTCTGCCTCTCTGGTTGAACCTTCTGACTAGAGGATATGTCCACAGGCTCCAAGTCTTCTATTTAAGAAGGGGGCTGTCTCAGAACAGTCTTCTCCACTTTACTTTTCCATTGTAGAGACTAGAGTAACATCTTTCTTATTAGGATAACATTGAACATCTTAGGAGAGACTATAACTTAGTATTTAACATTCCACTTTATGTCAATGGTCAGAAAATGTGTAGAGAAGCTTGGGCCTACTGAATATAAAGGAAATGTTTGCATCTTCCTATTCTTTTCCATCACCATTTAACAGCAATTTGTTCTTGCAGTAAATGAGTAGCCACATCAGATAGAAAGAAGACAGTCCATGCCCAATATTTGCATATCTAAAGCCTAATTTAGAACAAAACATCAGGAGTACATTTGCTTAAATATATATGTATGTATGTACATGTGTGTATATATTCTAAATTATACATATATTCTAAATATATACATATATTCTGAATAATTTTAATACATGTTTATCCTAATACAAATATCCTAATATTCTAATACATATATTTTTTATATTCTACTATTTGTTTTCTTATCCTTATGCAAATGGTTTCCTAATCTCCATATGTAAGTATGTATGTATATGTATACACATACATACACACGTATGTATATACATGCTTTTTTATTCTAATGCAAATGTTTTCCTAAACAAAATCTTATAGACTATAGCATAAAAGCACAGAAACAATATAACATACAAAAATTCATAGGTCCAATTGCTTTGTGAGGAATTTGTTTAACAATCCCTAGTAAAATATTCTGCTAAACAGAAAAAAACTGAAAGTTTGCTTCTCCTACAATTTTGATCATTAAGTTATAGAATTCTTAAATCTAGTGCTCTAGAATACTTCAGAGGCAACCTGACCCTTCATTTTATAGGTGAGGAACCTAAGACCCAGGAAAGCTAAGTAAAGTACTAAGTGCCAGAGGTGAAACTTGGGTGCAACTGTTCTAATTGCAGAAGCATCACTATTTCTACTGTATCTTGTTTACTCAACAGAAAAAAACACAAGAGGATTTCTCCTAAGGCTGAGAAAATAGGAACACAGGGTAAGTGTAAAGATTCTTACCTCTTTGTATGTTCTATTACCTCAGAATGTGTGGCTTCCACTTGTATTACTCAAAAAGGTCAAAAGAAAATATCTTTTAGTCTATTTGTTTTTCTGTAAAGGCATGTTTTGCCATCAAACACAATATGTACATATAGACATGAAGTACCAGTCAGAATAATCAACTTCAGTTTTTCTGCATGGTAGTTTTTTTTCTTCCCTAAGTGATTGTCTCATACTGGAAAAGAAAAAGACAGCTAGTTTACTAAATAAAAAAAAAGATATCTTAATATACCTGATGCCTCCAAAATACTCATTCAATTACTATCCTTCACAATTTTAAGGTTCCCATTTAATATTCTGGTCCCCTCCAAAATCCAAAATCCAAGATGTGAGGTTAAGATAGGGTGAATCTGGAATGTAAAAACAAGGATTTATTTTGGAAGGAGGTTAAAAAATACAGCTGATAGCTAACAGAAAATGGGAAAATCAGCAAAGGCAAAGGGGAATTTTTCTTTACGTTTACTACTCCAAAACATGTCTAAATCAAATCACTGCAACCCTAGGTACATATCCAATCCCAGCTTTAAGCAGCATAGGGTAACTAATTTGCAAAGATCATGCTCAAAACCGCAATGAAGGTTCCCATTAAGGGGGATGTCAATCTATGAAGAGAATAAGCGAGAAAACTGAGGGGCTAGAAATATCATTGGACAAGGTTATTTTCATGACAGAGTTATAACCCATCTGTTTTAGGGTTACATGTATTTTTAAAATGTGCGTGGGAAAAACTTGGCAAATGCATTTGTATAGTTGTTTAGCATAGTACCTGGCAAATAGTAGGAGCTTAATAAATGCTTATTGATTTATTGATTGGTGATACATTCATATTATTCCTTCAACCAACATGGTCTTTAGAAAGGTAGGTGTATTAATAGTTTTACACATGCTAGTTGTCTGAAGTCTTTCCAACTGTTTTAATAAAATGATTAACACTCATGGGATCTGAGCTTAGTGTAATGAATGGTTCTTTGGTCAGTACAATAAGATCAATACATTTAGTGGTGCTTGCCAGAAATACTCTTGTTCTATCAATTTCTATCAAATTTTAGTGGCAGATTAATGGCTTCCTGGCCACCAACCACTTCTCTTTCCTTTCAAGTTACTAAAAGAGCATCAGCATCATTAACAACCATAATCATTGATACTGTGTCCACACTCTTCAAGACCAATATCTAAATAGTCTCCATACAATATATGTATGAAATATCTCAAAATTTCAAGAATCTGGGATTTTTTTTTCAATTTGTGTAATAACACCATTGAGTCACATTACAAGTCCTCTACAAATTAGGAGATGATATGTTAGAGTTCTTGTGACTGAAAAGATTCATTAGCCTGCGGTTAATCTGGTATTAAGCCTCTCCTGATTTAATTAGGATGGTCTGAAAAAAGACATACATTTCATTGTATATCTCCAACCTGAAGCCTTTCCAGCTTCGCAGACCTTGGGCTCTGTGAGCATGACCTCCAAGAACTCAGGATCAGTCATGCCAACATGAGGCATCAGAGTGCTGCATTAAGACTTTTTTTGATAGCTCTCAGTAGAGAAGTTGCATTGCTATTCTGGCTGGCTTCACAGGTCTTCTCTGGCTAGTAAAGATAGGAAAGTTTGGTACCAGAACCAAAAGAAAACTAACTTATTAGCACAAGAATGTAATATGAGCATAATCAAATAAGGATTTGCCAGGGCCTAAAAAACACTTGAAGTCATTTAGTTATCACTACAGCTCTGGATAAATATCTGTGCTTAAAAAAGATCATAAATGTAACTACCATAACTAGCATACTTGCTGGATTATGTTCTTAAAGATTGGATTTAGTTATTCATTTTCTTAAAGTCTCACTAGGGCCTTGATCATTTCATTCTGATTTTTTGTTCACTTTTTTCTTCCACATGACTAAATACTATCTTAAAAATTAATATTCCCCATAACATAAAAAGCTCCATAAGATAATATTTATAAAACTCATGCTCAGAGCCACATTTCTAAAATTTTGAGGGTCATAAAGTACATTCAATCAATTAACATGGTTTTAATTATAATTTTCAAGATTGCTGTGAATTTTTTTTTTATCTGTTGTCATCCAGATTCAGCTTTAGGGTAGTAAATGGATAAACACCACTTAGTGTTTCTATACCTTGGACGATTAGATCTAATGCATTGGGGTTGAGACACCACAGTATCAGTAATTGAATTGATGTATATTATGATGTTAGGCAGAGTCCTTCAGAACATGATATATGGAGACAAGAACAAATTAATCAGAACAACATAATATGTGATGACTATAAATGCTTTTGACATTGAATGGGTGAAGTAACTGCTGATTAATCAAGCGAACTCCTCAAAAAGAAAATAGTCTAAAATACTCTTTGACCCAGCAATATGACTACTAAGTCTAAACCACAAAGGATCAAAGAACACGGAAAAGGAAAATGTACAAAAATTTTCAGAGTGGCTCTTTTTGTGGTGGTGAAGAATTGGAAATTAAAGAGATGCCCATCAATTGGGGAATAGCTGAACAAGTTGTGGTATATGCTTGTGATGGAATACTATTGTGCTATAAGAAATGATGAGATGAGTGCTTTCAGAAAAAAAATTGGGAAAATTTACATGAACCGATGCAAAGTAAAATGAACAGAACCAGGAGAACATTGTACATAGTAATAGCAATATTGTACAATGATCATTTGTGAATGACTTAGCAATTCTTATTCTTAGCAATATAATGGCCCTAAACTATTCTGAAAGGATGCTATCCACTTCCAGAGAAAGAACTGATGGAATCTGAATGCAGATTGAAGCACAGTTTTTTTTCTTTCTTTGTTATTCTCGGTTTTTTGGTCTGTGTTTTCTTTTGCAACACAGCTAATATGGAAATGTTTGCACATGCATAATCTATATCAAATTGCTTGCCTTCTCAAAGAGGGAAGAGGGCATAGAGGAAGGGAGAGAATTTGAAACTCAATTTTTCTTAAATGAATGTTAAAATGTTTTCGTTTACATGTGAATGATAAATCATTAGAGAAGATCCTCCATATTACAGTGTAAGCCCGGCTCTCCCTTCCCCCCACCCCCCAGTTCCTGACTCTCTGGCTTGGAATAAAGAATCAGATATTCCTTTCTGGCTAGGAGACTGAGAGGCCCCGAATAAGAATGTATCTGTCAGACATTCCTCTCTGATTGATAAGCCCTGAACAAGGAATAGAATACACTACTGCAAAGGGATTGATAGACCCTGAACAAAGGACAGGAAATATTTCTGAGACTGCTTTTTGAGGACGTAGCTAGTTCTCAAAAACAAAATGACTGACAGGATATTCCCCTCTCAAGGGGAGTGGCTGCCCTCTCTGGCAGAGAACATATGGGACAGTTAGCAGTAAGTCTTCCTTGTTCAGGGCCCCATAAAAGTCACCACATGGGATAGGCACATTGGAACCTCACCCATGGAAAGGACACTTTGCCTGGGGCTACTTTCAGAAAGACAAACCAAGGTAGCTGTAAAAAGGAAGCAGGTGCTGAATGTGAAGTGTATGTTGTATGTTGTGTGTGTGTCCTTTGTCATTGTCGCTGGATTTGAAGAAAAGAGAGGGATTCCCCAGCTTGGAGAAACCTTGGGTGGTGGTGTTCCTCTAAACAGGTGTTGCCTCTGTGTGTCTGCGTCTCTGTCTTTGTCACTGCAATAACTGTGTAGTAGGAATTGTTAAATAATGTGGTTGTGGGGTTAATAGAGTATTTCTCCTGTCTTTCAATAAAAAACTTTGTTCTGTTGGGAGTGTGCCTTATTGCCACTGTGAATCTGAATCTGAACCTAACCTAGCTTAATCAAACAATATGTAATTGAGAGAAATGAAATAAAAATAAAATGATAAAAATAGATTAAAATAATGAGTAATCTCATTTCCAAAAGAAAAAGTTAGGCTGGTTTTACAAAAAGATAATCATATACTCATAAAATATGTCATAAGGGTATGTCATTATGATTATGGACCTTTGGAAGTAGGACTACTGAAGTCCAGGGAAACAAATTGTGCAATCTTGACTGATGAATATTTATTGTCAGAATACATTTTGGCCTTTTTGTAGAGCAGCAGAGTTACAACACTGATTTCCCATTGCCTCAAACCCTCTTTTTAAATCTATCTCAAATTCATGGAATAAGGAAATTAGAGAATGCAGGATTAAACTAGCCTATTTTCTACCTGGGACATATTCAATGCTGGGAAATAAATAAAAAAGCAGATATCAATACAAACTATTACCTAAGTAAGTTTAACCAATAGAAATAAATTATCACATGATATAACAAAAGATCCCATAAGCAAGTCAGAAAATATTTGATCTCCTTAGCATCATAGATCTATATTTGGGAGGGAAAGCCATCAAGTTCAATCTGTTGATTTTACAGATGAGGACACTTAGGCCCAGAGAAGTTAAGCAACTTTTCCAGAGCCGCGTGCCTAGTAAGTACGTGAGTAAGATCTTTCTGATTCCAAGGCCAGTGCCTTACCTACCTTGCCAAGCAGAGCTATGTTAGCCAATGGCAATATTGACTTAGAATACAAACTTTTTGTGGAAATTCTTATGGAGAAGTATATGGAAGATTATAAGCACCATTACTTCCTAAAACAGTAAGCAATGGAGGGAAAACAAATTTCATACTTATTATATGTTGCATGGTATGCTCTTGTATTTTATGTATCTTCAGTTGACTGTGTGACTATACAATATGGCTTGTTATAGACTATTCCTTGTGAAAACATGCATGTTGCCTTCTTTTACCTTCATCAAGGATGTCTTTCTCAAAGATTCTGTACAGCAAAATGCCACCTAAAAGTCTCTCTTTCAAAAAAATGATCCCAAATATATGATTTTTAAAATGTATGATTCCTTGAAAGATTTAATCATATAGATGAATTTATTTCATGACTCCTTAATTATTAATATGAAGAGATTCATAAAACACCAATAGGTATTAGTCAATCAGCCAACAAACATTTACCAGGCAATGAACTTTTAGCCAGGCATTGTATTAAGCACTGAGAATACAGATACGAATAGAAAGTCGGTCTCTGCCTTTAAAAAGCTTGCATCCTAATATGGGAAGACAGCACATAAAAGAAAACTTAACAGGAGCAAAGGGTATATACAAAGGTACTGAGTGAAAGAGTACAGTAGGGGAAGTGTGGAGTGCAGCTTAAATAGGAAACAGTGAGACGTATGCCCTCCAAGGTGTTTGTTGCTGTCATAAAGGATGTTCTATACAGGATCCAGAAGAAAGAGGGATTCCCTATAATTCTAGAGATCTTCAAGATACTCCTGTTTGTAGACAATATTGAACTGGTTGCATCCAGCCCCAAAATACTGAAAAGCCTCCTAAATAACACCATCACTGAAAACAGTTCAGTACAATTACCCACATGGAAAAAATTCAAGCGGATAAAGAATGTGAAGAATGTCTGTTGTTCAGACTATGTGATACAGTTGAATAGACCTCACACGGAACCATGTTCTGGGCCTAGTCCATGTTTTGTCTTCATTGTCTGCCTGATCATTCATTCATATGCATATGTAGATGGGATGATGGGAATGATTGGTATCAGTCTGGTTCCATATGATTTTGATTTCTTCTGCTTGATCTCCATAATTGGATTTTTTCAGTCCATATAGTCCTAATATTAAAAATTATTCCACATGAGAACATCTAGTTAAAATATTTTCTTACCTTTTTGATGGATCAATGTCATATCCAAACACTCATGAGTAATGAGTTCTGGCCATGATAAAGTTCAAATTCCAGCATGGTTTGTTTGTGAAACTGAATAGTATTCTAGGACACAATCTGTAGTATGAGACTTTATCATCTCTGAGTTAGTAAAGAATAGCAAGCCTCTGGTGTATAATTAAAGCTGCATAATTAAGTCTTTCTAGATATCATAGTGATATGTAACATAATTTCTACCATTTCATGTCATAATCTGCATTGGTCAACTAGCCCAGACTCTTTTAAGGATAACCTTCCCATAATTACTACTGGAAAAGGATGTGATCAGAAATCACTAAATTAAACTCTTTCATTTCTATAAACAAATTCACATTCTCATCCACTTGTCCAACATTTCTTTGTTAACATATTTTTGCTTGAGCTTCTCTTGAATTAGTTTATGTCAATAAGTCAATAGTCAGCAAGCATTTATTAAGCACCTGTTATGTGACAGATACTGTGCCAAGTACAGAGATGCAAGAATAAAATCGAAAGGTGCTTTCATGGTGGCATTCTAATGAACAAAGCTATCCAAATCTCAGTCCATGAAATGCATGATTTATTGCATTCTTTTATACCAAGATTCCCATACAATAAAAAAGTACCACCTTGAAATGTGTTGATAGAGGAGGTGATAGAAGAACATTGAATGCTATGTAGATGCTAGCAGCTACTTTTTTCATTAACTGAGACTCAGTGACTAACTGAGACTCAGTGACAAGCTGAGATTATTGTGAACAGAGTTACTTTTTCTCTTTCAGTCACACATTTAAAATCCAATCACTTCCAGTACTTTATTTGTACAAGATGCTTTTTAAGCAATTTAAGAACCTGAGGCCATAATTTTAAAATGTTTCAAAAGCTCTGTAAAAAGCAGTTGAATGATTCCTGTGATTTCCAGCTTAACAACCTATAGACATTTACATTAATATTCTGGCTACTGAATAATTACATGCAGCAGAGGACAGTTTTTCAAGTTCAATTTCATTTTGTAAAAGCTGTCATGATTATCTAACCCATAAAAACCACTTCAACAAGTTCAGAAGATTCGTTAATAGAACACTAGATTTCTTTAGTAATAAATTAATTACATAAGGATACCACAGCCAGTAACCAAGGAACTTCGCATATAACACCATGAATTTCAATGAGGCTAAAAAATTTGTTTTGTAAAGAACATCCATAGGTCAAGAAAAAATTTGAAAGCACAATATACTCTGTTTAAAAGTAATCTTGACTATGCCCAAAGGGTTATAAAAATGTGCATACCTTTTGACTGAGCAATACCTCTTCTAGGGCTGTATCCCAAAAAGAACATACAAATGGGAAAAGCAACCACATGTACAAAATATTTACAGCAACTCTTTTTGTGATGGCAGAGAATTGGAAATTGAGGAGATGCCCATCAATTTAGGAATGGCCGAACAAGTTGTGGAATATGAATGTAATGGAATACTATTGTGCTATAAGAAATGAAGAGCAGATGGACTTCAGGAAAACCTGGAAAGACTTATGTGAACTGATGCTGAGTGAGGGGAGCATAACCAGGAGAACATTATACACAGTCACATTGTGGGATGACTAACTTTGATAGACTTGGTTCTTCTCAGCAATGCAAGGTTGTAAGACAACTCCAAAAGGCTCATAATGGAAAATGCTATCCACATACAGAGAACTACAGAGTCTGAATGCAGATCAAAGCATACTATTTGCTCTCTCTTGTTTGTTTTGTTTCTTCCTTTTCATAGTTCATTCCATTGGTTCTAATTCTTCTTTGCAACATAACTAATGTGAAAATATGTTTAATGTGAATGTATATGTAGAGTCTATATCAGATTGCATGCTATCTTGGGGAAGGGGGAGGGAGAAGGGGAGGGAGAGGGAGAAAATTTAGAGCTCAAAAACTTGTGTAAACTAAAAATAATTAAAATGCTAAAAAAAAAAAGACAAAAAAATAAAAGTTATCCTGTAGTCATTTTTCAAATGCCTATATCCTCTGCTGTTTGGTAGTAGAGAAAGGAGAGGCAACGTTTTTGTCTATGTGTGTGTGAGTGTGTGTGTATGTGTGTATGTATGTATTTTCAAGATTTCACCTATTTACATGAGCTCATCCAAATATCAGACTTCTTAACAGCAAAACATTAGAATCCTTACTTTGACCACATAATTTCTATAGTCTGAGTTTGTATCTAAGTCTGAGGCATTTTTCATGCTGCTGTATATGTAGAGGTTAGACATGACTCCTTGTCAATGGAGAAAATATGCAATCAATACTGTGTTCCCGTGTCAGGTGTGCACTTAGTCTCAGAGCATCTTGGAAAAGAGATGTGTGGTTCCAGAAACTCTTAAGGAGAGAAATATGGAGAGAGAGGGAAAGAATTTGGGAGCTGCAGAGTTGTTAGGGAAATGGGCTACTCAGTATGGCTGGAATTTTAACTTGCCTCCCTAGAGACCATAGAGACAACTTCTCTTTGAGTGAGATTAGACCTTCTCTCTCTTAGTTTGAACTAAGATCTTATCTCATCGTCATCTAAATGGCTCATTTGCTCTTGTGTATTTTCTGAAACATGCTGATCTGTATAATTTCTCCAATTTCTATTTACTATTTGCTTAGATAAAGTCATTCATTGCTTTGTGATCTTTTGTGTGATGAATGTTTGGTGGGAAAGAAGCAAAGTGCTATGTATAAGCTTAGGGCTACTCTTCGCCTTAAGAATCACCACTGATATAGCTTTTGTTCTAACCTAGACCAATATTTCTGTGGGGGTGCGGGGAGTGGTGTGTAGCAGATAGATATAAATCTAGCTTGATAGCCCTATACAGATAAGGAAGGAGCAAGTGCTCAGCCACATCTCTTTTGCTCTCCTCAAGGCAAACATCCCACCCTCCCATGGGAAAAGCAATCTAGATTCCTTAAGATAACTATCCATCCCACATATGAGATATGTGTTTATATAGACAATCCATGTGAACATATATGTCTTATGTGGGCAAATGAATCATATACTTCCAGGATCAAGAGTAGGAGAAATTAAAGACCAAGGCCAAGACCATATATTGCCCAAGTAATCAATAGCCTATGGCAAAAAAAAAATTATAATAATGTTTCTCATATTAGGAAAAACAAAGAATATTCTGTATTTCAGCAGAGTGGTCAGGACTGGACCTGTGGTCTCATCAATAAAGAGAGAAGAAACTCCATCTGTCAGTGTAGGTCAGCAACTTCTCTGCAACTGACAGTCTTATAGTGGAGCTATGCCATACTTCCTCTTATCGCTGTATCTCGGGATAGGTAGATAGATATAGGTATGTATATATGTATATATGTATGTATATTATATATTATATTAACGGCCTATGTGATCATATGATGTACATGATATATACCTTATGGCTATATGGTAGCATATTGTAATATGTTTTATAATTATGTAATATACATTATATAATGGGTTATATATCTCATCGCTAGATCATAAGATATATAATATTAATATGTAATTATATGTTATGTAATAATCACACACTATACATTATATTCTATATTAGAAGATTTCCCTACGATATCTTAGGCTTAAGGTATAGATGCATTCCCAACTGCCACAAGAGGCACACATATGTAACAACAATGTTGCTAGCAGCTGTTATGGAGGTGAAAGACCCAACAAGACCAACAACAAGAGGGCTGTTAGTACAGGTTCTTTGATCTGCTTTTCTAAGGAAAGCAACTTTAAGGGGTTACCAATCTCGCTTTAATTAAGCATACATATATTGTTCACTTAGTTCAGGGGTAAAAGCCAGCACCCTGAACTTTAGAGCAAATACAAACAGAAATTGCAAGCAGAAACTATATAAACAGAGCAAGCACACATAGAAATCAACAGGCAGGCCTCTAGCTGTCTGATCAAAGAATTACGTGGTTACCAGAGAGAGAGGCACTAACATTTGGGTTTTCAAAGTGGGGAGGGGGACTCCAACAGCTACCCAGAGTCTCTCTGGCCAAATCACCAACATTCTTCCAATTAGTGTGCCCCCAAAGGCACAGCAGCCAACTTCAGAGCCCTTACACCCTATTCAGGCCCCTGAGGGCTCAGAGGCTACTTAGCAAAACCATGTGGGGCCTGGGGCCTCACACCTAGTTAGTGAAAGGGTACGGGCCTGCCTCTAATCAGGCCTCCCTTTGTTGGCCCCACCTAAGGCTTATTTAATTGGCAGGAAAGATCTTCCTCTTACAGACTGGCCTTATAATATGCCCCCTATAACACATATAGAACAAGGCAGGCTAGCTGTGTAATGTCTAAAACAGGCTGAAACCCACAGAACACCAATTGAAGAGCTTCTTGTTCCACACATGGCAAACTTTTCTACAGACTAGACATTGCCCTGATCTTACATTCTCTTCTCACTACATACCCAGGCAACTTTGACTGATCTATAAGTTCATAGCTGTGGCCAAACACTTCACCAATGAGGATCACACCTTCTCCTACCTTCTCATCCTTTTGGGAGTTTCATTTACATTTTTCCGTGATCTCCCACCCTTTAAGCTTTCAATTTCTTCTTCCTCTTTCTCTGTTACTATAGTATTAATGTGACTGAAGAGCTTCCCCGCCCATTCATTAGGCCTCAGGTGAGGCTAGGTAAGAAAGCTTAATTATATCTTTGTTTGTAAGTAGGCCTAAAGCCCCTACTTACTAGGTGCTAAGCCTATGTGGAGGTGAAGCCCTCAGGACCCTAACGGGAGTTGCTAAGGCCAGAACCAATGGCATGTACACTAAGTTTTAGTCAATCATGAATTCAGCCAATCAGAGACCTGAGTTCTAGCCAACCATGCTGGCTAGGACTGTATAAAAGGAGAGCAGCAGAACTGAGAGCAGCAGGACTGAGAGCAGCAGAACTAAGAGGAAGACATTAAGGCAGCAGACATCAAGAGGGCACGGAAAAGCAGACACTGAGAGAACCAATGTCGGCAGAGCTGCAGAAGAGAGTGCTGAGCAGAGAGTTAGGATTCGTGAGTGATTGTTTACAGGAAGGCCCTAGCAGGGGGGAAGGTTATAGGATAATTTGGTTCATTGCTATAATACTGTGTTATAATTTCCTTGTTACTACATTGAGGTGGGCTTCCTGGTTTTGGAATATAATTGCTACTATATCGAATTGGGGATATTGGTTCTTGGATTTGATCCTCTGGAGTCTAAATAAATATTATACTTCTTCTGCCTTCTACATAGAGAGTTTTTTACACTTTGAGATTCCAAACCATTCAGGGATGTTAATGATCATCCTGGAGGTCATGAATCTTGCCTTAATGATGTAGTTACTAACAAGTTTATTTACAGACTGAATAACTTTGAACTGTTCTTTAGGTCATATCAGAGGGTCTTGACTGAGTTCTCAGGTTAAACCCATCCTAATAACCCTAAATAAGATCCCTGCTTCTTAAAACAAAAAGTTAGTTACAAATTTTGAAAATTTAAAAATTTAAATTCAAAATTTTTTAAATGTAAAGTTATTTTCCATATTTATCATATGTGTCTGACCAAACAAGGAATTAAAACCCTATTTATTAATCCCCTCAGCACTTATAAAATAATAGCTGAAATTTCTGAAGTATTGCAAAGATCAGAAAGCATTCCATATTCTTATCTCATTTGATCCTTACAACTAACCTGTGAGGCAGGTGCTTGTATGATCACACAAAGGAAACTTAGAGATTATTTAGTCCAATGCCATCATTTTATAGATGATGAAACTCAGAGGGTTAAAGGATTTGCCCAAGGTCATAGAGGTCATAAGTAATATAGCTGTAATTAAAACCCAGATCCTCTGACACTATATCCAGCTCCCTTTCCACTTAATCATGATCCTGAAGCTCAGAGAAGTTATGATTTGACCATGACCACACAGCAAGTCATGATCAGAGGCAGGACTTGTACTCATTTCTCCTAGCTCCAGGTTTACAGTGTGCCCCTATCTGTGTGCTTCTCTCTCTTTGTTTTTGTGCCTCAGTCTTTTGTCATTCTATCTGTGTATATGTGTGTGTGTGTATTTCATGTCGCTGTCCTGTCTTTCAATTCATGAAAAATTTAATTTAAATTAATTTAATTTAGTTAATTATATATAATATATATTGTGTATATTATATAAAATATATGATATAATTATAATTATATATAATTTATAATATAATATTTTAAATATATGATATATGTAAATATAAATACATATATAATATTAATTATAAATTAATTAAATTAAATTTTTAAAATTTAAACATGTAATTTACATATCGTATATGTGTTAGACATGTAATACATACCAATTTGTTAAACATCTAATATGCCTGTACACATGTATGTATGTATGAGTGTTAAATATATACACACATACATATTATGAGACACAGCTAGATACTTGGTATATGAAGACAAAAACCAATGTACATATAAAGTATATCTATATTGTGTAAAATAATATGATATACTATATATAATACAATATAGTGAGACTAAATCGCACAAGAGTAATAGATGTCTCTTGCTTGCTAAGAAAAAAAACAACTCAATTCTTCAGTGTCTGATTCTATCTATTGATTAGACCATGTTTCATCAGGGTCATATGATATTTATTGTTTCAGACAGAAGGAGTCACAAGTGACTGAGTCACATTTCAGATTTGAAATATAGCTAGACCTAATCAAGTGGCTCTGGATTTGGAATGAGAAGACCTGGGTTTGAGGCCCATCTCTCACATTTAATATATGTGTGAATGGGGTCAAGTCACTTTGTTTTTCTTGCTCTCAGTTTCCTCATCTCCCAAATGATGGATTTGATCTTGATGACTTCTAAGGTATCTCTCGACTTAAAGTTTTCTAGAGGTAACTCATGTTTCTTTAGCACTTAGAATGAATGAATTAAACAAATGAAAAGGCGTTTATCAAATGTTGTGTGCCAAGCACTGTATTAAGTGCTGGCGATATAAATATAGTAAAGTTGTAAATATAACAAGATAGTCCCTGACCTCTAGGAGCTTACATCCTAAAATGGGGCAACAACATTTGTAAGGGAGTGGTGGTCGGAGAAGTCAGAGGAAGAAATGGTAATTGGAATCATAGGGAAATTGACCTAACATATTCTTTCAAGGAATGATAATGTTTATTTGATTACAGTTCTCAGAGCTTGCATTGGAAAACCAGGATTTAGGAGAAGAGGATACAAACACTCTAATGACTTGGAAATGTCTGTGAAGTGGTCTGAGTCTGGGTCCAAGTTAGATAAACTGAGAGCTCACTAAACAGAAACCCAGGTCCCTGAAGAGGAACATGAGTTCCAGCTGGTGGTGGCCTGGGACACAGCCATCTTGGCATGGAGGCAGCTGGAAAGTGACATTTTGAAGTAAACCAGCTCTTCCCTGATGCCTCCAGTCAGAAATCATCTTTCTTCCTTGAAAATTCCTATAGCACTTGTATCTCTATGGTGTCATAGTTTGTGTTATAATCAGTCATATAAGCATTTTATCTCCCTATGAGATTGTAAGCTTCTTAGAACAAAGAGTTGATTGTTTTTATCCTTATACTTCCTTCAGTACAAGGACAGATCTTTGTAGTTTGTGGTTTCTATTGTCATTGCTACCATGTTGAAGGTAATTCTACTACAAGAGTATGTATAGTTCAAACTGTATTCTTCCTAAGTCATGTTACCAAGTCTCAAGAAAATTACTAAGAGGATATGAGTGATGTGTGTTTTATTATTCTGGATTACCTTAAAATAAATCCTTCTGGTGGTGGCATATCCCGACAATAAAAAAATCACCAGTAATGTCAGATAAGAATGACTGTCAACTATTGGTTAACTATGCCTGGATCAAAAATAATTTCTCACCATTCAAGTGGTCTTCTGGATGATGGCTAATGCAGCCTCTGTAAATATTTTCCCAGAAGCCAGTGCACTCTGACGGACAGTGTTCTCCAGTTCCCCATGCCTTTCTCTTCATACGAGCAGAGAGGAGGATTAGATTATAAGATTGTATGTCTCCTGTCTAAATATTACCATGTGAAAGTATTGGAAGCCAACAACCCTATATGGAGACTCACAGACACATATTTGAATACATTACATTCACTAAAAAACATTAAGGACACCAGTTCAAACAAACAAATAATTACAGTTGACAATGAAAGTCTAAACAGTGACTAGATTTAATGAGGTACTAATTAGCTGACTGAATATTCATATGTACATGGTAATATTGTGTTTATATGTATATTACAGAGCTAGAGATCATCTCTCAGAGATTGACGCTGCTGAACCCCCACCCCACTCTGCTTATTCTTCTGAATTTTCCTGGAGATTTTAATTTCAATTCATCCATTTCATCTCTTTCCTGGGTTTCTTTTGGGGTTCTTTCCCTTTAGATGGAGCCTTTTTAGATAACCTTTGCCGCATCATCATGCTTAAATGTGTGTGTGTGTGTGCGTGTGCGCTCGTATGCGAGTATACACACACACACACACACACACACACCTCAAGACTTAAATTGGGCTGTCAGCCAGGAAGGAAAACATCTTAGTGATTTTTATTAATTGAGGTCCTGTTTATAGTTCTGTTGTGAAAGATAATTGCTTGTTAGCTGATGTAAGACCCTGAGTCTTCCTGACTTGTCATAATATTAAAATAGGTAGCTGAGACTAGGTACCTCTATGCAACTATCTGCCTGGTTCCTTGCCCCAGGATAATTCTAATCTTTGTAGCTTGGTTCACTTAACTACTATCCTTAAACTTTTGAACCAATCCTGGTCTCAAGAGCCCTATTTTAGGATCTCAGTGGCTTAGAATCAAGTCATCCTAGTTATCGTTCTTACTCCTAATCTTCTCTTCTACTAAGTGGGATCTTGCCTTATTCCCTATTACAAAAAAAAATGACTTTTGACTCTAAGTCTGAGAATAGGATGACTATCTTATTTCCCTATACCAAATTCACTTCTCTGGTTACAGCTCCGTTCCTCAATTAGTGGGAATGGGGTCCTGCTGTGCTTCCAAGACTAGAAGTAGGTTTCTGAGCCTTGGTTCCAATTGCTGAATCCTTGCTTTCTGCTATAAGAACTCCCAGATACAAATACACTTCTTTCTAAGCCTGCCTTCCTGCCTGTTGAAGGTTTTCCCCTTCCTCCTATGGTTCAGTCTTATAGGTTGGTCCCAGCTCTCCCACTGCCAACTGAGTCTTGCATAGGATACCATGATAAAACTGAAGATGTACTATTTACACATAAACACATGTATGTGTGTATATGTTCATTTATATGAATGAAATCCATGCATGCTACATCTCACGGACGGGCAGTTAGAGGTGCTAATAACTGTAATAAGCTAAGGAGACCACAGTTCAAACAATAATGATTAGAGTGGGCAATAGAAGTATAAACATGATCTAATTATTGAATAATTAACAGCTTTTCCCAGTTAGGGATGTTGGTTTATTCAGGTATTTAAGAACTATTTGAGTGTCTGCTACACATAAATCAATATCATATCCCAGCCCTCATACAGTTTATATACATATGAAGATGACAAAGTCATCATAATAATATACTAAATGTTAATATAATAACAATAATGATATTTAGTATTTCACATAGCACTTTAAAATTTACGAAGTGCTTTACAGATTATCATTCACTAATATGTATTATATGGCCAAGCCTTGAGTTAAGAACTACTAAATTATTATCCCCATTTTACAGATAAGCACATGGGGGTTCGAACAGGGTTAAGTGATTTGCCTATAGTTGCATCAGAGATAGGATATGAATACTGGTCTCTCTTGACTCTAAGTTGGGTGCTCAATGCTTGTTCTACTCCACCACATCATACACACACATACCTAATCCACCAAATACACATATGATCATGGGATCATTAACTTAGAATTGGAAGGGAAACTTAGAGTCCATCTGATCCAACCCCCTCTTTTTACAAATGAGGAAACTGGAAGCTTGAAAGGTTTTGCAACTTGTTCAAAGTCACACAGATAAAAAGTAGCAGAGCTGGGATTTGAACCCAAGTCTTCTGACTCTAAAAACAATGCTCTTTCTTCTATACCATAAACGGTACATATGGAACCGATGCCAATTTTGAATAAGGATACTCAAATCTCACCATAGGACTTAGATTTCCAGAATTAGCCCTGCCTAACAACCCCTACCTGCTGGCCGTACCTCTGCATAGCCTCAGGGAATAATGCCAACATGAACAATGATGCCGATTTAGAGTTCATTATATATTACTAATCTCATTTAAAAGAGGGAGGTATCTATTCTGGAATCATTATCAGGTTGTGGTTCTAGAAATAATATTCTCTAGAAATCATTGTTTTATGGGCAGTACATGGATTTAATATGCCAGGTCTCTTCAGACTTTCTCACTCTGAGTGCCAACATCTCAGAATACCCAATGATGACTGTAATCACTGTGCAATTGATTAGGTAAAACATAATTTCAAGTTCCACATTTATAGTCCATGGTTTTGACTAAGTGACTATCCACAGCCATTTTATTAAAATATCATCACATAAATGCTCTCACATTTAGCAGAAGGAGAAACACTCTGATATACTCAGTATCCTATATCCTCAAGCAGCAACTGGCTGTGATATGTGAAGGCAACACTTAGCAGAAATGTGACTGGAAATGTGCGCACTTAATAGAAGATTTTCTACTAAGCTAAGCAAATGTCATTCTCAACATTTGAAAGAGCTCTTATAATGCTAAGCCTGTGTTAAAGAAATATGTCAAAAAAGACATGAAGGACTTAGTACCCCTAAGGAAAGCTTACATAGTTCAGGTTCTAATAACACCAACTCAAATAATTTTACTGTGTTAAAATCTCCTAATGTCTATATCTAGCTAGCTGCCTGCCTATATGTACATTTGATTAACTGGTCTAAAGGAGAAGCAGAATCATCAGGCTTATTAAAATTAAATTTAAAGAAGACTTAAGCCTGCTCCAAACCTGTGTTCATCATTATTTGACTCTGGACTAAGTTGCAATTCGTTTATTTCTTAGGTATACCTCTCAGACCCCCTCCTTCCAGGGATATACTGAAGCTCATGAGAGCTAATGGTTAAATTTTCAGTATGAGCATTTATTTCTACAAATTAGGGCTTGATTCATTGTTTTGTTGATTGTCTAGACTTAGAAAGTTGTGGAGAATATGTTGACGATGCAGATTAAACTAAAAAGTGTGCCCTGTGTACATTTTTGAGAGCTTGTTAAACCTTTATTAGCATACAGATGGCCCTGTATAACTAGTGTATTACTCTTCCTTTTTTTCTGTTAGTCTTTACTTCTCAATTACTTTTCCTTTTTTCTATTAGTTTCTACTTCCCAATTACTTTTTCACTGGTGTTGGGCAATTCCTGAAATCAGTAAGGCATGTGTCTGATGTTCTATAAGGTAAAAGCATCCTTAGAGTAGAAGAACTATGACTTCAAATGCCTGGAAACTATCTTGTGACCTGGAGTCATGAAGACTTTTACGTGAGTTTGGTCTAATCCTGAATCCTATTGGAGTTTTTTCTTATTTTTCTCTGTAGCATATGATCCAGAACTATACTTTCAACCTTCACTCATACTGGCAGGCTGGGTCTCCAGGATAAGGCTGGCTGCTTCTCTTCTCAGAGATCTTAGAGCAGAGGTGAGGAATCTTTTCATGTTACAAGGCTACATTAATACTGAACCGTAATCAAATAAGGTTGCATTCAAGAAACTTCAACTTGATATACTTAAAAATGTACATTATTTTGTAAAAATCTAACTACTATGTACTTAATAATTTCAAAATATGAAAACTATTTCTAAATTTTAAAGTTAATTAACCTTTTAATGACTTTGTTCCATCTACTTTTTGTTGGAAAGCATTTGAATATTTGGTTGCAGCATGGAGGTCTGCAGTTTATTCTTTGGTATTTTAAGTACATTCATTTTAAAAATAAAATAAAAATATAAAAGATGAACAAAAATATATTAATAAAAATAAAAGGATTTGTTCTGTAAAATTTGGATTCAGTCAAAAGGCCACACTAAGGACCTAGAAGGCCATATGCAGCCTTAAGGCTACAGGCTCCCTACCCCTGTCTTAGAGGATTTTGAGAGAGTGGGTGTGGAGGTTGTAGTTCTATTGCTATAATTCATGAGCCCCCACCGGTGTGCTTCTCCCATTGATTATCACAGTAAAATATACTGATATACAAATATAATGATATACAAATATCGTATTAGTCAAATATACTGAATCAGCCTTTAGAAAAGGATGTTTACTAATGTAGTACAGTAAAAACAGTTGTCACAAAACATCACCTGAAAAGTCTGTGACATTCTCCCACCCATATATACAAAGTCCAAGAAAAAGTTCACTTGAACTCAGAGAACATATGGAAAAAGAGGTAACTGTAACAACAATGCTGCTTGCAGCTGCTCTGGGGGTGTAAGACCAACACCAGCACACAGGAGGGCTGCTAGCACAGATTCTTTGATCCGCTTTTCTAAAGAAAAGCAACTTTAAAAGGGTCAGCAATCTTACTTTAACTGAACATATATATATATGTATATATATATATACACACACATATATACATATATACACATACATACATATGTGTTTGTATGTATGCATGTATATATATGCATGCATATATATAAAATTCACTTAGTTCAGGGGAAAAATCAGCACCCTGAACTTCAGAGAAAATACAAACAGAAATTACAAGCAGAAATTATATAAACAGAGCAAATACAAACAGCAAAGACCAACAGATAGGGCTTCCAACTGTCTGACCAAAAGCAATATATACATAGTTGCCAGTCAGAGAAGCACCAATGTCTAGGTTTTTGAAAGCGGGGGTGGCGGTAGTGGGGGGAGGGAGGATCTTTAATGGCTACCCAGAGTCTCATCTGGCTACATCACACAAACACTCTTCCCATGAGTAAGCACTAAAGCAAAATGTCAACCTCAGAGTATATATACACTGCTTCAGGGTCAGAGGACATCACAACCCTCATGACTCAGGCTCATGTGACTCAAACTCATGTGATTTAGGCTTCTAGGTGATTTAAGCAGTTCACATGGGCCTATTGATGGATGAGAAAGATCTTCCCATTAAGCAAAAATACATTAACAATACAGTAACTCACAGCTCCTAGTTGATAAAAGTCCTTTTTTCCCCTCCATGGGGTCCTTATGAAGTTCCCCTAATGTAAGGTATAGTTTTTTGTTCTGGGCCTTTTGCAGAGTCTTAAGGCATCATTTCCTCCTTGCATCTAGTTTGTCTTCAACTCTGAATGCAGAAACAAGGATGCTGATGAGAAGTCCAAATCTTTCAACCTTCAAAAGTTCACAAGGTCTTTCCTTTCCCAAATGATTTCCTATTGGGGGCTGGCTGGGACATCACTAGCTGGTCAGACACGATGTTAATGATAGGTTCTGAAGTGGCTTGCTAATTTTAGAAGAGACACAAGTCATGACCAAGTCTCCCTAGTGAATCCTGACAACCTTTCCAACACACCTGGCCTTTGATTAATTGACTGATTGATTCAATAGAGATATTTTCATCTGACAAAGGCATTAGGGCTAAAGTATCTTCTCGTTCATTCATTTAATCTGAGTTGAGTGATTTATGGATGGCCTGACTCAGTCAAATCTTACCATTACATCAGTATGTCCAAAATCAATCAACATTGAAAGGAAATAAAGTAATAGTTATAGAATCCTATAAAAATGGGATTATTTAAAAAGATCTTTCAATTATCCCAAACTGGACATGGCAGTACATACTGGTAGTCTCTTTGAGGCTGAGGATGCTAAATTGATTAAGTTCAGGAGTTCTGAGCTACAGGAAGCTAAAGCTAAACAAGCGTCTACACTAAGTCTGTGATCACCAATGTAGTGAACCATCAGGAGGAGAGGGCTACCTGGATGACTAAAAAGGAGTTAACCAGCCCAGCTCACTAAAAATGGAGCATGTTAAAGCATCTGTGCTGATGGTTTTGAGGAACAGGTGAATGAGGGGCCATTGCACTCTCAACCTGCATCAGATGGGAAGACTTAATCTCAAAAAAACAAGTATTCTCCTGAGCGAGGCGGAGCCAAGATGGCGCCTGAAAAGCAGGGACTAGCGTGAGCTCCCTGCCGAGTCCCTCCAAAAACCTATAAAAAATAGCTCTGAACCAATTCTAGAACTGCAGAACCCACAAAAGGGCAGAGGGAAGCAGGGCTCCAGCCCAGGACAGCCTGGATGGTCTCTGGGTGAGGTCTGTCCCATACAGAGCTGGGAGCGGAGTGGAATGGAGCAGAGCCCAGCGTGAGCAGCACGGACCAACCAGACCAGGAGCCGGGCGGAGAGGGGCGGAGGGTGCCCTAGCACCCTGAATCAGTGAGCTGCAGCAATTACCAGACTTCTCAACCCACAAACACCAAAGACAACAGAGAAGGGTAGTGGGAAAAAGCTGCGGGAGTGGAAGGAGTTCGAGGTTTGGCCACTGCCCCCGGGGCAGCAGAGGTGGGGGAGCTACAGCTGCAGTTGCTTCGGCCCCAGGCCCACCTGGTGGGAGGAATTTAGTGGTGGATCAGAGCAGGGGTGCACAGCCTGCTGAAGATCTAAGCCCAGTCCGGGTTGGGGGTTCTTGGGGAAGGAGGAGTGCTGGTGTGGCAGAGCTGGTGCATCCCCCCAAACGTGGAACATAGAACTCTTTAGTCTACAAGCAGTCATACACCACTGAAAAACTCAAAGGTCAAGTTAGTTGGTTGGGAATATGGCCAGGCAGCGAAAACACACCCAGATTCAGTCTCAGACTCTGGAACCCTTCTTTGGTGACAAAGAAGACCAAATCATACAGCCTAAAGAAGTCAAAAAAGTGCAAAAGCCTACACCAGAAGCCTCCAAGAAAAATATGAACTGGTCCCAGGCCATAGAAGAGCTCAAAAAGGATTTGGAAAAGCAAGTTAGAGAAGTAGAGGAAAAATTGGGAAGAGAAATGAGAAGGATGCGAGAAAACCATGAAAAACAAGTCAATGACTTGCTAAAGGAGACCCAAAAAAATACTGAAAAATACACTGAAGAAAACAACACCTTAAAAAAGACTAACTCAAATGGCAAAAGAGCCCCAAAAAGCCAATGAGGAGAAGAATGCCTTGAAAGGCAGAATTAACCAGAAGAAAAGGAGGTCCAAAAGACCACTGAAGAAAATACTACCTTAAAAATTAGATTGGAGCAAGTGGAAGCTAATGACTTTATGAGAAATCAGGATATTATAAAACAGAACCAAAGGAATGAAAAAAATGGAAGACAATGGAAAACATCTCATTGGAAAAACCACTGACCTGGAAAATAGATCCAGGAGAGATAATTTAAAAATTATTGGACTCCCTGAAATCCATGATCAAAAAAATAGCCTAGATATCATCTTTCAAGAAATTATCAAGGAGAACTGCCCTGATATTCTAGAGCCACAGGGCAAAATAGAAATTGAAAGAATCCACCGATCACCTCCTCAAATAGATCCCAAAAAGAAATCTCCTAGGAATATTGTCACCAAATTCCAGAGCTCCCAGATCAAGGACAAAGTTCTGCAAGCAGCCAGAAAGAAACAATTTGAGTATTGTGGAAACACAATCAGAATAACCCAAGATCTGGCAGCTTCTACATTAAGAGATCGAAGGGCTTGGAATACAATATTCCGGAGGTCAATGGAGTTAGGATTAAAACCAAGAATCAATTACCCAGTAAAACTGAGTACCATGCTCCAAGGCAAAATATGGACTTTCAATAAAATAGAGGACTTTCAAGCTTTCTCAGTGAAAAGACAAGAGCTGAATTGAAAATTTGACTTTCAAACACAAGAATCAAGAGAAGCATGAAAAGGTAATCAAGAAAAAGAAATTGCAAGGGACTTACTAAAGTTGAACTGTTTTGTTTACATTCCTACATGGAAAGATGATGTGTATGATTCATGAGACCTCAGTATTAGGATAGCTGAGTGGGAATATTCATATATACATATATATATATACATATATATATCTATATATATGTTTATGTATATATATGTATATGTGAGTGTGTACGTAAGTATATATGTATGTGTATATATATACATAGAGAGAGAGAGAGGGCACAGGGTGAGGTCAAGATGAAGGGAAGATATCTAAAAGAAATAAAATAAAATTAAGGGATGAGAGAGGAATATATTGAGAGAGGGAGATAGGGAGAGATAGAAGGGGGTAAATTATCTTGCATAAAAGTGGCAAGAAAAAGCAGTCTGTAGGAAGGGAAGGGAAGTCAGGTGAGTGGGAATGAGTGAATCTTGCTCTCATCAGATTTGACCTGAGGAGGGAATACCATACATACTCAATTGGGTAACTTACCCCACAAGAGAAAAGGAGGAAGAAGGAGATAAAAAAGGAGGGATCATAGAAGGGAGGGCAGAAGGGGGTGGAGGTAATCAAAACCAAACACTTTCGAAAGGGGACAGGGTCAAGGGAGAAAATTCAATAAAGAGGGATAGGTTAGGAAGGAGAAAAATATAGTGAGTCTTTCACAACATGAGTATTGTGAAAGGTTTATACATAATGATACGCATGTGGCCTATGTTGAATTGCTTGACTTCTTGGGGAGGGTGGGTGGGAAGGGAAGAGGGGAGAGAATTTGGAACTCAAAGTTTTAAAAACAGATATTCAAAAACAAAAAAAAAAGTTTTTGCATGCAACTAGAAAATAAGATACACAGGCAATGGGGCATAGAAATTTATCTTGCCCTACAAGAAAGGAAGGGAAAAGGGGATGGGAGGGGAGTGGGGTGACAGAAGGGAGGGCTGACTGGGGAACAGGGCAACCAGAATATATGCCATCTTGGAGTGGGGGGAGGGTAGAAAAGGGGAGAAAATTTGTAATTCAAACTCTTGTGAAAATCAATGCTGAAAACTAAATATATTAAATAAAAAAAAAGTTCCTCCTGAAAAAAAAAACAAGTATTCTTAAATTACTTAGGATTGTAGAATTAAAAGTTGGAAGGGGGACATCAGAAATTTGTTAGTCAAAGGATCAGAAGTGACAGGGACCTCAAAGGTCATTATCCCATCCAACCACCTCATTTTATGGATGTGAAAACTGAGGCTGAAAACCAAGAGGTTAAGTAATTTGTTCAGGATAACGCAGCTAATAAGCATCAGAGGGGGTATTTAATCCCAAGTCCTCTCACTACTAACCACCTGTCTTTACAAAGTTCTAGGTTGCTGCATTATTTTGTAGAAAAGGAAACATGAGCCAGAGAGATAAAAATGTTTTTCCCAAGATCAGACAGATAACATTAATAACCAACATTTATATAGTATCTCAAGGTTACCATTCTTTTCGCATATATTATCTTATCTGCACCTGACAACAATTCTGTGAGATAGACAGTTAGTGAAAGATCCAGAATTTGAACCCCAATCTCTGGCTATATATATATATATATATATATCTGGTGTTCTTTCCACTATACCAAGATGCCTCTCCAATTCAGAGGATATTGAATGCAAAGTAAGTGTCAAAACCACGAAACAGAAAATGTGTGACAGAATTGGCCCAGATATTTCCAAAGCTAGCTAACAAAGAAGAGCCTGACCTTTATTAATTCATATTGTCATGTTAGTAACAGTCTCCAGAATGCTCTGGAATTGAAAATGCAGCAAATCAAGAGAAATCTCATTAGATCTTGGGCCTGGTGTGCAAGAAGCAAAACATATCTGTGTATATCATGTAAAAGAGCCTAACATGATGGTGCCCAAAAATACACTGCTGTCCCCCAAACTCTCCAGTGAGTCCTAAAGGAATACAAACAGACTAAAGCCTCAAAACAGGTTTTCATGACTTTTGCTCTTCCTGCCTACCTTTGGAGACAAAGCAGAGAATGAATATGTGTGCTCTGGCTTTCTTCTGAATCCTGAACACCTTTGGACGGTTATTGTTGCTTCATTTTGGCATTACACAGGGAGATATTAGGGGATATTATGTTTTTGTCATGGTTAATAATAAAGTCTCACTGCTATTAGCAGTGTTCCTATCCTGATACCTTTATCAGATGAGAATATTTCTATTCAATCAAGGGAATTTCAACTAGGTGCAACAGGAAACATTAGGATTGACTGAGGACTTTCAGTCACCCACTGTGAGTCTTTTGTAAATTAGCAAGGATTACATTATTCCAGCGTCTGACCAATGAGTGGTGAGGTAAATCCCAGCCGTTAGCTGAGAGCATTAGCTCAATGCTCTCTGCACACAGTAGGTATATAAATGTATTAAATTGAATCTGTTTTTGTTATTTTTTTTCCTGAAATGGTAAGAATCATAATCAGTCTGAGCAATCTGAAGGAAAATATGAAGGAAAAACAAGCCATGTGACCCTTGGAAGGCAGGCAAGATTGTCGCTATTATATGTTAAGCACAGCTCCCAGCTTTTCTCATGGCATAGGCCCTTCTCAACACTGCAAAAATTATATAGGCAGTTTTTAAAATGAAAACATTTTTCCCCTAAGGATTTTTTCATAATTTCCAATCGTAGAAATGCATTCCCTCCCTTCTCCTGGGCTTGGAGACTTCAAAGCTATACTACTCACAGAATTCAATAATCAATTAGAAATGATGTCAGGCAGGAGAGCCTTATTATAAGGCAGCTTGTTTTTACTAGGACTCGGGTATCCCATGGGTCAGATCCTGTCCCCTGAAACAAAACTATTTGCGATAAAATCTTAATGCGACACGGTTAGTTTTAATGGGGCTGTTAACCCTCTCTCTGAACATCAGCGCTATAAAGCCATTTCACTGCAGTTTGAAGCTTATCTTTTGAATGTCCCAGCTATTTCTCAGATTTCAGCACACTGTTGAAATTGGGTAATTGTGCCAGTTGATTTAAAAATACCATCAAAGCAGACATAGAGTAAGACCTTCAAATAATAGACTATATATATATATATATATTTCTCATCATGTCCTCATTTCTATCCTTCTGGACAGTGGGAAAGTATGGCAATTGGTCCAGTAACTGTCCCTAATGTTTAGGAAGGTATTCTCCAGATCCTTCTATTTTAGCTTAAGAAACATGTTCCCCTTGACATATATCGCTTCATGAAGTACAGAGGTCAGAGTACAAATTATTCATAAGCCCATTGTTCCTCTTGCTGTAAGTCCAAATTAAATTCATACGGTCATATTTTTTAAAGATGGAAGAATCCTTAAAGGCCATTAAGTCCAAACTTCTTATTTTATAGATAACGAAACTGAGATATAAAGAGGTTAAGTGTCTTGCCTAGCTAGCCTTGTCTCAACTAGTGATTGAGGCAAGGTTTGAAAGTAAAGTTTTCCAGGCACACTAATGCCTTGTTGGTGTAACCTATGAATTAATACAACCATCTCAAAAGTAATTTGGAATTATGAAATTAAAGTGGCTAAAGACATGGAGATTCCACAGCTAAGCTGTTGTTATTGTCCTTCTTCTCCTTCTTTTTCTTTTTCTTCTTCCTTCATTCTCAGAGAGAATCAATGACATCATGAGGGTGATGTCTTGACTTGCATGTGAATTAGATTTAAGTGAGGCAGAGCTTCACAAAGTCCTCAGCCTCGCTCTCTCCTCCAGGGTCATTGAAGTCCAGTGACAACACAAAAGCTAAGATGACTGGTGATGGCCCAGAACATAATGAGTGGCCTTGGTCTTTCTGAATTAAGGTCTTTCCTGGGTCTCAGTTTGTCTTAGGCAACACCCATTCAATTACTAAGGGCTAGGTAAGAGTTGAGAGAAAATATGGCTTAGTTTACTATCACAAAAATATCCATCTAGGAGGAGAAGATCTTCAGAGTTTTTGGCCAAAAAAGAAGACAAGCCAGGCATGTACCTCAAAAATGTCATTGACAAAAGTGGTGTTCATATATACCACATTATTTATAGGATCACTTGTAGTGGTAGCAAAAAACTAGAAAAAAGTAGATCTCTATCAATTGGGAAATGGCTAAACAAACTGTACAATGCGATTGGATATTACTGTGCCATAAGAAACAATAAATGTGATGAATATAGATAGAGTCCCATAGAAAGATTTATAGGAACTGCTACAAAGTAAACAAAATGAGGAAAACAATATATCGATGACTTCAACAATGTAAATGGAAAGAACAATAAAATAATCAAAAATGAATGTTGCAAAAGTGTAATAAAAGAGAAGAACCTCCTCCCTCCCCCATTCCTTTGCTGGAGGTGAGGTGACAGGGAGGTTATTCCATGGATGTGAAACATTGCATGGAATGTAAGATTTTAATGCATTGATTGATTTTGTTTAATATTTTTTTTCTCATTTTCCTTTTTTTTTCTTTAAAAAAACCATGTTATAAGGGATGACTTTCTGGAAGGAGGAGGGAATACAGGGGAAAATTTAGATGATACTAAAAAAATAAAGCAGGCCTTTTTGACTCCAAGGTCAGTCCTACTATGCCATGATACCTCTTGGGAAAAAGTAGAGGAAGCAAGAAAGATTTTAGCAAACGGATGCTGCTGCCTTCAGCTTTATCAACTGAATCCCAGGAGAAGCATACAGCTATCTCTTAAAGATTGCTGCCTAGGTAAAGCCAAATTATCATAGATGTCAGGAATCTTAGTCATCTGAAAATGAATGGAGGACATACTCCCTTCTTGGCTGTGTTACTGATTCTGACATCATCTCAAAGTGAATGTTAGAGATGAAAAAGAGTGGAAAATAGAAAAGAGAGATTTCTTTTAAAAGCAGAGGAAAAAAATGAATCTTCTACCATAAACTCAAAGAATCACTTTTGTGGACCTAGGTTGATGCAAAATGTCTCCTCAAGCTGGTAATATTTTAACATAAGATGGATGTTTTCCCTGGACATGCCATAAACTTCAAAAAGGGCCATTGGTGAGACTAAGCTTAAAACTAACATCTTTAGCCAAAAATGGAGGTAGCACCTTCTTGTAAAATTCTGCTATTCCATAATACAGTCATCTTCTGTTTGTCTGCAATGCAGTTTATTTTTTTTAATGCACTAAATACTACCAGGCACAGAAAATATAAGGCCAAGCACATAAGGTTTATTATTATTCAATTGTTCCTCTCTTGTGTTCTCAGTATGCATTTTTCCATTTCCTCCCTGCATTTTTTGTCCTTGCTGTTTGGATTTTATACTTAGATCACAAAAGCTGCACTGTGTCTGAGTGCAGCATATATTTTGTATGTTATATGTGTTGATAATTCTTAGCAAGGAGAATAAATTCAAAGGGGTATAAACAGCCAATTAATTTGGCAGGTGAATTAGTAATATTTTCCCTAGATGGCATTCACGCAAGAATGTGGTATGTTCTTTCTACAACACAAAACGCATTCCGCCAAAATAAATCCCCCCTCACATGTTTTATAACTACTGTATTTGAGAAATAGTTTTGAATTTCTGAACAGAACTGGCTGAAAGAACATCTGTTGCCTATAGAGGACATGGCCACAGAAGAAACACTGTAAAAAGCTCAGTTAATCCTTTGAGGAGTAATCCTGTTAAACAGAAGAGACAAGGAAGAGGAGGCTTCTCAAGGTCTGTAAAATGTGAATATTGTGGGGGAATAATAACCCCTCCAAAAAATTCCTTTCAAATCCTTACCAAAAAAATACTCTAAATGCTAAAGAGTTCATTGAAAGCATGCTGAAAAGAAGCTGATGAAATATAAATAAGAAACTCAAAAGGATTATATTTGAAGCCCCAAAATGTACCATTGCTCTAGTGGCAATTTTAGACCTCCTTAATTATTTTTTATTTCTTAGTTCGAGCTCCATACCTCAACAATTACTACTATTGGGGCAGGTATGTGGTGCAATGGATACAGCACCAGCTCTGGAGTCAGGAGGATCTGAGTTCAAATGTAGCCTCTGACATTTACTATCCGTGTGACCCTGGGCAAGTCATTTAACCCCAATTGCCTCCAAGAAGAAAAAAAAATACAATTGCTACAATAACAAGTGTATCAGAATGAGCGTTAGCAGTATTTGTATTAAAGCCACTTTATGAGTACTTAGCCAGGATCAAGGACTAGAATAGCTATCAATCAAGCTTATTTTACTTATTGATAAGTTTAAGAGTTAGAAATCACCACCACCACCATAATGCTCACACCACTACTTTCCCTTCCCACATTGTAGACAATTAAAAGTGTCCGCACAAAATGTCATTATCTTAGTAAGCATTTTAATTAGATTAAATAAAAGGAAAATAAAATTAAACAAAAGAAAGAATAAAAAGCTCCCAACCCCAGGGTGGAACCTCACAGGTGTGAACTCCTTCACTGTGAAAGAAAGAGAAGTTCAAGTGCTTAAAGCAAATCTCTGAATTCCTGCGCTCTCAATTCTCACCAGATTCCTGGATGGAGAAGATGTCAATCATTAACAACAACCTTTACTAGCTACAACAGGCCAGCATAACATGTGGCCTGTGGCTGCTTGCAGCCCACCAAAGGATTCCAGGAAGCTCAGGAAAAATGTAGAGGATGTGAAAGAAAGAAAAGGTGTAATGAGTGCTTTGTCCATGCCCCATTTAATCTGCCTTCCACTTGTCGCTACTGTACCCATCATGTAACTTGGGCTGGTGGGATGCCAATGCACACTCTCTCCTGTTTGTCACATGACCCCTGGTAACCAGTCATTCTCAGTCTGTCTCTGGTCTGAGAGTAGTGATTTCATGATAAATAAAAATCTTAAGTAATAAGTGTAATTAATTGATGTTAGCTGAAATTTTCCTTTTTAAAAATATGCTTTATTTGCAAAATAGTTTAATCATTAATTATATCTTTACTTGGAAAATGAGCCAGTAAAAACCTATCTGCAAGCTGAAGAAGTTTAGACTTTTTAAATTCTGGCTCCTACCTTCTGCCAAGTTGTGCAGGTCTGAGCTAGAGTTAGACTTCCTTGGCCTAAGTGACTCTAGGAACTTCCCATCTGCCTTGCCTTTTTCTACCCTGGTCTCTCATTGATTTGGTAGAACAAGAACTCATTCTTCTGTTCACACCAACTTCCAACTGACCATCATACCTGATGCCTTCTGCTACTCTGCCTCTGCCTGTCCTCTTCAAAGTAAGGTAAATTTTGATGCTCAAAAGCTGCCTGGTTAACGTGGGGTTTACTGGTTAGATCTCTTTCTCAAAGACCAAGTCTCAAATCCATTTCACTCTGGAGCTCATAGATTGGATAACAATAGGTCCTTGCGCAAGCACCACTTAACGGCTATTTTTTGGGCCCTCCTAGCTCAGAGTGAATGTAAATAGTAACAGTTTCTCTTTTGGCCAGTAATCGAGGGTCTTCCCCTCTTATTTTGATTTTTTTTATTAAAGGGGCCATCTGTTGGCTCACTTCTTAAAGAGGCCTATTCACTGAATGGGCATTGCCTCACTCAAAGTGAGAACCTAAAAAGACCTTAGTCTAAAAGGGCCAGGGTGTCCCATTGCATCCTGGGCCATCTCCAATCATCCTGATGAGTATCTGGCCACTGACACCAGATGGCTCTGGAGGAGAAAGTGAGACTGATGACCTTGCACAGCCCCTCCTCACTCAAATCAAAGTCAATTGCAAGTCATGTCATAATCTCCCTGATGCTATGGTCCTCTTCCAGAATGAAGGACAAACACAACCTTCTGCTACTAAAGGGACTGGAAGCAGACCCTTCCTGCTGCCATTATGCTTTGCTCATTGTCTTTTATCTTCAAAAACCCATGACAATTTTGCAAATGACATCCATTACCTCCATCTTTCATATTCACTAGAATGGCCTGGCAGACAATATGCATTTTGGAAAGTCAAGCAGGTTATGTTAGGACAGAGTACTCATAATAAGGCTAGAAAATACTTGCAATACTACTCCTCAGCAGGTATTACATAAAATGTATCCTCGAGATGGCAAACCTTCATCATACTAAGTTACTGAGGCTTTAGATGAATTTAAATAAGGCTGTGATAAAACTCTCATTGTCCAAGAAATCCTATTTGGCTGTACTTGTGCCTTTTTCTTGTTATGTACCTACAATGGAGAAACTCTCTTCATATCTCTCCATTGGGTGCACCAGTGATCTGGGATGTGTGGTAGACAATTATCCAGGAATTTTTTTGTCCATTCAGAAAATATTTACTAATTGCAGAGCCTAGCAAAGTTTAATTAGACACAAAGTGAAGCTATGGTACTTTATAAATTCAAGAAATTTTATTCCATGTTGAAATTAAAGTATTGGCTAAGGCTGGGTACCTATTGTGAAACATAAAATATGTGGAAATACAAATATACTTCATGGGATCATGGATCTGGAAGAGTCCTCCTAGGCCATCTAGTCCAACTTCCTGATTTTAGAGAAATGGAAATTTCAGCAAGGGGAGATTAAGTGATTTACCCAATAAATAACTCAGTGCTCAAAAATGGTTAATAAATAGTGAACATAAGGGGTAGGATTTGAATTGAATGTTGTTGTTTAGTCATTTTCAGTGATCTTGCTCTTTGTGACCCTATTTGGGGTTTTCTTGGTAAAGATACTGAAGTGGTTTGCCATTTCCTTCTCCAGCTCATTTTACAGATGAGGAATTGAGGTAAACAAGATTAGGTGACTTTCCCAGAGTCACATGGTTAATAAGTATCTGAGGTCAGATTTGAACTTGGGGAGATGAGTCTTCTTGACTCCAAGTGAGGCACTCTATCCATTGCACCACCTAGCTGCCCATAGGATTTGAATCCAGGGCCTCTTAATCTAGATCCAGTGTTCTTACCCCAGTAACACAGTGTAACCAGAATGGCCTTTGTTTTCTTTGAGTGACTCAGCTTACCTCATTGAGCCTCTGGACACTGTGGCTTGCTCTTCCGGGGCAGGAAGTCCAGCAACCATGCCAGGAATCAGAACTTCCTGTGTGATGAGTCATGGGGCTGGCTGAGGGGAAGCTAACACCTCCCCTCAGCCAGCCCCATGACTCATCACACAGGAAGTTCTGATTCCTCGTCCTGGACACTAATTTTTTTAAATCAAGTCACAATTTCTTTAAATAACACTCTATGATACCGTAAGTATAAACTCTATCATCATTTGTGAATTGTTCTGATCTTCTAGCAATATTTGTCTCTAGTAATGGCATGTGGACAGAGTAGGGAGACATAATCACTGTTGTAAGGCTTCATGAGCATGATTTTGAGTGGAAAACAATGAAAAGGAGAAAAAATAAAATGATGCAGGATGGGGAAAGGGAATCCATGAGAAAAGTCAGGAAGATTCATCTTCCTGAGTTCAAATCTGGCCTCAGACACTTCCTAGTTATGTGACCCTGGACAAGTCACTTATGCCTGCTTGCCCCAGTTTCCTCATCCATAAAATGAACTGGAGAAGGAAATGGCAAACCACCCCGATGACTTTCCTAATAAAATCCCAAATGGTGTCATGAAGAGTCAGACACAATTGAAAATGACAAAGCAACAAACAAAATGAGGAAAGTAGTAGAAATGAGGGGCCTACTTGGAAGAATAAAAAGGGATGGAAAAAGAGAGGTGAAATAAAGCAAATGACATGGAGGAAAAGGAGAAGTATAAGCTAAGGGCAGGCAAATGGTAAGGCAAAGAGAGATAAGCCAAGGGGAAAGGCAGACTCGAAATGTGGGCAATTTGTAAAGAGAAAAGAGCAAAATAAAAGGAAGGAACTATATAAACAAGTAGAGACTCTTGACAAATATTCTACCACTTAGGTACCACTGAGATATTTACCTTAAATGATCTCAAGATGAAATTGTAAGTGTACCTGGTCAAAGCTCACATGGAGAGTGGAACAGGAAGGCATCATTAATGTTGCTAAAAATATACTCACCAGAACATTAGCAGCATAAAAGTGGTAGCTAAAGTTAATGAAAAAGAAGATAGCTAGACAGGATCCAAGGGCTAGGGTTAATCAAATGTCATGCTTCAGTGTGTAAACTGATCACCTGCAGGGATTAGAAAGAACCTTTTCACCTTCATGTACAGAAATGCTCAATTAGACAAATAACAACTTTTTGTGTCTTTTAATCCTTCCTTTTAAGTGTCAGATAATGTCACAGCTATTGACTAGAAAATGATAAACCTGTGACCTATAATCTGGCCGATCCAGGATATACATGAGCATCCAGTTCCTCTGAAGATGACCTGTCACTGTATATAATCCTCTAATGATACAACATGAGCTAGAAGCTAAGTCAAGGTTATCACCAGCAAAAAAGTTGATCCAGTTTTGTGTCCACAATTTAGTGAATGTCAAAATAACCTGGAATGATTGTGTAGCTTTCTGGGATACCCTCACCTCTAAACAAGAGGGCCAATAATATTGCCCAGCCTTAAAAATAATCCCAGAGCTTACCAATTTTTCTGGAATTTTCTAGATTTCTGGGTCTGGGACATGTTTGTCCATTATATATTGCCACCTATCCTGTGTACTTCTCTTGTCTTTATAGGAAGCTTTTTTGCCCACTTCTTAACTTTAACTGTATGTGTCAGGATTCAGGTACCTATGGAATTAAACACTTTACAACAATGACTGTAGACCAGGGCAAAGCATCCAAATTTGCCTCATTCATCTTTTTTCACTTGGGCAACTTTAGAGGCTCTAGAAACTAGAATAAAGGCCAAGGTGTCATAGAGTCATAAATTTTAGAGCTTAAGACCTTTAGTCCAGTCTCTTTATTTTACAGATAAAGATACGGTGTCAAAGATGCCAAGTGTCTTGTCCATTTTTACGTAAGTACTGAGTAATTATTCAGATCAACCTAATCCTAGACCCCCTCACTCCAGAGAGTCAGACTGCACCAAGGGTTCAGACTTGAGTTAGCCACTGATAAATGTACATCTGAATTGATACATAATGTATTCCAGGGCAATTATATAGTTATGTGCCTTTTAGTTCTACCATACCCAAGAGTCAGGGAATCATTTAAGTGATGGTGGACAAATGCTGTTAAATTGACACTTGGGTACCTCCCACTCCAAAATGCATTCACACAGTTGTAATGTTGTCCCCAAAACCAAGTGTTTTGGGATTAAGTATCATGATGACATCCAAAAATTCATTCATTCATTCAAAAGCATTTGTATGAAGTACCTTCTATGTGCAAAGATAATAATTCTCTACAATCGCATAGGGAGCGACTAAGTGGGGCTGTGGATAGAATTTCAGGCCAAGAGTCAGAAAAACTCATCTTCCTGAGTTCAAATATGACCTCAGACATTTATTAGCTGTGTGACTCTGGGCAAGTCACTTGACCCTATTTACCTTAATTTCCTCATCTGTAAAATGAGTTGGAGAATTATAAGGCAAACCAAGGAAACCCCAAATGGAGTCACAAAGAGTCAGACACAGCTGAAGTGACTAAACAACAACACAACCACATAACATTTTCAATTAATAGTCAATTAATTTATGATTTAATTTTAATCTCACAAAACCATTAGAAACAAGTGAGGAAAACATCATCATTTTGTAGGT
The DNA here is from genome assembly GCF_011100635.1 of Trichosurus vulpecula. Lineage (NCBI taxonomy): Eukaryota > Metazoa > Chordata > Mammalia > Diprotodontia > Phalangeridae > Trichosurus > Trichosurus vulpecula. Next base: position 398,670,025 of record NC_050574.1, on the reverse strand, counting down.
GGAACAACTAGTACTCAGAAAGGTTCAATAGTTTGCCAGGTTCTCACAAGTTCATCTTTGCCAGATCCAGGATTATTACCCATGTCTGCTAATGCCAGACCCAGGAGTCATTCTACAAAATCATTCTTAGTGGGTAATAATTAGAGAAGGATTCATTTTCTCTGAATCTCCAGTATCTGTAACACTGATCATGCATTACTAGTTTTGTTATAAATAATAGGTTCTGAGATCTTTCTATAGAATGCTTCAAACCTACATGCAGTCCAACTTACGAAATATATGTAGTGTGTAGAGTCAAGATTTGAGCTTGCTCTATCAGACTCACCACATATATAACCTTAAAGAGCAAATATGTATCTATTTAACTGTACCAGAATATTAATTGAGATTAAGTCTTCTGTTGGGTACCAATAAGCTCTCATTCTATTCTGGAAAAAAAATCAATAAGCCATTTCAATTGCTGAGTGTTAAGTGTTTTTACTATACAAAGTCAATTCTGTGCAAGTTAATTAAACTCTGTTTTGAACAGCTAGAATCAAAGTCAGGAAATGCAAATGTGAAGGTACAGTAATAGTAAATCACCTACCCTGCCCATTGGTAATATTACATTAATAATACCTTGTACTTCAAGGCATTTCTCTGATGAGGAACTCAAACTATGATATTTTAAAAGTCTTCATAGTATCACTCTTAAGAAGGCAGGAAATAACAGCATGCTTATTGAGCCTTCAGATTGTATCCATTGGATGGCATTATTTTCACACTAGAAGACAAAAGAACAGTTTAAAATTAATTTGGTGAAATAGAGGAATGCCTGTCAGACACAGGTTGATCTTAATGAGGATAATTACAGAGAGGTACACTAAAGGATCAAAAACATACAGAGATATAAGATGAAGAATGACTGGATACATGCAAGTACAGTAGAAAAAGACATAGGGTGCAACCCTTAAACAAATTGATAATTAAGAGGTATTATTTTTCTTTTAAGTATAGTGTAAGCATAGTGGAAAATGTGCCCAATATAGAGTTAGAGGCCCTGGGTTTGAATACTAATTCTACTACTTTGTGATCTTGGCTAGGATTTTCTTTCTCTAGACTTCAATTTGCTCATGTATAAAATGAGAAGTTTTGCACAGGCGACATCCAAAAGTCCTCCCCATCTCTAAAATTTTAATCTTATTGTTTTGGAAAACCTGACACATACAAATCCAAACCCAAGCAAATAGGTCAGGTTGTTGATTAATTTCATTGCAAAATGACCCCTTTTTTCACCAAAAGGTTAGTTTGCATAAAGAACTGTCTCATACTCTGTTAATGTCTTAGTTGCATGAGGAAATCAGGAAGTCTGAGTTCAAATGTCACCTCAGACACATATTGGCAGTGCATTCCAAGGACAATCACTTAACCTCTCATTGTCCCAGACAACTTTATAGGACTATAAGTTTCAGAAAAGAAGGTGACTTGCATTAGTAGACAGAATTTTCTTGGAAGGAAGCAAATAAGAATTATCAAATGCCTACTATGTGCAAGAGGTAGGCACTGTGTTAATCATTTTGCAAATATTATCTCATTTACTACTGACAACTACCCTGAAGGTTCTGTTATCATTCCCATTTTACAGTTAAGGAAACTGAAGCAGATAGAAATGAAGTAACTTGTCCAGGGTCACATAGCTAATAAGTGTGCAAGATTCTACTTGAGTTCAGGTCTTCCTGACTCCAAGCTCAGCACTCTAGGCACTACCTCACCTTGCTGCCTTGATATAGGCTCTCTGGAGTAGTCTGTACTATGGCAATGAAATCAGTAGGGTGGTTCCAAAAACTGTTTGACAGAACTACTGGGAAGCAAAGGCAAAATGATAAAAGGACCTATAAGAGTAGAAAATAACAAGAAGGCATCTCTTAAATGATAATGTGCACTGAGGCAATAGGAAAGAATAATTTAACTTAAGAAAAACCGGATTTATGTGCAACTTTGGGAGAATACATCTCTTTTGTAAAATGAAGAAAATATACGAATGATATATGTTATATTTATATGTGTGTGCAGGAGTGTGATATGCAAGAACCAGAAAATAAATCTTCAGCTATATTTGACGTTGATCAAGAGAGACCCTCCCCTTTAAAGATGGATGTGAAGAAGTTGGAGAGACACCAAAAGGGAACAAAAAAAAATTGTGTAGTTGAGTCTATCAGGAAAGAATTAAGTTAAAGAAGTATAAAAAGAGAAAGAAGGGCTGAAGGCAAATTATCTTTCCTTAGCATTTGAAGGATTTTATGAATACCAAAGATGATGAACAACTGTTTCTCAGATCTGAAAGAGGTACAGCTGTACCAAGAAAGATTTAGGTTAGGTACATATGAAAAAGAATGTCTGTGTTAAAGCAGATAAAACAAGAGCTAAAAAAGGAGGTTGAACAGAGATCACTGTGTTTTCTGGTGACACCGAAGTACAGAATAGGCTTGTACAAGTCTGAGCAAATGAATAAATGAAAAATTACTAAGTGGTTACTATATGGCAAGTACTGAGCTCTGGGAATGAAAAAGAAGACCAAACTAGACTCTACTTTCAAAGAGCTCATAGTCTAATAGGGGAAGAAAAAGACATATGGGAAGCTTTGGCTGCAAGTCCCATGGAAGGGCACAATGGCCTTACGAATACAGGAACAAGGCAGATGATCATTTTACTTACTGGAATTTCCATTAATGAAACCATCTCAGTGTCTGATGCTGGACCATTTGACAGTGCCAAGGGCTTTGCTGGTAAGAACTGTCTTTCTTGGGTTTTTAGTAACTGCCTAGTGAGGAGGTAGGGACTACTGCCCCATAGAGTCAATTGCTAGGCTCCATCTCTGCAAAGATTGATTCCTTGGATAACAGCTATGAGGCTGGGCTGGAAGCTGACATTCAATTTAATTCTGGCAAAGGACTCTGACTTTCTCTGGCTATTTTTGGAATATTTCAAACAAAACCTAAAGTTTTATAATTCAACCTGCAACCACAGTATATATTTGTAGTCAATCAGTCAACAAACATGTATTAAAAGCTTACTATGTGTCAACTATTGTTCTTAAGTTCCAAGGATGAAAATAGTGGCAAAAATATAGACCCTACCCTCAAGGAGTCTACATTCTAATTTGTAAGACTAAAGTATTTATACTATTTCAAAATAGATACCATTTTCCAAAAATTTAGGGGATATTAAAAATTAAATCTGTCTAAAACCAAAGCAAACAAGAATAACATCTAAGAACAATGAGATTCCTGTTGGACATTGTTTTGCTCTAGCATGGATTTGATTGTACTGTGGATAGAATCACATTTCTCATGCAGATAGTGATATATCACAAAGCTTCCCTGAAGCACAGTAGCCAATACTGGTAATTTTAAAGGTGATAAAAGTGGGGCCTATGAGGTAATGTAAATTGCTTAAGGTGACACTGCAACTTAGTGGCCTAAACCCAAGTCTCTGAACATTCAGGCCAGAGTATTTTCTAGTTCTCTCACTAGAACACAGAAAGCTTGTAACAGATGTTATCTTTGTCTCCCAACATTTGTGTTATGATAGATTGTTCTGTACCATATTCTTCTTGGTCATTTTGCTGGTTCCTCTAGCACAAATGGCATTTGCAAAATCACCTTCAAAACCCAATACTTTTGACTTTGCAGGATCATTGCCTGTGGAGTTGCTAAGCTTTAAATTTATTCATTACCTTCTTTCAGAGAATATTCTTATGGGATTCCTTAAACTATTCCAATTCCCTATCAGCACCATGGACAGCTAAATTGGTCCTTTTAAAGGTATAGTCATCCAAATATATTTTTCTCTTTAGCTTTACATTGCTATTTTGCAACATTTCACCTAGTCTGGTTCTACATCAGAAAAGCATATAACATGTTCTGAACTCAAATTATGTACCTTTATTCATCCATAAAATGAAAAGAAATCAGAACTTCCCTCTTATTGTTAATGGTATTTGAAACCTTGATATCATTCTTAACTCCACACTGTTACTCACTCCACATATCCAGGAATTTGCCAAATCTTTTCATTTTCACTTTCATTAAATCTCTCCTATAAGCTTCCTTTTCTTTACTAACATTGTCATCACTCTAGTTCAGGCCCTCATCACCTCTCACCTTTGTTGCCCAGTCATTTTAGTCATGTCCACCTCTTTGTGACCCCATTTGGGGTTTTCTTGGCAAAGATACTGGAGTGGTTAGCTATTTCCTCCTCCAGCTCATTTTTATAGATGAAGAAACTAAGGCAAATAGGGTTAAGTAACTTGCCTAGGGACACACAGCCAGTAAGTGTCTGAGGTCAGACTTGAACTCAGGAAGATGAGTTCTCCTGACTATAGGCCCAACACTCTATCCATGGCTGCCTCCTCTCACTTAGACGACTACAAAAACCTCCTAAATGGACCATGTGCTTCAAGTCTTCCCCTACTCCAATCCATGCTGCCAAACTGACTTTCCTAACGTGTAACCTACTCAACGAACTTCAATGGCTCACTTTTGCTACCAGGATCCTTTGGTATAAAATTCTTAACAATCTGGTCTCTTCCTACCTTTCCAGTATTCCTGAGTTTTGCTCCTTTTCATGTGTTCTGTGATCTAGCTCAATTGTCCTTCTTTCTGTTCCACTCACAAGACATTCCATCTTGTATCTTCATACATTTTTTCTATCTATCCCATGCCTAGAACTCTCTCCCTCCTCACCTCTTCTTTTGGAATCCCTGTTTTCCTTCAAGAATCAGCTCAATGCCACCTTCTGAAGCATGCTTTTCCAAGATACCTCAGCTAGTAAAGCATTCCCCTCTAAGTTTGCCTTCCATCTTCTCTTCCTCTCTCTCTCTCTCTCTCTCTCTCTCTCTCTCTCTCTCTCTCTCTCTCTCCATGTGTATATATATATATATATAATATTAATATTTATATGAATGTCTTATACAAAGAAGAGCAAGGAAGAGAGTGTCATTGGATTGCAAAGTACGTGCAGGGGGATAAGGCATAAGACAAATAGAAGGTATTGGACATTGGGTAGGGGAGAAGGAGGGAAAGTTAAGAAGGGCTTTGAACACCATATAGAAGATTTCATATTTGATCTTGGAGGTGATTGGGAGCCCCTGGAGTTTATTTAGTAAGGAAGTAACATGGTGACACCTGAGTTATAGGAAGATCACTTCGATAGTTAAATAGAGAATGGCCTGGAGTAGGATAAGACTCGAAGCAGGGAGACTGACCAGCAGGTTATTGCCATTAGTTCATGCATGAGAGGATGAGGGCATGCACAAGAGTAGTGGAAGTGACAGAGTAGAAAAAGAGTAAATATGAAATAGTATGAAGATAGAATCCACAGAACCTGGAAACCAATTGGAGAGCTAGAAAAAGCTAGGAATCAAGAATGACACCTCAATTTCAAACTATAGTAATCAATATCTCAGCAATAATGGGGAAATTTTTTAAAGAGGAGGGATTGGGGACAATGAAAGTGAGTTGTTTGGGACATGTTGAGCTTAAGATGTCTGTGGGACATTCAGTTTGAGATATCCAATAGGCAGATGGAGATGAGAGACTGGAAGTCAGTAGAGAGGGCTGGATAAATAGATCTGGAAAATCATTAACATAAAGATGATAATTGGATTTTTGGGAATCTAATGATATCACCAAGTTAAATAGTATAGAGGAAGAAAAAAAGAGCTTTGGAGAACACCTACAGTTATCAGCTATGATCTATTGAAGATCCAGAAAAGGAGACTGAAAAGGAGTGGTCAGATAGACATGAGAAACAAAAATCTAGAGAGAAGAAAGTATTAAGAAGAGGGTGATGAACAGTGCCAAAGGCTGCAGAGAGGTCAAGAAAGATGAGAATTAAGAAAAAGATTATTAGTAGCTTTGGATTTAGCCATTTCGGTGGAATGACAAAGTCAGAATCCACACTTAAGATGAGAGTAACAGGAAAGAAAATGGAAGCATCAGTTGTAAACAGCCTTCTCATGGAATTTAGACATGAAAGGGAGGAGAAGTGTAGGACAATAGTTAGTGGAGATGAAAAACTCAAGTGATGGATTTTTCTAAGATGAGGGAAACATGGGTGTGTTTATAGGAAATAGGGAAGCTGCCAGTAGATAGGGAAAGATTGAAAATAAGTAAGGATAATAGAGGAGGCAATTAAAACAGTAAGGCCATAATAACAATGTAGATGGTAATTGTCAAAATGCCTATATAGTTCTGTATCCCAAAGTATACGAGACTCTCCACCTAGAAGGTAGAAGAAGTAAACCATTTATTCAGACATCAGAGAACCATATCCCACAAGCCATTTATCCAATCTATCAGAGCAGTAAAACATTCCACATACAATATCACAACCTGGAGCCTCACCAACCCCAAACCTCTTCAACCCCCTGCTGGGGTCTTCCCCAAAACAAACTCACAGTACAGCTAAGTCAGCCTGTTCAGTTCTAACAATCACAAGGCAACCATTAGCAGCCATAACATCTCTCTCTCACTCAGCCTTTCCCGTGACATGGATTCCTTTTCCTGTCAGGAAGCTCCTCCCACCACATGTGCCTTAGGCTTCCTGTGACGTAAGCAGGTCACATGGCCTATTAATGGGTGGAAAAGATCTTTAAATCTAAATTGCGACTACAGCAATCTGCTGGGAGCTTGAGGGGACCATTCTGTGTTTTCTTATACAATTACAGAATACGAAAGAATTTGAGCTATAATAGGATGATACACCAATCCTGGTTCATCCCTTGGTCACCATGACAAGAAAAAAAAGGGCCTGTTCCAAAGAAGATTGGCCACTAAACGGGAAAATCCACTCATTTAATAGGCTTAAAAAGAGAAACAGATTCCACTGGTTTCTGTTCCTGTCTTTCAAGCATATCAAGAATCTTCAAATTTCTCTCTCAGACTTCTCTCGGTAACTCCTCGCACATAGCAGCAAGGTCATATGTTTACAAATGAGCCCCAGACCGGACCTTTAGTTGTTGGCTTCCTTTTTCTGATTTGTATTTCTTTTTCTAAACACAAGTGGCTGAACAACAGTCCTGAGGTGTGGATATTTGTAGTCTTATCAGCAACCTTATGAATCCAAGAGGCTGGGGGCTGTTGGATCTGGTTACTGGTTGAACAGCAGAAAGTGTTCTGGGCAACAACTTCTCAGCAGAGAAGATAACCACTGTCAGGAGGATAAATCATGTGTGCCTGGTTATCTAGAAGTTATGGAGCCTGAGTGAGTTGTTTGGACAGTATGGATCTGAAGTAGATGAAGTGAAATGCCTTTTAAACAGTGCCAAGTATTTCATGTTCAATCAGTCTCCTAGGTGAATGTAATAGAGTCACGGGTTACTGTCATGTTCACAATGTTTGGCACATAGCAGGTGCTTAATAAATGTTTATTGATTGATTAAGGCTTTGTTAATGCATACTTTTATATTTCAAGCATTTCTTTTGTAGTGGATAAACAAATTAACTATCTTATACCTGATGTACTGTGCATGGGATATTTTTCAAGGAGGAACTCTGGGGGAGACCCTATATGTGAGTCATTCCTAAGCCTTGGGGTTTTTAAAGAGTTTTTGCTGTGGTGGGGACAGAATGAGTCAGTGGGTACAAAAATAGTCTGAACTTTAGAACATAAATATGGTCAGTGTGAACACAGAGCTGGTCCCATTAGTAGGAGAGGACTGCAGGTTTTACAACAGAATTAAATTGGGTCAAATTTACAGAAGTCTATCCCATCCTTTAGTAGCCTCATCTAGTTCTCAATTTATCTGCTTTAACACCACAAAGTTGTCCCTTCTATCTAACCTAGATATAGTTATACCCTTTCCAGAGCTGAAAAACAAGTATCCATTATTGTTGGTACCCATAAATTCTTTCAGACATGAAGGACAATTAAGTTGACTCCAGTCTTTTTTCTTCCTCTATCCTTTCCTTTGACTTCTTTCTTAAAGGTTCTAATATATCATTCCTTTTTCTTTTTGAACTTCTTCACATTTATCATCAAAGGACAGGCCTATAGCTTTCAGATGGGGAAAGATAAGAAGTGTTCCAGTATGAATTACTATGGTACCTCCCTTGTAATTCATTTTTTAAAACCACAATAACTCTCTTCCCTCAAAAGGAATCATAGAATGCCAATACAATATAAACCTTAGAGGTCATCTAAGTCAACTCCTATTTTTCAGATAAAGAAGTCATGGACCAAGGAGGTTACCAGTGTACTGTAACAACAATGTTGCTAGCAGCTGCTGTGCAAGTGAAAGACCAACAACACCAGCATACAAGAGGGCTACTAGTACAGGTCCTTTAATCCGCTTTTCTAAGGAAAGCAATTTTAAATGGTTAACAATCTCACTTTAATTAAACATACATATAATTAAACATACATATACACTTAGTTCAGGGGAAAAAGTCAGCATCCTGAACTTCAGAGCAAATACAAATGGAAATTACTAACAGAGACAATATAAACAGATCAACAGACAGGTGTCTGTCTGACCATAGCATACATAGTTACCAGAGAGGAAGAAGCACCAACATCTGGGTTTCAAAGCTGGAGGGTGGCTCCTTCATGGCTACCCAGAGTCTCCACATCAACAATCTCCCAATGAGTGTACCCCAAAAGCCAAATGCTAACCTCTGAGTATATGTACCCTTCTTCAGGGGCAGAGGGTGTCACAACCATGAGACTCAAACCCATGTGGCCTAGGCCTTCCTGTGACTCTCAATTCAATCAAAGACTCTTGAGTGAAACAAAGGTAAGACTCAGTTAAAGGCACTCCATTGCCTTAGTGTTGAGAAGCACTTAAATAAAAAACAACAAAAAGTCCCACTTTGCTTGCCATTACATTTGAAAGGCAAGACTCATCAGAGGCACTTGATTGCCTTAGTACTGAGAAGCACTCCTAAACAAAAAATAAAAGCAAAAAGTCCCCCCCTGCCCCACTTGCCATCACAAGTACCAGGATTAAAATCCATTTCTCCTAACTTTCCATCCAGTGAGTACTAAAAAGCCTGGTTTACATTACCCACTTCAGTGAAATATCTCAGAACATGGCATCTATCACCATTCAGACAGTTTCTAGGGAACAATGTCCAAACTTTTTTTGATTTCTGGAGAAATGGGAGTTTTGGTTTGTTTGGGGTTTTTTTGGTGGCCAGACTAAAACTTTAGTATTTCTACTCCTGATATTAGCAAAAGGATTTCAAGGGCTTTGGGAGAACATCTGCTAGCATCTGAGCTTTCCTTGCACGAATAGGAAATATGTTCTGTAGGATGTGTGAACCAGCTCAGGAAAGTACATCGGTCTTCATTATTTCTTAACAGAATGTCAACTGGCTGTTTAACATATGGCAGGCATATCCCATAACATTCTCTGTTATTACAGATTTAGGATGTCACTACACTAATTGCTTTTTGAACTCCTATCCATGGAGAACTCACAGTTTAATGATAACTATCACCCATAACCACTGCTAGAAGTCTGAGTGAAATCTCTTTTCAAAGTAAGCTTCAACACACTGAAAACATATAAATATTTCTTAAACATGAGCAGACCATACTTTCACTAGAAGGTTATGTGTTTTCTAGTCATCGCCATGGATTTAGTAGCACATATTCCTAATGTTTAAAAATAACCCTTAGTAACAACATTAAAAAACTTAATAAGAAACTGTCTGAAATAATTACCTCTAGCAGAATAGAATTCACTTGCTTTATTCGAAAACATCATATTTCTAGCTGGACTAGTTACTCTCCTGTGCCACTAAGAGCAAAAGGATTTATAAAGAGCTAAAGGTCTCCAAACGAAAGGCAACCTTTAAGGATATATAACAGTAAGAATTCACTGCTGAGCCCACAGGTATCACTCCAGCTCCTTTCTCTACAAGGGGTTCCTCTGCTTTGAACACAGGAATGTCCTAAGATAGGATTCAGTTCTGGGACAGCCTAGTGAAGCAGAGCTATACAAAGTCATCAGCCTCACTCTCTCCACCAAAGTTATTAGAGTCTAGTGGCAAGACATAGGTCAGGCTGACTGGTGACAGCCTCAGATGCAGTGGGAGATGTTGGCCTTTTTAAGCTAAGGTCTTTCCCAGGTTTCAGCTTGTCTGGGGCAACACCCATTCCATAATTAAAGACTAGGTAAGAATTGAGGCAAAGGGGTAAGATTATATCCACTAGGTCACCTGCACTGGGCAGTTTTATATATTCAGGAATTACCAAATGCCACATCACCATTGCAGAGACTTCCATTATATACACAAAAAAGAAAACTTTATAATCTAACCTTTGTAATATATAAAGATATCTACCTCTCAAGGAGTACCCTGAAATTATCTATTCCATGATGCTCTGATTAGAATCAATCATGAAGGCATTAAGTATGGGAGGGACCAGATAGTGTCAATGCTTGATGCAAAACTATCCAATGAGGGGGCAGGGAAAGGTGATGGCCCAGAAGGCCAACAGAAAATGTTGGGAAAAGCCATTGTCCCCAGAAAAACCAGCAAGAGGAAATAAAAAAGAATGCAGAATGAGCAGTGAGGTGAGCGATGTTACAACACAACAAAGCATTATAACAAAATAGAAAATGACCCTGAAACACCTAGTGAAAAAGAAAGTAAAAAGGCACAAACTCTATGGATCCACTAGGAACAGTAAAACAATAGCAAGAAACCCTGGAATAATTTAAAAGTGAAATAAGATAATTAAATGAGGAAAATAAGGATGGAAATTAGGGTCAAAATTAGCACAGAAAGCAGAACCATGAAAGAAGAAATCAATAAGACAAATGATGGGTTAAAAAATGAAAGCCCCATGACAAAGTAGCTCTCCAAGGCAACAGAGGCTCTGAAAAAGATCATGACAGATATGAAACTCAGAAATACAGATCTGGAGGAGAGAAATGGCTAAAGCAGAGTCAAAGGACAGCACTGTCAATCAATCAAGCAAAAAGCATTTATCAAGGTCTTACTAAGTGCCAAACACCGTACTGCTTCTGGGGATGCAAAGATAAAAATGAAACTGTCCTTGCTTCAATGAAGCTTATATTTTAATGAAGGACACAGTTTGTGTGAGTGTGCGTGTGTGTGTGCATGTGCATGTGTGTGTAGAATATTTACAAATTAACTAGATGAAAGGAGGATATGAGCAGCTAGGAGGATCAGAAAAGCATTCACGGAAGGAGAGTAATTGAATTAAAAGTGCTTGGAGGAAACCAAGGCAAAGATGTTGGAAGGAGAGGGAAGAATTTACAAGAGATATCTACAAGTAGATTCTTTCAAACATTTTTAATTTTTTTTTGTATTTGGTGTTTCCAATATAATGTATACACTTCCTCAGATAGACAGTCCTTCCACTCATGGACATTAACAATTCATTTCCAATTTGTAGTTTAAGAGATTTGTCAGGAACACCAAGTGGTTAAGTGACTTGACCTTGGTCACAGATCCAGAATGTATTAGGAGGAAGCTTCAGCTTTGGATTTGCTGACTCCAAGGTTAGCTCTATAACTACTAGACCACACAACCACTCGATCATTTATGTGAAAAATTAATGGTTTCTAATTAATATCTACGTCACAAAAAATTATTCCCCAAAATGACAAAGATACACTCATCAAAAACTGAAACAAAACAAACAAAACAAAACAAAAAACTCAACCATGCTGGAGATCTCCTTCCAAAGTGACTGACACATTAATGACTACTCTTTGGGTCGAGCCATTCAATTAGTTCTGAACTGATCTAATTTTACTATTGTCTATTCCCTATTTCTCCATCTTTTCTGGATGAGATGCTTTAATAAAGCTTTGCTAATATCTAAATAAACCATATCTACAGCATTCTCCTGATTTTCAATTTAAGAATCCTTTGCAGGGGGGGAAAGAAATAAAATTCATATGGAATCACTTTAAGTGATGAAAGCAGTGTTTCATTTTCTAGGTCTTCACTATCTCTTTAATAATATTTTACATAATTTTGTCAAGAATCAAAGTCAAACTTATAGAACCTAAATGTTAGCATTTCTTTCACATTTTTAAAAATATTAGAACAACTTTTGCCAGCCCTTGGGTGTTTCTCCCATCCTCCATGTCCTTTCATATATAACCTACAGCAATTAAATCTACCAATTCTTTCTTCATCCAGTGGTATAGTTCTTTCATAGCAAGTGACTTGAACTCATCAAGGACAGCATGATTACTTAAAAGCACCTTTTTATATTGTGTATCAGGACCACATTAGACACTTTTGTTGTTCCATTTTCCTATCAAGAGTCTTTCTCCTTGCCAGGGAAAACAAAAGCAAAATTAACAGTTAAGCTCCTCTGCCTTGTCTCTGTCTCTGAAAGATTTGCTGCTAGGTGGCACAGTACATAGAGTTCTGGACTTGCATTCAGGAAGACCTGAGTTCAAATCTAGTCTCAGACACTTACCTGGGACCCTGGGCAAATCACTTAACCCTGTTTGCCTCAGTTTCCTCATCTGTAAAATGAGCTGGAGAAAGAAAATGGCAAACTACTCCAGTATCTCTGCCACAAAACCCCCAAAAAGAGGTTACAAAGAGTCAGATATGACTGAAAAATGATCAAACAACAATGAACCTTCTCTCTGTTCTCAGTTATAAATCAGTCCCCAAGCAATAGTCTTATCTTCTTCTTGATTTTAATCACTTTACTCAATTTGGCAAAAATTGAAACAAAGCATTTGTGTCCTTAGCTTCTGTCAGTTTTAGCTTATTCTGTTTTTTAGCATACTAAAAACATTACCCTTAAGTACAATATATATTCATTGTATTACCTTCCCTTGCTTCCATCTTCTATACATATCTTTAAAAATCTAAGTTGATTGACAAGTTCTTAGTCATAAATATTACTCTCCTTAGATAATTCCAATTTTTCTTTATCATTGAGCTACAACTCTTTCTATCTTACAAAATTCATTTTTGAGAGTTTCTGGTCCCCTCCTAGTCTGATTCCCTTGTGGAATTTTAGTCAACAGGATCCTATTTTTCTTCTCCTGAAATTGTGAATTATGTTCATAATTTCTATTCCAGTGGCCAATTTCTTACTATTGGTAAAAACTAAAATAAAATAAAATCCATAATTGAACTTCCCCTGTTGTTCTTTCACCTGTTAAAAGGTGAAATCATTAACATGAGTCAAGAAATTATTAGCTGCTCTTCTTTTGATAGAGAGAAAACTTCATCTTGCATCACTACTATATTATGCCTCTCTTCCAGGCTTGAAATACATTTCCTAAGACACCAGCACAGAGCCTAAGGCCATGGCCCCAGCTACTGCTGACACCTCCAGCCCACAGTCTAAAGGTTTGAAATTTGCCCTCTTGAACTTCCAGGAGCTATGATGACCAAGTAAAATGGCTCTCATCCCTCCCTTCCTCTCCCAGATAATAGTCCCTCAGGAGAAACCCTGGAATAGAGGATCCAGAAGTGAGGCTTCAGTAGCCTTTTAGCTCGGGAAGCTGGGGAGTCCCCCTCTAGTGGTAGTGGAAGGATACTAGTGCAGTAAAAGAGGTGTCCCAGCAGGCCCCACTTCAGCAGAACAGCAGGAGTTCCTGAACCCCAAGGGGATGGAGCCAGCAGTCACCAACACCAAGACCCCAGATGTACCTTTGCACAGCCAAGGGAAGTGGCAGACACCAGCACAGAGAACTGCTGAGACCACCCAAGCTACAGGGTAGCCCTAGAGGAAGAAGAGACTTCCAGCAGCCAGACCATCCCTTCCCCACACCTCACAAAACCAGAGGCCACGGCACACAAAGCCAGTGAACCCTATAAGCAGAGATCCCCTTTAAAAGCAAGGGAAAAAACAAACACCATGAAAAAACAGACCAGAAAACCAAAGACTATTGATTCCTATTATGAAGATAGGGAAGATCAAAATAGCCATTCAGGAGAGGATGGCATTGACACTATACCCACATCTAAAAACTCAAAAGGGAGTATGAGCCAGTCTTCAGACCAAAAGGCATTCCTGGAAGAGCTCAAAGAGGATTTAAAAAACCAAATTAGAGAAGTGAAAGAAGAGAACAAATATTTAAAAAGTAATATTGATGAAATGGTTAAGGAGGTTCAGAATACAATTGGAGAGAATAACTCCCTAAAAAGTAAAATTAATTGTCGGCGGCCGGACGGGTGTGCCCCACAATAGCACCCCGTTCTCCCCGACTACCGCCTCACACTCACCCTGCCCACGGGTCTTCGGACGTCTCCGGTTCCTCCCCCCGGGGGACGCGAGAGGAGAATCACCAGGCAGCTACCGGAAGCGACAAGCAGCTTTATTGCAATGGCGTACCAGAAATCTTACAAAAGTCCCCCTGACCCTCTCTGGGGTGCTCCTTATATTGGGTGTTTCGGGTTAGCTCCTCCCCAGTGCCTCCCCGAAGGTGGAGCCCTTCCAGTTGGAGCCGCCCCGGTACTGACATACGTCAGCAGGTCCAGACTCCCTGGTGTCTCACTACCCTTTCAGGAGGCCCAGGTCCAAAGCGCCCCTAACAACTCCCCCTTTTTGTTTAATGACATCGGCTTTTACAGCTTCTAAGGAGCGGCGCAAAACCCCAATCATACAAGAAATCAAGCAGGGCAGGAACAAACAGATGAGAAAGGCTAGCATGAGAACAAGTCCTCCAATGGAGGCCCATTGGAGCAACTGGTGGACACTGAGAGTGTCCCACCAGGCCTTAGCGTTGTTATAGTTCTCTTCCCAGTCGCCATTGAATTGTATAGTGGCAGTCTGTATGGCCGCAATGGCCTCATCTAACATGTGCAGTTCAGAGGTGAAAGTAGTGGCAGTGCTAGAAGTCTTTGTAATGGTGCATACTGGGAAACATGGTAGGGAATAGGGGTTACACAGACAGGATGGGCTGCAGGTCACCAACTGGAACATCGGGAGATTTGGGGTAAGGGCCCAATGCGTGGGAGTCACTGCCAGGGGTGGCAAGACGGCAGGAGCAGCTGTGGATGGGGTCGCCAACTGGATCATGGCAAGCAGGCAGCTAAGGGCGTTGTTCAAGGCAGCCCTCTTTCTCTGGACGGTCCTGTTCTTCCCTGGGCGTCGACGGGGGCGCAACCTCACGGACCCGGCGGAGGGGCACCCAGATTTGTTCTCCTGTGGCATCATCTGTGGAGACACAAAGATACCCTCCCCCTCTAACTACAACCCTCCCTGGCCCGTGCCACACTCCTTTCTCATCTTTCCACCAGACCGTGCTGCCTTGAAGGCACGCAGTTGGCGGCGGTGCCTCTTGTGGGCCCGGTTCCTGTTTGTGACACCGGTCCCCAGCATAGTACTTTAATGCAGGCGTAAGGCCATCATCACGAAATTGCAAAAAATTGGCAGTAAAGGCGGCTGTAGCAAGCTGCGCATGGGTCAGCCTCCCCGCTATTCCCCCTTTTTGTTTTATGACAATAGGACTCACATACATAAGGGATTTAATTAAACATCTTTCATTCTCTACGTGAAACTTGTCCCGGTGTAAAGGCTAAATATTAGAATCCTTTCTATCTATTGTACATAAACTTTCAGTTCCTCAGCAAGCCAAGTGCATTGTTTAGGACCCACATAACTCAAACAAGTTCTTTTTCTGGGCTGATGACCTTGCCCGTGCAGAGAGTTTCCAAGGGTCTTGGCAATGTTACAAAATAAGGAGAAGCAACATGGTCTCTAGGAAGGGGTTACATAGAGAACTCTGTGTGCTATCTGTTGCTGTTCCCCTGAGCAAACTTATTCAAGGTCGAGTCTTACCAAAAATTATGCAAAGGAGTGCACAAAACTTTCCTTCATAAAAAATCTCTCTTTCTCAGACAGCTTATAATTTATCCTGATATTATTAATTTCCACCTTCTCCACATAATTAAAAAAAAGGAAAACTAAACTTAACAAGGTAGGGTTAGCAAGGCTGAGAAAGTAACTTAACCAGTTTTACACAATTGTTTTCATTTTGTAGTTTCACCAAAATTCAAATTAAAGATCACTTTGTCTAACCTCATATCTGGTCACTTAAATTTTACAATGTAGGAGAATTTTACTACAATTCAGAAGTACAATAAGAGTACAAACAGAAAAATTTCAGATGACATTAACTGCATTCCCAAATCATTACATACATTAGGCTTACCAAGCATAGAGGCTTTTCTTCTCATAGTTGCAGAGCCTGGCTGTGGACTGAAAGGGGGAAAGGTGCTGGGAAGCTGCAGAGTCCAGCACCTGAATCAAAGGTCTAAGGAATCATTGAGGGGTCCCTGAGAGATCTTTACCTTCTTATAGGGGTTGTCAGGTTTGGAAGGCTAGGAGCAAAAATCGTAAGTTCTGGTGGTGTGGGAGCAAGGACTTGGGGGACAGGGAGGAGAGGTTCCTCTGTTTACCTATTGCCTAGAAGTGTGGGCTTCAGGGGTCCAGGGCTGTAGTCAGCGGGGTACGAGAGGGCAACAAAGTAGCAAAGTCAAGAACAGGGAATAGAGCCTTTGTTGCGACATGTATTTTAATTTCTACAGTTTCTATGTATTATGATTTAATTTATTTGAGGACTTTTAGGGGAAAGGCACATCAGAATAAAAGGGCCTAAATAAGAAAAAGCAGCTAGTACACAGGGCAATTATTTTGAAAAGAAGCCAACTCTCTATTGTATATTTGCAAATCACTTTCTAAACTTTCCAAGTAGCAAACGTAGGAAAATCACAGCGAGCTAGAAATGTTTTCACCCAGGCGGACTGGGTTATATCTATGGAGATAATTCCTATCCGAAGAAGTATTTTTGTTTCTCAGGACTACAGTAACAGTCTTTTGGGTACACTATGTTCAGATTTGCTTTCACGTTTAGCTTTCATTTCTCTGTTTTGGAAGCTTTAAACCACTTGTTTCAAATTCAAACAGGAATGAGGATCACTAAATTGCACATAAGGATCTCTGTAGTTGTATATTGAAAAGTACTTATTAACTCTATAGATTTAATACCGTTATGTCATTAAATATTTTCCAACGTTTTTATCTATACTAGTCTCATGGTGATTCTCATTCACCACACAGGAATTAAAACATCTTTGTATATACTTCTGACATAGAGCTGGAATTCTTAACCCCCCAAGGAGTCTACGGATTGGAGGGGGATACAGAATATCTTTTGTCATATAAACTGATTTTTCTTCACATTCATACGTGCATTATTATTTTGAAAAAGGTTTTATATACTTCACCAGATTATCTATGGTTAACAGAATCTGCTAAATCAAAATCTTAATGGTTCTAATTTTCTCAAGTAAATTTTACTTCTGTGTTCACTCCTTAAAAACTTTTTTGGAAGTGAGAGCTTTGAATTTGCCAGTCTAAGGTGAGTGGGACTCTGGAAAAGATCCAGTGGTACCATGTCCCTTTCTCCTCATACTGGGAGACTCAGAGTGTCTCTTCCTTATGCATTTTCCAAATTTGCCTTAGTGCCAAATGGTATGAGAAATTCTGACTTTATCTTAAGCATCAAATCAGGAGTAACACATTTCTTTAAATTTCAGGGAAAAGGTCCCCGCCTCCTCTCTTATCTCTCCTCACATCCCAAATTGGCCAGATTTGGGATGAAGAGAGAAAGAAAGAGCATTATTTTCAACAACTATAAACCGTTAAACAAGAAGACATTTTCCTCTCTCCTGCTCTCCCCCCCTGCCCTCCCGCTCCTCTGAAGAGACTGGAGTCAGGGAGGGAGAGAAAGAGACAGTGGACATTACAGGGTGTCAGGTTACACACACACAGAAACACAGATACAGCACACAGACACAGAGACAAAAAACACAGAGAGGATTTTTGAATCCTATGCACAAATTGCTTGGCCCTCTGATGTAACGGAGGCCAGGTGCCGTGCTTTATTGGGGTCTTGGAGACCCTGCTTTTAAGATGATCAGAGGCAGATCGCTGGCTGGTCTCTTCCAGTTGTTTAGGAGACAGCTTTCTCTTACTAACTTCTTCAAAACTTTCATATAATGTGAGGAGTTGGGGGAGGGGCTAAAGGAGACTTCATTCTTTCCTCCGGATCATATTCTAAGTTGCCTTTTTCTGGTATCTTGTCCTTGGAGTCTACCGAGTGTGCAAATTCCTCCTCTTGCTCTGTTCCGGGAGCCACATCTGTAATTCGGGGAGTGATTGTACACCCCTGATCTTGGCCATCTTGTATATGATTCTTATGAATGTGGCCTGATCCGTAGCTTAAGTTTCTCAGTTTCCATTTCTCTTTCTTTATACTTTTGTGTCACATTCATTGGCTTTGTGTTCAGCATCTCAATCTCTAAGTTCTGCAACTGTTGGTTTAGTAGCTTATTATCTGAACCAACCTTCTCAAGTTCTTTCTGTAATGTCTGATTCCTCAAAGTTAACTCAGTGATCTTCTTTCCAAATTCACCTGACTTTTGTTCAAATTTGTCTTTAAGTTGTTCATGTTCTTCTGGCCTAACATGTTGAGAAAGCTTAGCTTCATAGTTCTCAAGTTCTCTCTTTAACTGCCTAAGTTCAGCCTGTGATTTTTCATATTCCCTTTCCATCTCTACGAACTTTTTTGCTTTCTCATTCACTTCATTTGATAGTAAGCTCTTCATGTTTTCAAATTTTTCCGTAGGGATGGAGAGGGCCAACTTTGTTGCTAACTCCTTTAATTGGCCTTCCATCTCCAAGGCTTTTCTTCCTCTCTTCTCTCGCTCTATTTCAGACATGCTAAATTCTTTCTGTAGTCGCTTATTTTCTTCTCCTAGTCTCCCTTTATCCCTTTTAAATTCCTCTACTAACTTTTCATTTCTTTTGATTTGGTTCTTTAGCCTTCCTGCTTCAGCAGAAGCTCCCTCATATTTTGCTTTCATTTCTTTCAATTGCTCCCTTAGTTCTTCTGTTAATCTGTTATTTCCTGAAGCTGCTTCATTCGTCAAGTGCTCCTTTAGAGCAAGAAAATGAGTCTGCATTTGCTTTATTTTACCTTCTGAATCATACATTCTCTTTTGCACATCTTTTAAAGCATCCTCCAACTGCTTTATCTGGTCATCAGAATCCTCCTTGACTCTTTCACATTCTAATGCCAAAGCTTTGCATACTGCCACCTTATGGGCCAGTTCATTTTGGAGCTTAATCTTATCTTGCTTAACTGAATCACAAAAGGCTCTCAAGGCATCTAACTCTTTCTTTAAAATCTCATTTTCAGAAATGGCAGTTTGACTGGGTAAGGATAGTTCCAATGGTCTTAGCATGGAACGACAGTTTTTGGCTACATGCCCTAACTTGCCACATGAGAAGCATTTAATGCCGTTAAATGGCGCACGGCAAGCGTTCTTCATATGCCCCTCTTTCCCACAGTTGAAGCAAGTAAGCCTCCTTCCATTCCCGCCCCACTGTGCCATCAACTGAGTTTGTTTTTCCAGGCATGAAGCCATCATGGTCATAGGGTCTCGGTGTGGCAAATCCATCATTTTTTCAATAATTTGATCAAGGGAGGGATTATGTGGCAGCGATGCAAGCGCTGCACGATATTGCGGTAACAGCCCTCCCTTCACCAACTGCACTATCAGAGGTGGTGCTGCGCCCGTCTTGCCAAAGGTGGCATGGACTACTGTTTTCACCCTGCTAATAAAGTCCAGAGGTGATTCATTATTCCTCTGCTTGAGGGAAGTTAAGGAGACCTTGCTCCCAGGAGTGCCTAATTTTTGGAGGGCCTTAATGTGGCAGGTATTCACTGCCCTCCTCACCAGGTCGTCATAATTTAACTGGTGTTGTAAAGACACATAAGGTCCTTGTCCCAAAATCATGTCTAAGGCATCCTGCTCATCTGCAATATTATGCTCTGCAATAAACTTCTGCGCTTCCCTACGGACGTAAGCCTTGAAGGCTACTGCCGTGGCGGGCTCAAAAATCGCCTCTGCAACTTCCTGAAAATCGAATGGGGTCCAGGGGAGCGTAAGGCAGGATGATTCTAAAGCCTTTTGTACATAGGCTGAGCCTGGGCCATATTTCTGGACTGCCTCCTTCAAATCTTTAATAAACTTAAAGGGAACAGGTCGGTGATATCTGTCCTCGTCTATATCGCCTGGATTTTCTATCAGCACCGGTAGTGCCATCGGGGAGTCCCACTCTGCCCAATCTACATCCTCCCCGTCCTTCACAGCCTGGCGTAGGCTGAAGGACAGCAGGCTCTGTGGGGGCCGGGCTGCAGCTGCACCCTTTGTACTGAACGAAAAGCCTTTCCGCGGCCCCAGTGTCATCTCTGCCAGCAGGGTGGTGGCCCCTTCCTCCTTCTCCCTGAACTCATGAGTTCCCTCCCACTTACGCCAGCCTGTCTGTTCCTCTTTTCCCTCTTTGAAGAGGTGCCGAGGCGGTAAAGAAGCACCTCCTTTGCCTAGGGAGTTCTGCTCTTCCTTCCTTTTGGGGGCTGCTAACAACCCCTCCCTCGGAGGGGGACATGGGAAGTCCTCTTTGCCTTGCTGTAAAGCCTCCCAAGGGTAGATGGATTTTGGCTCGGGAGTTTTCTCTTCCTCATCGTCATCATCCGAGCCTGCCAGGGATGCCCCTACTTGGGCCCCCCTTTCGTCCCGTATAGGGGGTGGCTGGGGCGATAGGGCAGCCCCAATCGCCGAGTAAATCATAAAGTCCTTGGGGTCTAAGAATGTGGGGTCCGTTTTATGGTAAGAGGCCATTTGCTGGCCCACCAAACCCCATCTCTGCGGATCCACCCCCGTGTGTTCTAACCACGGGCTAACTACCCAAACTTTCTCCACCCACTCTCTACATGCTCTTATATGAATTCTAACGCCTTGCTCCTTACAGACCTTGTAGATCTGGCAGGCGAGTACGCCTTTGTCCTCCGGCTCAACACAGGCTTTACAGACCTTCGGTCCCATCCCAAGGGCTCAACCTGTCTCCTTGGGTTCTGCCTGGTCTTCCGCTCCCCTTATCTATTGGGAGCAGGAGCGGCCTCACTGGTCAAGCCCCACGTTTGGGCGCCAGCTGTCGGCGGCCGGACGGGTGTGCCCCACAATAGCACCCCGTTCTCCCCGACTACCGCCTCACACTCACCCTGCCCACGGGTCTTCGGACGTCTCCGGTTCCTCCCCCCGGGGGACGCGAGAGGAGAATCACCAGGCAGCTACCGGAAGCGACAAGCAGCTTTATTGCAATGGCGTACCAGAAATCTTACAAAAGTCCCCCTGACCCTCTCTGGGGTGCTCCTTATATTGGGTGTTTCGGGTTAGCTCCTCCCCAGTGCCTCCCCGAAGGTGGAGCCCTTCCAGTTGGAGCCGCCCCGGTACTGACATACGTCAGCAGGTCCAGACTCCCTGGTGTCTCACTACCCTTTCAGGAGGCCCAGGTCCAAAGCGCCCCTAACAATTAATCAAATGGAAAAGGAGATACAGAAGCAAAATGAAGAGAGCAATGTGTTAAAAATTAGAATTGGACAAGTAGAAGCCAATGATTCAATGAGATACCTAGAATCAGTCAAGCAAAACCTAAAGAATGAAAAAATAGAAGGAAATGTGAAATATCAGATTGGGAAAACAACTGATCTGGAAAATAGATCCAGGAGAGATAATCTAAGAATTATTGGTCTACAGGAAATCCATGATTTAAAAAAAGAACCTGAACAGTATCTTCCAAGAAATCATCAAGGATAATTCTCTGAGGTCCTAGAACCAAAGGGTAAAATAGTCATTGAAAGAATCCACCAATCACCACCTGAAGGAGTTGAAAACTCCAAGGAATATTGTAGCCAAATTCCGGACGTGTCCGGTCAAGGAGAAAATACTGCAAGCAGCCAGAAATAAACAATTCAAATATCATGGAACTAGAGTCAGGATCATGCAGGATCTTTCAGCTTCTACCATAAAAGACAGGAGAACTTAGAATAGGATATTCTGAAAGGCAAAGGAACTTGGATTACAACCAAGCATCAACTACCCAGCAAAACTGAGCATAATCTTTCAGGCAAGGAGATGAACATTCAATGAAATAAAGGAATTCCAGACCTTCCTGATGAAAAGGCCACAGCTCAATGGAAAATTTGATCATAAAATACAAAACTCAAGAGAGACATAAAAAGATAAACAGGGGGAAAAAACCAAAGACAATGTTATTCAATAAGGGAAAATTGTTTACATCCTTATATGGGATTATATTGATTTATATTGTGTGTGTGTGTGTGAATCTTAAGAATGCTACAATTCTTATGACAATTGAAAGAGATATATATAGACCGAGGGCGTCAGTATAAAGTAACTGATGATAAAACCATAATTAAGGACTGCAAAGGGATTGTTCTGGGAAAAGAGGTAAGGAGGAGGTAGAAAAGGGTAAATTATGTCATATGAAGAGGCACAAAAACATAGAGGGAGAAAAGGGAGGGAGAAAACAGTGTTTGAGCTTTACTCTCATCGGATTGGGTTCATGGAGGGAATAACATATTCTGATAAGTATAGAAATTAAACTTGTCCTATGGGCAGTGGGGGGGGGAAGGGAAAAGAAAAGGGAAGGGTGGATAGAAGGGAGGGAAGAAATAGAAAGGGGAAAAGGGTAAGATAAGGGAAGGGTGTCATTAAGGAGGGAAAATTGAGGAAGATGGTGGTCAAAAGCAAACTCTTTTGAGGAGTAGAAGGGAGAAGAGAGAAATAAAAGCATAAATGGGGGGAATAGGATGGAGAAAAGACACAGACAGTAATCATAACTGTCAATGTGAATAGGATGGCATCTCCCATAAAACAGAGGCAGATAGCAGAATGGATTAAAAACCATAATCCTACAATAGGTTGTTTACAAGAAACACATTTGAAACAGGGGGATACACACAGCGTAAAGGCAAAAGGCTGGAGTAGAATATATTACACTTCAGCTAAAGTAAAAAAAAATAAACAGGGGTAGCAATCCTAATCTCAGACAAAGCAAAAGCAAAGATAGACCTAATTAAAAGAGATAAGGAAGGATGCTATATCCTGCTAAAAGGCACTATAGACAATGAAGCAATATCATTACTTAACATATATGCACCAAGTGGTGTAGCATACAAATTCTTAGAGGAGATGTTAAGAGACTTACAGGAAGAAATAGACAGCAAAACTGTACTAGTGGGGCATCTCAACATCCCCCACTCTGAACTTGATAAGTCTAACCTCAAAATAAAAAAGAAAGAAGTTAAGGAGGTGAATAGAATTTTAGAAAAGGTAGACATGATAGACCTCTGGATAAAATTGAATAGGGATAAAAAGGAATATATCTTCTTCTTAGCAGTACATGGCATATACTCAAAAACTGACCATGTACTAGGGAATAAAAACCTCTCAGCCCAGTGCAGAAAGGCAAAAATAGTCAATGCATCCTTTTCAAATCATGATGCAATAAACTTATTTGTAATAAAGAACCATGGAAAGATAAACTAAAAATTAATTGGAAACTAAATAATCTAATCCTGAAGAATAAGTGGGTCAAAGAACAAATCATTGAAGTAATTAATAACTTCATTCAAAAGAATGACAATAATGAGACAACATACCAAAACTTGTGGGATGCAGCAAAAGCAGTTCTTAGGGGAAGTTTTATATTTCTAAATGCTTACATGAATAAAATAGATAAAAAAGAGATCAATGAATTGCCATGCAGCTGGAAAAGCTGGAAAAAGAACAAATTGAAATTCTTTAATTAAATACCATATTAGAAATACTGAAAATCAAAGGAGAGACTAATAAAATTGAAATCAAGAAAACTATTGAACTAATAAATAAAACTAAGAGCTGGTTTTATGATAAAACCAATAAATTGATCATAAAATACAAAACTCAAGAGAGACATAAAAAGATAAACAGGGGGAAAAAACCAAAGACAATGTTATTCAATAAGGGAAAATTGTTTACATCCTTATATGGGATTATATTGATTTATATTGACCTTTGACCAATTTGACTTTTGGTCAATTTGATTTAAAAAAAGAAAGAAGAAAACCAAATTACCAGTATCAAAAATGAAAAGGGGGAATTCACTTCCAATGAGGAGGAAATTAAAACAATAATTGGGAATTAGTTTGCCCAATTGTATGCCCATAAATGTGACAACAAGAAGGAAATGTATTAATATTTACAAAAATATGAACTGCCCAGGTTAACAGAAGAGGAAGTAAAATACCTAAATAACCCCATCTCAGAAAAAGAAATTGAGCAAGCCATCAATGAACTCCACAGGAAAAAAATCTCCAGGGCCAGATGGTTTTACATGTGAATTCTCTCAAACATTTAAAGAACAATTAATTCCCATACTTTATAGACTATTTGGGGAAATAGGTGAAGAAGGAGTCCTATCAAATTCTTTTTATGACAGAAATATGGTACTAATATCTAAACCAGGAAGATTCAAAACAGAGAAAGAGAATTATAGACCAATTTCCCTAATGAATATTGATGCAAAAAAAATTAAATAAAATATTAGCAAAAAAATTGCAGCAACTTATCATGTAAATAACCCACTATGACCATGTAGGATTTATTCCAGGAATGCAAGGCTGGTTCAATATTAGGAAAACTATCAGCATAATTGATCATATCCACAACAAAACCAGCAAAAACCATATGATTATCTCAATAGATGCAAAAAAAGCTTTTGACAAAATGCAACACCCATTCCTATTAAATACACTAGAAAGAGTAGGAATAAATGGAGCCTCCCTTAAAATTATAAGTAACATCTACCTAAAGCCATCATCAAGCATTATATGTAATGTGGTTAAGCTAGATGCATTCCCAATAAGATCAGAGGCGAACCAAGAATATCCATTATCACCCTTATTATTCAATTTGGTATTAGAAATGTTTCCTTTAGCAATAAGAGAAGAAAAAGAAATTGTAGGAATTAGAATAGGCATATTAAATATTAAAAAACTTTAGCAAAGTTGCAGGATATAAAATAAACCCATGTAAATTCTTGGCATTCCTATATTCCTAACAAAGCCCAACAGCAAGAAATAGAAAGAGAAATTCCATTTAAGGTTACTGTAGACAAGATAAAATATCTGGGAGTTTACCTGTCCAGACAAACCCAGGGCCTATATAAACATTATTATGAAACACTTTTCACACAAATAAAGTCAGATCTAAATAAATGGAAAAACATCAGTTGCTCATGGTTAGATCAAGATAATATAATAAAAATGACAATTTTACCTAAATTAATTTATTTATTCAGTGCCATACCCACCAAACTACCAAAAATTATTTTACAGAGCTGTATAAAATAATAACAAAATTCATCTGGAAGAACAAAAGCTCCAGATTATCAAGGTAATTAATGAAAAGAAATGCTAGGGAAGGTGGCCTAGCCAAACCAGATATTAAACTGTATTATAAAGCAGCAGTCATCAAAATTACTCGGTACTTGCTAAGAAACAGAGTGATGGATCAGTGGAATAGGTTAGCTACACAAGACGCAGAAGTCGACAACTATAGCAATCTACTCTTTGATAAACCCAAAGAATCCAGCTTCTTGGCTAAGAATTCACTATTCCACAAACTGCTGGGAAAATTGGAAAATGGTATAGCAGAAACTGGACACAGACCAATATCTTACACCTTATACCAAAATAAAGTCAAAATGGGTTCATGATTTAGAAATAAAGGCTGATACTATAATCAATTTGGGAGAGCAAGGCATAGTTTACCTGTCAGATTTATGGGAAAGAGAAGAATTCATGACCCAACAAAAGACAGAGAGCATTACAAAATGCAAAATGGATCATTTTGATTATGTTGAATTGAAAAGTTTTTATATACATAAAGCCAATGCAACCAAGATTAGGAAAGAAGCAGAAAATTGGGAGAAAAGTCTTCATAACCAGCGTCTCTGATAAAGGCCTCACATCTAAAATATACAGGGAACTGAGTCAAATTTATAGGAATACAAGTCATTCCCCAATTTAGAAAGAGTCAAAGGATATGAATAGGCAATTTTCAGAGGAAGAAATTAAAGATATCTATAGTCATATGAAAAAATGCTCTGACTCACTATTGATTAGAGAAATGCAAATCAAAACAACTCAGGTATGACATCTTTCCTGTCAGATTGGCTAACATGACAAAAGAGGAAAATGATAAATGCTGGAGAGGATGTGGGAAAATTGGAACATTGTTACATTTTTGGTGGAGTTGTGAACTGATCCAGCCATTCTGGAGAACTGGAGCTATGCCCAAAGGGCTATAAAAATGTGCATACCTTTTGACCCAGCAATACCACTTCTAGGGCTGTATCCTAAAGAGATCATACAAGTGGGAAAGGAAGCCATAAATACAAAGATATTTATAGCAACTCTTTTTGTGGTGGCAAAGAATTGCAAATCAAGGGGATACCCATCAACTGGGGAATGGCTAAACAAATTGTGGTATATTAATGTAATTGAATACAATTGTGCTATAAGAAATGAGGAGCAGACAGATTTCATTATAATCTGGAACGACATATATGAACTGATGCTGAGTGAGGGGAGCAGAACCAGGAGGTCAATATACACAATTACAGACACACGGTATCTGTAAGGACTAACTTTGATAGACTTGACTCCTCTCATCAATACAAGGTTCAAAGTCAGCTCCAAAAGTCTCATGATGGGAAAAGCTATGTGCATCCAGAGAAAGAATTATGGAGTCTGAATGCAGATTAAGACAAACTTTTTGCTCTTTTTTTCTTTTTTAGTTTTGTTTCTCCTTTCTCATGATTCATTCCATTGGTTGTAATTCTTCATTACAACTGGATTATTTTGTAAATAAGTTTAAGGTGAAGGTATATGTAGAACCTACATTGGATTACATGCCATCTTGTGGGGTCATGGGGAGGAGTGGGAGGGAGAGAAAATTTGGAACCCAAAAACTTGTGGAACTGAGTGTTGTAAACTTAAAAAATAAATTTATTTCAATAATAAATGAACAAATAAATGTTAAAAAAGATAACAAAAAAGAGAAATACATTCCCCAAACTCCCCATGTATTTCCTTCCAGGTGGTTGGTAACAAATTTGGATAACAGAATCACTTCTGGTTTTTCTTTCATTGATCTTCATTCAAATGCTCGGTGCCATGATTTCCTCCTCTGGGTTCCAGCTTTAATCACTTGAGCATATCTTCCTAATATAGTCTTACTCATTTGAACTTGTTTTACTTATCTTGTCTCTTTTGATTAAGAAAAATCTTCATAGAAACATATTCTAATTACGGTTCTTATTACATTGTTTCAGTGACACCTCCGCTTACTATGTTAAACATGTGATTTCAGTGATGTAGGCATTATCTGCCATGAAGATTGAAACCCATCCAGCCTTGCCAATCATATACAACTCTTCTCCATGTCCTTCTATAAGTTTGCCATGGGGGATCCATTCAATCATCAGGTTCTCCTAATATACCAAGAAAGAATGTAGGCTATCCATAAATCATCCCTCATTCTTGCCACATAATCATCTCATTTTATTTGCTCTCATACATCAATTTGATGGAATTTCTTTACTACTTCTAAGTATTTCCTTGTTTGTAACATGTTACAGCTTGCTCAAATAAATCTTTTCCTTTCCATTACTCTTTGAGGGATCGACAACTTCATTTTTTTAGAATCTATAGGTGCCATGGATTGTATTCATAGGGAAAAATAATGATGTTTAAATATATGTCTTTGCTTTTTGAAAAGCTTGAGGTCTTTGCAATATCTCAAAGGCAATCCATCCCATCTTCTTGTTCTGTTAAATTCTGGCCCCAACTTACTATCCATTGGCTGTGTCTGTCCAAAATATAACTATAGATACAGATCTCTCTCTCTCTCTCTCTCTCTCTCTCTCTCTCTCTCTCTCTCTCTCTCTCTCTCCCTCCCTCCCTCTTTCTCTCTATCTCTGTCTCTCTTTCTGTATGTCTCTCTATCTCTGACTCTGTCTTTGTCTATCTCTGTCTCTCTGTATCTCTCTGTGTGTGTTTCTGTCTCTCTCCTCATATATGTGTGTGTGTGACAACTGCTATTGTTGTTGAGTCATTTGAATCATGTCTGACTCTTTGTGACCCCATTTGGGGTGACAAAGATACTGGAGTGGTTTGCCATTTCCTTCTTCACCTCATTTTACAGATGAGTGACTGCGGCAAACAACAAACATCTGATCCCACCCATACTCCAAAGAGATCATCACTGAAATGTAAAATCAATCCAGCTTTGATCGAAGACCTGCAGTGAGGAAAACCTCTTACCTCCCAAGGCAACTCACTCAATTTTTGGACACCTCAAATCGTTAGGACATTTGTCATGACATTAAGTCTAAATTTTCATCTTTATAATTTCTTCCTATTGCTCCTGGTTTGGCGATCTGAGGTCAAGCAGAAAAAAATCTAATCCTTCTTCTACATGATGACCCTTCTGATTCTTGAAGACAATAATCATGTCTTATGGGCCTTCTTTTTTCCAGACTAATCACTTCAACTAATCCTCAAAGTAAACCACTTCAAGAATGGGTCACAGGGAAGGCATGGGAGTAGCTAAGGGCTAGAGAATGATGTGAAGACTGCCAATGAGGGAAAACTACACGACAAAAGAAAAGGAGGAAGGATGCTAAGGACAAATGACAATTTTCCTCTATCTCAGTTGGCCAGTGCCCAGGAGTCCAAAAGGATAGAAACTAAATCCATAGATGAATTTCTGGAAATAAGTTTTTTTAAGTGGCCTAAAAGCTCACTGTTAGTATTATCCCACAGACCCTCTTAATAATTGTTTCTATTTGCGAGTGTCACTGAAAAAAATGAAATTTCAAAGATATTTGTGTCAATGGAAATATTGTTGTGCTTCTCCATGTCATTAAATCATACAACAGTATGATTGATTAGAAGCTGAAATTTTTCTGGGGGACTGGCCAGATTCATGAGCCCAATCAATATGAATGGAGCTAAAACTGGCCAAATCACAAAAGCAATTATGCTTTTTCTGTCTTTCTATTTGCCCAGAGCCATTGTAAATTCACCAAGGTCACCAGGGTAGTTCTGTTTCAGATTTATAGCTTGCAATAAAAAAAAATTAAGAATCAGGAAAAAAGAGAAACGAGGTGATTCCAATTTGTCACTCTCAATACTGATGCTTCAGTGGCCATTTTCAAATAAAAATAGGAAAAAGGAGAACCTCCACAAGTAAAGTGAAGTAAGCATAACCCAATTACTACAATCATGTAATGAAAGCAACATTAAGAGACAAACTCTGAGTAATTGTAATGACCCATCTAGTCCCAGAGAATTAAAACACATCTCCCTCCTTCCAGTAGAGAGGTAGAATACAAAGCTATAGAATGCAGTATATTCTATCAGACAAGGCTGCAGTGTATGTATGTTTGTTGTGCTTAAATATTTTTCTTTGTTATGAGAGAGTTCATTATAGAAGGGGATAAAGAAGTCAGGAAATATGGTTGTGGTTTAAAAACAAGAAGTATGAATGAAGCTTTAAAAAGAAACAAACATAATATCAACTTCCTTTAGATGGTGCACTAGATTTTTTCCAGGGGAGGAGAAAAAAGAAATCAGAAAAATATAAAAAATCAATAAAGCTTCAAAAATCGAGACACTGAGAATATGCTGTCCATGATTTTTTTCAACCATTCACCAAAGTTTACTGATAACCATTTTAATCCAGCCTTCCTAATCCAAAAGAACTACTTTTATATTTTTAATGAACTTATTTTAAAAAAAAACACAGTCATTACTTTTGTAAAGCTCAAGGTTTCCCCAAAGATTCAGGGCTCACATGGACCAGGCCTGATTCTGGGGGTTTGAACCTAAAGAGTCAAATTCACTTACTTTGGTTCACTATCCCACCTAGATTAATATGGCAAAGACTCTAAGATAAAACTTTTGTGTGGGGTATCACAAATGTGGGCAGTAGAGTCCTCAAATCCTACATAGGAATGCAGCATACACTATGATTACTGATTACAGGATAGCCTTTATCCCATAGAAAATGCGTAAGAGTCACAGGAGTCCATGAAAATTACAGGAACATATATACTCAAAACACCCCATTGCCCCTCCAAAACACACATATGCACACCAAAAAAGGAAACAGAACTTGGAGTTTCTGTCAATGTAACTCTCTGTCACTTGAGTTATTTTCTCCTCCTCACCAAGTCCTACATAGTCTTTCCAAGATTCATTGTGTGATCCTTTGGTTTAGATTCCCTACCTCTAATAACAATGCAGTTACTGTGTAAGGTCAATAACACCAGCACACAGGAGGTCTGTTAGCACAGGTTCTTTGATCTGCTTTTCTAAGGAAAGCAACTTTGAAGAATTTACAGTCTCACTTTAATCAAATATACATATATCATTCACTTAGTTCAGGGGGGAAAGTCAACACCCTGAACTTCAGAGAAAACATAAACAGAAATTACAAGCAGAAACTATATAAGCAGAGTGAAATAACACAAATCAAAAGACAGGCTTCTGTTGTCTGACCAAAGCTATACATGCATAGTTACCAGAGAGAGAAGCACCAACATCTGGGTTTTCAAAGCTTGTGCGGGGTTGGGGGGGCTCTTTAATGGCTATCCAGAGTCTCCACACCAACATTCTTCCAATGAGTGAGCCCCAAACAAAATGCTAACCTAACCTCAGAGTGTGTGTGTGTGTGTGTGTGTATATACATATATATATATATATATATATATATATATATATATATATATATATATATATATATATATATATATATATATATATACACTTCTTCAGGGTCAGAGTGCTTCTTACCTCTTGAGAGCTTCACATCTCTCATGACTTAACTAGCAAAAGGGTGTGGGCCTTCCTACAAACAAAGGCAAGACTCAGTCAAAGGAACCTGATTGCCTTAGTGCTGAGAAGCACACCAAAACAAAAGACAACACAAAGTCCCTCTTTGCTTGCCATTACACCACTCCCATTCCCGAAGGTAAAATATGTTTTGTGGCTTGTTGAACAAGGAAACTCCTTTTAATTATGCCTGCACTGGACATTGACTTGGTTCTCAAAGTAGGATACCATACATGAACCATATAGTTTCTCTTCATTCTCAAGAAATCTCTCTCAAGTCCAGAAAGTCTCTAATATCCAAACTCTCCAACTCTGGAAATCATGAATTTGGAAATGTTGACAAGATAACTCAAAATTGGTGTTGTCCAGGAAATCTCTCTTTCTGCTAGGAAATTAATGGGGTGGGAGAAGGAATGTTGGGGCTCAGAAGTGATGTCTTCAGAATCTCTTCTCAGGCCACATGTAAGCTTATATCTGTCAAGTCAGTGTGTTTCAGTTTGAGTTGCCATTGTTTCTTGGGGAAAAGAGATAGAGATAAATATCTCTGCCCTTTGCCATACTCTGGAAGACGGTGGAAGGGAAAAAGTAAAGAACAAGACCTTGAGAAGCTAAGGAGAGAACGTTACCAACTTGTTTCTGCAGGGATAATTATAGTCAGCAAAGCAATAGGAGTTCCCTGCATCCCATCAGATGCCTCAAAACAAAGTCCCACTCCCTTTGATCTCATCAGATTTATTGGGAAACTCCCCTTTACATCAGGGATTTTTCTAATCTACCCTTTTCCTTACACATTTAAGAGTATGCAATCATTCAAATACTAAACTGTAGCTGTGTTTTCATTGGTGCACAAAATCTCTCCAGTGATGTGGCTCACAACCCATCCATGACTTTCTACCCTTTAGGATTCTTGTCCATTGTTCCCATAAGTTCATTTCAGAGGATCTCCCTAATGTGTTGAGATCTTCTTTGCTTTTTTCTTACATCATGAAGATACCAATGGAGAACTTCTTTTACTCCTACCATGTAAGAAGCCTATCTGATGTTTTACTCATACATTCCTTTGATGATGTCCTTTAAATAAGTTTTTCTTTGAAATTCCTTGTTTTTGATGATGTTTAATGTTGCTTTTGTTGCTGTTTAATGTTGCTGACTGTTTGTAGCTGTCATATACCTAGCTATTGCCCTGGGAGTATTTACCAGCTTCTTCTGATCTGAGAATGTAGTCACCAAGCAGTCTAATAGTGGCTCTGCTTTCCTTGCCCAGACCTGTGATTTCATTGATATAGGGAATGCCCAGTGAAATTCCTTCCACTAGTGCCAGTCAGCAACTGTTCTGTAACTTTCAGCATTAGAGAATTGCCTAAAGAACTGAGAGGTCAAATCAATTAATAAACATTTATTAAGTGATTACTACATGTCAGGCTCTGTGCTAAGTGCTGGGGATTACAAAAAGAGGCAAAAGACAGTCCCTGACCTCAAGGAGCTCACCATCTAATGGGGGAGACAACATGCAAACAAATATATACCAAGCAAGCTATAAACAGGATAAATAGGAAATAATTGACAGAGGAGAGGCACCAGAATTAAGAGGCATTGGGAAAGGCTTTTTATAAAAGATAGGATTTTAGTTGGGACTTAAAGGAAGCCAGAGAAGTCTATAGGCAGAGGGATGTGAAAAAGGAGAATATTCCAGGCATGGGGAAAGACAGAGAAAATTCCTGAAGCGGAGAGGTGGAGTATCTTGTTCAAGGCAGGAGACCAGTATCATGGGATAATAGTACCTGTCCAGTATATAAAAATTTACATTAGTGATAGCTGGCATTTATACAGTGCTTTAAAGTTTATATATGCTATCTCATTTGATCCCCACAACAACCCTGTGAAGATCCTTATTTTACAGATGAAGAAACTGATTGCCAGAGAGGTTAAGTGATTTGCCCAGGGTCAAGCATCTAGGAAGTATCTGAGGCCAAATTTGAACCCAGGTCTTCCCGATTCCAGATCCAATGAGTGCTCTATTCACTGGACCACCTTGTTACCTTTTTCCTGGGGTCACGTAGCTTGTATACATTGGAAACAAAACATGAGTTCGGCTCTTCCTGACTCCAATACCAGAAATTTATCCTTGGTACTGCCTCTCTGTAGCTGTAACTAGCATATAAAATCCATAGTGTAAGTTTTCACCTCTGTTTGTGTCTCTAAAATGTTTGGAGAGTACCTGTTCTGCATAGGCAAACATTCCTCCCCAAAACCTGTTTACACTATTATTTTCCTCAGCTAAGCTTCCTTTTCTTGGACCATGTAGTGAAAAAAGCACCCATTCTAACTAAAACCAAAACTGGTAAAGGTCAAAGTAATGGGATGAAAACAGCAAGGTAGGGAGGGTAGATTGTGAAAGGGGATAGTCAGAAGCAAACACTTTTGAAAAGGAACAGGCCAAGGAGAAAATAGAATAAATGGGAGGAGGGATAGGATGGAGGTAAATATAGTTCGTCTTTCACAATATGACTATTATGGAAGTGTTTTGCATAACTGCACATGTATAACCTGTATTGAATTGCTTGCCTTCTTAATGAGGGTGGGTAGGGAGGGAAGAAGAGAGAGAATTTGGAATTTGAAGTTTCAAAAACAAATGTTAAAAATTGTTTTTACATGCAACTGGGAAATAAGATATATAGGTAATGGGGTATAGAAATCTGGCCCCACAAGAAAGTAACGAGGGGGGGCATGATACAAATTATGAAAAAGAATGTAAAATAATGTTATTACACTGTAACAAATGACAACTTTGAGAAATTCAGAGGAACACAGGAAGAAAGGAAGGAAGGAAGGAAGGAAGGAAGGAAGGAAGGAAGGAAGGAAGGGAAGGAAAAATTTATTAAATACATACTCTGTGTCTCATCTGATCCTCACAACAACTCTGGAGCAGAGAGAGGTTAAGTAACTTGCCCAGGGTCAAACAACTGGTCTGAGACCAGCTTTGAACTTGATTCTTTCTGACTCCAATCCTAGCACTCTAGGTCCAAAAAGGATAAAGAGGGGAGGGGGAGAGATATTAGGGGGAGGGGGAATCTTTGTAACAAATATCTCTAACAAATGTCTGACAAACAAGACATATAGGAAATTAAAAGAAACATATGACTAAGAGCCATTCCTCAATTGACAAATGGTCAAAAGGTATAAACAAATAGTTCTAAAAAGAACTTCACACTATTAATAACCATATGAAATATTGCTCTAAATCACCAATAAGAAAGGAAATGAAAATTAAAACAAGTCTGAGGATTTACATTGTACCCAAGACTCTGACAAAGTTGCATTATTGTGGAATAATAAATACGTTAATACATTGTTGGTAGAGATATGATTTGGAAGAATTATTAAATTATTGGCACTCTTTGACAAAGAGATTCCACTACTGATATGTGTTGCAAGAAGATCAAAGACAGAAAAAAAGATGCCACATATACCAAAATATTCAAAAAATCACTTTTTATGATGGCAAAGAAGTGGAAACATAGTGGATATCTATCAGAAGTGGGTAATGACTAAACAAATTATGAAAAAGAATATAAAATAATGTTATTACACTGCAACAAATGACAACTTCCAGAAATTCAGAGAAACACAAGATGTGTATGAACTGTTGTAGTGTGAAGCAGGCAGATCAAAAAAAGGAATATGTGAAAACTCCAGTTATATAAATGAAAGAACAATAAAATGAAGCTGATATGAATAATTGTAATGATGAATCTTGATCTCTGAGAGGAGAAGAGGAAAAGTCATCTCTCATTGAAGAAGTAGAAAACTATAGGTATAGAATTTTGAGCAGTCTGATAAAATCAATGTATTGATTGCTTTACTTACCTGTCATTTGTTGCAAGGGAAAGCTGAGGGTAGGGAGAGGGGGAGTAAATACTGCAGGTGGCTAATATCCAGCAAAATGATTGTAATGTAAAAACAAAAGGCATCAATAAAACTTACATATGTAGATAAATTTAT
Organism: Trichosurus vulpecula; assembly: GCF_011100635.1. Taxonomy (NCBI): domain Eukaryota; kingdom Metazoa; phylum Chordata; class Mammalia; order Diprotodontia; family Phalangeridae; genus Trichosurus; species Trichosurus vulpecula. Next base: position 398,635,206 of record NC_050574.1, on the reverse strand, counting down.
ATAAAATAAAATTATATATGTAGATAGATAAATGGATGGATGGATAGATGGACAAATGGATAGATAGAGAGATACATAGATACAAAGATACATAGATAGAAACATAGAGAGAGACAGACAGAAAGATAGATAGATAGATACATAGATATGTAGATAGATACATAGATAGAAATAGATAGATAGACAGAGATAGATAGAGATATACATACATACATACATACATACATACATACATGGAGATGAAGTTAGCCTGGCATGGCTTGTTCCACTGAGGTCTTAGTCATCACCCTTTCTTAGTTTCCTACTTGCTCCAGTTATGCAGCATCTCTCCCTTTTGCCAGTATTTTTTAAGATCACTGACAGCTCAGTGATTAGTACATCTCCATTCCTTTCAGTATCTTGAATTGTACCTTGTCTAGTCCTAAAGATTTGAACTCATTTAGGGTGGATGGGTGCTTTCATTCTATCTCATCATACATATTGGATTTCAACTCCCTGTTTACCACTTTGTATCTATCCTTTCCATCACAAAGGAATGTCCATCACAAAGGAACGCAAAAGAGGGAAACTTGTAGAAGATATCTTGATGATAGATGCCTCCCATTAGTACTATACAACACTTCTGTGACAGGTTTATGATCATTTTTCTGAACTCATTTATTTTCCTCTTTCTGCCTAGTTGGACAGTCGTATATTCCCAGGAAAATTATTATTGTTATCAACAACTATTATAGTGCTTTAGGGTTTTCAAAGCACTTTACAAATAATGTCCCATTTTATCCTTACAACTGGGAGATAGGTGCTTTTATTATTCCAATTTTAAAGATAGGGAAACTGAGGATGAAAGAGGTTAATTCCAGTGGCTCCCTATCACCTTACAAATCAAATATTAAAACCTGGTTGGTGTGCATAATTTGCCCCCCCTTCATAATCAAATATAAAAGCCTCTGGTTGATGTTCATAACTCTCCAGTCTTCTTATACCTCACATCCCACTTTGAAATACTCTTCAGTACAGTGAAACTGGCCTGCTTCCTTTTCCTCAAACACACTACATTTCCAAGCTCCAGGTATTTGGGCTGTCCCCCAAACATAAAATACTCTCCTTCACCTCTGCCTCCTAGATTCCCTGAGTCTCTCAATTCTTTTCCTTTTCCTTTTGTGGTTATCTCTAATTCATCAAATAGATACTATTCTCACCACCACCACCAGTTTCTACTTAGTTATATCACGTTATTTGATTTTGGGTTTTTTTTTTACCTATTCCCATGATAGGATGCTAGTTTCTTCAAGTTCTAATTGACAATTAGTAAATTCTTTATCTATTTTTTCCCACTAAGAAAGTTATGATACTGCCTACTAAAGTCTCCTGACTCTAGGTACAATGGACTTTCTATACCACATAGCAGCTATCTTGAAGTGGGGACCAGATTTTGGTCAATTTATTTACTCTAGTCAAATTTAACCTCAGTCTGACTAGTGCATTGATTGATATCTCATTAATTTACAGTTGTAGATAAACCTGTACATGAAGCCAAATCTAGATATTTCATGTGCAATACTTATTGTCCACCTGGCAGGTCAAAACACATAGCAAGCAAAAGTTAGGTTCAGAATGGTGATGTATTGGGGGTGAAATAAGAGAGTAGGGAAGAAGGTAGTTTTGAAACACATTTTCACTTAAACCATTTAGGGACCTCAAGGAATCACCTTTCCCCACCAGTAGATAAATCCTTCCAAAGACCCAGAACCTATCTTCTAGATGCATAAGATGGTCAATTGCTGGAAGAACTGAGAAATAAATGAAGCTGGGCACCTTTGATACACTCACCTTTGGCTTCTGCTGCCTTTTCCTTTTTTTGAGAAGCCTCACTCCATCGCCAGGAAACTAAGGACTTCCATATCATCCTGAACTTTCTGGTCTCCATGATGATTATCTAACCCAAGGTTGAATCTTGGTTCTCTCTACCAATGAGATGGAGATACAATGTAATTTCAGTGAACAAGCTCTCAAATTTCATGGAAGATGGCAAAATTCTTGAACACAAAAAATATGTTAAAATGTATACCTGTGCTTAAAAAGGAAAAGAAAGGGGATAACCCTGAAAAGTAGACCTATAAACATAAACTTTCTATATAGGACAATACCAGGAGAGAAAAAACACAAAATCAGTTTACAATATGCTTGATAGGATAAGGGTAGCTCCTGACAACCAACATGTCTTCATAAAACAAAGTCCTGTCAGCTTGAGTGACAGCCTTGGCAGAGTGAGAGGAAGAGACCAATCTCATCTATCTTGATGTTAGCAAGGTTTCTGATTCTATGCTACATGGCACGTTCATTGGTGAATGGAAAAAGACACCTAGATCAAAAATCAGTCAGTTATGTTATTGCTGTCACTGATGCACAACTGAGGCAATTGTTTGTGACATTCCCTTTTTCACACCCATCTTTCTTTTTTCTCTTCTATTTTTCCTCACCTTTTTCTGATTCCTCCTCTTTCTTCCCCTCCTCCCTACTGTCTTGTTCTTTTATCCTCTCCTTCATTCTCTTCTCATCTGTCTATGATAGTGAAGAAAGTTTCCATGTTGTAGGTTCCCTTTCTCTGGTTCAGAAAACAGGGTGTATAAATTTAAACCATGGCTGTAACTTCTTGATTCTTCTTGTCCCCATGATGGGAAGCAATTTTTGTAAGGTGAGATTTTCATCAAGTTGAAATATTAGGAGATCCACTTATGTATGAAATTTGCTACTCAAGCTCTCTCAATTTAAGTCAGATTGTCCAACAGACCTTAAAAGAGAAGATGACCTCTCCTTGTCAACAACTTGAGGTTATTGACCATGATGGGATTGGATCCTTTTTCACTCTCTCTACATAATCTATCATACAATAGGAAACTGCTTTCTGACTTCAGTGGAGGAGTTCCCAGATTTTAAGGAAAAGGTGCTTTTTTCATTTCCCCCAAGCTTTGAGATCCCTGGAAGGTATTTATTTATGGTGAATTCATGAAAAAAGGACTTATCTGAGAAAGGTGAAGTCCCTGAGTCAGGGGCAGCAGAATGCTACTCATAGTAAAGTCCCAAAGGGAAGTCAGCCACATTCTACTCCGTGATGGGAATGTCACTTGAACTGTGGTTTTAACAAATAAGGTTTGGACTTCATGATAGTGGCAATGATAATAACAGATATGGTAGTGGAGGATGGGGAGGGAAGAGGAGGAGATGGAGAAGGAAGATGAAAGGAATGGGAAAGAAGAGAAGGAGGAGATAGAAGAGAAGGAGAAAGAGAGGAAGAAGGGGAGGAGGAAGAAGAGAAGAAAAAAATAACAAGAATGAAGCAAAATCATGAATGAGAACAAAACAAGATGTTCTCAATAATAAGGATGATTGATTGACTAGGATAGTGATAATGACAACTCACTTTCAAAAAGATACTTTCTAATCAATTTGCTGCGGATCCCTATCTTACAGAATTCTCTCAGATTTTATGTAAATCTCCACCACTATTAAACATTTGAAATTTTGTCATTATCTCCATCTGTTAATCATTCAGCTAATTTCAGCCACTTCTGCCTCTCCCCACCTGCTTTAGATACCAGCAGTCAACTCTCTAATATATGTTGAAAAGAAGGAAAAATGCCTCACTCACAGCAATTAAATCCCTGAATTAAAATAGTATAAATAATCTAGTGACAGTTATCAATGACTGCAAGACTCACAGGACCCCACAAACGGTACCTTCCTTCCTGGTTGCAGAGCCAAAAATTAGACGAATTTTAAGGTAATAAGTGAAGTGCAACAACTTGTTTTTCAAGAGCTAATTGGGTCTATCCCAACATGCCAATGAACTTCCTGACAGAAAGTCAATCAGTATGGTATTTCTTCCACCTGAATACTATCACAGTGTGAAAGCACACCAAAGAGCAATCATTGGTACAAATAGATTAGAGCACTGTTAATTTCTAGGTGCTTAGGAGAAAATATTACACAATAATTGGTTTCTGCTGTAAGCTTTTCACTGTTCTCCAGGTATATCTGAAAATCTTTACAAAGGCAGCTAGGTGGCTCAATGGATAGAGTGCTGAGTCTGGAGTCAGGAAGACTTGAGTTCAAATTGTGCCTCAGATATTTACTTAGTTATGTGACCCTGAGCAATTCAACCTCTCCCTTCCTCAGTTTCCTCAACTGTAAAATAGGGATAATAATAACACCTATCTCACAAGGTTGTTGTAAGGATCAAATGAGATAATATTTGTGAAGTGCTTAGCACAGTGCCTGGCACATTGTAGGTGTCATATAAACGTTTATTCCATTCCCCTGGAAAGACACATTTCAAATTGGGTTTGAATTTTGGGGAATTAGACCCTAGCTCAATCTGAACTGTTGCAATAATGCCAAGTTAGAGTAACTTCTAAAGGCAGTTCCTATGAATATGTGAAAGTGTTCATCCGATCTCTATTCGTTGGTAGCTCCAACAGCACCCCGTACAGACCTTATACTCCCCCACCTCTATGTCTTTCTTTGTTCCCTATACCTGGAATGCCCTCTTCCATATTCTTTACCTATTGAATTCCTATCCACTCCTTAAATCCCAGCTAAAGACAGCTCTTCCAATAAACCAACCCACAAATGCCAAAGACAACTTGGCAGGTCAGTGGTAAAACTATTGGACCTGGGTGACAGAAATGCCCAGTCCGGCCCCAGCCCTGGGTGTGGTGAAGGTGGCTGTAGCTGCACTGGCTGCTTCCAGAGCTCCAGGCCCACAGACACTGGGGAGAATCAGGTGGTTGATCAGAGCAGGAGTGCAGAGATCTCTTTGCTGGTGATAAGGCAGGGTTCTCTTGCTTTGCCCTGCTTAGATCTGGGTCACAGTCCTGGTTGGCAGTCCTTGGAGGAAGAGGACTGTTGGTGTGGCAGAGCTTGTGGTGGTTGTGGAGAGAGAGTCCTCCTGGTAGTTACACAGCAGAAAGGAGTGCTTGCACTCACAGACCAGAGCACAGACCAGGAGAGGAACATCATACCACCTCAGAATAGAAGTAGCTATGAAAACAACAGCCCCAAACCCCCAAAGCTTGAGACAGAGCACTTGCCACTCTGGAACAAGTCGTACCCTGACGAAGAGCTCAAAAGTCAAGTAACTGGCTGGGAAAATGAGCAGGCCATGTAAAAGGACTCAGACTATAGAATCTTTCTTTGGTGACAAAGAAGATCAAAACATACAGCCAGAAGAAGTCAACAAAGTCAAAGAGCCTACATCAAAAGCCTCCAAGAAAAATGTGAATTGATCTCAGGCCATGGAAGAGCTCAAAAAGGATTTGGAAAATCAATTAAGAGAAGTAGACGAAAAATTGGGAGGAGAAATGAGAGTGATGCAAGAAAATCATGAAAGATGAGTCAATGACTTGCTAAAGGAGACCCAGAAAAATACTGAAGAAAATAACACCTTAAAAAATAGACTAACCCAAATGACAAAAGAGCTTCAAAAATCCAATGAGGAGAAGAATGCCTTAAAAGGCAGAATTAGCCTAATGGAAAAGGAGGTCCAAAAGACCACTGAAGAAAATACTGCCTTAAAAATTAGAATGGAGCAAATAGAAGCTAGTGCCTTCATGAGAAATCAAGATATAAAACAGAACCAAAAGAATGAAAAAAATAGAAGACAATGTGAAATGTCGTGTTAGAGAAACCACTGACCTGGAGAATAGATCAAGGAGAGATAATTTTAAAATTATTGGACTACCTGAAAGCCATGATCAAAAAAGAGCCTAGATATCATCTTTCAATAAATTATCAAGGAGAACTGCCCTGATACTCTAGAACCAGAGGGTAAAATAGAAATTGAAAGAATCTACCAATTGCCTCTTGAAAAAGATCCCAAAAAGAAAACTCCTAGGAATATTGTAGCCAAATTCCAGAGTTCCCAGGTCAAGGAGAAAATATTGCAAGCAGACAGAAAGAAACAATTTGAGTATTGGAAAAACACAATCAGGATAACACAAGATTTAGCAACTTCTACACTAAGGGATCAAAGGGCTTGGAATATGATATTCTGGAGGTCAAAGGAACTAGGATTAAAACCAAGAATCACCTACCCAGCAAAACTGAGTACAATATTTCAGGGAAAAACATAGATTTTCAATGAAATAGAGGACTTTCAAGCATTCTTGATGAAAAAACCAGAGTTGAACAGAAAATTTGACTTTCAAATAAAAGACTCAAGAGAAGCATGAAAAGGTAAACAGGAAAGAGAAATCATAAAGGCCTCACTAAAGTTGAACTGTTTTGTTTACATTCCTACATGAAAATGTATTTGTAACCCATGAGATTTTTCTCAGTATTAAGGTAGTTGAAGGGAATATACATATATATAGACAGAGGGCACAGGGTGAGTTGAATATGAAAGGATGATATCTGAAAAAATGAAACTAAGGGAATATATTGGGAGAAGGAAAAAGGGAGAGATAGAATGAGGTAAATTATCTCACATAAAAGTGACAAGAAAAAGTTGTTATAACGGAAGGGAAGAGGGGTAGGTGAAAGAGAATGAGTGAATCTTGCTCTCATCAGATTTGGCTTAAGAAGGGAATAACATATACATTCAATTGAGTATTTTACCCTACAGGAAAGTAAGGGGAAAGGGGTGGGGGGGGGTGATAGAAGGGAGGGTATTGTGGGGGAGAAGGTAATCAAAAGCAAACACTTTTGAAAAGGTACAGTGTCAAAAGAGAAAATTGAATGAAGGGGGACAGGATAGGATGGAGGGAAATATAGTTAGTCTTTTACAACATGACTGTTATGGAAGGGTTTTGCATAACTATACTTGTATAACCTATATTGAATTGCTTGCCTTCTCAATGAGGGTGGGTGGGGAGGGAAGAAGAGAGAGAATTTGGAATTCAAAGTTCTCAAAATAAATGTTAAAAAATTGTTTTTACATGCAACTAGGAAATAAGATATAGAGGCAATGGGGTATAGAAATCTACCCTGCCCTACAAGAAAGTAAGTGGAAAAGGGATGGGCAGGGGAGACTGGGGTGATAGAAGGGAGGGCAGACTGGAGAAAAGGGCAATCAGAATACATGACATCTTGGGTGGGTGGGAGGGTAGAGATGGGGACAAAATTTGTAACTCAAAATCTTGTGGAAATGAATGTTGAAAACTAAAAATAAATTTAAAGAATCAAAAAATAAATCAAAAAGACTACTAAAAAAAGAAAATCATACGGCCAATAAGACAGTGAAGTGGTCAGTCAATGCAGAGGCTACTATGTGCCTGCAGGCTAGAAACTGTCCCCTCGTGAAATAGCCCCTGCAGGCAGATTTCAGAAAATAAAATTAATAGCATGAAAAGAGCTGAGTTTAGGCCCATCATTTTCTGAGAGTTATTGCCTTCTTGCACATGAAAAAGAAAGTTAGGCTCAATAAAAGAAAATGAATGCACAGAGGGGAGAAAAACCCATCTTATGCATTTTCAAGTGACAAGGAGAAGGCTTAAATTGTTCTTCTGGAAATGATTTCAGATTATTGTAATCTAAGGAAATGTGTGCTTTGAAAATATCAATAGGATTAGATAGAAGCGACCTATCAGATATCACTTGTTGATCTTTTCTAACAAGATAAAGTTTCTAACAACCCATTTTTAGAATCAGATTCTTAGTATCATGTGCTGAATGGGACTGCAAAAGATCTGTCTCCCTGTCTTTATGCAAGAACCTAATTAATAACACTAACAATGATGATAGTTGTTGTTACTATCTAGTATTTTTATTTCTGCAGCTTTATATTTGATCCTCATAACAACCCTAGGAAAAAGGTACTATTTTTATTCCCATTTTACAGAAAAGGAAATTGTGGCAGATTTTTAGAGGTAAGGTAACTTGCCTACAGCCACATAACTAGAACATGAATAAGGCAGGATCAAAACTCAGCTCTTTCTGACTCCAAGCCCAACTCTCTATCCACCTATTTCCCTATTTTTGTTCAAAGATATAGGTAGGGTTTTTTTTTAATTTTCTCTTTCAAAAAATGCTTAACTCACCAATAAAACGTTCCATGTCCCCTTGTAAGAGATTCCCTGACAAGACAATTGTATTGCGGATAAAGTCTTCTTATAGTATATACAAATTCTCTTTCAAATAGAATTTGGTTTGCTGTGACTTTTTAAATTTTATTTTTAATTTATGCAGTAAAACAAGTATTTTCATAACATAATACAATAAAAAACAATGGTTGTACATGAAACTGCAAATCTCCTATGCACAAATTGCTATTCCTTTCAAATATACAAGAACATTATCATATAAATGTCTTTTTTCCCCTCTCTGTCCCTCACCTTAGAGATGGCTACCATTAGACACAAATTATTCCATACATACTTCTATTTATCAGTTCTTTTTCTGGAGATAGACAGTACCTTTCTTCATATGTCCTTTATAGTTAATGTGGGTATTTGTAATAGTCAAAATGAATTCTTTGCTCAAAATTGTTCTTAAAACAATATTGCTATTACTGTATACAATGTTCTCTTGTTTCTGCTCACTTAGCTATTTATTAGTTTGTTCAAGTCTTTCTATATTTTTTTCTGAAATCATTGAACTCATCATTTCTCACAGCATGGCAGTATTCCAGCACAATCATATACCACAATTTGTTCAGCCATTCCCCTGCTTCTGGCAGCCCCACAATTTCCAGTTCTTTGCCACCACAAAGAGAGATTCTATAAACATTTTAGAACACATAGGTTCTTTTCCTTTTCCCCTAATCATCTTTGGAAATAGACCAAATAGTGGCATTGCTAGGTCAAAGGGTATAGGTAGTTTAGTAACTCTTTGGGCATAATTACATATTGCTCTCCAAAATGGGTGGATCATTTTACAACTCCACCAATGATGAATTAGTGTCCCAGTTTTTCCACATCCTTTCCAACACTTCTCACTTTCCCCTTCTATCATTTTAGCTAATCTGGTAGATCTAAAATGATTTCTCAAGGTTGTTTTAATCTGCATTTCTCTAATCAATAATGACTTAGAGCATTTTTTCATACGCCTATAAATTGTTTTGATTCCTTCATTGGAAAACTGCCTGTTCATTTCCTTTCACAGTTAATCAACTGGAGAATGACTCATATTCTTATAGATTTGACAAAGTTCTTTATATATTTTAGAGATGAGACCTTTACCTGATGAACTGTCTATAAACAGTCTTCCCAATTTTCTGCTTTCCTCCTAATCTTGGCTATATATTTTTTATTTATACAAAATCTCTTTAATTTAATGTAATCAAAATTATCCATTTTACACCTAACTTTGCTCTCCATCTCTTGTTTATTCATAAATTATTCCCCTACCCATAAGCCCAATAAGTTATATGTTCCATGTTCTTCTGATTTTCCTGTAAAATCTCTCTTTATGTCCAGGATATCCAAACTGTATCCATTTTGACCTTATTTTGGTAAATGGTGTAAGAGATTGGTCCATGCCCAGTTTCTGCCATACTGTTTTCCAGTTTTCCCAACAATTTCTACCAGCTAATGAATTCTTATCCCAAAATCTTCTCTTTGCTCTTGTCAAAAACAAGATTATTATGTTTATTTCCTGCTGTAAATTGTATGTCTGCTCTATTCCATTGATCTTCCTTGATACTTCTTAGTCAGCACCAAATAGCTTTGATAATGCCTGTCTTATAATACAGTTTAAGACCTGGTACTGCTAATCCTCCCCCTGTTTATACTTTTTATCATTCCTTTGATATTCTTGACTTTCTGTTTTTCCAAATGAATTTAGTTATTATTCTTTTCTAATTCCATAAAAATTGATAACTCAATTGGGATAGCATTGAATATATTAATTATTCTGGGCAAAATTATAATTTTTATTATGTTGGCCCTGCCTACCCATTAACCATTAATATCTCTCCAATTATTTAAATCTGATACTGTTTATTAAAAAAAATTGTAATTTTGTTTGTATAGTTCTTGGGTTTGTTTTGCAGGCATACTCCCAGGTATTTTATACTGTCTAGAGTTATTTTTCATTTTAAAATCTAATAGAATTTGAACAAACTGTTCTTTTTCACAGAGGAAATGCAAACAAACTTCTCATCATCATTATGAAAGAGACTATAAATTCTATCATTAAGAACTGAACAACAAATATCTACTTAGAGCAATAACACATTTAAGTTTGAATTCTCCTGTCCTGGTTGATCCTGTCCTTTTTGCTTGGTATTATGGTTGATTTTACTGAGCTAACATTTATAAGCCACATTAAGGTCTGCAAAGAGCTTCACATATGTTATCTCATTTGCTCAGGGAGATTGGTGCTATTATTATCCTAATTTTACAATTGGAAGTTGGGCTAAAAACTGAGGTTCAAAGAGACTACATGAGTTGCCTAGGATGACACAGGTAATTGATGTTTGAGACATGATTTGGAGGTCTTCTTGACTCTGAGTCTAGCTCTCTAACCACTTGGCTAGAGGCATCATGGTATGATGTCTAGAGAAATGTCTTGAAGATGAGAAGACCAAGATTCAAGGTCTGCTTCTGACAAAACAGGTCTGTGGTGCTGGGTGATTAACATAAACTCTCAGGGTTCTAGGTAATTCTTTGAGTTATTAACTCTTTTATGTTGCAGAGATGGTGTTAACCTCCATTGATAAAAAAAAAAATGTTTCCTTAGCTGTAGATTCCCTATACCAATGAAATCAGAGGCACAGTACCTATTCCTCTTTACTTAACCTCCCTAATACCATTCAGGAACCAGTGGTAGAAAAAATGGTTAAAAAAAAGAAGCCTTATCTCAGCCTAAGGGGATCACATCCTACAATTGGATATCCAGTAAGTTTTGTTGAGAGAAAATATGGTTTAAATGATACACCTGATCTCGGGTCCTGCCTACATGCTAAATGTATAAGTCTGAACAAGGCCCTAATCTCTCATTAACCCTAAGCAATTGCTTAAGACTATACATTGCATATGAGTTGCTTGGCACTGATAGAGTTTTCACACAGGGAGTTCCCAACATTGATGAAATAATAGTTTCATAACTGCACTAAAAAGAAAAAAGTTCTCCTATATTTATAGCAGCTTTTTTGTTATAGCAAAGCACTGAAAACTAGGAGTTGATTGCTCATCAATTGGGGAAATGGCTGAACACATTATGGTCTATGAATGTAATTGAATATTTATATTATTATTATATATTTATATTATTATGTTATTAAATATTATAATATTTATATGTCATATAACAAGGTAAGAAATTATAAAATGGATAGTTTCAGAGAAACCTGGGAGGACTGTGTGAGCTGATATGGGGTGAAATAACTAGGAGAATGGTGTATCTAACAAAAAGGTTGTAAAGCTTTATAAGGCTTAAAAACTATGACCATTGCTATGACCAACCATGATTCCCAGAGGATCAATAAGGAAACATGCTACCCAATCCCTAGCAATGAAGTCAAATGAGATATACATTTTCAGATGCAGATAAGGTAGAAATTTGTTTTTCTTGACTGTACATGTTTGTTACAAAGTTTTTTTTTTCTTTTCCAATGGGAGGGGAGTCAAAAATAAAATAACTTTTTTGAAGAAAAAAAAGGCTTTGGTAATTCATATTTTACCTGGAGGATAATTCCCTTCCTTCTTAATTTTCCATAAAGATTAAGAAATCAAATAAAACCAATTCTTTTAGAAAAGACTAATTATATCCACTATTTTCAATTTTCTAGATGTCCTCTCTAAACTAATTGTTTAAACCTTAAGATACATGAGAGAGCAAAAGCAAAAATACACTTTAATACATATGGAGAAAACTTATTAGAAGTAGAAGGGAAATGATTCAGTAATACAGTGGAGAATAAAAGGTAAAAATTCTCTGTTCTATTCATTATTACCCACACTTGACTCATAACTATATCACCACCTAACTTGTAGTGACATATACTGAGAAATCAAGATGTTCTCTTTGTAGGAAAAAAATAAACAGTTGAGGGATCCCATAGATATTAGACCATCTGCAGAAGAAAATTGTTGATTACTTATTTGTCTTTTGATGGGCACCTTTATCTAAGGTAACTGAGATATGGGCAATAAAGAACGGAGTAGATAAGGAAAGCAGAATAAGAAAATCAATAGATAACAAAAAAATGTTGGCATTCTGCAAGCTAAATTTCCTCCCTCACTAAACCTTTAGGCTAGAGCAGCCCACAGATACCTAAATGGTCTATTTTGGGTCTAAGCCTCTTTCCTGACTCATCCTGTGCGGAAAGGGAAAACAGGCGGTGACATAATTGCCATGATGTAGCCAGCATGAGAGAGGAGGAATAGAACCAAAAGTATCCTTCTGAAAGCTTGCTAATCAGCACTCTACCCTCTCTACCCTCCAATGCCCCCCAAATGATCAAGGCTTGATTATATAAAAATGTGAATCATTTGTAGAGTAAGAAATTCATTTTTATGTCTGTTTTACACTGGTATTACAATAATGCATTATTTATAGTTTCACAGAATTTCAAACTAGAAAGCACTTTGGAGATTATTTGGTTCAGTCTCCTCAGAAGGAAATGGAGGTTGCTTATCCAGCATCATCAGTGCTTTGTATAAAGGAATTTTCTGTACAACTGGAAGTTAGCCCTTAAAATTTCAACCTTTTGCTATTTAAGCTATTTTCATAGAAATCTTTCCTATCTTCTTACACAATTAATCATAATTTAACTTGCCTTGATAATTCCCAGTTGTCAATATAATATCAGTTATAATACACTACTATAATAATATACTTACTTCTTCAGGGGCTACTGAGGTGTGTATAATTATTTGCCCCTATACCAAAGATCTACAGGTATGTACTTTTTGAAGATTGTGTTTGGTATTTTTTAATAGTTTCTTCTCCTTGCTCATCGTGAGGTGGTTGGTTGTCACTTAATCATTCTGTCAATTAGCCTGCCTTTAGTACCTCCCATTTCTCTTTCTAATCTATGGCTTCTTAGTTGCTGAGGATGAGGAAGTCAAGTAACCAATCATGTTGGAATTGTGTCCAAAATAAGATTAAACTGGCTCTGAATAAAGTTCTTTGATGTTTCCCTCTATTTCTTAACAAATACAGTGCCATTAATTTTAGTAATGTCAATTTTGTCAATAAAGCAAGATGGTGAAGTGGATAGAGTACTGGTTCTAGAATCAGAATGACCTGAGGTCAAACCAAGCATCAGACACTTGCTAGTTGTATGACACTGAACAAGTCACTTAACTTCTGGCTACCTCAATAAAATGGAGTTAATAATAGCATCTACCTCTCAGAATTGTTGGTTACATTTATAAAGGACTTGGCAAACATCAAAGCTCTATATAAATGTTAGCTCAAACAAACATTTTTAAGTACCTACATCATGCCAGGCACTGCACTAGGTACTGGAGACAAAAAATGTAAAGATAATTTTAATTGGATCCTTTTTAGAATCTTTTTAAACTTTGCTTTCAACTATATTTTAAAATTATTTTTATTAAATTTTATTTTAGTTTCAAACAAAGATATGCCTTCTCTCCTCCCCTGCCACTTTTCCCCTATTAAAGAAAGCCAGAAAACAAAACCCCTGTTACAAATATGTATTGTCCAACAAAACAAATTCCTGAACTGTCCATGTCCAAAACAGTATGTTTCAAATCTTCACTCTGAGTTCATCATCATCATCATCATCATCATCATCTCTCTCTCTCTCTCTCTCTCTCTCTCTCTCTCTCTCTCTCTCTCTGTCTCTCTCTCTCTCTCTGAAATGTTTCATCTGAGTCCTTTAGAATTGGGTCAGCTATATTTTAGATTGAAAATATGGATAAATGACTTCTAAAGTGAAACTATCCTCCATCGTGTAGGTCTATTAAAGCAGTTTGGAGGTTGAGACACTAGCCATAATAATGAGTTTCCACTGAATTTCCTCCCAAAGCATTGTATACTATGTGTCAGGCACTATGCTAAGAGTTGGGGATAGAAAGGTAGGTCAAAAGGGGGAAAAACAGTTGCTGATCTCAAGAAATTCACATCCTAATAAGGGAAACAGCATGTAAAGAACTAGGTACATACAAGATGTGCAAAGAGATGAAAGTAACCAGAAAAGGGAGGTATGAGAACCTTGGAAAGGCCTCCCGCAGACAATGGAATTTGAACTTAGTTTTGTAAAACCATTTTACGGTATAAAAATTTATACTCACATAAAAATACAGTATGTTTTAAAAACTAGTAAAAAATTAATAATCTGGTATCATCAATACAATGGATCTGTGATTTCATTGATACAGGTGTTTGCTCCAATGTTCAGGGTTGCAATCCATCTACGTCTTCTTAGCCTGCATGACTCACACCTATTCTCCTCTAAAATTATTATACTTATTTTACAGATGAGAAAATTCAGACACAGAGAGCTTAAGTGACTTGCCCCAGTACACACAGTAAGTTTCAGAGGTTGTATTTGTACAGGTTGTGCAACGAGGGAGGTTCCTAAACATTCAATCACTTGTTTCCCTCAATGGTCTTCTCTAAGCCACTGATAATCTACCTGGACTCATTGCTTAATGGTTACCATTCTCCCATTGCATCATACTCTCTCCATCCTAATGATTCTGAACTCTGTCATTATATAAACTCTGTCCTTCACCCCCAATACCCTGCTCTCTTACTCCCATCCCCCCGTTAACCCCACCTCTCAAATCTCCTGCTACAGATCTACTCACCCTTTCCACTGTGCTCTTTGAAATGATATTATCCTCAACTCCTCAGTTATCCTCACCCCACATATCAAATATCAAATCTTGTTATTTCTACCTTCACAATTTCCAATCCTGAGTGCATTTCAGTCACACTTTCTGATTCACTGATCATGGTGGGGAATTTCAGAATACTCCTTAATCCTCATTGCCACTTCCAGATTCTCTGGCCACTTAGAACACTGAGTAACTGCTCCCCTTTGGAGGTTTATTTATTCCAAATTTATCACCTAATCAGTATTCTTTTAGCTGTTATAGATTGATTCCTATGACACTCTCTCTTCTTTCTCAATGAGTTCAGTGCCTACCTCAGTCTTTCCTCCACCCCCATTCCTACATTCGTACTATGGAACTTTAAAATACATATTGATACTCAAATACTCCTCCCAGTTAATCAATTTACTCCTTCCCTATGACTTACTCTCCTACTACACCTCAGCTGTACACAGAAATGGTCATGCCCTGGATCTTGTCATCACCTATAAGTGTTCTACTTTCATGTTCTTGAATTCTTAAATTCCTTTAGCTAATCATAATCTTTTATCATTCTATCTTTTCCTCAGTCTTATGACTCATACTTCTGTTTCATATCCTCACTGTGATCTCCAGGCCTTCCAACTCTCACTTCTATCCCAAGCCATTACTTATGCACTGGCCACACTTTCTTCCTTTCCCCATCTTGACCCATTGGTGACCCACATGCACCCTAAGCTATTGCCAGTTGTCTTAACCTTTGTCTTGCCAGTGGACTCTGACAACTCTGGAGGAGAGAGCAAGGCTGATGACTTCGTGCAGTTCTGCCTCACTCAAATCCAATTCACATGCAAGTCAAGATATCACATAACTCATGCTGTTATTGGTCCTCTTCAAGAACAAAGGATGAACGACTGGGGTCCCACCCAGCAAGCCAAAAATATTATGCTACATTTTTCAACATTGTATGAATATCAGTATAGCCTGCAAGCTATTCATTGGTTATTCCTCACACTTATTCACTATAGGACTGGTCAATCTTGTTTTCTTGTTCCACATTTCTCTAATAACATCCTTTATTCTGCTTCTTTTGTACTATTTATTAATCATTACTAATATGTATCAGTCTAATCAAGTAACCATGCACTGCCTTTTGAGTGATACACAACTTTAATTCTTTGCAGACTTTTATATTCCATGGTTCCCAGCCATGGAGGATCCCTGGAAGGGTAACAACGGTTTTTTTTAAAAAATATATATATGGGCCATTGTTTGAGAAATAAGCTAGAGTTCACTAAAAGCACTGCACAGCCTTCCAAATATTATCTTGCCCACTCTCCTCTTCTTGTTCAATTTTGGGCCAAGGTCATTGTCCATCTGCAGTATCTATACAAACTTTATGGGCTATTCATTTAACTGCATATCATGGAATGGACAATAGATATTCTTCATTCATTTAGCTTTACTTGTGGAGATAGTAACATCAAATTCTTTTGAGTGATTATGGATGTAACACAGGTCACTCCAATGTTTTCAGGCTTGGTAAAATCAGTATAGCATCATCTACAAACTGGAAGTATCTAGAAGACCTCTTCATCTACAAAGAACACCTCTTTTTTGGGAGCCTGTGCAAGACCCTCTTCATGACAAGGGGAAACACCTTTGGAGAGCTCACATCTGTTTTATTTGTTCACTGATATTAGTATTCAGAGGGTCTAACAAAGTTATGTCTGCTATTATATATTTTAAGGAATTTTGTATGATTTTTACATGTATCTGATACCTTGTTGGAGGGAAAACTTTCAGGGAGTAGTCTACTGAATCAATATTTTTAAAATCTGTCATTTTAATAAGTTATTAATAGAAACTAAAGATTTATTTAGCTGCCATGGAATCTCCTGTTATCCTTAAAAGTTTTTTTTTCTTCTCCACTGGATCCTTATTTGCATTTCTCCCACTCTCTCAACCATAACTCAAAGAGAGGGATGAGAATAGCTGACAGATGAGTGACAAGTAGGCATGATTGCTAATAATAATGTAGACTTCACTTCTATGGTTCTCTCTCTTGTTCCTGAGAGATCCTTCCCAGCCTACAGTGTTTGGTTTTGGTTTTTTTTTATAGGATGTGGTTTTGAAATGTTTATATTTATAATTTAGTGCATATTCCCAGATACCATTTAAGGCCTTAGGTTCACTGTTAGAAACCACAAATCAAACACAGATATGTATCAAGCCCATAAGTTCTCAGAATCCTTTCTAAAGGGAGCAGCTATAGGAGCCACTACATGAATTTCATTTGCAAGGGCAGCATACTATCATTCAATGTCACTATTCCCCCACTACCACTCCCTGGCTTCTCTGGAATCTTTCAAAACTCAGTTCAAATTCCACCTTCCGAAGGGAGCCTTTCTTGGTCCCTCCAGCTATCAACGCTTTCTCCTTTCAGATTACTTTCATCTACTTTGTGTGCATAACTTCTGTGTATCTTGCTATTTATAAGATGTCTCCTTCACTAGAAGTTCTATAAGGGCCAGGGCCAAGTTTTTTGCCTTTATTGCCTTTATTTGCTTATAATATACCCAAAATTAAATACAATGCCTGGTATAAAGTGCTTAGAAAATATTTGTTTACCAATTGACTGACTTTGTGAATATCTTTATTTTTCTGTTTTATTTTATTTTTAATTTATGGAATAAAACAAGCATTTCCATAATAAAGTATGATAAAAAGATGACTGCATGTGAAACTGCAAGTCGATTATATAAAACTTACTATTCCTTTTAAATACATAATAAAGTTATTGTGTATATTTCTTTTTTCCCTTTTTTTTCTTCCTTCCCCCCACCCTAGGGATGGCTACCATTAGATACAAATAGGTATGTGTATGTATGTGTATGTATTGTGTGGATGTGTATATATGTTAAATTATTCCATACATACTTCTATTTATCAGTTCTTCCTCTGGATGCAGATAGTGGTTTTGTTCATATATCCTTTATAGTTAATTTGGGTACTTATAACAACAAATATCTAACGGAGCTTGAGAAAATATTATCTATGACTAATGGTTTACTTCTTAGTGTAGTATGTAAGATGTAGTATGTATGTAAGATGTAGTAGGTAAGAATGTGGCTACAAAAAGTGATGTTTCCTTCCAAGTCAGTTTCAGAACTACTGCTTTCAGGACATGCCACCATTTGCTGGCCAGGTTGTCTTTTCCTCATCACTCACATATTTCTATAGAATTGGATCAATCTCATCTCTGTCTCTAGCCTGCCTCACAAGCCCTCAGTTGTTCTTCCTTCCAAGTTACCCATCCATGTGTTACTTTCCTTTAAATTGTGCCTTACCCTCTCCTTGGAATACCCTCCCCTCCCTCTTATCTTTCATCCAGTTTATAGTGGGACAAATTATTTTGACACACAAAGATAGGGTGAGTATCCTGTTTGTATGAGTTCCACCACTCTGCTCTGGGGGATGCCATTCTGCTTTCTCAGAGGCAGAGCTTGGCAGAAGGTGACAGAGGACATTGATGGTATCTGTAAACCTGTTTTTTAAGCAAATCTCATAACCACCCAAATGACAGTGAGTCCAAGAAGGATCTATAATTTCTTCAGAGCAGTGAATTCCCCTGACTAATACAAATCAAAATTCATTAGTTGTATCATAGATTTAGAGGTGGAAGGGAATTTGGAGGTCATCTAGCTCAACCTGTCTGATTTTATAGATGACAGAACTGAGGTCTAAACAGATTAAGTGACATCCAAGAATGGCAGAGCTGGGACTCAAATCCCAATCAATTGACTCCAGATTCAGTATTCTTTCCTCTGCATCATCCTGTCCCCAGAGTTGTCTAAAGCACCTAGAAATTAAAGAACTTGCCCAGGGTCACACAG
This sequence comes from Trichosurus vulpecula, assembly GCF_011100635.1. NCBI lineage: Eukaryota > Metazoa > Chordata > Mammalia > Diprotodontia > Phalangeridae > Trichosurus > Trichosurus vulpecula. Next base: position 398,616,581 of record NC_050574.1, on the reverse strand, counting down.
GTAGCCAATGGAAACCCACGTCTTTCTGACCCCAAGTCTAACAATCTCTCTACAACAATAACAACAACAACAACAATCACAATGATGACAACAACAAACACAGCAACAACAGCGACACCAGCAGCGACAACAACAATATGCCATGTTGCTTTTATAGGAGAAGTTTTTAACCTTACTATATGTGCGGTGTGGCAAAACTAAGGACTGCTTCTCAGAATGATTTCTTTAAATGAATAAAATAAAATATCTAGAATTACAAAAGGAAATCTATTATATTTGAAGGCAGTGGTCAGTGTATGAATAAGAAAGTGCGCAGGTCCCATGTTAAGAATCCTTGCTCTATAGTGTCCAATGGTGATGTTTCATTAATTTTATGCAGACCTATTCAACCTTTAAGTGCTTGATTTTGCTGTGGCCATGAATGTCATCCATATTTGTAGCTAGTGTTTCTGATAGGCTCAACTCCTCCCAGAAATTTTGTAATGGAAATAAGAATGATAAAGCTACAGGAAATGTAGGGAAACATATGTAGGCTTAAGTGTCCCCTAATGCTTCCCCAAGTTTTCCTTTGACCCTGAAGAGACTTTCTGCTATGACATGCAGAGAGCCTACGTAACAAGATTATCCCCACATGTAGCATGGAGGTATCATTGTGTGCCTCAAAGGGAAGCAGAACACATATGTGTGTATACATACATAGCAACATAGCTACATACATACATACAAGACTGACTCTAATAATTGCCATAAGGGAATAAAAGGTATAAGGAAGAAGTTTGACCATTCTTCTCTCACCAAAGAGAAGAGTAGTGGGCTAGAATTTTATCTATCTGCTCTTTTGGTTAATTCTGCCTTTCAAGGCATTCTTCTCCTCGTTGGCTTTTTGGAGCTCTTTTGCCATTTGAGTTAGTCTGTTTTTTAAGGTGTTGTTTTCTTCAGGGTGTTTTTCAGTATTTTTTGGGGTCTCCTTTAGCAAGTCATTGACTTGTTTTTCATGGTTTTCTCGCATCCTTCTCATTTCTCTTCCCAATTTTTCCTCTACTTCTCTAACTTGCTTTTCCAAATCCTTTTTGAGCTCTTCCATGGCCTGAGACCAGTTCATGTTTTTCTTGGAAGCTTTTGGTGTAGGCCCTTGCACTTTGTTGACTTCTTTAGGCTACATATTTTGGTCTTCTTTGTCACCAAAGAAAGAATCCAAAGTCTGAGACTGAATCTGGGTGTGTTTTCTCTGCCTGGCCATATTCCCAACCAACTAACTAGACCCTTGAGTTTTTCAGTGGGGTATGACTGCTTGTAGACTAAAGAGTTCTATGTTCCACGTTTGGGGGGGATGCACCAGCTCTGCCACACCAGCACTGCTCCTTCCCCAAGAACCCCCTACCCGGACTGGGCTTAGATCTTCAGCAGGCTGTGCACTCCTGGTCTGATCCGCCACTTAATTCCTCCCACCAGGTAGGCCTGGGGCTGGAAGCAACTGCAGCTATAGCTGCCCCACCTCTGCTGCCCCGGAGGTGGTGGCCGAACCGTGAACTCCTTCCACTCCTGCAGCTTTTCCCACTAATCTTCTCCACTGTCTTTGGTGTTTGTGAGTTGAGAAGTCTGGTAACTGCCGCAGCTCACTGATTCAGAGCACTAGGGCCCGCTCCGCCTGGCTCCTGATCTGGTTGGTCTGAGTCGCTCACGCTGGGCTCTGCTCTGCTCCACTCCCAACTCCCAGCTCCCAGCTCCCAGCTCCGTGTGGGATAGACCTCACCCAGAGACCATCCAGGCTGTCCTGGGCTGGAGCCCTGCTTCCCTCTGCTGTTCTGTGGGTTCTGCAGTTCTAGAATTGGTTCAGAGCCATTTTTATAGGTTTTTGGAGGGACTCGGTGGGGAGCTTATGCTAGTCCCTGCTTTCCAGCTGCCATCTTGGCTCCGCCCCTGGAAGTCACAAATGTTGTTCCTATCTATCTGCTCTTAAATGTGATTAGTCTAGGGGATGTGGTTTTCAGGTTCTAACTAAACTTCTGATCACAGTTTCAAGTAACAGCAATCTTACTCGCAGCTACTGTGGCTGTGTAAGGCCACCAACAGCAGCACACAGGAGGGCTGCTAGCATAGATTCTTTGATCTGCTTTTCTAAGGAAAGCAACTTTAAAGAGTTCACAGTCTTGCTTTAATCAAATATACATATATCATTCAGTTAGTTCGAGGGGAAAAGTCAGCACCCTGAACTTCAGAGCAAATACAAACAGAAATTACAAGCAGAAATTATAAACAGAGCAAAATAACACAAATCTATGGACAGGCTTCTCTCTGTCTGACCATAGCATACACAGTTACCAGAGAGAGAAGCACCAACATTTGGGTTTTCAACAACTACCCAGAGTCTTGACAACAATGAGTGTGGCCCAAACAAAATGCTAACCTGAGAGTATATACACACTTCTTCAGGGTCAGAGTGTTTCACACATCTAGTGACATAACTAGCAAAAGAGTGTGGGCCTTCCTACAAATAAAGGCAAGACTCAGGCAAAGGGACTTGATTGTCTTAGTGCTGAGAAGCACTCCAAAACAAAAGACAACAAAAAGTCCCACTTTGCTTGCCATTACAGGAAAAGACCCAAGCTTTCTAGCCAAGGCTTTACCACCTTCATGTCAAATACCAGTTCCACATGTAATAGGTAACAAAGAAACTCATTTATCCAAGTTGATAGAAAAATAGAAATCAGAGAAAGTACATAAAAGAGAATTGTGCACATGTATGTATGCATTTGTGTGTGTATATATATACACATACATATATAATACACAGACATATGCACACATATATACATATATATATATGGATAGATAGACTGATAGATAGACAGATAGATGGATGCTGAGCTTAGTATCTATCTCCCCTATCCCTCAACTAAATGCAGCTGGTGGCAGTGATGACCCTACTGACACTTTTGGAATGACCTCTGTGGCAGTTTCCAGAGCTTCTATCTTCTATGACTGGGGCCAGGTAGAGGTGAAGCCCAGTCCTGTATTGGAAATGCAAACCACCTGCCAGGACCACAGGAACTAGTGCTGCCTAGACAATTCAGTCCTGGAGCAAAGCAAGCCCCTTGAGGGCGGGTACTATCTTCAGCTTTTTTGTATCCTCGGCTCTTAGCACAGTGCCTGGCACATAGTCGTTGCTTAAGAAATATTGATGGATCGATAGACTGACTGATTGATAGGATCTGGCCTTTTAGAGTCACATCAACTCATAAGCCATTTCTTTGTCCTCAGATGTTGTGATATAGGCTCCTGTCCCCAACAAAGCAGCCCCAGACATAAAATTCCTTCCTCTAGTCCTTTCATCACTTGGGAAAAGTGACAGTTTGAGGCTGAGCATTCCAAGAAGAAGCTCTTAACAAGTGTCATTCATTTTCTTTGCATAATACAGCATGTATTATGTCCACAGTGAGAACATTCTGTGTTAGAATATGAAGAGGATCAAGTATGAGAATGAGAGCCCCTAAAATCAGGAATGGAGCCTTAAGAGCAGAGATGAGAGATTTTTTTTTTCCTGTGGAGCATATTCCAAATGATACTCACAGATCTGTATTGAACTGATACCACCAAGAGTCTGTCTCATTGGTTAGTTATTAAGTGGTAGCCTGCTTTTCTGTAGACATGCAGAAATCAGAACAGTGAGCTAGAGGCAGACTATTATTGCTCATATAGAACTTTACTGCACCTTACCCACTATCTGAGTAATGCTGATGAGTAAATGTGGTTAGTCTGGGGGATGTGGTTTTCCTACACAGGCAGCTAGGAGGTGCAATGGATAAAAAACTGGACCGGAGTCAGAAAAACCTGAGTTCAAATATAGCCTCAGTCACTTACTAGCTGGGTGACCCCAAGCAAATCCTTTAATCTCTCCTGCCTTAGTTTACTTATCTATAAAATGGAGGTAAGAGGAGTGCCTACCTCCCAGGATTGTTGTGAGCATCAAATGAGATATTTATTGAGTGCTTAAATCACTATAGAAATGGTAGCCAGCAGCAGAAGCAACAGAAGCGGCAGCAGCAGAAGTACCAGCAGCATTGACAGCAGCTGTTACTGCTGCAGTTAGTAGTAGCTACTGCCACTAACAGTACCAGTAGCAGTAACATTAGTAGTAGTATTAACAGTAGCACTAGTAGTAGTAATACGTGTGTGTGTGTGTGTGTGTGTATAAAATTACTTCCTCAACATTTACTAGCAACGTAGCCATAGGACAGTTATAACTTATATGTAGCCCCTCCCATCTTTAAAATGAGAATAACAATATTACTGCTGTGTTCTTTAAAGTATTATTCCAAGAAAAACTTTATAAACCTTAAAGAAATACCAATACTATGTAAGCTTTTATCATCATCCATGGTTTTATCTCAATAAACATGGCTACCACTAATGCAGGTTTCAACCCTTTTGTACCTTAGTAGACAATCTTCATGAGTTGCTGTGACCAAAATTTCTCTTCATTCAAACTCCGGATCATGATCCTTTCACATCTATGTAAGCTGTTCCTCTGTCAATGTACACACACACACACACACATACACATACACAGAGTCTTTGGCATGTCCTGTATTTCAAACTATTTTAAATACACATGCATATGTATGTATGTATATATATATATATATATGTGTGTGTGTGTGTGTGTATATATGTATATATATATATATATATATATATATATATATATATATATATATCCCACACTTATACTTAAATGAAATGGTCTCCCACAAACCACAGGCCTCTCAACATCATCATGAAGCATTCATCTATTAATTTCACATTTATTAAGGTTTTGCTATATGCCAAACATTTATTAGATGTTGCAGATGCAAAGGAAAAAAAATCATCTCTGTGCACAAGGAACTTACATTCCACTGGTAGAAGCAACCAGTAAACAGATAAGTAAATTTTAGCAATACCTGAGGCCTTGAATAGAGCTTCTCTTAGGAAATTGTGTACATTCTTATGCAATCAATTATTCAACTTCATCTGAATATTTTATTTTCTTTTTAAACCAAATCTCTTTATCTTATCTTGACTGAAAGTGTAGTGACTACAAACAGGCCTGATCTCAGTACTGATCATCATAGAAGCTTTACCCAGCTCTTTTTTTCCAACCTGGGCCTGTTTGACCCCTTCTTAGGCAACCTGGTGCTCCCCCTCCCCGAGGGTTCACCGTATTGAAGCCAGACTTAGTGTAGACATCTAATCAGCTTAGCCCACTTGAGATCAGAGTTCCAGATTTTGCAATATCTACCAATCTTATCTTCCCTGGAAGTTGGGATTAAAAGCATGAGCCACCCTACCCAGCATTCTAACAAATTTTTTAGAAATTATAAGATACAAGATATTTTAAAGTCTAACATGGAATAGAAGCTCTGCGATCTAAAAAAAAAAAAAAGGAAGAAGTCACTGAAATGGAATGGCAGTTCCACCACAGCTGAATTTGATGATAAATTCTTAGGAGTAAATAACCACTCACTGTACAAAGCAATGTATGGGGATCATTGGCAAAACTGCTTTTACTGAGGCCATTTCTGGCTTCAAACACACAGTGTGAGATCTCAGTAAACAAACAACAATTCTGCAGACAAAGTCCATTGAATAGCCATGTATAGGGAATATGGCACACTAGCTACACCTAATGGGAAATAGGGTAACTGCTCTCATAACCCAAGAAAAATGGCTATAAAGAATTTCCTTCGGTCCTCAGCTTCCCTGAGTATCCTTCGTATTTTGGTTACATAAAATTAATCACATCCTTATGCCACCCACCTTCTCTGTTTTATCTATCAGGTCTGAAGTCAAATCTTGAATGTCCATTCAGTGTACTTTTATTCAGCGCATCTCATTCTGTTATTTAGCTTTTTCTTAGTAGTAATGTTACAAATGAGCTTACTAACTGAAAATTTGCATGTGTCCATTTTCCCCGCTCCTGATATAAATTATTTTAATAATAAATACTTGCTGGTTGGTCAATTGATATTTAATTTTCTACATAGTGATACATGTCTTTTTTTAATCAACCTCCTGTGGTAGCTAGCAGAATCTTCTACATTCAGCAGGTGCTCAATAAATACTATTAATTGGCTTTTGGACCTAGAAAGACATGATTATGTCTATAAGACACATCTATAAGAGAATGTCAAGATAGACACAAATTGCTTTTATTTTAGATGACTCTATTCAAAACTAAAGATTTTAGGCCCATTCACTTCAGAAAGATGAAGTCAGAGGATTGTACACAAAGAATATGAATTGGAATACAAAAAAAACATATTTTTCTTCAAGGAGAGTTGGGGTGGTACCTTCTACGACTTTCAGTTTTGGTCTAGACCTGTGATTTCATTGGTATAGAAAGTTCCTAAAGAAAAAACTTCCTTTAACGATGCAGATCAACAACTGTTCTGCCAATTACAGTCATAGGGTATTGCTTATGGGCACTGAGACATGAGTTGCACAGTCATAAAACTATTATATGTTGGAAGTAGAATTTGAACCCAAATTTTCCTTACTCCAAGGCCAATCTTCTATCTACAATATCACACTTCTTTTCCCCAGGAAAGGTTACTTTAAGTTATTCTACATTGCAAAAAATGTTCCAGCTAATAGGGGGAAAAAATCTCATCAAACTGGGAAATAGGGAAATTAAAAAGCAAAATGAAGTTAAAATGCCCCATAATGTAAATCTCTTCTTTCACAGGGAAGATTCATCATGTTGAATTTTGAAATCCTTTCTGAGTTTTAGATGTGATACTAAATTCTAGTAATTTTCACTAAAAGATAAGAGATTGATTGGTCAGCAAATTGTTTGAGCAAACTAATCTCATTCTTTCCTCTGGCTAATCTTTCTTAGCTTTTAAACAGGCTTGAGTTTTTACTACCTTAAAAAATTCATTTCACTTTACTGTTCTTTCTGTCTCTATCTGTTTTAACAACCCAGCTAGCAGCTTCTGTGGGGGCGTAAGATGCACCCAGGACGCTGCCGGGACCCAGGACGCTGGAAAAGCACAGGTTCTTTTTATCTGCTTAAACAAGGAAAATACGGTGAAGGGGTTGACCAGCTTACTTTAATCCAACATTCAGTTAGCATACAGACAACAATCATTTAGTTCAGGGGAAAACGCCAGCATTCAGTTAGCATTCAGTTAGTTCAGGGGAGCATACAGACAAGCATCAAGAGACAGACCAAATACAGATTCATTGACTTACTTCAGGGGAAAAAACCAGCACCCTGAGGTTCAAAACATTCATTTAGTTCGGGGGAAAAAACAAACCAGCACCCCGAACCTCAAAACCAAAACACAAACAAATTACAAATATCAACAGACAGACCCAATACAATTCATAGTTACCAACATCTGGGCTCGGCCCGAGAGCAAGGGCTGGCCCAGAGTCACGCTTGCTTGCCACTGCTCCCACACCAACCGGAAGAGGAAAGAGAGAGCTTCAAGCTGTCCTCTCCCCTCTCATAGAGTTTTTGACATCATCAAGCACCGCCTGAATGACCAGGGTTGGTTCTTGACTTGGCCCCTCCCCCTAGTGTAGACGTTAACACCTCCCCTCAGCCAGCCCCATGACTCATCACATAGGAAGTTTTCTGCTTCCTGACATGCTCTCTGGGCTTCCAGCCCAGGAAGAGCAAGCCACAGCATCCAGAGGCTCAATGAGGTAAGCTGAGTCATTCAAAGAAAACAAAGGCCATTCTGGTTACACTATCCTTTCTCTTTCCTTTGTTTATTGCTAAATTCCCAAGAACTCAGTTTTCTTCTCAGGAACAAAAGACTAGATTATCTCTGTTTCTTTCCTGTCTATGTAGTTCTTAGATATTATGATTGTCTTTAATGGCAGTGTGAAACTTTTTTGCATTTATTGAAACTGATACAGTGGATAAAGTACTGGGCTTGGATTAAGGAACACCCAAATTTGAATCCCACCTCAGAAACTTACTAGCAAGGTGATGCTAGGAAAATCACTACATTTCTCAGGCTCAGTTTCCTCATCTGTAAAAAGAAGATGATAATAATAGCATCCCTCACAGGATGCTAAAAATTCTCTCTCTCTCTCTCTCTCTCTCTCTCTCTCTCTCTCCCCAAAGATCTAACCAAATCCAAACCTATTTTCCAAGTTTGATTTCTCTCGCTTTTTTATTGTATTTTACACTGCCATCCCTGCCTTAGTATTCACAGGAACATAGAACGGAGAGCTGGAAGAGACCTTAGAAGTCATTAGTCAAACCCTTGCATTGACATTTCACAGATGAAGAAATTGAAGGCAAGAGAGGTTAAGTGAATTTCCCAAGGCCACATAGATAGTAAATATAAAGCTAGGAAACTCAGTGCTTTTGATATCCTACCCTGCTGGCCACCATTTAATGCGTTGGATTATTCTTTCTCTGTATCTTTTCTTGGCTCTATTTCATTTTCCACCCCATAACACTGGACATTTTTCAAATTGTATTCATTGACTCCTTGGCTCCTTACCCATGCAAATCAGTGCACTCTTCCTCATAGAACTCATGTAGACATATGGTTTCATTAAGCATCTCTATGCTGATGACTTCCAAATCTACAATCCAGCCCTGATCTCTCACCCTCTCTTTAATCACTTGCCTCTAGCTAGTTAGGAGGACATTTTCATAATCCATTATGTCCCACTGACCACTATATCTCAAAACTTAAATTGATAATCCATCACCAGAATCATAGATTTAGAGCTTAAAAAAAATAGTGAGGCCTCAGACACTTACTAACTATATGACTCTGGACAGGTCATTTAATCTCTGTTTGCCTTAATCCACTGGAGAAGGAAATGGCAAACTCCAGTATTGGTGTGCTATGGTCCACAAGGTCACAAAGAGTCAGACATGACTGAACAATAACAATATGCCAGTCATTGTGCTAAGTGGTAGAGATTCAAATTCAATTAAAAATAAAAAGAAGGAAGGAAGCCAAGGAAGTCCTTCAAGGGAGTCAAATTCTGATGGGGGAAGACAACATACAAAAGGGAGCTGAAAGGGGTAGGAGAGATGAAGAATGGAAGATATCCTCTAAGGACATGACAGCAAAATCCAGAGAATCAGACATAAAGCTGAGAAGGGAATGAAAGATGGCTGGCCTAAACCTCTCCCCAAAAAGAAGCCCTGGGGTCACCAAGGGAGAAAAGGGCTGGGGAGGCAGACGGCTGTTTCAACATAATGAAGAAGTTGAGGTATGGTAGCAAAATCCAGAGTCAGAAGCAGAACTGAAAGAGGAAGGAGCAATTGAGGTAACCAACTCTACCCACCTCCCCTTATTTTACACATGGGGAAACAGAAACACATGAGAACTGAGACAAAGGAATTATGCAAATTACCCAGGGTCACATAATTAGTAAGAATCTAAGACAGGATTTGATTCCAAATCCAAAGCCCTATCCATTACAGTAATCTTTCTCATCTACAGTGGGACTTCTAATGTCTGTGTTCAGATGATAATGAAAATGATGGCACTAAGTATAGTATGAAATCAAAAAAAGGAGGGGGGAAGATACCAGGTGAACAGTGTTCCCAAGTATGTTCTAACCTATTTGAGGTCATAAGGCTTCTTCCTTCCAGCTTATTTTTTAGCTAAAAGATTAAAGGCATCAGTTAACTATAGCCTTACGATAAGCCAATAGAGATTTTTCCTTACTTAACGCAAGCCTTTCCAGGATGACAATGTCTTACTGTGGATGGTAAGAGAAGAAATGGCAAGAGTGGAATTCTCAAATGAAAGAACCAGAGAATAACAAAAAGATGCTATTTGGGTGAATGATTCAGACCGATGGGAAGTAAGACAGCCTTTGAGAGGTAGGTAAAAACTAGTGGGAACTGTGCTCACTCCATTGGAAATGTTTAATAGAATGTCCCCTGACTGGCGAGAGCTTTCTTGGCACAGAGCCCAAAGGAAGACTGCACAGGTAAGGTGGATAGTCCATCCACAGCAAAACTCCCAGAGGAGACTAATTGCACAAAGCTAGAAAGGAACAAAAGCCTAAATAACAAAACACATGAAGTCAGTGTCTCAGTCTTGAAATGGATGATGGCATCAGTACAGAGAAAAAAGATATTTTCTTCCCTCATCTCTGTCAAAGGAGAAAACTCAGTAAAACTCTGCATAGAGAAGCTTTATAATGCAATAGACAGCTCATAGAGTAGCATGTCACATTTAGGTAAACAAAGGACAGAGTCTATTTCTCCAGGGACCAGTGAGGCTGGAAAAGAGAATTCAGCTAAAATATAGCTAGAAGGAAAAGGAGTAACATCAAATTCAATGGTGAGGGGCTATCAACCTTCAGATTTGAAAGGGGTAATGCTAATATGGAGAGCCTGCAATGAACAAAAAAAAAAATAAACCAAGGCATTCTCATATTATTGACTTAGATTTGGGAGAATTGGTCTTAGGTACTTAATAGTTATATGACCATGAACAAATTACTTCATTTTTCACAGCCTCACTTTACTCACCTATAAAGTGGAAAAACAAATTTGACTTCAGAGGTATCACTGAAAATTCTAGGGATGAAACTTATTACCAGAATATGATTTTGGATGATGGGTATGCCTTATTCAAAAAGAAACAATGAGTAAAATAGAGTTTAGGGAGTGTTAGCATTCTATGTTAAGAAGATCCATTCATATTAGGAAATCCATGAACTAGAGGACAGAAGAACAGTGGAGAACATTTGGATGGATACAAATGAAGGGAGAAATAGAAGAAATTTTGTAATTAAACTATAGGCCACCAGAAAGGGGAAGAGGGAAGCCTAGCATGTAGGCATAATATAATAGTGATGAAGGACTCCAATTATCTAGACATCTATAGGAACTCTGCCAAAAGAATGTAGATATTAATTTCTTGGCTTACCTGAGTGATAATTTCAATATTCAAAAGATGTAAAACCAATAACAAGAAATTAGATTCTGTATCTAGTTCTCATGAATAGTGAAGAACTTTTTGCTGAGATAGAAATGATGGTGGGGCCTGGGGAGTGATCACTATCTGTTAGAGTCCTTGGTAGAGTAGAGGAAAACTGGTGATAGTCTAACATGCATCCTAGATTTGGGGAAAGTGTATTTGAAAGAGCTCAGAAGAAGAGTAGAATTCCATGGATTAAAATTCTGCAGGTAAAGTCAGCCCAGGAATAATGTGGAACTATCAAAAGTGGAATTGTACAGATGTAAATGGAAACAATTCCAAGGAGGAAAATGGGGGGGGGGCACTGTCCGAAGAGATAGATTTGGATGTACAAAGAACTGGACAACCAACTTAAGTTTTTAAAAGAAGTGTGCAGAAAATGGAATATAGAAGAGATTTCATATAAAAGTGTGGCATGATCCTATAAAATTAATGTCAAGAGTGCTGAAGCTCGTGAGCTAAAGCTAGCAAGTACAACAAAAAAGTTTTGTTTTCCTATATTGGAGAAAAGAGGAAGATCAACAAATGGCCAGGTAGAGGAGGTGATGATAACAGAAGGCAGAGGTAAGACAAAGATGGTCAAATGTTATTTTGCTTCTGTGTTCTTTGCCAAGGATGGTGGGCTTTGCACTGGGAAAGACAGAACAAAAATGGCTAACAGGAAGTCGATAAACAAGATAGGTAAGGAGATCATATGACAGTACTTAGCTGCCCTTGCTGAATTCAAACCATCTCAATCATATGGATTACATCCTTAAGTACTCAATGAACTGGTGGACATGATTGCTGAGCAACTGTGACTGTCATGTCACGGTTACTACATTTCAGATAAAATAAAATGACTAGTCTTGGTCCCAAAGGTCCATGGATGAGGATCATTTCCCTCCCTTCAGCATATGTTAGGGGCAACTAGGTGGCAAAGTGGATAAAGTGCTGGGCCTGGACTCAGGAAGACTCATTTTCATGAGTTCAAATCTCAGACACTTACTAGCTGTACGACCCTGGGAAAGTCATTTAATCTTGTTTGCTTCTAGAAAGGCTTCTCTAGAGATATGGCAAATGGCAAACCACTACAATATCTCTGCCAAGAAAACTCGACGTGGAGTCACAAAGAGTTGGACAAGACTGAAAAATGACTGAACAAAAAACCTGGACTTACATGAACTGATGCTGAGTGAAGTGAGCAGAACCAGGAGAGCACTGCACACAGTAACAGCAACATTGTACAATGACTTCTCAGTAATACTATGATCCAAGACAATTGCAAAAGAATTGTAATGGAAAAGAATATATGCCATCTTGGAGTGGAGGGCAGAAATGGGGAGAAAATTCGTAATTAAAAGTGACTGAGATTAGTCACCATGTACAAGACTTTTTCTGCCTGGCCTCAGAGACCCCAGTCAGCAATTGAAGACAGAAGCAGAGTTAGGGTTGATATCAGATCAAACTTCTCTTATAAAAAATTAATATTTTATTCCCCTCCCCAGTTACATGCAAAAACAATTTTAATTTTTTTCAAATTTTGAGTTCCAAATTCCACCCTCCACCATTGAGGGGGCCAGCAGTTTGACATAGGTTATCCATGCAGAACACATTTCTGTATAAGTCATTCTGTCAATAAAGAAATAAACTACCAATAAAGTGAAAAAAAAAAAAGAATCTTGTTGGAAAATGCTAACCACATCCAGACAAAGAACTATGGAGTCCAAATGCAGAGCAAAGTATATTATTTTCACTTTGGTTTTTGTTTTGTTTTGTTTTCTTTCTCGTGGTTTTTGCCTTTCATTCTAATTCTTCTTTCACAACATGACTAATGTGGAGATACATTTTAACATGACTGTACATGTAAAACCTATATCAGATTGCTCGCTGTCTTGGGGAGAGGTGAGGGAATGGAGGGATGGAGAAAAATTTGGAACTCAAAATCTTACAAAAATGAATGTTGGGCATCTTTACATGTAATTGAAAAAAATTCATTAAGAGAAAAAAGAAAAACAACTGAATGACAAGGTATGCTGGAGTATGTAGGGGAGGGAAAATTATAGGTATTCATAAAATGTTGCATATCCTGTCAGTTGTAGTCATTATGCTGATTTCTTTTTTTTTTTTACTTTGCTACATTGGACTAGGTCTACAGAAAATGGGGTAGAAACATTGCTTATGGTGTAAAAACAAAAAAGTCAATAAAACATTATTTAAAGAAGATATATCTCTGTGAGCACCTTCTTTGTAGTAAAATAGACACATAGTTATTGAATTTTACTTTAGGGGGCCTTTGAGGATAGTTGATCATTCAGCCAGCATTTATTGAATTCTTACCACTTGCCTACTAAGGGAGGCTGCTCTTTGATAGGTGCTAGAACAGTGGATTTAAGAGCTGAGAGGCAGAGTGATTTGGCCCAACGAAGTGCAGAAAGGGGGTAGACTGTCATGGGAGCTATTTATCACAGGAACAAAGCTTCCTAGTTAACAGTACAATTTATGGCTCATGTGTATTTTGGCCAGTCCAGAACATTTCCCCTAGAGATTGGCATTTGACTTGGCCCTTTTCTGTAGGCCATGTGTTCTGGCCCTTGATAAAGGACATGAATGGTGTAGCAACCATTTACTGGTCCCTCTGACAAGGCATTACATCAAAGAGGATTGGCTACCGAACATCACAGGGGATAGACTCTTGAAAAAAAGCCTTTAAACTCACAGTGTACTCTAAAGGATCTAGGAGAGAGGCTCGATCTCCCACTTTTGGCACAGCTGCCTTGAGAACATTCTACGTTTTCTCTCCCTTGGACTTGGCAAACAAGGGGAAAGGATTTCATTCCCTCCTAAACTCATACCCCCTGACCAGCAACAATGGCTGATCACAATACAAACACATTTCAATGAGAATATATGGTTGTCTAGGTGAGCCTGAAGCCCTAGCTACATTTTTCTTTTTTTTTCCCTAAGCATAGTTCTGCAATCTGAAATCCTACCTGCTGCAAGACGCCTTTTCTGGTTTCTCATCCACCTTCATCCCTATCCCCACCACAAACTGATTGTGCCCTCCTCCTCGAATTATTTCCCATTTATATCATACATATTTTCTGTGTACATAGTTGTTAGTATGTTTGTAGATAGAGTGTGAGCTGCCTTTCCTTGTATCCCTAGTGCTTAGCATAGTGTCTGGCTCATAGTAGGTACTTAATGAATGCTTATTCGCTGACTGAGAGATGGACACTTCCAGGTTGTAAAACTGTAGGAAGAATCTCTGAGGAGAATTTGGAGGAAAACTGATTAATACTAACCTCCCTCTCCCACTGACTGTAATGGCAATTAAAGTGGGACCTTTTTTTTACTCTTTTAGAATGCTAAAGGAATTAAGTGCCTTTGACCAAGTCTTGCTAGGTGCAAAGCCCCAGACCCACACTCTTTTGCTGATTAGGTGTGGAGCCTTCAGGCCCTAAGAGGGATAGCATTTTGTTTGGGGTTCTCACTCACTGGAAGAGTGTTGTGTGATTAGACCAGACAAGACTCAGGGTAGCCATTGTTAAGAGCTCCCTGGCTTTGGGAAACCCAGATGTTGGTGCTTCTCTGGTAACTGTGCATATTGTGATTTGGTTAGGCAGAAATGTTGATCTGTTTATATTGTCTCTGTTTGTAATTTGTTTTTATTTGCTCTGAAGTTCAGGGTGCTGGCTTTTCCGCCTGAACTAAGTGAATGATATATGTATATTTGATTAAAGTGAGATTGTTAACCCCTTAAGGTTGCTTTCCTTAGAAAAGCGGATCAAAGAACCTGTGCTAGCAGCCCTCCTTTGTGCTCTTGATATTGGTCTTTCACTCACACAATAGCTGCTAGCAGCATTGTCGTTACACTGACCCACCTTGTAAAAGGACTGCATGGTAAGCCTCCCAAGGCCACATGTCAGAAAGTGGTCAGAGAACATGGCAGGTCTATTGGAAGCATCCCAGGTTACTCTTCGTTCCATATAAAATCCAGCTCACAAATTATTTTTGGTTATTTAACATGAATTCTGAACAGAAATAGGCTTCGTTCCCACGTTTGCCTTTAGTCTGTGTGTCCATCATCATCTTAAATATGTATCTCTTTCAATTCCCTTTGAATTCTGCCTCACGTTTAATCTCATTTTTCACCAGGTGACAATTACCTTCCTGACTGCTCCTTTCCATCAGTTACACTGAATTTTATCTTTTCCATTTAGTGAGAATATTGAAACATTAAATGTCTCCCCATTCCCTTTTCTCCTGCAACATTGATTCCAAGTTCATTCTTCTAGAGTCTGACAGGCTTTGGGCTTCTTGAGTTTTATCTCCTGCCTGAGGTCACTAAAGAATGTATTTCTAAAGAAGCACTCTGGCTCTTTTCACTGGATTATAAGAAAGTATTTTGTTAACCAGAAAGCTCCTATAGCAAATAAGATTACTGAGTTTCTTAATTATTGGTTCTCTTTTCTTAACAGCACTCTGACTTTGGGGACTTGGAGGAGTTGGGAAATATTGCATTCAAATAAGTTTCTTAATTCCATGGTTTTGGTCATTAAAGCCATTTTTAAAATTGAATTCTCCAGTAAAATATAAACTCCTTGAGGGCAGGGTTTGAGAAAAATGCCATTAGATTTGGCAGTTAAGAGATCATTGATAACTTTGGAGAGATCAGTTTCATCTGAGTGATGGAAGAATTAAGGAGAGGGTGGGGAGAGGCGAGGGAAAAGGAGGAGAGAAGAGGAGAGAAGCTGTAGTCTAGATAACTTTTTCGAGAAGTTTAGTGAGAAAGGAAGGAGATATGAGATATTGATTTGACAGGTGAAGTCTTTTTAAGAATATGAAAGACACGGGGAATGTTCGAAAGCAGTAGGGACTTCTCAGGTCTTGAATTTGGATAATTAATGAGAGGGGCAATCAGTTGGCACAATGGGCCTGAAGTCAGGAAAACTTGTCTTCATGAGTTCAAATTCTGGCCTCAGACACTTACTAGCTGTGTGACCCTGGTCAAGTCACTTCACCCTGTTGCCGCAGTTTCCTCATCTGTAAAATGAGCTGAAAAAGGACAGTGCAAACCACTCCGGTATCTTTGCCAAGAAAACCCCAAATGCAGTCATGAAGAATCAGACATGACTGAAAAATGACTGCACAACAATTAACGAGGGATACCTGGCACTCTGGTGTAATGGAAATTGTAATAAATATATATATTATATATAATATACTAGAAAATATGGAAAATATATTATTTGTATATATAATGTATATATAAAATATATGGATGGATATGTATAAATATATTATATATTAATATAAAATATATGAAAATATAATATATATTATATAATATAAAATATAATAAAAATACATCATCACAAAATCAAATTAACAAAGAAAATTAGATTTCATGAAATGGAAGACTTTCAAATTGAACAGTGAATCAATATATTTCAAAAAAAAGCAGAAATAATATACTATTGCCCATGATTTTTTCCCTTATATTCAGTGGTTAGACTCAAGGGACACACTTGAGATACAATTCTGAATTGAGAAAGGTCCAGGTAATTCACCAATGCTAACCTTGGAGAAGAACTAAGTCCAAATTATTCTTGGGCCCTCTGTGACACTGGTATTTTCTCAGGGTCTGGGTACATAAAATCTGTGGTAGGATAGAGAAGGCTCTGTATCAGAGGACCTGGTTTCAAATCTTCCTTCTACCACTGAGTACATATGTGACCTTAGGAAAGTTATTTAATTTGTCTAGGTCATTCTCACTTGTAAAATGAGAGAATTTGATTAGATGTATTCTAAGGTCTCTGACAGCTCTAAATCTACTCTCATATGGTCTTTCCATATTAGCTATGGTCCTCAGTACAGGTTTTCCTGTGCCTCTTCACGTCGTCCTTTGCTGACTGCACTAACCTGACACATAGTAGGAGCTTTAAAAATGCTTATTGACTGACTGACTAATAAATCATAATCTTAGAAATAGAGGAGACTTTTAATGATCACCTAGTCTAACATCTCACCCTGTAAAGGAATGCTGTATATATGTACTTAATAGTAGGTACTTAATAAATGTTTATTTGATTAAATCATATGGTTAGAGCCAAGACTAAGACCCAGGTTCCTGATTGATAGCCCAATTTTCTTTCCACTATATACCACAGTTTCTCACTAAAAAGTGCTGTTTGCATTTTACAAAATTTTCAAGGCAGCCCCTTTTGGAAAAATTAATAATTTTTCTAGTTTTGTAGAGATTATTTCAAAAGTGAGGGTTCCTCCCAGTGAATCAATGAGCTATAATTCTATACTTCATGCCATAGTTTTTTTTCCAAAATAATTTTGTTATCCATTATCTTCTCACCTAAAACATTAAAAGATTTATTTAAGGTCCCACTGTCAGTAAGTGTCAGAGGCTAGGATTTGAACTCATCTATTCTGTCTCTAGACCTAGCATCCTATCCATTATTCCATGGCTGCACCTAATCAGAATTGTTAAAATAATAATTAATAATAATAATTCTTGTTCCCTAAGTCATCATTCTAGCTTTGAGGACTGCATTTGTAACATCACACATCATCTATAAAGGTTCTTGCTGCATAGTGCACAAGAGTAATCTAGCTTTAGGTTCCTTTGGGTTGATTTGACTATAAAGTATGCCTGACATCCTGACACTTTACAGGAAACATCCTTGCCCTGCCCAGACTTTTAACTTGTGGAAGGAGACGTGATAGCCAGCAACCCAGCTGCTGCTTCTGCCCTCATTAATTCTACATCATCCTGAACAGCAGTTTTAGATTGAAAAGATGTGGGTTGTTCACAACTCTGCCTCTCTTGGAGCCACAACAGTAAGGCTCATTTCCATTAACCTGGACCATTGGAACTGATGGAGTGGTGGGAGGGGTAGGGGAAAATTGGAGTAATTCTTTGAACCTAGGCAGACTGCGTGGGCAATGACTCAGAGAGACAGCTGGGTGGGGGAAGGAGAAGGAGGAAGTGTGTGACGTTTAAGAGGTTCAAGAGACATAATTTCTTGGTAATTAATCATTTTTATTAATAATGCTACGTTTTAATAAAAGAAGTCAATGGCACTCTCAAATGCCAAAGATCCTCATAGTGGCAGGCTCAAGGATTATATGCCCTTGGAAAATTGTGTGTTCCAGAGTGTGGTAATCAACTCTGATTGGTTAACGAGTAATGTGAGAGAATAAATATTACGAGGAGGAGCTGGACCTATTCTAATGAACTTTGATTATGTCATTTACTTCTAAATTGTCCAGCCTTGAGCAATCTAATCAAAGAATTTATCCCTACCCTAACCAGAGAAGAACACAATGGGCTTCCCCACCTTAGATTAAATTCTTTGTAAGGTTGGGGCAGGGGGAGGTCTGACCTAGATTGAAGAGGAAGTTAATTCAACTTTCAGAAACTGATTTTTTTTTAAATAAGACCTTTAGAAAAGGGAGGAGGAGACTCTGGATCTCCTCAAATCATTGGTTATTAATAATCATTGTTAATAATCATTTCTCTCAGAAGGCAGAGTTCACATACATATAATCAGCTCATAATAACAATTGCTAACATGTATATAGTTATATAGTATATATATATATGTATATATATATATATATAGTACAGTATAGTATAGTCCATATATAGTATATATTATCTTACTGGGTCCTCACAACAACCCTGGGAGGCAGGTGCTATAATTATCTCTATTTTACAGATGAGTAAACTAAGGTAAACAGAAGTTATGGTATTTCACCACATAATTGTCACAGATTTTATGACAAAATTTTTTGCAAAACAATGGGGTGTGACCATTATGTGAAGCTTTAAAAAATGTGTGCCAGTATTACTTAAAAAAATCATTTCTCACTAAACTGTCTTTGGTGCAAGATTGGGATGCACAGAATACTCGTGAATATACGTTAAATTTGAATACTGACAAAATGCATATGCACTGAGAATTCTAAGCTCGGGGCTCATGATAATGAGAGATAAATGCGTATCCATATGCCACAGGTGAATATATTGCTCCTCTGTTTACCTTTTAAATGGAATAATGAAAAGACTCATACCATGCGAAGACTGAAAGATTCTAAACCAATTTTTGGA
The DNA here is from genome assembly GCF_011100635.1 of Trichosurus vulpecula. NCBI lineage: Eukaryota > Metazoa > Chordata > Mammalia > Diprotodontia > Phalangeridae > Trichosurus > Trichosurus vulpecula. Next base: position 398,597,513 of record NC_050574.1, on the reverse strand, counting down.
CTAAAAAAAGAAACAGGATATGATGATTATGCGGTGGTGACAATTATGCAATGAAATATGGTAAATGACTTGCTCTAAGTCACACAGCTAGTAAATGTTGGAGGCTTGGATTCAGGTCTTCTTGATTCCCCACTGGGTGCTCTCTCCACAGCCCTAGCTGCCATAGAACTTCCTACTGTCAGCAAGATAATGCCCCTCTCTTCTCTTCATGTGCTTACCTCCATCTCCTTTGTTGCTTCTTTCCCCCTTTATGGATGTTCTCTGATAGAACCTGAAGAAAAATATAAGGAGGAGGGGAGATTGAATTGCTTCTGTCTCTTCCCTTTTTCCCAAATGACTCTGGGGTCCATACTACCCCAGAGCAATCCCTAAAAGGGGGGGAAATGTGCATGGGGTTGTCAGGTTAGAGAGGGCACATAGAGAAATGACCTTTTATTTTCTTCAACAAATTGGGGGTGAGGAAGAGGGTGTTTGAAAAGCAGGCAATTACTTAGATTTCTCTTAGGAAACTTCTTAATCAGAAAGCACTTTTGGGAGGGTGTCCTGTCCAAATTACTTGGACCTGGTTCAAATGTAACTCCACTCAGAGAAGAGTGCCTGAAGCATTTCGGTGCCCATCTCCTCTGCCCTCCACTATCTCACCTCCTCCTTCCGCTGTGATTTAAGAAGAGAAATAGTTTGGGGGAGAGCCACTTTAGTTCTCATTGTTACTTGCCCTATCGCTGGAGAAGCTCAATTGGGCATTTGACACAATGATTTACAATTTAACTTTTTTATTGGGGCAGGAAAGGCAGTTGAAGGAAAATGAGAATTGCGCCTTTTTAAAATTAGGGCCCTGCAGGGCTGAGTAAGTTGTTGGAGTTCAAGACTTTACATTTTTATTAAACCAGTCCCAGGGCCTTGGGGAATTTCATACCGAGACTTTCAAAGAAAAATCTTTAATCTTCTGAGACCTACCCCAGCAACTACAGTCAGGCAATGAATGCTTCCTAATGTAAAAGGACTGTGTATCACTGTGGTCTTGGCAATCTGCCAATAAGTACAAGCTAGACACCTGGCACGTATTGTACCATCAAGCAATAAATATGTCTTTACCTGCGCATCTATGATAAGGGAAGAAATGACAATTGGAAGCCTTCAGATTGAACGAGACTAATTTTTTGTGTTTAGTGGGATCATAGGTCTAAAGCTGGAAGGGGCCTCATAGGAGACCCAGCGCAATCTTCATTGCATCCATGAAGGATTCTTCACATAATCCAAGTCTTCCTGAAGAGTTAAATATAAACCAAGTTGTTGTTTTTAATCTATTTGTATTTTAAATGTGCCAAGATAACTTGCTTTTTAAGGGAATCTTTAAGTCATTCAGGGTCACAACCTTGGGGTCAAAGCCTTATACTATAAAAAATAGGTTTATGTGTTGAAGTCCCCAAGTCATACCTGTCTGACCCTCTCATTTGCCTTCCATCATAACCAGTTAGTCGTGTTTTGCCACAACATTTCTGACAAGTCCCCTTCTCTCCATTCATATAGTTATTTCTTTCATTCAAGCCCTTGGCCCTTCTTGCCTATAATTTTATAACAGCCTCCTAATTGATTTCCCTGACTCCAGTCTCTCCTATCTACCTTCCCCTTCCCTCTTCCTCTTTTATCTTCCCTTATTTTCTTCCCATTTTCCCTCCCTCCTTTGCACCTCTGTGTGTCTCTGTCTCTGTCTCTCTCTTTCTCTCTGTCTCTGTCTGTCTCTCCACCTCTGTCTGTCTGTCTCTCTCTGTCTCTATCTCTCTCTCTGTCTCTCTATGTGTGTGTGTGTCTCTCTTCGATCCTCCACAAAGTTTTCAAAATAATCTTGCTTAGGCACAGAATCATAAATTTAGAGTGAGATGCAACTTCAGAGGATATCTAGTCCAATCTCCTCATTTTACAGACAAGGAAACTGAGGCCCAGATTGGTGAACATATTTGTCCGAGGTCACAGAGATGACAGAGCCAGAATTTGAATGTTGATCCTCTGTCTCTAAATCTATGGTTTTTCCCACTGCACTGTACTATTTGTTTGACGTTGCTATTCTTAGAAACCGTCAGTGTCTCCCCATTGTTTCTGAAGTAAAATACAAAGTTCTTACTTTGCATTTAAAAACCTTCCATCATCAGACTCCAACCTACTTTTCCAGCATTATTTCACATTAGGCTATGTTACAGTCAAACTGTACTAACATCTATATACTCCGTATTCCATCTCAGGCTTCTATAGTTATGAATAAGATGTGACTGGAATATCTCTTCTGCTCTGCCTCTCTGAATTAATAATATTTTCCTTCAAGGTTCAGTTAAGGTGCTACCTGAGCTTCAATCTCTCCTGTCTCCCCTCTCTTCCCTCTTTCTCTCTTCTCTTTTCTTCTCCTCCTCCTCCTCCTCCTTCCTTCTCCTCTTTCTCCTTCTCCTTCTCCTCCCTCTCCTTCTCCTTCTTCTCCTTTCTCCTTCTCCTTCTCCTTCTGCTTCTCTCTGTCTCTATCTCTCTGTCTATGTTTGTCTCTATCTCCTTCTGTCTCTGTGTGACTCTCTCTCTCTCTCTCTCTCTCTCTCTCTCTCTCTCTCTCTCTCTCTCTCTCTCTCTCCCCTCTATTTTATCTTTTCCTCTATTTATGTGTATGTATACATGTGACACGTTCCTATTAGAAGGTAAGCTTCTTGAAGGCAAAAATTGTTTTATGTTTATTTTTGTATCCCTAGTATCAAACACAGGTTGTTGCTGGTTTTTTTTTTAATCACAATCAGGTGCTTAATAAATGTTGATTGAATAGAATTCAGTCCCAAGAAGAATTCTTTGCACAAATCCAGACAAAAAGGTGAGCCCTTTTATGAATCTTGATTTTCATATATTGGGTTGACTAAAAGAAAAATACAACTATGCTACCGTCCTAGTCCTTACAGAAATCCCAACAGCACTGAATAACTTTGGAATTCTACCCCTTCAGACCTTGATGGAGCACAGGAAATTGTACACCACCAGACGATATTTTTCTGTGTATAAAAATGTAAATAGCAGTTTCCGAGCTGCTGAAGAGACACACGTGGGGACTTCACGCTCTGCTGAGCTGTCAAGCTCAAGGCCAGTGTTAACAATATCAAATTCACTGAACAGCAACAATCCTGTTGGCAGCATGGGCCTGCTCCTTGCTAGAAGATGGAAAAATCCTGAGAAACTAGGGAGTGAGTTTTGAGGGAAAGGTGGATGAGAGAGAGAGGGTGGTTGCCAGTTCTCGGTGACCCGAAAAAATGTTTTTGTGTGTTTTTGCTAAGCATACTGATGTTTGCAGAAAATGGGAAAGCTTTCCTGTGAAAAGCAATTGAAGACGTGGTTTCTGAATGATCTCCAACTCACATTTCTCCACTCTGGCAGCTGAAGGGAGCTGAGCTCGGGCGGCATTCCCAGAGGTGGTGATTGCCTTTAGGCAGCTCAGTCAACCGCAGGAACCTTGTGACACTCCTCCACCCGCCTCTCACAGTCTTGAGACTGAATGATAAAACTCAAGGTGACCAGAGCTATGCAAGATAATGGAAATGATAGCTCTACCCTTTTCTCCATGGGCTTTGACACTATCTCTTATAGGCTACAGAGAATGAGAAAGAAAAGGATGGAGGAAGGAGGCAGCCAAAAGGAATTTAGCTAAGGTCTAGGGAAGAAAGGGAAACCAAGAAGGGGAAAAAAGTAATCCAAATGAAAGAAGCACATCATAACATGGAAAAAAAGAGAAATTGGAGGACAAGAACACAATGAGATTTTTTTTTTCTTATCTGCATGCATGTGTAACATTGTAGCAGGAGTTCTCACAACATGAAGTCTTTGAATTCATTTTGGGGAGTGGCTTAGTTCTCTAGCTCATAGCCCCCATTCAAAGAATCTGGGGAAATTACTATCTGATTCCATCCACATTGCTCACACGCACTAAATCCCATGTAGATCCAAGAAGGAAATTTTTATTGAATGTTTGAAGGAAACAAAAGCAACTTGCAATGTATCTCTTGAAAAATAGACACCCTCCAATGAGCGGTCTTCTCCCAAAGGTCTGTGTTCCATTTAATCACACTTGTCTGACTTCCATTCAAGACTAGTTAGGGCTCTCAGCAGTCAGGGAATCTTGCTGCAGCTCTGGACAGCTCCCAGCAGATGGTAGAAGGCATCAGTCTCCATCAGGGCTCCTCATACATTTCTGGGATTCACAAAAAATACCTCTGAGGCAATTGGGTCTATTTTTCAAATTGTTTTGGATCATATGGATCTAGGAAATTATATGTTCTCCTGACTCTCCAGCATTTATTCCCTTAAGGAAGGAATAGCAAAGAGATAGGTACCATCCCCTAAGTGACTATGTTTGGTTTGTTATTTTGGTTTTTATTTGTTGTTCATCTTTTGTTAGCAATTGAATATGACCATGATGGGGGAGTGTCCTGAACAGCAGGTCCACACAAATGATACAGAGATGCTGAAAAATTTCCTAAAACTTAGAGTTGCCTAAAAGTAGAATGGACTATCTCTGGAGGTAGTGAGTCCCCCATCACTGAAGGTTTTGAAGCAGAAGCTGAATTTGACAGCGATATGGAAAAGAAGATTCCTGCTTATGTAAAACACTTTGCAAAGATCAAAGAGCTGTATAAAGGCTAGCAATTGTCATTCTGTGGTGCTAGATCTCAGAGTATAGGATGTGATGAGGTCTAGCATGTGAGAAAGCGCAATTAAATGGCCTGAGACCTAGAAATTTTAAAAGTCATTCTGAAAAATAGCTCATGGGAGTAGAGTAGGCCCAGAACAAGCAAAATTGAGAAATAGGTCATTCTTTCCCACTTCCCCTGCCTCCAGACTCCCAGCTTGGGTTGCATCTCTGCTCATTTCTATGAGTGTATTCCCCTTTATGATAAGAAAGACGAGAGCTGATAAACACATAAAGTGAATTAAATGGATTAAATGGATATTCCAGACATTACCTGCCTTGCAGATCTTGTCTGCATCCCTGAAAGGATGCTGAATCCCCAGAGGAAACCCTCCAACTTTAATTCTGGTTTCCACTGATCCACACTCCAGTTAATGGGGCTCCTCTAAATGAGCTTTAGATACCTACCTAGCCAGTGGAAAATATGCGGCAGATCTTGTGTGACTTTTGTTACTGCAAAACTACTTACAATAGTCCATTTATTCTTTGATCATACCCCCTCCCCCGCCACAAGCCAATGTCACAATAGATATTGAGTAAGGTCTGTTCTTCCTCTAGGCAAGTGAGGGAATTTCTGCCTTATTTACACTTTTTTTACTTTTTAAAATTTTATTATTTACCTTTAACATTCTTTTCTTTTTAAATTTTGAGTTCCAAATTCTCTCCCTCACTCCCACCACTGAGGAGGCAAGCAAAATGATATCAATTAATTATACATATAAAATCATGCAAAGCATGTTTCCATATTAGTTATCTCACAAAAAAGACCCAAAAAAGTGAGAAAATCATACTTCCCTTTGCACTCAAAGTTCACCAGTCAGTTCTCTCTCTCTGGAAGAAGATAGTGTTGTGTTTTGTTTTGTTGTGAGTCCCTTGGAATTGCCTCAGATTATTACATTGATCAGAGTAACCAAGTGTTTTGCAGTTGATTGTCATTACAGCATCACTGTCACTGTGTATAATGATCTCCTGCTTCTTCTCACTTTACTTTACATCAGCTTATATAGGTCTTGCCTTTTTTTTCTGAAACCACCACCCTCACTATTTCTCATAGCACAATAACACTCCATCGCAGTCATGTACCACAACTTGTTCCCCATAAGATAAGCATCTCCTCAATTTCCAATTCTTTGCCCTCACAAAAAGAGTTGCTACGGATATTTTCGCATATATAGGTCCCCTCCCTTTCTCTTTGATCTATTTGATGTATAGGCCTAGTAGTACACTGGGCAAATGGCATGTACAAGCAAGTTACTCTGATGAACCAAATTTATAAAAGTAAGAGTTACTTCCCAGTTAACAAGTGGTGAAAGCTTATGAACAGGCAGTTTTCAGAAAAAGAAATCAAAGCTATCAATAGTCGTGTAAAAATGCTCTAAATCACTACTGATTAGACAAATGAACATTAAAACATCTCTGAGATATCAACTCATACCTATCAGATTGACTAACCTGACAGAAAAGGAAAATGTCAAATGCTGGAGGGAAGATGGAAAAAATGGAACAGTAATGCACTGTTGCTGGAGTTGTGGACTAGTCCAACCATTCTGGAGAACAAGTTGTAATTATACCCAAAAGGCTATAAAACTGTGTATGCCCTTTGACCCAGCAATAACACTATTATATCTATATTTGAATTGTTTCTGGCTGCTCACAATATTATCTCGACCTTTTCTCCTTGATCTGGAAGCTCTGGAATTTGTCCATAATATTCCTGAGAGTTTTCATTTTGGAATCTCTGTCAGGCAGTGAGCAGTGGATTCTCTTAAATTCTATTTTGTCCTCTGGTTCTGGGATATCAGGGCAGTTTTCCTTTATAATTTCTTGAAAAATGATGTCTAGGCTCTTTTTCTGATCATGGCTTTCAGGTATTTCAATAATTCCTAAATTATCTCTCCTAGATCTATTTTCCAGGTCAGTTGTTTCTCCAATAATGTATTTCACTTTTTCTTTTATTTTCTTCTGTTATTTTTAACTTTCTTTTGTTGTTTCTTGATATTTCATGCAATCATTACCTTCCACTTGCCCAATTCTACTTTTTAAGGAATTATTTTTTTTCAGTGAGCTTCTATACCTCTTTTTCCATTTGGTCAATCCTGCTTTTTAAGGAATTCTTCCCTTCAATCATTTTTGTGCCTCTTTTACCATTTTGGCCAATCCTGTATTTTTAAGGTGTGAGTTTCTTCAGTATTTTTGGTACCCCTTTTAATCAAGCTGTTAATTCTCTTTTCACACTTTTCTTGCATCACTCTCATTTCATTTACCAATTTTTCTTCTACCATGCTTATCTTTTTCTTTAACTTTTCCAGGAAGTCCTATTGGGTTTGGGTCCAATTAGCATTTTTTCTTTGAGGCTTCCTTTGTAGTTATTTTTGCATTGTCTTCTTCTGAGTTGATGTCTTGGCTTCCTTGCCACTGTAGTAGCTTTTTGTTGTCAAGTTCTTTTTGTTGCTGTTTGATCCAGCCCATTTTTCCAGCCTGTTTCTTGACTTTGAACTTTATATTAAACTTGGGATCTGGTCACCTGAGGATGGGAAGACATTGTCCCAAGCTCCAGGCTTTTTTTGTGCTGCTGTTTTCAAAGCTAGTTCTGGGGATCTGCAAGTTTCCAAGGTGACACTATCCTGGGAGAGGCATAGTCACTGATCTCCTGTTCTGTGCTCTGGTCTTTACCTAGGAAAGTTGCTGATTCATTGTAGCCATAAGCTCTAGCATTCCTCTTGGCCCTGGAACTGTTTCCAGGGCTCCTGCTCCCTAGAAGCCTCAAGTGGCACATCTCTGCCTTGGAACTATGAACAGGGCCCCTACTCCCTTGTGACCAACCCCCAGCATTCTTTCTGCCCTGGAACTGCAACCCAGAATGAGTATGAGCAATAGAAGTGCTAATCAGTGCCAACTCTACCTAATGCCAGCAAAGGATCCCCTATAGTCTCTTTCTGACCTTTGGTCTGACCCCTTGCCGTCTCTGGGCTGGGAGTTCTCAAAGTTGTAGCTGCTGCTACTTGTGATGCTGCCTCCAAGGCCCACTGCTGGTGATGCTGCTTTGCCCCAGGTCAGCTCCAAACCTGGTGTCAGAGCTCTCCTGCCAACCTCCTAAGTTGTCTTAAGCTGGAAAAAATGTCTGACTTTTTTATCTCTGTCTCTGTCCTTTTATTGGCTCTGTGGCTCCAAATTTTGATTTTAAGGGTTATTTTCAAGTTTTTTGGAGTGAAATATTGGGAAAGGTCAGCCAGATTGCTGCCCACTTTCTGCCATTTTCTGTTTCAGTTTTACCTCATTTACTTTTGATAGAATTGTCTCCAATCCTCACTGATCACTTACCCACTGGCAACCAGTGAATTGGATTTAAATATTTTATCGATCATATTTGGGTAGGAAATTCTCACAATAAAAGACTACCTTAGCTGAGATAACTTGTAAGGGGATAAATCTGTTCTGCCCTAACTATGCCAACTATAGGGTGGCAGACCCTCTGAGAGAGTACTGAGATGACAAAGAAAGAGGAGCTCACGCCAGCTTGGCTATTAATAGGTTTTATTAGGGTCCATTAAGTTAATTGGGGGAGTTTACTCACAAGAGACCAGTCATCCTGAGTGGCAGCAGGGCAGAGTAACACTGTGACTCCCCACATAAAACCCAGGCCAGGTCAGATATATAGAAATAGAACAAAGAAGGCATAGTGCCAGGATGGCCTAGGGTCATGTGCAAGTTTCCACTTTTGCTGTTTACATTTACTTAAGGTAATTTGCATTTTTCTGGGAGTTATTGGTCACATTCCTACTCTAGTTACAATCATACATAGTTCGCATCTTTATTATTGAGGCATAATGTTTCCTGCTATTTAAAACTACATTTACTTACTGGAATCCCCATACATAACACATATCTCTTTTTATGTAACAGGTATGTATATATTATAGGAGTGGTAATTTCATGTTTCAAAACTCCATAATTCAACCATATGAATTCTCTCTCCACTGAGAATGATTACAATTTAGCAGACAGTCCTCGTAAGTGTGTCAGTCATCAATAGGTTAACACGACTAAGTCTGAAGAAGGAAAGAAGTCTGATTTAGAGGGTGCTGACAACACTTGCCCATCTGCTGGCAATATAGAAAATAGAGCTTAATTTGTTTTTACTATTTGTAGTAAAAAAAATCAGTTAAACTCAATAATTACCCATGACCAACTCTCAAAGTGAGACTTCCCCAGAAGTAGCCTCCAGCCTGGGTGCTGGTCTTTATGTCTCTCTTATCAAGGGCATCCATGTGTCATTTTGTGTCACTTGCCTTAGGAGTGGTATGTGGTACTTTTCTTTGGTAACTATGGTCAGAAAACATCACCAGCTAGAGGTCAACCTTCTTCTAGGCAGCCCTGCTGAAATAAGCCAGGCTGGTAAGTAGATGGTAACTCTTTGTGATTCTATTACTTGAGGCTTTTCTAGCCTGGCAGGATTTGTGCATTGCTGGCATGTTCATTATTGTAAAACCCTTCAAGTCTGTTGTGACCCTGTGGTCACCTCATCAAACCACAGCAAGGCATCCATGTAGGACTTCCGTGGAGAATGTGTTCGATATATTCAATATATGATGTATGGGAAAGAGTGTTATCTCTGAAGGTGAAAAGTGGATGATTTCCTTGGTTACCTCTATTTCCTATTTAGGCTTTTAAGCTATATCTGTCTGAGTGGCTCATACATTTCATGTACGTCACTCAAACCGATCAATAACTATTTATGAATAGATGTTAATTCTTTAGGATAGAAGTGGTTCTTTCAGGGAATCCAGAAGTTCTCTGCCTTCAAGGTGCTAACGAATTAATTGGTAAGATGAAGCAAACTAAAATGCATGAAATAACAGTGATCAGTATAAAAAAGTAGATGATTAGCTAGAAAATCATATTGTAAGTATTGTAAAGATTCAAGAGAGAGGGAGATCAGGATGGGTTAGACATGTCAGATGAAGCTTCACGAAGAGATAAAACTTGAGCCATACTTAACTTGAGTTATACTTTAGGTATAACTTTTCTAATCTGTGGTTATTATAGGGGTGTGTTGCAGGGAGGAACCTAGCTTGTAGGGTGAATGGCCTAGGGCAAGAGAAAAGGGTTGAATGCTTATGGCAGTGTTGCTCCAATGGTAATCATATACCTCTTATCAACCCTACCCTACATGGGACTGGAACCCATGTGACTCTCTATGAACACAGAACCTTTGAAGGATGAGAGAGAGATAAAACATCAGAATGTTGCTGCTCTAGTCTTCCCTGGTGCTGCCTGAACATACTCTAGTCCTGGGCTTCTACTTGGGGACAGCCCAGATAGAGGCTACTTTCTAGATAGCTAAGGCCACACTTGAATCTGCTACTTATAGGGTGAGGGTGGGGAAGCAGAAGGACAGTGCAAGGTGATACATCCATACCTTTTTCCATCTTTAGTCCATGGTACCTAGGGTGTCCCAGTATAAAGTGGTAAAGACTTAAGGTGCAGCTTGTTGCCATAATCCTTTTCCTTTTACCTGCTGGAGGCAGTCTTGTATGGCTATAAGAGTGCTAGATTAAGACTCACAGGAGTTGGATCCAAATCCTAACTTTTTCACTTATTACCTATGTAATTACCTATCAATTACCTACATTAGACAGGTAATACAGGGTGTCCCTAAAGTCTGGACACATAGGCAAAATGCATATTTTAAAATATTTGGAATATTAACAGACCTTAGCCCCCTTGACTTCTTTTTCCAAGGTATGCTAAAGAAGAAGGTGTACGCAATAAAAATCACAGGTGCAACACACTTGATTGAACACATAAAGAGTGAATGTGCTAAAATTGATGGCAATGTGGAGTTACTGCACCGAATTCACATGAATCTTGCAAAACACATCAACCTTTGCATCGCAAATGTTGGAAATCATACTGAAGATGTTATTTGTTAATATTCCAATTAAATAAAATGTTGTTGAAAATTTCATTCGTTTCATTTTTGCCTATGTGTCCAGACTTTAGGAACATCCTGTATGTTACCTTGGATAATTCATTTAATCTTTCTGGGCTTCAATTTCCTTAACTGTAAAATGAAGGGGTTGGAATAGATGATCTCAGAGTTTCCTTCTAGGAAATAATTAACGAAGGGAAACTGTAGAAAGGAATCTTGTCTAAATATGGATTGGACTGAATGGCTGTTGAAGTCTCTCCTAACTCTTGAGATTCTGTGATATTATGAAATCAAAATTCTATCAAAATCTATACCTACTTTGATCTCACTAGAGTATAAGTTTCTTGAGGGTAGGAACTGTTTTTCATTTTGTCTTTACATCCCAGGTGCCTTGAAGAATAGATGCTTAAATAGACATTTGTTGAATTGAATTGAATAAAATAGATTTTTAAATAACCTGGTGAGAAAAAGGGTCCTATCATAAATAAATCCTATCAGTTGATCACTATATTTCTTTCCGGGTTTGATTAAAAACAACAACAAAGAATCCAAACATTCATTTCTCTTGAGGCTCTTTTGAAAGTAATGTTCTCTAGGAATAGTTAAAGAGCTGATATTGCTAAATTCTTGAATGATTTCCTTTTGGCTTTGTGCATGACAGTGTTTTCCTACTTTATTGAACCTACTCTTTGTTGAAAACTCCCAGTGTTCTTTGAGTCTGAAAGTACTACTTTTTTTTCTGACACAGCTCAGATAACACAGGCAGTCCCAGCCATTCACACAAAACACATTCTGCAGAAATGCACTTATTGGTCAGAGATAGCAATATAAGCATACAGACTCAAAATAAGACTTCTGATTCTGCTGCAAAAATCATTTAAAGGGTCTTTGGTTTCCTCTTCAGTAAAATGGAGAGAAGAGCATCATCCCCTACTCTCAACTACTTGAAAATAGGGATGAGCTCAAAAGCAGTCACTATAAATATTTCTAATAAAAATGAAATTATTGTAAAAATGTTTTTTAAATAATAAAACCAATATAATCAATGACATTGTTTTAAATTCTGGGACTCCAAACTAGCATACCCTGACTTTTAAGCCTGATACATTTATGTAAAACTTTCCTCATTGGTAGGGAGAATAATTATTTTCCGCTGTGTGCCTATATGAGAGATGCAGTTGTAGAAAGTTTTGAAGGAGTTTTTTTTTCTCCTTTCTACCTTGTGGAGGACATAAATGATTCCAGGTTCTCTTCAGAGAGATCCTTGGAGAGAGAAGAAAAAAAAAGACGTCGGGAAGTTGCCAACATTTACTTTTCAGTTTGCTTCCTTGCAACTTTGGGGAATTTCACCATGGGTGAAACAGAGTACTTTTTTGATTATGCTGAAATTTCTCACTCTATGAATCATCTAGTGTATTATAATCTGTATCACTTCTCTGGCTTTAGTTTGCTATCTTCTTAGATAGATGGATTTATTGTCCATTCACTATTTGTGATGCACTTTTGTGTAATTAGCACTTGGTGGGAAGGGAGTCAAGCCTTCAGACATAATTTGGGTCACTCCTTTCCATTTAAGGAAAGTAGCTTGAAAACTAAAACTTATTTTCCTTGGACTAACAATATTTAGAGGGGTAGGTAGAAAGAATTCTAGGCCAGCTCCATCTCTTTGAGGAGAGCTGAACAGTTAACCTTTGGCCCCAATCTCCTGCTTTGCTCTAGGTAGGAATCAAAGAGAACAAGATACCATAGACATTTATTCATCCCTCCCTATGAGCCACTTTAGACAAGTCTATGGGGACAAACACATAACCTACATGGGCAACATACCCTATACTATATTCCAGAATAGGCTTAGTCACATGATGAGGCAAAAAATTCAGTGAATTTGGAATCAGAGAAGCTGGGTGACAATCCTGCCTCTCCTTACTCTCTATGTAGCCTTAAGCCAGGTTATCAACACTTCTGGACCCCTTCCTCAATCCTCTTCATCCCCCTTGGGACTCTGCCTCTGACACCCTGGGCTCTGATAGGTGAGCTTTTACTTTAATTTGTCCAGAACCAAGGTCACCTCACTTCCCCTCTATTTCCATAATATGCCAATATACACAGACTCTTCTCCCCTTTTTTCCTTCCTTTGTTAATCTGCCCCCGCCCCGCCATTAGAATGGAAGCTACTTGAAGGTAGAGGCCATTTTGTTGCTTATTTTTATATCCCCAGCACTTACTACAATGTCTAGCACATAGTAAGCACTTAATAAGTACTCCATAAATGAACTCAGTTCTTTCATCTGTAATATTAGGGAATTATGCTGGTATCAAGTTCCTTCTAGAGGCTAGTAGGTGGTACAGTGAATAGAGCTCTAGATCTGGAGTCAGGAAGATCTGAGTTCAAATGTAACCTTAGACACTTACTGGCTATGTGACACTGGGTAAGTCACAATCTGTCTACATGTCAACTGTAAAACAGGAATGGTAATAGCACCTACTTCACAGTGTTGTTGGAAGGATCAAGTGAGATAATTTTTGTAAAGTGCATTTAATAAATATTTGTTTCCTTTCCTTCCTTCCAGCTCTAAATCTATGACACTATTATTGTGTTGCCTCATATTGGTGAAGGAAATTCATGCAACGGGGCTCAGATTTGTAGCAGTTCCACACTTATGAAATGGCTCGTGCACATGGCCACAGTTAGACAGTAGAACTCTAACAATACGCAAGGGTTTTGGCTTCTGGCTCTGTACTAAGAAAAGCAAATTAAAGACACCAGGCAACCTAAAAACAAGATTAGCCACAAGGGCTTATAAAATTAATATTAAAAATCCAGCAAATTTAATCTTCTAACAACTGAAAACACACAATTAAGTTGAGACAATATAGGGAAGGACAACCCTTTCCCATTACCAGGTTTTCTCTCAACTTTCCTTCTACTGAAATGAGCACCAAATACCTCCACTTGTTCATGAAGAGATCATATCCCATATCTCTGTAAAAGGACATTGCAGGTATCTTGGACACATGATTATGCTGTTACCATCTGGCTTTCTGTTCTTTCTCCTCATATCCCCCATGATCTGTAGTAGTCTGTCAAAAATCCTCCCCCCTACCCCTTTCAAGGGCTTATTTCAAATTACTTTCCTCTCTTCCTGAACTAGGAAATCCCAGAGAGCTTTGTGCCCAACCCATCCCCTTACCCTGAATGGTTACACTACATCCGTATGAGATCTTATGATTCATCTCCACCCCTCATTATCCTTCATCTTTAAGGTACCTTCACCTTCAAATTCCTGTACCTTTTAACGAGGAGGTGAGGGTAGAGATGGGGAAGATCTCCACTAGAAAGAGATGTCAATCTCCTCTCCAACATAAGGAACTTTGGAGATAATAAGAATAGCTTAAGTTTTGCAAAATGATTTATATTCCTATCTCACTTGATCTTCAGAACAGTCCTATGATGTAACCACTCTAGGTGTTCTGCTCAAATTTGCAGGTGAAGAAATTAAGGCTCAGAAGGGTTATCTGTCTACAGTCACAGAATGAAAAAATGTTAAAGAAGTAATTCAAATTCAGCTCTCTTTCCACTATACCATACAAAATCTCCTATTACTGAGATTACCTTTTCAAATTTTAGCCTAGAAATTTGATAGAGGGAGAGGTAGCTCTGGGGAGTAGTCAGAGGGCACTCACTCTGTTCAAATATATCTCCATTTATTCAAAATAGCCACCCATTGGATTTGTTGGCTCAGACAGGTGCTAAGGACCTAAGCAAGGATTTAGTGTAAAATGTACTTGCTTTACTCAAGCAAATTTGGTTGGCTGGTCTGGTCTTGGGCCCAGAATCGAATAGGAAAAAGGTTTGAATTGAAATGAATTCAATGTGAAAAACTGCATGGTACTTTTAAGTGCCAGCTATTCTCTGATACAAAACCCATCTTTTTCATACAAATTCTCTTTCAGTGATGGTGTATAGTTGTAAATCTCAAAATACCACACTATCTGAGGAATCCAAGTTGTGGGTTACCCGAAGGGCAACAGAAAGAGATTTTTATACATAGACTAGAACATTTTTTGGAAAATGACCTACTTGCAAGAAGGGTAAAAGGAATTTCATCCAGGAAATGTATGATCAGTAAAGGTGAAACAATTATGTAATGAGAGTGTGGGATAACATAAAGACAGCCCAAGTAAAGCACTGGTACCCACAAACTATAAAAATATCTAGAGGAAGGTCTTCAGCACATTAGATAGATCTTATAGAAGGACATGGATAAGAGTCACACATGAAGAGAAAGCATGAATAGATTGCAATTTGCACCAGTGAAGGGAATATCTTCATTAAGGATTATGAAGCACAGAAAGTTGACTATTCCTTATCAGAATTAACCAAGATAAAGGTATTAGGAATTAAAGGACCTGACATTGATCCTTTCTGTATTTAAATATTACCAGGAACCAACCATTAGTATACTCATTTAAAACAAATGCCTCCTATGAAATTATAAATTATTGTGGTCTCTCAAGCATTCCTCATGTCTACAAGGCTACATCATAAGACTTGACACTGAGGAGTACATGAACATAGAAGACACCAGGCTACGTTCCAAGGAGAGCCAAAGGATAATGCCAATTATTCTTATGGATAAGAAAATATTCACTTGGTTAAGTTGTCCTGTGAATTGTATGCACCTGGTTCTTATTCAGCAAGAACAAGTGCTCCTATTGCATATTGCAGCATTTACTGCAATAGTTGAAATGTTTAACAAAGGCTTTATTTTATCAGGATCAAATGAGACCAATGACATGAATGAAACATGAAACCAAATCCCTGAATTTCTGGAGTGAAGCTTGATCTCTATTTAAAGGTAGCTCTCACACATAAATACACACACACACACACACACACACACATACATATATACATACCTATGAAGAAGGAAGGAAGGAAGGAAAGGAAAGGAAAGGAAAGGAAAGGAAAGGAAAGGAAAGGAAAGGAAAGGAAAGGAAAGGAAAGGAAAGGAAAGGAAAGGAAAGGAAAGGAAAGGAAAGGAAAGGAAAGGAAAGGAAAGGAAAGGAAAGGAAGGAAAGGAAAGGAAAGGAAAGGAAAGGAAAGGAAAGGAAAGGAAAGGAAAGGAAAGGAAAGGAAAGGAAAGGAAAGGAAAGGAAAGGAGAGAGGAAGGAAGGAAGAGAAGGAAAAGAAGGGAAGGGAAGGAAGGAAGGAAGGAAAGAAGGAAGGAGGGAAGGAAAAATGTCTGGTTCTGTTATCTCTCTTCACATCTCACCTCTGATCAAGGATTATATATTATCTCACAATTCAGAGCCCCAATCTGTAAAAATTTCCCCTCTCTATTATATATTACTTTAAATCTTATGAACACACAGAGTTCACTAACTAGACTCTTGAAAAGTATCACAAGCTCTGTAAAAGCATATAACCAAAATGACCATTTTATTCTACTGCTCACAGCAGCATTTTGCTATAATGGAGTCATCATTCATCCGCCAAAAGTGCTTCCTTTTATGTGAACTTATGTCTTCATCCATGATTATTCCCTGCACTCGTAATTTGCACCACAGTTTCAGTCATCATCAAATATTTAGGGTAGTTTAAGGCTCCCGAACTAACTTGTGATATATCCTACGAGCAGCAAAAGCTGCAGAGAAAATGGGAAGCTGACCTACATCACACTCTCTGACACTCCTTAAAAGTCAGAGATGAGAGCTAACTGGACTTTCAAAATTGGCCCACTGAAAGACCCTTCAGGAGACTAGTTGACATGGCTATGGATCCCTTCTCCATCACATATGTGGTGGGCCCCTCAGCTTACCCGTTAGGATTATCTGCCTCATCAGGTCTTTGTTTTGATAAATATCTCAGAATTGAACTTCACATATAAAATTCTGGCCTATTCCCATTAATCTTAAACAGGCAAGAAAAATACTTGTTTTGGGAGACCTGGGATTCGCAGATGTGACCAGACCACCTCTAGTACCTGGTAGATGTGGGAAGCAATGAGCACAAGGAAACCCATATACAAACTGCCCAGAGTTAGTGGGATGTTTCCATAGGCAATATCCCATTAGCAGAAGGGATAATGTCTAAACCTGCAGCTTTGCTGTCTTCAGCTGAGAAAGGGTGTGAACTGTTTTTCTGCATGAAGCAAATCATCACTAGTCAGAGCCCCACTGTCCTTCTGCCATGTTGTTTTCCTGACTTTGTTTTGTGTAAACAGATGTCTTCCTTACCTCCAGCTTTGGATATACTCCTCCACTTAAACTATATTTTCATGTCTACTGTACCTATACTATGTATCATAGTCTGGTGGCTTTGACGTACAAACTTTACAATTTTTTTCCTGATTCCCTGAAACATGACATTTCATTTAAGATTAGATCATGCCTCCTTTGATGGGTCTGTTGACTTTCTCCTCACCTATTAATCACCCAATAATTCCCTGTGTATATTGAACCTCATAGGAAAGAGCCACTATATCTTTGGGTTTATCAAGAGCAAGTCATGTCAGAATAATCTCATTTCCTTCTTTTGACAGTTTTACCAAACTTGTAGATCAAAGAAAATGCAAAAAAAACCACCATCTATCTGGATTTCATTGTTGGGTTTTTTTGGCAGGACAATTGGGGTTAAGTGACTTGCCCAAGGTCACACAGCTAGTAAATGTGTCAAGTGTCTGAGGCTGGATTTGAACTCAGGTCCTCCTGACTCCAGGACCAGTGCTCTACTATCTGTGCCACCTAGCTGCCCTCTATCTGGATTTCAGCAAAGCATTTTATAAATTCTCACACTGTCACTGTGGGTAACAGAAAAAATATGGACCATCATCAACCCAAAGTCTGAATCCAGTAAAGAGTCCTTTGTTCAGTCCTTTCAGTTGTGTCCTACTCTTCATGACCGCATTCGTAGTTTTCTTGGCAGAGAGATTGGAGTGGTTTGCCATTTCCTTCTGCAGATCATTTCACAGATGAAGAACTGAGGCAAACAGGGTTAGGTGACATGCCCAGGGTCACACAGCTAGTGTCGGAGGCCAGATTTGAACTCAGGAAGATGAGTCTTCCTGACTCCTAGACTGGTGCTCTATCCACACTGCACCTCCTTCCTGCCCAAATTACAAGATACTTAACTAGCTCTTCAACCACGAGTAAATCACTGAACCTCAGTTCCCTCATCTGTAAAATGGAGATAATAAAGATTATAAGTTCTTACCTCATGGGGTTGTTGAGACTCAAAAAGAGATAATGTATAGATATTGTTTCATAAGCTTTAAAATACTTTTATAAGCATTATTATTCATGTCTAAATTAACTCATCCCTTCCAAGGAGCCATCTTTTGCGACTAAACTTTGATTCTTAGTATGTTGGTTCCAATGTTTTGAAACACCTCTTTAAAAGTTGTTTTCAGGATCCATGGCACATTCTTCAAAATATCTTTTAGGGTCACAAAGCTTCATCCTTTAAGGGTTGATTTGATGTTTGGGAACAGTCAAAAGTTATTCTGAACCAACGCACCTATTACTAACAATTTTGGGTCCTGGGGCAACAGTTGCCCAAGGTAAACAGCACCAGCTGGGGCACATGGCATCAAAGGTACCCTCAAATAAACTTTATAATTCACCAAGTAAAAATAACACCGGTAATGATGAGAGATTCAGTTGAGTGGGAGAGAGAATTAGTTACTATAGTCGGAGAGGGGATAGAATCTCAGAGTTGGAAGGGACCTAAAAGGTCATTTATTCCAACCCATAGGATTTTTTAAAATTATATCTTATTTTTCCCCAATTACATGTTAAAACAATTCCTAACACTTGTTGGTTTATTTTTAAGTTTTGAGTCCCAAATTCTATCCCTCCCTCCTCCCCTCACCCCTCATTGCAATGATAAGCAATCTGATAGGATAGGAAAGAAGGGAGGGAGGGAGGGAGAGAGGGAGGGAGATAATTACCATGTGTCAGTCACTATTCAGACAGTATCAGTTCTTTCTCTGGAGGCAGATAGCTTTTTCATTGTGAGTCCTTTGGGATTTTCTTGGATCGCTGCATTGCTGAGAATAGCTAAGTTATTTACAATTCTTCATTGTACAATATTACTGTTACTATATACAATGTTGTCCTGGTCCTGCTCACTTCACTTTGTATCAGTTCATGTAAGTCTTTCCAGTTTTTTTCTGAAATCATCCTCCTTGTCATTTCTCACAGAACAATATTCCATCACAGTCACGTGCCGTAGCTTGTTCAGCCATTCCCCCTTGATGGGCATCTCCTCAGTTTCCAATACTTAGCCACTACAAAAAGACCTGCTATAAATACTTTTGTACAAATAGGTCCGTTTCCCTTTTTTATCTCTTTGGGATACAGACCTAGCAGCCAACCCATAGGATTTAGAATCCCATACTATTTATACTCCTCCAGAGATGCCTCAGCAAGATTCTCTTTCTACACAGTATATGGGACAGACTCTAGCAAAATGGTTATTACTCTCTCTAGGAAGAGGGCAAAATATTGCTGCAGGGAGGTAAGAAGCTAGTCTGCCTAGAAATAAAAGAAAAAATATAAAGTGCCACGAGGGGTTAAAGATGGAGTGAAGGGGAGTTTCTTTGGGGGATCAAAGGGAAAGGGTAAAGAAGCTACAATCTGAGAAGCCCACAGTCTTCCAAAACCCAAACCTCATTTTCCTCACTTTTTGATCAGGGGCTCACCTAAAGATCCCCTTGTCTTTGTTTGTTCTGTTGAAGAATTGAATTGCTAAATTTGGAGCCCTCTACATTTTGAGCTCTGGGATAAAAGCCCACTGGCCCTGACCTAGTTACAATTCTACCAAGACTGGCAAATAAGGTAGATGATAAAGCTGTACAATGCTGCTTGGTAACCAAAACAAGGTGGGCATAAAGGAATGAGGCTATTTTCATGTAAACTGGCTGTGCTGGCAATTCTAGAAGAGGGGTTAGAATTCTAAAAGTGGCAATTTTGCTGGAATAAATGTATAGTTTCCCACAGGGACTGCTTGGAAGGCCAACTCACTTGGCTATATTACTTCTAAGACATGATAGATTCTAAGGACATGATGGATCTTTACTGACCAGTAAGGAAAACGGGGTTGTGGCGTTGGTTGTGCCACTAAATAGCTATCATTTGCTAGCTCATCAATAAGTTAGTGAACCTCTCTGGTCCTCAGTCTCCTCACCCGTATAATGAGAAAGTTGGCAAAAGTGATTTCTAAGCTACCTTCAAGCTAGAGGATTCTGTGATTCTGTGCATTTGTTTAAAAGCCAGTCTCTGCAGCTAGGTGGTGCAGTAAGAAGAGGACTGGCCCTGGAGCCAGGAGGACCTGAGTTCAAATCGGGCTTCAGACACTTGACACATTTACTAGCTGTGTGACCTTGGGCAAGTCACTTAACCCCAATTGCCCCCTGTAAAAAAAACAAAACACAAATTAACATTATTTTTAAAAGAGCCAGTCTCCTATGGCCATAGGTCATATCTGTTGCCCGCTGCTGTGCTGATTAATGTTTTTATTCTTTTACCTCTATGTTTTATATGTTTTATTGAGTCACTATTCGATTTGGGTTGTGAGCATCCATAGAGTGCAGACTTTCCCTCCACTTAACACACTTTCTATAGTGCCTGGTATAGCACATATTCAATTAGGCTCTCAATGCCTTTTGATAATTATAATAATAATAGTAGTAGAAACTAGCATTTACATAGCACTTTGAGGTTTGTAAAATGCTTTACAAATATCTCATTTTATCCTCACAACCCTGTGATGTGGGTATTACCACTTGTCCCCATTTTACATGTGAAGGCACTGAGGCATACAGAGGTTAAGTGACTCACCCTATATAACTAATAAGTGACTGACACTGGATTTGAACTCGGTTCTTCTGGATTCCAAGTTTTATGCTCCAGTCACTATGCCACCCAGCTGACTGACAATGAAGCTGTACCTTTTTTGATCTCTTATTTCACCCCAGAAGGGAAAGTTATTAATGATTCAGTATTCACAGTCAGGCTCTGAAGAATCTGGCTGCTGGCTCCCCACATCAACTTGGCTTTCAGCAGTGTCCCTAAAAAGAGAAACAGGCAGGGCTCCATCCTTCTGGAGAGCTTCTGTCTTAATCCCATCTTATATAGTCCATGCCCCCTTCCCCATGATTCCAAAGAGTTGCTGAAGCAGCAGTGAACTGGAGTTAGCTGTAGTAATGTCTAACACTGGAAGCCAAGGTATCCTCTTCTCCCTGAGAAAAGGGAATGCCCAGCACTCAGTCACCAACACTGACCATAATAGAGGCATCACCAGGCATTTGTGGGTTTCACCTTCATGGTTTTGGTTATTCATAGCTTGGCCATTGATAATTAAATGGGAATATTTGGAGATTTGTGATGTACTACACAAGCATGAAAAGATTTTTTTTAATTTAGTAAGTCATAAATGCATAAGTATTATGTTATTAATCTATTTTATCATTTACTACCACATGCATAGATGCATAAATTTATTATAAACAGTTAAATTTTGTTAAAAGTTTCAGTGCTCTAAAGAGCTATGGGCTTGGTGCCCCCTTGGGAATATCTCCTCTTTGTCTCCCTACCACCCAGATTCAGTCACACTATCCTGCAGTGATCATTGTATCTTGTGTTTTTTGTAGAAGGAAATCCATGAAGCAGTTGCTGCAGCTACACTGGTGGCTTCAAAGACTCGACATAGTCTGAGAGATACTAATCTCTCTCATGGAGAAACTAAAACTTTATGCATATGGTATGTTGTTTTACTTGTTTTGTGTGTTAAATAAATATGATCATAATTATTTTTAAAAAATAAAGATTTGCTGTGGGGCTTACAGTTTTTTCACATTTGCTGGGGTCCAATGCCCCTAACCCCAGCGGATGTCAAGGGATAACTAATAGTAGGTACTTAATAAATCCTTATTCCCTTCATCTTTCCTCCTTGGAGGTACAGATTCGGATGCCAAAAGTAGAAAAGAAGCAATATTGAGATAGAATATGCAGTACAATTCTAATTCTTCTGTAGGTACCAAAAGAACCTGGCAAAAAATGTACATAGAAATATTGGGTATCAGACCTAAGAGGAGCCTTAGACGGAGCATTGCTGTTGTTTGGTGGTGTCCATTTTTTCATGATCCAATTTGGGGTTTTCTTGGCAAACATAATGGAGTAGTTTGTCATTTCCTTCTCCAGCTCATTTTACAGATGAGGAAACTGAGGTAAATAGAGTTAAATGACTTGCCCAAGGTTACATAGCTAGTAAGTGCCTGAGGCCACATTTGAACTCAGGTCTTCCTGATTCCAGGCTGGGCGTTCTATCCAATCCCACTTAGCTGCCCCTGTTAGTCAAGTAGCACTTATCAAGAGTTTACCAAGTGCCAGGGATTGGGCTAAGTACTAGGACACAGAAAAAGTCAAGAACAGTCCCTGCTTCAAGGAGCTTACATTCTAACAGAGGACACAATATAAAATAACTAGGTACATACAAGATTTATATAGTGGAGAGAAAGTAGCTTTAAAGGGGAAATCTCTAGCACTTCAGGGGGCAACTGGGAAAGGCTACCAGCACAAGGTGGCATGTAAGCTGAGTCTTATAGGAAGCTAAGGATTCTAAGAGTTGGAGGTGAAGTGGTAGAATATTCCAGGCATAGAATTCAGCCAGTATGGAAACATGGACATTGATGATGGATTGTCTTGTGAAAGGAACTGTGAGTAGCTCAGAATAGTTGGATTATAGAGTATGTGGACAGGAGTAAGGGGTAAGACTGGAATAAATAGTATCATCTTCTAAAGCTGGAAGCGACCTTAGATTAAGAGGCCATCTAACCAAACTCCCTCATTTAGCAGATAAGGAAACTGAGACCCAGAGGCCAATTGACTTTCCCAAGGTCACACAGCTAGTTTATGGCAGAACTAGTATTTGATCCCAGGTCCTCTGACTCTAAATTCATTGCCTTACATGACTCATTTGAAAGATGAAGAACTGAGGTATGGATAGGTAGGTATATGACCTGTTCAAAGTCACACAGCTAATAATAAAGACAGACAGAAACTAGGTTCTGTGACCTTGTCCAGTCCTTTTCCTTCTCTGGTACATTGACTTATGATCAAAGCCAAGTTCTAATGAGGAAACATGGATTTAGGGAACTGACAGGCATACCCACAGTAGGCTAGCAATAATAAGTCTGGAAGGGAAAATTTGTTTTTGATTTTAAACCTCTAAGTGGCCCTGGGGTACATAGATAAAATTCTATTCTTGGCACCATTTTAAACATTTCAGGGTTTCAAATAAAAGCCTTAATTCTTCTTTCAATTTATCCTAGATTCCATGGGGTTTGGGAATATTTATTTTAATCACAATAGTTATTTAATTTTTAACATTATGTCCTTTGGAATAGTAACAACCTCTTTTTCTTAAGAGAAAGACTTGGCTTAGAAGTATTTGTTAGGTTGTGGGAATATTCCAAAGAGTACTGGATTTAAAGCCAGAAGAGCTAGGTTTAAAAGTCTGCTCTGCAACTTATTACATGTGTGTATCCCTGAGCAAACCATTTAATATCCCTGGACCTTCGTTTACTCAGAACATGCCCCCCACCCCACCCAGGTTAGACGGTGGTTCCTCAATGACTACATATCGTATATTTGCAAAGACATGACACCTGATTGACTCAGAGAGATCTGAGCTCACTAAACTGCGTAGGTTTGGAGAGATTCAGGAGAAGAAAGAGAAGTGAAACTCAAGGGAAATGACATGAGAGACACAAGGCACAAACTTTTAAATGGCCAACGGGAGGTCCTAAAGCCAAAAACACATGGGGAAGCTCATCTGCATTGTGTTCCTTAGCTTTTAATACCTGCACTCCCAGAGACTTCCCTGGTGAGATTCTTCCTCTCGTTGAGCTGAGATTTTTATCTTTCTCCCAAATTGGACCTAATCTACCCTTGAATATTATATTATATACTCTAATCAGTGTAACTTCCCCGATTTCTCTTCATTGTTTGCTTGCATAAGTGGATTTCTTTGGATTTAAGATTGTTTTGTATATATGTTTACATCCAACTTTTGTATGTAACATCCATAAAAAACATTGAATGATACATACATGCATGCATGCATACATGTTTAATGGGAAGCAACTAAGCTGACTAAAAGTAAACCATGAATTTAAATCCAGTTTCAGACATTTACTAGCTGTGTGACCCTGGGAAAGTCATTTAACCCTATTTGCCTCAGTTCCTCATCTGAAAAATGAGTTAGAGAAGGAAATGACAAACCACTCCAGTACCTTTGCTGAGAAAATCCCAAAAGGGGTCGCAAAGAGTCATATATGAATGAAAAGACTGAACAACAATGTATACCTCACAGCACCTGATATGCCTATGAAAAATAAATGTTCATTTGATTTAAAAAAAAAAACCTTCATTCTCTGTATGAGGGTCAGAGAGGTCAAGGTCACACTGCTGTTGTTTAGTCAATTCCAATGCTGTGTGGTCTGTTACTGTCTCAGTTTGGAATAGAATTATTTTCTACCTGGAGCGACTAGGGAAAGTATTTTTTATTTCAGACGGTTAAGAAAGCATTATACCCTTAGACTAGAAATATTTGAGTTGTGGTAAATAGATCTAATTCAAGCCCAATACTACTCTTGACGATAGGAGAGCGAAGGAGGGAGTGCCCAGTTACAACCTTCCTGCTGTTCCCCATAAAGGCAAAAATTCCAGTCTCCCTCAGAGACAGAGACAGAGACAGTGCTGGATCCAAGATCAAATTTCAGTACGTGTATCTCTACTACATGTGGATGGGCCATGCTACATCAGATGGTCCATCAGACTAAAATTAATGATTGGCTTAGACAATTTCAAAGTTTGTTTTCATCCTATCTCCTATATCTTAGTAATTGCTCTGGGTCCCAGATGCATTCCTGATACTTAGCTTTTAAAAAGCCCTCAAAAAGATTTGCAATTAATTAGTGATTCCCACCCCCAACCCACACCAGCTTTAAAATTCTGTGAGAAAAGAATGGTTCTAGAGATCTGTGAATTGGTCCAAGCATTCTAGAAAGCAATTTGGAACTTTGCCCCACCAAGGTCACTCAGTTGTGGATATCTTTTGACCTGATCTACCACTACTTGACCAATACCACCCCACCCCACCCCAAGAGGTCAAAGAAAGAGGAAATGGACTCATTGGAATAAAAATATCTATAGCGTCTCTTTTGGTAGTCACAGAGAACTGGAAACTAAGGGAATAGCTATCAAATGGGAAATGACTGAATAAATTACGGCTGATAAATGTAGTGGGCTATTATTGTAGTATAAGAAATGACAAAGGACAGCTTTGGAGAAACCTGGAAAGACTTGTGTGAATGAGTGAAGTAGGCAGAACCAGGAGAACAATGTGTACAATAACTATGATATTATAAAGACATGCAACTTTGAAAGGCTTGTGAATTCTGATCAATAAAGAGTCCCAAAAAATACTAAAGGACCAATGATGACGCACGCTACCCACTTCCTGACCGAGAGGCCATAGAGTCAAGGTGCAAAATGAGAACTATAATTTCAGACACGGCCAATGTTAGAATTTGCTTTGCTCGACTACATACATTTTCAGCATGGGTTTTCTTTTCTTATTTTTTTCTAACAGAGGTGGGGATGGGAGGGAGAGAAAATAAATGCTTGTTAATTGAAAAAAAGGAAAAGTTAAAACAGGATCCTAAGAAAGAGATGGCATTACAATGATCCTCTCTTCTGCTTCTTTCTTCAGTGATTAACATAGCCTCATGCATACAGACTGCTGGAGGGACTGAGTACTCCAGAGAATTCTCTGATCAAAATCCAAACAGTGGCAAAGCCTGCCTGTCCAAGTATGCTTTCCAGAAAGCCACAAGTATCTCTCTTCTGGCACTTGGAGAGGGCTTGAAATATGCCAGGCAGCATGTGGAGCCATCACTGCTCTAATTAAATCGCTATGAGCAGGAGAGCTGCTAGGGCTTAGCATACTGCTGAATCCTAGGGGCCCCATTTCAAATCCTCTATCTCAAGGCAGGGAGCCAGGATGAACCGCAGCCTCTGAGGTGTCTGCTTTGCCTTGGGTTTTGAGGACAGGCTGAGTGCAAAAGAAAAGAGTTTCTTGGCTACTTAGAGGATGTGATTTCATGAACTGCCCCTCCCCTAACTGTCTCCCCCACCTCCTAGCTGATACTTGAAAACTTTTTAAAGAGGGACACCATTTTCCTTTTGTATTTAAAACTCCTGGACCTAATTCAGTGCCTTATGCATAGATGCTTTTTAAATGGTTGTTGAGTTGAGTTCATTCTACAATTAGAAGTGAAGCTTGAAACTGAAATACCCTCCCTGGAGACATAAGCTCTGCATGGTCAGAGAATTTCAGGTTGGAAGGCCCCTGAGAAATCATCTTATGCAACCTCCTCATTTTACAGATGAGCTTAGTTGAAAAGAAATTAAGTAACCACCAAGAACACAGAGGCAATAAGTAACAGAGATGGAATCTGAATATAGACCCTCTGACTTGAAGTTGTTGCCTTTTGAAGAATCTAGTCCCAGTGGAGGGATTTTAAGGGATAATAGTACAAAAAAAAAATAAGTCATTGGCATAACTAGCAACTTTGGTGCCTGGGGCGGATAGAATGAAACATGCCTTCAAATCAACCTTTTTAAAACAAATTCAGCTAGGAGGGAAAGACTGAGAAGGATCTAGAGATGTAAAGCCCCTTGGTGGGATGGGAGAAACAGACCTAGGGAATAAAGTAGAATTGGAGCACCTGGTAACTTGTTCATTTAAGCAATAATTCTTGCCAAATACATTCTAGATTCAGTTGTTTATGTATTAATGAAACAAAATAAGGGCTATCAGAGCACTCTAAGTTTCTGTTCCCTGAAGCAAAGCCCATTTTTCCCATACTTGTTTTGGTTCTGGCAACTAGCCCCCGTCAGGTCCAAGAGCCAATGTTATTCTAAGAGAATAAAAAAAAAGGAAGATAAACTTCTTTTATTTAAAAATTTGCCTCAAGCTGTATATAAAGGAATAGAAATTCCCTAGCCTTTTACAGACTCCCCTTGACACACTTATTTGGCCACTACTTTCTCTATGTCTTACCATTCTCCTCTATTAGATTAGAATGATGACTCTGTCTAGTAATATACATCCATGAAAATACTATAAACTATGCATAATATGGATCATATCTACCGCATATTAATCATGTAAGTGTGTATGATATATAATAAATATATATAAATATTAATCTATACATATAGCATATGTGTAATATATCATGCAATATATACAGTTTATATTATGCATATATCACACATGATTGCATTGAAAATATATGAGCTGCATTTGGGGCCATAATGGCTTTGGCTTCTCACAAAGCTAGAAATAAACAGAGAAGGAATGTGAATTAATAACACCAAAATCCATTTTTTAAAATGAACTTGATTTTGTCCATCTGCTTTATCACCACTTATTTTTCTAGTCTGTGTCTCAGTCTGGCAGGAATGAATCATCAGTTCTCCACCTCCTCCAGAAAAAAAAAGAGCCTCAGCCATTTGACATTTTTTAAATGTAATATATGTGAAGTTTATGAAGCACATTCAAATATGTTTGAAAAACAAGAAATTCAGTCATTTCTCTGACTAAATAAAAATACTTGCATAGTAACATAGGATAGCAAAAGTACTGGCTTTCATGAAGAGAAAAGTCTTCAAGAAGGCAGATTCCATGAAGATGTACCATGCAATCTAAATTCTAGAAAGAAATGGGAGGATGGGTTATCAAGGATTTTGGGAGGAGGCTTGTGAAAATGTCCTAGTAGTAAGGAGCATTGCAGTGAATCCATTGGATTCCATGAAGAAAGGTTATAGAATCTACTTCCATATCAGTCCTTTATAAAAATAAAACTGCGCACAGTATATGTATGTATATATAATTTCTAATCTATCTGAGATTATTTCCTTGTGTTCTTTCAAAGGTGATCACGATGACCCCAAAATATCCCTTCAAGTCAGATAACTGTGTGATAAACACACAGCTCATTCTGTAAAGCTAAACTATAGCTCCATCTAACGGCCAATGTGAGAACATCAATTTTCCCCAACTCCTGAAAGTGGTAGAAGCCAAGTTAAGTCAATGATCATTTATATTTATTTATTCTATGTGCCAAGTACTGTGCTAAATGCTGAGGATAAAAAAGAAAAAGAAAAATCAGTCCCTGCTTTCAAGGAGCTCACAGTCTAATGGGGGAGAGAGCACATGCAAATAATGATGTACAAACAAATTATTTACAGAATAAATCGGAGATTATCTCAGAGGGAAGACAGTAAAGAGAACTGAGAAAAACTACTCAAAGAAAGTGAGAATTAAGCTGAGACCTAAAGGAAGACAGGTAAACTGAGGAGCTGAAATGAAAAGGGAAAAGGTTCTAGACATGGGGGACAGCCAGTGAAAATAACCGGAGTCGGGAGAGGACAAGGGTTCTTCAAAGTCTGATTGCTGTTTTTTATAAAGCAGAATTTCTAAAGAACAAAGAAGACCCCTTTAGAGATAATTCCTTGCTGTGTAGGACTGTGTCCAACAGTTATTTCCCCTGGGAACTCTGAACCCAGGTCAGATCTGGGGAGTACAAAGGGAAATGGTGATTTTTTTTCTCAATGTCTTTTTTTACTTGAACTCTGTTCTAGAATTATGTAGTGCTCCTCCAGCCCTGTCTTCTTTCTCTGCTCCTAGTAAGGAATGGGGTGTGGCTTTACCTGCTGGTGGAGAATGAGAGAGGAAGCGGACAAGGGGAGGTGGCCAAACATGGAAGCAAAAGACAAAGTCATTTGGACTTAGAGAAACTAAAAGAATAGGACCTCTCCCAGCCACCCAAAGCAGAAACTGAATGACTCAAAGTCAGAGAGAGAAACCAGCATGGAATGAAACAAGGTGCTTGCTCCTTTGTGGCACAACTTTAAATTGCTTCATTCTTTTTTCCTGTTCCATAAGCAATTGGCTGGCTTCCAGGAGAAGCATTTGGAGCTCTCTGCAAGTGACAGGACACTTCACGGAAAAGCATCACCCTTAGGAGGTTCAGTCTGTACCCAGTCTCATGTTCCATGCCAGAAAAAGGAGAAGCTGAGTCCCAAGTCCAGAGACCCTGAATCTGCACCTGCTGGGTGGCATGAGTCAAATATTGTCTAATAATAGTGTTGCACTGGCCACATTCCTATGATGCATAGAATATGGCATAACTAGGTAATGCAATGCATAGAGCACCAAGCCTGGACTCAGGAAGACCTGATTTCAATTTTGCCTCAGATACTTCCTAGCCGTGTGGTTCTGGGCAAGTCACAACTTCTTTGCCTCAGTTTCCTCATCTGTTAAAATGGGGATAATAACTAGATTGCCTTCAAAAAAGAGAAAAAAAGATACAGCAATACAAACACTTCCTATTTTAAAGGATTGAGATGAAGCTCAAATGAGATAATATATGTAAAATGCTTTGGAATAAAGTCCTACATAAATTTCAATTATTTCAAAAATTCTCTATCTCTTTTCTTAAAATAAGAAATCATAGAGTAGGACATACGTAGGTCACCATTGTAACGAGTCTGACTGATTATGGTTGTTGTCCTTCATTCTCGAAGAAGACCAAAATGATGTCACTATGTTGGAGTAAAGGTACTGTGTGTCTGACTATGGCTGATGAGACCAATGTGAACTTGGAAGGCTTTACCACGGGTTGGGACACAAATAGTCCACAGGAACATTTGGAGTGGAGATGTCTCTAAATTTGACTGATTAACAGAAGCCTGGGATTATGTGCATGTGTGTGTGTGTGTGTGTGTGTGTGTGTGTGTGTGTGTGTGTGTGTGTTGTGTGTATTCAAAACACCAAAATTTTTCATTCAGCCAGTATTGGGTTCTATTAAGAGATCTTCAAACTTAAAGGACTGTTGGCTGTACTGCACAAGCATGTGCAAAAGTAATAGATCATTGCAAGTCTTAATTTCATTTTTTTAATACAAGGCTGGCGGGCTTTGGAGAGTCTTCTTAGCACTTGTTCACATTTCCCATGTCTCATGTCTCAGAGGATACAAACCAGGATGTTTAGCTCCAGGAACTATATCCTTAAAAATTTTTCCTGTGTTACACATTTCTAGGTCATCTCACTCTTGAATTTGGGTTTGCAAAATTGAAACCTTTCACCCTCAACAAAAACACCTACAATTCCAAGTAGCTGCCCCAACACCGATAGCAACTTTAGGAGCTGAGCCATGTGCAAACCAAAGAATTCCTATACCATCTAAAACTTTGGAAAACAAACACAACCCTTGAAAAAAATAATTAGGCTCCTTCAGCTAAGAGATATGTATACCATTTAGTAGCCAAGAAAAAAGATCTGATTCTGTTGCTTTCATTTGAATTGTATCATTCACCAGGATGGATCTGTTCGTCCTTTGTGTTCACGTAGGCATCTAAGTGGTTCAGTGGATAGAGTGACTAGAGCCGAGGACGGGAGACTGAGACAGGAGTCAAAAGTGGTCTTAGACACTTGCTGGTTGTATGTCCATGAACAAATCGCTTAACCTCTGCTTGCCTCAGTTTCCTCATCTGTAAAATGGAGATAGTAATAGTGCTTATTTCCCAGAGTTGTTGTGAAAATAAAATGAATTAAAGTAAAGCACTGTGTAAGCCTTGAAGCATTAAATAAATCCTAGCTGGTATATTACTATTCACATGTAGGTGCTTATTAAATGCTCATTGACAGACATTGTATTACTTGTTTGTTTTTTTAATTGTCATTTTACTTTATTGTAAACTTTGGCATTAATGAGTATGAGCTGAAACCTCAAAATTGCTTTATTTTTAAATAATGTTTCATTTTTTTCCAATTACATGTAAAGACAAGTTTTAGCAATCATTTTTTGTAAAATTTCGAGTTCCAAATTTTTCTCTCTCCCTCCTTCCCCTCCCTTCTCCCTAAAACAGCAAGCAATTTGATATAGGTTATGCATATGCAATCATATAAAATATATTTTCATATTAGTCATCTTGTTAAAGAAGAAATAGAACAAAAGGGAAAAAAATTACCAAAAAAGTGAACATAGTATGCTCTGATCTATATCCAGACTCCATCAGTTCTTTCTCTGGATGTGGATAGCATTTTCCATCATGAGTCTTTTGATGTTGTCTTGTATCACTGTATTGCTAAGAGTTAAGATAATTATAGTTGACAATGTTGCTGTTACCATGTACAATATTCTGGTTCTGCTCACTTCACTCAGCATCAGTTCCTTAAAGTTTTTCCAGGTTTTTCCAAAGTTCTCCTGCTCATCATTTCTATTCCATCACAAACATATATCACAACTTGTTCAGCCATTCCCCAAATGATGGGCGTTCCCTCAATTTCCAATTCTTTGACACCACAAAAAGAGCTACAATAAATATTTTTGTACATCCTCATTTATTTTTTAAAGAAGTTATCAGAAGTGAGATCTTAAAACTGTATTTTAGTTGGTTTCTCCTTTCCAAAGCTGAAGATGGCTTTAGCATTCCTTATTTCTGTTTTCTCTCCTGTCCCCCATTACTTAGACCCCAAAGTCTACACTTTCACATCTCTCCCTCTCAAATCCCCCACCAGTCAATACTCCCCAAATTTCATTAGTTTTCCCAGACATTTTAACAGATTTGTACAAGAAGTCTGGGGAACCAGAAACCTACCTCACTGGATTATTGTAAGGATCAAATGAGATAATATATATTATAACAATGCCAACTATCATTAAATTCTCATAGCCATGAAAAAAATATCATGTCTTCCTGTGTACAGTTATTATTTTTAACATAGAGCTAAGATGCCTAGATTTTTATTCAAGACTGGTGGTTGTCTTAAAGACCACGTAGCACATACTTTTCATTTTATAGATTTGGAAACAGCCTCAGAAAGTATAAATTACTTTTTAAAGACCATTCAGATAGTGATTAATAGAACTGGGATTTGAATCCAGTACCTCTAGTTGCCCTTCAACTCCATCATACTGGTAGGCCTGTGAATTAAAAAATCAGACAGCCTGCCCTAAATGCTTGTCTGGTGTGATTGATGGTGCAGCAAGTAGAGAAGTGGGCCTTAACACTTTAAAACAGGGGTTCTTAACTGTTTTGTCTCTTGGACCCCATTAGCAGTCTGATGAAACTCATGGACAACTTCTCAAAATGATACTTGTTTCCTACATTTATAATTGAAGGAATATGAAATTTCAGCTAGAGGTTGGTAAAAATAGAGAGGTCGCTTTTTCCCATCTAAGTTCACAGACCCCACTAAAACCTATCCAGATTGGAAAATTCTGCTTTAAAGGAACAGGTTAAATTATCTCCTCTTCAGTATGAGCTCAGGCTTGGGCAGAGGAATAGAGTCCCAGGGGTGGTGAACCTGCAGCCTTGAGGCCACACTTGAAGACATAGAGGATCACATGTGGCCTCGAGGCTGCATGTTCCTCACCCCTGGGTGTAGACATTAATCCCATTTGGAATTTTCATAATGCAGAATTATGTACCATAATCATACCCCTAGGCAAACACAAATTTTTCATAAACAGAAGAGCCTATAAACTGAGAGCACAATTTGTGTGGGTGTGTACATACACACACATACAACACATATATATGTATATATATAATTTACATGTATACACATACAGTATATATATTGATATATAAGGTAGATATATACATATATTGCTATATAATAAATGTGGTGGGTATGTATATAAGTATAATGTTATATAATATGTAGAATAGATGAGTGTACATATGTGTGTATGTATATGTACATCTGTATGTTGCTATATCATCCATCAATAGCTATAGATATATACACACATACAACCTAGCCAAAACAGGACCAGAGTCCTGGAGGTGACCCTTATGGGATTCATTCTAGAATAGTTGTTCCAGGCAAAATGTGCAAAAATTACAGAAGCAGTGTGATGTTTCAATGATATTAGAAAATATTTCCCCATCATCCTGGGTCATCACTTGAGAGGAATTAGAAAAGAATGGAGAGGAAGACAGATTCTTATGAAGGGAGATTGAAAGGTGTTAGTCTGTGAAAGTATGTGCTATGGGGAACTATAAAAGTGATTTGATGTCTGCATTTTATATAGAAATCAACAGTGTGGGATTTGA
Organism: Trichosurus vulpecula; assembly: GCF_011100635.1. Taxonomy (NCBI): domain Eukaryota; kingdom Metazoa; phylum Chordata; class Mammalia; order Diprotodontia; family Phalangeridae; genus Trichosurus; species Trichosurus vulpecula. The sequence continues at coordinate 398,564,670 of NC_050574.1, read as the reverse complement.
ATTGGACCTTGTAAATCACCCTGGCTCAGAGGAATGACAGAGAGATAATAACATAACAATAAGAAGAGAAAGCTTGAGTTCACTACAGTGAATTTACTTCTTCATCAGTTTATGGTTCAACGTGGAAATCTAAAAAAATTGCAGAATTTTTTTCGTAATAATTAATATTGGACATGGTTTCTAATCTCAGTTCTGTTACTTGCTGCCTCTAAGGTCATGGGCAACCTAGCTCCTTTCTCTGGGTTTCAGGTTCCTCATTTGTAAAATGAAGAGGTTGGACTCAATGATCTTGGTGAAAGGTCCTTTCGAGAGCTATCTACCCTCTCTTCGACTCACTCCCTAGTTGTAAATTATTTTCTGTGTTTACATGTGCCTGGCATTACTGACACAGGAACATAAGTTGTCTTCCTACCTTGTTGTCAAAGGAGTGAATGAGGAAGGCACTGAAATATACAGTCCCAAGTTTTGGCTATTTGAAAATCTTCTATCAGATTACGATCCAGGAACTTTTCAAACTAATCTCTGATTAGCTCCAGGCTCGAGGGATATGCCCAAGGCTGCTATTTCTCCAGCTCCTAAGGAAATCAGGGGGGTTGCAGTAGAATGAGCACTGGCTCTAAAGCCAGAGGACCTGGGTTCAAATTCTACCTCTATTGTGTGATCTTAGACAAGTCAATTAACTTCCCTAAGCCTCAGTTCTCATATCTGTAAAATGGAGGGATTGAACTAGATGATTTCTGAGGTCCCTACTAGCTTATGAAATCCATTATATCTTGTTTCAGGTTATATTTCCTGGTATTTTGGAGATGTCCAGTGTTGCTTCATTTTCTCCTATTTGGTTTTCTCAAAAAAATCCTTCTACTTTTTTTTAATGGCCTCAATTCCTATGGACTGTTATCTCAAATTCTTTTTGGAAAGAATTTGTCATACACTTAATCAAGTAAAGTCAGTAACTGTAAAAGATAAGACTAGACCAGAAAACATCTCCCATAAACATGGACCATAAATCCAGGTCACAAATGTAGATAGATTTGATTGTGCTTCTGATTTCATCAACTTTTCTTTAAAATATCATTTTTTTTGTTTCTCGATTGTCAAGTATTCAAGATTTCCTTTTTTCTCCTTCCTATCTCTCAGAAGAAAGGAGGAAAGGAAGGAAGGCAGGAAGGAAGGAAGGAAAGAAGATAGGGAAGGAAGGAAAGAAGGAAGATAGGGGAGGAAGGAAGGAAGAAAGAAAGAAAGGAAGGAAGGAAGGAAGTGTAACAACAATGCTGTTTGCAGCTACTGTGGCTGTGTAAGGCCAATAACACCAGCACACAGGAGGGCTACTAGCACAGGTTCTTTGATCTGCTTTTCTGAGGAAAGCAACTATAAGGGGTTTACAATTTCACTCTAATTAAACATACAAATATCATTCACTTAGTTCAGGGGGAAAAGTCAGCACCCTGAACTTCAGAGCAAATACAAACAGAAAGTACAAACAGAGAAATATAAGCATAGCAAATAACACAAATCAACAGACAAGCTTCTAGCTGTCTGACCAAAGCTATACACACATAATTACCAGAGAGAGAAGCACCAATATCTGAGTTTTTCAAAGGTGGGGAGGGCTCCTTAATGACTACTGAGAGTCCCCACACAACAACACACTTCCAATGGGTGAGCCCCAAACAAAACTCTCCTCCTGCAGTTCTGAGAGTCCTCTTCTCTCAATTCTGAATTCTAACTTCAATGACTGTCCTCTGGGTATATATAGCCTTTTTCAGAGCCCAAGAGCTTCACACCTCTCAAGGGTTTCCCACCTCCGGTGACCTAAATAGCAAAAGGGTGTGGGCCTTCCTACAAGCAATGGAAAGACTCAAACAAAGGCACTTGATTGCCTTGGTGCTGAGAAGCACTCCAAAAGAAAAAACAATAAAAAGTCCCACTTTGCTTGCCCTTATAGGAAGGAAGGAAGGAAGGAAGGAAGGAAGGAAGGAAGGAAGGAAGGGACTCTGTATTATATAAACACAGTCATACAAAACAAATTCCCACAGTGGTCATGTCAAAAATGCATTTCTTATTCTATATATTGGTCCATCATCTTTTTCTATCATGAAATGGGTGGCTTTCTTCATCAGCCCCTCAGAATCATGGCTGATTGGAGTTTTTAAGACTTTCAAAATTGTTCATTTTAGTAATATGGATATTATAGCATAAATTATTCTTCTGGTTATGCTCACTTCACTCTGAATCAGTTCATTCAAGTGTTTCCATGTCTCTGGATTTTGTTTTTCATTTTATATAGCACAGTAATATCCCATTACATTCATATGACACAATTTGTTCAGCCATTCCTCAATCTATGAATATCTCCTTGGTTTCCTTTTCTGTCACCCCAAAAGGAGCTACTACAAATATTTTTGCATATATATGACCTTTTCTGTTTCTTTGATTTCTTTGTGGTTTAGTCTTAGCAATGGCATATATGGGTCAAATAATATGCAATATTTAGTAACTTTTGCGAATAATTTTGAATTGTTTTACAGGGTAGTTGGACCCATTCAGTTTCACTGCCAGTGCATCAACATGACTGTTTTCTCATAGCCCTTTCAACATCTGTCATTTTCTTCTTTTGTCATCTTTGGAAATCTGATGAGTGTGAGGAAGAACCTCAGAATTCTTTGACTTGCATTTCTCTACTAGTGATGATTTGAACCATCTTTTTCATGTGACTAGAGACAGCCTGACTTTCTTCCCTTGAAGAGAATCTGTTTATATCCTTATACCATTTATTGGTTGGGGAATGGTTTTTATTCTTACATATTTTAATCAAATTTTTTGTGTGCATGTGTGTGTATACAGTACCAAAAATATTAATGCCCCCAAAGATGTAAGCTAAAGTCTTAGCTATTAAGACTTAAAACTACACTAAAACTTTTGGAATTCTCTACGTATCTCAGAAATAAGACCTCAGTTAGAGAAACATTTTTCAGAGATTTCTTTTTCCCCAGTTCATTATGCCCCTTCCAACCTTAGCTGTATTGGATTTGTTTGTGCAAAACCTTTTCAGATTTATGTAATCAAAATGAATCATTCTTAGTTTTTTGGGACAGCAAGGTAGTACAGTGTATAGAGTGCCATTGTGTAGTCAGAAACCAATCCAGCCTCAGACACCTCAGTCACCTAACTTTTGTCTCAGTTCCCTCATCTGTAAAAAAAATGAGGATTAAAAATAGCATCTATTTCCCAGGGTTATTGTGAGAATCAAATGAAATAGTAATTGTAAAGCACTTGATACATAGTAAGTGCTATATAAATATTAGCTATTATTTTTTATTAACTATTTCCTTTGAGATTCTTGACCTTCTGTGCCTCCATATTTTTATTATTATGTTACTACTTCAATAAAGTATTCCTTTAGTAGTCTGATTAGTATGATTCTGAGTTATTAAATTAATTTAGGTAGCATTGCCAATTTTATTATACAACCTCATTCATGATCAACTAATATTTCTCATTACTTAGGTCTGTATTTCTATAAACAGAGGTTTAAAGAGATATTTAATAATAGATAATATTTACATAATGATTTAATGTTTACAAAATGGCTTATCTATATTGATCTGATTTTATCTTCACAACAACCGTGGGAGGTATATGTTACTACTATTCTAATTTTGAAGACAGGGAAACTGAGGTTACATGATTTGCTTAGAACCACACTACTAGCAATAAAATTCATCATTTCAGGAGCTAAAGAGGCAAACCCTTTGCACCTTTACTAGAGGAGAGCAAGGAGGGTGGAGAGAATGAACTCAGGGTCTTATTACATTCCACCATAACCACTGACCCTGTTAATGGAAAGACTAGATCAGTCTCATCCAATTAAGAGCCTGCGAGACACACCAAGAACAAGCTGAAGGCCGCTCAAGAAAGGAGACTCTGTTTTTTCTGTCTTCTGTCTGGAAAGTGACAAGATTCAGGGAGGAAACCCTGGAGAAGTCAAAGGAGAACAACAGTGGCGCTTTATCTCCCACTTAGACCTAATGGTGACTGTGAGTACATGGCCACCTCTGTCTCTTTGTTATTTCCTGATTTGAAGCAGCCAAGGTTGCAGATGTAGAATTGACTAGATTGTGAGATTATGAATATCAAAAGCTAGGAAGTTTTAGAGGTCCCATCAATTTTTGGTAGCAGTTTCCATGTGGCAACATAGGACAGTGGCATTTTCTAAAAGTGTATTAGGTCAGCCTAATTTGTTGACACGAATTCTTCTGGTGGTCTTTTTGCCTTGGGGTCTACAGAGCTGTAGTGCTGACCTCATTGTTGTATGCCTGTGTGTACCAACAAGCTGCTAGCAGCTGCTGTGGGGTATAAGACCCAACAAGACCAGCAACAAGAGCTGCCAGCACAGGTTCTTTTGATCTACTTTACTAAGGAAAGCAACTTTAAGGGGTCAACAATCTCAGTTTAATTAAACATCCATATATCAATCACTTAGTTCTGGGAGGAAAGATCAGCCCCCTAAACTTCAGAGCAAATACAAACAAATTACAAACATCAACAGACACACCTTGTCTGATTCAAATCTCAATTCATAGTTACCAGGGCTTAACAAAGTCCCAATATCTGGGTTTACAAGCCAGGGGGCTCTTAACAGCTGCCCAGAGTCTCTTCAAGTCACATGCCACTCTTCCATTGAGTGAGAGCCCCAAAAGTCAAATGCCACCCTTGGATCTTATGTATCCATCTCAGGGCCCTGGGGCATTTGATTACCTCAGTACTGAGAAGTGCTCAAAGAACAGTGAAAAATCTCATTTTGCTGGCCATTACATTTTAAAGGCAAAAATCATCAAAGACACTTAAGAGAAGAACAGCAAAAAGCACCACCCTGATTACCATTACACTGTGAAACCTGGACAGTTTACCAGCGCCATGCCAGGAAACTGAATCTCTTCCATTTGAATTGTCTTAGGAAAATTCTAAGGATCACCTAGCAGGATAAGGTACTAGACACTGAGGTCCTTGCTCTAATTAAACTGCCAAGCATTCAAACACTGCTTCAGAGAGGACAACTCTGATGGGCTGGCCACATTGAATGCAAAACATACACTTACCAAAAACACTGTTTTATGGAGAACTCACACAGAGCAAGCATTCACATGGTAGTCAGACGAAGCAATACAAGGACACTCTCAAGGTCTCTCTCAAGAACTTAGGAATAGTGACATGGGAGACATTGGCACAGGACCGTTCAGCACGGCATTCCCACATCAGAGAAGGTTCTGTGCTCTCTGAGCAAAGCAGAATTGAAACAGCTCAAAGGAAATGCAGGATGCACAAATTTAGAATATTCACCCCAATTGTTCACATGAACTATTTGTGCTTGATGTGTGGTAGAACATTCTGAGCTCATATTGATCTGATCAGACACAATCAGACACATTGAAACTTGACTCTAGTATAGTGATGTCATTTTGGTCCTCTTCGAGAATGAAGGACAACAACCATTAAGTCAGTCTGATAATCGTTGGGCAAAAACACTTAAGGAAGGTCATGAAAGTCAGTATTATCCACATCTCCTCAGGGTTGCCCTAAAAATGGTGAGGGAAGAAGCAATCAGCTGATTTTAGGGACTCAGTCAGAAAGTTCAATTGCAATTTGGGTGAGTAGCCTCAAAAGAGATTGTATACTTATTAGTTACGTGGAGGGACTTTTACTTGGGGTTGGAAGATGGGAGTTAATGGAAAGTAGTAGATACAAAAGAAAGAAAACATAATCAATAAAACATTTTAAAATGGACATAATGAAATAAAAAGAAATTCAGAAGAGCATACAATAGGTCAACTTTATTACTACTTTGTTAAATTTAACATGCAATTTCAAAAAACAAAACATATGCAACAAAAATTCATGGCTTCATAAACAATACTTCACTTTTTTCCATGTATATTGGAATATTTGTGATTCATGATTATGTAGCAACAATCTGCTAGCAGCTGCTACAGGGGTGTACAACCTGCCAACAACCAGCACACAGAAAGCTGCCAACACAGGTTCTTTGATCTGCTTTACTAAGGAAAGTAACTTTAATTGGTTAACAATCTCTGTTTAATCAAACATACAAATATCATTCACAGTTAGGGGAAAAGATCAGCCCCCTGAACTTCAAGGCAAATACAAACAAAAATTACAAACATCAACAGACAGACCTTGTCTGATTCATATCACAATACATAGTTACCAGAGAAGAACCAACATCTGCGTTGCAAAGCTAGGGGGCAGTTACAGCTTGCCCAGAGTCTCAACACTCTTTCTGTGAGTGTGCCCCAAAAGTCAAACACCAAGTTCTCCTCAATTACATCCTGTTCAGAGCCCTCAGGGCTCACCTCACCCAGGCTGGGTGTGGGAAAGTTCCCCATCCCCAGTACCACGTCATATACAAAGCAATGACTCCCAATTGTCTCAGTGCTGAAAAATACTCCAAGACAAAAAGATCACACTTTATCTGCCCCATTCAAACAAAGGCCAGAATCATTAAAGGCACTTAAGAGAAGAACAGCAAAAAGTCCCACCTTAATTACTATTACAGATTATTGTTAAATTCACAATAAATTTAAAAGTAAAAGAGTAAGATTTTTTAAATAATCTAGGAGTTTTAATGGGCTGCAATCTCAATGTGATTTAACAGAATAATATTTTGCACCCAAAAGGTCTAATACAAAATTAAGTTGCAATGTTTTGCTGGAGTGGTTATTGGGCAGTGAAACAGGGAATACCCCTGACTATGAAAACCTAAAAATGAGCATCACATGGAGGGCAATGGAGAGACACATGGTAAGTGTATACAGACTGTAACTTAAAACCAATGAAGAACTCTGGAGAAGAATAAAAACAACAGATGTCATCAAGGCATTGCATAGTGAGAAGAGAAGATGAACTACTTACGCAGCAAGAGTAAAGTATGAAAGGTGGACAGTCAGGTGGGACCCTCTCAAAATCAGAAATAAGTAAGTGAACATGGTCTTCAGCACATTGAGTGGACCCTCTATAGTGAATTTTTAGCAGAATAAGAATTGCATTTGTTAAGCAAGATTGCAATCTGTATCTCAGGAGGACCCTCAAATCAATCAGAACATAGATCCATTTGAGCATTTGGGTAAAAGAGCATTGTCGTCCAGGACCAGGCAGTTGATAGTCTTATTCTATTCTGTTTTGATCAGACTACATCTAGAGTATTATGTTTTAGGAAGGATGTTGATAAGCTAAAGAGTATCAAGAAAAGGGCAACTAATATGATAAAGGTCCATGAATTACCCCAAATTAAGACTGGCTGAAGGAACTTGGTACGTTTAGCATAAAAGGATAAAACACAGGGAATAGATTATAGTTTTCCAAGCCTTTGAAGGACTATCATGTGGAAGGATTAGACTCATTCTCTTTGGTCTCAGAAGGAAGAGCTAAAAGCAATGAGCCAAGTTGCAAAGAGGTATATTTAGCCTTAATATAAGGAAAATCTTGCTGACTGAACTATCCACAAGTCGACTGAGCTGCCTTGGTTGATAATCAGCTGCCTCTTGCTAGAGGTGTTCCAGGAAAGGTCGGAGGACTCCTCTTCAAGAATGCTAAAGAAACTCTCCTTGTTCATGTGGTCAGATGGACTTCTTTATTTCCAAGGCCCTTTCCAACTCAAAATTCTATAACTTGGTGATTCTATGAAGCATTTCTTTGCCTCAAAGTGAGTTTTCTGGGAAACTGTTCTCTTTCCCACCAGTGTAGTAATCTACATATTTCATTGTGAGGGACTGAGATTTATCTTACTTTAGGATTTTTCCTGCCATTTACTTTGCAACTCTGTTCTAATTGAATAATTTGCTATTTTCATTGCTATGATTTATGGTTCTTTCTTGCTCTGTTGGTAGAGTAGGTATTGAATAGGAGCTCAAGCCATATTTCTTCCCATACTGAATTGAAGTAGTATGTGATTACGGAGTTGATTTGGATTTCTATTACAATATACCCAATTTGTACTACTGATTACTAATAATTAATGTCATAAATTATCTGCCTGTTCCTTCACAATATTGCTAACTCCCTGAGCAGAACTACTTCTTTGAAATTTCTGGACAACAATAAAATTATTCATGTTTCTATTGCCCTTTGAGATTTACAAAGTATTTTCTTAGCAGCAGGTAATGCAAACATTATCGTCCTCATTTTACAGGTGAAGGCATCTGCTCTTAGAGCAGTTTAATGACTTGCCTTTTACCACACAAAGGGGTTGGATATGCCTTAGAATCTGATGTTCAGGTGAAGCTCAAGGTACTTAACATTCCCTGAGTGAATTGTGCAAGTCTGGTTATTGGTTTTCTACTGCTCTTCATCTTGCACCACCATGACTTTCTAATTTATTTTTTATTCAGTTTGTCCTATTTTTCCCTTCCATCCAAATCAAAAAGAACCCATATTTGACACTCTTCTTTGTTAATTTCCATCATATATACAGAGCAGTCATAACTTATGAGGTGGTTAGTTTCCTAACATCAGTGAGCATTTAAGATTAAAATCATACAAAGTCATAATTGCCCTTAAAAAGTCTCTAAGTGTCCCATAAAGTACATCATCTTTAAACAGTTACTGCTGCAAAAGGGCTATGGTTTCTTTAAATGACAACAATCTGTATCAAAGAGGATATGAATCTGTAATAACTGCTGTGGTAACAAATGCACATTTTGGTTTTCCCCATACCCAGTTAAATTGTTAATCAGGAATGAGGGAAGAGTCAGGACTTTTAACTTAAATGGAAAACAAAAAGGGTTAAAGATTTATCTGGCAAGGAAGCTGATGGTTTAGAAAGGATTGTATTAGAGGGTGACCACTCTAAATAACTTTTTCTTTTTGTTTATTTTATCACGAGTCAAAAGAAGACATAAGGAAGTGCAAGTGAACATAGGAGGGTTCTAGATGACCTTCTAGTGCCTTCTCTCTTTTAATTACTTCTGACTTATCTTGTATATAGTTTGTGCATATTTGTTAGCTATTGGCTCTCCAATTAGATTATAAGCTCCTTAAGGTCAGTGACTATCTTTTGCATCTTTTTGTATCCTCATCACTTAATACAACCCCTGGCACATAGTAAGTACTTAATAAATGTTTATTGACTGACCAAGAATATGAGGAAGGTCATCTCAGTTTGTCTCTCTCAAAAGCACTACAACTTTAGATGGAATGAATGGTCTATCTGTGAGTGTAAAGAAAGGGAAGTTCCAGAATAACACTACAGGACATGAGTGCAGAAGCTTGCAGATGAAAAACAACTGGGAACTAACAATAGATTTCACATTCACTCCAATGGATACACTTATTGAGTTCCATGGCTGGCAGAGTTACTAACACTTACTAATTATTCTCATTCTCTCTGTCTCTCTCTCTGTGTCTCTCTGTCTCTCTCTCTCTCTCTCTGTCTGCCTCTCTCTCTCTCTCTCTCTCTCTGTCTGCCTCTCTCTCTCTCTCTCTCATCACTTTGGAAAATTATTTCTTTAATGAATACTTTGCATTTCAATCCCAAGTCAAATAGAAAGTGATCCAAAACTAGTATCATAGGATATTAAAGCAGGAAGAAATACTGAAAATCATCTGGGCCAGCCCTCTCCTTTGACAGATGGGGAAAATAAAGCCCAAAATAGGAGGGGACTTTCTCAAGATCACATACCAAAACTAGTCATGGACCTTTTTATTTCCCAACAATCTTCTACAAAATTTTGTTTTGTACTATAATATACAGAGTAAAGCATGCTCGTGTGACATATGAAAAGCTCAAGAAACATAGTTTCTGGGTAATTAATCATTTATTAATTATTGATAGTGGATAATTAATAAAAGGATCAGTCATTTGGCCATGTTTCATGAACCAAAGATGGATCATGGCAGCTTCTTGACCCTTATATATCCTTGGAAGATTGGGTGTTCCAGACAGGTGGCAATCAACTCTCATTGGTAAACAATTAAAGAGAGAATGACTATTACAATAAGAGGTCTACCTATCATAATGAAAAGCTGAGGGATGTGACTAATTATGTCACTCTTACTCCCAGATCACCCCCAGCTTTGGGCAATCTAAACAATGGATCTACCCCACCACCACCACCCAAGCCTGAGTAGAACACAATGGGCTTCCCCACTTGGGTGGGGTCTGAACCAGATTGAAGAGAAAGTTAATCCAATCTCATTATGGGAAATGTCCTTCAGATACTGGCTGAATAACCTATATGGGATTGATTTCTGAATATACAAATAGGAAGAGAAAAATCCTGAATCTCCCCAATAGTAAATGGTTATTGATATAAGAGAGGAATAATCATTTTTCTCACTTATTATTCTAACCTAGAAGAAGGTCCAACTTAATTTAGAAGTATTGTTTTTATTTAGAATAACTGTAAGTACAGAAACAATTATTTCCTTCCAAAAGCTGTCTTATAAAGCTTTCCAATTTGTTCATTTTTTAAACTAGCTTTTAACTTTTCAGCCAACCTCAGAAATCAGTTTCCCATTATTCTAAAGGTATATCGACTCCAATGGATTCCTATTGCCTCTAGGAGAAAACATAAATTCTTCCATTTAAAGTCTTAAACAAACAGGCCACAACCTATCTTTCCAGCCTCCTTGGACTTCAGTCCTCCTCCCATATTCTACAGTCCTGCCAAACTGGTCTTCTTTGTTTTCCACACATGGAATCCCATCTCCTGCCTTACTACCTTTTCAGTTGTCCCATATGCCTGGAATGCATTCTCTTCTTACCTCACAGACTTTAGAACACAGCTCAAGCAAACTGTTTCATGAAGCCTTTCCTAACCACACACCTCCAAAACACTAGCACCTTCCCACCAAAAATACCATGTATTTAACTATTTTGTATGTATTTGTATACATTCACTTTATATGTATTTCTATAATGCACTTGCTGTCTCCCCCATTAGAATTTAAGTTCCATATAATGGATTATTTCCATTCTTGGTATTTGTATTTGTATCCTCAACACCTAGCTCCTAGCACAGCATCTAGCTCACCTAGGCATGGCACACATTAGCTGCTTAAGAAATACTGGAGTGGTTTGAGTGAGTGAGCGATTGAGCATACATTCTTGTGCTCTAAGTAATTAAACATGGATAGGAATCAAAATATCTACCTTATGAGTGACCAGATCTTTTCTTCATTGAAAACACTTTCAACAACTAGACCCCCGCCTTCTAATAAATGGCCTAGAGAAGATGGAATCCATATATGACTGTATATGGAAAAAAGCTTGAACAGTGACTTCTGAATGTGCAGTATTTAGCTTTGTCCCAGATTTTGTCGTATTTCAAACACCTGCCAATAAACAGCAGTAAATAAGATGGGTTCATTACAAAAGGTAAGTCCAAGAGGAGTCAGTCAGATAATGGATGTTTCTTTGTATATAAAGTAGCAGCAAAAGCTGTTTTTGTCCCTTCTATGTAGCTAGCCACTTCTTAATCACAGACCAAAACCCTCTGAAAGCCTAGGATATGTATTTGGTCTGAATGGGCTTTCCTCAGTCTGAAATGATCTTGCATCTTTCCTTCTTGGGTCATTTAAGAACAATGATTCAATCCAGAAGGTTGGGATCAAATCATATGCCTGGGGGTTACCTAGTTGCTAGAAGGAAATTTTCAAAAGGAAAAGCCTCTGTGGTTTGGGCCTCTCTCTTCTTTTCCCAAACAAGTGTGATTGAGTTCACGATACAATCCCAGAGAAGACCCTTCCTCCTTCTGCCCACTCCCAAAAAAGAACTGACCTTTAACCAAATGAAACAGGTAATTCCTTACCGGAAGAACTAAAAGAGCTCTTCTATTTACTTTAACAGTCTGCTAAACACATTATATCAAATGACTTTGGATGTTGTAAATTGCTTGCTTGTATTTTCTTGGCTAATTATTTTTCTGCAACCTGAAGTTTTCTTACCTAGACACAATATAGCATTTTCATCTTCTTTCTCCCATATTCCACCTTGATTTTATTAAACTGAGTAGAAATGTAGATTTCCCTGGAGTTTGAACAGTGGAGACTTTCTTCCTTAGTATACAAGTTTTTCCTAAAGCAACCATCAAGTAATATCACAATTTTCAAAAAAAAAAAAGTATAAATGCATCCTGGGTAAGTACTTGACGTCAAGCCTAGTGGAGCCAATGTAACTGATACATCAACAAAGCCTTTATTAAAGAAATTTCTTCCCTTGAAAAGCCTTCTTGTTCACATTCATTTAAGAAGAGTAGCGTAGGAAGCAATTCTACTAGTCATACTCCAAAGAGCATAGCAGAATGGATCCTGTAATCAAACAAACAATACAGTCTAATTTCTCCAAGAAAGATTCTAAAATTGAGATCATACCACTGCTTAAATGGGATAAACAGTATCAAGAAAAAATAACTCAGCTATACCTAATTGTGAGTTCTAATTTGAAATTCTCACTCAGCTTCTAATTCTGGTAATTTAGTAATCATCTAACATAGGTATTTCCACACTTACTTGTAGTGCAATTAGATGGATTCAGAATTAAATGAATGGCCAAATTCAAGGAAGAGTTGTTAAATATAACATTTCAGTGTCAACTTGATAAGAGGTCAATGGTAGAGTACTCTGCTGATCTCTTCTTGGCTTTGTGCTAGTTAACATTTTTGCCAATGACTTGGATATAGGTATATTTGGCATGTTTATCAAATCCACATACAATTGGAGGGAAAGCTAATATACTGGATAACAGAGAATAGGGATAAAAGTAAGGTCTTAGACTCAGGTTTGAAAAATCAATTTTATTAAAAAAAAGAAAAATCAATTTTCTGAGTACTTTATAAGCTTAATATTAATTAATAGTGTAATAGAGCAGACAGAAAAGCTAATGGAGTTCAGGGCTACATTCAGAGAGGCAAGATTGAAGAGGGGGATTGTCTGTACTCTGCCCTAGTCAAACCACATTTGGAGTATGCTATTCAATTCCAGGTTCTGAAGTTTAGGAAGGACTGATAAACTAGAGAATGTCCAGAGTAGGGCAACTAGGATAAAAGATTTTGATTCCATATTATGTGGTGATTGGTTGAAAGAAATGGTAATGCTTAGCCTACAGAAGAGAAGGCAGAGAGGAAACATGATAACCCTGTTTAAGTATTTGAAGGGTTCTCTTGTTGGAAGTGGGATTAGACTTTTTCTGTTTGGTTCTAGAGGATAGAACCAGGCAAATTAAGCAAATTTAAGCTTGATTTTAAAAAATCCTAAGAATCCAAAAGCAGAAAGAGCTGCTGCCTTTAGAGGTGATAGGCTTCCCCTACTTGGAGGTCTTTAAGCAGAGATAGGATGGCCACTTCTTTGAGAATATTAAAACAGGAATTCTTTTTTTTAGGAACAAGTTGGACAAGAGGGCCAACCAGGTTCCTTCCAACTCTATAATTCTATGATTCTATAATTCAATTTATGGCACTAGTTGATATATAATTTGCCAATTGACTAATTCATCTTGAAATTCACCCAAAGAGAAATAAATATCTGAGGAGACAAGATCATTTGGGCCAAGCACATATGTCTCACACCAAATAAAAGACCAAACCCAAATATGATTTTCCTAATGGAGGAGGGAGGGAGGGAGTGAAGTACAAAACAAATTACTTTCCCACTTCCTTGGCTCTTTGCTGTCAGTTCCTCAGATCCCTGTGAGAGTAGGAAACAAAATCACATCTTGTGCATTTCAAGTTCTGTGTCAGATTTCATGGTCTTTGAGGACGGTGCCCAGTTTTAAAGAGCATGTTGCTTTGGAATAAATGTCATACTCTCATAAAAGCAGAAAAGTTTGCCTCTGAAATACAATCGTATGGTCCACAGTGACATGAGATTTTTGTAAAAACCTATTTTTTTCTATCTAGAGTTGGAGAGAGGAATGTACATTATCATTGCTTTCTACCCAGACTCCAAATATTTAGAAGGCAACAAAATAATAGAAGCCTCTTAACAATGGTAGCTTTGTTCTAATAGATTATTTTGTCATGGTAATATACTAGCTGATATTAATATTGTCTACTTTCTTTCCATCCTCAGTGTTTACACATCATATTCCTAGACCAGAAGGCCAAAAGATATCCTATAGGACTTTGGGACTTATGCATGCTTACAATGTATTCATTACACTCAGTTAAATTGACTTGAACCTTGGTCTTCTGACTGTAAACCCAGTGCTCAGAGGTAGATAATACAAGTATTATATCATCAGTTCATGCATGAGAAAGCAACTAAGAGAAGTTAAAGGACACTTAATTTTCACTTAATAAATGGCAGAGCCAGCCCTCAAATCCACATATTCCAAGTTCGTTGTTCTTTCTACTGTAACATAATGTCTGAATAGAATCTCTCTCAAGGGCAGAGATTCCAAAGTCTTCTGTTTGTTTTGTATCTCTTTTTTGAGAACAATGGGCTCCCAGTAAAAGTCATTGTTAATGTACACAGAAATATTAACCTAATGTTAATCCTTACCACCAAGGACATAAAGAAAAAGATAAAAAGTCAAAGAAATAAGAAGATAAAAAGTCAAAGGAAGCCACTATGCACAAATCTTAGCAATGGATATTTTCATTTATTTATCTAAGTGTCTGCTACTTGCAAAGCACTTGCCATATTGCATGTGTTCAAATTCCATTTATATGATAGATAAAAGTGTTCACATTTTCCTCTGACTTAGAATTTGATGTCTTGCTGTTAGTATAACCAATAAAATACAGTTTAACTCTATGGGTATAAAGCCAACCCTTTTTTTTAATCTGAACATTTTTTCTGCATGAAGACCTCACTGTTGTCTTTATTATCTAGTTTAAGTACGGACCTATTCTTCTCAAGGACTGAGATAATATAGAGAAGAGTATGCCCTCCAGATGTTGAAGGAAAATGTTTATACTTCTGTTCTTTCTATCTCTTCTCACTAAATATTCCTTTATGAAAACTAATTGGTTCTAATCATTAGTGACTGACATTAGAAAAAAATGCATCCAAATGGAAGCTAAAGACAATAACATTAGAGAAGACACCCCCTCAGCCCTTGGAGTTACCCCTAGAAACCTGAGGAGGGATATAGCTAGCCTTGCTGTGGGGAACCTGGCTCATCCATGTGATTGGGACTTAAGATGAGGATCTTCAGAACTTATAAAAGTTACATTTAAAAACTCCAAGGATCCATGGTTATATCATCGTGAAGAGACCTTCTTTGCCTTAGTAGAAAAAGTTTATGAATTTCTGAAGATTAAAAAAAACCATCATCATCATCATCAACTGGTAGCCAACCTGTGTAATGTTAATGGAATATGAAGATTTTACCCTTTCATTAATAGGCCTATGTCACCACATGTGTTCAATCATGGATGTCTTGCTGCTTTGAACTCCAGCCCAGCTGTGATACATCCTGAGTCACATAGACCCCAATGGGGAAGGAATTTGCCTGAAAGGAAAGCTTGCTTAGGGGAAGCTGACTTGCAGGAAGGCTTTCACACCTTTTGGTACCAAGCTAATTAGGTACAGAGTTATAAGGGTTGTGATGCCTTCTGGCTCTAAGAAGTGCATATATATTCTGAAGTTGGTATTTTGCTTTGGGGGCTTACTCATGACAAGGACCTTTTGATTCCCTGAACAGGACTCTGAGTAGCCATTTTGTTAAAAGCCCCCCAATCCAGTGGTGTACATAGGTGATTGTATCACTTTGTTCAGACATTTGGAGCCCTGTCTGTTGATCTCTGTGCTAATTTCTCTGTTTGTATTTTCCCTGCTTGTATTTTCTCCACATACAGGGTGCTGACCTTTCCCCTGAACTAATAAATGTAATTAAAGTAAGATTGTTGACCCTTTAAAAAGTTGTCTTTCTTTTGAAAGCATATCAAAGAACCTGTGCTAGCAGGCCATACTGGGTGTGCTTGGGTGCTTGCTGTTACAACCTGCTAGTGATAATCTTACATAAACTTATATAGGCTAGTCCCCAAACAAGAGACACCTCTGACCCCATTCTTCAAATACTTTCTAGCTTGATAGGATATGGCAAAGCTTATATTTCATCGGCATAGCTTTTGAAAAAGCCAAAGTCATTTTCATATTCAATGCAACACAACAAATTTTAAGTGCCTACTATATCCCAATTACTCTGCCTAACTCTGAAGATAAACAGACAAAAATAAAACAAGCTGTGCTCTCAAGGAATTTACATTCTTGAGGAGTAGGTATAGCATATACAGAAACAAAAACAAGATAGTATGAAGAGGTAAAGACCAAAAGCTAGGGTGTTGGACAAGGGGAAGTGGGGGTGCTTAGGAAAGACTATAAGTAGAAGCTAAGCCTTGATGGAAGGTAGGGGTCCTAAGGAGTGAAAGAGAGAAGGGAAATCCCTCCAGGCATGGGGGACAGGTTTTGCAAATTTTCAGAGATGGGTGGTGGAATGTTGAGTTGAAATATAGAGTACATAAAAGGAATAATGAAGTTGGTTTAAAAGAGATCTAAAAGATGGCGAGTTTTAAATGCTAAGCTGAGAAACTTAAGATTCTTGAGCAGCAAAACAACATCAGTGTATAATGAATTGAACCAGTTTTTAAAAAATACATTTGCATCTATGACCACCATTTTTTTATCTGAAGCTTGAGAGCAACTTACATCACGTGTCCTTCGGAGTTGTAGTGGATCATTGTATTGATAGGAGTTACTAAGTCTTTCACAGTTATCTTTACAATATTGCTGTTACTATATAAATTTGTCCTCCTGGTATGACTCACTTCATTTCAGATCAATTCACATAAATATTCCCAAGATTTGTTTGCTTTTTTTTCTGGAAACTATCCCCTTCATTATTTCTTACTACACATTATTCCTTCACATTCATATTTATGAATTTATCAAGAATTACTCATATAACCTATGTGTGACATCCTTTTTGCTATTATTAAATGGGGCATATTCACACCCACTGAGGGCATAAATTCAGCTCCACATTTAAACAGTGATGAAAATAAGAATAAAACTATACCTGTCTAGGACACATGAATTTCCAAATAGGGAGAGAAGAAAAGGGACATATTCATACTTAGACTCATGTCCTAAGGACTTTCTATTCCTTCATCCTCAAGGATATGTGGCTCATGGGTCATCAGTTAAAAAACCTACCTGATCAACAAATTAAATATACATACTTATTCAGTGGTTATAAAGTGCAAATTCACTTGCATTATGATCCATCCCACCATGCTGCCTTTGTGTTCATGTTTTATAGTCTGGGCTCACAAACTTAGCAGCAGATAAAACCATATAGTGAACACAATTTGATTTTGGCATACATCCTATTGTGAGGTAGTAGTAGATAGAGGGAAAGACAGGAAGATAATGAATGGTTTTGCTTCTGATACATACTGGCTGTATGACTGGGGGCAAGTTATTTAACCCCTCTCTGTCTCTCAGAGGACAGTCTCTCAGACAATGATGAAACCACTAGCTCAGACCAAAAACAAAAACAAAGCAATTCTCCTCCACAGCAATTCACAGCAGGCACTCAGTTAAAGGGAACTGGTCTCCAATCCAAGAAGACTTGAGTTCAAGTCCTTAATTCAAGTGGTTAGTAGTTCTCTGTTTTGTTTTTGTTTTGTTTTTTAAACCCTTATCTCATTTTGGCTTCCAAATAGCTTTCTCAATTAGGGAGAAAGTGCTTTGACTAGAAGCTGACATAAAAATATGATCTTCCTGACAAAATTCTAACTATAAATTCATAAATCATCACTCTGGGTTACAAATAAAGCTTCTTTGTGTTTGGATTTCATGAGTCAATTTACCAAAGCATGATCTCATCTGGATGAATCTATAAAAATTGAATTTTAAAGCTGAGGTCTAAATTATAGAAAATGAACTATTTCCTTTTTTAAGAAAAACTGAAGTCTGTGAATTATATTTTTTTATTTAATTTAATTTTTAGTTTTAGTTCCAAGTTCTCTATCTTTTCTCCCACCCTAGGGAAGGCAAGAAATATGATCCCCATTATACATATAAAGACATGAAAAACGTATTTCTGCATTAGCTGTATCTCCTCCCCCCCCCCGCAAAAAAAAGCAAAAAAAAAAATAGGAAAGGGGAAAAATTCACTTCCATCTGCTTGAGAGCAATTTACATCATGTGTCCTTCAGAGTTCTAGTGGATCATTGTATTGATAGGAGTTACTAAGTCTTTCACAGTTGATTATCTTTACAATATTGCTGTTACTGTATAAATTTGTCCTCCTGGTATGACTCACTTCATTTCACATCAATTCACATACATATTCCCAAGGTTTGTTTTTGCTTTATTCTAGAAACTATCCCCTTCCATTATTTCTTATCACATTATTCCATCACATTCATATACTATAACTTGTTCAGCCATTCCCTAATTGATAAACATCCCCTCAATTTCCAACTTTTTGCTACCATAGAAAGAGCTAAAATAAGTATTTTTGTACATATAGACTCTTTTTCTTTTCGTTAATCTCTTTGGGGTATGGATGTAGAAGAGGTATTGCTAGGTCAAAGGACATGCACAGTTTTCTAGCTTTTTGGACATAGTTCCAAATTATTCTCCAGAATGGTTGGATCAGTTTACAACTCCACTAATAGTGCATTAGTGTCCTAATTTTTCCCCATCCCCTCCAACATTTGTCAGTTTCCTTTTCTGTCATCTTAGTGAATCTGATGGCTGTGATGTGGTACCTGAGAGTTGTTTTAATTTGAATTTCTCTAGGCAATAGTGATTTAGAGTATTTTTCCTTGTGACTATTAATAGCTTTGATTTCTTCCTCTGAAAATTACCTGTTCATGCCCCTTGACTATTTGTCAATTGGCAAATGGCTCCTATTTTTTATAAATTTGGCTCATTTCTCTATATATTTAAGAAATGAGACCTTTATTAGAGAAACTTGCTGAAAATTTTCCCAATTTTCTTCTGACTTGGGTTACATTGGCTTTGTGCAAAATCTTTTTAACTTTTCATGATAAAACTTAACCATTTTACCACCTGTGTGATTCTAATACTTTCTTAAATTCTAAACTAGATGAAAGGTGGTCTGACATCTTTCTTAAATAAATGTCATTTCCAACTCTGAAAGATTTATGATAAAAAAAAAATGCTATCTATCCCCAAAGAACTGATAGTGCTTGAATACAGATTGAAGCATACTTTTTTCCTTTAGTTTTCTTGAGTTTTTTTTTCCTTATGTTTTCTTTCACAACAAGACTATTAAGGATATGTTTTACATAACTACACATGTATAACCTGTATTTAACTGTTTTCCTTCTCAATGATGGGGAGGTGGGGAGGGAGCAAGGGAGAGAATTTGGAACTCAAAGCTTTATAAATGAATGTTTAAAATTGTTTTTAAATATAACTGGAAAAAAAATTTTTTTTTCAAAAAGAAGCAAGCAGGACAATTTGGTGACTGCTGCATTAAAGTCAACATGTATAGCTTATATTTGGGGTTAACAATCAATAGAAGGAATTGAAACATGGAAAAAATGTCACTTCCCCTTCTTCCACTTTTAAACTTACTAGCTTTTTGAACATATTTTCTAATGTTTATTTTAGAATTGTGAGGTAGGTTGGACCTGATATTTCTTATATTTCTCTCAGTCAATGGTTATACTAAGCAAATGACTTTTAGACTATAAATTCATTGAAGGCGA
The DNA here is from genome assembly GCF_011100635.1 of Trichosurus vulpecula. NCBI lineage: Eukaryota > Metazoa > Chordata > Mammalia > Diprotodontia > Phalangeridae > Trichosurus > Trichosurus vulpecula. The sequence continues at coordinate 398,544,964 of NC_050574.1, read as the reverse complement.
AGATTATTTGGTTCTTTGTATTCAAAACACAATTGCTTAGTACAATGCCTGGTAGATAGCACATTTAAAAATGCTTATTGATCGATTCCTATCCTCCTATTCTGAACTAAGTGGAGCAGTGGAGAGATTGCTGGATTTGGAGTGATAAGGACCACAGTTCAAATCCTACCTTGGACACTTACTAGCTATGTGACCTTGGGCAAGTCACTTTAACCTCTCTCAGCCTCCATTTCTTCATCTGTAAAATAAGTGGACTAGACATCGTGGGCACAAGTTCATATTTGTAGGTTATATTGTCACCCTTCACTGTTTCTTCCACTGGAACTTCTTCATTCAAATTGGATATCACTGATTTCTGTGTAAAAGACACAGCAAGAAACATATCTCTCTTTACACATGCAGCATATCTTCTGTTGTCAGGCTTTCTCTGAAATATGCCTTAATTTTTTCTTCTCTCGGTGCAAGTAAGATTGAAGAAGAAGAATGCATAACTTTTATAATTTTACTTTATTCACTAAGCTAAGATTGTTTTACAAACAAGAGACACAAGACACAAAAAAATGTTAAGTAAAATGATATGAGAGAGGGGTAAAAAAGAGGGAAGGACCAGCTTCCCAAGAGTCAGAGCTATCTAAAAAAGTAATGGACTGCCTTGGGAGATAATGGGTTTCTCCTCACTCGAGGTCTTAAGGTAAAGATTGGACAACTTTGCTGATCTACTGTACAAGGATTTTTTTTCAGGTATGCATTGCACTTGGGTGGCCTCTGAGACCTTCCAGCTCTAGGATTCTGCAATTCACTTTTTCTATGACACCTTCAAATATTCTTTTATCTCTACATCTAAGTGGGAGGTAGAAGAGGGATAAGTAAGAGGATAAATATAATAATGAATAGCTGCTGCCTATCAAGAATGGTGCATCCATTCTTCAGGCAAGGATTAGCCTAGATGGCATCTACTTTCCCTTCCAACTCTGAGAATCTATTATATGAGAATATTATATTATCTTCCCTCCCTATGGGAGGAAGAACTTGATTCCTACAGTGTTCTGCCACCATTCACTAAGCAGGTTGTAGATTATATTGTATGTTCACAAAGACTAATCAAATTATTTCATATACAGGGCATCCATAAAGTCTGTGTGCAATTTAAAATAGTTGTAACTTTGTAACTATATATGATAGAAAGGATCTGTAACAAGGATTAGAAAGCTTGATGTATCTAGTTTATTTTTGTCTTTAGAAATTTTATGTTTATCTTATTTTTATTTTTAGAAATTCAACTTAAAATTACTTATTTTTCAGGGTTACTGTTGACCCATGGTTTCACTAGAAGACAAAGTAAACTGTGTTCTTTGGTTGGCTGAACTAAAATCTACCACCGCTGTCCAAAGTCTACCATTTTCTTGACCTTCACATTCAACAGATTTGACTCCATTGGATTTCTTTTTATGGGGACTTGTGAAAACTAATGTTTATTCAGCCAAACCTTGATCTAAAGAAGACTTGCAAGCTAGGATAACTGATGTGATCGCTGGCACTACTGAAAATCAGCTTGAAAATGTTTCCATGTACTATGGAATTGTATCACCCTTTGTATTGGTAATAACGGTGGACATGTTGAAAATTAACAAGAACAATAAAAAATTAAGTGTTTCTTCTTTCTTTTGCTTTTTACAGATTCATTCTATCACATATAGTTACAAAGTTACAACTATTTTAAATCGCACACGGACTTTATGAATACCCTGTATTTAATGATAGCTGTGGGATAGGAAATAATTATTTCCTAGCTAAAATAGCATCATAGATTTTTCCAGTTTTCTTAAACTGAAAATCTTGAAAACCGGCCTGAGTGAAGATCTTGCGGTATTCTGTTGGATTTCTCTCCTTTCCTTCGGCCTGTACCAGCATGTTCATAGAATAGAGCTGGCTTGTCAAAGGCCCCCTCTTATCTTCATCCAAAAGGGTTTCAACCACTAACACTCCAGAGCCTAGAAAGAAACAAAATGAGTGTTAGCTGGGCCAGACCAGAAGCAGACACTGAATCAGGTTTCTGCCTCATTGTCTCTTGTTCTTTCCCCTTCCCATTAGTGGGCTCAGTTTTGGGGCTGGCCGTAGGGAATGTGCAGGGCCTGTTTTCAGGTGAGCAGGGAGGTCAGTCCTTCCCACATTTTAAGTCTGGATGCGGTGAAAATGCCAAGCTCCTTTCAGTATGAAAATAAAGCAATGAACATACAGTACTTGCAGGGCCTTAGCTCTACTCTCATTCAGCAAGGGTATATTGCCCCAAGTAATCAGTCTGTCTAGAGAAATATCTACTTCCAGGTCGGCTCTATTCCTTCATGTTTTGGTTTTCCTCACAGTAATATGTCAGTCAAGCCTATGCCAATGCATCCATGAAGATCAGCATACATGGTTCAATTCTAGTGCCATAATACATTAGGATACCTACTTCTGGTGTTATCTCTGATTTCCCAATTCTCAACCTCTGCTTTGGACCTTGGACCATTTTACTTGATGAGAAGACAAAGTGCTATCTCTTCCTTTTGCTTTAGCTTTGCATTAAGGGTCTTGGAAATTTTAATTCATGGAGGTACCAAGGAGGAAATGGACAAATGCAGACATCAGAGCCACAAAATCTGAGTTCAAATCCTGACTCTACAACCTATATGTGACATTAGACAAGTCATTTAACTTCTTTCTCTCTAGGTCTTTCTTTCTTCATCCAAAAAGGGGGGGTGGGGCAGGGACTAGCTTCTGTAGCAGTCCTCCCCCAAAAGGCCTCTCTTCTCCCTTATCTTTCCTTGGCCTCCTGGACCAGAAACCTTTTTCTCCTCTTCCTCCCTCTACTGCTACAACTAACCTGGTGGGTCTCTTGCGCTCAAGAGCTCTGAGCTGCAGTGGGTTAAGCCAATTGTCATCTGCATTGAGTTTGGCATTAACATGGTGAGTTCCCAGGGTTGGGGAGAAGAGATTTCCAGGGTTCCCAAGGAGGGGAAACTGACCCAAGTTAGAAATGGATCAGGTCAACACTAGTCGGCAGTAGGATCAGGCCTTAAGTAACCCTTTCATTCCCAGATATGAAGGTTCAGACTTTTAAAAATGATGTTTTCAGCTATAAAGAACATATGAAGATGCTATCTGCATCCAGGGAAAGAACTGATAAATAGAAGTATGTATAGAATAATTTTATGTATACGTACATATATATATGTATGTATGTATATACCTATTGTATCTAATGGAAGCCATCTCTGGGAGGAGGGAGAGAAGAAAGAAAGCACAAAAGAAATTTATATGATAATTTTGTTATATACTTGAAAGGAATAGCAAGTTGTGCATAGTAGATTTATAGTTTCCTGTGCAATCATCTTTTTTGATTGTACTATGTTATAGAAATGCTTGCTTTATTACCTGCATTTTCTTTTTAAAAAAGTCACTGCAGAGAGGAAAAGTGTGTATGGAGAAATATAAACTCTTTAGTCACTTGACCTTATTTAAAACTAGGTATAAGAGTACCAGCAGGACCACAGCAGTGATGTTAGATTGAGAAAATGTTTGTAGGGATAAATTCTATTTATTTTTAATTTTTTCTCATGGCACCTTTTCCAGGGTTTTTTAATTAAGTAATTAATAATTTTAATTATTATTCTACTTTCCATTCAATTAATTTCCATTTTCATTAATTAATAATTAATTTTAATTATTATATTAATTTCATTTTAAAAAACAACTTTTAATGCATAGCTATTTGAAGAGTGGCACCAAATGCCTTATATTTCAGTGAAATCAGTGTGGGGGGTCATTTAAATTAATGGAGTCCACAATTCACACCCCTTAAGCAACCATTTACTCTGTCTGTATCTAGAAGAGATCTAGAAGGTCCCATTTTCATTCTACCAAGGAAGTATGTGTGACTCTGAAAGGATAAATGGCTTGATTCATCTATACCTACATATGTACTTGTCTCCCTAATAGAGTGTAAATTCCTTAAGAACAAATTATTTCATTCCTTGCATTTGTACCCCCAGCACCTTGCAAAGAGCTTCAAACATAGTAGGTGCTTAATAAATGTTCATTACGTAAATTCATTGATTGCCTTGGTCTCTCTTCTCTTTTGGCCTCAGTTTCCTCGTGGTGGGGGCCACCTCTGGGGTCCCTTACAGCTCTGTGATCTTGTGATGCTCGGTGGTGACAGGCCAAAGATACAATAAAAGCCTCCTGATTCGCAGGCTCGTGTTCTTTCCACTACATGCTAACTTTCCCAGTTAAGGTAAAGCTAAATTTGCTTCTGGTCCAGGGAAGATTCCAGGCAATTTGATGTAGCACAACCAAAATGGGCTGAGGGTCGGGAGACTGAGATTCAAGTCATTATGTCGCTAAGTAATAGCATCACAAGATCACAAACTTAGAGTCAAAAGGATCATGTAGTTCAACGTTCCCATTTTACAGGTGAAGAAACTGAGACCCAGCAAGATGGACTTGCATAAAGTTTTACCAGGATAATAATCCCTTTTTTATAGATCAGAAGAGCATTGTTCTAGAGCTGGAAGTACTTTTGAAATCATTTATTTTAACCTAATCAACAGAGGCTTACAGACTTTGTAATTTTCCCAGGATCATTGTTGTGGTGGTTGTTGTTGTGTCATCCTTTTTCATTATTGTTTGTCCTCTGTCCTTGAAAAGGATTAAGGGGACCACGATTTGAACTCAGATCTTATGACTCCAAATTCACTGCTCTTTCCAGTACTCCCACAATATGAGGAAACTGATGCTCCATTAGCATCAGTTAAGTGCCTTGCCCAAGGTCATAGAACTAGTAAATGTCAGAGACTATATCTAAACCCATGTTTCCCGCCTACGAGTTCCAAAGATATTTTTTAATACACTGTACAGAATATGAGAGGTAATTTGGTGGAGCAGTGGATAAAGCACAGGGCCTAGGGGCAGGAAGACTCTTCTTCATGCATTCAAATATGGCCTCAGACACTAGTTGCGTGACCCTGGGCAAGTCACTTAACCCTGTTGGCCTCAGTTTCCTCATCTGTAAAATGAACTAGAGAAGGAAATGGCAAGGCACTCCTGTATCCTAGCCAAGAAAATCTCAAATGGGGTCACAAAGAGTTGGAACTGACTGCACAACAGCAACAAGGTCTCTTCTAAAATCTAGATCTATAATCCTTTTAGGAGGCAGCAAGGTGGCTCAGTAAATAGAAAACTGGGCCCAGAGTTAGGAAGATGTGAGTTCAAATCCAGCCTCAGACACTTACTAGCAGTGTGACCCTGGGTGACTTAGCCAGTGTTTGCCCTAATTCACTGGAGAAGGAAATTGCAAACCACTCTAGTATCTTTGCCAAGAAAACCCCATAAACAGTATGGTCCACAGGGTCGTGAAGATTTGGACACAACTGAATGATTAAACAACCACAACAACAAAATGTAAATGTGTCTTAGTTCACAGTACCCAAAGCAAACAAACAAAAACATACATACCTGGTTTACAGGCTTGGTGGATGTTTGTTAGCAATAGTATGCATTTATCATCTGCCCAATCATGGAGGATCCTAGCCAAAATATACAGATCAGCTTCAGGAATGGGATCTCTGAAAAAGTCCCCTGAAATACAAAAGTGAATGGCCTAAGGTAATACAACAATTCAATTCCATTTGGACGAACCTGAGCTATGTCAAAGAATCCTATGTTAGAGCAGCTGCAAGGACACATGGGAAATATAACCCTTTGTTGAGCTGCCTCTCCTGAGGGAGAGTCAAAACCCTCAATAAATACATTTGAAAACACTAAACAATAATAAATCTATTGGCCGTGTGAAGGTCAGAGCTGTAACTGAGCACCTTGAGCAAAGAGGAGGCGGTTGGGAGGAAAGAGATCACTTGGGGCACTGCCACTCAAGAAGAGAAAGAGTGCCACATGACACTATCAGATTTTTACTTTGCTCAAGGACTAGCCACTGGTAAGGAGGCAGAGGAGACAGAAGTGTCCCCTGAGACAAAGTCACTTAGTTGGGGGGTAGAACCTGGTGGTATGGAGTTCATGTGGAATGTGGACATAGTGGAGGAGGGAGCTTGTGAAGGGGCAAATTCCAGGACATTTCTATTACTGCCCTCTAGGCTGAGGAAAAGACCTAGTCACTCTGCACTAATTAAAGTTCAAGTATAGATTATTTTTCCTTAAGGACAGAAAATCCATTGAAAAGGTGCTAGGAGGCAGAATATCCTTCAGAATTTGAACTTGAGTCATTTATCTAAAACAGAAGGCTTTTCAAGACACAAGTGCCTACAGATCACAACTATGAGTCACATATCCATCATATCAAGAATACCATGAATATATAAACAACCAAGCAACCTCCTTTTATCATTCAATGCAAATAATCCTGCTATATTAAGTGGATCTGCCACAGTATTAGTTGTGTGTCACACATTGAACCTTTTGCAATGGGGAAAAGGAAAAGGACAATGACATAGTCATATACTTGCAATGCCAAGCATTTAATCTCAATAGCTCTTCCAAGACAGCCATGAAGACATTTTTGAGCTAGAAGGGACTCTAGAGATATTTAATCCAAACCCCTAATTTTATGGGTGAGAACCCTAAAGTACTATAAGATTAAGCAATGTTCTTCATTGTTTCTAACCCAGTACCCTGTCCCCTGTACCATGTACTGGCCTGCTTTCCAATGTCTTCTTAAACACTGGCTCAATTCTGGAAGCAACATATTTCCTGGTGTCCTTAAATAAAGGGATCCATTTGAAAATTCTTAAATTAGATTAAATAAAATCTGATTACATTAAACAGCACAAAAGTCCAAGAGTGGTAATTTAATATGACTCTTTGGCAGCATCTAAACATGCAAAATTATGAAAATATACATGTATCTATACCCCCAAATTCTTTGTATATATAAATACTGTCATCAGATGTTAGAGGGGCTTGGGGAAGACATTCAGGGACATGAAAACTCGGTCAATGCTCATGGAATTCCCTATATCTAAAATACAAATCTTTCCCTTCCTTTAGAAGTACCACCAAGGCATTTACCAAGTCTATTACTAGCAGGTAGAACTTTTATCTCCATCCTGAAATATCTCCCAGTGCTTTTGCCAGATTTTTCTTTGCATTGATATGACCCTCCTTTAATGTATCTTATCCCTCCATGGAAGGTGAAAGAAAGCCCTTTTACCTCAGCCTCTGGAGATTGTCATAATTTATATTCTGAAGTTCCCAGAAAAAATAATCAAAGAATAGGAATAAGACAACTCAAAGATATATAATTTTCTAGAAGTCCACAATGCTGAATTTGATGAATATTAACTCAGAGTTTGGGGTTATGGTTGACAGTTTGTAATCATAGAAGCTGTTTAATAAATGGTTTTTGAATTGAATTAAATTACAGTGCTCCTTCCCAAATTTTGCCTAACTTTTTCACCTCACAGTTACTAGAAATCTTTCATTTTCTACCTTGCAAGTGCAATTCCTCCTGTAACTGAGTAATTCTCCTTCCCTTTATGACTCTGATTGTAATCTAAAAGGGTAATTGAGGAGGTAAGCCAAGATGTCAGAGTTCAGGCAGCAACTCAGATGAACTCTCCCAAATCCCCCTTCATTTGAAATAATGCCTCATATCAAATTCTGGAATGGCAGACCCAAGAAAAGGTCAGAGTAAGACATTCTTTCCAGCCCAAGACAATTTAGGAAGTCAGCAGGAGAGGTCTGTGACATCAGGGTGGGTTTGCTGGGATCACAGCCCAGGCAGTGACAACATCAACAGCAAGTCTTAGAAGCATCTGTGACATCCACAGCGGCAGCTTTAGGAGTTCTCAGGCCAGAGACAGTAAGGGGGTCAAACAACTGGTCAGAAAGGAATTACATAGGACCCTTTGCTGGGTGCAGGACCCTGTTACATTGTCCATACACAGGTCTAGGTCATAGCTGAAGGTAAAGAAGAATACTAGTTCTTGTGACTACAAAGAAGCAGGGGTCCAGTGTACAGTTGCAGGGCAGAAAAGAGTTCATATGATCACTCACAAGGGAGCAGGGGTCCTGGCCTCAGCTTCAAGATAGAAAGGAGCACTAACACTTGTGGCTTCAGGAGAACTGGAGACCTGATCATAATTCCAGGGCCAAGAGGAATGTTAGCATTTGTGACTACAGGGGAATAAGATCCCTTCCTGGGTAAAGGCCAGAGCATAGGCAAGTAGAGCTGTGATTGCATCTATCCTTGGTTTGTATCACCTTGGAAGCACCAAAAACTTACAAAACCATAGAAACAACTTTGAAAATAGCACCACAAAAAAACCTGAAGCTTTGAACAGGTGCCCCCTCAACCCTGGGAGCAGAGCCCAACTTTAAAATACAGTTGAAGGTCAAGAAATGGATGGAAAAATGAGTAAACAATAACAACAAAAAAGAACCTGCCCATAAAATGTTACTGTGGTGACAGGGAAGCTCAAGACACAAACTAAGAAAATATCAATATCCAAACAGCTGCAAGCAATGCCTTAAAGAAAAAAAAAATATGAATTGGACACAAGCCCAATAAGAATTCCTGGAAGAGCTCAAAAATGATTTTTAAAATTAAATAAGAGTGGTAGAGAAGAAATTGGAAAAAGAAGTAAGAGTGATGCAAGAAAATTATGAAGAGGGTAGACACCTTGATAAAAAGAGGCACACATACACACACACACACACACACACACACACTCACACGCACACAAATCTGAAGAAAATAACACCTTAAAAAATAGGATTGGCCAAATGGAAAAAGAAGTAAAAAAAACTCTTTGAATAAAATAATTCCTTAAAAATTAGAATTGGGCAAGTGAAAGATAATGGCTGCACAAAAAAAAATCAAGAAACAATAAATCAAAGACAAAGGAATGAAAAAACAGAAGAAAGTGTGAACTATCCCATCAAAAAAGTGATCTAGAAAATAGATTAAGGACAGATACTTTAAGAATTATTGTACTAATTGAAGCCATGATCAAAAAAAGAGCCAAGACATCATATTTCATGAAATTATCAAGGAAAGTTACCTTGATATCTTAGAATCACAAGATAAAATAGAAATTGAAAGAATCCACTGATCATTTCCTAAAAGAGATCACAAAATGAAAACTTCCAGAAATATTATAGACAAATTCCATGGTTCCCAAGCCAAAGAGCACTATTGCAACCAGAAAGGAATGATTCAAGTATCATGGAGCTAGTCAGGATCATACAAGATTCAGCAGCTTCTACCTTAAAGGATCAGGGGGCTTGGAATATGATATTCCAGAGGGTAAAGAAATTAGAATTACAACCAAGAATAACCTATCAAGCTAAACTGAATATAATCCTTCAGGAGGAAAAATAGATATCTAATGAAATGAGAGGACTTTCAAGCGATCCTGATAAAAAGACCAGATCTGAATAGAACATTTGTCATTCAAACATAAGACTCAAGAGAAGCATAGAAAGGTAAACAGGAAAGAGAAATCATAAAGGAATTTTATTATTATTAGGGCAATTTCAGGAAGTATTCATAGATAGAGGGCACGGATATGAGTTGACTGATGGGTTGGTATCAAAAAAATAAGGTGAGAAAGAGGGATGCACTGGGAGAAGGAGGAAGGTAGAAAAATAATGAGGAAAATTATTTCACATAAAAGAGGCATGCAAGGAAGAGTTTCTACAGTGGAGGGGAAAATGAAGAATGGGCAGTGCTTGAACTTCACTTTCATAAGAATTGGTTCAAAGAGTGGATAATATAAACACTCAGTTGAGTACAGAAATCTATCTTACCCAACAGGGAAGTAAGACAGGAAAGGGATGGGGGAGGGGGCATTGCTGATTGAAGGGAGGATAGATAAATGGAGGCAGTGATCAGAAGCAAAACAGGAAGGATAGGAGAGAGAGGAGGGGGGAAGTAGAGAGGGAAGGAGGGAGGGAGGGAGGGATAAAAAAGGGATAGAAGGAAATACATAGTAATCATAACTGGTAATGTGAATGGGTTGAACTCACCTACAAAATCAAAGCAGATAGCAGAATGGATTAAAAACCAGAATCCAAAAATATGTTGTTTAAAAGAAACACACATGAAACAGAAAGACAACAAAGAGTAAAAACTAAGGAGCTGGAGCACAATCTGTTATGCTTCAGCTGAGGTTAAAAAAAAAAGCAGAGATACTAATCATGATCTCAGACAAAGCAAAAGCAAAAATAGATCTAATTAAAAGTGATGAGCACGAAAACTACATTTTGCTAAAAATGTACCATAGACAATGAAGTAAGCTCAATTTTAAATATAAATGCACCAAATGTCATAGCATTCACATTCTTAAAGGAAAATATAAATGAGTTACAGGAGGAAATAATAAAACTACAACAGTGGGGGACCTCAAATTTCTACTCTCAGAGCAAAATAAATCTGACCATAAAACAGATAAGAAAGAAGCTAAGGGGATGAATAGAATCTTAGAAAAGTTATAGATGATAGATCTCTGGAAAAAATAGAATGGTAATAGAAACATTTAGTAAGTGCCTACTGTGTTCCAGTTATTCTGTTAAGCTCTGGGGACACAAATAGAGGAACTTAAATCCTAATTTCTAAATGTAGGCAAAGATTCATGTGGTTTGTGGGTACCTACTACATCATCCATTGACCATCAGATCCTTGCTAAATTATTTAACCCTTCTGTTCTTAGAAAGGCCTTTATGAACATACGTGAAATAGGATATTCATAAGACTTAGCACTAGAAGAAACCTTAGAACTCAATTAGTATACCCTCTCTTTTTACAGGTGAAGAAACTGAGGTAGGTCCATAATAGGTGAGTCACTTGTCTATGGTTACACAAGAAATAAGTAGCAGCAAAAGGAACACAAATCTAGGCCCTCTGATTAAAAACTCAATGCTCTTTTCACTGCACCATGCTTCCCATTTCCTCATCTGTAAGATAAGTATAATGATATTTAAACTACCTTCACATGGCTGTTATTAGCAAAGTATTTTTTGGAAATCTCAAACTATCATATAAATGTAAGTTATTATTTTTTGTATTTGTCCCTTGAGGCATAATTTCAAAACTGAGAAGCCAGAATTTGATGATTAAATGATAAAGGGAAGTTTTCATTCAATTTCCACTCATGTTTTCAGCTTGAACTTCCAGTACAAAATGATGAAAAAATATTTCTTAGCCCTGTTTATAACCATACCATGATATCCCCCCTAATTTCCCATGCAATCTAGTCCCATATATTTGTTTCATTTTGTGATATTATAGTCATGATAGAAGACAATAGAAAATTAATCATAAAGCAACAATATAGATGATTTTTTAAAAATATTTCTGAATATCACTTAGATCCTGAGCAAAAGATCTATGGTTCTCTCCTCTGCCACCTGGCTTCATGGTATCCCCTGGAATCTTTACAGGTGGTGTTTACCTAAGACTCAGATAACAAACAACTTCTATGTGAATGTAAAATTGTTTGAAGTGTTTTGAAGGTCAATTTAATCCAACACGTACTTAGTAAACCTTTATGATACGCAAGACACTGTGGTCAGGCGCTGGGAATAGAAAGACAAAGGTCAAAATAGTCCCTTCCTGAAAGGATCTTCTAGTCTACCTAAGGAATCACAATATTCTGCAGTTCTGATTAAGCCTTGTCTCAAAAGGTACTAAGGAGGGGTGTGTGGTGGTGTCTTACTGCATACTTGGGAAGGTTCTGAATGCCAACAGTTCACTACAGGGAAATGTGAAACACATAAGACAGTACAGGAAGCCAGTTTTATTAAGGGCATATGCTTAAAATAAGGTCAGTCAGCAACAGGTCAGGTGTGCTGGACACCTAGGGCGGGCCACCCCCTCCCGGTAAAGTCTGTTGGGCTTTTATAGGGTTCTTATGTGGGTCCATCAAAAACAGGCTTTGGGGAAAAGGAGTAAAAAGCCTGGCCCTAGGAACTGCTGCTAATTCATGATAGGGCACAGAGGGGAAGAGGAGAAGGAATGGAATACTCCTGGAATGGAATGGAAGACATTCCTTCTACTACCATTAGCTACCATATTCAAACTGGAAAGGGGGATTTGGGCCCTTACTGTTTGTCTCATTGTGACAGGATGACTACATCCACAATGAAGCTTCTCCAGAGTTTCTTCCTTTATTAGGGTGAAGAGGGCACTATTGGGGTCATTTCAGGTGAAGAAGAAGAAGTAAAACCTTTTCAAATACAGCAAGAAAAATCAAATCTTCATGGCTCCCTATGTCCTCTAGGATAAAATACAAAACCTTCAAAGAGAGACAGCCTTGGTTTAAGGTCAAGAGCAGTGACTCTGTAGACAGAGGACCTGGGTTGGCTTCCCATCTATGCAGCTATTTAATTGTGTGATGAATTTTACTTTACCTCTTGGGCCTCTTGGACAAATGATGAAAATGTTCCCTTCCAGATCTAAATCTGAGAGTCACCTATTGCTTCAAATATATTTTACTAAGAAAAAATAAAAAGCTTATCCCTTGAACACTATCAGTCTTTCCTTGTGGGTATCCAGACCTACCTATGTGGAAACTGATCCGAGGTTCCTCAAGGAATGGAAAGTGCTTTCTTGCCACATGTACCACCTCTTCCTTTTCAAATATTGTCACTTGGCTTTCGGGATATATGGTGATACACTCCTTGGCTAGGGCTCCAGAACAACCTCAAAAAAAAGACAGAGGAAGAATCCCAGCTCAAGATGGAGGTCACACCAGTTGCACTCACATCACTAATCAGTCAATTCCAGGGGCCCTTTGTTCAGGATACTAATTGTCCAGGATCTTCACCTTCTTCCTTTTGCTAACTGCTTTTTTTGGTCATTTAATTTTTCACTAGCACCAGGATTCAGAAATTTTCCTTTTCTCCATGTATTTCCAGGGCCCCACCCCATCTCTGCCTAATGATATCTTTCTCCTGCTTCAAGGTCTTCCATAGATGCCACCTTGTAGAATTATGGATTTAGAGCAGGAAGAGGCCTCAGAGGTAATCTGGTTCAACTCTACTTTTTTTCAGATAAGGAAACTGAGGCCTGAAAAGATCAAGTGATTTATTCAACACCACATGGGTAGTACCCATTGGAGTTGGAATTCAAACCCAAAGTCTCAGACTCCAAACCCAGTTATCCTTCCTATATGCCACTCTTCTTCCATGATACCTGCAGTGATCTCCAAAACTAGAAATAAGTCCTCCCCACTTGAATTTCTCAGGCTATTCTGTTTGTAGACCACCCCACCTCACTTCCTATGCAATCATTTTCTGACTTCTAATATAGTTATTCATGTACGTGTCTCATTCCATCTACAAGGTTTTAAACTCAAGGACAGGAACATATTCTACGTGTGTTTTATTTTTTATCTTTGAGATGTCATAATCTAATACAGTACCTTGTATGTAACAGGTGCTTAATAATGTCTGTCAAATTTTTTAATTGAATCTATTTTCTTATCTTGCAATACAATCTCTGACTTGAGCTTTTCTGTTCTGTGTCATCTTTATTGCATTCTTAGAAGACGAAAGCTCGTATTAATATAGTACGAGGCACCTCCCTCAAAAGAAACCTCTGAATTGTGCTGTGCAAGTAGGATTATACCCATTTTACAGACTAGGAAAGACTCAATGAGCATAAATGAATTGTCCCTGTTGACAAAGCTAGTTAAACATTGAGAACCTGGGTTTATAGCAAGCTCTCCTGAATGCATGTAAAACTAGTTCACTTTCCACCATATATCAAACACCTCTTAAGTGCAAGGGACTATAGTAGATGCTGAGAACAGAAAGACAAAGAACAAAAGAGTTCACTGTACCATACTACACCCCCCCTCCAAAAAAAATCAGGTTCTAATAATCCCAGGGTATTTGGCCAAAAGATACAGGCAGTGATAAAACCCTAGTTGTAGAAAGCCCTTCAAATTTAGGTTACTGAAGTTGGCCAGGCACTGAGGAGTTGAGCAAGGAGCCCTACTCTGCTTTATTTTTAAAACGAACAAAAGCCCTCTGACAGTTGCCATGCTATAGACCTCTTCCCTTCTGGGCTGCTGGTACTTCAAAGGCTCCAAAGACCACTTCTATCATAACCTTTCAACCCTAGTCTTAATGCTACTCAGTAGAGTTCCTGGACACTATCTCATGCCTTCAGACTATGACAACACCATAGGATTTAGTTGGAATGAATATCAGAGCTCAGTTTGTCCAAAAACCTCATTTTACAATTGAGAGATTTCCAGCTATTTGCCTAAGGCTACATAGACCATTATGCTTTGGCTCTTTGCTGACCCGACTGTCAGTCTTCACAATAATACACCCAACCGGATGCATCAAATCACAATTTTCTTGTCTCTGGGGCTCAAATGCTCATGAACCAAGCCTGTAACCTCAAGACAGCAAAACCTTATGTGGCATGAATGACTAATGTAACAATCCATAACTGCCATATCTCCACTATATGTTTCCACTGATTATGCCATCATCTTACCTCTGATTAAAGTCTAAATTCCTTAAAGCTATAGGACACACCTACTCATTTTTTAGAAAAAAAAATTGATATCTTTTGTTTTTATGTCACCTACATTTTCTACTATATTCCTCCTTCCACTCCACCTACGCAGCCAGCTCTTATATTAAAGAGTAAAAAAGCTCAGGGGGAAGTTTAACAAAGTTAATGAATAAATCAAAAAATATTTGATGCAGGTAGTGTTCCACAACTAATCTCTGAAAAGAAGTGGAGAGAGATGTCTTCATATCTGTTCTTTGGGACCAAGCTTGGCCATGATACAGATGCAGCATTCAGTTTTTATTCTTTTGTTGTCTGTTATTTCTGTTTCTATTGTGATAGTCACTGTGCATGTTATTTTTGTGGTTCTGCTTATTTCATATTATTACTGTTGTCCAACCTATGCCATCTCAGTAAATATCTTTTCTATGAAGTAACTATCTATTGGAAGTCTATTCAAGGTAAATAGGGTGGAGGGATGAGCATTGAAGACCCACACTTGTGGGTTCCACATTATGGGACATTGTGGACCCACAGAGTACCTTGAACTTGGCTGTAGTTACCCACTGAGTGATCCAAACTTTGCATGTGAGTTTAGGGCATGGTAACACTACAAAGGGGATATTATCACAACATACAATAAACAAATGGCAAATTTAGGAAGATGGAGGATGCCATATATTGGAGAAGTTTTGTTTTGCTCTCTTCAGTTTCCTATAGCATCCCTTCTGGGTTACCTCCCTCAACTCATGCTCACTCACAGGCTAGGGCTTCTGGGAGATAAGTACCTTAAGTTTTGGGTGCAGTGTGGACCCACAGAGTTCAAGGTACTCTCTGGGTACACACTCTTAAAACTACTACTCATGAGTCAACAATGGGAGTCTTACCCTAAATTACTTAGTCAGTACACAGAATTAGTCCCAAAAAGAAGTATTTGCTGAGATGGCATAGCAGAAGCAACAGTAACAAATTACCCCCATAAACCTACAGCCGAGTTTTCCCACAACTGCATATGACATCATTGAGAAGAGGGAGACTCTCCAGCAGATACGGCCTTCCAACCTTCTCTTCACCTTTCGCTGGCTGTCAAGAGCCCATTAGGGAGATCTGGTAAGAAGAGCAACATAGCTTGGATGAGTTATGAGTCCACAACTGGGTGACTAGGAATCTTTCTGGTGACAAGGAAAACTAAAATGTCTAACAATCTGCTGACCCTCCACTGTGGCTTCCAGATTTTCCAGGTCATCTGACCTGCTAATTTATCCTAAGACCTGGTCATTCATGATACTGGTTGCTGGAAGAAATCTCTAAGTTTTCCCTTCTCCCTTGCAGCTGAACTCTTTTACATGCTTGGTTTGCGCCCAGGGTGTCAACTCCTTGAAGGCAGGGTCTGTCTTGCTTTATTCTATTACTAATAGAAAGCTTGGTACATAGTAAGTGTTTAATAAATGTCTTTTTATTCATTCATTCATAGAGTGTATTATTTGAGAAGCATACACTTAAGGAAGGTGGCCAAGGCAATTTACTGCTCCAGTGTTATGGGCCCTAACGCCCCTTCTCCTCTAGTGGTGTCCTGGTGCTGTTGCTCTTGGGTGAAGCCCCTCTGAGGAGCAGCTCATTCAGCTGGGTTACTTGGGGCTGTTTCTCTCTGAAGACCAAATCCCAAAGGCCAGTTCTAATACTATCTCAAGTCACAAGCTTCTTTCAGTCTTATGCCTTGACTAACAGGGCCCGCTCTCTGATGGATGTAATGACTCCATCCAATGAGAGAGTAGATCCGTCATGCTTTATGAATAGAAATCCCTTCTTCATGACACCCCCTCACCTGATCAAGGGATAATTTCTTCTCAAGACCTCCATAGATGATTCCCTTTTCTGTTATCAGAAGTCACATTTCCTCAGAACTATTTTCTGACTAGAAGTGTGTCTTAATTTTTAAAGGTCTGCCAAGGGTATGGCCATTCTTAAGCAACCTGATCATTGCATCAAAATTAATTGAAAAGCTTCTTCACACTTCATAAAAGCCTAACAAAGTGTAAAACCTTTCCCTGCACTTTGTTTAAGACCTCAACAATTCATTATCTCTGTTCCCTGATCCTTAACATTCTATAATTTCATCAACTAGGCTGATGTGAAATAAACTGATTGAAGGTCTCCTGATCAATCCTCTACCACCACCTTTTTCCCAATTGCCTTTCTGTTGAGTATTTTGCTCTGAAAGTTCTTCAGCTCAGGCTACTTGTTGTTGTTGCTGTTTGTCCCTCATTCTCAAAGAGGACCATGACAACATGAAGGCAATGCCATGATTTGCAAGTGAATTGGATTTAAATGAAGGAGGGATGTACAAAGTCACCAGCCTCACTTTCTCCTGCAGAGCCATCTGAGTCTAGTGGCAAGATACTGGTTGGTTAGTTGGTTGGTTGGTTGGTTGATTGGTTGGTTGGTTGGTTGTTGTCCTTCATTCTCAAAGAGGACCAAAATGACATCACTATGCTTGAGTCAAGATTCAATGTGTCTGACTGTGGCTGATCAGGTCAATATGAGCTTGGAATGCTCTACCACACATCAGGTACAAAGAGTCCATGTGAACATTTGGGGTGGATACTCCAAACTTGCACATCCTGCATGTCCTTTGAGCTGTTTCAATTCTGCTTTGCTCATAGAACACAGAACCTTCTCTGATGTGGGAATGCCATGCTGAGCGGTTCTGTGCCAATGTCTCCCATGTCACACAATCTATTCCAAAGTTCTTGAGCGAGACCTTGAGAGTGTCCTTCTATTGCTTCTTCTGACCACCATGAGAATGCTTGCCCTGTGTGAGTTCTCCATAAAACAGTCCTTTTGTTAAGTGTATGTTTTGCATTCGAACAACACAGCCAGCCCTTCAGAACTGCTCTCTGAAGCAGAGTTTGAATGCTTGGCAGTTTAGTTCGAGTAAGGACCTCAGTGTCTGGTATCTTATCCTTCCAGGTGATCTTCAGAATCTTCCTAAGACAACTCAAATGGAAGTGATTCAGTTTCCTGGCACGGTGCTGGTAAACTGTCCAGGTTTCACAGGCATATAACAACGAGGTTGTGTGGATAAGGTAACTTACCTTGGTAGTGTACACATTGATAATGCGGTTGACACTCTCATTGCCAGAGCTAGCTTAGGGTTTGGGAGGCTCCGAAGGACAGCATGGGAGAGAAGAGTTATTAGACTGACTACTAAACTGAAGGTCTACAGAGCTGTGGTGCTGACCTCATTGACAAGATATGGAACAGGAGGAATGGAGATAGCTCCCTCAGGCTACTTAATATACAATTGAAAGAGTTGTTTTCTATCTGAGTCTGCTAAGGATTATTGACAGTCAGAGTAAGTGGCCCTCTGCTGGCAGAACAGCTTTTTCACCCGGATTGTTTCTGAATGGATAGTTCTTTCTTGAGCAGTTGTAAATGTCAAAACATGCAGTTTTGGAACTTACTTGCTTTATTCTATTACTAATAGAAAGCTTGGTACATAGTAAGTGTTTAATAAATGTCTTTTTATTCATTCATTCATAGAGTGCATTATTAGAGAGGCATACATTTAAGGGAGGTGGCCAGGGCCCTAATGCCTCTTCTCCTCTAGTGGTGTTCTGGTGCTGTTGCTTTTGGGTGAAGCCCCTCTGAGAAGCAGCTCACTCAGCTGGGTTACCTGGGCTGTTCCTCTCTAAAGACCAAATCCCAAAGTCCAGGTCTAACACCGTCTCAAGTCTCAAGCTTCTTTCAATCTATGAAGACTATACTAGTGGTTTTTAAAACAGATTCAACAGTATATTTTTCCATGCTCCTCAACCACTTTTTTAATTTATGCACTATAATCTCTGTGCAGATCCTTCCTAAATATGTGTATATATATATATATATATATATATATATATATATATATATATATATATATATATATATATATATGTCCAGCCCCAGTCTCCAGATAGCAAATTGTCTACTGCACATTTCAAACTGGATGTCTCAGGAGCATCTTAAACTCAACATGCCAAAAATTGAGCCCATTATCCCGCCCCCCCCCAAGCTCTCCCCTCTTCCAAATTTCCATAGTTCTGTCGTCACAGTTATTTCCAATGTTGAAGGTTCATGATCTCAATAATAACTTGTGTTCGTGATTTTCCTTCACGCCACATGTCCATTCATTCTCCGAATCTTGTCAGTTCTATCTTCAGAACATCTCCTGCATGCAGACCCTTCTGGTCACTCACACTGCTACCTCATCACCTCCACCTAGATCATCGCAGCAGCTTCCTAATTGGCCGCCTTGCCTCAAGCTGGCCCCAGTCCAATCCATTCTATGCATTGCTACCAAAGTAATTTTCCTGAAGCACAGATCTGACTCAACAAATTCTAGTGGCTTCCCATTGCCTATGGGACAAAATATAAATTCCTATTTAGCTTTTAAAACCCAGAACAACTTCACCCTAACCTATTTTTCATCCTCATGGGACATTGCTCTTCTTAACATACTCTGCAATCCGCCAAATTGGCCTTCTCTCTGTTCCTCACTCGTGAGCCTCCGTCTTCTGTCTCTGTGCCTTTAAATTAGCTGTCCTCCATTCCTAGAATGCACTCTCTCCTCACCTCTTCCTCATAGATTCCCCCCTTCCTTTAAGAAACAGTTTAGGCACCATCTTGTCCCCAAAGTCTTTTCTGATCCCCGCAACTGCTAAAATTCTCTCTCCCAAACTACCTTGTATACAAATACCTTGTATTTATTTGTTATATGTAAAATATATGCACATATACATACTGTATTATTTTGTATGTACTTGTCTCTCACATTAAAATGTGAGCTCCTTGGGAGTAGAGATTGTTTCATTCTTTGCATTTATATCCCCAGCACCTGGCATATCATCAATGCTTAGTAAATAGTACCCTCAGCTAGGTGGCACAGTGGATAAAGGACTAGGCTTGGAATCAGGAAGACTCATCTTCTTCACTTCAAATCTCCAGCCCCAGACATTTACTAGCTGTGTGACCCTGGGCAAGTCACTTAACCCTGTTTACCTCAGTTTCTTCATCTGTAAAATGGGCGGGAAAAGGAAATGGCAAAACCACTCCTGTGTCTCTGCCAAGAAAACTCCACAAAATGGGGTCGCAAAGAGTAGGATGCAACGGAAAAATGACTGAACAGCAAAAGCAAATACTACTTGTTTGATTAATTCACTTACTTAGCTTACTTGATGGTAGAGAGATTGATAAAGCCAGATAGCAAAACATTTGAATGTGGATGATAACTTCTTAAAGTGGGCACTCGTAGTACCTTAACGAAAATCTCAACGAAATCTTTCCTTCTACTTTATCAAAAGAAATCTTCCACAGAGAAATGTCTCTGGCTATCAATGAGTGTCTCTAGGTAAGGCTCCTTGAATCACAAAATCATGGATACTGCCGCAGTCCCTGAGGCAAACTCTTAAAGGAGCGTAAGGTTCACATCTGGAAGGAGCCTTGGGTATCATAAAGTCTAACCTGGACATTTCACAGATGAAAAGACTGAGGCTAAGTGGCAACTGAGGCCATGTAGAGTTAGGATTGAAACATAGGTCTCCAGACTCCAGATTCAGGCCACTTAGCACTACACAGTACCCTACCTTGTCTAAAATTTCTACCAAGCCAACAACATAGAGGGAATGTTTGGGGCTCAAGAATTTAGAAATGATTGTCTTTTTGGAGGCCTCAAACTAGAAGGAACTTACCTATCACCACAGCAGCTGGTGATAACAGTGGATAGAACGTTGGGGCTGGAGTCAGAAAGACCTGAATTCAAATCCAGCTTTAGACACTCACTAGCTGTGTGACCCCGGACAAGTGCCTTAACCTCTGTTTGTCTCAGTTTCCTCAACTAGAAAATGGGGATAATTATAGCACCTACCTCCTGGGGTTGCTGTGGGATACCCTTCACGCAGTGCCTGGCACATAGTAGGAATTATACAGATGCTTATTCCCTTCCTGTAGTTATAGCATGATTCTAATCTTCATGTACAATTTTTATTCATCCTCTATGAAAGCCCTTGATTCTCAGCATTCATCCAGAGTGAATTTGAAGCAATTCTTAATTCTTTAGCTAATACTTACCACCAAGATCGTAAATGAGAGGGAAAGGGGAAAGGTCAAATGCAGTAAGCACATCTCTGCCATTAATACTCCAAATTTCATGTAGGCCATGCATGAATTTTACCAGCTCTTCCTCTGACCTAGTAGTCGGAATAATATTTATGTCACATGTCATATCAAGAAACAGTATGAAGACAGAGAGCCAACCTTGGAGTCAAAGGGACTTGGGTTCAAGTCTCCCCTCTAACAATACTGGCTGTATTATCCTAGGTAAATCACTTAATCTCTCAGTGCTCCAAACAATTCTCTAAGCCTCCTAACAAAGAGAATGTTACTTTTCAGGAGTGCCATGTACTATACTTACGAAATCACATGAGAAGAAAAAGAAAAAAAACTACATAAATACTCTATATATCACTGTGAAAAGTGATTAAAGGCAATCCCTAACTAATGTACCTTTAAAAAATGGAATATAGTAATGGATTGGATTTTGCCTAGGCTAGGAAATAAACCTTAATCTTTTTATATAATTCATTTTTTAGTCTTATTAGATCTTACGAGATCCAATAAGCCTTCTGTAACTTTCTCCTGATGAGTTTTATATAATGAAACACATTTATTACCATCAAAGAGGGCTTGTTTCCATTTCATCAGATGACTAAAATGCTTTCATAGAAGTTTAATATCAAAGCATTATTCAAGCATTGATGACAAATGTATATACCAAAACAAAGGGAGAAATTACATGGATTCTTCAGATCCAAATGAGATATCTAGCTGTCTTTGTTGTTTACTTAGATTTTAGACTGTGTCTGTACACTCAAAGTGAAGTGATTGGGGGTTTAATTGGTGCAGATTCATGTTGAGATGGCTCAGGACACAGATATGACTTGAGATGGTCAGTGAGAAAAGATTCATTTGCACTCCTACTCCATTCCAATAAGTATTAATCAGTTTGATATTTTACATAAATCATATAAGGATAATGAGATAAGATAGGTCATTATGTCAGCCTTTATAATGGGCCTCAAACTTTAATGTAATATACAATACTTGTTTACCAGCTATGATGCTCACTTGCACAACCAAAAAAATGCTGACAAAGATATCTCCATCCATTTTGCTCAAATTCCATAACCAAGCCTAGCGTGGGTAAGATGCTTTGATTTTTTGGAAAGTCCTCCAACTTATTTTTGTATTTCTGAACCACTCCCTCTTGTCCAACATCAGCAGGTTATGACCACTTAGTCAGCAGAGATACCCTGTGCTTCCCCCAACCTGTGACACCCCCAGCTGATAAATCATTTTTTGGATGATACCTCATTTTTGGCCCTCAAGAGCAAAGTCTATAAACCAATGAGATTCTGTATTTTACCATGCCTCTTTTGCATAGTTGAGTATCAAACCCTATATAAACAAGGTTCTGGGAACCAGGGATATCTCAGATTGTGAGGAAAATCTGAAGTCCACTTAATTGGAGGAAACCATGGACCTTTTAACATAGTGCCATTCACCCATATAGTGCTCTGCCTCAGTTTCTTTTATTGTAGGTTGAATAATTTTAAACTTCACAGGTCTGAATTATATAGTTGGCTATCAGCACTGCTAAAATTATTTGGATAATCACAAGCCTCAGCTTCACTTTGTGTTTTTATTCCTACTTATTCCCTCCTACAGTAATTATAAAGAGAACAGATCATCAGAGTGTTCATTTTACCTGTAGATAGCTTCAAAAAGATCATCTGATGGAATACCAAATGTCCTCATATATTGATTTTTTCCTTCCCTGAGGGAGAAAAAGCTATTATTACTTATGTGTACTTACTGAGCATCAGCATATTACTAGATGTTCCAGAGTCCTGAGTACATATAAACCCTTTCTTAATGAGCTCATAAATACACATGCCCAACTGTAGGCTCCCTTAACAAACACAGTCCTTCAAGTTGAGCCAAAGAGGATACTCAGTAAGAGGCCACTAAAAAACGGGGATGGGGAATGTTTGAAAAGTATTCTTAAAAGCAATCTTAAGAAAACATGAGATGGATGGAATGCCATGGGAGACTCATCTCCATTACTATCATGAACATCTTTGGCAGGTATACTTCTGGTTTAACCCATCGTGTGGTATTTATGAAAAGAGAGCTGCTGATCTCCACTGCCATATGTTTTAAGGCTTCTTGAATAATTGTGATGATTGGATGGAAGATTTATTATTAGAAGAAAGCCTTGAAGGCAACATTCGCTATACCAAATAAATGTTTTTATTCGAACAATAAGCATCTACAATTTCCCAAAATTACATAATATGGATGCAATGTTTTATGTAATATTGTTTGTAAAGGCAACATGTTCCTAATGCCCTCAATGAAGATTTCTTCAATGTGTGAAAATTATTTTCTTTAAAATTATATGTAGTTATGAAAGCAGGACTATAAGTTAGTAGATGCTTTTTTAGTTGCCTTTTTACAGTATTAATGAGGTCTGGCATTTTTCAATATTTTTGGTATCTTCCCTTCCTTTATTTTTTTTTGGAGGGGAGAAAGCAGGGCAATTGGGGTTAAGTGACTTGCCCAAGGTCACACAGCTAGTAAGTGTGTCAAGTGTCTGACACCAGATTTGAACTCAGGTCCTCCTGACTCCAGGGCTAGCGCTCTACTCACTGCACCACCTAGCTGCCCCTCTTCCCTTCCTTTAGATAACTTGTAAATAAATCCCATAATATCTTCACAATTGTGTTGACTCCCATATAGATCTCCTTCGTGTATATTTGGTCTGGTTCTTTGTTCTTTATAACGTCATTTACACAATGTAAGCAAATTTGGGTTGGTGAAGTTAGAGTCTAAGTGTGATGGCTCTACTATCTTTGGAGAAGGAAAAAAAATACAACTTAAAAAACTGTACAGATGCTTTCCATTTTCTTGAATTTGTTACCCTCCTTCCATTTTTATCCTTTAATGCCCTTGGAACAACTTGTTGAGCTAACTCTTCCCCACAAACTTTACTTCAACTGGTTTTATTCTCTCTCTCTCTCTGTCTGCCTCTGTCTCTCTGTCTGTCTCTGTTTCTCTGACTGTCTCTGTCTGTCTCTGTCTGTCTCTCTGTCTGTCTCTGTCTGTCTCTGTCTCTGTCTCTGTCTCTCTCTCTCTCTCTCTTTCTCTCTCTCTCTCTCTCTCCCTCTCTCTCTCTGTCTCTCTCTCCCTCTCCCTCCCTCCCCCCACCAGGAATACCCCTAGCTCTCTGAGAGGGTACAAATTATAGTAAAGAGGTGATGACTGAGGTCAGTCTCATTTTGGGAAAAATTCCAAGATTTGCTAGTGAGAAGGCAGTTGGGGTGAGTGTGCCATCTTTGAGAAAATTGAAGTGAGCAGAGGTACCAGGTTGGATGATATACAGGAAGGTGATATTTTTTGCATCAATGAGCCAGTATCCAGTACCACACCTGGGCTACAATATGCACCCTCCCCTTCAAAAAAAAAGTAAGAAATAAGCATCATTAATCAATAGGAGGTTCAGAGGGAAACACAGGCAAGTGAGACAGCTATGGAACTAACATGCTGAATTTATTATATACTTAAAAAACAAACTTTAGGAAATGGGGGTTTATAGTTTCATATACAATTCTCTTTTCTGTTCTTTCTATATTAAAATATTCATGATTGTTAGTGCTTGTCAAGTTCAAAATTACCAAAATAATTTAAACATATAATCGGCTTTTATGTGTGATGTTATTTTGTGCTCCACATAACCTTTACCTACCAATGCTCTTTTTTGAAAAAAGTATTCATTATATATATGTGTGAGGTTGCTACCCAGTCTACCAGTCTTTAGACTTTCTCTTTCCTTAAACTTGATTCAATACTTCTGTTTTCCAAAATGTTTCTCACCGTCCTCTCCTACTCCTGGCTTTGCTTCGAAGCCAGGTAATACCAAAGTACGTGTTGATTTAATATGGTGAGTTTTATAAAGTTCTTCATAGAATTTCTTTACCTCCTCATCCTCTCCAAAAGATATTAGTTCATATACTATTATTTTCATGGTGAACTTTTTGCAAATACTCATTATTTATTTGCAATATAAGATGAACAAATATCGATGAAATAATTTTTCTTATCTTTGGGAATACCAAAAAATGCTATTCAGTCAATACCCTTATTTGCCTCTACGATGAAAGACTGAGATTCATCCTTCCATTTAGCTATAATTTCTTTCTTTTTTCATTTATAGTGACAATGTCAAGATTATTATGATTCAGGCCCTCCACTATTACATCCTCTTGGTCATGAAAAAAAGATTACATGTAGAGTACAAACTGTTAAATTAAAGTTTATGGATGATATAAAATTTTTTCCTTACTTTTATAGTGGCCCCTGATCACACAGCTAGCAAATGTCTGAGGTAGGATTTGAACTCAGGTTTTTCCTGAATCCAAGTCTCATACTCTGTCCATTACATGACCTAGGTGCGTATGTAAACACATTAAGAAGCCCAAATACATTATTTAGGATCTCCTCCCCCACCCCCCATTTTAGATTATCTACATCATCACTCACCTCCATTAGCATAGCTTTCTAGAGATTGACAGGTAACACAGGTGTTTCTATGTTTAATTAAGTATCTTTTCTTCTGGCACTTATTTATTGAATTCTGCAAGTGCTACTCTAAGAGAAAGCAAACTATTGTTTTAAACCACCTTCAGGTTAATTTAATAGGTTATGGTTGAAAGAAACCTAGTAATTTTTTTTTCACTTTTCAAGTGTTGTCAGGCAAGCCTGAATAAAACATCAGAGAATAAGCTATCACTATTCGAAACATCCTACCTACCTTACCTTATGGCTTCAGTTAAATGATTCCAGCATGAATAGGTAGTTTTGGACATGTAGAGTAACATATTGTACTGGGATTTCGGGCCAGACTTGGTGAGATACAGGGTGGCAAGTTCCGTGTTTTGATATAAAGCTGGAAAGGAAACAAAATTATTGCCTTTATCAACATCATAAGTGTATTTAGTTCATTTATCCCCTTTGAGCACTTAGATTACCTCCAATAGCAAGCTGACATGATACAAAAGGGTAGGATAATTTGACATCAACCGGTATAGCTTTGTGGATTTAGTAGGAAAACCATGCCAGATCAATTTATTAGATTTACTAAAGAAGGAACAAGTAAATGTACAAACAAGTTAAATCTCACAGGTTTAACTTTTTTAATTTTGTAAAAACCTTTTTTTAAAAGAATAAAACAAGTCACCTCAAGAATAAAGACAACGTTTTATCATGAGGAGGAAAATAACTTAGAGGTAAAAAATTAAAATTAGGAATAAACACATACCTCTCCAGATAGTCTCAGCAGTTAGATACTTAATAATGGTATAAAATATCTCAAAGACAGAAAGTGCATCTCTAAGTCTTACAAATAGCACAAATCTTCCGGGTAACAGTATGTCAAGCCTATGAGGCAGAACTATAGAAAGTCTATATAAAGCAATATGCTATCATAGGAAAGGAACCAAATTGAGAGTCAGAAGCCTTGGAATCTAGCTCTTGCTGTGTGGCCTTGAATTATCAGTTAAACTCTCTGAACACCAGTTTCCTGATCTTTAAAGGGGTATGGATGAGATCAGATGGATAAAAACCACATCCCATTGGTTCAATATGGCCCACAACACTCCTGAGGGCCCCCCTCCCTGAACCAGATTAAAATGTGATTGAAATATATTTAACAAAATAAATTAAAATACAATAAAATACAGATTATTTTAATATGTGGTTTTCTAAGTCAATATACTCACAGAGATCCTTACGTACAGTTTAGTGCCGCCTTTTACTATTTGAGTTTGATACCACTAGACTAAATGGTGTCTGAGGTCTAACTCTAAAATTCTATGGTGCTGTCAGGAAACAGAATTGTACAAGAACCTTGATGTGAGTGTAAGGAAGTTGATTTTTCACACACCTAATCACAGAAAAGAGATGGGATAATGAGTTGTTAAATTAACTATAAAAATTCAGCCTCACCAGGTGATCCTTTTATGAGGTGCAAATTAAGCCCTTTGAGTGTATCAGAAAGAAAGCATTAAAGGATGAGGAATAATAGGCCACAGCTCTGGGTGACTTTGGAAAGTTCACTGAGTTCAGGTAACAGACAAGCTACATGGAACTTGCAGAAAGGAAGGGAAACCACCAAAAAGAAAGGGGCTAGGACCCTGTGAGTGAGGTGCTTGGACTAATCAGCATGATGTACATTTGAGACAGAAGCTGTGAGCTAAAATACTCCTGGACCCAAAGGTGGTGATTTTATATCACCTTTCTTTCCTGTATGTTCAGTGGTTTTTCAGTCATGTCTGGCTCTTTGTGACTCCATTGGAGTTTTCTTGGCAAGAATACTGGAGTGGTTTGCCATTTCCTACTCCAGCTCATTTTACAGATGAGGAAACTGAGGCAAACAGGGTTAAGTGACTTGCCCAGGGCCACACAGCTAATAAGTGTCTGAGGTCAGATTTGAACTCAGGGAGATTGAGTCTTCCTGATTCTAGGCCTGATGCTCTATCCACTGTGGCACCTACCGCCCTCCTTTCTCTCCTATCACTCCTTAATGGGAAACTCAAGCCTTTTCCTCTGAGCATGTCTGTTTACCTTTCTTTGTTCTAAATGTCCTTCTAAACAGTGTTAACCACCAGCATTTGTTGTTGTACTTATCGGGAATGGAGTTCAGGTGTTTATCGAGGATATAGTTATAAAGATAGATTGACACTGAGATGTTTTGCCAAAAGTACTGTCATGGCTGGGAACTTAGAGCTAACAAAAAGATAAAGAGAATTACAGATCCTTTGACACTACTTCTCAGAGGAGAGAAGGCACATCTATCCTGCAAAATCCATTTGCACACTAAGTCAGTAGTAGAGAAAGGGGTAGATAGGAGTGTTCAAAAAATTCTCATCAATATACTATTCATTTAGTGTAAGGGAACACATTTAGGGAACAAAGAAAGTTATAAGCAGGAATCATTAAAGGCCATTATCTGAAGCCACTGGACTCAGTGTTCTGAAACATCCCAAAAGACCAACAAAATATGTAGCTTTGGCCATCATTAGAAGATGCATTGGAAGCAAAAGAGAGAGTGGCTTCTTGACCTGTTAAAAAACCAAGCAACGAATTTTAGTGTTGAATATCATCAACTTAGTTAAGTAAGCCAACGAAGACTCAGTCCACAGATTTATATGGCCTTCCCAGGTTTACAGAGCCTTAAGTTCCACAAAAGGGGTAGAGCAACCTATTGTGCCTTAGAGTTAGCAAAGACTGGACCAGCAAGTGCCCTTGCTATAAGGATTAAAAGACAAGGAAAGGAAGTTTAATAATAACAGCAGCCAATTTTGGAGCTCTTAAAGACTAGCAAAGCAATTTGTACCCAATTTGGTCATCACAACATCCTTATGAGGTAGGACTATAGATGTCATTGGTCTTACTATTGTTTGTTATTGTCCATCCTACGGTCTTGAAGCAGGCCAGTGACATTGGTAATGTGATGTCTTGACTTGCAAGTGAATTGGATTTAAGTGAGGCAGGGCTGTGCAAAGTCATCATTCTCACTCTCTCTCTTCTTCAGAATCATTATAGTCCAGTGGCAAGACATAGATCAGGACGATTGGTGATGGCCCTGGATACAGTGGGAGACCTTGGTCTTTTGAATCTAAGGTCTTTTCCAATATTACTTCTGAAGTCCTTTCCAGCTCTAAATCTATCATCCCCATTTTAAAGATGAGGAAACTGAGGTTCAGAGAGGATAAGCAATTTGTACATAGTCAAACACCTCAGAAGTATCAGAGGCAAGATTTTATTCCAACGTCTTCACTTTTTCCCTTACACTCCAATGGCCACTCCAATTCCTTTCTAGCTCTTAAATTCTCTTGTCCTGTAATAAGTCCTCTATAAAATTGAAGGCATGATATTAAAAAATATTTCTCTTAAACAGTCATCATAATGTGTTGGAAGTCTAGGTTTACAGGATTAAAACAGAAACCAATTGATTATGAAATAGTTTTATATTATTATCAGACATCAAATTTCAGATATGGAAGAGGCCCTAGTGGACTTGTAGTCCAATCTATATCCCCAAAGAATAATCCCAACACAACATAACAAAAAGTGAAAATCCAACCTTTACTTGAAGATCTCCAGTGAGGGGGAACCCACCACCTGCCAGACAATCCATTTACTTGGGAATAACTTTCGACTTATCAAATTTTCCTGTACATAAAATTTAAATTGACCTTTTTGTGACTTCCTCTTGTTTCTAGTTCTCTCCTCTGGAACTACACAAAACAAATCTAGCCCCTCTTCGACAACGTTGTTGTTGAATTGTTCCAGTCAAGTCTGACCCTTCATGAGCCCATTTGGAGTTTTCTTGGCAAAGATACTGGAGTTATTCTCCAAGTCATTTTATAGATGGGGAAACTGAGGCAAACAAGGTTACATGACTTGTCCAGGGTCACACAGCTAGAAAGTGTCTGAGGCAGGATTTGAACTCAGGTCCTCCTGACTCCAGGACCAGCACTCTATCCACTGCACCATCCACATTATCAAATTCCAAATACTTGAAAAAAATTATCATGTACCCCCTAAGTCTCCTATACACTATGCTAAAGATACCTAGTTCCTTCAATCATTCCTCTTATGACATAGATTATAGGCTCTTCTTTAGTTTATTTGCCCTCCTCTGATTGTGCTCCAGTTTATCAATTCATTTTTGTGATACTTTTAAAACTGAACCCAACACGCCATATCTGTTCTGACCAGGACGGAGAACAGATCTATTATCACTTCTTTATTTCTAGAAAATATTCATCTCTTCAAATAGCCCAAGATCACGTTTCTTTTTTGACTACCATATCACATTGTTGAATCCTTTTGAGTTTCCATTCTACAAAGGCCAGAATCTTTTTTCAAACTATTGTCGAATCAAATATCTCCCATCATGTACTTACTAAGCTAATTTATTTTGAACACAAGTATAAGACTTTAAATTTAGCCCTATTAAATTTCATCTTAGTAGATTTAGCCCAAAATTTTAGCCATTCAAAGTTTTTTTGAATCCTCTCTCTGTCACCCTACGTCATCCCATCCAAAGATTCTCCCAGCTTTGTGGCATTGAAAATGTGAGGAGCATCCCAAATACATTTTTATCTAAGTCACTGATAAAAATATTGAAAAGCCAAGAGCCAGACATAGATCACTCAGAATTCCACTGGCAACTGTCTTCAAAATTGACATTGACCTATTAACAACTACTTTCAGAGTCTGACTATCCTACTTGTTCTTAATGCATCTCAGAGTATCCAGCCAACATCTCTCCATTTTTCCACAAGAATAACAAGATTCTTTATCAAATACTTTTCTAAAACCTAGTTAAATCATAACTTTGGATTGCTTTAATCTGCCAGTTTAGTAAGGAAATAAGATTAGTCTAATATGATCTATTTTTGCTGAAGCCATGCTGGTGTTTTGTGATCACAACTTCTATTTCTTCACTATTTTCTTCACTATCTCTTTATTAACATAATTTTTTTTTAGGAATTGAAGTCAAGTTCACTGGCCTACATTTTGCAAATTCTATTCACTTTTTTTGAAAATCAGAAGTTTGCCAATCTCCAACCCTGGATTACCCCATGATCTTTCAAATGTCACTGACAATGACTCAGCAATCATCTAAATTATTTCTTTCAGTGCCTAAGGATACAATTCATCTAAGCCAGATGCCTTGAATTCATCAATGATAGTGTTCTTTATATTCAATGTCATATCTCTTTTTTATTGTTTGAACCTATAAAACTCTATACCCATGAAGATCAGCAAGTTACCTGTAACTTATCATCTTAAAGAGTTTTCTGGGGCCCTAAGAAATTAAGTTGCCTGACATCATAGTTGAATTAGTGTATCACAGAGGTAAGATTCTAACCCTGGTCTTCCTAACTCCAAGCTTGTCTCTCTAACCACTCTGCTATGCTGTCTTTCAGCTATCAAATAACCAACTTCCTACTAGACATTTAATATTAGTTCACATTTATATATTGCTTTACAATTTATAAAACACTTTACAAAAGATTATCTTATGAGGTGGATAATGCAAGAATTCATGGAATCCAGCATCGTATTTTGCATACATATCTTCAAAGAATGTCCTATGAACTTATCCCAAGACACAGTCCTGCCAGGCATGGGCCCAGAATTCCTTGATAATCTGAAGTTTAAATGAATGAAAATTCAGCCTACAGAGTACAGTTGTCCAAGCTAGCCCATCTGTGTCCTGTCCAAAACTGTCTTGGTTCAGGTCTGCCATTACAGTAGAAATAACTCAGAAACAGCATGCCCCGTTTATAAGAACTACAGCCCCACTATTACTACTCAGGACCATATTTCTTCATTTTCCTTTAATCAAGACCTCTCTAAGACTTAAGAATTATGTGTTTCAAATAAGATTTTAAACAATATTATCACCAGTATTAAATCTTATCTGAACTTCTCTAAGCTTATTACTAGGGGTCCCTAAATCTTAAAAAGGTAGCACTCATCTACCACCTCTTTTAAAAGCTTCTTATTTGGATGGCCACCTATCAGGATGCAGTAGACAGGATTTCTGTTTGTGTATGGCTTAGCAAAAATGGCCCTTCCAAATCATAGCATCATAGATGCAGGGAAGGAAGAACTTCAGAGTCATCTAGTCCAATTCATTTCATAGGTGATAAAAGGGAGACTAAATGAATTTCCTAAGGTCATACAGATAGTGGGTATCAGGGGATATGAAGGTACCAGGGATGGGGAAACTGCAGTCTCAAGGCCAGATGTAGTCCTCTAGGTCCTCAAGTGTGGCCCTTTGACTGAATCCAATTGTTCTGTGAAATTTGGATTCTGTCAAAGGGCCAGAGGGCCACATGTGGCCTTGAGGTGGCAGGTTACCCACCCCTGAATTTAAACCTTCTCACTACAGAGCCTTCTTCTTCAGAGTGCTTCTTCTATTGCACCATACTGCTTCCCCAACTTTAGGACCCTGTGATTTCAAATGATAAGAGCATTCCTTTGGGGATCCTAATCCTATTATATTTACCTTTCTCTCTCTTCATTTCCACCTTTAGTAGCTTCAGGGTCACACAAATATCGAGTAATTGCTCCATTCCTTGGGAATTGGTGCCTAAGCGTTCAGCAATGACATCGAAGGTCAGAAATTTTTCAGATTCCAAGAGGTCAAACACTCCCAATTCACAAGCCGTAAACATAGCCTCATAACAAGCAAAGCAAAAAAAAAAAAAAAAAGTTAGGATGTTTTATTCTTCTGGGGAAAATACCTAATGGGAACTTAATAGGTTAAGAGATGTAGTGCTTTTTCAATGAGCTTTGTATGTAGAATGTTAAACATTCTCTGAAAAATGAATTGGTCCCATAAGATATGGGGTTATTAGCTGGTGTGGGAGGAAGGAAGGGAGAGAACAGAAATGTTCCACAATATCTCTTATTTAAACAGCATTTTGCTTTCCTATGAAAACCCTGTGAGTTAGGTAATAAACTATGGTTATCCTCAATTTTTAGATAAGGAAACAACAGTCCCTGGTCACATGGTTAGCGAGTGACAAAGACAGGTCCTCAAACGGAGTTCTTCCAATTCCAAATTTAGTGTTTTCTCCATTATATCTGCTGCCTTTTTGTATCAAGAACCGATAGCAGGGATGGGAGAGCGCCAAGACAAGGAGGAAAGTGTATTTGCCATTGTGTTTCTAATACAGACCTTTGCAGTGATAAATGCAGAAAGGAAAAGGGAAGCAGCAAAAGGAAGTTAAGCAGCTGAAAGAGTCTTAATAGGTAGTTTCCCCAGGCACCTTCCCTATTTCAACCTCTGTTACATTTAAGTAACTCTTGAAACCACCTATGATGGTGAATCTCAAACCTTTGGTTTCAAGACCCATTTACATACTTAAAAATTACTGAGAATCCCAATCTATCAGAAATTTAAATACCTTAGTGTTATTGTGAAAACTAGTTTGACCTTGTGAACTCCTAGGGATCCATACTTTCAGGACTGCTGGCTTAATGGAGTGAAAACAAGGAGGAAACACAGACACAGACACAGACACAGACACACAGACACACACATACACACACACACACACACACACACACACACACACACACACACACACACACACGAAATTTTAAATCACCAGCTCAGGCAGGAGAAAGATACTGGACAGTGAAATTCCTGAAGGACTTCTTACAATTGGAATGAGTTATTGGCAAATTTATTATAGAAAAACCTCCAGGCAAAAGAAATTTTTTGCCAGAAAGAAATTGCAAAGTCATACATCTGAGTAATATATGTGTTTACCTTTAAGCACAACTTGGCCTAGAGGATCATTACATTTTAATTTCTTCTTTTGCTCTAACTTATTACAAGTTACCAAAGTCTTAACTGTTTTATTTTTGTGCTATAACTGAGCCATGAATGTTACATCTAGCAAGTGGGGACCCTTTTTATCTGTTTGTGTATCATAGTCTTGCCCGTCAAAATCAACCTAGTAAGTTTTGGGGAAATGTTATGAAAATATAGGCTTTATCTGTGACAATGAAAAGAGAGCATGACTATCCCAATGTCTCCTCTCAGACTAAATTTGGTGTTCTCTTTCTGCCAATTGGAGACGCTGGATGACACTAAAATCAGTCTATATCTCCAAGGCTCTACAGGAAACAGATTTTATTGTACATTGATCACCTTCTGATTTTATGAGAACTATAATCAACAAGCACTAGCAGAGTGAATGGAGAGGTGACCTCAGCCAGCTGGGTCCAAGTCCCATCTTTGCCATGTATTGTCTATATGAGGTAAGTATAGATGAGTCACTAAACTCAGTGCTATGGGCAATTCTGTAAGGTTATATGTTATAGTGGATGTGATCTACATTGGCAGAGGGAGCTGCCTGTAGCTATAAAATCAGAGGGGAAGTCCAAAGAAGAAGAAAAAAATGGGGAAGGGAAGGGGAAAGGAAAAGGGAAAGGGAAAGGGAAAGGGAGAGGGAAAGGGAAAGGGAAAGAAAAAAGAAATTCATATTAACAGCCTGACATCCACCCACCTAAAGGAATGCTCTCCTTCCTCATTTCTTGTTGTCTTGCTTCCTTGACTTCCTCAAGTCCTGACTAAAATCCCATTTTCTTTCAAAAGTCTTTCCCAGTCCCTCTTCATTCTAATCCCTTCCAGTTTATCCTGAATATATCTTGTTTGCACATATAGCTGTTTGCATGTCATCTCCCCATTAGATTGTAAGCTCCCCAAGGGCAAGGACTCTCTTTTGCCTTTCTTTGTATCTTCTGTGCTTAACACAGCGTCTAGCACATAGTAGGTACTTAATATTTATTGACTAACTGGCAACCATAATAAAACAAATTGGTCTTATCACCATAACTGAGTCAAATCAACTGAAGGCCCTCGGACAGATAACAATAAGCATGGCTAGAACAAGCCTCATTATCTAAGCCAGGGCTGTCCAACCTTAAGTTTTTATTGAAACAATAGACAATATATTTTGACTTGCCATTTTAGTGAGAGCTCTGCGGTAGCTAGGCTTTGTTTACTAAAGCATTTATGTAAATTTCTATGCTTGTAGGTGGGCCCCATAAATCGCATGCGGCCCACGGGCCACATTTTGGACAGCCCTGATCTAAGTAAAGGCTCCAAAACCGACTAAGCACATCTCTGTTCTTTTTTTTTCTTTCCCAATTGTAGTAAATAACTATGATCACCATTAAAGAATGATCATTGTCCAACTACTCAGTTATGCCCATACAGCTTAGCCAAAACAGAGTTACAAAACAAAATGTTTTCCTCCCAACACGTTTTTACTTTACGTAACATTCTTACCTTGGAGACCATGAAACCATTTATATACTCATTGAAAAGGCCATAGTCAAGGTCCTCTGCCAGACTCATTTTTTTTTCTCAGAACTAGCCAGAGTTGGAAAGGCCTTGTTTGTCCTCGTTTAAATAAGTTTCTTGGAAATGAGAAGGTCACATGTCGGCCAAATGTTTTGTAGTTGCTTCCAAAAGCCCACTGCCACACCAGGGTTAGTCATAAGCAGATAATTCTGAAGGTTCCATGTACCTTATTAATGGGCTCACACTGGCTCTCCTTGAACTGATTTCTAACGTTACAGTGGTCCTTCCTGCTTCTATGTCCTTTAAGCTATCATGCATATAACCTTGTTGATTCATTAGCAGAATTAATTTGGCCCCCTGAGGGAAACTTGCGTCAGGGGAAAAGTTCTTGAAAGCCCAGTCTGAAGACAGAGGGGGTTATCACAGCAGCCAAGATGCCCCCAGGGCCCAGGGATAATAGGGATAAATAAAATCCATTGATAATCCTCCAACTTCATTTTAGCCATCAGCTTCAAACTCCTCTCCCAGTAAACCTTTTTCAAAGGTTCTAATCAGAAGCAGTATTTGACAGATTGGCACCTCTCCTATCGGATGGGGGATGGGCGGGGGGAGAAGGGAGATGCCAGTTTATGGAGAGTCTCCTGACAAACAGAGTGAACTAGCCAAATATTGGCAAGGAAAAAGAAGAGAAGAGAGAAAGAATAGGGCATAAAAGATAAGCAAAAAACGGTATCATGAGCAACTTCTGATTAAATATGTGTTGGTTGTGTTTATGGAGGTAAGAAGTACCACAAATCATGACTGTACAAAAGGGACACAAGTCAAACATTGTGCTCTAAAGATGCAGTGTTTGATGATGTTAAAGAAAAATGAT
Organism: Trichosurus vulpecula; assembly: GCF_011100635.1. Taxonomy (NCBI): domain Eukaryota; kingdom Metazoa; phylum Chordata; class Mammalia; order Diprotodontia; family Phalangeridae; genus Trichosurus; species Trichosurus vulpecula. The sequence goes on along the minus strand of NC_050574.1, from coordinate 398,509,570 downwards.
GATGGCAGGGAACCATAGGTTTTTAGGGGTGCTCGAGACCCCAAAATACCAACACCCCGGGTCCTGCCAAAAGAATTCGACTCAAGCCTTCTCAGCCAAAGAAAAAGACAAAGTTTATCAAGGATCTGCCATAATGGGTTGTCTTAAGAAATCTTACCATTTGTGACGCTTGTTTTCACAAGCGGGCCAGATTCAACCTACTGAGCTAGATTGAATCTGAGCACCTTCATGGAGGCAAAATGAGACTCATATACACAGAAAGACTGTGGGAGGGATTGAGGGGTGGTCTTGAGTAGTCTGGGACAACTAGAGGAGGGGTTTAGAGTGGACTGGGATGACTGGGGTGAGGTCAGACTCCAGGGTAGGAAATAGCTGAAGGCTACCTGGAGATGAAAGACAACAGAAGGCTAGAGTAACAGAGCTAGAGTTCAGGATCAAGGATGGGAAGCAGCTGGACAATAGAGGGCTAGACTAGGTAGAGACTTGGGCCTAGTGATAAGGAAAGGCTTATGGCCAGATCTAGTAGGAAGATTCAAGGAGAGTTCAAGGGGGTTCCCAAAGACTGTATTCCAGATTCAAGGGATTCCCAGAGACTGCACCTTCATCAGTGTTGACTAAAGGCATATAAAACCTTCTAGGCCAAAAACCCAAAGCACACTCAGGCCTGTCCAGGAAATGAATAAGAGTTGATCATTCTTCAAAAGACAAAAAAAATTAATTAACAGTATCCTCAGATGAGAGCCTTTATAAGCCCTATAGAAAAGCAAAAGGACCAATTCCAGGTATTCTGAGTAGATGACAAATGAATGAATGAATAGCATTCATTAAGCACTTATCCCTCTGAATTCATTTGCCTAATGATGGCACAGTGGAATGATCACTGGATGTGAAGTCTGAACCTGGGTTCATATTCTGACTCTTTCACTTATTGCCTATGTGACCAAGTCATTTAAACTTACTGGGTCTCACTTTCTCCACTGTAAAATCAGGGAGTTGGACTAGATGACCTACTAAGGTACCTCCAAGTTCTAAATTAATGATCCTTTACTCAAGTAGATATCATAAAGTAGACCTTCAGTATAACATGGTTTGTTCTGATATGAGTTCAAATATTATTCTAGTCGTCCAGGGGAAGAATACCATAGAAATAACTAGCTAAGAGATTTGGCAGGAAAGGTTTAAGATTTATTAGGAATTAGATATTACTGTTTAGGAATCCATGACCTTTTAGGCAACTGCAAGTCCTAGCTCCCACACCAATACCGAAGGAGTTCCATTGTACTAGGAATCATTGTGCCTGGAAGGGACCTTAAAGACAGAACCATAACTTGGACGGTGCAGTAGGTGCTTTGCTCCAGGTACAAATATCTGGTGGGTGGACGTGGGAGCACACTTTTTTTTTTTTTTTTTTACAGAGAGGTACCACTTCATTGCTGTCGTCCTGGTCTGCATGTCTTATCTCACTAATAGCTTAGGAGAGGACAACTGGCAGTTAAAGTCAAGAGATACGGTGAGGAGTTCTACATGACTTTATCTTCTGGTCAGATTGTTCCTCATGGTGCCATCTACCTCTCTTACATTCAAAATACCTTTCTTCTGTGAATTCTCGCCACATTTTTATCCCTATACAGTTGAACCCTAATCCTTCTTAGTTCCTATCATCAGGAAGACCAGAGTTCAAATTCTATCAGATGCTTACTAAGTAACCCTAATGACCAAAAAGAGAAGAGAGAAGTGGAGAAGGAGAGGAGGAGGGGAGAGGGAGGGGAGAGGGAGGGGAGAGGGAGAGGAGAGGAGAGGAGAGGAGAGGAGAGGAGAGGAGAGGAGAGGAGAGGAGAGGCGAGGAGAGGAGAGGAGAGGAGAGGAGAGGAGAGGAGAAGGGAGGAGAGGAGAGGAGAGGAGAGGAGAGGAGAGGAGAGGAGAGGAGAGGAGAGGAGAGGAGAGGAGGGAGAAGGGAGGAGAGGAGAAGGGAAGAGAGGAGAAGGGAGGAGAGGAGAGGAGAGGAGAGGAGAGGAGAGGAGAGGAGAGGAGAGGAGAGGAGAAGGGAGGAGAGGGGAGAGGAGAAGGGAGGAGAGGGGAGACGAGAAGGGAGGTGAGGAGAGGGGAGGGGAGGAGAGGACAGGGGAGGAGAGGAGAGGAGAGGGGAGGAGAGGACAGGAGAGGAGAGGAGAGAAGAAAATAACAATTGTTAAAGGGTCTGGGGGAAAACAAGCACATTAATGGACTTGTAGTGGAGCTGTGAATTGGTCCAGCCATTCTGGAAAGTAATTTGCAACTAAACCTCAAAATTCGCTAAGCCATATACATCATGTAACCACCAAAGATTAAAAAAAAAGATACACATCTATGAAAACATTTGTAGTTTTACTTTTTGTTTTAACAAAGAACTAGAAACAATGGGAGTGTCCTTCAACTAGGTAATGGCAGAACACATTATGGTAAATTAATGTAACAAAAATATTGTGCTCTAAGAAAAACTGTTATGAACTTATGAAAAGTGAATGAGTAGAACCAGGAGAACAATTTCTATAATAACTACAAAACTTCCAAGAAAAATAGCTTTGAATGACTGACCGCAACTCCAGAGGACTAATGATAAAGCATGTTCCCCATCTTCTCACAGAGCGGGTGATGGACTCAAAGCACAATATGAGACATTCACTTGATTTGCTTGACTATGTTCATTTGTTACAAGAATTGTGTTTTTCTTTTGTAGGAGAAGAAATAGTAAGAGAAAGAAAGGTAGGGTAAGGAGAGAAAAGAAGGCCACTGAAGCCATTTTTTTCTTAAAGTACAGAAAAAACTGAATAAAGTTCAAAGGGAAAAATAGACAAGCAGGACAGCTTTGAAAGTAGAATGTTGAACTTATATACTTTAACATTTTAATTAATTATTTATATATATTTAACATTCTTTTCTTTTTAAATTTTGAGTTCCAAATTCTCTCCCTCCCACCCAGCCCCTCTCACACCCACTGAGTAGGCAAGCAATATGATATCAATTATACATGTGAAATCATGCACAGCATATTTCCAAATTTGACATATTTCTCAAAAAAGCAAGCAAAAAATAAAGTGAGAAAAAACTATACTTCAATTTGTACTCAGTTGATCAGTCCTTTCTCTGTAAGTGGAAGGCATTTTTTTTTTTTCCCATCAGGGTTCCTTTGGAATTGTCTTGGATCGTTGTGTCAATCAGAATAGCCAAGTTTTCACAGTTGATGCTGATTATAACATTGCTGTTACTGTGCACAATGATCTCCTGGTTTTTCTTGCTTCATTTTGCTTCTCTCTTATCTTTCCCCTCCTATTCCCTATTGGGTAAGTTACATTTCTATGCACAAGTAAGGGGGTATATATAGTCTTTCCTCTATGAACCAATTCCAATGAGAGTGAGGTAAATGTATTGCCCACCCACCCCCCCCCCATTTTCCTCTACATTGTAAAAGTTCTTCTTTGAATGCCTCTTTTATATGAGAAAAATTTCCCCATTCTACCTCTCCCCTCCCCTGTGCATTGTCCCAGTGCATTCCTCTTTCTCATCCCTTCATTTGTTTTGGAGATCATTCCAACATAATCAACACGTATCCGTGCTCTCTGTCTATGTAAACTCATTTTAACTCTTCTAATAAAGATAAAATTCTTAGAAGTTGCATGTATTATCTTCCCATGTAGAAGTATAAATAATTTAACTTTATTAAGTCCTTTATCATTACTCTTTCATGTTTACCTTTTTAAGTCCCATGTTTGAATTTCAAAAATTTTTATTGAGCTCTTAAATATTCAGTTTTCCCCTGAAGGTTATATTCAGTTTTGCTTGTAATCCTAGTTCCTTTGCCTTCCTGAATATCACATTCCAAGCCCTCCACTCCTTTATAGTGGAAGCCACTAAATCTTGTGTGATCCTGACGATAGCTCCATGATATTTTAATTGTCTCTTTCTGGCTGCTTACAATATTTTCTCTTTGACATAAGAGCTCTGGAATTTGGCTATAACTTCCCTAGGAGTTTTCATATTGATATCTTAAATTCTCTCTCCTCAATATATTTTCCATGTCAGTTGCTTTCCAATGAGATATTTAGTATTTTCTTCAGTTTTTTCATTCTTTTGACTGTTTTATTGCTTCTTGATTTCTCATGGAGTTATTAACTTCCACTTGCCCAGTTCTAATTTTTAAAGAATTATTTTCTTCAGTAAGATTTTGTACCTTTTTTCCATTTGGCCAATTCTGCTTTTCAAGGAGTTCTCTCCACTGGATTTTTGTCCCTCTTTTACCATTTGGTCAATTCTTTTTTTTTTTAAGGAATTATTTTCTTCAGCATTTTTAATATCTCTTTTGCCAAGCTGTTAGTTCTCTTTTGATAATTTTCTTACCTCATTCTCTTTTATTTTACCATCTTTTCCTCTACTACTCTTATTTCTTTCTTCATCTCTTCCAGGAATTCTTGTTGGGCTTGTATCCAATTAGCATTCTTTTTTTATTTTGGTAGCTTTTTTCACATTGTTGTTTTCTTCTGAATCTATGCCTTGGTGTTCCTGCCAATGTGTTAGTTTTTTATGGCCAGATTCCTTTTTTGTTGCTGTTTGCTCATTTTTCTAGCCTATTTCTTGACTTTGAATTTCACGTTAAAGTTGGGCTCTGCTCATCTTGGGGTGGGGAAGCACTATCCCAAGCTTTAGGCTTTTTTGTGCTGCTGCCTTCAAAGCTCTTTCTGTGGGCCTTCCCATTTTTGCTGCTTACAAGGTGGTGTGATCCTGAGAGAAGTGTGGTCACTGTCTTCTTAGTCTGCACTCTTATCTTTACCCAAGAAGGGTCCTGGTCCCCTGCAGCCACAAGTGCTAGTATTCCTCTTTGCTTTAGAACTGTGACCAGGCCCCCTGCTCCCTTGTGACCAACCACCAGTGCTCTTCTCCACCCTGGAACTGCACAGAACTGCATATGAGCAATAAAGCTGCCCCTCAATGCCAGCTCTCCCAAGTGCTAGCAAAGGGTCCTCCATAATCTCTTTCTCACTGGTTGTCCAAATCCCTTATCATCTCTGGCCTGAGAGATCCTGAAGCTGCCGCTGCAGTCCTATCACCACTACTGCCTTTGCGGGCTCTGGACAAGCCTCCATCCCACGTAACAGAATTCTTCTGCCAACCTCTTAAGTTTTTTTAGGCCAGAAAAATGTTTCACCTCAACATTTTATTGGCTCTGCTACTATAAAATTTTATTTGAGATGTTATTTTAAGGTTGTTTGGAGGGGAATTGTTGGGAAAGTTCAGCTGGTGGCTGCCCCTAATCCACCTTCTTAGCTCCCTATATACTTTTTTAAAGCACGCTTCAAATAATAGGCTTTACATTTATACATACATATGTGTGTGTGTGTGATCATCTTTGTCCCACTTTCAATTTGAAAATGTTCTTTTTTGATTATCGTTAATTCAAAATAAAAGTAACTATATTTTAAAATGTATAAATTCTATAAATTCCAACACAGTATAGTGGAAATTGTACTAAACATTTGGGATCAAAGGCTGTGTTTGAATCTCAATTGCTACCTGCATGACCTTGGTCAAGTCACTGCACTTCTCTCAAGTCTTGTTCTACTTGTAAAATGATGGAGTTGGACTAGACTATCTCTGAGTTTACTTCCTGCCCTAAATGTTGTGTTCTATAACCATGATTAACAACAGCAAAAATGACTGTCAAGAGTTCCAAATAACAACTGCTATTCACACCCCCTACCTACATGTTTCGACAATGACAGTAGTTGGAATTTGCTGAAGTCCTGAAGCTCACAGTTTATACTTGTACCTGAGATAAATATCACAGATAAAGACACAGAAACATGATTTTTGAATTGCAACAGATCACATTCCCAAGCAGAACGAAAAGGACACAGCAACATTATTTTGAATTGCAGCAGATCATATTCCCAAGGAGAACTTGTACCTGAGATAAATGTTGCAGATAAGGACACAGCAACATTATTTTGAATTGCAGCAGATCATAAAAGCAGAACAAAAGACTTCAGTAGTTTGTTAGCAAATTTTAGCACTAAAAGCAATTCTGAATGACCTTACCTTTCAGATGAAAAATAAATTCAACATACTTTGAGGAAGAAGAACACACTAGTGACTAGAGGATCTGAAAGACCTCCCAAAGGAAGTGACACCTAGGCTGAGACCTGAAAGAAGCCAAGGATTCTAAATAGTGCAAGTGAGGAGGACCTGAAGTCCAAGCACTCTAGAAAGCCTATGAAAGGACACAGAGGTAGGAGATGGAATGTTGAGTTAAAGGAATAGCTAGTAGGCCAGTTTGCCTAGAGTCAGGCTTCTTAAACTCTTTCCACTCAGGACCCCTTTTCACATTTAGGCAGCATTGGTTGGCATTGCATGGCCTGAGGACATATGCAGTGAAAAGTGTGCATGCTTTGCATCAGAAGCAAGGTTGCAATGAATGTGCGATGCAACATGGGCAAGCACTGTCAGAAGTACCTTGGATTCATTACTTGTTTGATTTTTAATTAATTTTTGGTCATACACTTGTTGAGAAACTTCTTAATGTTGCCAAATTTTTCACAATCCCCCATGGGGTCATGACCCATAGTTTAAGAAACACTGGCCTGGAGTATAGAATGTGCAAAAGAGAGCAATGTGAAATGGGTCTAGAAATGGAAGTTGGGGCTAGCTTACAGGAGGCTTTAAAAGCAAAGCTAAATATTTCATCTGAAGGACAGTAGGGAGCCACAGAAGATTTTTGTGTAAGGTGGACACATTATTGGCAGCTAGATGATGCAGTGGTTACAGCACCAGGCCCGGAGTCAGGAAGACCTGAGTTCAAATGTTGGCTTGACATTTGCTAGCTGTTTGACCCTGGGCAAATCATTTAACCTTATATGCCTCAGTTTCCTCCTCTGTAAAATGAGCTGGTGAAGGAAATAGCAAAGCGCTCCAGTATCTTTGCCAAGAAAACCCCAAATAGCATCACAAAGAGTAAGACACAGCTTAAATGACTAAACAACAGCAAAAGATACATTTTTAACTAACTTACGCATAAAAATAAACAATCTTGTCTGTAGTGCATATTGGCCCCTCATAGCACTTATATAGCACTGGAGTGAACCCTGAACTCTTGTTCACAAAGCAAATCCTCAAGTGAATAATTACCCCAGGTGCAAGGCATTCTGTGAAGTCCACATCCCCAAAACTATAACTTACGAGTCCCCCATTGATATGTTTGCCTTTCTTAGACAGTCAGAATACCAAGTTTGTTCAAACCATAAGTATTTATTGCCGCAAAAGAGCAATAAAAGTGTCAATATAGCATTTCCTCCATAAACTAAAGGTCATCACTCCCCAAAATACACACAACTCCAATAGTAGGAGTGGATACATGGAGAAAATACGTGTGGAGATAGACATTCATAGGGGACACATGTAACCAGGGTGCATATATAGAGGATCAATAAATAGGAAACATGTGTCCAAAGGGCACACATGGATGGACCCCATCCTACTTATGGTGTGCTCCATATTTTTCCCAATTTTAAATCTCTAATTGCTAAACTATAAAGCTTGTTGTTCCATCATGTCAGTCATGTCTAACTCTTTTTGACCCCATTTGGAGTTTTCTTGGCAAAGAGAATGCCATTACCTTCTCCAGCTTATTTTACAAATGCGAAAACTGAGGCAAGCAGGCTTAAGTGATTTTCCCAGGATCACACAGCTAGTAAGTATCTGAGACCAAATTTGAACTCAGGAAGATGAGTCTTCCTCACTTGAGGCCCCTCACTCTATCCAGTGTGCCACTTAACTGCCCCCAAAACTATAAACTACCGTGTTTCCCCATGTATAAGACACACCCTTTTCCAAAAAATCTGAGGTCTAAAAACTGGGTGTGTCTTATACAGTGGTTGTAGATTTTTTTACTTGCGTGTCCCACTTTTTCGCGCTTGTTGTCTTTGCGCTCATTGCTTCGCATTTGTTGCATTTCGCCACGTTCTGCCCAGAAATGGCTCAGAAGAGATTTTCGTACAGTGCTGAATTCAAGTTAAAAGTGATCCAGTTTGCAAAAGTGAATGGAAATCGTGCTGCTGAATCTAAGTTTGGTCCGCCTCCAACTGAGAAAACAATCCAAGACTGGCTATGGGAAGAAGAAACCCTACTGAAAACGCTACAGCAGAAGAAGGCCATGAGAGGCAAGTCAGCAAAATGGCCTGATTTAGAGAGAGAATTGAAGATATGGATTGAAGAGCAAAGGGCAATTGGAATTCCTGTGTCCACAAAGATGGTTCAGCATGAGGCAGGAAAAATTGCTGATGGAAAAGAAGTTACTGATTTCAAAGGAGGACACACAATTGGTGCTTCAGGTTCATGAAATGGAATGGTCTAATTATACATACACACACCAGACTTGCCCAAAAGATGTGTGAAAGTTATGGACAGATGAATAAAACAGGAGTTCGATAACTTTATGTAATACATTTTTTTTCAAATTTTGGGCCCCAAAATTAAGGTGCGTCTTAAATGTGGGGAAATACGGTATAAAGCAGGTAATGATTATTTGCCCAATAATTACAAAATAGCTTTAGTATTTGGGGTTCCCATTTTCAAACCCTAAGTACCTTCCACTCTTCCATGATAAGTAGGGGAATAAAAGCAGAGATGGACAATGCCAACCCTATGGGGCAAGGTCTCTCTGTTACCTGCCCAACTACACTCTTGTATTCTGGGATGCTGATGTAGCAACTCAATATCTGATAGGAACCTAGCTAGTCATGGTTTGTAGCAACTCTTATACTGCAGCTTTAAAGGAATGTGATTCTACTTCTAGCTTTCGAAGGAGAAGACTATGGAATAGAAAGCAGGAAAAGGACGGCTTGAACTGTGAAAAATGTGAAAGAATTGTGCAGGAGATTTGGAGAATTCCAGAGCTGTGAAGATAAGAAAAATTAATTCAGAGAAGTGTGGGAGAACTTGAGAACAGATTGAAAGAGAAGGACATGAGATGAAATAGAAGGGTTCGTAAACTAAAGAAGTGCTTGAACTGAAAGATCAAATTCCTTTGAAGTGAGAAAAGAAGGATTTGAAGAGGAGCAGGAGAAAGACTTGAGTAGAGTGACTTAAGGAGGAGAAGGAATAGTAGAAGTTGGAGTACTCTAGAAGAAGAAGCATGATGAATGCAAAGAATATGGAGAAACATTGGAAGATTTGAATTAACTATGAATGAAGCAAATAAAATGAGGAAAACAATGATGACAGCAATGCAAATGAAATGGGAAAAAACAATAAATTAAATTAATCCTTTATAATTGTAATAGATGAACTTAGCCCCAAAGAAGAGAAGAGAAAATGAATTCGCATCAAACTTTGCAGAGGGTGGGGAAGGGTAGAATATTGGTATAAAACATTGCATATACTGACAGATTTAGTTGTGTGAGTGTCGCTGAACTTTTTTTTTCTTTTTCTTTCTTTTTTTGTTCTTCTTGTTACAAGAGAAAGCTTTCTTGGACAGCAATTCGGAACTATGCCCAAAGGGCAATCAAACCATGCACACCCCTTGATCCAGCAATACAATTATTAGGTCTATATCCCAAAGAGATCATTAAAAAGGGAAAAGGACCTACATGAACACAAGTATTTATAGCAGCTCTTTTTGTGGTTGCAAAGAATTTGTGGGGATGCCCATTAATTGGGGAATGGCTGAACAAGTTGTGGTATGTAAATGTAATGAAATACTATTGTGCAATAAGAAATGATGAGGAAGTGGATTTTGGAAAAACCTAGAAAGGCTTATGTAAACTGAGGCAAAGTGAAGTAAGCAGAACCAGAAAACATTGTATACAATATCAACGATGTTGTACAATGATCAACTATAAATGACTTAGCTCTTCTCAGCAATACAATGATCCAAGACAATTCCAAAGGACTTATGATGGAAAATGCTATCTATATCTAGAGAAAAAAACTGGAGTCTGAATGTAAATCAAAGCTTATTATTTCCACTTTCTTTTTTATTTTTGGTGGTTCTTTTCTTTTGGCCTCTTTCTTCTTTCACAACATGACTAACATGATAACATATTTTACATGATTGTACATGCAAATTCTATATCAAATTGTTTACTGTCTTAGGAAGAAGGTGGTGAGAGAGGGAGGGAGAAAATTTGGAATTCAAAATGTTTAAAAATAAATGTTAAAAATTGTCTTTACATGTAATTGGAAAAATAAAATACTATTTAAAAAGAGATGGCTTTCTAGAAGAAGTAGTAGGAAGGTATATATTTGGAAAAGAAAGTAAAAAATAATAAAGATATCAATAAAATAATTTTCAAAAGGAAAAAAAGAATAAAATTCATCTGGAAGAACCGAAGGTCCAGAATATCAAGAGAATTAATAAAAAGAAATGCTAGAGAAGGTGGCCTAGCCATACCAGATATTAAACTGTATTATAAAGCAGCAGTCATCAAAACTACACGATACTGGCTAAGAAATGGAGTGGTGCATCAATGGAATAGGTTAAGTATACAAAACACAATAGTCAATGACTATAGTAATCTACTCTTTGATAATCCCAAAGAGTCCAGCTTCTGAGTTAAAAATTCACTATTTCACAAAAACTACTGGGTAAACTGGAAAATAGTATGGCAGAAACTGGGCATAGACCAATATACTGTATACCAAAATAAAGTCAAAATGGGTTTACGATTTAGGTATCAAGGCTGTTACTATAAGCAATTTGGGAGAGCAAGGAATAGTTTACCTATCCAGATTTATGGAGAAGGGAATAATGTATGACCAAACAAGAAATACAGAGAACACTACAAAATGCAAAATTGGGGGTAGAGCCAAGATGGCAGCTGGAAAGCAGAGATTTGCCTAGGGCTTTGCCTCAGGACCCTCCAAACACACATAAAAATGGCTCTGAATAAATTCTAGAACTGTAGAACCCACAAAATAGCAAAGGGAAACAGGGCTCCAGCCCAGGACAGCCTGGATGGTCTCTGGGAGCACAGTGTGGGCTGCAACCAGACCAACCAGACAGGGAGCTGGGTGGAACAGTCCCTAGTGCCCTGAATCAGTGAGCTCTGGCAGTTACCAAACTTCTCAACCCACAAACACCAAAGACAACAGAGAAGGTTAGTGGGAAAAGCTGCAGGGACAGTGCAGCTGCAGAACTACAGCTGCAGTTGCTTCCAGCCTCAGGCCCACCTGGTGGGAGGAATTAAGTGGTGGATTAGAGCAGGAGTGCAGAGCCTGCTTAAGATCTGAGTCAGGTCCACGGTGGTGGTTCTTGGGGAGGGAGAAGCACTGGTGTGGCAGAGCTTGCTGTATAGAAATAGCTCTGAAAACAACAGCACATCCCCTCAAGCTTGGAACAAAGTACTCTCTACTCTACAAGCAGTCATACCCCCACAAAAAACTCAAGGGTCAAGTAGTTGGCTGGGAACATGGCCTGGCAACAAAAACGGACTCAGATTCAGACTCAGACTTTGGAATCTTTCTTTGGTGACAAAGAAGACCAAAACATACAGCCAGAAAAAGTCAACAAGGTCAAAGAGCCAACATCAAAAGCCTCCAACAAAAACATGAACTGGTCTCAGGCCACGGAAGAGCTCAAAAAGGATTTGGAAAAGCAAGTTAGAGAAGTAGAGGAAAAATTGGGAAGAGAAATGAGAAGGATGTGAGAAAACCAGGAAAAACAAGTCAATGACTTGCTAAAGGAAACCCAAAAAAATACTGAAGAAAACAACACCTTAAAAAATAGACTACTCAAATGGCAAAAGAGGCTCCAAAAGCCAATGAGGAGAAGAATGCCTTGAAAGGCAGAATTAGCCAAATGGAAAAGGAGGTACAAAAGACGACTGAAGAAAATACTACCTTCAAAATGAGATTGGAGCAAGTGAAAGCTAATGACTTTATGAGAAATCAAGATATTATAAAACAGAACCAAAGCAATGAAAAAATGGAAGACAATGTGAAATATCTCATTGGAAAAACCACTGACCTGGAAAATAGATCCAGGAGAGATAATTTAAAAATTATTGGACTACCTGAAAGCCATGATCAAAAAAAGAGCCTAGATACCATCTTTCAAGAAATTATCAAGGAGAACTGCCCTGATATTCTAGAGCCACAGGGCAAAATGGAAATTGAAAGAATCCATCCATCACCTCCTCAAAAAGATCCCAAAAAGAAAACTGCTAGGAATATTGTTGCCAAATTCCAGAGCTCCCTCATCAAGGAGAAAATACTCAAGCAGCCAGAAAGAAACAATTTGAGTATGTGGAAACACAATCAGACTAACACAAGATCTAGCATCTTCTACATTAAGGGATCGAAGGGCTTGGAATACGATGTTCTGGAGGTCAATGGAGCTAGGATTAAAACCAAGAATCACATACCCAGCAAAACTTATTATCATGCTCCAAGGCAAAATATGGATTTTCAATAAAATAGAGGACTTTCAAGCTTTCTCAGTGAAAAGACCAGAGTTGAATAGAAAATCTGACTTTCAAACCCAAGAATCAAGAGAAGCATGAAAAGGTAAACAAGAAAGAGAAATCACAAGGGACTTACTAAAGTTGAACTGTTTTGTTTACATTCCTACTTGGAAAGAACATGTGTATGATTCATGAGACCTCAGTATTAGGGTAGCTGAAGGGAATATGCATATATATATGAGTGTGTATGTGTGTGTGTATATATATATATATATATGTGTGTGCGTGTGTGTGTATGTATATATGTATGTGTGTGTACATATATATGTGTGTGTGTATATATATATATATATATATATATATATATATAGACAGAGGGCACAAGGTGAGTTGAATATGAAGGGATGATATCTAAAAAAAAAAACAAAATCAAATTAAGGGATGAGAGAGGAATATATTGAGAGAGGGAGAAAAGGAGAGATAGAATTGGTTAAATTATCTAACATAAAAATGGTAAGAAAAACCAGTTCTGTAGGAAGGGAAGAGGGGGCAGTTGAGGGGGAATGAGTGAATCTTGCTCTCATCAGATTTGACCTGAGGAGGGAATACCATACACATTCAATTGGGTATCTTACCCCACAGGAAAGAAGGAGGAAGAAGATAAAAAAGGGAGTATGGTAGAAGGGAGGGCAGATAGGGGGAGGAGGTAATCAAAAACAAACACCTTCAAAAAGGGACAGGGTCAAGGGAGAAAATTCAATAAAGGGGGATTAATAAAGGTTAGGAAGGAGCAAAATATAGTTAGTCTTTCACAACAGGAATATTGTGGAAGGGTTTTACATAATGATACGCATGTGGTCTACGTTGAATTGCCTCCCACCTTAGGGAGGGTGGGTGGGGAGGGAAGAGGGGAGAGAATTTGGAACTCAAAGTTTTAAAAGAAGATGTTCAAAAAAAGTTTTTGCATGCAACTAGGAAATAAGATATACAGGCAATGGGGCATAAACATCTATCTTGCCCCACAAGAAAGTAAGGAAAAAGGGGGTGGGGGAGGAGTGGGGTGACAGAAGGGAAGGCTGACTGGGGCATGGGGCAATCAGAATATATGCCATCTTGGAGTGTGGGGGAGGGTAGAAATGGGGAGAAAATTTGTGATTCAAACTCTTGTGAAAATTAATGCAGAAAACTAAAAATATTAAATAAATAATGATTTTAAAAAATGCAAAATGGATAATTTTGATTATGTTAAATTGAAAAAGTTTTTGTATAAACAAAGCTAATGCAACAAAGATTAGGAGGGAAGCAGAAAATTGGGAAAGAATTTTTACAACCAGTGTCTCTGATAAAGACCTCAGGGAACTGAGTCAAATTTATAGAAATACAAGTCATTCCCCAATTGAGAAATGGTCAAAGGATATGAACAGGCAGTTTTTAGAGGAAGAAATTAAAGATATTTATAGTCATATGAAAAAATTCTCTAAATCACTATTGATTAGAGAAATGAAAATCAAAACAGCTCTTAGGTACCACATCTCTCCTGTCAGATTGGCTAACATGACAAAACATGAAAATCATAAATGTTGGAGATGTGGGAAAATGGGAACAGTTATGTTGTTGGTGGAGTTGTGAACTGATCCAGCCATTCTGGAGAGTAATTTGGAACTATGCCCAAAGGGCTATAAAAATTTGCATACCCCTTGACACAGCACTGCCACTTCTAGGGCTGCATCCTAAAGAGATCACACAAGTGGGAAAAGGACCCATCTGTACAAAAATATTTGTAGCAGTTCTTTTTGTGGTGGCAAAGAATTGGAAATCAAGGGGAGGCCCATCAATTGGGGAATGGCTAAACAAATTGTGGTATATGAATGTAATGGAATACTATTGTACTATAAGAAATGAGGAGCAGACAGACTTCATGATAACCTGGAAAGACATATATGATCTGATGCTGGGTAAGGGGAGAGGACCCAGGAGAACATTCTATGCGATTACAGACACACGGTATCTATGATGACTAACTTTGATAGACTTGGCTCTTCTCAGCAATACAAGGTTCCAAGACAGCTCCAAAAGCCTCACGGTGGAAAAAGCTATGCACATCCAGAGAGAGAATTATGGAGTCTGCATGCAGATTGAAGCAAACTATTTGTTTTCTCTCTTTTTTTCCTTCTTTTTTGGTTTTGTTTCTTCTCGCTCATGATTCATTCCATTGGTTATAATTCTTCTTTACAATTTGACTATTGTGTTTTAATGTGAAGGTATATGTAGAACCTATATTGGATTACATGTTGTCTTGAGGGAGAGGAGGAAGGAGTAGAAGGGGGAGAAATTTTCGAACTCAAAAACTTGTGGATTTGAGTGTTGTAAACTAAAAATAAAAATATTTTTTTTTAAAAAAAAGGAAAAGAAAGACAAGTTGAAAGAAGAAAAGTAAACAGATAAGGCCTCAAGAAGATGGACATAGTAGTTTACAAGACAAGAAAAACAAATTGTAATGGAAAGTTGGGAATTAGTGGAAGAAGAGGAAACGAGTTGATTGTGATGGTCAAAGTATCAAAAATTACTAAAGAGGGCTATCAAAGTGTTGTTCAGTCAGTTTTCAGTCATGTCCAACTCTTTGTGACCTCATTTGGGGTTTTCTTGGCAAAGATACTGGAGTAGTTTGTCATTTCATTCTCCAGTTCTTTTTACAGATGAGGAAACTGAGGCAAACAGGGCAAAGTGACTTGCTCAGGGTCACACAGCTAGTAAATGTCTGAGGCCAGATTTAAACTCATTAAGATGAATCTTCCTGACTCCAGGCCTGACACTTTCTCCACTATGCCATCTAGCTGCCCTGTCAAAATGTTAAAAGTGAGCCAAAAAGAAAAGGAGAATAGTATCCAAGAGCAATTTGCCACAATAGTCCCATAGGGCAGCCATTAACAATAAAGACAAGGACTGAGGACCTCACTTTGAGTAAGTTTACAAGAGAGTGAACTTTGCAATGGCCTGCATTTAGCATTCTGTATTCTTTCAAGGTCATAAGACTCATGTCTAAAAAAATAGTCTGCTTTTCTATGTGATTAAGAAAAATAATTTTTAAAAGGCCTATAGCTCGGGGGTGAGGGCAAGAATCAAATAAAAGCTTTATTCATAACGTTATTAACAAGTCATGGCAGGGATAGACACTGGTTGACAGCTTCCTTTGACAAAATCCTCTGATGGTTTTCTCTGTCAGCCAAATGAGCTATAAACAAGCAACCTATTACTAGTACAAAATGAAGGGTACTTTTGGTGGATCACAATCTGTCTGTAGCTGGCCTTTGAAGGGAGACTCAGTAGTTTGGTTCAAAGAGAGAGAACAGAGGGTTGCTAGTCTGTCATTGATGTCAGGGTAGAGAGAATAGGGCAACTTTGTTTTGCAATGTGCTCAATCTTAATAGAAGAAATGGGATAGAGATATATCCTAGACACAGAGAAGCAGATGAGTCTCCTCATTTATATTCAAATGAAAACCAGGTTAAAAATGAAGTTATTCAGGTCAGGTGAGGGAAGATACAGGTCCCTCCCTATATACCTCCACATCCTCCCAGAAGAGAAGGTAAAATTGTCTCTGATAAGGTAGCAATACCTGTTCTCCAAAGAGAGGTCATCTATATCCTCTGATGCTCTCGGATGAGGCTTCATCCAGTAAGGCCCAGAGGAAGAAGATAAGAACTGGATGACAGTTAATGACAACCTGCTGCAGGATACTGCGACAGTTATTTGCTGAAAGGATGACAACACAGAAGGCTCTCCTTTCTTCCTGTGGTATATTTCCAAGATGAATGAATAAACAAATAATTTGTGAAATTACTTACTATGTGCAAAGCATTGTGCTAAGTACCGGGGACACAGACAGAAAAGCAACACAGGCCCTGTTCTCAAGGAGTTTGTAGTCTAATAGGAGCAAATAACACACATAGGGAGTTTTACCTGCAAGTCATATGCGACAGAGACTTTCCCCAAACTTGTAAAACTGGATAAATAGGGCTCATTTTGGTGACTGACAACACTGAAAAATAATACTTAAAGAAGGAACCAAGAACGTATTGCTAGAGGTTATAAAGTCCTGAGAGGTTATAAAGAAATGAATGGAGAGCTTGGTCAACTAGTAGTGTTTAAGAATGAGATGTGTATTTCTAGATCACAGCTTAGACGATAGATGCAAGGAGATAAATTGGACTTCATAGGTATCATTGGCACTTCATGGGATACCAATAGCTGGGATATGATTCTAGAAAAGTATACCTTATTCAAAAGAAACAGGATAGGTAAAAGGTGGGATGGAGACCTGTTTTATTTGGCCTCATGGCTTGGATTAAAGCAAAGACCTGAATTTAGGAATTTACAAGAAATCAGTATTCAGCAAGCTGATACAAACAAGAGCTTTTTATTGTGCAGCTCGGCAAGTAAGAAGGAAGAAGAAAAAGAAGGTGGAGGAGGAGGAGAAGGAGGAAGAGGAGGAGAAAAACAAGAAGAACAAGAAGAAACAGTAGTGGTCATAGTTGTAGTCATAGTATATGCAAACACACACACATATGGCAATATAGACATACAGAAATTCATCCCCACAGATGCCAGAAAGTCACCCAGCATTAGGGGGAAGGAAACATATCAAGGAGAGAACATGGTCAAAGGCGTGATTCAGGTAGAGAAGTTACATGCCCTAAAAATAGGCTTGGTAGAGAACAATCAGTGTTAGATATGGAAGGGAGAACTCCTAATCATACCAAGATGTGGTGGAGAAGTTCCTTATGGTTTCTTATTAATACTAGGCTTGAGAAGGCTCTGGTAGAAAGGGTTTCTTTATCTAGTCAAGAAATTGGAAGAGCTGACAAAAGTTGGCCAGGAGTTCAGAAGCTGTGAAAATTAACTGCCAGACATGGGTTTAACATAGTTCAGAATGGTGGAAAAGTACAACCTTGTCTGTCTTTGCTTTGTGTGCATCGTGATAACTTAACCTAAGTGATTCCACGTTGGAATCCTATCAATATAACTATTACATCAAACAATATGAAAATCACAGGTATCAAAAGACTCGTGGTCATATTGTAGACCAAGAAAACATAATCATTCAGGGAAATTCAGAGTAAGGAAAGCATTTTGGAGAATATTTGGGTAAAGATCTCTAAAGGAAGAAACAGAAGAGATATTACACCCACAGATCTTTTGGGCAAAAAAGGGAAACAGAGGAATTCAGGAAACAGCTCATCAGTCTGACACAAAGGCATGATACAGTAGTGATTGGGACACCCATTATCTAGGCATTAGTGTGACCTCTCTTTTTATGCCAAAGTAGCTAGTAATCCTTTCTCTTGCCAAATGATTATTTCTCCCAAAGTGGGGAAATTTTATTTTGGACCCAACTCTCAAAAAGAGGGAGAAACTCATTGCTAGATGGAAATAATGGGAACCTGGGGGCAAGGGGTGGATATGGTTACTCCATCTTAGAGTTTGTAATAGAGAAAAAGCTAAGTACTTTCTTCAAAAAGAAGATAGGCCACTATTAACTGGGGACTTTAGAAAAAGTTTGCTGGAAAAATTGATATTTGAATTATAGACTCTCAGAGTTAAAAGGAACTTATGTGTCAACTAGTATTATTGTAACCTGTCCTAGTCTTTCCCAACACAATATCTCCACAAGACATTCTACTTAAAGATATCTAGTAGCATCAGTTCCCCAGGCATGCCATTACACTTTGGGAATAAAAATGTTGTTAAAACTCCTTACTTTTTTGACAGTATTGCTAAAGTAGTCAATGAGAGGGATACTGTAGATAGAGTTTATTTTTAAATTTTAGTAAACGGTTTGGCAAAATTTCTCAAGTGGTTAAGAAGGCAGTGTCTCAAAATGAAATTTAGATTTCTGTATCATGGCTTAAAATATATCAGTGACAGGCTCCTGGTCATGACTTCTGTGCACCTGACAAAATTTCTGAGGCTGTATTTGCCTGGTGTCTTGCAAATCTAGTTTTCAAAAAGGCTTTAAACTGAAAAGGATGGGGAAGGGAGATAAGCACCTGCATACCTCCATCATTCTGGATACCATAGAGGACAAGAACAGCTGTTGTGATATCCAGGAGTTTAAGGAGACAAAATCCAAGAAAAGAACCAAAGTAAAATGCATGGAGTCAAATTTTCACATTCAAATGCACAAAAGTTAGGAAATATGTAAGATAAACTAGAAGTCTTAACGCAAGGAGGCAGTTTTGACCTTATAAGTATCACAGAAACTTGCTGGGATGAGGCCCAAGACTAGAATGTGGCTGTGGGTGGCTATATTGTATACAAAAAACCATCATAGAACAGTAAAAGAGAGAGTAGACATGAATGTGCCTTCTTAATAGCATTGAATATTAAGAAGGTACATTCATTTGAGGAAATAAAAAAAATATAGAAAGGAGAAGTATGGTAGAAAACCTTTGAAAGAAGATCAGGAGGAAGACAGGAGGGATTATTCATCCGAGTGTGCTATAGACTACCCAGATAGAAAGAAGAAACAGATAAGAATTAAAGGGAATAGATGCCATACCTGAGGATGGGGAGCTCAATTGGCTAGACAGTGCTGTAACTCATTCTCTATCTGACAAAAGCAAAACAGCTAAAAACATCTTTTCTTGAATTGGTGAAAATTTTATCCTTCAAAAAGTGGTGCAACCAATAAGGGAAATTCTAGGTAGCTAGATAGTGTGGTAGATAGAACACTGAATCTGGATTTAGGGACACCTGACCTTAGACACTTAGTAACTGAGTGACCCTGGGCAAGTCACGTAACTTCTGTCTGCCTCACTTTCCTCATCTCTAAAATAGGGATAATAACAAAGCCTTCCTCTCAGAGTTAGAGATAACATTTGTAATATGCTTTGCAAACTTTAAAGCACTATTTAAGTGCTAGTTTTATTATTATCATTAGGATTATTCCATTCTGGATCTGATTCTCAATAATAGGGAAGAACTTCTTTGCTGGGGTAGGAAACCATAGGTGAAAATGACCACTATCTTATAGAGATTGTAATAAAGAGAGGAAAACTGGGGATAGTCCAAGGGTGTGCTGATAAATGTTTAACAACCAGATATCTATGTCTGTCTATCTATCTATCTATCTATCTATCTATCTATCTATCTATCTATGTGTATGTAAGTCTATATGTATATACATGCATATATGTATATATGCATATGTGTGTGTGCATGAATATATATAATTGGCATCATTAATATTTTTCCATCACTTTCTTAAATCTGGACAATCAACAATACAAAAAATGCAGCCCTGATTTGTAGCGTTTGCTCATTTCTAAGATGTAATTGCTCACACTGAAAATTTAACTATTGGCTCTAGCCATATGATCTTGCTCCAGCATAGTCTGACATGTACCCTGGATTCTGGGGCAGCTGATATCAAAGGGTTTAAAGGAAGGTAGGATCCCCTGGACTAAAATTCTAGAGGGGAAGTTAGATTCAAGAGGGATAGAAAACTCTAAGGACTGTCTGAAGACACAAAGGGAAAGAGCTATGGGAATAAAAATGGAAGTTATCTAAAGAGACTGATGTCTCAGGGGTCTTACCAAATACCTCAGATTTTTCAAAACTGTGTGTAACTGGAGGGTTGCACAAAGAATAACCAGAGCTTCCATTTCTGCTTGAGCACTTGGGCAATGGACAGTCTCTGGCTGCCTGTAGCCATGTGCAATTCAGCCCTGAGGGATATCTGAGCTCTGAAAGGATGAAGCCTTTTCGTGGGCCACTGAGCAGAAACAGCACATAAGTCAGAAGACCTCTAAAAGGGGGGTAAGGCTGTTCCATCTCTCTTCCTTCATCTCTCCCATGTAACAAGCCACTCTCTTTCACTAGACTCTCTCTAAGCGAATGACAGAGGAATAGTGATCTTTCTCCTATGCCAGGCCCTATGCTCCCATGCAGCAGTTAGAGCAAATAAGTAAGCTTGAGACTAGCTACCTGGCTCCCCTTTCTTCTGTTTCCTTTCCTAAATAGGTGTCCAAGCATTTATCTTGAGGTGAAGGTGCCCAGGCTTAGAGGAGACCATGTGATTTTGAGAAGAGAAAAAGAAACAGAGGGCAATAAGGGCTGTGAGATATTAGGTCTCCAGTCTCAGGCTCTAGACCACACTATCTACGTGCTTCTGTATAAATCACCTCCACCACACATTTTTGCCGGGTTGAGAAGGGGAATCCCCTCCCCCTCTACTGCACTCCAACCTGGAAGCCCAAGGGTAAAAGTGATTAAGACAGTCTTCAGGGTAAGCAGAATGGAACCATTTCACAGCTCATTCTTACAGACCATAGGAAGGGTAGGTAGCTCCACCCAAGAATCAGTCGTACTGAACTTCAGCCAATCAATCATTAGGAGGCAGTCAAAATCACTGGGGACTAAGCCCCAGTCACTGATGACTCAGTAATCTAGCTGCATGGGAAATGTCCCCTTCTAGCAAAGGCTTAAAGCCCTGAGTTTCCTCAGGTTTTAGAAGGACTAAAAAAATTGATCAGGCATTTACCTGATCAACTCCTGAATACTTCCTTAACACCCCTGCTATAAATACAAAAGAATGGCATAATACTCTCAGAATGGTGTCAAGAAAGCTAAAATTCAGAATGAGCTGAAGCCACTAAGCAAAGCTAAATAAAAAAAAAAGAGAATTTTTTTTTTAGTTATATAAAGGAAAACCAGAAGATTAAAAAAAGTGATAGGACTGTTGATCAGGGAAGGTGATAACTCATATCAAAGAGGAAAGTAGAGGGGCCTAATTTTCATTTTATGTCTGTTCTCTCTACTGAGAGACCTCATAGAACACTGGATAGAGAGAGAGGTAGCCTCAAAGCCAGAAAAACCAGAGGTCAAGGCCTGTGTCTGATACATGCTGACTGTGTGACCCTATGCAAGTCACTTAACCTCCAGGCAATTCTCTAAGACTACAAGTTGCAGAGAAAGCAACCACTTGCTTTGGTAGAGAGTTTTCTCACCTGAGAGTTCCCAATGCCAGGGAAATCATAGGTACTGACCCTATCCTTCCTCTATTAAGGGCAATGACCTTTGACCTGAAGAGGATAGACTAAAAACAGCTAATAGAAATTTGATACCCAAAATAAATAAGGAGATAATAAGAGGGTACCTGACTGCTCTTGATGGAATCAAGTCACCTGCCCTAGGTGAATTACATCTGTGGATACTGAAAAAAAAAATAGTAGATGTTTATGCTGAGCCACTATCAATGATATTTTAAAGACTGTGGAAAACAAAAAAAAAAAAATTAAGACTAGAGAAAAGCAAATGTTCTGATTTTTCTTTGTATTTTTTTTTTACTAAATTTATCTTTATTTTCAGTTCCAAATTATTTCTTTCCCTCCGCCCCTTCCCAACCCATTAGGAAGGCAAGAAATACAAATACCCATTATACATATGAAGTCATGCAAAAGATAAGCCTGCATTATTGTTGTTCAGTCATTCAGGCATATCCAACTCTTCATGACCCCATGGACCAGAGCACACCAGCCTCTTCACACTGTCCGTGGGGTTTTCTTGGCAAAGATACCAAAGTGGTTTGCCATTTCATTCTCCAGTGGACCCCCTTTTGTCAGAACTCTCCACTGTGACCTGTCCACCTTCAGTAACCCTGCATAATAACATGGTTTCATTGAGCTATGCAATGAGCTCTGCCATGACAAGTCAGCGATCCAGGAGGAGATGTCTATATTAGCCATGTTCCAAAAACGAAAAAGAAAAGAAAAGAAAAAATATGCTTCAACTTGTACTATCTATCATTCTCTGTCTGGATGTGGATAGAATTTTTCATCATGAATCCTTTGGAACTGTAGTGGGTACTGATCAGAGTTACTAAGGCAAGGCTTTCACAGTTAATTATCTTTACAATATTGCTGTCACTGTGTACATTGTCTTCCTGGTTCTGCTCTTTTCACTTTGCATTATTTCATATAAATCTTCCCAGGTTTTTCTGAAACCATTCTTCATCATTTCTTACAGCACAATAGTATTCCATCACATTTATATATCATAAGCTGTTCAGTCATTCCCTAATTCCCTATCCCCTCAGTGACATCTCGATTTTTCAAAAAAGAGAATCAAATCTTTCAACTTTAGATCAGTGAGCTTGGCTTCAATTCTAAGAAAATACTTTAATAAAGAGATGTATTAGTGAACATCTAAAAAAGAATGGCTTATACAAAGCCAGCATGGCTTCAGCGAAAGTAGACTATGACAGACTCACTTCTGCTTTATGAACAGCCTTATTAAACTGATAGGTCAGATCAATGCTGGAGATCTAGCTTACCTAGATATTAGAACGGCATCTTAATCAAGAGTTTCATGCTATTCTTGTAGAGAAAATGGAAAGATATGAGCCAGATGATAATACAGTTGCATAGATGGATTGTCATGGATGGTTGCATGGAAGGATTCCTAGAGCTGGTTGCATGGATGGATTCCCAAAGTAGTCACTAATGGTTGGGTTTTGAGGGAATTGAGGACATCAGGACAGCAAGTGTGGGAACTGAGTGAACCACACAGACTCCATGTCATGACTCAGTTCCGGAGCTAGCTCAGTTCCCTTTCTATTCAATTGTGAGAAAATTTTACTAATTAGTGAAAATTGGAAGTAAAGCTTATTGTATTGTTTGACCCTAGCCCTGCATGGCTGTGAAGCTGGACTACCTCTCCCTGCTGCTTAGAGACCCTTAACTATGTTAGGCTGGCCAGAAACCCAGTCAGACCCAAAGACTGATGCAAGGAATTTTTCTCATGATTGTATATTTTGAGCAATTGTATATTTTTTAAAAACTGGCTCCATACTGTTATTATTTCCACATTCGTTTGATTGTTTATGGACACTGTGTGTCCTCCTTTTTAGATTTCAAGGAATTGCACCTGTTCACTGTTTCCCTCCCAATCTGGAAAGTCCTTAATCTTTCATCCAGTTAGAAATCAGATTACCTAATGTATTGTTTCCTTTTAATTAATTGGTCTTATTTGATTATTTTTAACACATAAAAGTCTGTCTTCCCCTGTATTTGGGATTCAGCTGAGGAAAGGTCCTGGTCTCAGTTTGTTGTGCAATCAGCAGGTAGGTGGAACAATGGATAGAGCACCAGGTGTGGAGTCCGGAAGACCTGAATTCAAACGTGGACTCAGACACTAGCTGTGTGACCCTGGGCAAGTCATTTAACCCTGTTTGCCTCAATTCCTCCTCTGTGATATGAGCTGGGGAAGGAAGTGGCAGAACATACCAGTATCTCTGCCTGGAAAACCCCAAATGAGGTGATGAAGAGTAAACAACCACAAAATGCATTGCTCAATAAAACAATACACTTTATTTCCTCAGTTATTCATCTTTCACCCACCACAATGTCAACTTTGAAGAAGGTTTCCAATGGAATGGCCCAGAGATCTGTGCATAGCCCTGTGCTGTTTAACACTTTCGTCAGTGAGTTAGATCAAGGCATAGATAGCATTCTTAACTAATTTTGCACCAAACTAGGTGAGACAGCTAACACACTGGATGTCAGATTTAGGATTCAGAAGGTATTAACAGGCCAGAGGATTGAACTAAATCTAGTAGGATGAAATTTAATAGGATTAAATCTAAAGCCTCATATTTGAGGGTTTGCTTGTTTTTTTAAATCAGCTTTACAAACACAAGATTTTAGTGGTATAGATAGAAAGCAATTTATCTGAAAAAGATCTGGACAGCAAAAACCAAATGAATCAATAGTGTTTTAGTGGACTGCAAGCTTCATATGAGTCAATAGGGAGAAATAGCAGCCAAAAAAGCGAATGCAACCTTGAGTTTTACTAAAAGAGTCATTCTTCCTCTGTAGTCCAACATGGTCAGGCCACCTCTAGAGGACTGTGTTAATTTCTGTGTGCTCCAGTTTAGGAAGGACATCATAAGTTGGAAAGTATCTAGAGTAGGACAACGAGGATGGTGAATGAATACGGTCCATGCCATGTCATGATCAGTAGAAGGAACTAAGGATATATATAGCCTTGGA
This sequence comes from Trichosurus vulpecula, assembly GCF_011100635.1. Classification (NCBI taxonomy): domain Eukaryota; kingdom Metazoa; phylum Chordata; class Mammalia; order Diprotodontia; family Phalangeridae; genus Trichosurus; species Trichosurus vulpecula. Next base: position 398,485,092 of record NC_050574.1, on the reverse strand, counting down.
TAAAAGAAAATTCAGAGGACATGATAACTACCATCGAGAACTTAAGGGGTTTCATATGGAAGAGAAAGCAAATTGGTTTATGGTTGGTATTTTGTTGTTCAGTTTTTGGCCCCAGAAGAAGTAGGGGCAGTAGGTAGGAGTAGCAAAGAGATAAATTTAAGCTTAATGATAAGAAATTGTTCCTAACAATTAGAGCTGTCCAGAAGTAGAATGGACTATCCAAGGAGTAGGTCTGCAGGTGAATGAATGTTTGATGACTACTTATTGGAAATATTAAAAAGGGCATATTTTCTCAGGTTTGGGTTGAACTAGATGACCCCTGACATCCTTTCCAACTCTGATATTCTGTGATGCTGTGAAAGATCAGGGATAATTGTCACAAAAGAGAAACCTTGAAGAAAAACTGAAGTTCATTCATGAAAAAAAAGATAATGGTTTCAGCTGACATCTAAAACTGGCCACCAGTAGTGAATTTTTTTTCTCTCATTTGTGTCTATAGAGGGGAAAAGTCGCAAAATCTCTGGGTAAGGTATTGCGTTTTTTTTAAAGAGTTAATTGGGTTGGGTTAGTCTAAATATTATATTCAGGATGCCGCATATAAAAAATGACCCAAGAATAAGAGTAACATTTAAAAGCAATCCAAAAAGACTTAAGAGAGGACAATAAATTATACTTATTTAATTAAAAACAAACAGCAATGTTCTAGAGAAGCTAAATGAACAGCTGTTGCTTTTGTCTATTAAGGATAATCAACTAAGGAGATTACTTAAAGTAATGAGATTCAGTGTTGAATATATCAGCAATAGAAACTGTAGATCAATATTTGAGGTACAAAGTTCCTGCTAGGATCTATCATTCCCGAAGCACTCACTTTAAGTACATTACGAGATGAATGAGTGAAATTTTCTCTCCCTGTGAGATACTATATACCCCAGCCAATCATGCAGAGCTGTGACTCTAAACAACATAAATGCAGCAAATTCAACATGTTTATGGTTCATATTTCTTAGCAGAGGAAGCTCACTTACTACAAGCAATACCATAATGACCAGCACATAATTGTAATCAAATTGGTTCAGAATAGTTTAGGCTTCTCCCAAAAAAAAAATTATTTAAGATTGATAATCTTAAAAGTATACTAAAAGTATACTGAAATATTTCACATACTAGGGATTGACTGTTTCTGCATTGCTGTATCACCTGTGCATGTTCTTGGCATCTCTGACTCTCTTTGCACTTTGCGATGTATTCTTGAGAGGGATGAAAAGTATTGGGAAAGGTCTGCAGGAAAGAGGACCCTGTAGCTATTGCATTGAGAGAGCTGTTGGACACCATGAAGATTTATCAAGTCTCCAGGGCGATATCCAGAGTGGGGGTGCAAGCCCATGCTCCCAGAGGCACCTTTATGCAATTTGAAAGGACAATAATATTTTAAAGGGCAGAATATAAAGACTTTGCCTGGGAGGAGTCTGGTACAGCCTTCTGAATACTCTCCTGTGGCTCGTTAAGGAAATATTAATCTCTCAACATAAATTGCTGAGTAGGATTGGTAGAGGGAGTTTTCTCATTGGGAATTTCCTATACCAGTGAAATAACCATTTCCTTTTGGATTCACTCAATTTTATTAAACAAACATTTATTAAAGCTCACTACATGTAGGTTACTGTGCAAGTGATGGGAATACATGAGATAGTTCTTGAACCAAAGAATTTTCCTGGAAAGGAAGACTCAATTCAAGGGTCACCTTTTGCATGAATCTTTTCCTGTCCCTCCCAACTCCTAGGGCCTTTCCCCAGTAACTACCTTGTGTTGATTTTGTATAGCAATTATATATAGATAGATTGTTAGCCCCTCAAGGGCATAGGCTGTTTTATTTTTATCTTTTTATCTCCAACACCCAACACAGTACCTAGAATACTAGAACATTGGCTGTTGTTTGTTGTTGTTTCCTTTCAGTGATGGTTTTATTTACTGCTGCATACCTCTTTATCTGCATAGATTAGTACATGAGTATAACAACAATGCTGCTTGCAGCTGCTGTGGCTGTGTAAGGCCAATAACACCAGCACACAGGAGGGCTGCTAGCACAGGTTCTTTGATCCGCTTTTCTAAGGAAAGAAACTTTAAGGGGTTTATGAGCTCACTTTAATTAAACATACCTATATCATTCACTTAGCTCAGGGGGAAAGTCAGCACCCTAAACTTCAGAGAAAACACAAACAGAAATTACAAGCAGAAATTATATAAACAGAGCAAATAAAACAAATCAGCAGGCAGGGCTTCTAATCATTTTTCCATAGCAATACATACATAGTTACCAGAGACAGAAGCACCAACATCTGGGTTTTCAAAGATGGGGGGGTCTTCAATGGCTACCCAGAGTCTCGTCTGGCCAAATCTCTCTTTTCCAATGAGTGAGCCCCCCCAAAGCAAAATGTGTATATATATATATATATATATATATACACCCTTTTTCAGGGTGAGAGGGTGTCACAACCATGTGGCTCAAACTCGTGTGACTTACTTAGGCTTTCTCATGACTTAAGCAGGTCATCAAAGACTCTTGATTGAAACAAAGGCAAGGCTCAATCAAAGGCACTTGATTGCCTGAGTGCTGAGAAGCACTTCAAAGGAAAAAACAAGGTCCCACCTTGCTTGCCATTACAATGGGCCTAGGTGGAGGAGAACTGTTCATTCCATTAAGGATCTGTGAGTGCATTCCCCCTCAACTCTCTTTGAATTGTCTACATATCATTCATTTATCCACCTGGTTCTGTTGTTGTTGTTTGTCCTTTATTCTTGAAGAGGACCGTGACATCAGGGAGGTGATGCTGTGAAATGATGGTGAATTGGATTGAAGTGAGGAGGGCTGTGCAAAGTCACAGGCCTCACTTTCTCCACTGGAGCCATCTGAGTCCAGTGGCCTGATATGACAGGATGACTGGAAATGGACCGGGATGCAGCGGTACTTAATAAATATTTGGTGATTTATTGATTGGTTGATTTGAGGGATCCCTGAGTTATGTTTTGATAAGATTCTTCAGGGCCAAAAGGGTAAGGAGAAGGTACATTGCAGATGGATACGGGGGACTATTTTTGCAAAAGAATATCTTGTACCAAGAACAGAAAAAAAAAAAAGCTCAGGCTGCCTGGAAGGGATAATAAAGAAAGTAGAATAGGAAATTGGATCTAAAAGGTAGGTGGGAGTTAGACTGTGAATGGCTTGAAATTCCAGGCTAAGTTTGTATTTTATCATGAATCCATTGTGTAATAAAAATAATCAGAAGTGTAAAGTAAACTACTTAGGATTAAAAGAAAACCAGTTATGTTGAAATGATAACCACAATAGCCCCATGAGCCCAGTTTAAGAACCTAGATCTTAGTGGCAATTTGAAGGCATTAAAGATGTCTGCTGTAGGGGAGTGACCTGGATAATCTGTGTTTTAGGAATATAAGTTTGGCAGATAAATGAGGAGTGAGAGGGGAGAGAATAGTTACAATGAGACCAATTAGGTTTTGAAACAGCCTAGGCAAGAGGTGACAAGGATCTGAACTAGGATAGAAGTTGTGTAGGAGAGAGAAGATAAACACCAGAGAAGGTATGGCAGAGGTAATATCCACAAGCCTTGGCTCTTGACCTGGGTTCCACAGTTGTTTCTCTTCTTCTATGTTTCGATAGCTATTTTATTATTATTATTATTATTATTATTAAATTGATGGAATGAAATAAGCATTCTTTAACATAGCATAATAAAAAATGATTACACATTAATCTGTAAATCTATTATGTACAACTTGCTATTCCTTTTAAATATGTCATAAAGTTACTGTGTAAATTTCTTTTTTTCCCTTTTTTCTTCCCTCTCCCATCTTAGAAATGGTAACCATTAGACACAAATATGTGTATATGTATACATATTGTATGTACATATATACACATATATGTATATATGCACATATATATGTAAAATCATTCTATACATACTTCTATTTATCATTTCTTTCTTCAGGAGCAGATAGCATCTTCCTTCATATGTCCTTTATGGTTAATTTGGGTATTTATAACAGTCAAAATGACTTATTTACTCAAAGTTGTTCTTAAAACAATATTGTTGTTATTGTATACAATTTCCTTGGTTCTGTTCATTTTGCTTTTCATTATTTTGTACAAGTCTATATATGTTTTTCCTAAGATCATCAAGCTCATCCTTTCTTATAGCACAGTAGTATTCCATCACAATCACATACTACAACTTGTTCAACCATTTCCCAATTGACAGGCATCATTTTTTCTTTGTGATTCTCTGTATTTTACTTTATACATTTAAAAACATTAGTCCAAAGAAGGGCTCCATGTGCTTGACCAGAATATCAAAAGGGACCATGACTCAAATAAGGTTAAGAATCCTTGACTTGGACTAATACATGGACAGGCTTTATTTTATGTAAAGGTCTTGTACCTGAGCCCATAAAATTTCAAAGCTCCTCTTCTTCCTCTCCAGTGGGCCTTTATCTATCAGAGACCTATGCAGTCCTCCATAATTACAGTATGAATCTTGACTTGAATCTATACCTCACACCACCCAAGAGGAAAAGTCAAGGTTGCTAGAAAATAAGCCCTGTTCCCCTAACTTGTGACATGTGGGTACAGTGGAGGGCAAGGCCCAGGTTTAATCCTCTACGTGATGGTTTTGTGATTTGCTACTGATCAGGTCATTCCTTTTAAAGGAAAAATACAAGGACAGAGTCCGGATATTCTGAAACCAGTTTATGTGCCTTTAGTATGGAAATAATAGTCCAACCAAGACCCAAGGTAAGGTTAAGTCCACTTCTTGTCAAGGAGGCATCATCAATGTGAAAATATAAGCCTCATCTTTTATAATCTTATTAATATTGAATTTACCTTTTGTGGGTTCCTTGAAATTCTGGCTTGAGTCTTCTTCTCTCTCTTTTTCTGAAGACTTCAGTGTTTCAGAAAATTCCCAGGGGAAACCCAGGGTGGGGGCAAAACACATCAAATTTTCATGTTACCACAAGAAATCATAGTTAGGGTAACGAGTCATAGACTCCTGGATATAGGGTTATAGGATTCTAGGAGGATAGATTTAGAACTAGAAGGGACTTTAGCAGCACAATTCAACCCCCCTTTGTCACAGATGAAGAAATTGAGGCCCAGGAGTTAGTGACTTGTCTCAAGTTACATAGGCAGTAGATATTAGAGCTAGAATTTGAACCCAGCGCTTCTGACTCAAGAGCCAGTTTCCATGGTACCATGATGAAACATCTTCAAGATTGAATCCCATCTGTGTAAATACAGAGCTTTGGTTCTGGGTCTTGAGCTGTAGACTAAAACTTGTACTCTAATACACAGTGAAATTAAAAGAATTAGGTCAATAATACCTATTTGTGTTCTCTCAAGCTTCAATCATTTTCATTTTCAATAGAAAAAAAAGTTAGAAAATGTTGCTTCATTTATCCTTGTGATCTCTCTACTGTGAATTGGCTGACAAATCCACTTAAATGATCGTGTACTGATCAAAGGGACAAGCTCCAAGTGAACACAAAAGTAGATAAGATCAAGGGTAGTTTTGGCAAGAAGTAGGGTCAGTTTGTTCTCAGATGCTGAAGTTAATGGGGAGAGGATAGGTGAAGATTTAGTAGAGTTTTGGGGCACTGAATAGAAAAGATAAATGAGGTCATGTTGGAAAATGGCTTCTTTTTCTTATTTTTCAATTTATTTATTTATTTTAGCTTTCAACTTTTATTTCCACAAGATTTTGATTTCCAAATTTTCTCCCCATCTCTCCCCTCCTCCCACCCCATGACTTCCTGCATTCTGTTTACCCTTTCCCCCAGTCCGCCTTCCCTTCTATCACCCCACCCCACCTTCTCTTACCCCTTCTCCTTCTATTTTCCTGTAGGGTAAGCTAGATTTCTATACCCCATTGCCTGAGTATCTTATTTCCCAGGTGCATGTAAAAACAATTTTTAACATTCATTTTTAAAAACTTTGAATTCCAAATTCTCTCCCTTCCTCTCTCCCCACCCACCTTCATTGAGAGGGCAAACAGTTTGATATAGGTTGTACATGTGTAATCATGCAAAACACTTCCATAATACTCATGTTATGAAAGACTATATTTCTTTCCATCCTCTCTTGCCTTCCATTTATTCTGTTCTCTCTTTTAACCCTGTCCCTCCTCAAAAATATTTACTTCTGATTGCCCCCTGCCCCAATCTGCCCTCCTTTCTATTACCACACCCTCTGATCCTTTTTCCCCCTACTTTCCTACAGGATAAGACAGATTTCCATACCAAAATTGAGTGTGTATATTATTCCTTCCTTAAGCCAAATCTGATGAGAGTAAGGTTCACTCGTTCCCTCTCACCTCCCCCCTCTTCCCTTCTATTACAACTGCTTTTTCTTGCCTCTTTTATGTGAGATAATTTACCCCATTCTACCTCTCCCTTTCTCCTTCTCCCAGTACATTCCTCTCTCACATCTTAATTTTATTTTTTAGATATCATCCCTTCATATTCAATTCACCCTATGCCCTCTGTCTATATATATATATATATATATATATATATATATATATATATATATATATATATACATATATATATTTTCCCTCTAATACTAAGAAAGTTCTCATGAGTTACAAGTACCATCTTTCCATGTTAGGAATGCAAACGGTTCAACTTTAATAAGTCCCTTATGATTTCTCTTTCCTGTTTACCTTTTCATGCTTCTCTTGAGTTTTGTATTTAAAAGGGTCAATTTTTCTATTTAGCTCTGGCTTCTCAAGAATGCATTAGATTCCTCTATGTCGTTGAATATCAATTTTCCCCCTCATTGATTACACTCAGTTTTGCTGGGTAGGTGATTCTTGGTTGTAATCCTAGCTCCTTTGACCTCTGGAATATCATATTCCAAGCCCTCCAATCCTTTAACATAGAAGTTGCTAAATCTTGTGTTATTCTGACTGTGGCTCCACCATACTTGAATTATTTCTTTCTGGCTGCTTACAATAATTTCTCCTTGACCTGGGAAGCCTGGAATTTGGCTATAATACTCCTGGGAGTTTTCCTTTTGGCATCTCTTTCAGGAGGTGATCGATGGATTCTTTCAATTTCTACTTTACCCTCTGGTTCTAGAATATCAGGGCAGTTTTCCTTCATAATTTCTTGAAAGATGATACCTAGGCTCTTTTTTTTTGGATCATAGTTTTCAGGCAGTTCAATAATTTTTAGGTTATCTCTCCTGGATCTATTTTCCAGGTCAGTGGTTTTTCCAATGAGATATTTCACATTGTCTTCTATTTTTTCATTATTTTGGTTTTGTTTTATAATTTCTTGATTTCTCAGAGTCATTAGCTTCCATTTTCTCCATTCTGATTTTTAAGGAATTATTTTCTTCAGTGAGCATTTGGACCTCCTTCTCCATTTGGCCAATTCTGCATTCTTCTCCTCATTGGCTTTTTGGACCTTTTTTGCCATTTGGTCTAGTCTATTTTTAAGGTGTTATTTTCTTCAGTATTTTTTTGGATCTCCTTTAGCAAACTGTGGACTTGTTTTTCATGATTTTCTTGCATCACTCTCATTTCTCTTCCCAATTTTTCCTCTACTTCCCTTACTTGACTTTCAAAATCCTTTTTGAGTTCTTCCCTGGCAAAACTATTGGAGGTTTTTGATGTAGGAGCTTTGACTTTGTTGTCTTCTTCTGAGTGTGTTTTGATCTTCCTTGTCAACAAAGTAAGATTGTATAGTCTGAGGTTTTTTCTGCTGTTTACTCATTTTCCCAGCCAATTACTTGACTTTTTAACTCTTTGTTAAGGTTGGGCTCTGTCCCAAGCTTCAGGGGTTTTGTGCAGCTGTTTTCAGAGATATTTGTAGGGACTGTAAGTTTTCAGTTCTTCTAAGGTGGTATGATGTAAAGAGAGTATGATGTTTACTTCTCTCCTGGCCTGTGCTCTGATCTGTGAGTGACAACAAGCACTATTTTCTGCCCTGGAACTGTGAGGAGGGTTCCCTCTCCACTGCTGCCACAAGCTCTGTTATGCCATTGCTCTTCCTGGCTCCAGGACTGCCTCCCAGGACTGTGACCCAGATCCAAGTATGGGCAAAGCTACAGAATCCTGCCTCAGTGCCAGCAAAGAGATCCCTATAATCTCCTTCTGATCAGTTGTTTGATACCTTTACCATCTGTGGACTGAGAGCTCTGGAAGCAGCTGCTACTGTTACTGCAGCCACCACCCCAAGGCTGCCCTGGGGCCAGTACTGGTCTGATCTCCCCTCTCACCCAGGTCCAACAGACCTTTCCCACTGACCTTCTAAGCTGTTTTTGATGTCTGTGGGTTGAGAAGTCTGGAAACTGCTACAGCTGCCAGTGATTCAGTGCCCTGAGGCCTACTCTGGGTTTGCTGGGGCCCAGTCTGACCCAGGCTGGATTGTACCCCTCTCCCAGCCCAGCCCAACAAACCTTTCCTGTCGACCATACAGGTTGTCTTGAGCTGGAAATTTGTTTCACTCTGCCTTTTTGTGGCTTCTGGTGCTCTAGAATTTGTTTAGAGTCATTTTTACAGGTATTTGGAGGAGTTTGGGGAAGAACTCAAGCAAGCCCCTGCTTTTACTCTGCCATCTTGACTCTCAGCTTTATTTTTCCTTGTAAAATAGGCGATAAGGGTAGTCTACTGTTTTAAGAGATGGACAGTTAATTGTTTCCCTTTCAATTTTAGCTTTATTAGATTTATGTCTGTTAAAAGTTTTTAATTTTATATAATCAAAATTATCATTTTATCTTTTGTGATTCTCTCTGTTCCTTGTTTAGTCATGAACTGTTCTCCTATGGACAGATGTGATAGATAATTTTTGTAACATGTTCTATTGATTTGTTTATGACATAAGCTCTTATATCTAGATCACATACCAATTCAGAGTTTATCTTCGTAGGATAAAAGTTCTCATTTTAAAGAATTGATTCCAATTTATAAGAAAAAGAACCATTTCCCAACTAATATATGGTCTAAGAATATGAAAAGACATTTCTCAAGGAAAGAAAGCCAGGTGATAACCAAATCAATACTAATCAGAGAAAATGCAAATTAAAACAATTCTAAGATGCCACCTCATACCCTTCAGAGCAGCATGATGACAAGATTACAAGAAAGGAAAATTATAAAGATTCAAGGAACTGTGGAAAAACAGGAATATTTGGTGCACTGTTGGTTGACCTGGGAATGGACACGATCATTCTGGAAAGCCTTTTGGAATTACATGCAAAAAGTTACTAACCCAGCTATACCACTGCTAGGTCTACATCCAAAAGAGAGCAAAGAAAAAGGGAAAGGTCTTATATATACAAAAATATTTAGTGCAGCTCTTTTGGTTATGGGGGAAAAAATTGGAAACTAAGAAGATGTCCAACAATTAAGGAATGGCTGGAAAAGTTGTGGTATATGAATGTGATGGAGAACTATTGTGCTATAAGAAATGAGGAAATCAATGATTTCAAAAAGACTTAGAAAAAATTATGGGAATTGCTGTAGAGTGAAGTAAGCAGTATCAGAAGAAAAATATATAAATTGCTAAAAACAATAAAATTAACAGGACCAGAAATACAATTTATATAATAACAACAATACTACAAAAGCAGACAACTTTGAAAGCTGTAAGAACTATGATCCTTACAATGACCATACATGACTCCAGAGAACTGATGATGAAATATGCAATCCATTACAGAGACTTGATGGATGTAGGGTACAGAATAAAACATACATTGTTGTACATAGGCATAGAAGGAATTTGTTTTGCTTGCCTATGCATATTTGTTAGAAGAAGCCTGTTTTTGTTTTCCTTTTTTCCAATGGGGTTGGAGTGGGAGAGAGAGAAAATAGATTTCTGTTTCTTGTTGTTGTGTTTTTTTTTACTAGAGAGTTGAGGGGATGCTACATATGTGAAATGTGACGTGTACTTTCAGATGAAATCACTGTCTTATTGGTTTTACTAAACTTTTACTTTCTTACAAGAGATCTTTCCTGAGGTGAACATGTAAATAAAAATAAAACAAATGATCAATAAAGTAAAATATCAATAAGACTTTTTTTTTTCAAAAAAGAGGTAGACAGAAATGGCATTGGAGGCTTGAGGAGAGAGAAAGCTTGGAACAACCACGGCTATAATGAGATTGGAATGCCAACCATTGAAAATCAGAAAATTGGCAAAATTGGCAAAAATTGCCATAAAGTAGTAAGGACCTCACTGAGACATGATTTTTTTTTAAAGTGAAGCCAGTGGTCACAGGTGTATAACTTCTTTCAACAGCATAGGACACTTGGGAATAGGAGATTAGGCAGATGGCGAGGATGACCCAAGGGTTGAAGACCAGTAATCTATGAAAGGTGCCAGTACAAGCAAAGGAGTCAAAAATTGGGGGCAGTGCATAGTAGAACCACAGGGTAAATGAAAGAACCATAATTGTAAAGAAAGGAAAGTGATACCAGAAGAGGGGTGATGATCTATAAAACAAGGAGGGATGGAGGACTATGGTTCATTGTGAGGATAAAAATTAAGCTTAAGAGTTTCGGTGCCCCGAGCCCGAGGAGGGGATTCACCCGCGTCTCATCCTCCCCGAGAGGAGCTCCAAGTCCGGCTTCTGTCGCCCCCCCGGAAGGGTGAAATTGGCCTTCTCCAAGTGGCACTGAGACTTGCTTCCAAATTAGACATCCTGTGGCAATATAGTATTGTGGGAGACTGGTGTTTAATGGCCACAGAGGAGGTGGAGCTATAGGAAATCAGAAGTTTGCTCAGCCTGGGACACCTCAGCCATTAGACTAAAGAACAGATAAAAATGGAGCAGGGTGCCGGCGGTGGAGTGCTACACCAGGCAGGAAGGAAAGAAAGCTAGGGTCTAGCTGGAACCAGTTCTGTACACACTGAAGTCTCTTGGTGTAGGGACTGAGGCTAGTGAAAAGTGAATTCCCCAGTCTGGTGGGCGAAGAGGCAGAGATACCTTTGAGTTCCAGCCTTCAGCGGATCTGCCATCAAAAGAAAAAGAATCAAAAACTGAATGATAGGGGAATAAAAGAAAAAAGACTGACGTTACTAAAGGTCCCAGAAGAAAATTCTGTTTAAAAAGTTGAGTGTGCATAGAAATATCAACGGGTTAGCTGTTAATAACAGAAGGGAAGATGACAGCTAAACAAACCCAGAAATCTCTGAGTAAATATAACAAGACAAAGAAAAATGAAGCAACAAGTGATGGGGAAGCAAAAAGTTTGGCTTCCCAAGAGAGTGTGGGATCACAGCAGGATGTTTCTGAATGATACAAGGGAGAAATAAGAATCTTCAAAGCAGAATGCATGGCCCATACAGGAGAAATAAGTGATAGAATTGAAAAACTTGAATCTGCCCTAGCAAATCTCTCCAAAGAAGCAAAAGAGAAAAAGCTTTAATTATATGAGGAACACAGAATAAAGAAAAAATAAAGATGTATAAAGACCGTGAATGAAAGAATAAAAATCTAGAACAGAAAATAAATGAAGATAACAAAGTAAAGAAATCCTTTTTAGAAAAAGATACAAAATATTTAAAAACTAACAAAATAAGTTAAAGGAGAGAAGAGGAATACAGGATTTTAATCAACTAATGAAAAAAGAAAAAGGAATTAAATGATGTAAAAGAAGAATGAAAAAGAAATGAATAAACTCTAAAAACTAGGGGAAAGGATGACAAACAGGGGGTAGGGAGAATGGAAGAATATTTATTTATCTATTTATTTATAGCATTACTTTTTTTATATTTTGAGTTCCAGATTCTCTCCCTCCCCCACCCATTGAGAGGGTAAGTGATGTGATAACCCATTATACCTGTGAAGTCACAGCAGGGGTGGGAGGGAGAGAATAAAAAATAATGCAAATGAAAAACCATATTCTTCCATCTGCAGTCAGTTCATCATCTATCTCTGAAGGTAAAAAGCACTTTTCATTGTGTGGGACGAGTGAAGACCTCTCATAAAAGGGAACAAATTAGATAAATAGAAATAAGTAGGATAGTGAGTCCCATTTCTCTACTTAGATATTTTCCTTTCTGTAAAGCCATTATCTCTACTCAGATGTTTTCCCCTCCACAAGCCTAGCTAGTGACCATAAGGCCCCCGAGGTTAAGAACAGGTCCTGTGTATTTACCTAATGGCGAGAGGCCTGAAAGAAAGAAGGGTTGAGGTGAATAAGTCAGCAACCATAAAATTCTCTGAGGATAAGGATAAGACACAGGATACTCACCCCCTGTACATTGACCCCAAGATAAGAGAACCTCTGTTTGGGGAAGAATGGATGGAAAGCCGAAAAGCCAGATGCAATATAGATGTGCAAGATTAGGTAACTAACAACTAATTCCTGCCTGTCACCGATAACCGAACTGTTTGTTTAATCGTCATTGTCATTTAAGACAGATTTACTACCTTGAGATTGATAGTAGAATGAAACAAGGATGGTGGGAAGTTTATGACTGTCTCCTGCTTGTAAAAATAACCATACTGTTTGTTCCTTGCCATTGTCCCTGGGTAGATTTATCGCGTCTAGATTGTACCCTCAAAGCTTACGTCTGCAAGCTGAGAGGAAGGAGGTTGGGAGGGGGAATTGCGGTTAGGGACCTATATAAACACCCTAATTTTCTGTGTCCAGTGCGCTCTGACACTGAGAGGACCCCCAGTCCTCTCGATGTCCGGGTTGCCCTTTCCTGCAGGATCGTAATAAATTTTCCTTTCTACTTTCACCTTGAGATGCCTCTGTCGTTAATTTTTGGATTCGTAAAATCCATCCCACACATCATCATGAGTCTCTTGCAATTACCTTAGATCATTATTGTGTTATCAGAGTAATTAAGTCTTTCATAGTTGACCATCATTACAGTATTGCTGTTTCTGTGTATAATGTTCTGGTTCTGCTCACTTCACTTTTTATCAGTTTGCCTATGTCTTCCCAGGTTTTTCTGAAACCGTCCTGCTCATCATTTCTTATAGCATGATGGTATTCCATCAAAATCATATACCACAACTTGATCAGCCATTCCACAGTTGATGGGCATCCTCTGAATTTCCAATTCTTTGCCACCACAAAAAGAGCTGCTATGGATGTTTTTGTACATATCAGTCCTTTTCCTTCCTCTTTGATCTCTTTGGGGTTAGTGATATTGCTGGGTCAAAGAGTATGCACAAAGAGTATGCCCTTTGGGCATAGTTCTAAATTGTTCTCCAGAATGGCTAGACCAGTTCAAAACTACACCAGTAATACCTTAGTGCCCCTATATTTCCACATCCTGTCCAGAATTTGTAATTTTCCTTTTCTGTCACATTAGCCAATCTGATAAGTGAGGTGGTACCTCAGAATTGTCTTGATTTGCATTTCTCTAATCAGTAGTGATTTAGAGCATGTTTTCATCTGATTGTTGATAGCTTTGATTTCTTCTGAAAATTGTCTGTTTATATCCTTTGATCATTTATCAATTGGGAATTGAGGGAGGAATTTAAGGGTGAAGAGAGGAGAACCTACAGAAATAGGGTTTCCTTAAAATAAGCAAAAATAACTTAAGAAACAATAATATCTTTAAAGAGGATGCATTGTTTAAAAATCCCAATTCAGAAAAAGAAAGTGATATTAGAGACAAGGATAAAAATAGAAACCTAACTCATAACTTTACATATGAATGGATTAAATAATCTGATAAAATAAAACCACAAAATCTGTTGCTTATTGGTTTTGTTAAGAGTCATTTTCCCTCTTCATTCTTTTTTTTTTTCTTTTAAAAAATAGCCTTTTTTATATGGAGTGACTCCTGTGAAAGGAGAGGGGTACTGGAAGAAATTAGTCAATGTAACAAATTATATCAATAAAAATTTTAAAAGAAAAAAAAGAATAGGTTTAGGACAAGTGAAGGAAAGGAAGATCAGTTAGGTAAATATCAGAATTGCAGGCCTCTTTTAAGGACTATACAACTTCAGTCCCTTTAGCTGTATTGTGTTTAAAACTCAGAATGGGTACAAATTTCTACCATCACTAAAGTCTTAATCCAAGGATTTATTATGGCATAAAAATGACGAGGGCTCTCAAACACTATACCAGCAAAGAGCAAGCTCTATAAGGTTCTACCAAGCTGAAAAGATTTAGAGTTTAGGTCCAGTAAGAGACCATATTGACTGAGAATTAGCCTATTTCAGAGAGTATAATCACTGGTCTGACCACAGGATGATTTATTTTTCATTTACAACAACTTTCAAAGACCTTTTAACATTTAAAGAAGTTGTTATTTGTATTGCTCACAGGAGGAAATATCCACATCAATGAAACCACTGATCTTTGAAGTATCAAATACAGAAGGTGACTGTGAAGAGAGTGTGGGGATGCATTCCATGCATGGAACACAGTGTCAGTCAACAAACATTTATTAAGTGACTACTAGGTGCCAAGCAGGAAAATATGGAATGGGCACAAAGAGTGGCAAGTAATCCAAGCTAGGCTGAAGTGTAGAGTATGAGAAAGGGAATGACATACAATAAAGCTGGAAAGGAAGAGTGGTGGGAGATTGTGGAGAGCTTTAAAATGCTAGTGAATTTTATGCAGCAGGCAACAGGAAGTCACTGCTAGATTTTGAACAGAAGTGACATGAATGAATGAATGAGTAAATGAACATATGGGTAAATAAGCAAATGAACAAATTAAAAAGTATTTGAGTGCTTGATATATTAAGCACTATGCTGAACTCTGAGGATACAAATAGAAAAAAGTGAGAGTCCCTGCTCTGAAGGATCTAATACTTTAATTAGATGAAGTAACACATATCAGAGAATATGGTTGCAGGACAGATTGAAAGGTCCAAGTAGGGCTTGATGGGCTAGGTGGCAAGGCTCATGAGCAGTTTAGATGGACATGCCTGGGGATCTGGAGGGAGTAGTGGTGGAGTAGATGCTAAGGCCTGGAGACCCTTAGGACGTAGTGATAGAAGAGGTGGTAAATACTGGTGGTTCTCCAGCTCATTGGAAGGATTATCATTGTGACTGCCAGTTTATCCAAGTTGTGTACACATCCATGTTGTTCTTCTCACCTGGCAGCCCAGGGACTGGACATAAATAGATCTATACATAAGAAAGATTAACTTGAGAGTTATGTGAAGGAAATCTCACCACTGGAATGGAATGGATGGTTAAGAGAAGGATCACTAGTTTGTTTAAAAACTTGGACATCACCTACTTTCTTGTCAATGTTGTTCAGTCATGTCTGACTCTTCATAACCCTGATTGAGGTTTTCTTGGCAAAGATATTAGAGTGGTCTGTCATTTCCTTTTCCAGCTCATTTTACAGATGAGGAAACTGAGGAAAACAGGACTGTGTGACTGGCCCAGGATCACACAGCTAGTATATGTCTGAGGCCAGATTTGAACTCACAAAAATGATCGTCCTGCGTCCAGGTCCAGCAGTCCATCCACTGCATCACTGAGCTGACCTATCACCTACTTTGTCCACTCAAATTCATACCCATAGAAAGGATTGATGGATAAGGGAGAGAAGCGGTCACGTAAACTGAAGAGAATGGTGCTCCTGTAGAGCGATAGCATCTCCCCTCACTCCTGTGCTATGTTCACAAACCACAGGGGGGTAGCACACCAATAAATGGGCTGCAGGGGCCACAGACCCTTTAAAACTTAGTGCTATGAAGATGAAGGAATGAAGGGATGATATCTAAAAGAGATAAAATCAAATTAAGGAATGAGAGAGGAATATATTGAGAGAGGGAGAAAGGGAGAGATAGAATGGGGTAAATTATCTCACATAAAAGTGGCAAGAAAAAGCAGTTCTGCAGGAAGAGAAGAGAAGGCAGGTGAGGGGGAATGAGTGAATCTTGCTCTCATTAGATTTGACCTGAGGAGAGAATACCATACACACTCAATTGGGTATCTTACCCCACAGGAAAGAAGGAGGAAGAAGATAAAAAAAGGGGGGATGATAGAAGGGAGGGCAGATGGGGGAGGAGGTAATCAAAAGCAAACACTTTTGAAAAGGGACAGGGTCAAGGGAGAAAATCAAATAAAGGGGGACAGGAGGGAAATATAGTTAGTCTTTCACAACATGACTATTGTGGAAGGGTTATACATAATGATACACATGTGGCCTATGTTGAATTGCTTGACTTCTTAGGGAGGGTGGGTGGGAAGGGAAGAGGGGAGAGAATTTGGAACTCAAAGTTTTAAAAACAGATGTTCAAAAACAAACAAATAAGTTTTTGCATGCAACTAGAAAATAAGATACACAGGCAATGGGGCGTAGAAATTTATCTTGCCCTACAAGAAGGGAAGGGAAAAGGGGATGGGAGGGGAGTGGGGTGACAGCAGGGCAACCAGAATATACGCCATCTTGGAGTGGTGGGGAGGGTAGAAATGGGGAGAAAATTTGTAATTCAAACTCTTGTGAAAATCAATGCTGAAAACTAAATATATTAAATAAATTAAATTGAAAAAAAAAAACTTAGTGCTACCTGCTTCCCTCACTTCATTATTCCAGAGAAGTTCACATCTTTGTCACCTGCCTTCCACTTTGGTTCCACAGAACCAGACAGACAGAAATAAGATTTTGGCTGTGACTGATGAGCCCTTCAGAACCATTAGCTCAGGCTGGTATTAAGTCTCCTAATCCTGCCACCTCTGACTCTGAAAGGCAAGGCTGGAGTAGAAAGAGCATTGAAGGTGGAATCTGAGTCCCAACTCCTCAACTCACCAGCAGTATAGCCTTGATCAATTTGACCTCTCTGTGCCTTACTTTCCCCATGGGTGAAATGGAAATAATAACTGCATTATTTGCTTCACAGAATTTTTCAGAGGGACACAGTAAGTTGTTATATAAATTAGAAATGTGAACTATAATTAGGACAGCTGAATCAGAGAAGTATGGGAAGACTTTTATAAACTGATTAAAAAATGAAGCAGAACAAAGAAACAATGTACCTAATTGTTGTTGACTCATGTCCAACTCTTCGTGACCCCATGGACCATAATGTCCATGGGGTTTTCCGTGCAAAGACGCTGCAGTGGTTTGTCATTTCCTTCTCTAGTGAATTAAGGCGAACACCTTAAACGACTTGCCCAGGGTCACAGAGCTAGTAAGTGTCTGAGGCTGGATTTGAACTCAGGTCTTCCTGATTCCCAGCCTAGCACTTTATCCACTGTGTCATTTAGCTGCTCCATATACAATTGCACGGCAACATAAGTGGAAAGAAAAGCAATAATAGATAAAAAGAGATCAAAGAAAGAGGGAAATGACCCATTTATAGCAGCTCTTTTTGTGGTAGCAAAGAACTAGAAACTAAAGGGGTGCCCATCAATGGGGGAACAGCTGAAAAAGTATGTATGTGGTATGAATGTAGTGGAATAGTATTGTGCCATTACAAAAAAAGAAAACCATGTCAGAAAAACCTGGGAAGTGTGAATTAATGTAGAGAGAAGTAAGCAGAACTTCAGTAATAATTTATATATAACAATAACACTGTAAAGACAAATAACTTTGAAAGATTTAATAACTCTGGTCAATACAATAATCAACCATTGGTTCCAGAGGACCTATGTTTGGGAATGCTCCCCACTCATTAGTGATGGACCCTAGATGCAAAATGAGACATAGACGTTAGGACATAGACAGTTATGGGAATTTATTTTCCTTAACTGTGCATATTTCTTACATGGCTTTTGTTTTTCTTTTTTCTTTTCTTAATGAGGAAAGAGGGATAGAGAGAAAATAAATGCTTGTTAATGAAAAAAATAATGTTAAAAAGGGTAGAAAATTCTACTCTGGATTTAATTCTCACTAACACAGAGAAACTATATTCTGAGGTAGAAATTATAGGCACTCTAGGGAGAAGTGACTACTCCTTCCTGGATCTGTGACAAAGGAGGGGAAATTTGGGCATAGTCTGACATGTACTCTAGATTTTGAAAAAGCAAGTTGCAAAGGATAAGAAGGATAAGAAAGATCCTATGACCTTTGACTACAGCTTGAGAAGGCCCAGAAGAAATAAGAGATGCTCAAAAATGAAATTCTGAAAACACGAAAAGGAACCATTTCAAAGAGGAGAAAAAGTAAGATTACTCTGAAGAAACCAATGGGAATACAGAGCAAATTGATCAACCAACTTTGACATTAAAAAGAAAAGCATAGGAGATAGAAGCTAGCTAGGGCAGGTAACTGTCTTTTTGCTCTTCTTCTCTTAAGTGCCTTTAATGATTCTGGCCTTTGTTTGAATGGGGCAGGTAAAATGGGATCTTTTTGTCTTGGAGTGTTTCTCCGCACTAAGACAATGTACTGGTAATCAGGGCAGGACTTTTTGTTGTCTTCTCCTTTGGAATGCTGAGGTAATTAAGTATCTTTGACAAGTCTTGCCTTTCAAATGTAATGGCCAGCAAAAAGGGACTTTTCACTGTTCTTTGTTTGAGTGCTTCTCAGCCCTGAGGTAATCAAGTGCCCCCGGGGCCCTGAGACAGGTATATAAGATCTGAGGTTGGTGTTTGACTTTTGGGGCTCACTCATGGAAGGAGTGTTGAGACTTTGGGCAAGCCATTGTAACTGCCTCCCAGCTTTGCTAACCCAAACTCATTGGTTTTCTGGCAACTACGTATTGTGATTTGAATCAGACAAGGTCTATTGATGGTGAGTTACCTCTTCCTCTCTTCTCAGTCACTTCTCAACCTTCATTGCAATGTAGCTTCTAGCCTTATGAAAAACTGAAATGGCTCTTTCCAAAGTTACTAAGGATCTCTTGATTGCCAAATCTGTTGAACTTTTTTTTTTTTTAGTTCTCATCCTTCTAGATCTCTCTGTAGCATATGACATCCTGGGTTTTATCTCTTCTCTGGGTTCTCACAATACCATTCTCTCTTGGTTCTCTTCCTACCTATCTGGCTTCTCAATTTTCTCTGCTGGATCATCATCCATATTTTACCCCCAAAGCTATGATGTTCTGAGATCTGTTCTGTTAGCCTCTTCTCACTCCTTCTTGGTGAACTCATAAATTCCAGTATGTTTAAATATCACCTCTATGAAGATGACTCCCATATTTGGATACCCAACTTTAAGTTTAAATTGCCAATTGCCTACTGGACATTTCCAGTGGATGTCCTATAGAAATCTCAAACTCAGTCTGTCCAAAAGAGAATTTGTTATCTCTCCTCCCCTCTCGAATTTCCCTGTTTCTGTCAAGGGTATCACCATCACCTTCCAAGTCACCAGGTTCTTACTTTTTCTAGCACCACAGTATCTCTTACTTTGGTCCCCTTTTCTCTACCTAAAGTGCAACCACCCTGGGTCAATACTTGGAATATAAGTGCTTAATAAGTACTTTTGATAGAATTGATTGGTTCAGTTTTAAATTAGCAATGTGATCACTAAGTCAAAGGGCATGAATATTTTAATCATTTTTTTTAGCATCATTCCAAATTAATTTCCAGAACAGTTAGATCATATAAGACATTTTTTTTCCCTTAGTGAAAACATACTTTGGAGGTGAGCAGTATGAGGAAAAAAAATCTGCTCTTTTTGTGGGTGAAGAGTGTGTTAATACCATGTGTGTTTAAAGTACTGGAACTCTTAAAAATTATAAGATCAGATGGTAGAAGGGTACAACTTCCTGGAAATTGTGAGTCATCAACATGAGAACACAAGGAAGTACATGGAGTCAGCAACTAGGCTAGGCAACTTGTGAAATAAATGATCAGTGCTTCCAGGTTCTAGCTGTCGCTCCAGCTCTGTCAATGAATGGAGGATTAGAAGTGATCCAAGACCAGAAGCCTAAAATTTAAAAGGAGTTCAAAAATTTGAAAAAGGCGTTAGGAATTAAAGTAACATAGTCACAATGGGCCACAAGATTGGAAGCAGGGGCTACAGAATAGCAGGTTAGAAAGCTGAGCTTTATCTCATATTCAATCAGTTCCCATATATTGTCAATGTTGGACCCAAATCTCTTCCTTCAATCCTCTTCTCTCCAGTGATGACCATCACCCTAACTCAGGCCCTCATCACCTATCCTCTGGACAGTCTCTTAATTCGTTGGACCCATGGCTTCCATTCTCCCCCGTTTCCAATCCACTCTCCACATAGCTGCCAAAATCATAACCTTTCTAAAGCCTCAGTCTGACTATATCACTTACCTGCCCAAGAAACATTATTGGCTCCCTATTTCCTGTAAGTTAAAATTCATTATTAAAATCCAACACAAACTGGTTTGTCTACCTTTCAAGGATTAATGTTTATCAGTCCCCTTTAAGATTGTAGACATTGTTCATCTGCCATCCACTATTATCCCTATGGCTAATAAACTTTCTCTATCGGATTCTCCTCCTATTCCTTCATTATTCAGTCATCATCTAGCTGTTTATCCCACCCATGTCCCAATCCAACTCTTCCCCTGCCCCTTCTAGCATTCTCATTCTATGGTGAACAAATTTTCCTTCATCCTGGAGCTCTTTCTCTCACACTCCATCTATTTCCCCTCCCTGAGACCTGGCTTCCTGCAAATGACACTACACCTCTGATCATCTTGTCTAGCACTGGCTAGGCTCTCCCAAACCTTCATTAGACCCTACCATCACATTAAACTAGGGGTGGGGAATCTGTGGCCTCAAGGCCACATATGGCCCTCTAGGTCCTCAGGTGCAGCCTTTAGACTGAGTGCAAGTTTTATAGGACAAATCCTTTTATTAAGGGCATTTGTTCTATGAAGTTTGGATTCTAAGGGCTGCACCTGAGGACCTAGAGGGCCACATGTGGCCTGGAGACCACAGGTTCCCCACCCCTGCCTTAAACTACCTTATTTCTCTCCCTTTCTCAATTATACTCCACAAAAAGGTATGCATACTTGCTGCCTCTACCTCTATTTCAAATCATATGGCAATTTTTTACTTGTCATACTTCTTAATCTATCTGCCACATCTGGTGCTGTTGGCCAACCTTACCTCCTCTCCCTTGTTCTGTTTCTACCTCTGACCATTCCTCATCAGTCTCCTTTGCAGACACATCATCCAAACTAAATTCCATGTTTAGTATTTCCCAAAGCTCTTTCCTAGATCCTCTTCCTTCTACACACTCCCCTTCTTGGTAACCTCATCAGCTCCCACAGATTTAACGATTACCTCTATGCAGATGACTCCCAGACTCTATGTATCCAGCTCTACTCTCTCCTCTGTGCCTCAGTCCTACATCACAAATTGCCTACTACATATTTCTAACTAGATGTCCCAAAGATATTTCAAACTAGGCATGTCCAAAATAGAGTATGTCATCTCTTTCCCAAAACCCACTCCCTTCCTAATGTCTCCACTTCTGTTAAAGGTACCACCATTCTTTTTGTATCCCAGGTTTTCAACTTGAGCATTATCTTTACTCACCTTTACCCCACATATCCAATGTTGCCAAATCCTGCCGTTTCCACAGCATCACACATTTGACCCCTTCTCTGTACTTACATAGCCATCACTTTAGTTCAGGCCTTCATCAGTTCTCAAATACATTATTGTAATAACCTCCTAATAGGTCTCCCTCCTCCAATCTATCTCTCACACAGCTGCTAAGGTAAATTTTTTATGCATAGATCTGACCATGACATTTTCCTATTCAATAAATTCATAATCCTATTATCTGTAGGACAAAACGTAAACATCATCTCCTTAAGTTTTTGAAGCCCTTCCCAACTTGGCCCCAAACTATTTTTCCAGCCTCATTATATGCTACTCTTCCTCCCTCACTCTGGGAGCCAAATTGGCTGTCTCTGTTCCTCACATATGGCAATTCATCCCCTATCTCCAGGGCTTTACACTGGCCATCATGTTCATACCTAAAATGCATTCCTTCCTTACCTCCACCTCAAAGAATCTTTTTCGTTAAGATGTAATTCAGGCATACCCCAGCACTTGCTGTGTGGAACCCTGAGCTGCAATTCACTTATCCCCACTAAAGACTTCCATTCTGTTGTAATGACTGTTTTCATTAAAATTCAGGTTGACAAATTGCAGGTCCCACCAAAATTTGACAACACCTACCTGACCAGCCCCCATTTTGACCCTGGACACTTAGTGCCAGCAGGAATCATTTGTGTTTCAGTCTAGAGTCAAGGTGGTCTGCCTGGAAACACACCTTTCAAGCCTTCTACACAATCAAACACAGATCATAAGAACAAAGAGCTACAGAACCCACAAAATGACAGAGTGAAACAAGTTTCCAGGCCAAGACAGCCTGGAAGGTTGATAGGAATTTCTATTGCATAGTGCTGGGAGTGGAGAACAGACTAGGCCTGAGCAGACCAGGCAAAGCAGGCCGCAGGGCACTGAATCACTGAGCTGTGGCAGTTTCCAGACTTCTCAACCCACAATCGCCAAAGACAACTTAGCCGGTCAGTGGGAAAACTCTGTTGGACCTGGGTGAGAGAAGAGCATAGTCTGGCCCCAGCTACGGGGTGGCAGAGGTGGCTGCAGCAGCAGCAGCAGTGGATGGTTCCAGAGCTCCAGGCCCACAGATGGTGGGGGGGGGGAGGATCAAGTGGCTGATCAGAGAGGGAGTACGGGGATCTCTTTGTTGGTGCTGAGGCAGGATTTTCTTGCTTTGCCCTGCTTGGATCTGGGTCACAGTCCTGGGGCCAGCAAGAGTGCTGGAGTGGAAGAGTTTGTGGTGGCTGTGGAGAGGGAGTCCTCCTCATAGTTCCAAGGCAGAAAAGAGTACTTGAGGTTGCTCACAGACCAGAGCACAGATCAGAAGAGGAGTAAACACCCCTCCTTGAATCATACCACCTTTGAAGAACTGAAAATTTACAGGTGCATAGAAGTAGCTTGAAAATAGCTGCACAAGACCCCTGAAGCTTGGGACAATGTACTCTCCACTCTGGAAGCAGTCATACCTTGACAAAGAGTTCAAAAGTGAAGTAAGTGGCTGGGAAAATGAGCAAACCATAAAAAATTCAGTCTATAGAACCTTATTTTGGTGACAAGATCAAAACATACAATCAGAAGAAGACAACAGTCAAAAATCCTACATCAAAAGCCTCCAAGAAAAATATGAATTGGTCATAGGTCATGGAAGAGCTCAAAAAGGATTTTGAAAAATCAAGTAAGAGACGTAGAGGAAAAATTGGGAAGAGAAATGAAAGTGATGCAAGAAAACCATGAAAAACAAGTCAACAGCTTGCTAAAGGAGACCCCCCCAAAAAAAAATACTGAAGAAAATAACACCTTGAAAAATAAGAGTAGACCAAATGGCAAAAGAGATCCAAAAAAGCCAATGAGCAGAAGAATGCCTTGAAAAGCAGAATTAGTCAAATGGAAAAGGAGGTCCAAAAGCTCACTGGAGAAAATAATTCTTTAAAAATTAAAATGGAACAAATGGAAGCTAATGACTTTATGAGAAATCAAGAAATTATAAAACAGAAGCAAAAGAATGAAAAAAATAGAAGACAATGTGAAAAACCACTGACCTGGAAAACAGATCTAGGAGAGAGAACTTAAAAATTACTGAACTACTTGAAAGCCAAGATCAAAAAAAGAGCTTAGACATCATCTTTCAAGAAATTATCAAGGAAAACTGCCCTTATATTCTAGAACCAAAGGATAAAATAGAAATTGAAAGAATCCACCAATCGCCTCTTGAAAAAGATCCCAAAAGGAAAATGCCTTGGAATATTGTAGGCAAATTCCAGAGTTCCTAAGTCAAAGAGAAAATGTTGCAAGCAGCTAGAAAGAAACAATTTGAGTACTGTGGAAACACAATTAGGATAACACAAGATCTAGCAGCTTCTACATTAATGGATCAAAGGACTTGGAATATCATATTCTGGAGGTCAAAAAAGCTAGGATTAAAACCAAGAATTGCCTACCCAGCAAAAGTGAGTATAATACTTCAGGGGGAAAAATAAACGTTCAATGAAATAGAGGACTTTAAAGTATTCTTGATGAAAAGACCAAAGCTGAATAGAAAATTTGACTTTCAAATACAAGAATCAAGAGAAGCATGAAAAGATAAACAGGAAAGAGAAATCATAAGGGACTTATTAAAATTGAACTGTTACATTCCTACATGGAAAGATGATATTTGTAACTCATGAGATCTTTCTCAGTATTAGGGTAGTTGAAGGGTACATGTGTGTGTATATATATATTTATACACACATATATATGCATATATACACATGTGTGTGTGTGTGTGTAGACAGAGGGCAGAGGGTGAGTTGAATATGAAGGGATGACATGTAAAAAATCAAATTAAGGGGTGACAGAGGAATATATTGGGAGGAGAAAGGGAGAGACTGAATGGGGTAAATTATCTCACATAAAAGAGGCAAGAAAAAGCTGTTGTAATGGAAGTGGGGGAGGCGAAAGGGAATGAATGAACCTTATTCTCATCAGATTTGGCCTAAGGAGGAAATAACAGACACACTCATTTGGGTATCTTACCCTACAGGAAAGTAGAGGAAAAGGTGATCAGGCGGGGGTGGGGGTGGGGAGAGAACAGAAGGGGTGACAGATCAGGGGAGTAGTCAGAAGCAAACTCTTTTGAAAAGGGATAGGGTCAAAGGAGAAAATAGAATAAATAGGGGTGGGATAGGGTGGGGGAAATATAGTCTTTGACAACATGACTTATGGAAGTATTTTGCATAATGATACCTGTATAACCTATATTGAATTGCTTGCCTTCTTCGTGAGAGTGGCTGGAGAGGGAAGGAGGGAGAGAATTTGGAACTTTAAATTTTAAAAACAACTGCTAAAAATTGTTTTTACATGCAACTGGGAAATAAGATATACATGCAATGGAGTATAGAAATCTATCTTGCCCTACAAGAAAGTAAGGGGGAAAGGGATGGGGTGGGGGGTGATAGAAGGGACTGCAGACTGAGGTGAGGGGGAGGGGAGAGATGGGGAGAAAATTTGTAACTCAAAATCTTGTGGAAATGAATGTTGAAAACTAAAAATAAATAAATCAATCTAAAAAGAAAAAAGATCTAATTCAACCACCGCCTCCTTCACCAAACCTTTCCTAATTCCAGCTATTGCTATCCCTTTTCCTCCCTACCTTCTATTAGTACTCTATTCCGAAAGTAAGCATGCAGACACACCCTATGTCACCCTTGAATGTAAGCTCCTTGAGAATAGGAATTGTTCCACTACTTTTTTTCTTTTTTGTATTTGCATCCCTAGAATCTAACACATTGCTTCAGAGTAACATTTAATGCTTGTTGGTGGTGGATGAACTCAACATCCCCACCAAATGGCATACCCTACTTGCTGTTCCCCACTCAGCACTCTACAGACTACGACATCCATTCCTTGCATACCATCTGTTCCCCAAGCCAGGAATGCATTTCCTCCTCACCTCCACTTGTTAGAATTCATTCAAGGTTCATCTCAGACTTCCATCCCATTATGGAAAGCTTTCTGCATCTAACTTGTTATATAATTCGTATGTACATTCCCAACAGAATATAAACTCTTTGGAGAGGGGCACTTTGTCACTTAGTATAATGCCTCAGCACCCTCCCCCACACTCCCATGTGAGCTATCATTGTTTCAGGGAATTCTCAATGAAGGAACGTCCTCTAGAATGTGATTCAGCACCAACTTTATCAAGAGACTTTTTACAGAGAGGTTGTACAGTGACTTGCCCAAGACCACAGCCAAAATATTTTGTCAGAGGTAGGACCTGAATCCAGGTCGCCTTGATTCCAAGGTCAGTTCTCTAACCACTACATTGTGCCCTACCCGTGGTAGGTACTTAATATTGTTAAATTAGACATAGAATCGGAACAGAATAGAATTTCTTGGACAAGAATAAATTGGAAATCTTTTTGCCTTTATAAGAAGGCTTTATGGTTCTTACATTTTTTTTCCCATCAATTACTTAGTAAACCTTTTTTAATCCCCATCTTGTCTCAGTTGAAGGGAAGGACAGTTCAGCAAGAGTAATCTGGAACTTAGAGATTAAAAATTAACACACACACACACAACTGAAACAACACAGTTCAAGGCCTTGTTTCTTCTGGCACCTTACTGCCCTTCCTTCTCTCCTCTCCATGACTCGCTATGTATTTTAGCATGTCAGGTCCCAAGATATATAGGGGATGGAACAGCAGCTTAAGGACATATGAATTTTGCCATACCTGGACCAAAGATATATATAGAATGGACTAGCAGCTTAATGGCATTTCCACAATATTTTTCCTCCAGGGTTTGTTTCTGCAAATAGATTTCACACATTTTCATTAACCAACTCATAACTTACCTCGGTCAGCAGAGCCTTTCTGAAGGTATGTTATAGTCATGGTAATTGAGTAAGAGTGCCAATAAAAATCCAGAGCTTAGGTGCCAGAAACACTTGAGTTATATGTTAATCAGTTCCAAACTTTTCCAACAGGGCAGTCATAGTAATCAAATTAACAGCTCCTCCAGTCATAGCTGGTATGTAGGGACTTCAGATGCTAATCTAATAGGCAGATGAGGTGATTACATGATGGTTAGCCAGGACACCAGAAAAATATTTTATTACACCTCTTACCCAAGTTGAGAAATTTTACAAAAGGAGGGCACTGGCTACCAATACTGATGATTCAATCTTCTGCTCAGCCAGAAATTAAAACAGAATGGAGTAGGTCTGATGTACTTTAACTATGATATCAATCATCTTGGAAATGATTCTTTTTCCAGGACAAAATTATAAGGAGCCGGAGAAAAAAGGATAGATTTAAGCTAACCTCCCACTCTTCAGATATAGCAGGGAAGCTACTGAAGGATTCAGAGTAAAAATGAACCTTTGATATCTCCCCAAAACACAAGCTAGGTCACAGGGGTGGGGAACAATGTTCTGTGAAGTTTGGATTCAGTCAAAGGGCCACACTTGAGGACCTAGAGGGCCACATGTGGCCTTGAGGCTGCATGTTCCCCGCTCCTGATTGGAGATTGTCAACTGCTTCCTTCACTCCCATTTTCCCCCAATAGAATTAAAAATCACCTCAGAACTAACTTAAATCCCAATTTATTTCAAAAGTAGCAATACTTTAATAATGAAGTGACAGAATGCTAGATGAATAAGGGAGGTAAGAAAGTGAATTGAGGGACTTATTCTATTAAACAATCATAACACATAATCTGAGAGTTGAAGAGAACATTAAAAATCACCTACCTTAAAAAAATTCAACTAAACTTTATTGAAAAGGAAAGAAAGCCAATAAAGATGGAATGACCTGCCCAAGATCACACAGCTGGTTAGTGGCAGAGACGGAATTAAAAATCACATCTCCCATCTTCCAATTATCTGTTCTCTCCACTATACCAAATATCTAGTAAACAGCAGCAAAGTTAACTAAAATTTCTTTTTCTCTTTTTATACTCGTTTATTGCTGATGATTGTGGAATGACCAATAATGAAGTATCAAAAGAAAGAACCCAAAATCCTAGGAAACTAGATAATCTTTCTCTGCATAATCAAGGTGATAGGCTATCTCAGGCCTGGAAAAGTAAATAAGAATGACCTAGGATCCAGATTATAGTATCAATGCCCTCATTTCTTTACCCCATTTCTTCAATTTCACCTTGAGTTTCTTAATGTTATTTATTACTATAGTAACTTGTATGTGCCTCTTTTATGTTACCAGAAGGAATATATATTTGGTATAGCATGTTGGAACTTATTTAAAACTACTAACAGCTGAGACATATTGAAGGCCCCATCACTGGAATCCTTAGAATTATAATTTCTAAAGTAGTCAGATCCCCATTTGACACAGCAACACTACATATCCAAGTCTTACCTAGAATTATACTTATGAACAAATAGAACAGATTATAAAGTAAAGGTAAAATGGTCTATTCCATCTGCATTATGGAGTAAGCAGGTCACCTCTAATCTTCTTGTCTGGTCGATTTTCAACAGCCTGAATTTGGGTCATAACAGACACGTAAGCCCCACAATGGAAAGGATAGAATGATTTGATTAAATACAGACCAATGAAGCAATTCCTACTTCTAGTTTACAAGAGTTCATAAAGGAACCTGTATTACTCTACAACACATTTTAAGGCTATAAGAACCGTTAGTAAGTTTAATAAATGCTTTGTACTGACATTCTATTAATTGAATATCATAGGATTACTGTGAAGAAAGCACTTTGTAAAGTGCCACATATGATCTTATCACTGTTATTATTCTAGGAGGATCCATAAATTTATTTTATAATACTAAGTATGATGAACTGTAATGTCATCAGATGCATTAGTGAATATTAATAATCACTCATAATTTGAAATACTTTCAACACAATCTACAAACTCCAACTAATATGAAAATGAGATTTTTTAAAAATGTACTTGGCCTGCTCAAAGAATAAATAGAAATGCATTTTCATCATCTTTTAAGATATAAACACAGGAATTTCAGATCACTGGAAAAGGCTTTTATTTCACCATAAAAATGCAAACCGGAATAAACACAACCTTTTATAACCCAAAGGTTACAACTACTTTAAAGTATTCCTGAGCTTCATCTTGAGAAGCAGATTATTATAAAATTTAACAAGTTTGCAGCCTCGAATCTTTTTGAAACATTGCAAGTAAAAATAATTTAGCAAAACAGCTTCTTAAAAAAACCACGCACACACTAATTTGTACTAGAAACAAAAGCTTTTAACTAACTTTTTACTCTCAATTATTTTAATTTGTAAAAAGTCAATGTTTCAGAAGTAATGGAGCATCTCCAGACCACTTCGTCTCATACTCCCACTTACTGGAATCTTTAAAAAGTATAGTGCACTTGCATTTTCAATTTTAAAGGAATTCTACCTACATTTCATATATGGCTTACTATGCCATGATCATTTTGTTCCCACATCTTTCCACCACCATCTCCATGTTTTTAAATCAGTTAAATATAAAATGAAATCAAACCAGCAAGTTTTTTCTCTTTTAAATGTCCTGTAAGTTTTTGTGGTCGTTCCTAACATTTGGCAGCTTATCTCAAGTTCAATTAAATTTGCCCTTTTTCTGCAGTACATGTTGACTTCATTGAGCGCATAAAGAATTTTTAGTCAAGAATTTTGCATACATTTATGTAGTAGGCTGGAATTCTTAAACTGTCAGTCTATACATTTCTCCTGATTAAAAGAAGACTGGTGACATTAAAGCTATCAGATCAAAATATTTAAAAGGAAAAAGGAGAGCTAATGAAAAACAAATTGCCAACACAGTTGAAACTGAAGCACAAATAATTATGCAATCTTAAAAAAAGAAAATAAATTTCCAATGTAATTGCGTTTCCTTTCACAAAGGAGTTCACTTTACATTCACTAAGCAGAGACTCAGTTTTCTTAAGGTGGTCAAGAAGCCAAAAACTTCAGAACCTCTTGCTGGTCCTGGTCTATCCTCTAAGCGGGCCTTAAAAAGGCAGAGTCCTTTACTACCTGCTCCAAGTACTTCTGTGTTTGCTCAGGGACCGGGATCTCCCTCGTCGACTTCGCTTCCTACCCACACTTCTTCTATCCCGGCTTCTATCCCTTCTACTGTATCTGTCTCTGCTGTAGGACCTCCGCCGAGATCTATCAGGGCTTACACTTCTTCGGTGAGGACTATAATCTTTGTAAGAGTGTCTTCTATGAAGTCGTCTTTCTTTTCTTTGTCTTTCATCCTCTTTACTCGCATCCCTTCTATGCTTGCTCCTATCCCTTTTATGTCTCTCCTCAGTACTTCTGTCTCTGCTGGACCGACTTTTTCCCTTACTTGGCTCTCTATTACATTTGTCTTGTTCAGAAGACGAATCTTTTTTGGACATGTTCTGGTCACAATTAGATGTACCCTTTTGTTGTTGATTATTGGCAGGAATACAAGAGAGCACACCTGAACATTTTTTTTCTGTACAGCTTTCACTTGTAATACAGTTAAGTTTCTTACTTTCTTTGCACTGAGCTTCTTCACTTAAGTCTCCATTCACATTTTTGGAATTGAAATTAATATCCTGATTTGACAGCATTTCTCTTTGACAGATCTGAGTTGGCTGACCCATGAGGGAATGCAAGGAGGTAGAAGTAACACAGCTTGAAGACACTGACTGTATAATATCTATAACAGGTTGTAAGAGGGCAGAATGAGAGGCCACTGCTTCTTCCCTGTTCTGCTGTGTCTCATCTATTTTCTTGCTCAATAAAATATTTAACAGCCTCTCCCTTAGTTCCTTCTCCTTCCTCTGGAGTCCCAGAGCTCGCTCTTTTTCCTCCTCCACCCGTCTGAGTTCAGCCTCCTGAAGTCTTCTTCTCTCCTCCAGTTGTTGAAGGCGGATTTTTTCTTCTTTCTGTTCATGCTCTAGTAATTTTACTGCCTGAAAAAGATAAAGGGAAGGAAGAAATTAAACTAGAAGGCAAAAACTATTCTAGAACCTAGCGTTCAGAAGATATCTGTAGAGATGTATTTTGAAGAACAAAATGTATTCAATGGCCTGTAACTGATTTTAACAAATGTTGGCCCAGAGCATAATGCCATAAACAGAAATGATTATGTATCACCTGGCTTCTCCTGAGTTAATATTAGCACTACACTGACACCTAAAAGATTCCTTCTGTCCCTCCTGAAGTATTAGTGTTTTCAAACTATGAGAATACTATTTAACAATTACTTTTAGTAGTCTAAAAAAAGTAATTAGTTCTGTATCTAAATCTTCCCAAACTACGTACCACCATAGTAGGTCAAGGTTGTTATGTAATAAACATTCACCAGGATAAAAAAAAGTTTATAAAAGTGGGAATCTAATATTATAAAGGCACTGGAATACAAAGCTTTCTTCACTATCTCAGCTTCCTGAATTTAAATAAATTTTCTTTTCCTGAAAGGCATTTTTTATATCATTACAAAATGTACAATGGACTGAAACAAAGGAAGTGAAAATTTCCTAAATGTTAGAAAAGGTTGAAATGGAGGACAAGGAGAGGGTAAATCATCTTCATGTACAAAAATATTTAAGAAGATTTCTATAATTTACTCAGCCTAGTGTTTCATGCTAACAAGGATACAGGGACATAAGATGCAATCTAACAGGAAAGTCAAGGCATAATACAGATTAAAAGATATAAAAAGAGCTAGTCTATGCTCAGTAACACTGAGTACCAAAGGCTAAGACCAGCTAGGCAGCTCTCAGTGGACCGATCACTGGGCTTAGAGTCAGGAATACCTGAGTTCATAAACCAGCCTGTATGTGACCCTGGGCAAGTTAACTGGCCTTCTTTTGCATCTATTTCCTTATCTGTCAAACAGGAATAATGATAGCCTCTACCTTCCCATGTTGTTGTGAGGTCCTATTTGGAAAGCACTTAGCACAGTGCCTGGCACATAGTAGGCTAAAATTCTGGCTATTGTTCCATCCTCATCAACATTATTACTTGTAAGAATTTTGAAGCAGAAAAGCCTAGATGGGAAAGGAAAGGGCAAACATAAGCTGCTTAGGTCTCAAAAAAACCAGGCAGTGCACCACTGGGAAAAACAACAACAGATATTCTCCTCCCCACCTAAAGAATTTAACTAGCTTGATGTATATGGGAACTTTAAAAGTTCAAATAAACACATTCTAGGT
Source organism: Trichosurus vulpecula (assembly GCF_011100635.1). NCBI lineage: Eukaryota > Metazoa > Chordata > Mammalia > Diprotodontia > Phalangeridae > Trichosurus > Trichosurus vulpecula. The sequence goes on along the minus strand of NC_050574.1, from coordinate 398,453,471 downwards.
AGTTTTAATATTCACGATTTTCTGTCTTTGACACTATATCTCAGCTGTAAAATATTGTCGAGAGAAGCTCAAACATTTGGCTTGAATTGCCTTTTGCACGAATCAGCTCCAATAAGACTGTTCAGGGTTTTTGTGTATAAAGCAGAGTCGATACCTAATGCTACTAAATGGCTGGTGGAAGGAGAAACTCCATGTGCATGTGCATGTGAGTGTGCATATGTGTATGTGTACTCGCACATGCATACCCGCTGGGGGGAGGGGTGGGAAGGATGGAGGTGAAGAGGGAGAAATGAAGAACAGCCAAAAAAAAAGAAAAACCCAGTAACAAAACAAAACAGAAATATATGTTAAGATAGTAGTAGTACTCTAGAATGAAGGAGATTGCAAATCCACAAATAAGCCAATATACTTTCTGTAAAAAGCCAGAAGAAATTACAATGGCAACTCACATTTATTTAGCACTTTAAATGTCTGTAAAGCATTTTACATATATGATCGTATGTGATCACAGCAATAACCTTAAGGCAGATACTATCACCCTCCTTTTACGTATTAAGACAACTGACTCAAAGAGGTTAACTTACCCAGTGTACCTAGCTGTGTGCTATTAAGTGGCAGAAGCATGATTTAAACCCAGAGCTTCTGGACTCTGCTCTATTCACTGTAATTATTCTCTTAGGCTGCTTTCAGCTGCAAGAGTCTAAAGTTTCTAATATCGAAAAATCACTCACTACTGTGAGTACCACCACCCATCTCCAAACTTATCTGGCAACAGAGCTAAATTCTATTAGCCAGGTCTTCCACCGCTGCTATGTATCATTGAGTACATGACTTTCGATTCCTTATCTGTAAAACCTACCCTCAGTGCTACTTTACTGTGTTAAAAAAAAATGCAAGCTTTATCAGCCAAAATATATTATCAATTAGATGAATACTGAGTGTTAAAATCCACAGAAACAGATTTGCTCATTTTTTTTTGTCATTTCCTTTTTACTAATGAGAATGAATCTATTCCAATGGCCTCTTATTCACAGCTGATTAGATTTGTTAATTTCCTTAAAATTATGGCTGAAGTAGCAGGAAAGAAAACAGAAAAGAAAATGCTGCTGTCCAGCTTTATCTCTGCATTACAGACAAACTGAAAAAAATATTAAAAACCAAAAGGGCAGTGGGTGAGAGTAGCACTGAATGCTGTCACAGAAAGGTCAACGTAACATTACCTTTGCTCTACTTAGCAGTTCTGCAATTAATCTTATTGACTGAAGATTTCTTTGAGCCAACAACAATTTTCTCTCCTCTAATTTTATCTTCTCTTGTAATTTTTTCTGCTCTTCTGCTTGTATCTTCTCTAGTTTTTTCTGATTTCGACGGACTTCACGGTCTTTTTGTTTTTGTTCTCTCTTACGTAGTTTCTCTTCTCGTTTTCTTTCTCTTTCCAACTCCTCTAATTCTTTCTGTTTTCTAAGTAAAATAAATCAAATGTTTCATTTAAAAAAAAATCAAAAGTATCCTACAATGTCAGATTGGTATTTCTTTCAAATCTATTTTCCCTTATTATATTATATACCATGGTATATTAAGCAATCACGAGATTTCAGTATCTGAAAACTGTCCATATGTTCACAAAATGCACCCTGCAATAGTAATATTACCCAGAGATAAGGTACATTTGGAGTATCAAGACTGAAATTCTATTATTCTTTTTCAAGGACAAAACTGCTGTATTACATACCCTCATTCAAAAATTGAGAACACTGACAAGTGTGACAAAGTACAGCACACTGTTTTAATTGCCATCATCCATTCCAGCCATGGCACTTTTATCTTTATTATCTGATGTCTTAAATCCTTTGCCATTACACACAAGGCCTAAGTCCTGAGCCTGTGGTGAAATATGGCAGTTAAAATAATATCAGTTTGCATGAATCCAAACTCCATTACCCACCATTCTCCAAAGGCAAAATGACAACTGAGTTTCTGTCTCAACTGGTTATGTTTGGTTCCCAACTAAACACACTGCACTAAAGTAATCCCCCCCCCAAAAAAACCCCCAATAATGACAAGAACAATAGTACAAGCTTTTCAGCGTAGCAATTAAGATCAGAAGTGTCAAATGCAAAATTCCCAAGTGTCTCAAACTAGATTGAAATATAATTAGGAAATATTTTAACAAAATAAATTTTTAAAAAACAGTAAATGGTAGATAATTTGTGTTTTTCTAAGTCAATATGGGGCACACAAGGATTTTCTATTTGAGTTTGATACAACTGATTAAGACTATTCCTTTTTCTACTGAATTTCAAACCAATGAGCTTAAGTATGATTCCTGAAGTGTTCACAGATGTGCTTACTCATACAATTTGTCGATAAGGAAGTAAACATGAAAACTTTTGACTGGAGCTACTGATTGTCCAAAAAAAAATTAGTCTCTCTGAATAAATATCAGAGAATCATGACTACATATGTATTATTCCATTAAATCACTAAAAAGGAGTAGTTCTGGAATATAAATATCTAAAAATAACAATTACTCTGGTACCAAGGAGAATTATTTGAAATATTTCTATAAGATGACATTTTTTAAATCCTGAGGTTTCATTATAGAGATTATTTGTTCACTTAAAGTCTCCCAAAACACTTAAATGTTACTTGGTAACCCTAATTACATTCAACAAATATTTATCAAGCACCTTCAATGACTTAAAGCACAATGCTAGACACCACAGGAGATGAGTAAAACATACCCTGATCTCAAAAAACCTTTCAATAGCACTTTTTAAAACATAAAACTTACAAAACACTTCCCTAAGTACTATATCTCATTTTATTCTTCATACCCCTGTGAGCTAGGTAAAAGCATAAATTATCCCCATCTGAGAAAAAAAGTAACAAAATGAGATGAAATCCTCATCCAAGTGCACATACATAAAGGGAAAAGAAAGGATTCAAAGCTAGGTCTTTTGACCACAAAGTCTGATGCTTTTTTCCATTTCAGGATATTGAATAACATGTCTGCAAATAATTACTTATAATACAAAATATGATAAATGTCATAAGAAAGTACTACGTGGGTTCCAAGAAAGCGAGCATATCCAGTTTGGCCAAAAGCTTAGGAAAATTAGGGCTAAGAATAAGGAAAATTTAGCTATGTAGATGAAAGCAAATACAAAATACCATCCTGAAGCCTTTGTACCCCTAAGCATTTTACAAATGAGATCTCAGAAAAACCAGCCTGATATCAGCCATCATTCTCCCTGTTCCATATTCTTATTAAGCATTAACTACCTAACTGTTAATTGTCAGCATTTCCAAAACTCTAGTCTAGAATTAACAAAGCTTGTCAAAACAAAGCAAGAGCTGACGAAGACAGGATTTACCATAAAGTAAAACTTACAAGAGACTTACACTGTGTTTTGGTAGGAAAAATAAATAAATAAAACAAATGGTGTTTAAGACCCATATCAACCAAGTATAAAACCTTTATATTAAAAAAAGTGGGCAGGTAGGTGGCACAGTGAATAAAGTGCCAGGCCTAAAGTCAGAAAGACTCATCCTCCTGAATTCTAATCTGGCCTCAGTCACTTACTAGCTATGTGACCCTGTTTGCCTCAGTTTACTCATCTGTAAAATGAGCTGGACGAGAAAATAGTAAACCCATTGTCAAGAAAACCCCAAATGGGGTCATGAAAAGTTAAACATGACTGAACAAACAACTAAACAACAACAAATAGTAAGACTACAGTGAATTCATTCATATTTGGAAAAACTTTTTTTTATAAAATCCAATTCATAAAACTAACAACTTGCATTATTCAGGTGTGAATTTATCTAGGCCTACTTATTTTGTTCTTCTTTCCTCCAAATGCTTTTTCCTCTAATCATGTCACCAGTCAGCTTCTTATGACAAAAAAAAGGCAGAGGAACGAGAAGCAACTTAAAATAATTAACCTCTCTGATGTCGTTTCCTTAGTCACACCACCACACTAAACTGTTAAGATGTTTTATGTTTAATTACAATAGTAACGATTCTCTTTTTACTATGATGTTTATGTATAATAGTTTTCAGATTAATAAATTTTAAATAAAGGAAATATATGCTTTGAATTAGTGATACAGATTTTCCCTATAATTCAAGAATAGACATGGCATTCAGTATTGGTTTACAGAATTCCTGGTCCTGACATAGTACAAATTCTTATCCTGGGAACAACTAAAATTTCAAACAATGTACTGTAGATATTATAGCCTAAAGTAATATACTAAAATAATGAGGCATCTGGTGGCATAGTGGACAGAGCACTCTGCAGGGAACCCAAAGTCCTGAGTTCAAATGTGGACCCAGACCCTTATTACTGTGTGACCTTGAACAAGTCTGCCTGCCTCAGTCTCCTCAACTGTAAAATGATAAGCATTTGCAGGGTTGTGAGGATCAAATGAGATATTTGTAAAATATTAGCACAGTCCTTGGCACATATCTAGAGCTTTAGAAATTGCTTATTCCCTTCTCCTTTTTAGAAAAGCTGTTGCTTTTATTATTAGCAGTTTCATTCTCAAATGTCCTTATCTTGTAGAAATGGAGAAGTCAGACTTCTACAAATATAATAGTAATGTATCTCAAACTTTGAAGGATACTTGATACAGGATACCTCCTTTTATTGCACTTCACTTAACTGTGCTTTGCACATACTGCTTTTTTTCTTTTAAACAAACTGAAGGTTTGTGGCAAGCCTTTCACAACCAAATCTATCAGGGCCATTTTTCCAACATGTGCTCACATCGTGTCTCTGTGTCATCTTTTGGTAATTCTAACATCTCTAACTTTTATATTGTTATTTTATCTCTTATGATCTGTTACTAATCTAATTGTTTTGGGGGCCCCATGAATTGCACCCATAAAAGACAGCAAAAAATAAATGTTGTATGTGTTCTAACTGCTTCACTGACCAACTGTTCCCCCATCTTTATCCCTCTCCTTGGCCTCCCTAAGACACAACAATATTGAGGAATATTACATAAACTCAGTGGAGAAAGCAGTGGTGGGGTTTGAGAGGATTGACTCAAATTTGAAAAAAAGTTCTACTGTGGGGAAAATGCTTTCAAATAGCATCACATGCTACAGAGAAATCTTTCACAAAAGGGAGAGTCAATTCATGCAGCAAACTTCATTGCTGTCTCATTTTAAGAAACTTCCACAGCCACCCCAAGCTTCAGCAACCACCACGGATCAGTCAGCAGCCATCAACAAGAAGGCAGGACCCTCCACCAGCAAAAAGATTACAACTCGCTCAAGGCTCAGGTGATGGTTAGCATATTTTAACGATAAAGTATTATTAATTAAGGTATGTACGTTGCCTTTTTTTTTTAGATACAATACTGTTTCACACTCAATAGACTACAGTATAGTGTGTGAACATAACTTTTATATGCTCCTAAAGTCACGTGATTTGAGTCATCGTGATAGTCATTTTATTGTGGTAGCCTGGAACTGAAGCCACAATATCTCCAAAGTATGCCTGTACACATATGCACTTACCATCATGACAGTGGGGTTGGGCCTCATCTTTTCTCTCTTCCCCAACACAAGATTCTGCTTACGATGCACTTAACAAATGTTAAGATGAACTAAATCAGTTCACGGACTGGTTGAAAATACTGGTTAACTGACTCTATAGAGATCAGTATTTAGGGGAAATATCACTGATACTATCCCATACCCTACATAGCTAATAATTTGTTTTGGCTTAAAAGGACTCTCCTTTTAAAACTCAGCTCTACTTTACACTGATTCTTTTCTATCTGACATGAGGCTCCTATCTAGCAGTGAGTGAGGAACAAGAAAAGAGCTGAGCAGTGGAAATAAAGAGGGTGGATAACCACACCGTCATAGTACAGTTTCATTTTGGAATATGAAATATACACCATGTAAATGTACTTAGAGAGAGACGAAGTCAAGATAGCAGGGAAAAGGCAGGAACTCACCTAAGTTTCTCCCAAAATCCCTCCAAACAACTTTAAATAATGCCTCAAAAGTTCTAGAGCAGCAGTACCCACGAAAGGACAAGTGAAATAATTTTCCAGCCGAAGACAACTTAGAAGGTCAGCAGGAAAGGTGTGTTGCACCAAGGTGAGAATGGAGTGCAGTCCAACACAGACCAAGCCCCAGCAAACCAGCTGAAGGCCTTAGAGGTGACTAAATCAGTGACATCAATGGCAGTTTCTAGACCTCTTAGACCACAAACGGTAAGTAGGTCAAACAACAGGTCAGAAGGAGATTACGGGGTCTCTTTGCTGGCACCAGGGGCAGGCCTCTGCTGCATCACCTATAGCTGAATCCTGGGTTGCAGTCCTGGGTCTCAGTCACAGGCAAGGAACAGAACTAGCACACCAAGAGCTTACAGCCTCAGTGGAGCTAGGACCCTGGTCACAGTTCCAGTGTTGAAAAGAGCACTTGTGAAATCCTTCATGAAAGGAAGAATCAATCAATGCGGCAAACATCATGGTGGTTTCATTTTAAGAAATTGCCACACCCATTCCAACCTTCAGCAACTACCACTGCACAGTAAAGGAGGATAGTAAATACATGTCTCCCTAGATCATACCACTTTGGAAGAACCAAAAACTTACAGGTCCCACAATTACCTCTGAAAACAGCTGCACAAAAAACCTGAAGCTTGGGACAGTGTCCCCTCCACTCTGGAAGTAGAGCCCTACTTTAGCAGAGATAAAAGGCAAGAAACAGTGGACAGAGCCAAGATGGAGGCTGGAAAGCAGGGACTTGCATGAGCACCCCACCAAGTCCCTCCAAAAACCTATAAAAAATGGCTCTGAACAAACTCTAGAACTGCAGAACCCACAGAATAGCAGAGGGAAACAGGACTCCAGCCCCAGACAGCCTGGATGGTCGCTGAGTGAGGTCTATCGTGCACGAAGCTGGGAGAGGAGGGGAGCGGAGCCCAGCACGGGCGGCAGCAGGACCAACCAGATCGGTAGCTGGGGAGAACAGGCCCTAGCACCCTGAATCAGCGAGCTGTGGCAGTTACCAGACTTCTCAACCCACAAACACCAAAGACAACAGAGAAGGTCAGTGGGAAAAACTGCGGGGGACAGAGTTTGTGGTTTGGCCAACGCCCCAGGGGCAGTGGGGATGGTTCAGCTACAGAACTACAGCTGCAGTTACTTCCAGCCGGAGGCCCACCTGGTGGGAGGAATTAAGTGGCGGATCAGAGCAGGAGTGCAGAGCCTGCTTAAGATTTGCATCAGGTCCCAGTTGGCGGTTCTTGGGGAAGAAGGATTGCTGCTGTGGCAGAGCTGCCTGCATAGAAACAGCTCTGAAAACAACAGCGCAACCCCTCAAGCTTGGAACAAAGTACTCTCTACTCTACAAGCAGTCATACCCCCACAAAAAACTCAAGGGTCAAGTAAGTTGGCTGGGAACATGGCCAGGCAACAAAAACAGACTCAGATTCAGTCTCAGACTTTGAAATCTTTCTTTGGTGACAAAGAAGACCAAAACATACAGCAAGAAGAAGTCAACAAAGTCAAAGAGCCTACATCAAACGCCACCAAGAAAAACATGAACTGGTCTCAGGCCATGGAAGAGCTCAAAAAGGATTTGGAAAAGCAAGTTAGAGAAGTAGAGGAAAAATTGGGAAGAGAAATGAGAAGGATATGAGAAAACCAGGAAAAACAAGTCAATGACTTGCTAAAGGAGACCCAAAAACATACAGAAAAAAATACCAAAGAAAATAACACCTTAAAAAATAGACTAACTCAAATGGCAAAAGAGCTCCAAAAAGCCAATGAGGAGAAGAATGCCTTGAAAGGCAGAATTAGCCAAATGGAAAAGGAGGTCCAAAAGACCACTGAAGAAAACACTACCTTAAAAATTAGACTGCAGCAAGTGGAAGCTAGTGACTTGATGAGGAATCAAGATATTATAAAACAGAACCAAAGGAATAAAAAAGTGGAAGACAATGTGAAATATCTCATGGGAAAAACCACTGACCTGGAAAATAGATCCAGGAGAGAGAATTTAAAAATTATTAGACTATCTGAAAGCCATGATCAAAAAAAGAGCCTAGATATCATCTTTCAAGAAATTATCAAGGAGCACTGCCCTGATATTCTAGAGCCACAGGGCAAAATAGAAATTGAAAGAATCCACTGATCGCCTCCTCAAAATGCCAAAAAGAAAACTCCTAGGAATATTGTCGCCAAATTCCAGAGCTCCCAGATCAAGGAGAAAATACTGCAAGTAGCCAGAAAGAAACAATTTGAGTACTGTGGAAACACAATCAGAATAACCCAAGATCTGGCAGCTTCTACATTAAGAGATTGAAGGGCTTGGAATATGATATTCCGGAGGTCAATGGAGCTAGGATTAAAACCAAGAATCACCTACCCAGCAAAATTGAGTATCATGCTCCAAGGCAAAATATGGACTTTCAATAAAATGGAGGACTTTCAAGCTTTCTCAGTGAAAAGACCAGAGCTGAATAGAAAATCTGACTTTCAAACACAAGAATCAAGAGAAGCATGAAAAGGTAAACAAGAAGAAGAAATCACAAGGGACTTACTAAAGTTGAACTGTTTTGTTTACATTCCTACTTGGAAAGATGATGTGTATGATTCATGAGACCTCAGTATTAGGGTAGCTGAAGGGATATGCATATATATCTGTATGTGTATGTATATATGTGGGTGTATGTGTGTCTGTATGTGTGTGTGTGTATGTATATATATACATGTATATATATATGTATATATATATATATATAGAGAGAGAGAGAGAGAGAGAGGGGGGGGGGCACAGGGTGAGTTGAAGATGAAGGGATGATATCTAAAAGAAATAAAATCAAATTAAGGGATGAGAGAGGAATATATTGAGAGAGGGAGAAAGGGAGAGAAAGAATGGGGTAAATTATCTCACATAAAAGTGGCAAGAAAAAACAGTTCTGTAGGAAGAGAAGAGGAGGCAGGTGAGGGGGAATGAGTGAATCTTGCTCTCACTGGATCTGACCTGAGGAGGGAATACCATACACACTCAATTGGGTATCTTACCCCACAGGAAAGAAGGAGGAAGAAGATAAAAAAGGGGGGATGATAGAAGGGAGGGCAGATGGAGGAGGAGGTAATCAAAAACAAACACTTTCAAAAAGGGACAGGGTCAAGGGAGAAAATTCAATAAAGGGGGATAGGTTAGGAAGGAGCAAAATATAGTTAGTCTTTCACAACATGACTATTGTGGAAGGGTTTTACATAATGATACGCATGTGGCCTATGTTGAATTGCTTGACTTCTTAGGGAGGGTGGGTGGGAAGGGAAGAGAGGAGAGAATTTGGAACTCAAAGTTTTAAAAACAGATATTCAAAAACAAAAAAAAAAAAAGTTTTTGCATGCAACTAGGAAATAAGATACACAGGCAATGGGGCGTAGAAATTTATCTTGCCCTACAAGAAAAGAAGGGAAAAGGGGATGGGAGTAGAGTGGGGTGACAGAAGGGAGGGCTGACTGAGGAATGGGACAATCAAAATATATGCCATCTTGGAGGGGGCGGGAGGGTAGAAATGGGGAGAAAACTCATAATTCAAACTCTTGTGAAAATCAATGCTGAAAACTAAATACATTAAATAAATTCAATAAAAAAATAATAAATAGGGAAAAAAAAGGTGAGAAACAGGCTGGGACAATGAGCAAAGAGCAGAAAAAGATCCTGACTATAGAAAATTACTATGGTGACAGAGAAGATCAAAACACAAAGTCATAGGAAGACAACAAAGTCAAAACTCCTACACCCAAAGCCTCAAAAGAAAAACATCAATTGGGATCAAGCCACAGAAAAGCTCAAAAAGGATTTTAAAAATCAAGTTAGAGAGACAGAGAAAAAATTGGGAAGGGAAATAAGAGTGATGCAAGAAAACTATGAAAAAAGAGTCAACAGCTTGATAAAGGAGACAAAAAAATAATACTGAAGAAAACAATACCTTAAAAAAAAACAGAATAGGCCAAATGGTAAAAGAGGCACAAATATCCAATGAACAGAAGAATGCTTTGAAAAGCAGAATTGACCAAATGGAAAAAAATTCACAAAAATTCACCATAAGAAAAATACCTTAAAAGACAGAACTGCATTGGTTTTGTTAGTGAGAAAACTTTTTTTTTAATCAGAGAAATGCTAATTAAAACAGCTCTGAGCTACCACCTCATACCTATCAGATTGGCTAATAGGACAAAAAGGGAAAATGAGGTATGTTGGGGACGATGTGGGAAAACCAGGACACTAATTCATTGTTGGTGGAGCCGTGAGCTGATTTACCTATTCTGGAGAGCAATTTGGAACTATGCCTAAAGGACTATAAAACTGTGCATACCCTTTGATCCATCAATACATTTTTTTTTAAAAAGGGAAAAGGACTTATTTATATAAAAATATTTATAGCAGCTCTTTGTATGGTGGCTAAAAGTCTGAAATCGAAGGATGCTCACCAATTGGGAAATGGCTAAAAAAAACTGTGGTCTATGATTGTGATGGAATATTACTGTGCTACAAGAAATGACAAGCAGGATGATTTCAGAAAAACCTGTAAAGACTTATGTGAATTGATGCAAGGTGAAGTGATCCAAAGCAGGAGGACATTGTACACAGTAACAATACTGCACAATGAAGAACTGTGAGTGACTTACTTCTTCTCAGCAATACAATGATCAAACACAATCCTAAAGGACTAAAGATAAAGCATACTACAGAAAGAAGTGATATTGTCTGAATACAGACTGAAGCATGCTATTTTTCACTCTTCCTTCCATTCCTTTTTTTTTTTAAATTGGAGTCTTATAAAAAATGACTAATATGGAAGTGTTTTTTACACAACTGGTACATGTATAACCTATACCTGATTTCTTTCCATCTTGGCGATAGGGGAGAGAAAGGAGGGAAGGATAGAATTTGGAACTCAAAACATTAAAAAAATGCTTGAAAATTGTTTTAACATGTAATTTGAGGAAAAAAATATATTTTAAAAAATAAAGAACATTAACAACAGCAACCAAAAAAAGCAGAACTGACCAAATGGAAAGAGGTACAAAAATTCAATGAAGAAAAGAACTCCTTAAAAAGTTGAATTGGTCAAACGGAAAAGGAGATACAAAAAGCTAACTAAAGAAAATAATTCCTTAAAAATTAGAATTCAGCAAGTGGAAGTTAATGACTCTATGAGACATTAAGAAACAATACAACAAAATCAACAGAAAGAAAAAAATAGAAGAAAATGTGAAACATCTCACTGGAAAAACAACTGACCTGGGAAACAGATACAGGAGAGATAATTTAAAAATACTGGACTACCTGAAAGCCTTAATCAAAAAAAGAGTCTAGACATCATCTATCAAGAAATTATCAAGGAAAACTACTCTGATAGTCTAGAACCAGAGGGCAAAAATAGAAATTGAAAGGATCTACTAATCCACTTCCTGAAAGATCCCAAAATGAAAACTCCCAGGAATATTAGAGACAAATTCCAGAGCTCCAAGCTCAAGGAAATATTATAAGCAGCCAAAAAGAAACAATTAAAACATTGTGGAGCCACAGTCAGAATAACAAAAGACTTAGCAGCTTCTACATTAAAGGATCAAAGGACTTGGAATATCATATTGTGGAGTGCAAAAGAGCTAGGATTACAACTAAGAATCACCTACGCGGCAAAGCAATATAAATTCTTCAGGGGAAAAAATAGACATTCAATGAAAAAGAGGACTTTCAAGCATTCATGATAAAAAGACCCAGAGCTAAAAAGAATATCGGACTCTGAAATGTAAGACTTGAGAGAAGCAAAAAAGGTAAACATGAAAGAGAAACCATAAGGGATTCAATAAGGTTAAACTGTTTACATTCCTACATGGAAAAATGATACCTGTAACTTCTAAAAACTTTCTCATTATTAAAGCAGTTAGCAGTATATATAGACAGTGGGCACAGGTGTGAGTTGAATGATGGAATGATTATCTAAAAAAATCAAATTAAGGGGTAATAAAGAAGAATGTACTGGGAGAAGAGGAAAGAGAGGTAAAAAGGGATAAACTATTTGACATAAAAGAGGCAAGAAAAAGATTTTAAGGCAGAGGGAAAGATGGGGAGGCGAAGAGCACATGAAATTTACTCTCAAAAGAATTGGCTCAAAGAGGGAATAATATACATACTCACTTGGGCATAGAAATCTATCTTACCATACCAAAGTAGGAGGGGAAGGGATAAGAAGGGGTGGGGGTTGGGCTGATAGAAGGGAGGGCAGATTGGGGAAAATAAAGTCAGAAGCAAAACACTCTTGAAAATGTACAGGGTAGAAGGAGAAAGAAAGAGTAGGATAAATGGGGAAAATGGGATGGAAGGAAATACATAGTAACATTACTGTGAAAAAATTTTTTTACTGCAAGTTCTCTGATAAAGACCTCAATTCTCAAATATATAAAGAACTAAGTCAAATTTATAATGATACGAATCACTCCCCAACTGATAAATGGTCAAAGGATATGAACAGGCAATTTTAAGACAAAGTAATTAAGGCTACTTATAGTCATATGAAAAAATGCTAAATGTAAATTAAAATTACTCTGAGCTACACCTATCAGATTGTCTAATATGACAGAAAAGGAAAATGACAAATGTTGGAGGGGATCTGGGAAAATTAAGACACTAATGCAACTGTTGGTGAAGCTGAATACTAATTTCAACCATTCTGTAGAGCAATTTGGAGCTATGCCCAATTTAAAACAGGGCTATAAAACCATGCATACTCTTTGACCAAACAATACCACTACAAGGTCTGTATACCAAAGACATAAAAAACAAAAAAGGAAAAGGAGCTATGTATACAAAAATATTTATAGCGGCTCTTTTAGTAGTGGCAAAGAACTGGAAACTGAAAGGATATCTATATCAACTGGGGAATGGCTGAACAAGTTGTTGTATATGATTGTGATGGAATACTACTGTACTGTAAGAAATGATGAACAAGATGCTCTCAGAAAAACTTGCATGAACTAATGCAAAGTGAAATGAACAGAACCAAGATAACATTTTATACAGTAACAGCAATATTGTATGATGAACAATTGTGAATGACTTCGCTATTCTCAGCAATACAATGATCCAAGACAATTCTGAAGGACTTATGACGAAAAATGCTATCCATCTTCAGAGAAAGAAGTGATGGAGTCTGAATGCAGATCAAAGCATATTTTTTCTTCACTTTATTATTCTTGCTTTTTTTTCTCTGCATTTTCTTTCACAGCATGACTTACACGGAAATATGTTCTGCATGACTGCACATGTATATAATCTATGTCAAATTGCTTGCCTTCTCAATGAGGGAGAGAGAAGAAGGGAAAGAACTGGGAAAACAAAATTTAAAAAAATGATAAAAATTGTTCTTATATGTAATTGGATAAAAAGTAAAATATTAACTTAAAAATGTATTCTTAGGAAAACACCTCCCTCAGTCCAAAATAATTTATTTTCAAGATTTCCATGTCACTGTTCCCTTTTATCAATATTTAACATTGACTATTTTGTACTTCAGAAACCAATTAAGTTTAGTCTTTTTATTTTGTTTTGACACTTCACAGTAAACTCTCTATTAGCATGGTGAGAAAATGAAATATCAGATGCCCTCAACTTGCAAGCTTTGGCCAACACCACTTAATGTTAATAAGTCAAATGATTTGGAATTCAGGACCCATTTTCTACTAATAGAAAGAATGGATTCATAAAAGAGCATTAGAGTGTTAGATCAGTTCACAAAAATCTACTTAACTCATAATAAAATGAAATATTGTACATTTGTAATGAAAAAATAATAGAAAATGTTTTTCTGTTAGTAGTTAATATACAAAACTCAAAATATTCTCAAATATTTCTTATTTTGTCATTCATGTGAATATATTCTAACAATGCAGATTACAACCCATCTGTGAGCAAACAGGACTGTTCCATTATCTGTCTCTTAACATGTAATCAGTTTCTATTCTTTTTTCATTCATATAGTTCTTTAGTAACATCTTTTATTCCACTTCTACTTTATAATTACCTGCTTGCAATACTCTATATAACATGTTTCTGGCAACTACGTGCCTTTCCATTACCCTCTGAGTGATCTCCAACTTGAAATCTTTGGAGACTACAGTATCTCATGACATAGAAGAAGAATGCTGGGTTTTAAAATAATGTGCTTTTGTTTCCAGAAAAAAAATATCAAGTCATTAAAAGAATGTTGTACTTTCCCAAAGCAATCAAGTCTGCTCTCCTCTCCTCTTCAATTCCGTGCCCAGCTCATTGTCTATATGTAGTATCTGTACAAGATATGTATACTGATGGGCAAATTATATAAGTCGTCCATTCAACTGCATAGAATATATTCTGAAAAGCAGACATTAATCATCCATGTAGATTTTCCTATGCAGATAGGCATATTTTTAAATAATTATGGCTCTCATTTAAGGGCTTTTACAATGTTTCAAGGCTTGATTGATGCAGTCAGCACAACTGTCATACAGCTGGAAGGGTACCATTTATAAGAAATCCTTCTTCCACTTGGACTCTGCACTGCATCACCTACATTAGAGTGACTAAAACCTTTAACAAATAAAATCTCCGTTTTATTCTTTGCTTGATATTAACAGTTAAAAGATTACTGAAAAAAGTTATTGCTGTCATACCTTTTAAGAAATTTCCTATAGTTTGGGCATATTTAGGAGAAACCTTTTTGGAGAAAACCCCTTTTTTTCCTACCAAATTAAAAAAAAAATTATAGTCGCCAAACTAGAACTTACAACAGATACTTGTATTTATCTTTTAGGCAACCGTGCAATGGTAAAAAGGTAGTCTATCAACCTATTTCCTTCTAATACTCTCAAAAAGAATACCCCTGAAGCATGTGCAATTATTCTCATGAGCACTGTGCACAGGTGGGAAAGTTGTATGGTCCCAACAGTTGACTATGTCCCCTTTCCAAGAACCATCCTATCTAAGTACAAAGAGCTTTATCACCAGCAAACTGGCCACTTGATGATGACTACACTTTGGTGACAGCAGCAGATAAACAAAAAAAAACAGAAAATGGTCTTCTGTGAAGTTCCTTTCCTCCTCTGCAATGATGGTGGCAGAAAAGTGGAAAAAAGGGACAAGAATGCTAAAGAATTACACAGTTTTTAAACCATTAACTACACTGTTGGTATTATAAATGTGTAAGCCTTGTCAAATGACCAAGGAGTAGACTGGAGGAACTGAATTATATTAATCTTGATATTATAACTATATATAAAACCTGAGGGCAAAAAAAATCAGTTAAATGGAAGGATAACTCACAGATTCTCCTTGGAAAATCAATGAAATATTTGGCAGAGTTGGTTTTATCATACCTCTAAAGGCAACAAGAAGCATCATTTTATGGGATGCTTGGTTATCTCATGTTGTCATACTCATGATAAGTACTTGCAAAAAGACAACTAAGAAAAAATTGCAACTTATGCATCAATATACGTGCATAAAGTAGATAAAAAAGTAATCTCAGATGTTCCAAATTAAATCAACATATACTTTGATATATGGTTACTCCAGGACAAGCAAAGGTTAGAGAAGTCAATGAAAGGGAAAAAAGGTAAAAAATGAGGCTCAGGAATAAGGGATGAGAGGGGCCAAAGACCTGTAGATTAAACAGGTCTTATACCTCTTTGTCATACTACACACCATAAATGTTATCTTCAAGAAAAGAATCAGAAGGGACTGGCAAGGAATAACATAACAAGAAAATGAAACTGATAACATTTTAAACAACTAACTTATGTACAGTCAGTCAGATTTTTTTAAACAAAGGTCAAAACTAGAAAAATAAAAATGAGAAAAAGATATGGACTAAAATTTTAAAATTCTAACCTGACCTATTTTAATGCTTTACTGAAACTCAAAAATGGAAAATCAATTGACTTGGCATCGATGCCACTTATAATACTTTCATACAGAAGTTCAAATGATGTAAATCAAGCATGACACAATGGAGGGGGGAAATTTTTATTCTAGGGTCAGAGAACAATGGTTCCAACTTTGGATCTACCATTTACTAGCTGTTTGATATCAAGCAAGTCACTTAACCTCTCTGGTTCTCTTTCCTCATCTGTAAAATGAAGGAGTTGCACTAAATGACCCCTAAGATCTTGAATTCTAAATCTACGATCAACAGTGAGAAGACTAAAAATCAGCTTACTGGGTAAATACTAGCCTATTGGCCAAAAAAGAGCAAATGGAAGCCACAGGCAATACTAATTTAGAAAATAAACTCATTTGTAAAATCTTAAGAGAAAAAGATGGTGGAAGTTTATGAAAATAATCTCTGAACAAAGCAGGAAGAATCAGTGGAAGAAAAAACCAGAAAGAAAAAGAAAGCTTGGCAAGAGATATAACTAAGCAATATCACCTAAGGGTATTTAATGATGAAAGTTGAAGAAGAACAAGAAAATCTAAAAAAAAATTATAGCAAACTTTTCACTATGAAGAGTAAGGGCAACACCATCACTTTTAATATCACAGTCTCAGATGTGCTCATAGAGGAAGTAGAAAGGGAACTGAAGGAAAAAAAATGAGAAAAGTAGTTGGACTAGGTCAAGTATGTATGTGTATGTACACGTGTATACACACACACACATATACACATACACACACACACACACACACACACACAAAATCAGGATACTAAGAAATTCTCCTGGTATCTAAAAATAATGAAGAGTGTGGAAAAAATCTCTAATAATATTGTAAAAAAAAAAAACATCAACAACTACCAACCCACATTAAATAATAAAACTGAGAAAATTATTATCATAAATGTTATTCCTTTGGACAAAAAAGATTAAGTTACAGGAAGATGAGGTGGCAGGTGGAAACTCTTGTAAAAATTCTGAAGCCCTTGAAAATGCCTAGATATTTATGATACTGGTCAATTAAGCTTAATTTTGCTTTCAAAGTTTGCTTTTCTATCATGTTCAGATAGGCAACATTGCTGGACTTTAACATAACAATCCTCAATACGCAGTACAAGGAAGTAGAAACTACTAGACAAAATAAAGATGAGAATAGACACTAAACTAAACCAATTATATACTGAGGACATTCATGCTGAAACCAAATTAATTTTGGTGGTGGCAAGGAATCAATTCTCACAACATCTGAAATAGAGGAAGATGATAATCTCTTGTTGGGGTAGGAGAAAAATATGGACCTTGTTATTACAAAAAGACAACAGAAAAAATATCAGCAACTACCTACCTACCTGTATGCTTACTTGTCCTGTGTTTCTACAAAGTTTTTATAAAAATAATCTCCACACATATCAAAGGGTATCTGTGATGAAGTTACAAGAAGAGAACAGGAAGATTTTCATATTCACAAGCAGATCACATCTTTGATAGTCACACAAGACTGAAAAGTGCAGAGAATACAAGACCCCACAATGCTCAGGAAGGTGCAGACAAGGTGTATCCCAAGCATATGTCAAAAATCATACCAATATAATTAAAGAATGTAAACCCTCTGATTATAAACATCAAGTGAGACCAAAAAAGAGATATGAGCTTCAGTGTTGGTGTTAAATAGAAACAGGGGCCACTAAACTGTACATAAAGATCCCAACAGAAAACCACATATTAACATATCTATGTTTTATTGTATTGTTATCTTTTTTGTTAAATATTTCCCAGATATATTTTAATCTAATTCTATTTGAGTGTCCAGCCTCAATGTGGCTGTGTGTCTGACACCTCTGTTGTTATAAGACATGAGAGTACAAATAGAAGAGGTATTCCCTACATATACAGTGAGGTCCTTCTGTGTGAATGACATTGTATTGGTTGTATCAAGCCCCAGAACTTTGAAAGGCCTCCTGAATAAGATAATAAGAACTCCCAAAAAAATAAGTTTGGCCTAGTCATACAGTAAAAGCCAAGCGGATTAAGAATGCCTATCATCCTGACTAGGATATGCAATTAGATGGACAAGCCATAGAAATGATCCAAAAGTACATTTATCACAGATACATGTACACAATGAACTTGTCCAAGAGTGGAATAAGAGAAGAAAAACTGGTTGGATTGCCTCTCAGAAAATTTAGTATTTTTATAACCACAAATTCTTCAATGAAGCAAAATCTTGTTGTTTTTTACAGCAACTTTCTTTTTGTGACGTTATATGGCTACAAAGCATAGAATATAGCAATGTCCAAAGAATTAGAATTAAAATCGGGAAAAAACCTAAACAGAAATAGGGAACTATGTGGTAGGACTGAATACTCTACAATGTTATAAATAATTATTTAATGGAAGCCACAGAAAGGACATCTTCAGAGAGATGAATGACTGGAAAAGGAGGAGAGACAGCTATAGAGCAAAAGTGAAAGATAACTGACATAGTCTTTGTGCTTCACTGTTATCTGTGAAATTTAAAGAAATATGAAGGAAAACCCACTATACGTTGGGTGGACCCCCTGTGAAAAATCTGTGAGATGCCATGGACAAGCTATATATAGGATGAGAAAGTATGGATAGATTGTTTAGCTGTGCTTGGAGAGAATGTCCATATTGATGAGCTCACTGATATCAAAGTAAAACATGATCGTGTTATTCCAGAACCCAAAAGGAAGCTCAGTGAAAAGCATTTTATTTTGACTTAACAAAAGAAAATACTTTGTAATTGGCAATTAATAGAAGTCTCCAAAAATGTACTGAGCTGCCACAAGAGGCCAGTATCACTAGAAGAATTTAAGTGAAGGCTAGATGACTACCAGAAATACTACAGAAGGGGGCTCTACCACATAATGTGAGAAATTTGTTTAAAGAAGTTCTAAATTACCTTCAAAACTATAATTTTATAATCATTAGCTAACCTTTTTCAAATGCAAAAGACTTAACTCATTTCCACTGACATCTCCAAGAAGTTTGTCTTTTTAAGCTAAGATGGCAATAATCAAGTCAATATAATTGCTAATATAGACTTAGCAATGAGGTAAGGTAACTGTGTAATATGAAATGCAAAACCCTTATTTACATTAAATAACAAGTTAGAAAACTAATTTTGGCACAAGATGGAATATGTATAATATAGAGAAGCCTGTTAGTATCCAGTTACTTCAGACATCAAAGACCAGAAAAGGCCTCCTGCAGAAGGTTAAGACTTGAGTTTTGTCTTGAAGGAAGCCAGGGAAGCTAAGAGGTAGAAGTGAAAAGACAGCATTCCAGGCTTGAGGGATAGCTAGTGAAAGGACAAAGATTTGAGAGATTGGTGTCATGTACAAGGAATAGCAAGTAGGCCACTGTAGGTAAACTATGGAGTAAATGAAGGGAGTAAAGTATAAGAAGCCTAGAAAGATAGGAACAGCCAAGTATGAAGAGCTATAAATCAGTATAATTACTGATTCTAGAGAAAATAGAAAATCACTTGAGTTTATTAAATAGTGGAACATGGTCACCTACACTTTCATAAAATCATTTTGTCAGCTAAATGGAGGGCAGATTCATAAAGTAAAGAAAAAGTCTTTCACCTAATCATAGTAAACCATTTACAATCAAGCAATTAGCATTCACGAAGCACCTATTATGTGCCAGGTACTATGTTAGGATAAATACACAAAGAATAAAACAATCTACTGTCAAGAAACTTACATCCTGACAGGGGATCCAAGTATACATTTAAAAGCGCATACAAAATAAATATGAAGAGAATAAATGTGAAGTAGTTAAAATATAAGGTACTTTGGCATGGAGGGCCCCAGCAGCAGTTGATTAGGGAAAATCAGGATAAGTTTTATATAGAAGGTGATATGATCTACACCCTTAAGAAACAGAGAGATCTATGAGATAGAGGTAAGCAGGGAATACATCTGAGGCATGGAAGATGGCCAATGCAAAGGCAAGAGAAAGGACATGGAATGCTGTGCTATGTGTAGAGAAAATCAGTTTGGCTGGATCACAGAGCAAGGGACAAGGACTACTATACAATGAGGCTGAAAAGACAGGGTGAGGAATTGTGAACTGATCCAGACATTCTGCAAAGCAATCTGGAATCATAACCAGAATAAGTAACTAAACTGTGCATAGTTACTTTGATTGAGCAAACCTCTACTGGGACTATACTGTAAAGAGAGTAAAGAAAAGAAAAAAGGATCCATATGTACAAGTGTTTATAACAACTCTTTTTGTAGTGGCAAAGAACTAGAAACTAATGGGGTGCCCATTATGTTAAGCAAATTATGGTATATAAATGTAATGGAATACTAGTGTGTTACATAAGAAATGATGAAGGGGACAGTTTCAAAGAAACCTGGGAAAACTTGTATGAACTGATACAAAAAGAAGTGAGCAGAACAGGAGAATAATTTATTCAACATCATCATTGTAAAGACAAACAACTCTGAAAGATTTTCTAATCAATACCAAAAAAAAGAGAAATAAACAAAATTGACAAGTGATGGACTCACAGTGCTTTTTGAGACCTTTTTTTTGGATGTGGCCAATGTCAGAGTTTGTTTCATTTCACTATGTGTAACTGTTACAAGTTAGTTCTCTTCCACCAAAGGGAGCAGGGTAAGTCGAAGAAAGAAAATATTTGTTAATTGAAAAAAATAAAATGTGACTTTAAAAGATTAAAGTGTTTTGTTTTTGTCAGTCTTCAATTTTGCTTCATTTCCATAACTGTTTCAATTCTCCATTGAAATCTGTGGATGAAAAATCAACCTAAAAATGAAAGTATAAAATGGCCAGGATATCACATTTTTTTTCACTACACAAATATATGATAAAAAGATAACAATCCTACAAAAATTTCAAAGGTTCAAAATTTAGTATTAGCTATCTAATCTGAATCCAGTGGGAAAAGATCACATTTGCATCTGTTTTCTGAGCTGTTTCAAATTCCTAGGAGGAAGAAGTATTAAGAGGTATAAGCAGTCAATTTCTAACTTGAAAACAGGTTTAATTCATTTCAACAAATATTATGAAGAATGTCTCCTTTATATAAAACAATAGGCATCCAATGAAAACCTACAATCCCTGCAATCAAGGAGCAATTCTACGGGAAAGGATACAAGTACACAAACACATACAAAGTAATTTCAAATGAGAGTCACATGGTTTGGTGGGCTTATAAACCAAATGTTATGTTTAGATCTCAAAAAATATTTTCCCATAGAAACAATGTTCTAAATAGGCAGCTAAGTTCCAAAGCCAGCCTACAAAAGCCTAATTAACCCATAACCAAAGTGAATTTCACTGTGTTTTGTTATGGAAGAAAGGTATTCCTAGCTCCAACTAGGTACACTTGAAAAAAAATATCTTCCTCTCACCCTATTTAACTGGGTTTTGTTTTTAAGGAAACCACTTAGTAAGCAATGCAGAAACAATATGGCCACTAAGTCTCCTTCTGGTATAAGACACCAGGGATCCAAGCTTGCAAGTTGGAATGGCAGTGGGGCTGGGATTGGGTGTTAGTTCTGGGAAGTAGAGGGAAAAGAATATGGGGAGGAAAATCCTAAGGAGTTGAAAGACTGAAAAAAGAAACTGCTGTGGCCATTCACAGAAATCAAAGTGAGATTCTAGTTGATGGTGAATTCAAAGTACAAGGAGTAAATATGATGGAAATGTACATTTACCTTTCCTCTTCTTTTTGCCTTTCTTCAGCTTCTTTTTCCTTACGTTTCTGTTCTTCTCTTTGTTGTTCAAGTTCTTGAAGCTTCTGCCTTTCAAGTTGCCGTTTTTTAATTGAGGCATCACTAAGATGTTTAGTTGAGTCAAAAGAAACCTTTCCAAAAGAACAGAAAAAAATGAAAGTAGCTAAGTGCCTAATTATTAATTATCAAAACCCATTCTTTAAAACATAATTGTGCTTATATACAATTCAGTAGCATATCTATAGCATGAAATAATAGAACTATAAATGACTGAAGGTCCATTTATTTCAAACAGTCAACTAAATGAATGAAAATCTAACAGAGAATTTGGACTTCTCCAGGATTTTACTAGAACAGCTAGGTGACACAATGGACAGAGCACCAGGCCTTTAGTCAGGAAGTCAAATCTGGCCTCAGACACTTACTAGCGGTGTGACCCTGGACAAGTCATTCAACCCTGTTTGCCTCAGTTTCCTCATCTGTAAAATGAGCCAGAGAAGAAAATAGCAAACCACCCCAGCATCTTTGCCAAGAAAACCCCAAAACAGAGTCAAGAAGTGTCATACACCACCACCAACAAAGGATTTTACTTGCCTTAAGTTAGTTTTCCCAGTTTCCAATAAAATAATTTAAAAAGATCTTTTTGCTGCCATGGTGCAGTAAAAAACTGCACCAGTTTTGGACCCAGGACCTGGGTTCAAATGTAGATTTCACTGACCCTAGGCAATACCATGAAACATTCAGTGGCAGTCAAAATGTGAATTATTTTAAAACTCTGTTTTATTAGTTTAGATAGCCTACTTGAGAATAAGCTGCTATAGGTTATGAAAAAAAAATAGCCTGAAGCCATTATTCATCCACTCCAATAAATGTAATTTTCATAACTGTTTAAAATCTAAGGAAATACTATTATAGGAACATTCTGATTTTTAGGTGATGTTTACCTGTTCTATAATTTCTTTACAATTTTTTTCTAAGTCTGAAATCAAGGCTATAGATTGGCTAACTTGTATTTAAATATTTTCTAAGTATTAAAAATTATGGGAAACTATAAGCCAAAATATTACAATTTCTCACCTTTATATTGCAGGCTACTGCTTTGCCATCTTCACCTTTATACATTAGTTTCATACCACGCAAGGCATTCATAGCTTTGATAAAGCCAACATACTCTTTATACTGAACATAAGCTTCAAAGTTCAAGTGTCCACCAAAACTAAAAGTATGAAAATTTCTGCCAGTCATTTCTTCTCTATAGGGGTCCAACATTGGGATGTCCACATTGCGTATTTCTCCAAATGTCTCAAATACCTTAATAAGAACTTCTTCATTTGGTTTTTCTGAACCAGATTCTTTCAATGCAAACCATTTACAAGGTAGTCCTTCCAAATGAATTGTGTCTGGTCTCTCTCCTGGCAGAGTCTCATTCATATCTTTTGCATCACGGAAAAAGGAGTCCCAGTCATGCCGAGTTGGGAAATCTATTTTAAACTCGGCAGCCCGAACTTTTAAAATATCTGAGAAACCACTAAGCTTTATTGTTTTGCCATCAAGACATGCAAGAAAAGACTTCACCAAACTTTTATTTTCAACTTCTCCTTCAAAACGAATGAAATCCATAGTGCTTTTAGAAATTCGAAGAGTGGAAAATTGATGACTCTGAACCATTCCTTTCAATCTTTCCATCACTTCCCAATTAGAAATGGATTTTCCGGGTTGCTTCAATTGTGGAAGTGCCACACTAATTGTCATTTTCGTAATTGGCTTGAGGTATAATCCATATAAACTACAAAGCTCAACTGCTTCAGATGTATCATGAACTATCGTAGCAGCCGCCATAGCCAAAAGCTAGACCTAAAAAAAATCGTCAAGATAGCAGACGGAAAAAAAAGTTACAACACTGACAGGCATTCCAAACTTCAGCAACAGAATAAATGTTACGAGTGTTTTGTTTTTTCTTAATTCGTATCAACAGAGAATTACTGAACACCCGATTTTACGATTAATCTACAAACAGGATCAGAAATTAGCCATATTAAAAATCAACAATAAATTGTAATGACCTAAGAATGGGTTATGACGAATCTCAAAATTAACATTATCTCCAAGTTACTAACAAGACAATAAAAAATCATAAGAATCATAGGATTCAGAGTAGGAAGAGGCTTCCAAGATCAGATAAAGCAATCTACAGTCATTTCACAGATAACTGAGGCTTAAGAGTTTTCTTCGATTTGCCTCAAGTTCACAAAGAGAGCTCCAACTGGAAAGCCAGGTGACTGACTCCCTATATGGGGTTTTCCCCACTACATCTGGAAGCTTCTTTGATTTTTAAAAAAAGCCTCTACTTCTTGACTAACAATAGAGCTAGAGCACGGGGGCTGGGGGCGGGGGGGGGGGGGGGGGAAGAAGTGGGGAGAGGGTTCGACTGATTTAAGAGGAATCAAATTCGCTAAAAAGGGATCGGACCATCTATCTTACACCTTTTACTTACCACCTCCTCTAACACACCCTCTATTCACAAAAGATTCCTGAACCATTCTGACAAGCTCATTAAAATCCTCCAAGCTACATCCTATATAAATCAAATCAATACTTGTTTTCTAAGTTTCGCACGGAGGAGAACAAAACAATACAGGTGATTAAAGAAAAGATATAACCACATCTAAAGAGAATGAGCTACAATCCCAGAGCTCGACATTCTCAACCAAAAGGCAGCTGAACTTTGCAAGAAATGAACTCTTCCCAGAAGGGTTCCAAGAAAGCAGAAGCCCGGGAAGGGGGGGAAGGAGGAGGGGCCGCAGTAGGGGTGATTAATGAGGTCCAAACACCCTGCTCCATTCCTGCCAGACAAGCAGAGGCGTTTGACAACCTCTCAGGATCAGTAAAGATGTGGAAGAAAAGTTATGTTCCCAACATAGGATTTAGAGCTGGAAGGGGCGTTAGAGCCCCCTCACCCACCCTATCCACCCCACATTGTACAAAAAAAAAAAAAAAAGGAAACTGAGGCCCAGGAATAGGTAGGTATGATTTACTCAAGGTCACCGTGAGCTAGGATTCTAACAGAGGTCCTGATTCCAGATTCCGTGCTCTTTCCAAGACTGAAGTTTTGAGTCCATGTGCACAGAGGTAAGGATGATGACAGCAGAATAAACCAATGAGGCGGATCTGGGAAAGGCGAGGAAGCAGTGCCTGGGGATGAGGGGGGAGGGAGAAATAGGGTCCCAGAACACTGGACGCCTCCAGAACGTCCCCCCACTTTTTGGTTTGTTTTTTTTTTTTAATAAAGTAGGATAAAGCCCATGCACATCCCGAAGTGAACCAAGGGACCAACTCCAAAGAACGCTACCATACAGATGCAGTTCGCTTTCCATCCACCCCGCCCCCCCCCCCACAAAAATACCCCCCAACAACCCCACCCACTCGCTCGGCCGCCGGCTCCTCCGAGCCTCCCAGCCCTCCAGCTTCTCCAGGCTCCCCGCGCGCTCCCGCGGGGTTGGGGAGGGGGCGCGAGCCTCGGGCGATCCCGGACTCCCGCGGGGCCGCGCGCTCAGGGCGGGGGGAGGAGGCAGTTGCCAGGAGCGCGGGGGGAGGGGGAGGAGAGAACGAACAGACCGGGGGGATGGGGAGGAGTGGGAGGGCGACCTAAGGAAAGCAGATAGTCACCTGCTCTAGGAGTCTCCGGCTCTAGCTCTTCAGCAGCAGGAGGTTTGCTCCCCTGCATCCAACCCTCCCCCTGCCCCCCCAACCCTCCCCCAGAAACCAGGAGCGGCCCCACCCCCCGCCCCCCAACAACACTTCCCTTTCCCCTTCCTTTAGCCACAGTTCTTCGGTGGCTCCCTGGTCACATGACCCTTTCGACACAACCAGCGCCTTCCCCTGTGACGCACTTCCGCTTCCTCAGAATCCGTCGCGCCGCCTCGCTCCTTGCCTCGCGCGTCTCGATCCCTCCTCCCCGCCCCTGCCGCGGTCCCGGGCTCTCTCCTTGCCCCTCCCCCAAGCTCCCCGGCCCCTTGGTTCGGTCCAGGCCTTTAAAGGGGCCGTGCGTGCCTGCAGCCCGCCCCGAGGAAAAAAAAAAAACCTTGGAGGCTAGTGTGGGGTCCAGGCCGGGGTCTACGAAGGAGACCGAAGCGTCCGCTCTGATTTACCCCCCGCCCCGCTCCATAAGCGAGGCCCAGATCGATGAGGGCTTGAAATTCAGCAAACCACCACCCCCAGTAACAATGGCCATTGACCGGGGTGCGGGAGGAGGAGGAGGAGGCTGCGTTCTGGGCTCCCGCTGACCCTGCGCCCCAAATCCACCTCCATCCTATACGGGCTGTGTGACCCTAGGAAAGTCTCTAAACCTCTCTGGGCATCGGTTTCTTTATCAGTTAAATCGCCTTAGTCTTGGTCTCCTTAGGTTAATACTGACTGTCGATAGTTTTATCAAGCAAGCACGGGACTGGTTTGTTGTTTTTTTCCTCTCCTTCCTTGCTTCCTTTCTCCTTCCCTTTCATCTTTCCTTCCTCCCTTCCTTTCTTTCTTGACTTCTTTTCTTCCTTCTTCCCAGCCTTTCTTCCTTCCTCTTCCTTTCTTCTCTTCTTCCTCCTACGTTCCTTTCTTTTCTCCCTCCTTTTCTTTCTTCCTTCCTTTTTCTTTCTTCCTCCTCTCCTTTTTTCTTTCCTCCCATCCTTCCTTGCTTTCTAATTGATTTCTTCCTTCTGACCATTCTCTTCCTTTCTTTTTTTCTTCCTCCCTTTTTTCTTTTCTCCCTTCCTAGTTTTTCTTCCTTTTCTTTTTCTTTCTTTTTTCTTCCCATTCTTCCTTTCTTTTCTTCTTTGCTTTCTTCATTTCTCCCTCTTTCCTTCATTCTATTTTAGTCTTTGTATTCTTAGAGCTGGAGCACCGTGCCTTGGACACAGTAGGTACTCAAGAAAGGCATATTGAATTCCCTTGTCCATTTTATACAGTATGGCATTATGTAAAACTCTTGTCTCCAGTTCCTTTCCTCCACCCCCCAAAATAACTCCCATCCTGATGAAGTTCATGAGAAATAGAGGAAAAAGTTCTAAATGTGGACATTAGAATCCCTGCTTTGAGTCAGGGTTCTGCTACTTATAAGCCCTGTGACCTTGGGCACATCACTTACCCCCCAGGCCCCTGTAAGATAAAAGGGTTAGAGTAGTTGGTCCCTTAAAGCCCCTTCCAGTTCCAAATTCTTTTGTACAATTATTGCTTCTCCCAATCTCTACCTAAATAAAGTCAGACTACCATGGTACTGTTCTCCATGACACTGCATTTTGCCAAAGTCCAACCACTGCAGCGAAAGCAGCAGAACAAACAGCTCAAAAGATGTGGAGGTGTGAAAATCTTTGGTTTTTGAAACCTGTTCTTTTCTGATCCAGAAAGGTGTCGAATTCCCTTTGAAAAGTATTATTAGGTGTTTGCTTTGCACGTTGATATTTTCTTTTCTTTTGGGAGATTCAAGAGTTGAGTATAATATTTTCCTATTTTTTCCTCTAGACTGTTTGCAAGATAAAATAAAGAAGGGGGGGAAATTACTCCTTTCATATTCGCAAAAATCAGGCTAGAAAATAGCCCAAGCAATAATTATGATTAGGAAAACGTTTGAATTCTGTTTTAAAACTTTTGGCCAAAATGTCCTTCCCCTGGAGCACCTTGACAATGGGAGAAAAACCAAAAACCCTCAATTTTCTATTTGTCCCTAATCTCTTGTCCTCTGTTCTCTTTAGACCTAAACAAAAGACCCCCTTGGTCACTTTAGTATTACCCACACAAAACAACAAACAACAGTTTCATCTTTAGTACCATCTACTATGTAGAGATTTTATCATCATCATTAAAAAACAATCATTAGCCATTCATTTGTGTGTTGCTATGGAAGGAATAATACAAAAATAATTATACTGTTAACTGTTCCCTACGGGGATCTGCAAATAAATTCTCTTCTACTACCCTATCCAAGTACACTCCACCCCACCCCCAAAAAAGGTTAAATAATCTTGTGCATATATTAGCTTGTTCCCAATCGAAAGATGAATTTGAATGGGTGCTTCACCCCAAGAAACCCGAAGGGTCTTTCCTTCTCCGAATGATTTTTTTTCTTTTTTTGACTAGTTAAAGAAGTCATTCTCTGCCTCTTTTCTTACCTAGCCTTAAACACTAAATGGGCATTGCCTCTGTTAAAGACCTTAGCTTAAAAAGGCCAAGGTCTCCCACTGCATCCAGGGCCATCTCCAGTCATCTTGATCTCTATCGTGCCACTGGACCCAGATGGCTCCAGAGGAGAAAGTGAGGCTGGTGATTTTGCACATCCCTCCCTCTCTTAAATCCAGTTCACTTTCATGTCATGGCATCACCTCCATGATGTCTTAGACAATGAAGGACAAACAACAACAGTTTCCCCCCAGTGTGTGTTTGTAAAGTATTTCCTACAGAAGCCTAGTAAGACTTTATGAGCCAAGAATAGTTTGACAAGGTTAGCTTCTTTAAAAAGGTTGATAAGATAAGATGAATTCCCTGGTCGTAGGTACTTCCTTTGTTTCCTTAGGTCATTAAGGATGATCGATTGCTTCACAACCAGTCCTTAGACTCTCAGATTTGCCCATTAAAATGGAAAGTACAGATTGATAAAGAGATTGAGAAATTCCGGGAGGAGAGTTACAGAACACACTGTATATACACGCTGTTATCTAGAGAGCAAACCTGGAGATCTACCTGTAGGCCTGTCCGAGGAATTGCAGGGCATCAGAGGCAGCGGTGAAGAGTTTCTAGGCCTAGTCAGGGGTATGGGAACACAATGTAACAGTTACTGGAGAACCTGAGGAATTCCTGGAGCAGCATATGTACATGGTGTGGAAGACAATGTCAGTTACATGGAGGTCTGGAGAGAAAAGGGGCAAAAAAGAGTGAACCTGAAAGCTTTCCCCTTGTAGGAAATTAAGGTTGGTACTATAAGCCTAAAGAAGTATATAGAGAGATAGAAATAGGTCACTTTTGTGTAAATCTTGGTCTCAGCTGATAAATTCAAAGGGTAACTGTGGCCTGACAAATGGAGATACGGTAGAAGCACTATCTGCTTTGTAGGCTAGGTTAGTTTTTCCTTAAAAGATATTAAAATTGGCTCCAGATATTGGGCTTTTCATAGCATTTTGATAGTCCAAGTAGAAAAGTCAGCCTACAAGGAGGCAAAGGAGGTTGATCTTCCTTAGGCTTGTCTAGTGAATTCCAGCATGGCCAATAGAGCAGCAGGTAAACCAGGAAGTTAGGATCAATTGAATCTCCAAATGTCTCATTTCATTCCATTTCCAAACCTGAAATACCAGACTGCCCTGAATCAGGCTCAGCCTACAGCAGGAGCATAGTCACAGCCAGTTTGCTCTCCTAGGTTTTATTGAAGGACAGATGGAAATAGAACTTAGTCATCTCTAATTGGCCTTAAGTAGTGGCAACATCTTCACATAATCCGTCTGACTCCAAGAATGTCCTAAACCCCAGGAATGGAACAGCTGATGTCTGGAATTTGCTTTGGATTTCTAATAGATCAGAAATCCTCCTTTTTGTTGTAGGGAGGGAGAGGAAGAAATGGGGGGTGGGGAAGAAGTATAGAACCTCTAGAACAGAGATTACATGGGAAGGGAAATTGCCTCAAACTCAGCCTGGTCCAGAAACATAAAAGCTTCCTTCACCTTATAGACATGTTCCAAGACTTGGGTGAAAGTAAGGGCCTGGGAAGGCTGCTATGCCTCACAGACTATACCCACATTCATCCCACATTTATTCCAGGTTGGTTAAACAAAGTCTCCTATATTCAAGTTTTTTTTTGTCAGCTTGAATACTTGCCTAGGAAAATTAGGGCCCTTTTCTCTTCTTGTAGAGACCCAGACACTAGCCAAATCTGATGTTCCAAATTAACCCCTAAGATACAGGCACAAGTTTAAAAATGAGATTATAACCCAAATATTGAAGGTGATCCATGCAAATGCAGAGTTGTTGTTCACTGTTCTGGATTAATTTATTTCCAATGAATTTAAACCCTCTAATTATCTAGGTTCTAAAACCAATGCCAATTTCTAAATATCATTTCCCCTAATTTTCTCAGACCTGTCCCAATTATAGGATATAAAATCTCAGCTCTGGAAAACTTGACATAAAATACACTAAGGTAGCAATTTATATTCCAGTCTAATGTTCTTATTCCTTGACTTTCCCCTGCTACTCAGTGGATGGATTTAATGTTCCTGATAAGATACTACTTTACATAAAGGGAAAAATATTAGAGAAATAGAAAATATAAAACATTCTCTGAGGAGTGGAACAGATTCCATTGGCAAGTCATGAGCTCTCCATGACTGGACATGGTAAAGCAGACTAGAACCCCATCAGGGATTCTTTAGAAGAACTTCTCAGTGTTATGTAATACAGACTAGACAAAATGATTTCTAAGATCTCTTCCAACTTTAAATTCTATTATTCTATAAAATAGTAGGGAGAGAGGTTTGTATGGATAAGTTAAGCCTGTGCCAAAGGGCTGAGGAGTGCCAAAAGACCCTCTTTCTCCCAAAGGTAATCTCCCGTTGTTATCTCCCCTTGTTGTTATGTCATAGCTCTTGAAGATTCCCAGCGATTCATTATGATCCTGCTGAATATTTTTGACTATTAAAATATAAAATACAGAAGAGTAAACATTTTAGCTGGCTAAACTAGGAATGTAGATTCGTTTGCCTGATCAAAATTACTATTAAGAAAGCAAGAATGAAGGCTTAGGACTCAGGCCTAGTAACTTTTGATAAGGAGAGGAAGTACAGAAAAATGCAGAGCAGCAAAAACTGCTTGACTCCTGAACAGATGACGACAGCATGAGGCACTACCTAGGCAATTATTGGAAGAGACTCTAGAATAATGTTTGAGGAGCCAAGACGCAGAAGGGAAAAGATGATATTTGCCAACTTCATAGCTTGCCAGAAACCAGCTTCACTGAGGAATGAGTGCATAGACTCATTGAATCTCAGTTAGGATGCACCTTACTCAGATAGCTGTCTAATCCAACATGCGTACCTGAACGAAAATCCCCTGTACCACACATCTGACCAGTGGTCATCTAGGCTTTCCTTGAACACCTCCAGTGAAGTATAACCCATTATCCCCTTTGTCACATACTTGGAAAACATTCAGTGAATGAGAAACAAAGGAAGTCTTTAGTGACTTCCGAGGGTCCGGGAGAGGAGGAAGTACCAGAAACATTTGAAGTACAGTGTGCTATTCCAGAGTTCACCAGTTGGTGAATTATTTTGAACTTGAATTGATCTGTATATTTAATGATGATAAACCCTTGAGGCAAAAGGAAGCCTGGCCTAGGAAAGAGTTATCTGCAATAGCTGTGGGAGTCAACCACTAAATTCTACACGTGGACGATAGCTCCATTCAACCACGTAATGCTGCTACGTAAGATAACCCAATTAAACTTTACACATGGGAGCCTCTTTTCTTAGAAAACTCTGCATTTGTTGGATTTCCTTGTTTCTTGTAAATTCTTTATATCATGAAATTTTATCTTTTTTTTTCTCCTGTTACTGGAAACTTATGTTTTTGTCCTCCCTCCCACCCCCAACAAAGATCATTTTAATCCTCTTGTTTTGCTTGTGGTAGTTTTGAGTTTGAATTAGTCTGCGGCTCATGTCTTGATACTGACTGGAAGAAAATCTGTCTCATTCACTTTTCTTGTGTTTTTATATCTTGGTCAGTTAATGTTAAACAATTTTGTATCTAATTTATTGATTTTTTTTCTCAATGTGACTTTTAAACTCTGGTTTTGTTTTTTGGTTTGTTTTGCCTCCAGTGGGATTTCTACTTCACCACATTGGAAATTTTGTTCTATTTTGACTTTTCTCAACTATGAAGCGGTATTACTCCAGTTCTATTTGAATGCATTTTCCAGTTTCTTTTGTTTTCAGTTACTGGATACACAGATTTCATTGTACTTTTAGTTTTCTACTGTAATTTTTATAGCTGTTCATTACAGGAAAATCCTGTTTTATAGTCAAATTTATTTTCCACTTTGGTTGAATGTTGTCTCCAAGCCTCATACAAAAGCCTTTGTAACATAATCTATCTGCCACTGATATAAAAATACTGTTACACAAAGTATTTTATTAACTCTATTAATTGATATTGATGAGACATCAGGTTTAACTATCCAAGTGTTTTGACTCATTCCATGCCGTTATATTTTGCTAAAACAATGTTAATTCTGTTCCTCATGACCTTGAATTTATTTCTATTATGTTGGTATCAATTGCATATTTGTTTACTGTTTTTTCACCCAGTATCCATAGCATATAGCCTTGTTTATTGCGGTTCCACTTCATGAGTTTACTGCTTAAGTTAATATTACTGGTTTTGTTGAATGTCTCATTTAACATGAAGTAGTCTCTTAAAAAAATGAGTTAAAAAGTATCAGAGTATGATTAATGTCAAAATGCATAGAGATTGCCAGACATTAGGAACAGATGCCAATTAAAAATCTGCTGCTATTATAAAAGCATTGAAAAGAAGTGTAGAGGAAAAGGAAAATTCCCAAGTGAAATTTAGTGAATTCAAGCCTGCAGAGATCACTCGGGTGTGGTCTACGAACCTGAGTGGACCCGTTGGAACATTCAAAGATTCCTGATGTACTGACATTTAAAGATAGATGGTACCTGGAAATTAAGATACAAGCCACCCTCTGAAGAGAAAGTGGAGCCACTTAAAAATGCAAAAGCTCCCAGAAAAAAAAGGCTTACTCTCAAAGAAATTGAGAGCCATGCTTAACTTTGAATAGATACTTTCCCTATAGGCCAGACCTCTAATGTCTGAAAGATATTATAGATCCAAGTAGAGGTTTTCTCAAGACAGTAACCATCTGGTCCACCACCCTCTGGAGAACAACACTGAGAGTCTTTGCTTCATCAGGGGTCAGATACACTACGGTAATTAGCAAGCACCAATGTCAGAAAAGAATAGTCTGAAACAAAAGAGGATAGTCTTAAACAAATGGCCTTTTGGCTTAGTGCAGAGCCTAAAGGCCACACAGCCAGGAATCACATGACAAATAAGTATGCAAAATCTAGACCTGCAACATGACAATGGTAATTCTACTCAGCATAGAGGAGAAAAATCTTCTGATTTTGGAGCCAGAGTGGATACAGTACTCAGTTACACAGACCAGTTCAAAGAAAGGCAGCAATACCTGAATAAGTAGATAAGATCAGACTACAACAAACACAGAGAGTTCTGTAACACAACCCTGAACTGTATCTGCCCATTGCTTGTCTGTAGGCCCAGGTATATCTGCCACCTTTAGCCAAGGTGAGACAAATACTTACAGAGATGGAGAACCACAGCACCTCTCCAAACAATCACTCAACCTTGACTAGACCGGGAACATGGTCCATATTAATGGGCCATGAAAGCAAACAAGTAAGTCACAATGCAAATACAAATTGGAAGACAGATGCAGGCAGAGGATTAAGTGAGAGCTGAAGCAGTAGACAAACCTATTCTCTATGGAAAGGCAATGAACTAGGGGAATGGAAGACACAAAAGCCGGATACAAAAGCACCTCCATCCAGATATAGGCAGAAAGACAGATCCATCTTTTTTTTACAATAGAGCAAAAGTGATCCCACACATTATGCCAAAGTTTCAAGATCCCTTACACTGTCTGCTAGGTAGCTTGTGGTTCTCAGTCTTAGATTTACTAGTAGATACTATCAAACACCTGTTTCTGAGGAAGACAAAGAGAAGACTGTTTTCATGTGTCCCAACAGTTTAAGAATATGCTCCAAGACATTTTTAAGGTTCCTGCCACATTCAAATGACTTATAATGTGGTTGGAATTAAGAAATACTGGGAAGTGTTGCTGTACCTAGAGGAAATCATTGCCTTTGTAAAGACACTAGAGACTGGTGAAAAGGTTAGCTAGATCGTAAGAGACTGGTGAAAGTATCAGCTAAGCTAGAGGAGAATGAAAGCCTAGACATTAATCAAGTGCCAGTTTTTCAGAAACTATATCAAATACATGGGTCACTTAGTGTCTCAACAAGGTGTGAATAGGTACCCAGAAAAGAAAGCAATTCTTCTGAATTTGTCATATCCATAGAAACTTTGATGTTTAAGGACTTTTCTAGAATTTTAGTATTGAAAATATGTTAAGAATTATGTTATGATTTGTGTAAACCACTGAATGACCTCACTCACTCACGTATGATTGAAGAAACCCAGGAACAGAAAGACAGGAAAATGAAAAATTGTCTAAAAATCTCAAAGCCATTAAAAGATTAAAGGATAAGTCAGCGTCAACAAGATTTCAAAGACTCGATCAATTGCCTTATACATGTACCAAGGTTGGCCCATATAGCTACAAGCAAGCCTTTTCGTCATGAAGGCAGTTGCCAGCTTAGAGGGCTTGGAATCTATCCTCTACCAAGAAAGCGATGGTCAACAGAGACTAGAATGCACACTCCAACAGAGGTTTCACTGATAGTGAAACTCAGTACGAGGAGATCTCCAACTTGAAAAATGGAGATCTTGGCTTAAAGTGGGATATCGTTGAAAAGGTCAAACTTATTGTATGTACGGTAAAATTCCAAATATGGATTAAAAGTGCCAGTCTGGGTTCCACGTGTCAAAGATTGGTAGCAACATTAGCTGGCCATGCATTCAACATATACTGTAGGCCATGGAAAATGAATGTGGATATGGATGTGTTGTCCCCAAAGGTCACATGACAGTGAAGCTATAGTGATAGATACTAAAAGGAGGCAGGAAACCTATATATGATCTCCAGAGAGCTGGGCTATCATCAAGAGGAAGTATAACTGAGAAGTTGGGACTTCCATCAAAGAACTTGCCAGCACTGCATGAGCTTCATTTCATTGAACCAACCTCTTTTGCCTCAGTTGTTTATAGGGGACTGACAGTGAGAATAGATGGTTGATGAAGGACTGGAGGAAATAATACAAGCCAATAAGCAAGGAAGTGATGCTAAAGGACTCAAGTTCCAGTCACTTGAGGGAGTCTTGTTCTCCAGACAATGGCAGAAGTCAGAGCTGTGCAATGTTGTGCTGGACTGGACTGGGTCTGATGCTGCTTATGGTGCCAAGAAGCAGTCAGGGCTGCCTAGAGCATACCTACGGCCATGAAAGCAGTGTAGGATGGCTTTGTTCAAGAAGCAGGTTTTACTGGCCCAAAATGGCAGCAGATGTCACATCAGCCCAAGTGTGAAACTTGTGTCATATTGTGGTGGGCTTTTGGTTGGCCCCTGCTGCACCCTCCACCAAGACCTGATTTCTATACATAGATAAGTACCCTAAGGTCAGTGAGTATAGTAAGGATTTAACTAGGTAGGAACAGGTAAACAGTTGTAAAATAGAGGAGGGGGAGAAAGAGTCAGGAAAAAACAAGGTTGTAAAATAGACCTTGTTTGAACAATTGCCCAAACAACCCCCAGGCTGATAGAACATCCAGCATTTGGGGAAAAGCAATTGCAGGAAAAGGGGTTGTTGCTCTTCCAAAAGACCCTCAATTCACACTGGCTGCTGTGATCAGGACCTGGGAAAAGAGTTTGACAGAGAGTCAAACTGCTGAGTATACTTATTGGGTCTGATTTATATTACATACCCTTACCCTGGGTTTGCCAACTGTATCCTTATAAGCTAAGTAAACCAGTTATTTTATAACTCCGTTGGGTCTGTCGTTTATATCATCTCCATACCTGGTGGTAGGAGGCTACAGCCATTCCTTCCTAACTTCAGTTATAGAGATGATGTAAATGACTGTAGTCTCCTACCACACAAAAGTATGCAAAGAAAAGCACTGTGGGGGCAGCTAGATGGCACAGTGGATAGAGCCCTGGAGTCAGGAGAATCTGAGTTCAAATCCAGCCTCAGACATTTGACACATTTACTAGTTGTGTGACCTTGGGCAAGTCACTTAACCCCAATTACCCTGCCTTCCCCCCTCAAAAAAAAGGAGGGAAAAAAAGAAAAACACTGCCAACTCTTGCTGCATATTTGGAAAATATAAGTACCAGAAAACCTTTGGAACTTGACTACACCAACTTTTTATCTCTGGAATGAAATAGTAAAAACATGTCCCTCTTAGTAGTGACTGATCATTTCACCAGGTATATATAACATACCCAGTGAGGAACCAGAAAGCCTCCATAGTTGCTGAAGTATTGTTTGAGAGGTATTCCTCAGTGTATGGATTCTCTGCCAGGATCCATTCTGACGGAGGCAGGGTCTTTAAGAGCAGGTTACTCAAGGAAATATTTGTCAAGAAGTCTAGAAGCATATCTTACCATCCATAGGGGTACCCACATCCTAAACATTTCAACTGCACCACAGTGGACATGTTAGAAATTTAGAAATTAAAACAAAAATCTCTGGAGCCAACATGCCACATTTCAAATGCAAATGTACAATCACACCAGGAATGATGCTATATGTTTCATAACATACTTGCTTGTGTTTGGGTGAGAGTAATGCCTACCTATTGACGTGTGCTTTGGGATTGCAGAGGATGGAGGTGATGCTAATAATCACAGTCTGTCTTAACTGAGAAAGAAAGCCTAAAATAAGCCTACAAATTAGTCATGACTGGCTCAGATACCTGTGACAGAAGCAAATGTTGGGAAGATGTCCAAATGCATTGTTAAGATATTCAACAAAAAGACTGCAATTTGGCAAGGTATCTTGGTGTTAAAACAAGTTAGCAACCTGATAGAAAGTTAACCCATACAAAGTTGTTGGGAGACTGGGCAACTTCTCAGTAAGATGACTATCAGGATTTTTTCACTGCAACTACTTCTTACCCAAAAGAGAGTTAGTTGGATTCTAATGAATAGGGGGAGAAAAGTGATGTCCACTTACCTCAGTGAACTCTCCCACCATTTAGAAACCTCCCACTATTTACAAATACTGTTTGAAGCAGATGCTGGCTCAGAAAGTGAAGTTTCCAATGGAGACACGGCATATTAATTTTTACCTGACAACCTTGCTTCAAACAAAAGGTAAACCCAGTTCAGATGAGGCAAGAGGACTGAACCCAAAGCCAACTCCTTCCTTGCTTGGAACTTCAGCAGTAAAGATTCCTAGAGTATAGAGACAACCTACAGAGCCTGAAAACACAACCAGCATGGCCCTTCTACAAATTCAGATTTAGGCAAATGGGCCTATAGCTATGGTGAAGATGATGATCAACCTATGTTGATATATATATATGTATATACACACATATATATACATATATATACACATGTGTGTGTTTGTGTGTGTATACATATATATATGTATAGGGGCAAAGAAGTCAACAGGTTACAAAAGAGCTAGACATTTTCAAGCTATGATGTCTAATTTTATGATGTTACAGATGAGCTGGAAGAAATAGTTGTGGATATAGCCAGGTGACAATACTAGATTTTACCCATATAAAGTGTTCATTATATGTAATTGCATGTGATTGATGTACATGTTGCTACATGTTTGAATGACACATTATGATGAGTTATAATATTTTATGTTTATTTACATACATACTTTTGGTATGCTGGCTTGGTAGAAACATCTGTCTCTTTGTTGTGCACCATTTGGCTCACTTTTTTATTCCTTTATTCTCTATTGATTATACCCAGATTTGTTCTCTATAGGCCAGTTGATAGTATTATAACTTGCTAGCTTGCTTTGGGTTTTTTGTGGTGGGTTTTTTTTTTGCTGTTTATGATAATTTGCTTATATACTATTGTGCTTTTAGGACAAGTATGTGCTATGCCCTGTATGAAATTTAGTCACTAAAGCACCCTGTCAACTGATTTTTTTTTATAGTGCTATGTCTACCGAGTGTATTCTTGATGTGCATTTGTTTTCATCAGTATCATAGGATGGTTACCTGAGAGGCCAGGATAATCACCCTTCTAATGTTCATTTTGATGCTCATGCTATATGATTTCAAATATATCCTGGCAATTTTTTTTCTTTTGCAAGGGAATGCAAAATTTCTGGCTCCTAGGAGGAATGTGTAGCTAGCATTGTTATAGAGATGAGGTTTAAATGGTCTCTCAGATATTACTAGTTGATGTGACGTGTTTTGAACTGGAATTTCTATAACTGTACTTTTGGAGAGTTATAGGAGAAAGGAACCAAAATAAGGGAAATCATTCCCCATCTTGTAATAATACAGGTGGTCAAGGCTGAACACATTCCTTGTCTCTGGGTGCCTGTTGCCCCATTCTTTCCTTCCAGAACTTTGATAGACTGTTGCTGCTGCCAAGTAGTATTGCTGGATAGAAGGATTGGGCTGATGAAGTGTCAAAGCAACTGCTGAGAAAAGAGAGCAACGGTTGGTGAGATAAGGAAAGCACCTCTCTGTGACATCTCCCTTCCCCCAGCCTCCATCGGGGGAATGAAACAGCTCCCTTAACTGTCCAGGTCCTCCAGGGTTCTTTCTCTTTTCCTCCCTCCAGAAGAAAAAAATTAAAAGAAGAAATCAATTCTGATTCAGCAACCAGTAGCACAAATTGCTGGCCCTTCCTTATCAAACTGTTCCCCTCCTTGCTTTCTATTGTCTCATTGTTACTGTTTACTCCCTTCTCTCCCCTCCTTTATATAAAAGAAAATCTAGTGGCTTACTAATCCATGCTTGTATAATTAATGTGAAATTTAGTGCATGTAGAGATTTGGGAGAAGGTTTTGATTTCTGTAAAGGAAGAAACATTCCCACTTCAGCTCAACTGAATTGCAACAGAGGGGAGGAGAAGCAAACAGTGACTCCATTTGGAAGTTGCAGACGCAGTAGAAACACATTGAAATAGTGCTCCTGAGAAAGCACACGTTCCCATAAATAGGATTCTATAAGTGGAGAGGCATTAATAATGTAAATTGAGACAAGCTTGAGAAAGGGGGTTTCTATACTACTGATGCTACATGAGGGGCACCTATCTACCCAGTTCTGCACTATATGTGGTGACCCTATTAAACCTTACACATGGGGGCCTCACCCTCTGCTAAAATGCTACATTTGGGGAAATCTCCCTAAGCGTTTGTTAGAGGTAGGTTGTCCCATTCTGTGTTACATAAGTAAAATGTGCATCAAACGGGCTGAAGATGTGAGAAATTCCTCAGTTTTCTTCTCTGTATTTTTGGCCAGGTGCCCTTTGGGAAAATAAGGGTCACCATGTATATTTTAGGAATAGAGAGAGCTAATGCTCCTGCCAGAAGAAGAGCAAGAATGCACAGGCTCCTCATGTCAATGTGCCCTGGCTTTTGCCATACCTAATTATATCAGCACAGTCTAGGCCCAACAAAAGGGGAAATCAAGAAGCTTGGGTTTATTTTGTAATTGTACTGTATTCTGACTTTTATTGAACCTGTGGCCCAGAACCACAGGTGTAGAATAACACGGAACAGGTTTAATCTTGAATGATTCTCACTAAGTTAATCTCTATGGTCGGTGCCTGCACCTGGGATTTCCTCTGGGAACATCAGAATTTGGTTTGTTTGGCAGCAACCCAGGGAATCCCATGAGGATATCAAACTGCTGCTTGTGTCTAGATCTCCATAACAAGGAGGAAAAAAAATAGCCTCAACTCCTGCACTGGATTGGCCAGAGATTATAGCATTGTAGTAAACAGTCAGAGTGCTTTGTGTTTGGCAAAGTGAATGAGATAATTGGTTGTTTGCCTCCACCTCTGAAGTCTATACCTCAGTGGAAAATGCTTTGATCCCTTCAGTATGGAAACAAAGCACGCACTGCACACACACACACACACACACACACACACACACACACACACAGAGTCTCTCTCTCTCTCTCTCTCTCTCTCCTCCTCTCTCTCTCTCTCTCCCCCCCCCCCCCCCCCCGCCCCTTAATTCTACTTTTACTCAGGGATTCAGGAGAGCTGCACACCCACAGCTGCCGTTCTTGTCTTAGAGGGAAACCCCTTGCCCCACTACGGTTTAATCTCTATTTTCCCTAGAGAGGCGTGTTCTAATCGCCCAACTTTTGCACCTTTTAAGAGACCCCGCTTTGAGAGTGTTTTCTTATATCCCTCAATTCTTGGTCTTTGCTTTGGTCTTTTAGCCATTTTAATTGAGGAGACACTGTAATCTCTTGCCTCTGCTTCTAAATAGATGTCTTAAACCAGAATCTTTGGGAATTAGAATTCTTTGTTGGAACAAGAAAGGAAGAGGTCTAACTTCCAAGGTAGTGTAATAGATAAGGTGTTGGACTGGAGTCAGGAAGACCTGAGTTCAAATTCTACCTTAAATATTTACTAGCTGTAGGAGATCTTTACAAGTCACTTCATTACTTTTTGCCTTAGTTTCCTTATATGAAAATAAGGGAGTTAGACTTAATGTGCTTCAAATACCTTCTAGATCTAAATCTATGATACTATGATCTTATGCACCTTTGATTAATGGGGTGAAATCAGGGATTGGACCAAGCTATGACTAGCCTGGCAAGCTCTCACACCCACATGGGTAGTATGAAAAGTATGTTTCTGGAGGCGGTTCAAACCACCTCCCAAGGACCAATTGTTAAATGTTCAGCATTTACCCTCTGGAAATCATCAAATACTAAATATTAGAGATTGATTTATAGTTTTGTTATTTATCTAGACCTAAGAAAATGGTAGCAATGTAAATTAAACTTAAAAACGTGTTGTGTCTACATGTTCTTCCCCAGAGAGCTGGTTGTTAAACATTTTCCAGTACATTCCTCCTAGTTTCAGAGGCAAGTTCTATACTCAGGTCTTCTGACTCCAGTGAAAGTGATTTTTCTCCTAAATATATGTGTGTGTATATATATATATATATATATATATACACATATACATATATATAGGCAACCATAGCAACTAGAGCACTGAACCTGAAACTGGACAATCCTGAATTTGAATCTGGCCAGAGAAGCTTATTCACTGGGTAAATCACATAATCTCAGTGTCTCCATCTGTAAAATGGGGATCATAATAGCACCTACCTCCTAGGGTTATTTTGAGGATAAAAATGAAATAATATTCTTAAATCACTTTATAAACCTGAAAGTTACATGAATGCTAATTATCATTATTATTATTGTTAATATTATTATCTGTTCCTATCTAAAGAACAGTCTCCTTTGGAAAAGAAAAGATAATAATGACTGAAATTTATTTAGCACTTTAAAATCTGCAATGCACTTTACACATTGTAGCTGACTGGAATCTCTATAATAACTTTACAAGGAAGGGAGGGTTTACCAGTATTCCTCTTTTATGAATGAGGAAAATGGTGCAAAAAAGAGGTGAGGGTCACCCAGATAGTGTCAGAGGGAGCATTTGAATGCAAGTTTCTTGCCTCTAAGATCACAAAATTTAAAGGGACTTTGCAAGCTATTGAGTCTGTCACCCTTTTCCTTTGATTCAGTTGAAATCTCACCGAAAATGATTATGAATATTGTTTTTAAAATTCATTTGATAATGCAGTTTTTTCTGCATTACCCAAGGACTTGAAGAATTTAGCTTCTCTAGTCTAGGTGCATATCATGTTATAAATAAAAATTATATTGCTTTGGGATGTCTTGAGTTGGTAAATTCTTCCTTGATCTACTCTAAATGGCAACTATCAGAAAAAGCACTGTAGGCTCCTCCCAAGCATCTGTTGCAACTGGCAAAGCTATAGCCAGATCTGTTGAAGACATTAGCTCTAAGATAAGCGTTAGCTCTCAGACAGAGTTGTCCATAAATTCATCCCCTGCAGCTGAGAAACAGAAATGTACACAGTGCTTTAAGATGTCAAGTCTAATATTGTAGAGCCACTAACCTAGCTCAGGCCCTCATCATCTCTCACCTAAAATATTGCAACAACCTTCTAATTAGATTCCTGGCTTCCAGTCTCTTCCCAATCCATTCTCCACATGGCTCTCCAAATTATCTTTCTAAAATGTGTGTCAGCTGTTTTCATTGCATAACATGTCTTATCATTTTAATTTTGTCTTCTAATTTGGTGCTGATTCTGATCTTTGCTAGCAAGGTGATGATCTGACTAATTTGAAAATGACACCCATATTGCTTCCTTCCCAGTAAGATAGAGACAGTTTCAATTTGGGGGAGATTATGTAGTCCTCACCAAGCCTGCCAATTCTTTTCTCAAGAAAGCGTTCATTACACATGGGAGTGAGGCTTCTGTATTGTGCTCAGGTCTTTAGCTTCTATTTTCTTGATCGTGAGCCAGTTTTTCTTATATAGCTGTTTTAAAAATTTCAGCCTCCATGCCTGCCTTTGTCTTGAAGTCACCAAGCATGAAAATACGTTGACTTATCTGGAGAGTCTTATCCTATTTGTCACAGCATCTCTTTACTCCCCTTAAGCTCAACAGAAGCTGGAACACAAGCTGCAATTATCATTATGATGATCTTTCAACATGCATAAGAAAGAAAGAAACTCCATCAAACCACCACTGATTATTGTCTTTTCTCAAGGCAGGAGCCCCTCCTTTGATTCTGGCTCTACTGCACGTTTCCTCCATGGCCATGCCGGCCCTTACAGGTCCTGCTCTAGCCTCCTGCCCCATGAATGAATAAAGCATTTTCCTAGCCCATCAGAACCCAAGATTCCTTTGTGCTCCAGGTCCTCCTTCCACGACCTGGCAATTACTTCCTCCTCCTGTTCTTAGAAATCCCTGTTGGCTCTGGCTTTTGGAAGTGTTAAGTATTTGTGTCACCTAGACTGTGTGGCAAGCTGGGAAGCTGGGTGTAAACTAGAGGTTAACAGGGCTGGGGGATTCACTCAGCAGGTAAATAAGACCATAGGATTATGTAGGGAACTAGTCTAAATGCAAAAGCTGACCAGAGCTGAAGGAGGCAAGAGATCAGCATGTTCAAATACCAAGTGCAATGAAAGGTCAAAGTCAGTACATCCAAAAAGGGGCTTAGCAAATAAATAAAAAAGGAAAAAAATTCATGGGCTTAGCAGAAAAGCAAAGTTAGAGGTAGGGGGCTAACTTCAAAAAACAAAACAAATATATATATATGTATATATATGTATATATACATATATATATTTTGAAGAATTGTTATAAAGACAGAGCAGAATCAGGGAACAGAGGTAACTGGGTTCAAGAGTGGGCTTGTCACAGTGATGTCATACTTTGCTAAATATTTAGCATTTTATAAGGTTGCATTTTTTGGATCATGGGATATTTGCCATAACCCTCCTTCAGCCAAAGTACAGCTATATAGGCTGAGATTCCTGATGCATTTCTTTCTGATCTTGTGGTACAGTAGAAAAATGCACTGAATCGAGCCAGAGGACCTGGACCCGAATTCAGATCCAGCCACAAACACTTGCTAGTTGTGTAACCCAAGACAAGCTTCTTAAATTTTCTGGACTTCAGTTTTCTTTTTGTCAAATACAGGTGGATTTGATGATTTCTGAGATCCCTTCTAGCTTTAAATCTATGGCTTTATGATCTGTTTGATTACACATATTAAACTAGCTGGTAGCTAAAGCTCAATCTACAATTTAGTGAATATCAGGTTCTTGTTTTATTTTGTTTTTATGCATTGCATGAAGCTGGTATACTCTCTCTAATAGTTTACTTTCTAGTAAGAAATGTGAAAGAGCCAACATTCCCCACTTGTCTGGTGCTGATACTTGGTCCCTTCTCTAAAAAGACACTGAAATTTCCATCCCCTTCCCCACCCAGGCTCCAGCTAGCACAGAACAGTTCATTTAAAGTGACTTTTCTACAGTTGTATATTTTTTTTTGAGAAAAGAAAATCATATTAGCTCAGTTAATTTTCCTGAGAGTTTAATTTTCCTAAATTTCCTTAAAATTCCTGAATTTTCCTTCCTAGTATAATAACAATAATAAACTAAGTATTTATTAAGTGTCTATGTTCCACTGGGAATGTGAATCTGGAAGTCATCTGTATAGAGGCACTTGAACTGATGGTAGCTGATGAGGTCACTGAGAGAAGATGGTGAGAAACAGAGAGCCTGAGATAGAGCTTCAAAAGCCTAGTCTAGAGCTATTGCTCCTAAAAGATCTGTTCTTGATCAAAATCATGTTTTTCAA
Source organism: Trichosurus vulpecula (assembly GCF_011100635.1). Taxonomy (NCBI): domain Eukaryota; kingdom Metazoa; phylum Chordata; class Mammalia; order Diprotodontia; family Phalangeridae; genus Trichosurus; species Trichosurus vulpecula. The sequence continues at coordinate 398,409,670 of NC_050574.1, read as the reverse complement.
ATCACATTGACTAGCTGTATGACTGTAGGCAGGCCACTTCATCTCTCTGGCCCTCTGGCACTCATTTTTCCACTTCTAATAATTAAGAAGATGTTAGACTAAATTATCTCTAGGGTCCCTTTCAAGTCTAAAAATCTGTGACCTCTTGTTTCTATAATCAGCTCAGGCCAGCTCCTCTATTCTACCTGTACTCCAAGGCAGATCCAGACCACTGGGGTCCCATTCAAGGATCATTAATTTCTCAGGAACACAAGGATTTCTCGTATCTCCCTTGTTTCAATTCCAAATGAGCTGACCCTGAGGGAGATGCACAAAGTCATGTAACCTACCAGTTCCTGGAGAGATCCCAGACATTGTAGGAGAGAAATTCTCAGGTTTACAAGGTCGTATACAAGTGTTCCAGATGTGGTATCACACAGAGTTTTTGCTCTCCAATAATAAGGGTGAGAAAAAGAGGCCTATCATAGTGGAATCCCTGACTTTGGTATATATTGGTCCTGGGACCAAGGGTGGGAAACCTGCAGCCTTGAGGCCACATGTGGCCCTCTAGGTCCTCAAGTGGAGCCCATTGACTAAGTCTAAGTTTTATAGACAAATCCTTTTATTAAGGGGATTTGTTCTGTGAAGTTTGGATTCGGTCAAAGGGCCACACCTGAGGACCTAGAGGGCCACATGTGGCCTCCAGGCTGCAGGTTCCCCACCCTTAGTCCAGGCTAATTGTCTCCACTGGAAGGATGGCAGATGAAATTCTGGTTTTAGCAGCACTGCCAGCATTGTACTCTTACTCTTACCTACCCCTTGCTAATCCTCGATCTCTTCACAGAGAGAACTTGTTTTGCTATCTGTAATAGCATGGCAGACTTGGCTTCTGTCAAGTGTAGGAGGATTTGTTCACTTCTTCCTGGGGATCTGTATCCTAGAACAGAGATGTCAAACTGTGGTCCCACTGGCCCACAAAACTCCTTAGTGGGGTTGGAACCAGATTAAAGCATAATTAGGAAATGCTTAACAAAATAAATGAAAATAAAATACAACATAGATATTATTTATTTGCAGTTTTCTAAGTCAATAAGCAGCTGCAGAAACAGCTTCAAGGTAGGAATCTTTCTCTAATCTTACCCTTTCCTTCATTTTTCCCTCCTCCCCTACCATGTATTTGGTCTGGGATGGAGGGAAGGCTTAGCTGTGGCTTCAGAAATGTGTTCTAGCCCTCAGACATACTCTTGGTTACGGCAATCTCATTCTTTTAGGGATAATCAAAATAAATGCCTGCTTTTAGGTTTAAGGCTCTGCTTGTTGGGAGAGTTATAGAATCATTCATAAAACCAAACTATAGTTCAATAAGCCCAGGAGGTCATAGAGCTTTTCAGGCCAGAAGTGGGAACTTTCATCTACTTCTCCTTTTGAGTTTCCCAGTTGAAAATATACTAACATGGCCCTCCCCTGCCTGCACTCTTGACCAGAGTTAGAGGCATATATGCAAATGCTCATCTTGACTGACCAACTTTTATAAGGCATGTTAGGAGTGAACCTGACAGCAGCACCCTGTCAGTTCAGGTTCAGTGTTGAGACAAAATCAGGCACTTACAGGACATTGAAAGAAGGTTAGTAAAAGTAAAATGTTGTGGTTGTTCAACCTTCATTCTCCAAGAGGATCAATGACATCAGGATGGTGATGTCTTGACTTACAAGTGAATTGGATTTAAGTGAGGCAGGGCTGTGCAGAGTCATCAGCCTCACTCTCTCCTCCAGAGTCATTAGAGTCCAGTGGCAAGACACAGGTCAAGACAACTGGCGGTGGCCCCCTCCAACACAACAAGAATATGTAACTTAGCTTCTATAGATGTATAGCCCCCTTGTCTCCACACATAAATACTTCTATTCAGCAAGTCAGAGTGTGGCAACTCTTGTGGTCTTCAGATATTCACCAAGTTAAAGGGTTTCCAAGGGGTTCCAAGAGTGGGACCTTTTAATGCCCATAGGTGACTTTAGCACAGCCAAAAACCATCAAGAAGCTATGTCCAGGGAGCACAATTTGAACTTTGACCCACCTCCAGGGCAATCAAATACTGCCTTTGTCACCTTTTCCCAAGCATGTTATAGGGGGAAGTAGAGACTCTGGTAGATATTGACCCAATCACAAGGTCAGGGAACAAAAATATCGGTATAAATATATAATCTAGGCTCTATGGGCAAGCCCAGGAAAAGGCCTCTGAGGGGCTGTTAGAGCATGTCCAGTTTGCTTAACATAGAACCCAGGTGCCTCCCCTAACACATGAATTAAGATAACCTCTTTTGATTGGCTGCCTGTATCTTTAAATCTTCAAAACTGCCAAGTCCCAGCCTGTTTGTGTTTTTCATCCATGCCTCCTTTTCTGCCTTCTTTCAGCTGTACTCTTTCTCAGGATCCAGCATGAACTCCAGTGAGAAGGGAAGGACTTGCCGTCCCCCGCTTTCCTCTCTTTTACCCCAGCTCCAAGAAATGGATCTGCTGGTGTTCGTTTCTATTCTGTGTTGTTTGTCCCCAGTTTGAGGGCCTGGAAGTGATCCCCATGGGAGCCAAAAGTGGCAACCTTGGAGCCAGGATTTCAGGTAGGATGGTACAGCCAGTTACACGGATATAGAAACTTAGAGAAGCTAGAAAACCTGGGACCTGAGCTGGAGGCAGGGGTGTGGGTTGGGGGTTGGAACTAAGATTGTCTTCTCTGGGAACTGAGCTAGACTATTAACCTAATTCTCTTCCCCTCCCAGAGACAGAGGTGGGTTGGGAGGAGGGGGAATTATGCCTCCAACCTGTTAGAGGTTTGTGTATTTGCTGGTGTACTTTTTGAAGTAAATACTCCTTTGTAAAAACTCCTATGTTACAAATTAAAATGCTTAGAGCAATGCGACTGTTGATAAACCAGTAAGCTGAGGAGGTCACCCTCATGATGTCACTGGCCCTCCTCAAGAATCATCAACAACAGGGGAAGCTAGGTGGCGCAGTGAGTAGAGCACCGGCCCTGGAGTCAGCAGGACCTGAGTTCAAATGCAGCCTCAGACACTTGACACACATACTAGCTGTGTGACCTTGGGCAAGTCAGCTTGCCCCAATTGCCCCGCCTTCCCCTTGGAAAAAAAATCAACGATAACAAGTAAGTTGAGGGGAGTAGGAGTGGAATAGAGACAGGAAGTTCCTCCACAAACCCCACAAGGCCTACGACCTGACTGGAGCTCCCACAATGGAACATAATCTCTACGCTCCTCTAATAATCCCCATTTTCTGGGGGTCCATGAACTCCTGAAGTGTCTGTGGATAGATGTCAGGAAAAAAAGGACATCTTTATTTTCACTAACCTCTCACTGAAATTTAGCCTTTCCTTCAATTATTTAAAAAAACATTATTTTGAGAAGAAGTCCATAGACTTCTACAGCTTCTACATTAAGAGATCAAAGGGCTTGGAATACGATATTCCGGAGGTCAATGGAGCTAGGATTAAAACCTAGAATCGCCTACCCAGCAAAACTGAGTATCATGCTCCAAGGCAAACTATGGATTTTCAATAAAATAGAGGACTTTCAAGCTTTCTCAGTGAAAAGACCAGAACTGAATAGAAAATTTGACTTTCAAACACAAGAATCAAGAGAAGCATGAAAAGGTAATCAAGAAAAAGAACAAGAAAAAAGAAATTGCAAGGGACTTACTAAAGGTGAACTGTTTTGTTTACATTCCTACATGGAAAGATGATGTGTATGATTCATGAGACCTCAGTATTAGGGTAGATGAAGAGAATATGCATATATATATATATATATATACATATGTTTATGTATATATATGTATATGTGAGTGTGTATGTATGTATATATGTATGTGTGTGTATATATATATATATATATATAGAGAGAGAGAGAGAGAGAGAGAGAGAGAGAGAGAGGGCACAGAGTGAGTTGAAGATGAAGGGAAGATATCTAAAAGAAATAAAATCAAATTAAGGGATGAGAGAGGAATATATTGAGAGAGGGAGATAGGGAGAGATAGAATGGAGTGGATTATCTCGAATAAAGGTGGCAAGAGGAAGCAGTTCTGTGGGAGGAGGGGTGAGGGCAGGTGAGGGGGGAATGAGTGAATCTTGCTCTCGTCAAATTTGGCCTGAGGAGGGAATACCATACATACTCAATTGGGCATCTTACCACACAGGAAAGAAGAGGGAAGAAGATAAAAAAAAGGGGGGGATGATAGAAGGGAGGGCAGATGGGGGTAGAGGTAATCAAAAACAAACACTTTCGAAAGGGGACAGGGTCAAGGGAGAAAATTCAATAAAGGGGGATGGGTTGGGAAGGAGCAAAATATAGTTAGTCTTTCACAACATGAGTATTGTGGAAGGGTTATACATAATGATACATATGTGGGCTGTGTTGAATTGCTTGACTTCTTAGGGAGGGTGGGTGGGAAGGGGGGAGGGGGGAGAATTTGGAACTCAAAGTTTTAAAAACAGAGGTTCAAAAACAACAAAAAAAGTTTTTGCATACAACTAGAAAATAAGATACACAGGCAATGGGGCATAGAAATTTATCTTGCCCTACAAGAAAGGAAGGGAAAAGGGGATGGGAGGGAAGTGGGGTGACAGAAGGGAGAACCAACTGGGGAACAGGGCAACCAGAATATACGCCATCTTGGAGTGGTGGGGAGGGTAGAAATGGGGAGAAAATTTGTAATTCAAACTCTTGTGAAAACCAATGCTGAAAACTAAATATGTTAAATAAATAAATTAAATTTAAAAAAAAACATTATTTTGAGAAGAGGTCCATAGACTTCACCAGACTGACAGAATGACTTAAGACACACCCTTTTCTTTCTTTCTTTTTTTTTAAATGCTTTTTTTGAGGGAGGAAGGCAGGGCAGTTGAGGTTAAGTTACTTGCCCAAGGTCACATAGCTAGTAAATGTGTCAGGTGTCTGAGGCCGGATTTGAACTCAAGTCCTCCTGACTCCAGGGCTGGTGCTCTACTCACTGGGCCACCTAGCTGCCCCAAGACACCCCCTTTTGCCTAGGTTTAATGCAGCCTGCAACAGTATTAGCTTTTTAGGCTAAAATGTCACCTTGCTGATTCACACTTGAACTTGAGTCTGCTAAAATCCTCCTATCTTTGTCACGGCAACTGCTACCTGGCTACTTCCTCAATGAGCTGTTATTTATGAACTTGATTTTTTAAGAACCAAAATGTAGAATTTTACATTACTTCCAGCCCAGTCTCTGGAGACATCGTTTAGGGAAGATGTGGCCTGGTGATTGATTCTGAAAATACTACATCCATAGATACTGAATAGAAAAGAAAGTTCTCACTCCCCAAATCCTTGGCACTTTCAAATGTTTCAATATCAGAAATGAATATGATTTTATCAGTGTAAATGACACTAAAAAAGATGCGTTGCTATCTGATTTGCAGCTGCACTCTAAGTACCATAGGATCTTTCCATCTGTCTTTTGCCTTTCTTTGTATCCCCAGGGCTTAGCAGAGTGCCTGGCAATTACAGTAATAGGGACTTTGGTTGAATTAACTCCACACCAGTAAATTCTCTAAATTAAAGCTAGTAGTTGCGGATCTGATGCTGAATTGCTTTGGGAGAGGGAGTTTACTTATCTAGATGCTCCCTATATACTGATGAAATCATAGGCTCATGAAAACTAATTTATGTATTTATTTGGGAAAATGAACTTTATTTTACCTTATAAAAGATGTCAAACAGATACATTAATAACCTAATCCTAAGGAATATTAAACAGATGAACGATTAAATTCTCATATAACCACTTAAGACGGATTCTCAACCTTTTTTATGAAAGGACCCTTTGGCAGTCTGATGAATCCTATGGACTTTGTCTCAAAATAATGTTTTAAATGCATATAATACATAGGATTATAGAGGAAACCAACATATTGAAATAGTCATCAAATTTTTTAAATGTTATTGGACCCCAAGTTAAGAACTTATAATTTAGGAGAGATAGCTAATAGTGAGGGGGTGACATTGGGGAGCAACAAATTAGATTTTTAAAAATTTCATTAAAACATTTTAAAAGAAAAGAATAAATACATAAAAGTGTTTCTGAAGAAAACTATGAAATTTTTGAGATTCTGTAATCGACCAACTGAAATGCCCTATTAATTTATGCCTGTAATTATTTAACCATGCTTCAATACTTCAAAATCTTAGCTGGTGCTAGAAGGTACCTAAGAGTGTAACTGGTCTAATTCCCTCATTTTAAAGATAAGGAGGCCAAAGGGAGGGTAAGTGACTTAAAAAAAGATTACTCTGGTAGTAAGCCTCAAAGGTGGAATTTGATCCAAGGTCCCAGTTTCTTTCACTTGAGGACTATCTACAATTTCTTTTTCATGTGTGCTCTCTATGCCATTGTGGATTATAACCCTCCCTTGCCTTAGTACATGAATTTTTAGGTCATAGACCTACTGGGAATGAACTTTTCTGAACTTGGATAGGTTGGTTTTTGTGTGACACGTAGTCTATCAAGGAGCCCACACTTGAAACTCCTTTAGTATAGTCTTAAAGTACCCATGATAATCTCAAAGCCAAAATAGGTCCATGGAGACTTTAGGAGAGAACATAACCACAAAATGGGGGAAGTGATTATTTCCAGCAATGTCCTTAAAGTCCACAAGATGGGAGTATTTTCCTGTGAAAGTAGTTCCAAGATTTAAAATAAAAGTTCATCTCTATCATTTATTGCCAAAAGAGAAAAGTTGGAATTTTCCCTCCTCAGCTAAATGTGATGGAAAACAAGATTCTGAGAATGCATGTATTTACATATGACAGTACTTTTATAACTTTATATAATAAACCTTTGGGTCAGCAATTCTTAGGGAACATGAAAGACTTGGGTGTATTTTATGGGACTTTCCTGTTTCTCTGGCTCATCCCCATTCAGATCATCTGAGAACTAAATGATCTTTACCATAATCCTGGGGTGTTGTCAGCAATTTCACTTGCAAGCTTAGTTTCCAAAGTTAAAGAAAAATATTTATTTACAAACCAAGGAAAACAAGTAGAACCATATTAGAGTCCACAGATACATAATCACTCTAAGAGAAGAACTCTTCCCTAGAGAACAGCATAGTCTCAGACACATGTACATGCACAGGGTAAGCAGTCCAAGATGCAACCTTGTAATGTGACATGTTTCCTTTGAAAGATCCTGAGCTCAAAGCAGGGAGTTCCTGTATCCCAAGGGATCCCAAAGATCCCAGGATCATTGCCTACCTCTCAATGAGAGAGCTTCCCCTGAGAAGTTAACTGATTGGGTTTCTCCAGCTGACTTAACTGACCATTTTGTGCTATAGAAGCAGGTAGTGGGGAATCCCACACAGAGGAATATAAAGATCATAACATCTTGCAAAACTGCAGAAGAAGACTGAAGTCCTCTGCAGAGATCTGAGAAGAACGGAGTGGCATGAAAAATTCAATAGTACCCACTGAGGGTCCACAAGGACCTCCCTAGGAATTGGCTGCAAGAAGACCCTTGAAGAGCACAGACCTGGTCTCAAGGCTCCCTGCTAGTGTAGGCCTGCAATGGAGTGAGACACTCATGCAGATGATATCCCAGAGATAACCAGTTGATGGCATCTTTGCAACTTGGATTTCTGGAACTCTGTTCTTAGAAACTTCCGGGAGAAAGAATGTATGAGGGTGAGTAGCTATTCCAATTCCCCACTAGACTAAAGGAAGCCAGTGCAGAGTCAGACAAGGTCTCCAGTCTCTGGATGCTCACTCCTTTGACTTTGGGAAAGTCCCCGAAACTTTAATCACATACAAAGAAAACTGGAAGCTACTTTTTCCTTGCCCTTGCCCCAAGAACTGGTGGGGTATATTGGAGGAGGAGACTTTGCTTTACCCCTCACTTGTTAAAAAGGGATTAGCTCAAAGTTTAGATCTCTGTTAAACTGGTGGAAGATTTCTTTTCCTTTTAGCAGAAAGCTGAGCTCAGAACGAGTAAATCCTACTCCTTTAGATAAAGAGCTGGTTTTCAAGACAGGCAGACCTCGATTCAAAATCCTACCTCAGACACATACAGGCTCTGTGTCCCTGAACAAGTTATCTAACCTCTGGTGCTCTAAACAACTAAAAATATTTATCAAGTGCTTACCATGTGCCAACCACTATCCTAAGTGCTGAGACAAGAAATAGAAAAAGCGAGGCAATTCTTGTTCTCAAGAAGTTTATACCCTAATTGGAGGAGGCAACATGTAAAAGAGTCTATCTACAAGATAGATGGAAAGGGCAAATGGCAAGACCCAGTAGTCTTTAAGGTGCATTAGGGAGCTAGAAGACAGTGTCCAGGGGTCTGCACAGTATAGATCGGGGGTGGGGAAACCTGTGGCCTCGAGGCCACATGGGCTCTCTAGGTCCTCAAGTGTGACCCTCTGACTGAATCCAAACTTCACAGAACAAATCTGCTGCACTCAAGGACCTAGAGGGCCACATGTGGACTCAAGGTCTCAGGTTCCCCACCCCTGGTATAGATGCAAGGCAGATTGGTAAGGCGTGGAATTTGGTAGGATTTAATGTTCGATTATTTATCGTTGCTGCTATTACTTATGAAACTATTTGTTCTTTGATACAGAAGAAATTCATCTGCCACTAAATCCTTTTCTGGTCTGATTAATGATAGTACTGAGTAGAAATTTGGGTCTCTGTAGTAAAGTTGAGAATGACAGGAGGACAAGCAAACAAAATCCCAAACACAGTGGTGGCATATTGAAATCAGGCCCTACTAGGTAAATGAAAGTTTCCTAAACAGGATTCTAAGAAGTCAAGAGAGATGTTATGAGACCTTTGGAGCGTGTCCAGTTTGCCTAACATGGAGGTACCCAACAATGATTGTCTATGGATGCCCATATCTCCTAAAATGGAGGCAATCTTCCTCCCTTACCTTACAGGTAAGCATAGCCTCCTTTGATTGAATTTGTAACCTGTCTTTAAAACTGGTGGGATTGGGAATCTCTCTTTCTGGCACATTGTTTACTGATACATCCAGAGGGTAAAGATGACAGTTTACTCACAGTTTGGGTGGGGTCCCTAAACCGAACCAGTGAGAAGGGAGGAACTTCCTTCCCCTGCTCATGCTTTCTTACCCTGGCTCCAAGGTGCTTGTATCTGTTCTGTTTTGTTTGCTATCCTAAGTTTTAGGTGCCAACAGTGATCTCTGCCAGACCCTGGACTCTTAACCCTTTCTCTGGAGTTTGAGCCATGGTGACCCTGGAATCTATTCCAAGAGGGAAGGAATTCCAGCAAGGAAGCTAAGAGAAGTCAAGAAGCTTGGGACTGGAATCTAAGTGGGGTTTGGACTTGAAACTGGGACTGTGCTCTATAGCTCTGAACTAAAATATGAACCTGATCCCCCTTCCAGGAGTAAGGTGGCCTTCCACATGTTGGGGGAGCAAGCTTGCAAATTTGTGATTATACCTTTTGAAGTAAATATTCCTTTGTAAAAACTAATCTGTTAATTGGTTAAATGGAACTGGGGTACAGAGAAAAACACCTACACAAGGGGGAACACAATTGGTAGGGGCTGGAATCATATGCAAAGGGCCTAGTCACCCCCAATCTCCCTAAAGGCACTGAAGAATCCAAAAGGAAGAGGAATAAAAAGTTATACACCTGGTTTTCAGGAGGAGAGGACCAGAATAGTCAGAGTTAGAGATATATAAACTCCTAGGCTTCTCTGAAATAAGCAACAAACAAGCTAAGCCCGGGTAAGGGGGTAATTTTATTACTGGGGAAAGGGTACCCACTAAACCTCTGGCAGTAAGGGAAGTATTCCTTAAATTTCTTGCAAACAAGGGAGCAGGGGTCTATACTTATAGAAAGGATTCATAATCTGGGTTATGTGAACTTTTAAAAAAATTATTTCTGTAACTGAAATTCAACATAATTGATTTCCTTTGGAATACTGTATTTTTTAATGCATTTAAATGCATTATTCTGAAAAGTTTCCACAGACTTCACCAGGCTGCCATAGAGATTCATAACAGAGAAAGGATTAAGAGTCCTTGACCTAGAGCAAGAGTTTTGGTATATATTCTAGCTCCTGCCTTCCAGATCCTTTATCCATGTTACTATTGGGTGTACCCCTTAAAGGGAAAAACATACCCCCTAAAACCCAATAGGAGATTATTGCAATAGTACAAATGAAAGGTGATCAGGACCTGAATTAAGAGAGTGACTGTGAGTGAAGAAAAGGCAATGGATGTGAGATTTATTGTGAAGGTAGAAATGACAAGACTTGGATATGATGGGTGAAGGAGAAGGAAGAATTGATGACCCCAAGATTACAATCCTTGGAAGATTAGTAGTATCCTCAATAGAAATAGAGAACTTTGGAAGAAAGGTGGATTTAGACTTGTTGAATTTGGGGTGCCTACGAACACCTAATTGGAGATGTACTCTAGGCAGTTAGTGCTACAAGAATGGAGTTCAGGAGACAGAGGGGCGGGGCTAATCACCTACATAAAGGTGATGCCAAACCCATGAGATTTGAAGAGATTATCTAGAGAGAAAAAGAAAAAAGAAGAGGGTGGAGGACAAGGTCCTAGGATACACTTATATGTAGGAGGTGGGAAAGGATGAAGATCTTCATTGGTAGAGTATACATATGTAACTAATATATTCCTTATGTATAACCATAACACATGGTGTTAATATTTGTTCTATATTATTCATATGTTTTCTTTAAAATGTGCTATTGCTATTATATGTTTTTGCTTAATTAATATATAGTTGATATTTGCGGTAGTATCCATGTTATATCCATTGTTATATCCATGCTATGTGTTAATTTGATATACACGTTTAGTATGCAGTATTGCTATGGATATATGTACTATGTTACCTATACATTTACATTTAATTACTTTACTTTCTTAGTTTTGTGTATGCAACTTGGTCATAAATTCAGTGATCACGTGCAATGTGTTTGGTTTGTTCCATTATTATGACCAGCTATATGTGATTCTAATGTGAGTGTCATATATTAAGTTCCTACAAATGCATTGTACGCAGGGGAGGAGGCTAAGACTCTTTGAGATCCCATCCCCATCAGAGGGAACGGTGAGAAAGTGAATAAGGAAAAATTGGAAGAAAAAAGTAAAGATTGAAATTACCACAGATTTCAGGAAAAAGAAAACTCAAAGACATGGAACACATGCAGATAATACAACAGGGAAAATATTAACAACAGAAGGAAATATGACTTCCAGATCCAGTAAATGAGTTCAGGCATCTGTGAATCAATACAGCAAAACAAAGGAAAATGATCTAACACTTGATGAGACAGAGGACACTGTGGAATGTGAAGAGAACATGGAACCATGATGCACTGTTTCTGAGTGGTTCCAAAGAGAAATGAGAATTATGAGAATAGAATTTATGGCCTGCAGAGCAAAAATAAATTGGCAGAAAAGAACTGGAATCTGCTATGTCAAATCTCAACAAATAAACAAAGAGAGAACAATAGATTGGGAATACAAATACACAGAAGTGAAAGACACTCTAGAAGAAGAGAAGCAAAAACAAACAAACAATAGTATAAAAAGTATGATCATATGCAAGCAAAACATACTGATCTCAAAGACAGGATGCTTAGAGACAATTTAAGGATTATAGGCCTTCCGGAAGAACATAGCAAGACAATAAACCTTAACACTACCAATGCAGGAAATAATAGCAGAGAACTGCCCAGACCCTCTGAATACAGAAAATGAAATTCCAATTGAAAGAATGTACAGGTTGCCTCAAAAAAGATGGCTGAAAGCTCCATTAAACATAATGGTTAAATTTAACAATTCAATTTAAAAACAAGTTCTACAAGTGATTGGGGGAATACCTTCGAATACAAATGAAAGAAAATTAAAATAATTCAAAATTATTCTTCGTCTACTAGAAAATAAAGTATATACAAATTTACCTCATTTAGCATTAGATGGCATGAGCATAGTTAAGTAGCAAATCATCTGACAAAATCTCAGTGTTGAAGTGAACTGCAGGCCAGCTCTCCACAAGTCAGTGTGACATAGCATCCAAAAAGCTAATAACCATTGGGCTGCAATGAGGGAAGCATAACATCCAATAATTAAAGAGGTCTGAGTTTCAGGGGGCAGCTCCCCTAGGGAGGTCTGCTCTGGTCAGAACCATTAAGATCATAGGATTATTGTTCTGGAGATAGGAGAAACCTCGAAGGTCATCCAGAAAGAAGCATTTATTAAGCACCTACTATGTATTTTTTTTTCTTACTATGCCACACTGCTTGAATTACATATAGTCCTGTCTTTTTCTTTGGGTACCACATTTTAGGAAAGAAATTCATAAGCCAGAGAATGTCCACAGCAGAACTGCCAGGATATTGAAAGGTGCCTAGTTCATGCCATATGAGAATTGGGTGAGGGAACCAGAGGTGTTTTAGCCACGAAAAGTCTCAGCTTTTAGAAGGCTGTCATGTGCAAGAGGGATTAGACAATTTTATTGAACCTAGAGGGCATAGCTAGAAGAAATGAGTGGCATTTTGAAGGAAAAAAAGTATACTTGATAAAGGGGGGGGAACCTCACTAGTTAGATTAGAACTATACAAAACTGTACAGGATTCCCTCATTTTAAGCAAAGGCTAGATGACCAAAAAAAAAAAAATTCATATATATTGTAGAGAAGAGTGTCAATCCAATAGGATTCTGTGGGGAATAGCACCACCTATTGAGTGAATATAAAAATAACTATGTAAACTAACGTACAGCATCTTTTATAATTGTCTGAGCGACTCAGGCTGGCTAATTTTGTTTGTGCAGCTGTCCTAAGGGACAGGGAGTACTGCTGAACTGAGGTAAGCATTGGGCCCGAGTCAGTCTTGTGAGGAGAGTCAAGTCTCTTTTAATTGGTTGCTGTTTAGTTGGAAGGAGGTGCAAGTAGTTTAATTTAGAACATCTGCCTGGCGATATTGTGACTGCAGAACTGGCTGTTCAGCATGGGCTGTTCAGAAATGCATACTGCCTATATTTAAACTTATACTAAAAACAGAAGGGAGTCATGAAATGTAACAGCCAATGAAATCCCATGTAGTGCCTTGGGTCACCCCCGAGCCCCGCCCCCCCCACAACACACAGGCAAGTCCCTAACTGGATGGCTACCCCAGGTTCAGAGTACACTGTAACATGCTTACCTTTCATAATCAGTTGGAAGATACAATTAGTTAAAAGCAAAAGCATCATCGTCATACAGCTCTATAACTTTGCAAAGCACTTTACAAATCTATCTGACTTTACCCTCACAAGAACCCTGTGACATAGGTGCTATTATTACAGATAAGGAAACTGAGACAGAGTTTTAGTGACTTGCCCAGGGTCACATAACTAGGGAAAAATCTAGGGCCTGTGTTTAAATTTGGTTCTGATGCCATCCGGTGCTCAGTTTACTACACCACCTCGTGGCCATTTGATGAAATGACATCATAAGAATAGTTGAATAATGAATGCCCTTAGTCCTAGTTTTTTCTTTGGAGTCCTCTTCTTGGTCTGGGGCTTGGGTTCCACGGGCAATGGTGCACTCTAGCTTTGTTCCCAATTTTCGGTCACCAAAGGCAAAGTTATAAATAAAGTAATAACTATTTCCTTACTAAACATCTGTAGCATTCAGGACTCCTATTTTCAAACTCTATATACCTTTTATTCTTCCATGTAGATGAGTTTTTGTTATCTAGTTGTTTTTCAGTTGTGTCTGACTGTTCGAGACAAAGCAATTTTAGGTCTGAAGTGCACCCTCATACATGTAGCTAAAGCGTCAGAGAGAAGAATGGTGACAATTAAGGAACAGGCATGGAAAGGAATACATATAACCAGGGCACAAGCATAGACCAACAATTCGTCCACCATTTCAGGGCTAATGATGTCCCTGTGCTACTCCTGGAAGGCCTGCTCACCCCTGGTCTCACATTGTCTCTATATAAGATGCTGCTCTTCTAGGCTCTTAATCTCTGCCACCAGGACCTGCTGGTAAAAGTATTCTTTTACTCACAGGACTTGTTCTTTGCCTCCAGCTTCTGGCTCAGATGAAACACTTCACTGGCTCTTTCTTAATGAATAGTGCCATGCTTTCTCAGCTTTCCTGTAGCATTTTTAGATAGGGGGAAAAAACCACAAAACCCTGATATTAGGATCAGAAAAAGGCATCTTCCTTCTTTATTCCCTCAGAATCTTAGCCTGTCATGACCCCTGCTGCAGATTCTCAGCTTTTCAGCAACTAAGATCTTTAGAGCAAAGAGCAAAATGCTCTCAGTTAAGTAAAGAATGCCCTTAGGCATAGCCTTTCTTTTGGACTCCTCTGCCTGGTCTGGGGCTTAGGTTCCATGGTCAATGATGCACTCTAGCTTATTCTTCCCAATTTTCAGTTACCAAAGGCTAGGTTATAAATGAACTAATGTTTATTTCCTTACTAAACATCTCTAAACATTCAAGGCTCCTCTTTTCAAACCCTAAATACCTCTTATTCTTCCATGTAGATGAGTTTTTTGTTATTCAGTTGTTTTTCAGTTGTGTCTGACTCTTTGTGGCCCCATCTGGGGTTTTCTTGGCAAATGGTTTGCTATTTCCTTCTCATTTTACAGATGAGGAAACTGAGGCAAACAGAGTCAAGTGACTTGCCCAGAGTCACACAGCTAGTGTCTGAGGCCGTATTTGAACTCAGGTCTTTCTGACTCCAGGCCCAGGGCTCTATCCACTGTACCAACCTAGCTACCCCAATGTAGTTCCTCTTAAAAATACAATCAATCTAAGGGGAAAACAAAGTACAGTCTAAGGGTTTCTACTGATACAAGCCCATAGCTCTATTTTGGGGGGGCCTAGGAGGTTTCTTTATCTAGGGAGATGATGTTTCCCCCAAATTCACAGTACTCATGTGCATCCTCCTCTTCACATAAGTATGACATTATCCAAATAAGTTTATAGTATCAAAGTGTCATCAGTCTTGGAATAATGCTTACTAACCTTCAGGTAAGAAAGTAAAAAAAAAAATTGGCACAATATTTGTATAGTAACACTGGTTCACTGGCTCCCAAGGGGCTGGCTGTTTTTTTCCCTCCCTCACACTTAAATATAACAAAAGGTAATCATTTGCATTAATTTTTTAGCTCCACACAAAATAACAGCAACTGAGCTATCAGTTGACAATATTGCCTAAGAGGCTTTTTTTTTTAGCAAACATTTGGCTAGAAAGTGTAGTTTTCTACATGCAAAAGGTGATAAAATCCCTTAAAAAATCAGGCAGATTGGACTAAGAAAGAGAAAGGTGAGAGCTGAGCTGCAAGTATCAAGGGGAAATCCTTAAACTGTTAGACAACCTTTCCTGTAAAAAACATTTAGATCACATTTCAGAGAAGGGTGGGGAAAGAAAGAAGGAAGGGGAGAGATTTATGGCTAGACAGTGTATGCAAAGTAGGATGTACCGTGATATGCAGAGCCTCTGGAAGTCCCTTTCTCTGCTCCACTCCCAACCTCAAAAATAGCCAGGCTCTTCTCCAGCCAGGCACTATGGTCTCTGAAATCTCAACACCGAAGATACCTTCCTTCTGGTTAAATATTTCCTTTTGCCTAGAGAGTTCTTTTAAAATGCAAATGTTTAGAATGAATTAGTGAGATGCCAAAACCAAACATGGGATGCTAGGATTTAGATCTCTTTAGGACCTTAGATCCCAATTCCTTTATTTTATATGAGATTAAACTGAGAGCAAATGAAGTTAAAGAATCCTAGGATCACATAATTTCATTTTCAAAGGGATTTTAAAAGTCATCTAGTCCAACATGCTTGTTTATAGATAAGGAAATGGAACCCAGTGAATATTATACTGCCAGGAGTGCTGGTATTTACGGGTCCGATAACTCCAAATCCAGTGCTCTTTCCAGTGTATCATATGTTAAAGGACATATCCGATGGTCATACAGATATCAAATATTAACACTCAGATTGAAACCCAGATACCCTGACTTTAGACCAGAATTGAATGTCAGATTTTCTGACTCCTAAATCTGGTCCTCTCTGCTCAAAAGTGCAGATAGGGAGATAGACAGATAGAAAGACAGACAGATACATACATATATGTGTATATGTGTGTGTGTGTGTGGAGAGAGAGAGAGAAAGAGATTGAAGAGATAGGTAGGTAAGTAGATGATAGATAGATAGATAGATAGATAGATAGATAGATAGATAGACAGATAGACATTTAGACAGATGATAGAGATGCCAGAGATAGGAAAGTATGGCTAGATATACAGTTATTGTGAATGGGGCACTAACAACTGGGGAAATCAGAAAATGTCACTTAAGTTGAGTCTTCAGGGAATCTAGGCTTTCTAAGACAGTTCAATGATGGGAAGATCCACTACCTAGGAAATCTTACCCCTTGGTTTTCTGTTTGACTGGACTGTTTGACTACATATAGGGTTTGAATAAGACGAAAGTCAACAGCTTCATTCATTGAAATGGAGGACTACTATGCCTTAGCATCTGCCCTAACATTGGCTAAGGGATTCTCAACCTTATAATGTGCTTTGTCTCTATGCTCTACAATCCCTTACTGCTGTCTTAGGTTACTTAAGTGACCTAAAGATTTCTGGGCCTTGCCATATGCCCAACCATTGCACTCTTCCTGAGTTCAAATTTGGCCTCAGACATTTACTAGCTATGTGACCTTGGGCAAGTCACTTAATCCTGTTTGACTCAGTTTCCTCATCTATAAAATGAGCTGGAGAAGGAAAAGACAAACCACTTCAGTATCTTTGCCAAGAAAGCCTTAAATGCGGCCATGAAGAGTCAGACAGGACTGAAAAACAACTGAACACCACCAGTAACAAAAGTTAACTAGACCCTCAGGGTGGGGAATGATGCATGATTTCCTCTATTCTGTCACCCTTCATTATATTACTGATGCTATGTGTCTCCAGACCACTTAATGCTTGGCCTCTATTAAAGGAATAATGACTTGACTGGTACAAGCTGGTTCTGGGGATCACTATTCTAGGGCTAGGAGACTGGTGATTCTTCTGGAGACAAGAGTATATAAAGGATACATTAAGTATTACCAGGCAGAAAAGGAAAAGTAAGGGGAAGGAGAGAGAAGAGAATAAAGAGCTTTGGTGTGTGTAAGTAGAACTTATGTAAGGAGAGCGGTTTTTTTTCTTGATCAATTAGATACCAACTGTCTACCAATATGCCATAGAACTGTCAAGTTAAACAAAATCTGGTTGCTTTTCTATACCTTATGCTGACTCCTGGCTTCATCTGTCAACATGAATCTGTCAGACCTTAGATTTTCTTACAAGATGTGCAGGATAGAATGTATGCTATAGGTATTTGGGTGTCTGTTATATTCGATTACTAGATTTTCTGTCTCACATAAGTAATGCCATCTTCTGTTCCTATGTCTTTGCATTGGCTCTCTTTCATTCCAGGAATGCATCCTAATCTCTATCTCATAGAATTTCTGCCTTCAAGATTTAGCTCAAGTGCCATCTTCTGCGAAAGTCTTCCCTTGGTATTACCCTCTCTCACTAAATAGAATTGAATTATCTTGTATTTATTTTGTATATCCTTATGTATATACACATTTTTTCCTCTGCTAAGATGTGAGCTCCCTGTTTGGGAGGTGGGAGGTGTTTTGGTCCTTACATCCCTATTGCAAAGCCTGGAACATAGTAGGTGCTTGCTTATTGATTGTAAGCTCTTTCAGGACAGGGTCCATGTTTCATTTATCTTTGTATCCCTGTCACCTCTCATAGTGTTTTGTACATATTAGCTGTTTAATAATCATTTGTTAAATTGTTGCTATGGGACTTACCCAGTATCCAATCTGTTGTTTTCTTATGTAAATTGATGAATGAAAATTTTTGATTTTTGATTTCACCTATGTTCTGTTTTGGAAGGGAAGCTGTGGTATAATAGAAAGGGCCCTAGATTTAGGGCTGTGCTGGAGCCAGCTTAAACCAAACCATGAGAGTAAATTATTAAATTTTCAAAGTCAGCCTTCATACCTTGGAACAAATGCTATAAATCAAGTCTTGAGTTATTGTTTGTTGATTGTCTAGACTTCAGAAAATAATGAAGAAAATGTTAATAATTCAGATTAAACCTAGAAGTGTATAGTGCATTCATTTTTTCTTACCAAGACTCTGTTATTAGACAATTACCAGCAAACTCCTGGAGACAACACACAATAGATAAATACAAAACAGATATAAAATAGATAAAAAAATTTTAGCAGGGAATGTACTAGCATCTGGGAGGACCAAGAAAAGTATAATGCAAAATCTTGGAAGAAATAGGAAGTTTCAAAAGGTGACATTAATGAGAGAATGTATTAGTAAGGGAATAATCACAATATAGATGCTAATTATCAGTATGCCTATGTGGTTCCATGTCACAAAATATAAGAGACTCTCCATATAGGAGGTAGAAGAAGTAAACCATTTATTCAAACACCATAAACAATCCCATAAACAATAAGCCCGATCCATCACAGCAGCAAGCAACTCCCAAAATCAGTAAGTTCACTTTATCATAACAGCAAGGAACTTAAAACACAATATCACAGCATGGAGTTTCACCATCTCAAAGCCACCCGCCCCACTGCTAAGGCGTTCCCACAATCACACTCACAACACAGCCGCCATGTCTGCTCTCTCCTCAGTTCTAACCGCTCTCACTCTCTAAGCATTTCCTATGACATGCTTTCCTTTTCCTCTCAGTAAGCTCCTCCCACCACATGTGACTTAAGCTTCCTGTGGTGTAAGCAGGTCACATGGCCTATTAATGGGTGGAAAAGATCTTCAAATCAAAATTGTCGTTACAGAGAGTGAAACATTCTATGCATGGGGAAAAGCCAATGAAAAAGCATTGAGGCAAGAAGGTCAGTTTGACTTCACTGTAGAGTACGTGGAAAAGAGAAATGTGAAATGAGGCTGGAAAGGTAGGACTCACCCAGCCTCATTACAGATTTCTCCCCTCCCAACAGAGGAGTTTATGTTTGAACTTAGAAGTAATATAGAATTACTAGAGATTATTAAATAGGGCAAGGTATGTATGTGTGTGTGTGAATGATATAAGACCCACACTTCAAGAAAATTTATTTTGTGACTTTGTGAAGGAAAAATTACAGTGGCGAGAGATTTAAGGTAGGGAGACCAACTAAGAGGCTGTTGTAATATTTTAGGCTAGTGCTGATAAGTGTTTAAACTAGTGTGATTGATGGGTGGATAAAGAGAAGGGGCATCTGGGAGAGATTGTGGCAATAGAAAAAATAAGATTTGGCGGTTAATTAGGTAATGTAAGGTAAAAGTGAAGAGTCAAGGAAAACAACTAGATTGTCAATCTGAATGATGGGGGAAATGGTGGTAAAGGGTATGGTGATGTCTTCAATAGAAATAGCAAAGTTCAAAATAGATGTGGGTTTGGCCATGAGTTATTTTTTTGGATATTTTGAATTTCAGATGCTTCAGGAACATTCAAGTGGAGATGTCAAGTATCCAGATAGATAAAATAAGAACTCGGGAGAAAATGAGACTGGATATCTAGATTAAAGAGTTATCAACAAAGAAAAGGAAGTTGACTCCAACAGAGCTGACAAAAATGACCATTAGAGAGAATGCAGAGAGAGAACGAGATGCAGGACATAGCCCTGGTATACATTTATGCGCAGGTGGTTTGGTGTCTCATGAGCTGGATTATAGGGTGGAGAAGCAGTAGCATTAGCAGCAGCAGCACTCTACATTATAGGGTCAGTGACAATTGCAGTCTTGACAATACTCCCTGGGTCTTTTCCTATTTATTACTGTTGGAATGTCTATACTCAAGGACATCAACAGATGCAGAGCCCTGACATGGAGGATGCATGTAAATGGGGCACTTGGGATCTGGCCAATGTGGGCAGCATTACACAATACTGGCTTGGTCTTGGCTAATAGACCAAAGGACACTGATGTTGCATGGAAATTCTATCACAAAAAGTAGAGCTTAGCAAAAATATAGCGATGGGAATATTGTGAAAAAGCATTAGTTGGAGCAACTTCTATTATGAAGCCACATGACTCCCTCAAACAACTGACATCTAGGCAAAGGAATTTGCTCTCCACCCAACAGAAAAAAATTTTCACTATCGGGACAGTCTCAAAAGCGTTATGAATTGGAATGTTTATACATTCTATAGGGAGCTATGTTCAATCACAGAACAAAACCTTCCATGAGTTCCTCCTTGTCACACTCTCATTGCCAATTTAACAGGTGGAAGTTGCTGTCTCACAGTTGTTTTGGTTCACATTTCTCTCTTAAAGAATTTGAACAGTTTTCTGTGTAGTTATTGGTACTTTTTATTTCTTCTTCTAAGAACTATTTGAAGGAGACAAGAAGGAAGAATTTATAAGCAGGAGAGTTTTTTTAATGATATTACATTTATTATGAACAAAAAAAAGAAACCTATACATAATGGAAATTCATAATTACATGTAAAATCTTATTTTCTGTTCTTTTTTGTATATGAAAATACTAATTTTATTTGATGTTTGTAAAGTTCAAAATTAAAAATGCTTTTTAAAAAGAACTGGCCATAACTTTTGGTGCTGTCTTTTAAGGTGTAAAATTGATTATTGATGGATTAATGGCTTAGAGTTTTAGTTAATAATTGTAAGGGCCTTTAATGCAAGTGAAACATAAATAAAAATAAAAACTAAAACTATGAAAACCACATTGCTAGTCTAAATTAATGAAGTCTCTAAGATTTGACCCCTTTTAGAAATCAGTATCCTCTACTTGATTATCTTCAAAATCTTCAACTTCACCAGGTATGGTTCTTTATCAGAGATTAACAATTTTTCACTGAGATAATGTAATTGTATTTCTCTTCCTAGGAAACATTTTGCAAACTAAACAAGAAAAGTTTCTCAACTCTACTTCCTGAGTCATTTTTATCCCCCAGCATTTGGGTAATATGGATATCTTAGTAACCCTGCTTTTCTTTGTCTTGATGTTTTCTTAAACATCAGTATAAATAACTAAAGTTGGCAATTGTTTACATTTTAATTAATTTCAACCTTTAAAGTATCATTACACTATTTTAATCACGTGACATGCTTTACACAAGTTCAAATTTCCTAACATTTTGAAGGAGATGTAATACTAGAAATGCATGTGTTTGTATTTGTGTGTGTGTGTTGTGTGTGTGTGTGTGTGTGTGTGTGTGTGTGTGTGTGTGTGTGTGTATTTCTTCTTAGGAGGTTAGTGGGGAGGGATGAGATTGAGGAAGTAAGAGTGGTGGTGAGTATATCATATCCTGCCTTCACCTTGTTCCTTTACTAGGCAACCAGTTATCTAATGTAACACTACTATGTTTTTAGTCAGTGGCACAGCCTCTGAGATGTTAGCTTCAGACTTTTCTAAGCTGTTCAATGAAACGTTGGAAAGGACCTCAAAGATATAGTGAAATGTGGATCTCTTCCATGACATCTATAATAAGTGAACACTCTCAAGGTCTCTCTGAAGAACTTTGGAATTGATTGTAAGATATAGGAGACTCTGGCACAGGACCACCCGGCATGGCATGCCCACGTCAGAGAAGGTGCTGTGCTCTATGAGCAAAGCAGAACTGCAGTAGCTCAAAAGAAATGTGAGATGAGCAAATTTAGAGACATCTCTCTCCCAAATGTTCCTATGGATTATTTGAGTCTTCTAAGATATATTGATCTGACTGGACACACTTTACCTTGACCCCAACATAGGGATCCCATTTTGGTCCTCTTTGAGCATGAAGGACAACTACCACCAACCAAGTAAGTGAACATCCTTGATCATCTACTTTCTTGACTAGAGACCTCCAGTAACAGAACTCCCTGCTCCCTGAGGCAGCCTAATCTATTTTCAGAGAGTCCTAGTTCTAGATCCAATATTGAAATTCAAGTAATGCTTCTGTAAATATGTTCAAATATGTAGCTCCTATTTTAAATACTCTCATGATATATTCTTTCATTTATTTTTTATATAAATTTATTTTTTTATTTTTAGTTTACAACATTCAGTTCCACAGGTTTTTTATTTCAAAATTTTCTCTCCCTCCCTCTCCTTCCCCCTCTCCCCCAAGACAGAATGTAATTCAATATAGGTACTACATTTACCTTCATGGGCTGCCACCAGCACCATGGCCAGAGGAGCTGCCATGTTGGCGGGGGCCCCAGAATGTTTTTTTTTAATTGAAGGAGGCTGCCAGCTGCCACCCAGCTGACCTGGTGCAGTGGGGGAGCCCACCTGATGGTCCCTTTCTTGTTCCCTCCAACAGTTGAAGCCAATCACACCCATCTGTAATAGTAAGTAAGGTGGGACTTTTTGCTGTTGACCTTTAATGATTCTGGCCTTTGTTTGAATGGGGCAGATAAAGTGGGATGTTTTTGTATTTCTCAGCACTGAGACAATTGGGAGCCATTGATTTGTATCTGATGTGATATTGGGGGTGGGGAACTTCTCCACGCCTAGCCTGGGTGAGGTCGGGGCCCTGAACAGGATATATAAGCACAGAGGTTAGCGTTCTCGCTAGGAGCTCTGAGCCACCCCAGGAGTGGCGCGTGACTCTGGGCCAGCTGTTAAAATGAGCTCCCTGGCTGTGAAGACTCAGATGCTGATAACTACAAATTATATTTGGTCTGTAATTCAGGGTGCTGGTTTTTTTCCCCTGAACTCGGTAAATGATATTTGTACACTGTAATAAAGCAGATAAAAAGGACCTGGGCTTGCAGTGTTCTGTGAGCTGGTTGTTGTTGGCTTTACACCCTCACAGCAGCTGCTAGCCAGATTGTTGAAACACCGTCCAGTTCTACTTCAACCCAGAACTGATCTAGCACTCCCAGATATGGAGATTAATCACCACTTTCTTATTCTTTGAATCAGTTCAATTCACTTTTTATTTAATATGATTTTCTTACACCATTACTGCCAAATGCTCAAAAAAGGCTCTAAGACTGGACAGCAGACTGCATTTATGTTCCTTTCAGGGGGACTCTTAATGACTGTATCCTTCAGCAGCTGGAAGGAACTGCCAAGAAGTTGTCAAAACAACCCTCTCTCTTCCCCATGCTCTTCAGTCATCCTCCATCCTCCATCCCAGTGTGGCTATTCCAAGCTTCTTACCACTGTTGCAGAGGCCATCTATCTCTAGCCCATGTTTTCTGGGACCCCTTCCTCGCATAGTATTGGATGGGCTGCTTCTCTGAGGTTGTATGAGACCAGAGGACCTCCACTCAGTAATTATAGTTTGACACATTTTTTTTCTTGAAGAAATATTTCCCAATCAGCCAGGGGGAATGAGAATTCTAAAAACACTTGCTCTTTTGAAGACAATTTCTGATACGTCAGATGATGATCCCAATTATAACCCCTTACCTTGAAGAGTGACCAGGAGATTTTGCATGGGGTTAAGGCCAGCTTTTCTGAGGCTAGGAGGGCCATGTGTAAAATCCACCTGGGAAGGAAGGGCTCTAATGAGATATCCTCTACAATGGCTTTACTCTTTGCTTCAGAAGTATGGACACACTTGATGGCTTTCCAGTTATTAAATCCGGGAGCACTTTATGCAATAATACACTATTTAATCCTGGAGAACTCTCTAGCAGTTTGCCTGTGTTTCTTCTCTTGATCATTTTTTTATACTGGTACTGAAAGTGTAATTATTGAAGTAAAAAAATGGAAGAAATATCTGCTGCCAACTCTAAAAAGTACACGCTTACTTGTATGATAAAACATGAGGCAGAACTTTCCCTTACATTCTTTGATAGGAGAACCTGGTGTACATGAAAGTTTCAGAGAAGACAAAATAAAATGGAATTCATTTTCTCTCACTGGAAAAAAAAATATAAGGAAAGGCTAAATTTTAGTTGGAGGCTAGTGAAACTAAATATGTAATTTTTTTTCCATCCAAATTCATTGAATCCTTGAAATCTATCTATAGACTGTGGACTCTATTTAAGAACCTCTGATCTAGTTGTAAGAGCAAGCAAAATGGGACTTTTTACTGTTTTTTTCTTTTGGAGTGCTTCTCAGCACTGAGGCAATCAAGTGCCTTTGATTGAGTCTTGCCTTTGTTTGTAGGAAGGCCCACACCCTTTTGCTAATTAGGTCAGAAGAGGTGTGAAGCCCTTGGGCCCTAAAAAAGGGTATATATACTCTGAGGTTAGAGTTTTTTCTTGGGGCTTACTCACTGGAAGAGTGTCCTGTGATTTGACCAGATTAGACTCTGGGTAGCCATTGGAGCACTACCCCCTCCTCAGCTTTGAAAAACCCAGATGTTGGTGCTTCTTTCTCTGGTAACTATGTATGTAATGTCTTGGACGGACAGCTAGAAGCCTGTCTGCTGATTTGTGTTATTTTGCTCTGTTTATATAATTTCTGCTTGTAATTTCTGTTTGTGTTTTCTCTGAAATTCAGGGTGCTGACTTCTTCCCCTGAACTAAGTGAATAATATATGCATGTTTAATTAAAGTGAGATTGTAAACCCCTTAAAGTTGCTTTCCTTAGAAAAGCAGATCAAAGAACCTGTGCTAGCAGCCCTCCTGTGTGCTGGTGTTATTGACCTTACACAGCCACAGTAGCTACAAGCAGCATTGTTGTTACACTAGTCCAACCATCTCATTTTACAGATGAAGTAGCTGAGACCCAGAGACATTCATCAATTTGTCAAAGTTCACACAGAGTCAAGATTCAAACCCAGATTCTCTGATTCTAAGCCTAGCACCATTTTCATCATCTTCTCTCCTTCACCCATGTAAAATGCTCTTTGTAGCGAATTGAAATTTGCATCCCTTCAGTCGCCATGTAGCCAGTAAGTGGCATAGTTAGGAATGTACCTGGAAGCAAAGTTATAGTTCTTAGAAGAACTTGTGAGGAAAACAAAAATAGCTACTAAATAGCATTTACATAGTGATTTAAGATTTGTTATGTCATTGGCTCTTCATAACAACCCTATCATTGTTCCTGCTTTACAGAAGAGGAAACTGAGGCAGACAGAAATTAAGTGGCCTACCCAGGGCCAAGCTAGTAAGTGTCTGAAGTGAGGTTATGAACTTGAGTTTTCCTAACTCCAAGTCCAACAGTCTGTCTACTGTGCAACCTAACTGCCTCAAATGAAATATGTAATGCAAAGTAAGATAGTGACACCCTGATAGTTCAAACTTAGATCACATGTGTTAGTAGGGTCATGATTATGAATTGGCAACTACATATTTGATATGATTTCAGGTTTGTCAAAAAATCCTTCCTCTCACTCCTCATTATCTTGAATTTAGCTTCGTGATGAATTTTTCCCTTAGTCATCCATTAGAATTTTGCATTTTAGCATTGTGTGTCTCAATGTCATTAAAGAAAAGGGATTTACGTTTTTTTCTTAGGCTATAAGAGCTAGGGGATCTGGTATTTTGGGGGCAGAGAGAGATCTGGTGGCAGCAGTCACTGAGGAACCACTACATGGAACAACTTCAGATTAGAATTTGGGAATCTAAGAAGAGCTTTGTGTCTTTGTAGCAGGGGTGGGGAGGGGTGGGAAAAGCAAGATAAAAAAGAAAAAAATTTACATGGTAACTTCATTATATATTTAAAAGGAATAGCAAGTTGTACATAATAGATGTACAGTTTCATGTGCAATCATCTTTTTTATTATACTGTATTATGGAAATGCTTGCTTTATTCCATAAATTAAATATTAAACAAATAAAAAATTAAATATATTTTAAAAAAAAGATCTGGGCCTCAGCTGTATGTCCTCTCTTTCTCATTGTACTTGGATATTTCTTCACCAAGGGTAATTATCTGCCAACATCTCAACACGGATAATTCCATCTAATTGTTTGCTGAGTACAAGTCTCTGAGGAAATGAGACAGAGGCTGAATTAGATTGTGTAGGTTAAGGGTAGAAAACCTAAGGTCATCCACAGAAGAAAAAAATGACAAAGGCAGTAAAAATAAACTGACAGCATATTCACATATAGAATCAAAGTTACCCTCCAAGAAATAAAATAAAATAAAAACAACAATAATAATGATGTTGATGATGCTGATGATAAAAATAATAGTAGCCAACATTTATCTAACATTTTAAGGTTTGCAAAATATTTTGAATATATTATCTACATTATGTTTTTGCTTTTTTTTGTATCCCCAGCACTTAGTACAGTGCCTGGGTACATAGTAAACAATAAATGAATGTTGATTGATCACCCCAATAAAAGTTATTATATGGCCTGAGGTTGCACACAGACACTGAATTTTAAAAGTCACACAGGATGAAAAGGTATAAATGGATCACTTTAATGGAGAGGGAGTACTCAAATCAACAAGTCAAGTAAACGAGCAAAGTGTTTCCTCCACTGAGGAGGAAAGCATGCTGGGGGAAAAAGTCCAAAGACTCAGCAGTAGAGACAAGAGAGGAATGAAGACATGAACATGGATGGTTGAGGGGGGGGGAACCAGTGGTCTTGAGGCCACACGTGGCCCTCTAAGTCCTCAAGTGTGGCCCTTTGACTGAATCCAAACTTCATAGAAAAAAATCCCCTTAATAAAAGCATTTGTTCTGTAAAACCTGGACTCAGTCAAAAAGCCTCATGCAAGGACCTAGGCCACGTGGTCCCTATGGCCACAGGTTCCCCAACCCTGGTAGGCATTTTCCTTAAAATGGAAGGCTCAGGATCAATTATCTAACCAGGGAAAGAGGCTGCAGGGCAGAGTAATCTTTCAGAAGGCTTCTGTAGCGTTGTGGAGAAATATGTCCAGAGTCTGGAGTGGAGTCCAGAAAAGAATTGCTATATACACTTCGATGAGATTGGAGACTCATTTAAATATTCTTTAAATCTTCATCAGTAAAGTACCTATCAATGCGGGAAGACTTTGATATATAGCCAGCTCCAGTCATCCTGTCTTTTGTCATGACTCTGGGAGAGAGAGAGAGGCTGATGACTTTGTGCAACTCTGCCTCACTTAAATCTAATTCACTCATAAGTCAAGGCATCATTCCGTGATATCATTGGTCTTCTTTGAAAATGAAGGGTGAACGACAACAACCTGTCCATGTGGAAAGGTATTGAGATGTATATTTATAGATATATAATTAAATAATCACCCCTAAGGAAAAAAAGAATGTCCTACTAAAATTCTGTTATATATCATCTTGGTGTAGAGTTGATTCAGGGTTCCCAATGGACTATATACCAAAAGAAAGTAAGCTATAGCAGTCCCCATCAAATTGGAAACGTTTCAAGGATGATCCTTGTGGCAGACTATATGCCTATTGCTTGAGAAACGACCTATGCTGGTAACCCCTAGTTGAAATTTTTAGAAATAGTAATTCATGAAAGGAGGTTGCAGTTTATATTGATGAAAGGAGCACTCACACATGAGATAATAATTAGATCTTTGAAGTATGGAAGTAAGTTAGAAGAATGCTAGAAAGCACTTATGATTTTGTAAAGAACTGGTAGTTATGTGCTCTTCTTAGAGTCATGCAAGAATACGGTCTCCAAAGAACTGAAAGTAAGTAATACCTTATAGGGTGATGGAAAGACACATGGTAAGTGTGAGTGTGCTGCAAACCCTTATAAACAAGAAATTATGAAGGAGAAGCTGAAAAAAATGCTGTCATCAAAGAAGTGAACAAGCAAAAAAGATGGGCTGACCACAAGGTAAGAGCGAGGGATAATCGATGGCTTGTGTCTTCCATTAAAATCTTCATGATGTCAAGAGAAAGCAAGGAATGATGGACCAACTATGGCAGACTTGCAGGAGGACATATATGAGGGCCTTGCAGGATGAGCAGGTATGGATGAATTACAATGATATATCCCTTGAGTACTGAAAATATCATTAGTTCAACAAGCTTATGTAATAGAACAAGAGCCACATAGCCGAGGGATGCAGTCTAACTTCACATCAATAAAGTTACAGTATTGTAGATTAAGAGCTAAAAGAATGTGTTTCCATTCCATATCAGTTTCTCATTGACAAGCTAGGGAAGTATGTTCTTGACCACTGTATAGTATTAAGTTGGCAAAGAATAGGTTTCAGGTTTGTGCCAGATAGTAATGATTTGATTATCCTTGAGAGACATCCTAGTTTTTTGTTTTTGTTTTTGCCAAGGAGCAAGTCATTCAGTTTGGCATCTTTATTGACTCTCTCATATCCTTTGGGGAGTATGTGAGGCAAACATGCATAAATGGATGGAAAGAGACAGATTTCCTCCTCCATCATCCCCACTCCCTCACTTATCTTCAATCTCTCCCTGTCTGTTGGCTGCTTCCCTACTGATTACAAACCTACCTGTGTCTCCCCCAACATCAAAAACTTCTCATTTGATCCATCTATCACCATTATCATATCTCTTCTCCCTTTTGTCACTGATTCCTTGAGAAGGCTGTCTTTAATAAGTACCCCCACTTCCTTTTCTCTCACTCTCTTCTTGACTCTCTATAGTTTGGCTTCTGATATTGCCATTAAACCAAAAACTGTTCTCAAAAATTACTAATGATCTCTTAATTGCCATCTAATGGCCTTTTCCCAGTCCTCAGTCTTCTTGACCTCTCTGTAGCCCTTCAATACTGTCAATCACCCTCTTCTTGATATTTTCTTCTGTGTAGGTTTTCTGAATTCCCTCCTGATTCTCATGCTGCCTATTCGATCACTTCTTCTCAGTCTCCTTTGATAGATCTTAATCCCAATCATGCTCGGTCCCCCAGGACTGTTTTGAGCCTTCTCTTCTTCTCCCTCTATACTATTTCACTTGGGGGTCTCATCAGCTCCCATGAATTCAATTATCATCTCTATGCTGATATGATTCTGAAATCTACTTATCTAATACCAATCTCTCTGCTGACCTCCAGACTTGTACTTCTAACTGCCTATCAGAGACCTTGAACTGGATGTCTTATAGGCATCTTAAACTCAATATGTCCAAAACTGAACTCATTATCTTTTCCCCAAAAATCTCCCTCAATCTGAACTTCCCTATTATTCAAAGGAACCACCATTCTCCCAGTCACT
Organism: Trichosurus vulpecula; assembly: GCF_011100635.1. Taxonomy (NCBI): domain Eukaryota; kingdom Metazoa; phylum Chordata; class Mammalia; order Diprotodontia; family Phalangeridae; genus Trichosurus; species Trichosurus vulpecula. Next base: position 398,380,585 of record NC_050574.1, on the reverse strand, counting down.
GAAGCTAGAAATCTAGGTGTTATGCTTGATTTCTCCTTATCAGACACAATATCATATCCAATCTGTTACCTCTCTCACATATGCCTCCTTCTAGCTTCTGATATTACAACCACCCTCATCATTCCATGACTGGACTATTACAATAGTCTGCTGGTTGATCTCCTTGCCACAAGTGTCTCCCTACTCCAGTCCATTCTCCATTCAGCTGAATGATTTTCCTGAAGTGCAGGTCTGACCACATCAGCTCTCTACTTAATGAACTCCAGTGGTTCCGGGATCAAATATGGTATACCCTGATGTTCAAAGCCCTTCATGATCTGCATTGCTACCTTTCTATTCTTCTTACATTTTATTCCCCTTACCCCCATATATTCTTCAATCCACTAACACTGGCATACTTTCTGATCTTAAAGCAAGGCATTCTATCCCTTTTTTATTTATTTAATATATTTAGTTTTCAGCATTGATTTTCACAAGAATTCGAATAACAAATTTTCTCCCCATTTCTACCCTCTCACCCACTCCAAGATGGCATATATTCTGGTTACCCCGTTCCCCAGTCAGCCCTCCCTCCTGTCACCCCACTCTCCTCCCATCCCCTTTTCCCTTACTTTCTTATAGGGCAAGATTAATTTCTATGCCCTATTGCCTGTGTATCTTATTTTCCCAGTTGCATGCAAAAACTTTTTTTTAACATCTGTTTTAAAAACTTTGAGTTCCAAATTCTCTCCTCTCTTCCCTCCACACCCACTGTCCCTAGGAAGGCAAGCAATTCAACATAGGACACATGCATATCATTATGTAAAACCCTTCCACAATATTCATGTTGTGAAACACTAACTATATTTTGCTCCTTCTTAACTTATGCCCCTTTATTCAATTTTCTCCCTTGACCCTGTCCCTTTTCAAAAGTGTTTGTTTTTGATTACCTCCTCCCCCATCTGCCCTCCCTTCTATCACCCCCCCCCTTTTATCTTCTTCCTCCTTCTTTCCTGTGGGGTAAGATACCCAATTGACTGTGTATGTTATTCCCTCCTCAGGTCAAATCTGATGAGAGCAAGGTTTACTCATTCCCCCTCACCTGCCCCCTATTTCCTTCCTACAGAACTGTTTTTTCTTGTCACTTTTATGGGAGATAATTTACTCCATTCTATCTCTCCCTTTCTCCCTCTCTCAATATATTCCTCTCTCATCCCTTAATTTGATTTTATTTGTTTAGATATCATCCCTTCATATTCAACTCACCCTGTGCCCTCTGTCTATATGTCTATATATATATATGTATATATATACATATATATATACATATATATATATATATATACATATATATATATATATATATTTCATGAATCATACACATCATCTTTCCATGTAGGAATGTAAACAAAACAGTTCAACTTTAGTAAGTCCCTTGTGATTTCTCTTTCTTGTTTACCTTTTCATGCTTCTCTTGATTTTTGTGTTTGAAAGTCAAATTTTCTATTCAGCTCTGGTCTTTTCACTGAGAAAGCTTGAAAGTCCTCTATTTTATTGAAGATCCATATTTTGCCTTGGAGCATGATACTCAGTTTTGCTGGGTAAGTGATTCTTGGTTTTAATCCTAGCTCCATTGACCTCTGGAATATCATATTCCAAGCCCTTCAATCCCTTAATGTAGAAGCTGCTAGATCATGTGTTATTCTGATTGTGCTTCTACAGTACTCAAACTGTTTCTTTCTGGCTGCTTGCAGTATTTTCTCCTTGATTTGGGAGCTCTGGAATTTGGCGACAATATTCCTTTTTGGGATCTTTTTCAGGAGGTGATCGGTGGATTCTTCCAATTTCTATTTTACCCTCTGGCTCTGGAATATGAGGGCAGTTCTCCTTGATAATTTCTTGAAACATGATATCTAGGCTCTTTTTTTGATCATGGCTTTCAGATAGTCCAATAATTTTTAAATTATCTCTCCTGGATCTATTTTCCAGGTCAGTGGGTTTTCCAATGAGATATTTCACATTGTCTTCTATTTTTTCATTCCTTTGGTTCTGTTTTATAATATCTTGATTTCTCATCAAGTCACTAGCTTCCACTTGCTCCAATCTAATTTTTAAAGTAGTATTTTCTTCAGTATCTTTAGGATTTCCTTTTCCATTTGGCTAATTCTGCCTTTCAAGGCATCCTTCTCCTCATTGGCTTTTTGGAGTTCTTTTGCCATTTGAATTATTCTATTTTTAAGGTGTTATTTTCTTCAGTATTTTTTGGGTCTCCTTTAGCAAGTCATTGACTTGTTTTTCCTGGTTTTCTCACATCCTTCTCGTTTCTCTTACCAATTTTTCCTCTACTTCTCTAACTTGCTTTTCCAAATCCTTCTTGAGCTCTTCAATGGCCTGAGACCAGTTCATGTTTTTCTTGGAGGCTTTTGATGTAGGCTCTTTGACCTTGTTGACTTCTTCTGGCTGTATATTTTGGTCTTCTTTGTCACCAAAGAAAGATTCCAAAGTCTGAGTCTGAATCTGAGTCTGTTTTCGCTGCCTGGCCATGTTCCCAGCCAATTACTTGACCCTTGAGTTTTTCGTGAGGGTATGACTGCCTGTAGAGTAGAGAGTACTTTGTTCCAAGCTTAAGGGAATGTGCTGTTGTTTTCAGAGCTATTTCTACGCAGGCAGCTCTGCCACAGCAGCTCTCCTCCTTCCCCAAGAACTGCCAACTTGGACCTGACTCAGATCTTAAGCAGGCTCTGCACTCCTGCTCAGACCTGCCACTTAATTCCTCCCACCAGGTGGGCCTGGGGCTGAAAGTAACTTCTGCTGTAGTTCTGTAGCTGCACCACCCCTGCTGCCTCCGGGGCGGTGGCCGAACCACGAACTTTCACTCTGCCCCCCACAGCTTTTCCCACTAGCCTTCTCTGTTGTCTTTGGTGTTTGTGGGTTGAGAAGTCTGGTAACTTCCACAGCTCACTGATTCAGGGTGCTAGGGCCTGTTCTGCCCAGCTCCCCATCTGGTTGATTCAGGTGCACCCCACGCTGGGTTCTGCTCTGCTCCGCTCCCAGCTCCATGTGTGATAGACCTTACCCAGCAACCATCCAGGCTGTCCTGGGCTGGAGCCCTGCTTCCCTCTGCTATTTTGTGGGTTCTGCAGTTCTAGAATTTGTTCAGAGCCATTTTTTATAGGTTTTTGGAGGGACCTGGAGGAGAGCTCATGCAAGTGCCTGCTTTCCAGCTGCCATCTTGGCCGGCATTCTATCTCTTGACTCAGGGCATTTTCATTGACTATCCCCCATTCCTGGAATACTCTTTATTGCTGCCTCCTAGCTTCCCTGACTTTCTTCAAGTCCCAGCTAAAATCCTACCTTCTACAGGAAATCTTTCCCAATCCCTCTTAATTCTGGTATTTTCCATCTGTTGATTATTGCCAATTTATCCCGCAAATAGTTTGTTGGTGCATGGTTGTTTGCATACTCTTTCTTCCCATTAGATTTTGAGCTCTTCAAGGGTAGGGACTACATCCTCAGCATTTAGCATAATACTTGGAACATAGTAGATGCTTAATAAATGGAGAGAGAGAGGGAAAGAGAGAGAGAATCCAAACTTCATAGAACAAATCCCCTTAATGAAAGGATTTTTTCTATAAAACTTGGACTCAGTCAAAAGACTGCATCCAAGGACCTAATTGAGGCTGCAGATTCCCCACCCTTGCTCTAGAAGATAGAAATGAAATTCAAAATCACAGTAAGAACTACTGGGGTTTTTTATATGATTGTATATAAAGAAGAATTCAATTCAATATGGTTATTATGCACTCTGTGAGTGAAGAAGACAGTTTAGTAGAAAAAGATCTGAATTTGGAGTCAAAAAATCTGTTTGAATCTTGTGTTTGAATCCTTGCTCTGCCTCTTTCCAGGTGAGTCATCCTGGGCTAACCCTTTAACCTCTCTGAGCCTCAGTTTCCTCATCTGTAAACTGCACCATCTACTTCATATGGTAATGTCAAAGATCAAGGTACTTAGTATGTGTGAAGCATCTTATAAACCTTAAAAGTGTTCTTTGTTACTATATAATTGTTCTGTGATTCAAAAAACAAAAAAGAGAAAAATGAGTTTGGGAATATATCCATGCTATTTTGCCAGAACATTCTTCCATTTTGTTTTAAATAGTTTGTATTTTCAGTTACTAAATAGTCAGTATATTCTTCTAAATAGTTTAAGCCTCTCCACACCTCAGATTCTATAGAAAATGAGGTGACATCACTGGAGGCAACTGTAATAGCCAGTCTGCAATGTCAAACCACAACCTTTTCAACATAACCCTGGAGGTGATCAACAGCCCATTGCTCAAAAAAATATTGCCCATCATCTCCCTGATCATCATCCCAATCAGCATAGCACTGAATACTCTCCAGTTATAGGTCCACTCTTGCTCCTCCAGGCCCTGAACTCCTATCATTGCTATTAACCTGACAGTTAGGGACCTACTATATAGTTTGGTACTCCCCTTTCAAGTGCTCTACCATCTGCAAGTCAATAACTGGACCACTGGCTTTGCTCTTTGCTGCATTCTCACAGTCTTACTCTATAGAAACACACAGTTTCATGATCATCAGTATCAGCTTTGAGTTCTGCCTGGGCAATGTGTACTCATTGCATTTTAGATATTTACAGAAAAAGGAAATAGCCATTCTGACATGCATCTTCATCTGGAGTTTGGTTTAAATAGTTAACTTCCCTTTCGTGAACAACTGAATCTAGGCTTCATTCTAAGAAATAGAATCTCAAATTGAAAGTGGTTTTTGGTTGCTGTTGTAGCAAAGAACTAGAAACATCAGGGAAGTCCTCGACCAAACACTGACTTAACTACTTGTTGTATATACATGTAATTGAATGGTTTTGCACAGAAAGAAATAATAAAAGGGACAGATTCAGAGGAACCAGGTAAAGCTTGTATGAACTAACTCAGAGTGAAGGGAGCAGAACCCTGGGAATAATTTATACATTAACAATGGCATCATAAAGACAAACAACTTTGAAAAATGTGAGAGCCCTGAACAACACATGACCAACTGTGATTTCAGAAGACTGATGAAGCGTGCTTTCATCCTCTGGCAAAGAGGCAGGGGACCAAGGGGACGAAATGAGACATACTTTTTCAGATGCAATTAACATATGTATTTGTTTTGTTTGACTATATTTATTAGTTTTATAAGGAGGTTTCTTTTTTTTTCTCCTCTTTTCTTTTCTTGGTTGAAAGGGAGAATTGAATACAGACATAACTTAGATATGTTGAGGGTTCAATTCCAGACCACCACAATGAGGTGAATATCACAATAAAGCAAGTCACATTAATTTTTTGGTTCCCCAATGCATATAAAAATTATGTTTACACTACGCTATAGTCTATTAAGTGTGAAATAATACTATGTCTGCATCCTGGGTCACCTCCAGTCATCCTGGTGAATATCAGGCCACTGGACCCAGATGGCTCTGGTGGGGAAAGTGAGGCTGGTGACCTTGCACAGCCCTCCCTCACTGAAAGCAAAGTCAACTGCAAGTCATGTCACCATTTCCCTGATGTCATGGTCCTCTTCAAAAATGAAGGACAAACATAGTGCTATGTCTAAAAAACCCCACAAAGTATATGCCCTAATTAAAAAATACTTTATTGCTAAAAATGCTAACCATAATCCAAGCCTTCATCTGTCATTATCTTTTTGCTTGTGGAGGGTCTTGCCTTGATGTTGATGTCTGCTGATTGATCGAGGTGGTGGCTGCTAAATTTAGGTTGGGGTAGATGTGGCAATTTCTTAAAATAAGACGACAATGAAGTTTGCCGCATTGATTGACTCTTCCTTTTAGAAAAGATTTCTCTGTAGCATGCAATACTGTTTGACAGCATTTATTCACAGTAGAACTTCCTTTCAATATTGGAGTCCAATCCTGCCATTGTTTTATCAACTAAGTTATGTAATATTCTTCAATATTCTTGTGCCTCTGGGAACAGGGAGGCCCAAGGAAGGGGAGAGAGTTAGGGGAATGGCCAGTTAGCAAGCAGTCAGAACATATATAACATTCATTAAATAAGTTTGCAGTCTTATATAGGCATGGTTAGTGGTCCCCCAAAACAAATGTAATAGAAACATCAAAGATCATGGATCACAAATCACATAACAGATATAAAAATGAAAAAGTTTGAAGTGTTACAAGAATTACCAAAATGTGGTACAGAGACGTGATGTGAACACATGCTGTTGGGAAAATGGTGCCAATATTGCTCAACACACAGTTGCCACAAACCTTCAATCTGTAAAAAAAAAAAAAACTGAAGCCAACAGGATTAAGTGACTTGCCCAGGGTAACAAAACAAGTGTCTGAGGTCAGATGTGAATTCAGGTCCTCCTGATTCTAGGCTCAGAGCCTATGCTTTAAAACACAACAGATAGGAACTGGATTTGATATTTCATTGATATAGTGAACTTTCAAGGGAGGAAACCCCTTCTACCACTCTGGATTATCATCTATTTTTCAATTTATAGTCTTAGAGATTTGCCTAGAGCAGCAATATCTAACTCAAATAGAAATGGGGCCACTAAACTGTATGTAAGGATTCATGCTGCTGCATATTGACTTAGAAAACCACATATCAACATTATAATGTGTTTTATTGTGCTTTTATTTATATTGTTAAATATTTCCCAATTACATTTTAATCTGGTTTGGGCTACAAAGAGAAGTATGTAGACCTTATGTGCCCACAGGAAGTGGGTTTGACACCTCTGGCTAGGAGCATGGAGAGATGTGTGTTTGACACCTATGGCTAGGAGCATGCCTTGCCCAGAATCACACAGCCACTATGGAAGAGTTAAGACTCAAACCACAGTCCTATAGCTTCAAGGCGTACTCTCTATATACTCTGACGTGTTGCTATGCGAAACTATATGCATCAATTCATGATTTCGTATACAGTCCACTTTTTCTGTTCTTTTTGTATTGAAATCTTTACGCTCATTGATTTTTTTGGAGGTAATTAGGGTTAAGTGACTTGCCCCGGGACACACAGCTCGTAAGTGTCTGAGGCCATATTTGAACTCAAGTCCTCCTGACTTCAGGGATGGTACTCTATCCATTGCCCCACTTTGCTGTCCTGCTCATTATTTTTGAGCTCGTAATAAAATATAAAATTTAAATTTAAAAAATAAAGAAATAAGACTATGTGGATGTATACACACAGACATGTTTGGCTAGGGGGATGGAGGCAAAGTTGGCCTAAAGTTAAATTATGGAGTCACAAAGTTTGTCTTCAGGACCCTTCCATACTGTCCTCTTTCATGGCATCCCACTCAGTCATCAGTGCCCTCATTTAGCATGCTAGTGATTTCTTAGCAACCATTACTGAAGTGGCCCGTACAAGGTACCTATTCCTCCACTTTTCCCCTTCAGAGCATCGACTGTAAGCCATGCTTGAAGACAAGTGTTTGTATCCTCACCACATTCACAATGACGTATGTGCTTCAGGTTGGTGCAAAGACAAGCTGTGTGGGGGGTATAGGGAATAGAAGCAAGCAAGGAAATGTTGAGAAATTGAGAAATAACTCAGTTCTTTATCAATACTAGCAGTAAACAAAGGATAGAATCTATATACCAGAAGTCATAGGTATGTTTTTCATAACTTCTTATATATGAGTATCATTTTTCTTGCCTTCTCAATGGGTGAAGGGAAAGGGTAAAGGGAGGGAGAAAATTCGGAACCAAAAATAAATTTTTAAAAGTTTTTAAAAAATTAAATTAGACTAGAATCATTCATAAGGAGAATAGAATAATGAATCACAACCATAACTGAAAATACTGAACATGGCAGTAAGTGGGGAGGGACAAGAAAGGAACTATGGATAAATGCCCCAAAGTCAAAGAGATACTGTTCTTGATGGGATGGACTGTTGTCCTGCTCAGAAATTCATGTGGCTTCTGTCTAGATCTTGATTCTATCCCCTAAGAAGGAGTGAAGAGTCAAATAAGAAGTCAATTCGACAAGTCTATATGATTTCTTGGACAGAAGCTACCTAAATAATACTCACTAAGTTATTATTAGTAACCAAAAGTGGTTAAATATGTTACCTCAAAAAATTTTCATTTAAATGAGAATTATTGGAGACACAGGACTTTAGTCCTCAAAGATAGATCTCCAGTAGAGAAATCTCAGGCAATATTATACAAAGATTGAGCCAAGGGATCCTTTCCAGATTCTGTCCACTAAATATGACTTCCTAAGGATTACATGAGAGGTAGCATAGAGTACTAGATTAAAAAGGTGGTCTCCAATTCAAGTCCCATATCTGACATTGTGGTGATGTCACTTAACCTCTTAATGCCCCATGAAACTCTCTTATACTATAACCTGCAAAGCAGGTACCCATTTGCTTTGGTATAGGTCCTAGACTTTAAAGTATTTTCTCACTGGAAATTCTTTATATCGCTGAAATATCAGGTCAGTACCAAAAAAACCCATTTATTTAAATATGACATCCTCCATTTTTGCTATTTTCCTGTTTCTTTGGGAACTTAAACCCTCCCTTTGCCCCTACCGTGTATTCCCATCCACTGGATGGTATAGTAGAAAGAATATTAAACTGGAGTTTTGTTTGTTAAATATCAGTCAAGGAACCTAGGTTCTAGCACCTCCTCTTTCCCCCCAGCAACTACATTTGTCACCTTGAGCCAATCAACTTTCTCTGAGTCTTAATTTCTTTATCTGTAAAAATGAGGGTAGTTGATCTGATTTATTTCCCAAGCTTTTGAATATGGTTCCCTTAGAAAATTTTTCTTTTTTATTATAAACTTAAAAATTATCAGTGAGCCTATCAAGATGCAAGAAGACCAGGGAAGAGGACTATAAAAGAAATAATAAATTTAGGTAGGTAGATAGATAGATGATATAGATATATACACATATATAAACTTAACAAGATTATAACTTTGTATGCTTGTCTGCACTTATTGTTTCTTCCATGAATTTTTAAAATGTTTTATTGATGCTCTTTTTTTCCCACATGTCTATCACTACCCACTAACCTCTACCTATTCATAGATTTACACTTTGAGGACATGAATGTGCTTTGAAAATTTAAAAGCCCTATGGAAACAAAATGATTGTTATTGAAATCTGAAGAACTTTCAAATTCCATAAATAGCTTCGTAGCAGTTCAGTTTGGGTTTTGTGCATTAATGAGCACCTATTGGGCTAATTGGAGAGCTTATTCCCAATTTCAATTCCATTTGAATTTAATTATGCTTTTAAATGACTTTGTATTCATTAATCACAGCAGTTCCTACATACACTTGAAAAACAGTAGTACAAATATATAGGAGAGATTTTCAAGTGCCAATAGGATATGTTGGCTTAATTATAGGTTCATGGGCACGGTTCAATTTTCTCTTCTAGCTCTTTGTGCCTCCATGGTTGATTCAAAAGTAGGAAGTACATCCTGGCCATTCTTATCAGGTAAGTATCATGCCAAGTTTGGGTAACAAAGAAACTAAGTCATGAGGAGTCAGAACCAGAAGTCTATCTAGCCAGGTATGGTTTGGCAGGTATTAAAGGTCTAGGTGAGTCAGATTTAGAATCTTAGAGAGTGACACTAGTGCAGAGTGTCACTAATGAGTGACAGAGAGTGATACTAATGTAAGAGTGACACCAGTGAGCCAGAAGATCAATGCAGATGAGGCCTCAACACAGGGCAAATCCTGCTTTCTCTTTATCATATTTTATACAGCCCAATATCTATGGTCAGCCCTAATAGACTATTAGACTATATAGGACTAATAAATATTAATCAGAGTCAGAAGGATATTAGGGTTCTATAAGCTCCTTGAGGCTTTTTCATTTTTACTTTTGTTTCCTCAGTGCCTTGCACAGAGCCTGGAACATAATAGGCCCTTAATAAATGTTTGTTGCATTGAATCCAATTGAAATATAGATGAATACTTCTGCTAATTGGGGCAGGGCAGAGGGGCTGGGCTCAAAGTAGATTGCCAATAAACATTTCTTGAATTGAGTTTACTGAGTGCTCACAGAATGCCTAGATATGCATCAGGCAGAAAGGATACCTCTTAAAATATCAAGATGTACCCTCCAAGAGATTAAAATCCTTGTCTCTTCCGCAGGAGCTAATATCCACCCCCCAAAATTTACCTTATTATTTGTTTGGTATATGTTGTATATACGCATTTATTTACACATTGCCCTCTCCCCTCAATAGGATGTAAGCCCTTTGAAGGCAAGGACTGTTTCATTTTTGTCTATGTATCTCTAGTACCTAGCACAGTGCCACGCATGTGGTAGTCACTTAATAAAAGCTTGTTGAGTGATTGACTCAAAAAATTAATGGGGGTGAATGTATCCAATAATATGATATATGATATATGATATAATATCATATAGGTATATATAATGTTATATATATGATATAAAATAATAGAAATAAGTATATCTGAAAGACTTATTTGTTCTGGTTTGCTAAGGTTCATAAAAAATGGTTCTACTCACAGGCCACTACTGATCCCTCCTTAGGCAGCTTGCTGGTTCCCCATTCTCTGGGACTTTTGATATTGGTGCCGCACTGTGGACCTTCAACTGCTGCTTCTCGAAACTCCCGAACTCTGATGATCCACCAGCTTCAGCCTCCCCAACCACAGGGACTACCAACATTGGACATCATGCTTGGCTTGACCTATCCATTTTCATGATCTTATAGATAACTGAATTGTTTGGACTTCTATTTCCTCATCTGAGAACTGGAAATATAACCATTTTCCTGTGTGTCCATAGAGGGTTTTTCCATGGTTAGAGGATAATTTTCTTCTGTGGTCATGATAAGTAGAAAGTGGTTCACTGGGGCTTTTCTCTGTGGTATTGAATTCTCTCCAATAGCTTAAGTCTTGGTTTCCCCCTCAATTGCTAATGTCCACCTCTTCCAGAATTTATCTTATATTTTCTTTTGTATATATTACATATAGCAATATGAGGGTAAATGTTTAACAGCTTGCTCCCTAGCCAAAAAATTATGCAAATCACACTTTTAAATTTAATCTGTATTATTAACATTTTCTCTACCACTTTCTCAAGTCTAGACAACCAACCATTTCCAAGGCAGTCTCACTGAAAATTTAATGATAAGTTTATGCAAATCAATTTGCACCTCCGATTTTATGTGTTTATATAGACATATATGCACATATGTGTGTTTCCAAATACATATATATTCATATGTACACATATATGTATATGTATGTACATACTTATTTATGCACATGTTATCTCCTCTCTCTACCTAGTAGAACATAAACACCCTGAGGGTAAGGACTGTTTTATTCTTCTCTATGTATCCCCAGCACCCAGCACAGTGCCAAGTACATAACAGGCACTTAACAAACACTCACTGAACAACTAATTCATTGATTAAAGAGGAGTGAATGAATTTGATAACATGAAAAACCACAATGGAAATAAATACGTCCAAAGGGCTGAGTTGAGTGTGTGTGACTCTGGGCAAGTCATTTAATGTCTCAATTCTATATGATCATAAGTTCCACAACAAGTTCCTATGTGCATTATCAGGAGTTCCATCTCTAAGAGTTACCTATACAAGTGAAATCATGGGTCTAGTTTAAAAAAATCGTGGAGGAATAGAGTCTAAATACCAGCAATTTCTACTTAGCTCTTTTATTCACAGTAATTCATGTGTCAATTATATCTCTATGTTCAGGCCTTTCTCCAGTTCAGCTCATGATTGCACTGTCATATTGGTTTATAGGATTTCTGTTTATATGGCTCCTTGGAAACATGGACCTTCCTTAGTCTTCTAGGCCCAATGAATCACAAAATTTGAGAGTTGAAAGGGACCTCTTCCACCCTCTAGTCCAACCTTTACTTACTTACCAAAGAATCCCACCATAACATATTCAACAAATGGTCCCCCAACCTCTGCTTAAAGACCCCTGAGGAAAAAGAATCCAGCACCTCTCAAAACATCCCATTCTAGTCCCTAGGAAGCTTTGCAACTTCTATTCATTCTGTCCTCTGGAGCCAAATAGGACAAGTGTCACTCCACCTCCAGTGGCAGCTCTTCAAATCCTTGAAAAGAGTTAGAACATGTCCCCCTGAGTTTTTTCTCCTTCACTAAACATTCCCAGTTCCTTCAACCTATCTGCATATATGAACTCAAGCCCCTTTACTGTTCCCATTACTCTGATTTGGACATTCTCTAACTTATTAATGCCTTTTTTAAACCCAGAACTTAACACAGACACCCAGAAGAGACCTGAGGCAATTAGAGAAGAATAAGGATAACTCCACCCTATTCCTGGAAGTCATGCCCTTCTTTAATGAATCCCATGGCGGTTAAATTTTTATTTCACACAAACCAGTGTCTCCTAAGTACACTTGGAAACCCAACAGTTTCTCAGAAACTGTAGCTCAGTGCGTCCTACAAATACTTGTTAAGGTCGATGAATTTCAGCTATTGTTTTCTACCTATTAGTCAGCTTGAATCAATTGTGGAGCTCTCACTGGGCAGTAAATAGCAGCTGCCCGTCCTCAGACTCAGGACTACTTACTTTATGAATTAGTCAACCATTCTCCAAGTATTTATTAAGTACCTATCATGTGCCAGGTATATGTTAGAGATACAGAGAAAAATATGAAATAGTCCCTGTCTATTCTAATATATATGCATATGCCTATACAAGACATGTTAAGTAAGATAATATTAATAAAATGCTTAGTTTAGTGCCTGGCATATAGTAGGAGGTGCTTAATAATTTCTTCTCTCCCCACCCCCATACATACCTAAATAAGGTGCCTTAAAAGTCTTAGTACAGTTTTAAGCTTTAATAACTTAAAACTGCATAATATCTTAAAACATACTATGACTTTTGGGACACCCTATTATGTGTATATGAGATGGCAAGGGGAGAAAGGAAGAAGAATTTGTTAAGCTCCAACTACTATGTGCAGGGCACTGTACCAAGTATTATCTGATGTGAATAAATATGGGGTAATTTTGATGGAGAAGACTAGGACGGAGATTAGAAAAGTTTTCATGAAAAAGGTGGTACTTCAGTTGGGTTTTGAAGAAAAGTGGGTATTCTAAAAGTGGGGATAAGAAGAGAGTGCACTCCAGGCATGAAATGCAGCCTGTGTAAAATCACAAAGGTGAGAGATAACATGACCAGCACCCAAGGAAGCCTCTATGCTCTTGGCAGGATCCTTTAGGAAAAGGGCCTAAATGATGACACAAACTTCCTTCTAATAGTTTCATTAGACAAAGAGCTTTCTTGTCTGATAAACTCAGAACCCCCCCCCCCACCTTACCCCTTCTTACTTTTATGTACCAGAGAAGCAAAAGGGGGGTAAATCCTTTCTATTCGATGTACCTAGATTAATGCGGTGCATATCTTTTTTTTTCTTTTTGCTGTTGAAGCATTTCTGAAGAACTGATACTATCTCACCTTACTTTAATCTAGCACTAGGACTTTTGTCGATGCTTAATAAAAAATATGACCATTCAGTAAAGGATGACTTGTGAATACCATAATCTGAAAAATTGATAAGAAAAAGATCAAACTTCCCAGAAATTCCTGGTCTTTTTCTTTATGCTTATTTTTCAACATCACACCAATTCGAAATCTCTGGGGGAAATGACATTGTAAAACAGCTTAGAAGAGACTGAATCACTTCACACTAAAAAAGGACTGATAGCTTGAGAGAGATGAGGTACAGGGTGTGGTACTTCCTTTTCCGTGCAACTCTTTACACTTCTCAGTATTAAATAAAAAAAAAAGATGGGGGGGGGTTCAATGAACATTGCACAAACAATAAATAGGTCAATTTTAAAGAATGTATAGGACTTGACTTTTTGACTTGAGAAACAAGTCCTATACATTCTTTAAAACTGACCTACTTACTAAGCTTAAGGACGATTGCCTGCCCAGCCAATGGCTCTTGCTAGTGTATATGACAGTTTAATACAGGAGGTGACATTGGATAGAAGGAGCAGAAGCTAGTTTGTTTCTGGCTGATCTAAGAAGATGGTTCAGAACTGAGACAGCTATGTGGAATTCTGATAAAGACAAGTACCATCTGGTAACAATCTAAGCAAACCACTTAAAACCACCTTTATCTCCCCAACATTGTTCTGACTAATGAATCCATTTAGGTTTCTAATATTTCCTTTCTTGTCTTTACTTTCTTATGAATGAAGCTTTGCTATACTTCAGTATAGCTCTTTCCCCCAGAAAGAGTCCTATTCCTTCTTGATGACCCATAACTAAATTGGACTTGGAGTTTTGAGGGAAGGAAAATATAAGAAAATTATAGTTTTCATTGGTAAATCCAGTCTATCATGAGGACTGTTGTTTAACTGGTGCCCCTCCCCCCACCCCCATTCTATGAAGCCCACATGGTGTTGAACTTTGTGCTGATTGAGTGTTGAAGGACTTGGTACTTTGGGAGTGATGAAACAATACTCTTAGTCCGTGTCATAGCAGCAAGGGGTGCCTGTGTCATTAAGCCAGGAAATTGGTACACAGTGAGTAAAATTTTCTTTTAAAAAGGAATGATATCAACTCTTTCTCCTTCTTGAGAGAGAGAGATTGAGAGAGACTGAGAGAGGGAGACAGAGACAGACAGACAGACAGACAGACAGACAGACAGAGACAGACAGAGAAAAAGAGACAGAGACAGAGAGAGAGACAGAGACAGAGAGAAAGCAGGGAGGGAGGATGGGAGTGAAGAGATCTAGAGAATTTACACATGACTGTGTCAAATACAACACAAGCTTGTATGGGCTGTAGTGGCAGAGCTATGGTTTAGAAGTGCCAGTTGCTGCTCTGATTTGAATGTGTTGGCCACTGTCCTGCTATGGAGATGTGGGCATGCTGTTATGCTGTTATAGTGATAGACGTGTCTCTCTCTCTCTCTCTCTCTCTCTCTCTCTCTCTCTCGCTCTCTTTCTCCTATATTATATATATACATACATATATATATATATATATACACACACACATACATAATGTATGTATATATATATGATGACTACAACAGTGTAAATAATAATAAAAACTTAACTAAATTTTGTGTAATTATAATGAACAAGCTTAGACCCAAGAGAAGAATTGAGAAAACACATCTCTTTCCATTCTAGAATGCTGAATACTGTCAGGGAACATTGGTGTGTTGATTACTTTGCTGAATTTTATTTGAAAACAATACATGAGTCCTTTGGAATTGTCTTGGATCGTTGTATTGATCAGAATAGCTCTTTCACAGCTTATTATCGCTACAATATTGTTTTTACTATATACAAGGTTCCCCTGACTCTGCTCACTTGACTTTGCATCAGTTGATATAAATCTTCCAGGTTTTTTCTGAAACCTCTCCTTTCATCATTTCTTATAGCATAATAGTATTCCATCAAAAATATATACCATGACATGTTCATCCATTTCCCAATTCCTGGGCATCCCCCTCAATTTCTAATTCTTTGCCACCACAAAAAAAGCTGCTATAAATATTTTTGAACATATAGGCTATTTTCTTTTTCCTTTGATTGCTATAGAATGCAGATCTAGTACTACCTAGTGGTATTGCTTGGTCATGGGGTATGCGCAGTTTTATCATCCTTGGGGCATAGCTCCAAATTGTTCTCCAGAATGGCTGGACCAGTTCACAATTCCCCCAACAGTGCATTAGTGTCCCTATTTTTCCACTCCCCCACCAGGATTTGTCATTTTCCTTTTCTGTCATGTTTACCAATTTGATAGGTATGAGGTAGAACCTCAGAATTACTTTAATTTGCATTTCTGTAATTATTGGTGATTTCGAGCATTTCATATGATTATTTATAACTTTTATTTCTTCTTCTAAAAAGTGCCTGTTCATAGCCTTTGACCATTTATCAATTGTGGAATGACTCTTATTTTTATAAATTTGGCTCCGTTTCTTATATATTTGAGAAATGAAGCTTTTATCAGAGAAACTTGCTACAAATGTCCCCGGTTTCTTGATTTCCTTCTAATTTTAACTGCATTAATTTTGTTTGTGCAAAAGTGTTTTTTAAAATTTCATGTAATCAAAATTATCTGTTTTACTTCCATGAGCTTCTCTATCTTTTGTTTTTTCACAAATTCATTCCTTATCCATAGATCTGACAAATAAATTTTTCTATGCTCCCCTAAGTTTACTTACAAAATCACCCTTTATGTCAAAATCATGTACCCATTTTAGCTTTATATTGGTAAATGGTGTGAAATATTGGTATACACCTACTTTCTGACAGATCATTTTCTAGTTTTCTTAACAGCTTTTGTCAAAAAGTGAGTTCTTGCCCCCAAAGCTTGGATCTTTGGTTTATGAAACACTAGGTTACTATAGTCATTTACTACTGTGTATTGTGTAATCTACTCCATTGATCCCATCACTCTATTTCATATCCAGTACCAGATTGCTTTAATGATTACTGCTTTGCAATATAGCTTGAAATATGGTACTGCTAGGTCACCTACCTTCACATTCTTCCCCCACTGATTCCCCTGATGTTCTTGACCTTTTGTTCTCCTAGATGAATTTTATTGTTTTTTTCTAGATCTATTAAATAATTATTTGGTAGTTTGATTGGTATGAATATGTAAATTAATTTATGTAGAATTCTCATTTTTATTATGTTGGTTCAGTGTACACACAACCAATTATTTCTCCAATGATTTAGATATGTCTTTATTTGTGTGAGAAGTATTTAGTTATCATGTTCATATAGTTCCTAGGTTTATCTTGGCAGGTAGATTCTCAAGATTTTTATACTGTCTTCAGTTATTTTGAATGGAATTTTCTTTATATCTCTTCTTAGTGGATTTTGTTGGTAATATATAGAAAAACTGGTGATTTGTGTGGGTTTATTTTATATCTTGCAACTTTATTTAAGTTGTTAATTGTTTCAACTAGTTTTTTTTATTGATTCTCTAGGGTTCTCTAAGTGTACTTAGAGATATAAATTTCCCCTTTTGGATGTATCCCAAAACTTTTGGTACATTTTGGTTTTGCCCCACCGTTGGCATTATCTTTAATGAAATAATTGAATGTTTCTTTGAAGCTATTCAATGAGAGGAAGGTTCAAGCATTGTGTACCCCCAATCTCATTTTCCCCTCCTCTGTAAAAACTATCCCTTGCATGCTTCCTTTATGTGAGATGATTTCCCCCATTCTTCCTCTCCCTTCACCCTTCTCTAACACATCCCTCTTTTTCATCTCCCCATTTATTTGAGATCATTCTAAAATAATTGACTTATACCCATGCCTTCTGAATATGTAGACTTCTTCTAACTGTCCTAATAATGTTGAAGTTCTCAGGAGTTAAGTGTAGTATCTTCTCATATAGGAATAGAAACAGTTTAACTTTATTAGATTCTTATGATTTCTCTTTCATGTTTACCTTTTTCTGTTTTTCTTGAGTCTTGTGTTTGAATGTCAAATTTCAGCTCTGGCATTTTCACCAGGAATGCTTGAAAGTCCTCCATTTCATTAAACATCCATGTTTTCCTCACTTAGGGATTATATTCCACTTTGCTGGGTAGATTATTCTTGGCTGTAATCCTAGCTCCTTTGCCTTACAGAATATCCTGTTCCAAGCCCTCCATTCCTTTTTTGTGGTAGCTTCTAAATCTTGTGTGATACTATCTATATATGAACAGTTTCTTTATCGCTGCTTATAATATTTTCTCTGATCTGGGAGCTCTGGAATTTGGCTATGATATTCCTGGGAATTTTCATTTTGAGATATGTTTCAGGAGGTGATCAGTGGATTCTTTCAATTTCTATTTTGTCATCTGGTTCTGAGAAGTCAGGGCAGTTTTCCTGTATAATTTCTTTTGAAATACTGTGTCTAGGCTCTTTTTTTGATCTTGGCTTTCACATGGTCCAATCATTCTTAAATTATCTCTCCTCAATCTATTTTCCAGATCAGTTGTTTTTTCTTATATTTCACCTTTTCTTCTCTTTTTTATTCTCTTGATGTTGTTTTATTGTTTCTTGATGTCTTATAGAGTCATTAGTTTTCACTTGTCCAATTCTAATTTTTAAGTAATTTTCTTCAATGAAGTTTGGTACCTCTTTTACCAATGGGCCAATTCTGCTTTTTAAAGTTATTTGCTTCAGGATTTTTATGCCTATTTTACCATGTTATTAATTCTTTTTTTCGTAATTTCTTCCATTGCTTTAATTTCTTTTCCCATTTTTTCCTCTACCACTTTTATTTGATTTTTAAAATCTCTTTAGCTCTTCTAGGAATTCTTGATGTGATTGTGTTTAATCTAAGTGTTTTCTTTGAGGTTTTGCTTAGCTATTTTTGCATTGTTTTCATCTTTTGAGTTTGTGTCTTCAACTTTCAACATAGTAACTTTTTATTGTCAGGTTCTTTTTCAGCTATTTTCTCATTTTTTTCCTAGCCTATTTCTTGACTCTGAACTTCATATAAATTTTGGGTTCTACTCACCTTGGGCGGGGATGAAATGTCCCAAGATTCAGGTCTTTTCATGAAGCTGTTTTCACAGCTAGTTTTGTGTGTCTTTAAATTTTTGGTGCTTCCAAGATAGTACGATTTGAGGAAAACTATGATCATTGGTCCTTACCAATGAAGGGCCCCTATCCCTTGCAACCACAAATGCTAATACCCCTCTCTGCCCTATAACTGCTGCTAGGTCTCCTGCACCTTTGTGACAGTTCTCTGTTCTGGAACTGTGACCTGGAACTGGATAGTGGGCAATGAAATTGCCAAATAGCAACCAGTCCATGCCCAGTGCCAGCACAGGGGTCCCTTGTAAGTTCAGAGTTCTTGGTTGGCCACCTCCTGGGGGTGGAGGAGGTGGTGCAGCTCTAAGGCTGCTTCCAGAGTTATGGCTGCAGTTGCTTCCAGCCCCAGGCACACCTGGTGGGAAGAATTAAGTGGCAGATCAGAGCAGGAGTGCAGAGCCTGCTTGGATCTGAGTCGTGGTCCAGGTTGGCAGTTCTCGGGGGAGGAGGAGTACTGGTGTGGCAAAGCTTGCTGTGTAGAAACAGCGCTGAAAACAGCCGTGCAGCCCCTCAAGCTTGGGACAAAGTACTCTCTACTCTACAAGCAATCATACCCCCATAAAAAACTCAAGGGTCAAGTAGTTGCCTGGGAACATGAACAGGCAGTGAAAACAGACTCAGATTCAGACTCAGACTTTGGAATCTTTCTTTGGTGACAAAGAAGACCAAAACATACAGCCCGAAGAAGTCGACAAAGTCAAAGAGCCTAATCAAATGCCTCCAAAAAAAAACATGAACTTGTCTCAGTCCATGGAAGAGCTCAAAAAGGATTTGGAAAAGCAAGTTAGAGAGGTAGAGGAAAAATTGGGAAGAGAAATGAGAGTGATGCAAGAAAACCATGAAAAACAAGTCAGTGACTTGCTAAAGGAGACCCCAAAAATACTGAAGAAAATAACACCTTAAAAATAGAATAACTCAAATGGCAAAAGAACTCCAAAAAGCCAATGAGGAGAAGAATGCCTTGAAAGGCAGAATTACCCGAATGGAAAAGGAGGTCCTAAAGATACTGAAGAAAATACTACCTTAAAAATTAGATCGGAGCAAGTGGAAGCTAATGACTTTATGAGAAATCAAGATATTATAAAACAGAACCAAAAGAATGAAAAAGTGGAAGACAATGTGAAATATCTCATTGGGAAAACCACTGACCTGGAAAATAGATCCAGGAGAGATAATTTAAAAATTATTGGACTACCTGAAAGCCATGATCAAAAAAAGAGCCTAGATATCATGTTTCAAGAAATTATCAAGGAACACTGCCCTCATATTCTAGAGCCAGAGGGTAAAATAGAAATTGAAAGAATCTACCGATCACCTCCTGAAAAAGATCCCAAAAAGAAAACTCCTAGGAATATTGTAGCCAAATTCCAGAGCTCCCAGATCAAGGAGAAAATATTGCAAGCAGCCAGAAAGAAACAATTTGAGCATTGTGGAAACATAAT
Organism: Trichosurus vulpecula; assembly: GCF_011100635.1. Classification (NCBI taxonomy): domain Eukaryota; kingdom Metazoa; phylum Chordata; class Mammalia; order Diprotodontia; family Phalangeridae; genus Trichosurus; species Trichosurus vulpecula. Next base: position 398,360,551 of record NC_050574.1, on the reverse strand, counting down.
CAGGATAATACAAGATCTAGCAGCTTCTACATTAAGGGATTGAAGGGCTTGGATTACAGTATTCCGGAGGTCAATGGAGCTAGGATTAAAACCAAGAATCACCTACCCAGCAAAACCAAGTATCATGCTCCAAGGCAAAATATGGATTTTCAATAAAATAGAGACTTTCAAGCTTTCTCAGTGAAAAGACCAGAGCTGAATAGAAAATTTGACTTTCAAACACAAGAATCAAGAGAAGCATGAAAAGGTAAACAAGAAAGAGAAATCACAAGGGACTTACTAAAGCTGAACTGTTTTGTTTACATTCCTACATGGAAAGATGATGTGTATAATTCATGAAACCTCAGTATTAGGGTAGCTGAAGGGAATATACATGCATATATACATATATATATATACATACATACATATATATATATATAGACAGAGGGCACAGGGTGAGTTGAATATGAAAGGATGATATCTAAAAAAATTAAGGAATGAGAGAGGAATATATTGAGAGAGGGAGAAAGGGAGAGTTCTGGGGTAAATTATCTTGCATGAAAGTGGCAAGAAAAAGCAGTTCTGTTGGAAGGGAAGAGGGGGCAGGTGAGGGGGAATGAGTGAATCTTGCTCTCATTGGATTTGACTTGAGGAGGGAATAACATGCACACTCAAATGGGTATCTTACCCCACAGCAAAGAACGAGGAAGGGGATAAAAAGGGGGGATGATAGAAGGGAGCGCAGATAGGGGGAGGAGGTAATCAAAAGCAAATAACTTCAAAAAGGAACAGGGTCAAGGGAGAAAGTTGAATAAAGGGGGACAGGATAGGAGGGAGCAAAATATAGTTAGTGTTTCATAACATGAGTATTGTGAAAGGGTTTTGCATAATGATACACATGTGGCCTTTGTTGCATTGCTTGCCTTCTTAGGGAGGGTGGGTGGGGAGGGAAGAGGGGATGGAATTTGGAACTCAAAGTTTTAAAAGCAGATGTTAAAAAAGAGGGTTTTTTGCATGCAACTGGGAAATAAGATATATAGGCAATGGGGCATAGAAATCTATCTCGCCCTACAAGAAAGAGAGGGAAAAGGGGATGGGGGTGGGGGAGTGGGGTGACAGAAGGGAGGGCTGACTGGGGAAAGGGGCAATCAAAATATATGCCATCTTGGAGTGGGAGGGAGGGTAGAAATAGGGAGAAAATTTGTAATTCAAACTCTTGTGGAAATCAATGCTGAAAACTAAAAATATTAAATAAAAAATAAAGTTATAAGTAGATAAAATATAAAAAAGTAATTATTTTCATTTTGCACAATTTCAACTTGAGATGCCTATTAGACACCCAAAATGAGATGTCTAACAAGCACCTGGAGATATGGGGCTGGATTTTAGGAAAGAGACAAAGGCTGGGTATGTAGATTTGGGACTTGTCTACATAGAAATGGTAACAACCTACGGGAAGTAACGAAACCACCAAAAATATAAAGACTTATGTCTAGGGAGTGAATGAACAATAACAAACTGGCAAAATTGGTTGAAAAGAAAGTATCAGGCAGGCATGAGAAGCTGGAGAAAGTAGTGGCATAGAAACACAGAGACAAAATGGGATCCACTAAAAAGAAGTCAAGAAGGACGAGGACTAAAAACAATATTACTGGATTTAGTATTTAAGAGAATAAATAAAAATTTCACCTTGGAGAAAGCAATTTCATGTTTTTGTAGAAGTAATCTTAACATCCTAGAGACTTTCTTTTTACTTTTTTTTCCACTTTCTCAGAGGTGCCTATTTACCTTACCTCTCATCAAACATTTCTTTTTCATAGCTTCTCATATAATAATTATTGTTGGAAATATATTTCACATTGCTTATACCCACGACACATGCTTATAAGCCTTTTGGGTTTATAATTTTACTTCTTCTGAGATCATGGTCATGTCACATGATTCTCATTGGTGGAGAATCTCAGTGGAGATTTGTGGAAGAAGTTCAGTTGAGTTCTACTATTTCTCTACCCAATGTTCAATGTAATAATTTGGAAATCTCACTCAAGGAAGAGAATTAAGCAGAGTAATTAGCCTTGGCCAAATAAAATCAAGGGATTATAAGCCTGAGAGTCCTAAGGGATATTAGAAATCATTTGGTCCAACATTTCCATTTTACAGATAAAGAAAATAAAGCCCGGAGATAAGATGTGCCTTGTCCAAAGTTACACAGGTAGCATAGCCAGAATTTGTGCTTAACTCCTCCAACTTCATTTCCAGTGTTCTTGCTACTGTACCACAAAGTGGCCCATCTTGGACTTGACAGTCATGTATAGATTCTCAAAATATCTCAAAGTGAAAAAGATTTTAAAATAATGGGAAAAGCCACTATATTTTTATTAAAAACAAAGAAGATATCAGCAACTATTTACCCATTTGCCTAATTTCTCATCTTTATGAGATCTTCATGATAACATACCATGCATCTCATTTCTCATCCTTTCATTAATTTATTATCTCTCCTTGGAAAGAAAATCATTCTCCAGAGGTTCTGACCAAGGTAAATGTGAGTATTTACTTTTTGATCATCTTAGAATAGTTGGACTTACCCTGCCTATCTCTGGAGGTCTTTTTTCTTCTCTCTTCTTCTTTCTTTATGATCCTCAGAAATCATTCCTGTTGAATAACAAGTACTGAGACAAAATCTAAGGGAGAAAGTGCTTTACAGAGGGAATTCACTAATGTTATTCTCAACTGAGAGGTGGCTGGTAGTGGAAAGAACACTAAATTTTGAATAAAAAGAATTGGTTCAATGGTGCCACCATGTACTAGCTAGGTGACTGTGAACAACTATCTAACTTCTCTGGTTCTTTTGTTGTTGTTCCGTCATTTTCATTTGTGTATAACTCTTTGTAACCTCATTTGGAGTTTTCTTGGCAAAGATATTGGAATGGTTTGCCATTTCCTTCTCCATCTCATTTTACAGATATGGAACTGAAGCAAACAGGAGTAAGCGACTTGTCCAGGGTCACACAGCTAGTATCTAAGACTGGATTTGAACTTAGAAAGATGAGTCTTCCTGACCCAAGGCCTGGTACTCTATCCACTGCACCACCTAGCTGCCCCAGTCTAAAAGATGGGAATAATATTTATATTACTTACATCTCAAAGTTATTAGGAAGAAATAACTTTGTAAATCTATTATATAAATATGAACTTTTCTGCTATTTTCAAATGAAAGACTAGCTTTTGGTTCAAAAGAATCCTTTTTTTTAAAAAAAAAACCAACATTTACCTATTTCTAAATATAGGAAGAGAAATCTGTTGTTGGGAAGTAGTTTTTAATTTTATCAAACTGAAATTGATGAGGGTCTTACTCTCCCTAAGACAATATTAATCAATAAAAAGCTTTTAGTTTTTGCAAGAACATCTCAAAACCTCAGTTAGAGCTATGTGGTTCCTACTTCAGCATGACCAAAACCTTGCCTTGGAAAAATGCTGTCATATTTTGTTTTATTTGGAAGAAAATCAAGTGATCTGAACCAGAAGATCAAGATGCCTGCTAATTTCTGTGAGAGGTTTCCCACTGTTCCACCTTTCCTCAGTCCTCCTAGTGAATTTGCCTTAACCTGAAGATTGGTGGAATAGTACTCATGTGACTCATAAACCCACCTTCCCAGCTTAAGAGATTTTGGAAAGTAGAGGCCAAGTCAAGAGGAGCCAAAGCTCATAGAATCAGGAGAAGATTGGAAAGAGCTTCAAGAAGCTATGAGAGCAGTGTAAGAAGAAAGTGTGGTGAGCTGCCACAGGAAGCTCGTAAGATCACCAAGGCCATACCATAGCCATGAGACATGTCAGGAAGGATACTGAGTTACTTAAACAAGTAAATGAATTTTTTAAAATGAGAAATAGACAACTGAAATTACATTAACACCCACTATAACAACGTTAACCAGATGTTTAACCAATGAAAGAGTCCATAAAGGACATTAGTCAGCAAATGTCTGAGTAACTTGCTAGGGATTTGCCTGCCAAGGGCAATGACAGGTTAAAATATATAAACTTGTTTGTAAAATTTCATGAGAAATGCTGATGGATTATACCGATCATTACTGTTTCATAAAACAAAGAAAAGTTGTAGAAGTTAAAACTAGTTTAAAGAAAGTTTGGTAAGATATTTGGTTAAGAAAAGGCATCCTAATGCCATTCAGGGATGATAACATAAGGACAAAAAATCAAAAATCAAAAATAGGGAAGAGGAATTGCAAAAACACTAAAACATTTTCACAGTTTTCCCCTTCAAGAATGGAGGAACCAGCACACTTGGATACTAATATCACAGACCCAGCTGTGTCAGAATGCACAAAATATGTAAATATGGCCCTAAAGAGTCCAATTAGACCCAGGTGTTATCATAAGGGGCTGTAGTCTAAGAAGATGGATTTGTGTTCTGTCGTAGTTTTTTGGAGTGTAAGAGTTGGGACACTTTTGAGATTTAAAGATCGTCGAAAAGAGATTTTTTTTGTTCATGTAGAGATTAAAAAGTTAAGCTAAATTTTTCTTGGAGGGGGGAAGGCAAGGCAATTGGGGTTAAGTGACTTGCCCAAGGTCACACAGCTAGTAAGTGTGTCAAGTGTCTGAGGCCAGATTTGAACTCAGGTATTCCTGACTCCAGGGCCAGTGATCTACTCACTGCACCACCTGGCTGCCCCCTTTTTTGCATTGAAAAACAATAAGTCAGTTTATTTTACAATATTTTACACTAATTCTGATCCATCATTTCCTCTAGGTTGAAACTTATTTTTATATTCTGCATTCTTTTATAGCCAAGTATATTTAGAGGTGATCCATTCTAAAAGCAATATAATTGTGAATATTAAAGGACCAATATAAAAGGTATCTGAAAAGAAGAAAATGCCAAAGTGGGTAGGGAGGATCTTACCCCTTACTAATACTAAAAAAGACCCCTCCCCAAAGTGACCTGTCACATCAATAACTACTGTCCCATCTATTAAAAAATCTTTTTGAAAGTCATCTATACATAAATCAGAGGCATCTTTGATGAAGGTATTCATAAGCACAACAACAAGTAAGTAATAAACTGTTTTCCATGAGCAGCATTCAACAATAGACCACTCTTTATCATTTTACAACTAACTGAAAGATGCAGAAAATATGAGATTCTATTGTGCTTAGTGTTTGTTGATTCAAAAAAAAATAAGCTTTTGATTTGGCAGAACAAAATGTCACCTAAGAAAGTCTTTTACAACAAGATGTCTCCCATGCATAGTTCAAAATCATTAAAGATTTCTTGGAAGATGCAACAATAATAACTATTCCATTTTCCTCTGGTGTTAAATATCAAGCAAGGGATAAAACAGGGAGATGTCTGCTTGCGAAAGGTATTTACTACAGTGATGGAGAAGATACAGTTCAGTGTTAAGGTCAGATAGAGAGCACCTGTGGACTGTGAGGTCTATCTGATGCTCTTGTTCATGGATGACATTGTGTCAATTGCCTCAAGCCCCAGAAAACTTCAGAGCCTCCTATAAGAGATTGGCAGTCACTCGAAGGAGTCTGGCCTATCCATTCACACAGAAAAGACCAAGTGGATGAACGATTTCTACTGCACAAATTTTAATATGTATTTGTATGGACACCCTATAGAGCTTGTCCAGAGGTACATATAACTGAGACAGATGGTATAGATGAAGAATGAGCTGATCTAGAGTTTAAAAGAAGAAAGAGAACAGGATGAATTTATTTTAACCGATTATTAAGCTATTTTACAGATCTTAAATTTCCCATGAAAGCAAAGGGCCATCTTTTGAAAACTAAGATTTTATCATTGTTACTGTATGGCATTGAGACAAAGAACTAAAAATGAGTATCATGGAGAAGCACAAAGTAGGTATGTGTAGACTGTAATGTAAAACCCTTGAGAAAAGCTGATGGAGAATAGGAATAAAAGACATACTAGAGGGATTTATGATAGGAAGAGAAGATGGGCTGGTCTTACTGGCAGAAGCAAGCAATGAAAGATAGAGAGCCATAGTACTCCATTAGAATCATCTTGAAGTTAGGAGAAAGTCAAGAAGGGCTCCAGCAAGTTTGATTGATGCCCTTTGGCAATTTTTTGGGAGAAGGTGGCTAAGAGACAAACAAGATGTGCAGACACGGATGAGTTGTGATATGGAAGGTTGGAAGGAACTTCCACATCAATGAGATCATGGAGCCGTTTGAGTATTTAAGAAACTCAAAAGACTATGCACTTGGTTCAGTTTACTCCTGCCTCCTCTTTAACATTTCTCCCATTCATCTTCAATTTCTCCCTCCCTGTTGGCTTGATTCTATCCACATACAAACATATTTAGGTCTTTTCAGCCCTAAGAAGAAAAAAAAGCTTTTTCTTCATCCTCCTAGTTTATCTGGCTGTTGTCTCATCTGCCACCTACTCTTCCCTGACAAAACTCTTTAAAAATTGCAACTGGTGCTTCCCCATCTTCATTACTCTCTCCCCCTCACCCATTATAATCCAGTAGTAGGCATCATACAGAAACTGCCTTTTCAAAAGTTACCGATGACCTAAATATCAGTTTCGATGGCATATTTTCAATCATCCTCCCTGATCTTTGTGAGTATTTAATAATGTTTACTATCCCTTCCTATTGCATATTCTTTTCTCCTTTGACTACAGAGACACTTCCCTCTCCTAGTTCTCCTTTGAGCTTTATAATTAATGTCTTCTCGTCATCTTCTCAACACCCTAATGTTAGTATTTTCCAAATTCTGTTTTTCACTCTTTTATCTTCTCTAAACTCTCTTCCTTGGCAATCTTCATTCACTTTTGTGACTTCAAGAACTACCTCTTTGCAGATAACTTCCAAATCTATCTCTAGTCTTGATTCCTCTTTTAAACTCTCAACATGCATCTTCAACTATTTTCAGGATATCTCTACCTGGGTAGCCTAGAACTATGTAGCATAGAGGTTTCCAAACTTTTTTGAGCATGCACCCCATCAGTAAATATATGTGTATGTGTGTATATATGTGTATGTTTGTATGTATGTGTATATATATGGATTTATATGGATAAGCGCATATTCAACTGTGTATATAAGCATATATCCCCGATATGTTTACTTATTTACAAATATACATGAATTGCTGTGCTAAAAAGCCATGTATATTATAAAACTTACATAAAAACAGATATGAAGGGGGCATTGATTGAGTGAACTAATTAAATTACTCCACTCCTTTTAAAATGTTGAGATGTTAAACCCTGATGGCAGTGTTCCAGGGATGTTGCTGGGGAGGTCCAAAATCCTCTGGTCCTCTAATATTCTCCAGATCCTCCTCCAGCTGAGGGAAAAAGAGATAAAGACTAAGGTTGAGTCCAAGGGTATGACTAATCCTGGATTCTAATCAGTAACTTCTATGTGGTTTAACTGAAATGCTCTCTCCCCCTCTGCTACCAAGCACTTGACTCTTTCATGGCTCATATTTTATAGGCAACTCACAAAGCATGACCAAGTTTCCTCAGCCAATACAAACACACTTTCACACTTTCTATGCAATGCACACCAGTAGATCAGCCACTGTGGTAAGGCAAAGTAGTTCTTACTCTTAAGGAGGTGGCAGCTAGGTGTCTCAGGATAGAGTGCTGGGTCTGGAGTCAGGAAGACCTGAGTTCAAATCTGGCTTCAGACACTTACTAGCTGTGTGATCCTGGGCAAGTCACTTAACTGTGTTTTGCCTCAGTTTCCTCATCTGTAAAATGAGCTGGAGAAGGAAATAGCAAACTACTCCAATATCTTTGCCAAGAAAACCCCAAATGGGGTCATGAAGAGCTGGACACAACTGAAAAATAACCCAACAACAACAAAAATATCCCAACAACAAACCATCAGCAAACATAATCTGTAACGAGTATAAGTTAGAAGCCTTCCCAATAAAATCAAAGGTGAAGTGAGGATGCCCATTATTACCACCGTTATTCAATATTGTACTAGAAATGCATATAGCAATAAGAAAAGAAAAATTAATTGAAGGAATTCGAATAGGCAATGAGGAAAGAAAACTATCATTCTTTGTAGAGAATACGATAGAATTTTTAAAGAATTCAATAGAATCAACTAAAAAACTAGTGGAAATAATTAACAACTTCAGCAAAGCTGCAGAATGTAAAATAAACCCATATAAATCATCAACATTTCTATATATTACCAACAAAGTCCAGCAGGAAGAGATACAGAGGGAAATTCCATCTAAAATAAATGCAGACAATATAAAATAATTGGAAGTCTACCCACCAATACAAACCAAGGAACTATATGAACAGAATTACAAAATACTTTCACACAAATAAAGATAGATCTAAACAATTAGAGAATATTGATTGCTCATGCAAAGTCTGAGTAATATTATAAAAGTAATATATATATATATATATATATATATATATATATATATATATATATATATATATATATATATAAATTAGCTTACTTATTCAGTGCCATACTAAGCAAATTACCAAAAAATATTTTAGAAAAAATTTAGAAATTTAGAAAAAATTTTAAAAAATAGCAAAATTCATCTGGGAAGAGCAAAGGGTCAAGAATATCAAAGAAAAAAATGTGTGAAGGAAGGCAGCCTAGCAGTATCAGATCTCAAATTGCATTACTGCCAAGGATGAAATCTGAAATAATAGGTCAGAACATATTGATTTATCAACAATGTGTGTCAATTGCATAACAAATCAGGAGCAGGCCTCCTCGGCTTGGCACTGAATCCCAAATACAGGAGGAGACAAATTTTTATGTACTAAAAACAAATAATAAAATAAGGACAATTAATTAAAATAAAATGATTAAAAGGACACAAACCAGGATACAAAATTGGGTAACCCAATTTCCACGCAGAGGAAAGATCATGGACTTTCCAAGATGAGAAGGAAAGAGCAAATGTGTAATTCCCTGAAATCAGAAAAAAGAGGTGTCCTACTCTCCCCAAGAGTCTGTATTCAATCAAAGGAACATGGAAACAATAACTGATTGACCAATAGGGGGCCAGTTCAAAGAAGACATATGGATTGCTTAAGCTATGTAATTGTGAGAAAACTTCCTGTATCAGTCTTCAGATCTGACTGGGTTTCTGGTCAGCATAACCAAGGTTATTAATTAAGGGTCTCTAAGCAACAGGTAGAGGTAGTCCAGCTTCCCAGCCATGCAGATTGAGGTTCAAACAATGCAATAAAGCTTTCTCACAATTCCCATAACTGAATAAAGTTTTCTTATGAGACAGAAATTGGACTAGACTCATAATAGAATAGAAAGGGAACTGAACTAGATCCAGTATTGAGTCACAAGATGGAATTAGTATGGTTCACTCAATTCCCACAATTTCCTCATTACAAAGCAGTAATCATCAAAACAATCTAATACTCCCTAAGAAATAAAGTAATATATCAGTGGAATAGATTAGGTACACAATATACAGTAGTAAAGAACCTTAATTATATAGTGTTCAATAAACCTAAAGATCCAAGCTTTTGGAACAGGAACTTACTATTTGACAAAAAACATTGGGAAAACTAAAAAGCCATTTGGCAGAAACTAGGTAAGGACCAACCTTTCACACTGTATATCAAGATAGAGTCAAAATAGGTTCATTGGGGTGGTATTATAGGCAAATTATAGGGAACAGGGAAATTTTTACCTGTCAAATATATGGGTAAAGGGCACAATTTATGACCAAACAAGAGACAGAGACCATTAGAAGATGTAAAATAGATAATTTTGATTACTTTAAATTAAAAATGTTTTGTACAAACAAAATCAATGCAGCCAAGATTAGAAGGAAAGTGGGAAATCGAGAAAAAAAAACTTACAGCAAGTTTCTCTGATAAAACCTCATTTTTCAAATACATAGACATTTGAGTCAAATTTATAAAAATGAGTTGCTCCCCAGTTGATTATTGGTAACAAGTAGTTTTCAGAAGTCTGAAAAAATGCTATAAAATTACTACTGATTAGAGACATGTAAATCAAAACAGCTCTGAGGTATCACCTCCCACTCTATCAGATTGGCTAATATGATGGAAAAGGGAAATGATAAGTGTTTGAGAGGATGTAGAAAAATAGAGTTGTGAACTCTTCTAACCATTCTGGAGAGTAATTTGGAACCATGCTCAAAAGGATATAAAATTGTGCATACCTTTTGATCCAGAAGTACTTTTACTAGATCTGTATCTTAAAGAAATATAAGGAAAAGGACCTATATACATAAAAATATTTATAGCAGCTCTTTTTGTTGTGGCAAAGAATTGGAAATGGAGATGGTCATCAATTGGGGAATGACTGAACAAGTTAAGATACATGATTGTGATGGAAGACTATTGTGCTATAAGAAATGACAAGCAGAACAAGAGATAGACAGCATTGCAAAATGCAAAATGGATAATTTTGATTATGTTAAATTGAAATGTTTTTGTATAAAAAAGCCAATGCGACAAAGATTAGGAGGGAAGCAGAAAATTGGGAGAAAATCTTTACAACTAGCGTCTCTGAAAAGGGCTCATCTCTAAAATATACAGGGAACTGAGCCAAATTTATAGGAACACAAGTCATGCCCCAATTGAGAAATGGTCAAAGGATATGAACAGGCAGTTTTCAGAGGAAGAAATTAAAGATATCTATAGGCATATGAAAAAATGCTCGAAATCACTACTGATTAGAGAAATGCAAATCAAAACAACTCTTAGGTACCACATCTCTCCTGTCAGATTGGCTAAAATGACAAAACAGGAAGAGGATGTGGGAAAATTGGAACATTGTTACATTGCTGGTGGAGTTGTGAACTGATCCAGCCATTCTGGAGAGCAATTTGGAACTATGCCCAAAGGGCTATAAAAATGTTCATACCCTTTGACCCAGCAATACTACTTTTAGTGCTGTATCCCAAGGAGATCACACAAGTCAGAAATGGACCAGTATGTACAAAAACATTTACAGCAGCTCTTTTTGTAGTAGCAAAGAATTGGAAATCGAGGGGTTGCCCATCAATTGGGGAATGGCTGAACAAGTTGTGGTGTATGAAGATAGTGGAATACTATTGTGCTATAAGAAATGGGGAAGATCCAGACTTCATAATAACATGGAAAAACCTACACAATATAATGCTGAGTGAGGGGAGCAGAACCAGGAGAACATTATACACAACCACAGATATATGGATTCTGGGATGACTAACCCTGATAGACTTCACTCTTCTCAGCAATGCAAGGTGCAAAGACAACTCCAAAGGACTCATGATGGAGAGAGCTATCTACATCCAGAGAAAGAACTATGGAGTCTGAATGCAGATTGAGGCACACTGTAAGTTCTCCCTTTTTTTCCCTTTGTTTTTTTTTTCTTTTGGTTTTTTTTTTTTTTGCTTTTGTTTCTTCTTTCTCATGATTCATTCCATTGGTTATAATCCTTCTTTACAACTTGACTATTGTGTAAATAAGTTCAATGTGAAGTTATATGTAGAAGATATATCGGATTCCATGCTGTCTTGGGGAGAGAGTGGGGAAGCGGGGGGGAAGAAAATCTGGAACTCAAAATTATGTGGAACTAATTGTTGTAAACTAAAAATAAAAAATCTCAATTATAAAAAAAGAAAGAGAAATGACAAGCAGGGGCAGGTAGGTGGCAGTGAGTGGAACACTGGCCCTGGATTCAGGAGGACCCGAGTTCAAATCCAGCCTCAGGCACTTGACACATTTACTAGCTGTGTGACCTTGGGCAAGTCACTTAATCCCAATTGCCCTGCCTTCTCCCCTCCAAAAAAAGAAGAAAGCTAAAGAAATGACAGGCAAAATTCTTTCAGGAAAAACCTGGGAAGACTTGCACAAACTGATACAAAGTGAAATGAGCAGAACCAGGAGAACATTGTACACAGTAACAGCAATTATAATGATCAACTGTGAATGGCTTAGCTATTCTCAGCAATACAATCATTCAAGACAATGCCAAAGGACTTATAATGAAATATGCTATCCACCTCTGTTAAAGAACTGATAGAATCTGAATTGAAGCATGCTTTTTTTAAACTTTTTTTATTTTTCGGGGGGGGGGGGTAACAAGTAGTTTTCAGAAGTCTGAAAAAATGCTATAAAATTACTACTGATTAGAGACATGTAAATTAAAACAGCTCTGATGTATCACCTCCCACTCTATCAGATTGGCTAATATGATGGAAAAGGGAAATGATAAGTGTTTGAGAGGATGTAGAAAAATAGAGTTGTGAACTCTTCTAACCATTCTGGAGAGTAATTTGGAACCATGCGTTTTCTTTTGTAATATGGCTAATCTGGAAATGTTTTGCGTGACTGCACATATATAGTCTATGTCAAATTGCTTGCCTTATTAAGGAAGGGGGAGGAAAAGGAAAGAGAGAGGGAGAATTTGGAGCTGAAAAAAAATTTAATGAATGTTAAAAAAAATTTCACATATAATTGAGAAAAAATAAAAATTTTTAAAAAATAGTTTGCAATTTGTAAATTTTTTCTGTATCACAAATTAGATGTCATGCTTCTCTCATATAGCCAAAAGATGTTGCAATGCAGACATTTTTAGAACTCTAAACAAAAAAAAGAATAAAAAAACCAGGAATTCACGTTCTGCCTACATAAAGTTCAATTTGGGTTCATAACATTTATAGTCTAACCTTAGGGAAATGGCTCCTTCCATGCCTCATTACAGGGGCTTTCCTTACTCGGATAAGAAAGGGAATAGAAACCTATTTTGCCCAAACTGTTTCAAATAATTTTGGACAGTTTAAAGCTATACTAGATATAGTTTGAACAATTCAGTGCAGAGAGGAAGTGTGTTTATAAAAGAGAAGCAAGTGGCATGTCAACTCTGAACACGTTTTGCTCTGATGAACTTGGCTCTATGTAATAGCATAGAGTTAAACAGGAAATTTCAAAAATAGTTTCTTCTCTGTCTATATGTCAGTACCAGTCATGGTATTCTGCTCTGGGTTTGAAAGTAACACTTTTTATGAAATATTAAATCAATTGGATTAATGGGATTCATACCCATCAACTTGAAAAATTAGAAAGTCTTCACGACAAATGAGGCACACCGCATATTCTGAAATGAGGACTAAAGCAGTGTCAAATTAAGAGACTTCAAACTGTTGACTCTTGCAAGGTCATTTCCTGGGTAAAGTGCTTTGAGGAATAAGCAACTGTCAATGTTTTCTGAGTTTAAAGAAGTTCCATGCTAGGATGAAGGTAAGCAGACTAAGTTTTCACTTTCTCTACATCTTTAATTGCGGATCTTTAAGGATTGTCTGTGCTTCGTAGGAGCAGTTCTGCATGTGTGGAGGTAGGGAAGTAGTGTCGGGAAGAGGTGATGGAAGAAGTAGATTAGAGAAATGGAATATGAAGGAAAAGTTCAGTTTTTATTTAGGGATACATTAAAAGGGAGCTCAGAATTACCAAAAGTCTCAAAGCATTGGGATTGATGAATAATTTAGCTAAGAATTAGGCAATGGTCTGTGAGTTGTCACTAAGTCAGTAGAAACATTCTTTTATTGTTTTTTAAAAAAATAACTGGTCCACAGGAAGGATTTTCTCCTGAAGCCAGATATAAGCTGTGCACGTTCCTGGAAAAGAGACAAATGATGCCAACAAAATTTAAACAAAGGTTGGAAAGAAGATACAAGCTCCTCACCTCAGTGATATCTAGTCTGAGATGAAAACTCTCTGTAATAGCTTTGTTTAAAAATCTGTGTCATGTATGTCCCTTTATCAGTTGTAGGTATTCCAATAGGATCCCAATAGGCATACTCCACAAGTAACTGAGAATCTAGTTTTGTAAATTTATAATATTAAAAATGTACATGTATTTGGGTCCCATTTGGGGTTGTTGAAACAGAACTCCTATGGCTTTTATTTTTACAGAATTATGGGATAAAGTTTTTTTTTGTTGTTGCTTATTATTGTTGATTTTTAATGTGTATCTTCAAGTATTAGAGGTATATAAGGTTTCTCTTTTTTTTAATGTTTTAGCAATGCTCTTAAACCCAACATAACTCTGCTACCTTCCAGTGACTGCCCATTCCTATTCCTTCAACAGAATCTTTAGCAAAGAAATAAATTTAAGCAAAACAAATCTGACACACATATATGTATGTATTACAGATGTCAAATATATGTGTATATATGTATGTATATGTGTATATATATGCATATATAATTTATATGTGCTTCATTCTGTGATTAAAGCCCTCCTTCTCTGTGCCAAGAAGTAGGATATATTTCCAAGATCCAGCAAAGCAGACTTCTGTAGATATCATATCAGTTGGTCAAAAACCCTATTTCAACCAAGCCCTTACTGTAGTGTTCAAATAAGTATTCACTAAATGCCTATTGACAAACTTTACTTTTTTTTAAACAAGCAAAAGAAATCCTCCTCCAATTCTTCATTTTGATTGTCATACTGGATCTAACTTCTGGTTTAGAACTTTAAAGGCTATACAGATGTCAGCTCCTCTTAAAAGTCAGCTCAGTATCCTTATGTTGTAGGAAGAGCATTGGACCTGGAGTCAGGGGAGACTTGGGACTTGAATTCTACCTCTGACATCTATTAATTCTATTATTTAACTCCTCTGAACTTAACTGAATTTAACTTGTCTTTTAGACATAGAATGAGGATGATAATACCTGTCATACTTATACAGTGGAGTTATTGTGAGGATCAAATGGAATAATGCAGGGTGATCCCCAAAGTCTTACTGACCATTTTAGCTACTAAAGTTTAACACTGCACTAAGATTTCTGGGACACTGTGTATAGAAGAAGGGCTTTACAAAGTTTGAAATGATACATGTTGACTGTTACATTATTCTCTCAAAAATTTTATTGATAAAAAGTGCTGCTTGGATATAGTTGTTGGTCATCCTTCCTTCTCAAAAAGGACCAATGACATCAGGAGGATGATGTTTTGACTTGTGAATGAATTGGATTTAACTGAGGCAGGGTTGTCCAAAGTCATTGGCCTCACTTTTTTCCTCCAGAGTTATCTGAGTCCAGCATCAAAACGTAGGTCAAGATGACATGCAATGGCCCCAGATGAAGTGGGAGACCTTGGCCTGTTAAGCTAAGGTCTTTCCCAGGTCTCATTTTGTCTGAGGCAATGCACATTCAGTGATAAAAGACTAGGTTACAATTGAGGCAAAAGATAGCCTAGTTTGCCTTCATAAAAGAATCAATCTGCTTAGATATAGTAGTTCATGATAGAAAGACAATCAGATTCTAGAACTCTGTGAGCAGTATGTGTTTATCCCAAAGCCTGAATTATTTATGTGGCATTTGCCATAAACCTGGTATCTGCTATCCAAGAATAAGGAGCTGGGTGGAGAAATCAGGAGGAAGAAGTAGGTGACAATATAACAGTTTGCACTTTTAAAATTCTTAACCTAGTATCTACTCCAAACATGACTGAAAGTGACATATTTATTATCATTTTATCCTTGAAGAAATGAAAAAAAAGTTAAACATGGTAGACCAAAGAACACAATCCAGAAACTATTCAGCAAGTTTGAGAATCCTATGTTATGGTTTTTATATTGAATGACTCATTTTGTTTACCCTAACACCACCAAACCAATATACTGATATTTTCACTGTTACGTGAAGAAAGAACTCTAAACACCAGGTCATTTCCTGGTTATGGGTAACCAAAGAAGCCTAAGAGGTTTGTTTAAAGATACAAAGATTTACAGCTTTGTGCCCTTGTACAGAAAGCATCTGGGCTTCAATGTTATCATGTGTAAAGTTAAGCAGTGGAACATATTCCATCAATCTATGATTCTGAAAAAAGAAGAATCCAATAAATGCCAAAGGCCTTTTAGCTGGGTGTCTTTTTCAGGAGTGCTGCTCTTTGGTCACCATGTAGTAGTTGCAAACATTGTCTAAGCACCACAGTTGTTGGATTGCCAGTCTCAATTCAGTTTCTAATGTCTTACCTGCCCTCACTCAGGTTGTCCTCTGGGAATTTCAGAATTCAGCTTGTTTTGTCTTAGTGTAAAGATTTAGCTGATGTCTTTCCTTAAAATGACACTCAGGGTGGGGGTGGGGGGCAGCTAGGTAGCACAGTGAGTACAGCACCGGCCCTGAAGTCAGGAGGACCTGAGTTCAAATCCAACCTCAGACACTTGACACATTCACTAGCTGTGTGACCTTGGGCAAGTCACTTAACCCCAATTGCCCTGTCTTCCCCCCTGCAAAAATTTTAAAAAATGGCACTCAGATGTAAGCTAACAAAATAATGAATATAAACCAGGACTTATTTAACATAACAAAATCACCAAAATACCCAAGACCATAAATAGCGAAGCCCATCTGGTGGGTTCCAGGGACTTGTTAGGTCACTTCAGACCAACCCCCAATCATACAGAGAAAGTACTTCAGTTGCTAAGGAGCCAAGCAATCCTTTATTGCCCTGTGGAGAACCTCTGCTTCCCCAAGAACTCATATAGTCCTCCAGACATTATGCTATCCTGAGAAGGGCGACCCTTTGACAAGAAAGAACGTAGGGTTTCTAAAGAACCAACCAATACTCCTGTGAGTTCCTTGTTCCTTAAGGATGTATACAGTATACATGACTCAGAGTACCAAGGAAGAGTTAGGTCCATTCCGTTCTTCCAAATTGTGACCTCCAGATCTGTTGATCCATCTCCCCCTTCATAATCTACTTTTAGCAACAGAATCCCCTCTCCTGTGTCTCCACATAACTCTTATTCCTATAGTGCTCGGAAGGGCCATGTGATTGCACAGGTATCTCTTAGAGGCCGCATCTGTATATGAACTCCCTTCTCTCTGGGTTTCCCTGTCTTTTAAAGTCCAAGTCCAAGGACACAGCTCAAGTGTACAGATTATGCATAAACTTGAGTCAGTAAAGATCTCCTGTGTAAATCAAAGAGGACTTTTAAGAAGGGTAGATTATTCCTAGTATAGAGAATTTATACCCTGTCAAGGAGAATCAAAAGGGTTGAAAAGATTACTTGGCTTATTGTGAGGCATACACCTTCATGGTGATTCTATTTGTTTGTTGTGTCAACATACAAATCAGAGTAAGGGACTGAATTCTGTTAAAAGCGGGGAAGAAAGGGGAGGGTGGTGGGAGAGAGAGCGAGGGAGGGAGACAGAGAGAGGGGGGGGGGGAAGAGAAAGAGGAAGAGAGAGAGGGAGAGAGACAGAGAGCGAGACAGACAGACAGAGACAGACAGAGAGAGGAAGAGAAAGAGAGAGAGTGGAAGAGAGAGACGAGGAAAGAGAGAGAGAAAGAGATGGATGGATGGGAGGGTGGATGTTGAGTTTATATTATTAACAACTTATACCACTGTCTATATATTTATTTATTGCTTATTTATACTTGCATTAAAATCTTATCTAGATACCTCATTGTGGCGTGAAGATGGCCCTTAGTTCTCAAAAGTCCTTGTCCATAAGCATAAGCTCCAGAAGGTCCTACCAAACTAGAAATGCTTGAAGCATGACTTAAGTGAGGGCCTGTACACCAAGAGATTCATGATAAAACTACCTGTGTAACAATAATATCCATTCTACTTTATAGAAATGGTAAGATAGTATATTGGAAAGAATCTGGGCCTAAGAGAGCCAGTATCTCTAAGGCCAGCTCTTGGTTCTGACCTATCTTTCATTGTAACCTGGGCAATCAAAATATAATTTAGAACTAAAAATTACCTTAGTGGCAAAATTCTCTCATTTTACATACAACGAAACTGAGCCCCAGAGTAATGGTTAATATTGTCCACAAGTAATATTAATAGCTAGCATTTATATGGCGCTTCAAGGTTTGCATAGAGCTTTACAAATATTATCTCATTTGATCCTCACAACTCCCCTGGGAGGCAGGTTGTTGTTATGATTTATTTTTACAGATGAGGAAACTGAAGCAGACCAAGGTCAAGTAACTGGCCTGGGGTCATACAAGTAGTGAGTGTCTGAGGTAGGATATGAATTCAGGTCTTCCCGATTCTAGGACCAGTGCCATAGCTACTGCACCACTTGGCTGCTTCTAATTTTTTGAAAAATAATCATTTGAGATCATTGTCTGAAATGTGAAGATGAGTGTGGACTTTTATTGCACAACTACAGAAATGCCGCCTGAGGGAACATCTCATTTCCTACTAGACTCAGAGGAAATTTGGCGAAAGCCCAAACACTTGTGCTTTTTCTTCATTTTTCTTGGATTATTCTACAACCAGGCTCAAATTCTGCTTTTCCAGCAACGCTTTTATTGCTGGTTATGATCTCTGTTAAGAAGACAAAGCAACTGAATAACTTTGCACCTTTGAAAGTGTATATGTTAGAAGAAGATCCCTTGGAAACTGCACTAGAAGATGTTTAAAAAGATATTCTTGAATTTTGAAGCAGAGACCAAGGTAATAAGGTCTCTTTGTGGTTTAGCTATGTGGTGTCTATTGTACTAACCTTATTCATACTTTCCACTGCATTTTTGAGTGACTCACAAGATCTCTAGCAATTCTCACGCTGTGCCATTTTTAGGTAATTATGGACAATCAGGAGGAGAAGAATGATGTCTTTATTAGTCTTATTCATGTCAGACAAACTGAAACCTGGGAAAGACCTTAGCTTAAAAAGGCCAAGGTTCCCCACTGTATCTAGAGCCATCACCAGTCATCCTGACATGTGTCTTGTCACCGGACACCAGTGACTCTGGAAGAGAGAGTGAGGCTGATGACTTTGCATAGCCCTGCTTCATTTAAATCCACTTCACTTTCAAGACATCACCCTCCTGATGGCATTCATTCTCTTTGAGAATGAAGATCGATCGAAAAGCAACAGCAATAGAGTAGGCCCCACATGTGTAGAGGGAACCCCACACGTGTCAAGGAAGCCTGCTGTTGCATGTGTGACTTGAAGGGAGACAAAATAGACATCTCCCTTCTCCAAGGGAGACTTTCATTCCTGCCGGGATGGGGGAAGCAAGTGGTTGGGGCTAAAGGCCACCATAGCGAGAGGGGGTACTGGGCTAGAATATATGTATTTGCTCCCTTAAATATTGTTAATCTAAAAGATATGATTGGATTTGAACTAACTTTTTATCCCTCATTTTGGGGAGCAGGGGGACCCCAAGCTTTATAACCAAGGCTTAACTTCTTTCCCACCAAATACCAGTTCCATAATGAACACATAGAGAATAGCAGAGAAGTCCATTTATCCAAATCATAGCAAAAAAGAAATGAGAAGGTTTATGTAGGTGAATATATACCATATAATACAGAGTGAAGGAGCTTTCCTATTGGGAATCAAAAAACACAGCTCAACCAAGAGAGAGAGTCCAGAATTTCACCCAAGGCAAATTTCCCTAAAATCTCTAGAGTAGCAAGCTGGGAATAGGGACATGATGGAGACTGCCTGCTCCTCTCAAGTCTTCTAAGTCCTTTCTCTCAACAACCTGAAATAAGGTTGGTCTCTTGCATCTTCTCTCTGAAAGCCAAAAGCCACCTGGATGCTGGGCAAAGACCCTTGCTTGAACAGTCCCGAAGGAGGACTCCCACTTCAATAGTTCCCAAAGAGGAAGTGCTGAGAACTGTACATCTCTGTCTCTCAACAATTCCTCTCTGCCCCTCACTCAGGACAGTGTTTTCATCTCCACTAGTAACGAGAACCCCTTACCAATGGGCTTTGAAACAGGAGTTATATTCATATCCCCAGGGGTATGCTGGAGCCAGCTCAAACCAGCTAAAGTTCACTGTTACATTTTCAACATGAGCATTCATACCTCGTAAATCAATAAAGCTACAAATCAGGGCTTGATTTCTTGTTCTGTTGATTATCAAGACATGAATAAAATGGAGAAAATGTTTAACAATGCAAATTAAACTAAAAGTCATGTTGAGCCTTTTCTGAGAGCTAGCACATTCTTGTATTCCACATATTTATATAACATCAAAGAGCCACTTATCATGGGGCTGTGGTAGAATCATAAGGTATGATCCCTATCCTCAAAAAGTTGACCTTTTTATTAGGGAGATAAGATGCTCATTCACCCAACATTTAAGCAACAGCTATGTTCAGGGTACTCAATAGAGGGAAAAATACAAAATTTAGATAATTCCCAGACTATAGTCTCATAAGGGTTTTAGTCCAATAAAGAAATAAGATGCAGATAGAGATAACTAGAATACATCGTATTACAAGATAAGTGCACTTGAGAAGCAAATACGTGAAGTTCCAATGACATTGAAGATTCTTCATGGGAAGACATCGTAGAAAGTCAAAATATGAGTTGTGTTCCAATGGATTAATAGGCAGACTAGGGGAAGGGAAGCCATTCTGTACAAAGGGAAGAGTATAAACAAAGGCAGAGAAGCAGAATACTTCAGTATCAGTGAAGTGTGTATGGAGTGTCGGCCCTGTCCAAGCACCACCTAATGGTTATTTTTGGGCCCTCCTGGCTCAGAATGAATGTAAATAGTAGTTGTTTCTCTTTTGGCCAGCAACACTGAGAATCTTCTCCTTTCAGTTTGATTTTTTTTTATTAAAAGGGTTATCTCTTGACTCACTTCTTAAAGAGTCCTATTCACTGAATGGGTTTTACCTCACTCAAACTGAAAACCTGAAAAGACCTTAGCTTAAAAAGGCCAGGGGCTCCCATGCATCCTGGACCATCTCCAGTCATCCTGATGAATATCTGGTTACTGGACCCAGATGGTTCTGGAGGAGAAAGTGAGTCTGGTGACCTTGCACAGACCTCCCTCATTCAAATCAAAGTCAATTGCAAGTCATGTCATCATCTCCCTGATGTCATGGTCCTCTTCAAAAAAAAGGACAATATAAATTAATATTTAATTAAAATTAATTATAACATAATATTAACATAATATAAATTAGAGCTACAAAGGCATAATCATGCTAGCTTGTGCAAGGTAGGCCATGTAAAGAGCCACTGAAGATCTTTTGAGCAGATGATTAGTGTGACCAGATCTATGCAATGGTGTAAAGGATGGCTCAGGACCACAGGGTGGGGATGGGGTGGGAGTAGGGTAGAGAGAAGGTAGAGAGTAGAGCTGGGAAGACCCTCCCTGATCTACATGGGTGTTAATAAGGACCTTTACCATGATGGTGACAGCAAGAAAAGACAAGAGAAGTCAGATGTAAGAAATGATGCAGAGGTTAATTCTAGGGGATGTGGTCCTCAGATATAAATGATGAAAGACAGGAAATAGTCAAATCAATTAGTCAATTAACATGCATCTGTTAATATTGTGATGTAAGAAGTGAAGAGAATGATTTCAGAGAAATCTGGGAAAAGATGTATGAACTGATGCAGAGTGAAGTGAGCAAAACCAGAACAATTTATATAATAAGGAGAATATTGTAAAGACAAGCAACTTTGAAAGACTTAGAAATTCTGATCAACACAGTCAACCACCACAATTCCAGAGGCTCATGATAAAATATGCTATCCCCATTATTGTAGAGAGGTGACGGACTCTGAGTATACATTGAGTATTTTTTTTTATTTTTAGTTTACAACACATGGTTCTACATAATTTTGAGTTCCAGATTTTCTCCCCTCCCTTCCCAAGATGGCATGGAATCTCATATAACTACCATGTATAACTTCTCATTGAATTAATTTATACACTAGTCAAGTTGTGGAGAAGAATTATGACCAATGGAATGAGTCATGAGAAAGAAGAAACAGAACCCCCCCAAAAAAAAACCAAAAACAAAAACAAAAGAGAAGAAGAAAAAAGGCGAGCATGAAGTGTGCCTCAATCTGCATTCAAACTTCATAGTTCTTTCTCTGGATATAGATAGCATTCTCCACCATGAGTCCTTTGGAGTTGTCCTTGCACCTTATGTTGCTGAGAAGAGCGAAGTCTGTCAGGGTTGTTCCTCATGGAATCCAGAAATCTGTGGTTGTGTGCAATGTTCTCCTGGCTCTGCTCCACTCACTCAGCATTATGTCATGTAGGTTTTTCCAGGTTGTTATGAAGTCCGTATCCTCCCCATTTCTTATGGCACAATAGTATTCCATTACCTTCATATACCACAACTTGTTCAGCCATTCCCCAATTGATGGGCATCCCTTTGATTTCCAATTCTTGGCTACCACAAAAAGAGCCGCTATAAATATTTTTGTACATATGGGTCCCTTTCCCGCTTGTGTGATTTCTTTGGGATACAACCCTAGAAGTGGTATTGCTGGGTCAAGGGGTATGAACATTTCTATGGCCCTTTGGGTGTAGTTCCAAATTACTCTGCAAAATGGCTGGATCATCTCACAACTCCACCAGCAATGTAACAATGTTCCAATTTTCCCACGTCCTCTCCAGCATTTATCATCCTCCTGTTTTGTTATTTTAGCCAATCTGACAGGAGAGATGTGGTACCTAAGAGTTGTTTTGATTTGCATTTCTCTAATCAGTAGTGATCCAGAGCATTTTTTCATATGCCTATAGATAGCTTTAATTTCTTCCTCTGAAAATTGCCTGTTCATATCCTTTGACCATTTCTCAATTGGGGAATGGCTTGTATTCCTATATATTTGGCTCAGTTCCCTGTATATTTTAGAAATGAGGCCTTTATCAGAGATACTAGTTGTAAAGATTTTCTCCCAATTTTCTGCTTCCCTCCTAATTTTTGTTGCATTGGCTTTTTTTGTACAAAAACCTTTCAATTTAACATAATCAAAATTATCCATTTTGCATTTTGCTGAGGCTCAAAGGAAGCCTGGAGAACTGAAAGGTGAAAGTGAGGTCGCAGATCATTGTACATGAGGAGGGGAATGGCCAGTGCAAAGACAGGAAATGGAGTACTGTATATGAGAAGAAAATGGGTCAGGGTAATTGGATTGTAGAGTGTGTGGAAAAGAGTAAAGTATGAGAAGAATGAAAAGGTAGGAAGGGAGGTTATGAAGAACTTCAAATGACAGCAAACCTAACATTTGATCCTGTGGGTAACAAAGGGTTATTAGATTTATTGTGTATTGAACAGAGGGTGGCATAGTCAGACCACGGCTTTAGAAAAATGTCTTTGACAGCTGAGCGAAAGATGGATTGGAATGAGGAAAGACCTGAAGGAAGAAGATCACCTAGAAGGTTCTTTCAAAAGTCCAGACAAAAGGCTAGAAGAAGGGACTGAACTAGGGTAGTGGCCGTGTATGTGGAGAAAAAAGAATGTGTGTGTATCTATCTATCTATCTATCTATCTATCTATCTATCTATCTATATTTATATGTATATGCATATAATAGCATATATTATAGGTATCATATGTTGTAAAAGTAGAAATGACAAAATCTAACAATGTAATGATATGCTGAGTGAGTAAGAGTGGAGTTGATGATAACTAGGTAACTAGAAAGATGGTGGGGCCTTGATAACAACAGAGTAGTTGGAAAACAGGGAGGATTTGTGAAGAAGGATAATGAGTTCTGCTTTGGACATGCTGAAATTGAAATATCTACAGGACATCCAGTTCCAGATATCCAAAAGGAAACTGGTAATGTAGGATTATAACTAAGAAGAAAGACTAGGGCTATATTGAACTCATGGGAGCTAATGAGAATTCATTATCTGACCAAGTGAGGTAGTTTGAGGGGAAAAGAGAAGAGAGCCCTGGACAAAATCTTGGGGGACACTCATCGCTAGTGGATGTGATGTGGATGAAGAACCAGTAGAGTAATCTTAGAAGAAACAGTCAGATAGTTGGGAGGAGAACCAAGAGAGAGCAGTATTGCAAAAACTCCAAGAGAAGAAGGTAATCAATAGTGTCAAATGCTTCAGAGATAAAGAAGAATAAGGACTGAAAAAAGGCTTTTAGATTTGGCAATTAAGTGATTGCAGGTAACTTTGAAGATAGTTTTGAACGATGAGGCTAGAAACCAGACATAGAGAGTTAAGAAGAGAGTGAGAAGAAAGGAAGTGAAGGCACCCATTGTAGAAACCTTCTCTAGGAGTTTAGCCACAAAAAGGAAAAATATGGGATGACAGCTAGTGGAGATGGATGGATCAAGGGAGGATATTCTTAGACTGGGGAAAACATGGGCATGTTTTTAGGAAATAGAGAAGCAGCCAGTATACAGGGAGAGATTGAAGATAAGTAGATGAGAGAAATCAAAAGATAGATTACTGATGGTTTTAAAGGCAGTGAGAAGAAAGGAAGTGGAAACACCTAATGTAGACTGCATTTTTTTTAGTTTATTCAAGAAAGGAAGATGAGATACAAGACAACAGAATCATATAATACCTATAGAATATGTTCTAAATAAATATAAATGCAAGGGAATTTTGGGAGGGAGAGCATTAGCCACTGAAGTCATCAGGAAAGACTTCATGTGGAAAGTGGCACTCAAACTGAGTTATGAGAGAAACAAAGTATTCCATGAGGTGGAGTTGAAGGAGGAAAGCATTCTATTCACATGAAATGCCTGGTGTGAAGGCACAGAGACAGAAGATAGTGTTGTGTGTTAGCACAGCTTTAAGTCAAGTTTGCTTGGACCATGGAGTGAAGGAAGGGGAGTAACATATAATAAAGTTGACAGAGTTTCAAAGGACTTTCAGTGCCAAACAGAAGAGTTTATACTTGATCCTTGAGACAATAGCGAGGCACTGGAGCTTATTGAGTAACAGTAACATAGCCAGATCTGCACTTTCAGAAAATCACCTTGGTAACTGCATGAAGGATGGATTGGAGTGAGAGGAAACTTAAGGCAGGGAGACCAATGAGGATGCTATTGTAATAGTATGGGCAAGAGAAGATGAGGATCTGAATTAAGGTAGTGGCTATGGGGTTTTTGAAGAGGCCAGATGTAAGAGATGAGAAAGCTGAAACAAAATCCACAAATTGACTGGTCATACGGAGTTAGGGAGAGTGAGAAGTTGAGAATAACACTCAAGTTGCAAATCTAGGAGAGTAGAAGGATAGTGATGGCCTCAATAGAAAGAGGAGTTTGTAGGAGAAATAAGTTTTGGGAAAAGATAGGGAGTTCTGTTTTGGATATGTTGAGTTTGGAATACTGATAGGACATCTAGTTTGAAATATCCAATGCACCATCTAATGCAAGACTGGAGAGAGGAGACTAAGGCTGGATATATAGATCTGGGAGTCACCTGCATTGAGATGATGATTAAGCTCATTAAGTCACCAAATGAAAGTTTGTCATAGAGAAGAGAAGGGAGCCCAGAACCTAGCCTTAAGGTACACCTGCAGCCAGGGGGTATGCTATGGATGATGAACCAGCAAAGGAGACAAAAAAAATTGGTCCAAAGGGTAGAAGAACCAAGAGAGAGCAGGGTCAAGAGAAAACAGAGAAGAGAGAGTATAGGAGAAGGTAATCAGTAGTGTCAAATAGTGCAAAGAAGTGAAGAGTAAGAACTGAGAAAAGTACATCAGATTTGGTAATTAAGAGTGAGCTTGTTGATAAATTTGGAGAGATAAGTTTCAGTTGAGTAATTAGGGTTGGAATTGGAATGCAAAGAGTTGACAAGTGAGTAAGAGGAGAGATGTGCATCCAATGAGTGTAGACAACTTTTTCCCAGCAAAAGAGAGGACACATATGGGATGATAGCTTGAAGGGATGGCAGGATCTTGGGAGGGTTTTTTTAAGTATTGGAAAGACTTGGGAGTGGAAATGAATCATCAGATAGGAGGAGAATGAGAATGAAAATTATGGAGGATGTTTGAGGGATTAATCTGATGGAAAAGAAAAGAAGGGATGTGATTAAAAAGTACCTGTAGAATAATTAGCCTTGGTTGGAAAAAAAAAAGGGGGCCACCTCTTTATGAGAGATTGGAGTGATGGAGGAAAGAAGGAGACATAGTATTAAGGAGTTTTGAGATATAGAGATGGGCAGAAGAGGGAGCTCACAGCCAATGGCCTCTGTTTTCTCAAGTAGAGCCAAAGCTGAACTTTTCAGTGGAGAAAATTGGGCTGAGAGGAGATGTAGGAGGTTTGGGGATAGGAGAAGATTTGGAACAGTATCAGTGGGGAGTAGGATAGAGACTCAATTAGGGAAGAATCGAAGGATTGCCTTGTTAAAGTGAGGACCTGGTTGAGGTTAGATAACAAATTCGTAGCAAACTCAGTAAGCTTTCTTTTTTACGGCTTTCTCTAGGTCCCTTCAGCAGCATTTGAGTAGGTTTGGCTTTGAAAACCCTTCATAACCTGTCCTCCTCCCATTCTTCCAGTCTTCTTACACCTTAGTTCTCTCCACACTCCATCTCCCGACCATGCATTTTCACTGGCTGTCTTATATACCTGGAATTTACTCCTTCCTCATCTGTCTCCTGGCTTTTTGGGCTTCCTCCAGATCTCAACTCAAATCCCACCTGCTACAAGAAGCTTTCATCAGTTTTCCTTAATGTTAATGTCTTCCCTCTGAGATTTTCTCCAATTTTCTTACATATGACTGTTTTACATAGTTGGTTTACATATTGTCTCTCCCCATCACATTGTGAACTCCTTGAGGGCAGGACTGCTTTTGTCTTTCTTTGTATCTCCAGCACAGAGTTCAACCACACAAAAAAAAACATTTAATAGGTGCTTGTTGACTTGACTTAATGTAAATATGCTCATCTAACAGCCTGAGAAGATTCTGTAATTCAAAACAAATCATGGTCTCCCCTACCAATTATTCTGGTGTTTGGATTTATTTGATGATTTTCCATACCCTGAAGGTGTTCATAACTATCTGTAATCTCATTACATTCAACTAATCTAAATAACAGATGCCCCTTTGAATGCAATCTTGAGTAAGGTTTTTTAAACACACTTCAATTCCATTTTACGCAATTCATTTTCAACGCCATTTAAGCCCTCTGGTTTTGACTCATTCACACAGGAAGCCAGACGAGTGGGCCCTCTGAAATACCAGCCACAAGAAGCCAGTTAAAATCCCAGTGGTATAGCCTGCATGGTTGCTGTTGCAATCCATAGTTCTATTTTTAACTTTTAAAGAGGCTGCATTTTTTAAACAATCATGCAAGTTAATAATAATCTTGACTTATGTAAATATAGTAGATATTATGTTAACACACCATTTACCAAGAAGAAGAGAAATGCTTCTCTTATGATTGCTAAGAAGATAAAATGGCACATTGGAAAGAATACTAGTTCTGGGTTCAAGTCTCACCTCTGGCACTTACTACATCTGTTATTTTGAGCAAGTTATTGAGGTATCACAGCGGATAGAGATCTGTGCTGGGAGTAAGGAAGACTTTAGTTTAACTCTAGCTTCAGACACTTAACTCAGGTGTATGACTCTGAACAATTGGCTTCTTTATACTTCAGTTTCCTTATCTATAAAAGTGGAGATAATAATTGTGTCTACCTCCCAGGGCTATTGTATGGATAAAAATGGGATAATATTTGTAAAGCACTTTGGAACTATGTAAATACTGTTGGTGGTGGTGGTGGTGCTGTTATTTACCTTCCAGGCCTCAATTTCCTCACCTATAGAAAAAGTGAGAGATGTGGACATTTGTCTTCTGAGATCCCTTCCAGCTCAAGAGCTACAGTCCTATGATTTGATTCATGCTTCACTCAAACACCAACATTACAGCGTGGCATGATGGATACAGGCTGAAGTCAGGAAGAGTTTGGTCAGGATCCCACCTCTAATATTTTACTAGGTCTTAGGCCTGTCACTTAAGTTTCTCTCAACTTGTTTCCTCAGCTACAAGATGAAGCTGGTAATAACTCCCTCAAAGGGTTGCTGGGAGGCTCAGAAGAGCTAATGTGTATAAGGCACTTTGTAGCCTTAACAAGTGCTATATGAACATAGGCTGTTATTCTAAAAATGGGTTTTCTGACTGGTTTAATATGGACAGCTAAGCGGCACAGTGGATAGAGCACAGGGCCTGGAGTTAGACCTGAGTTCAAATCTGGCTTCAGACACCTACTAACTGTGTGACCCTGGGCAAGTCACTTAATCCTGTTTGCCACAGTTTCCTCAACCATAAAATGAGCTGGAGAAGGAAATGGTGAGCCACTCCAATATCTTTGCCAAGAAAACCCCAAACGGGGTCATGAAGAGTTGGACATGACCGAAAAATGAGTGAGCAAATTTTAATCACTACCTGAACTCTCCACGGCTCCTTTTAAACATGCCTGTGATCCAACTTCATCTTGATCGTAGTTCCTCTTGCAAAAATCTTCCTTTACTTCTGATACCCTTTCACAGCTCTGGTCCCTAGCACTTTGTTATTTTTTTTTCCTTTTTGTTTTTCTGACAAGATTTTTTAGACTTCTTGGCTTGGCTATTTGGTGGGTTGATAAAAGATGATGTGTTAAGAGTTTTGACCTAGCATGAGTTACATTAGGCCAATTGCAGCTGTTATCATGATTGTGGTTAACAAGTATGGCCAACACCAGATAACAGTAATCTGCCTCCTACACTAACCAGAAAAATGAACATTATTAGCTCATGGACTGTGGTAGAGAGACTAGATTTATTTTTCTTGACTCTAGAGGGCACAACTAGAGGCAACGTAAGACAGCTGTAGAGTCAGATTTAGGATTTACGTTAGGAAAAACTTTCAAAGAGAGGCTTTTAAAAGTGGTATAAGCTGCCCCAGAGAATGCTGGGTCCTCCTTCACTGAAGATTATTATGTGCAATAATAGCTCATATTTATTTGGCACTTTAAAATTTGTAAAGCATTTTATACATATCTCCTTTAATCCTCTCGAAAACCCTGGGAAGCAAGTGCTGTTGTGATGGCCATTTTATAGATGAGGAAAGTGAGGGAGACAGAGATGAAGTGACTTGGCCAGGGTCATTCAGCTAGTTAAGTAGCTAAGGTTGGATTTTAACTTAAGTTTTCCTAACTCTGAGTCCAGCAATCTTTCTGCTGCACCCCCTCTCTGCCTTTTGTTGTAGAGGGCATTCCCTTTCATTTATGGGTTGGGCCAGGTGACTCTCAGCTCCCTTTTAGATTCTTTAATTCTGTAGAACATGAATAATATCAGGGCAGGCCCAAGGAAAATAAGCCTATGGGCCCAAAACATACACACACACACACACACACACACACACACACTATAGAAAGTATCTACGCTCTTTCTTTTGTAGTAATTTTAGCCATTGAGGAAATTTCCAGACAACTAGACAGATACTTCTAATTCCAGATTGTCTGCATAAAACTAGGAAAATGGCAAGATAATCAGAACTGCATTTATTTCATCATAGACCTGATAACATGTTTGAACTTCCCTTGGAAGGTAAAGAGTCTAACTAGTCATCTGAAGCAGCTTGTTGTTCAGTCATGTTTGACTCTTCATGACCCTACAGACCATACTGAACATGGGGTTCTTTTGGTGAAGTGGTTTATCATTTCCTTCTTCAGTGGATTAAGGCAAGCAGGGATTAAGTGACTTGCCCAGGGTCACAAACCTAGTAAATTTCTGAGGCTAGATTTGACTTCCTGACTTCAAGCCTAGTGCTCTATCCACTGAGCCACCATCTTCCTTTCCCTTTCCTTCCCTTCCCTTCCCTTCCCTATCTCATTTACATGTCCTCCTTTTCCTAAGTGTTACCCCTGTTATCCTTTAATTAGCTCATCTGACCTGCCTGCTCCCCCAACCAGTGACCACTGCACACATAACACTTTGGACATAGACTATATGGCACAAAACTTTTTGTTAGTGTAAGGATGAGAATTGGTTGAGTAAATTAATCATCACCTTTTAGAACATAACCCTTCTTCCACACAAGCCTGGGGAAGTTATGCAAAAAGATATATAACTCTGCTGGCTGATAAAAGGCTTAGTGAAACAGTATTTATCTGTATAAGAGATGTATTTCAGTTTGTTGAGAGACTTTGGGTACATGTGGAGTAAAAAACCTTCAGGGGGGCAATTTGTAGAGAGACATTTTTTAATATTGTATTAGAGTTCTCTGAGACACATACGTATGTGGGAACCAGATATATCATGTCCCTTGACATCTAGGGTTTGCAATTCTAGAGAATGCAAAGAATAGACTTCTTCAGGTGATATCCTTTTTTTTCATATGTGTCCTCAAGCTTTCAACAAATTCAAGCAATATCTCATACAAGTGTGCATAAAAGTGCTCACCATTCTCTCAGTCAGTCAAGAGTCATGTCTATCTTCAAACACATAGCAAGCAACCCAGGGGTGTGTCCCTCTGCAAAACCATTCCAGCGTTTGTTGGGCATAAACAGGGTTGTATTCATTTAAGTCCTCTGATAGCACAAAGTACAAAATAATATTAACAGAAGGAAAGGGAAGCATGTTGAAAAGTCACAGAGAGAAAGAATGTAGTTCAGGAGAAGGTAGGGGAAGCATGTGGTTAGAGAAGAATGTATATTCTAGTTATTCTGCTGAGGTTTCTTTCAGTAGATCAATCACTGTCTCTGATCAGAGGCAGAAATAAAATCAAACTATAAACTTTAACATTATAAATTTGATTACAGAGAATCAGAATCATTTACAGGGCAAGGCAGATAAAAAAATAGATGGACATCCAGAGACATGGGAAAATGAATGACTACAGAGAAAGAGAAGACAAGAATTCATGATTTAGGCAAGATTAAATGGTGACTTGGTATAGCGAAAGGAGCTCTTGATTTGAAACCAGAAAATGTGGGCTCAAATCGCATCTCTCTCTCTCTCTCTCTCTCTCTCTCTCTCTCTCTCTCTCTCTCTCTCTCTCTCTCTCTCCCTCTCTCTCTCTCTCTCTCTCGCTAGTTTCATGTCTTGGGCTAGTCTGTTTCTTCTTTTTCTCTATATCTATAAAATGTGGGTAAAGGGTAGAAACGATGACCTCTAAGCTCTTCTTCATTTTGAAATCCTATAGCCTCTAGGAGGAAACACTGATGAGAAGAGGGGAGTGAAGAACTATATCTTGTACATAGAGCAAAAGGAAATAGGAAGCTATCTATCTATACAGCAAAGGAAGTTAAAAGAACAATAGCTTCCTCGTGGATATTTCATGCTGGACACAGTTGTCAGCAGTTCTATTAGTCAGCTGCTTCATGAGGTTGAAATCACAGGTTCAGTCCCTTCATGAGTTTATTAGTTTTGCAGCCAAAAAATCTCTTGTCCTTGTTTATAAACTGTATTATTCTCCTGGTACTGCTGCTTTGGAGACACGTAACATTAGACAGGGAATTGGGGTCAGAGGGTACGGATGGCTCATAAAAACCCATCACCAGTATTTGTTAAAAAAACAAAAACAAGCAAAAACATGCCTTAGCAAGTTCTTCATATGAGAGATTCACAATTTCAGACACAACTAGTTCCTTTTGGGCTACAGTGTCTATGGAAATATTCATTTTATCTGGTGTTTTTTAAGTTCAGGATAAGAGAAGAAAATATGCTTTATTGGTATAATCGCATATATAGTAAAGTATAGATAGTATATCATAGTATAGACGTAGCATCATCTTTGCCTGTAGACATAGTATTCTTATTATTACTGTCGCTGTTGTACAGTTTTCTGAATCACTAATGTAAGGAGACAACAAGATTTTTTGCTTGTCTAAGGACAGGCTGATGGCTCTTTAGGTTATAGCTGAAACTACCTAGATAAAGACAGCCAACCAAAAGCCTCCCAGGCTCTGATTGCCTGTTATTTTAACTGCTTTGCCCAGAACAAATTTGGAGCCCCTGATACCAACTATGTGACTTAGAAAACTCCTTATAACTTTTGTTTTAACCTCATATGAACATCTTACTCCTCTAAAGACCATTTTGAAAACTCTGCCCTGCCCCCCGCCAAAAAAAACTCACAGAAGTTCTGTAAAGGTTAGGGCTAAGATGCCCAATTTACTCCCCCAGTGATCTTTGGCATGCTAACGAATTTGATCAAGAATGCAAGTTGAGATAACATGGTCTTGAAGTCATAAGACCAGAATTTGAATCCTAACTCCACTTACTACTTGTGTGACCTTAGGGAAGTCACTTCCCCTGTCTGGAACTCAGCTGCTCAGAAGTAAAAAGGGGAAACTCGACTCTCAGCACCAGTTCAGCTCAAGATCTTGGATACTAAAAGCTAGTTGAAAAAGGCAAGGTCATTCCTTTCCTCCATCCTGGTCTACATTTTTTCTGATAGATAGATAGATAGATAGATAGATAGATAGATAGATAGATAGATAGATAGATAGATGGATGGATAGACAGATAGATAGATAGATAGATAGATAGATAGATAGATAGATAGATAGATAGATGGATGGATGGATGGATGGATGGATAGGCAGATAGATAGACAGACAGATAGATAGATAGATAGATAGATAGATGGATGATGGATGAATATAGACTATATACATATACTTTCTCCATAAATATGCTATATATTTCTGACACACATATACACACACATAAGGCTATTATACTTCAATATATGTATATTATGTGTATATACCTATACATATACGTATATGCACGTCAGTTAAAAAAACAAAGCCAAACCACCCCTGGCATTTGTGTCATTCCATGGCCAGAACAAAACCTCATTGTCTCCCTACATTAGTTATGAATGCAGTAGCTAAAGCAGTCATGTAAAAAGGACTGGGTTCCACCAGCTTCAGCATTTATCAGCTCTATGACCATAAGCAAAGGCATCCTTCATTTTAAAATGAGGATAATAAAGCTCATACAGTTCACTTCACCAGGAGGAAAGCATTTCATAATTCTTAAGGCTATAGATAAACTTGAGTTGTTTCTGCTTCCCTTTGTTTGCTTCTCCTTCTTCTTCTTCATTCGTTAATACTGTTATGCAAAAAAAATGTTCAATTCTAAACACTACTCCTTTTTAAAATCCAGCCTTAATAAGAACATTCCACGTGCTAAAATGTTTACTTGGTTAGTCCACAAGTTGGGCTTGTGGCTTCTTGAAATTGTTATTCATTTCTGATGAGAGAAAACCAAATCCTTTGCCCAAGTGGTGAGATGGTTAGCCAGAAAACACACAGATACGTGCTCACAAATGCATGTACACACACACACACACACACACACACACACACACCCCTTCAAAGCAACCAAAATAGCTATGTTTTTGGCAAAAGATTTTTTGTTGTTGTTGTTGTTGTTTGTTGTTGCTGATTTGTTTATTGAGAGCAATCTGGAGTTCTCCTTTTCCTCTCTCAAGATTATCTTCACTAAGCCCGCAGCAAGGACAATTTCAGGACTTCCCTGCCCCAGTCAACTTTCACATTTTCTAGCTCAGTGATGAAAGGCTTCCGTAACTCTCTTCTGCTTTTGCCTACTTCCTGGGTGTTGACTTCTCTTGCCCAGCACTTCCTCACTCAGTTATACAGACAAGTCTAACCCCACCTTTTCTACAAAGAAGAGTTCTATTTCCCCCGTGAAGATTTATCTGCCAATTCCAGCCCACAGTGACCACATCTCCGAACTACCCTGAACTTTTTGTATCACTCATCTTGACGCAAAATCTCACATTGCAAATTGACTCTTTCAGGGCTAGCTTTTGCCTCTCCAGTGATTTTAAAAATAAATCAAAATTCAACTAAGACCTTCCCGGGCCTGAGTTTCCAAATGAGGGGTTTGGACGAAATGAGCTTTGAGGTACCTTGTAGGTCTAGGTCCATGATCCTATACCCCTATGACTAATTAACTCACAAGTCATTATTCTAGAGCACTTTCCAAATTGGAAACCTTGCCCAAAACCTAATCATAACTAGGAAATAGAACCAAATGCCTTTCTTACAATTAGGACTCTTCAAAACTGAAATGGATCTCCTTGGAGTGATAATGAGTTCCCCAACCCTAGAGGTCTTCAAGAGGAGGCTAGATGACCACTTCTCACAGATTTTGTAGATAAGATTCCTGTTCAAGCATAAGATTAAACTAAGCTAGCTCCTCTGAACTCCTTCCTAGCTCTGAGACTTCATGATTCTATAAATCCCTTAAGAACAGTACCCCCTCACAACACACGGAGCTCTGCACCTAGTAAATGCTTAATAAATATTAACTGACTTGAATAAAAAATAACTTGAGTGGCAGCTTCTATTGCAAAGGAGCTAAGATATTAAAAGCAGGCAGCAAGTACCATGATATGCCCTTAGTAACAAATTTGGTGAATCTGTGTGTGGACAAGTCCAGTAATGGGGTGAAGAGAGGGTGATAGAGGACATAAAACATCACCTGCTTGGCATTGTTAACTGCAATTGTTAATTGATTAATTAATTAATTGAGTAATTGACTAACCATAGTCTTATATGCTCTGGGTGTAGATATCTGTCAAGAGATCAAAGCTTGCCAACTTGAACTGAAGGCACAATACTCAATCTTAATGTGTTGGATCCTATGTTAGAGCCACCTCTTCCTAGAAGTATTGTATAACATATATTAATTTTTAATTAAAATTATTTTTTAAAAATGAAGTTTTTGCAACACTCAGATAATTTTATAATGGAAAAGCACTGACATTGGAGCCAGAGGAGCTGAGCTCTACCATCTCCACGGCCTTGGGAAGTTCACCAGATCTCTCTCACCTCAGTTTTCTCATCGATAATAATAGTTATAACTAGCATTTAAAGTTTAGGAAGCTCTTCACATATGCTATTATCATTTGATCCTCACAACAACCAAACAAAGTAGGTGCTATTATCACTCTCATTTTACACAAGAGGCTAAGGAAGATTAAGTGACTTGCCCAGCGTCACAGAGCTAATAACTGTCTGAGGAAGAATTTGAAATCAGATGTCCAGCACTCTCTCAGTTATACCTCTTTAAAATCTTTTAAAGAGGGGGAGGGTAGAGTAGACAATTTTGATGTTTCTAATATCCTATAAACTAGGGATACTCTGAAATGGCATCAGTGTTATCAAATGGAAATAGCTCTGGACTTGCAGGGAGAGGGCCTGGGTAGGAATTCCAGTATTGTCATTTATTAGGATCTATGCGATCCTGTACCAATCTGAAGAGACTTCATCCCTACAGATCATCTCAGTTTTTTCATCAGTAAAATGAGAAGGATGAGGATCTCTAAAGCCCTTTCTAGTTCTAAGCACTATGATCTTTTTTCATGTAAACAAACCAAGCCAGGACTGGGAATCCCTGCTTGGGGCGGGGTGGTGGAGGGTGGGAAGTTGGGGGGTGTTACTTTCTTGTTTCTTGCTCTCCATCTGAGTCTTAAGTTCTGTTCATGGTTTTTTTTTTTCTCTAAATGAATCATTTCAACCTTTTGCAGTCAGCTAAAAATACCTCAATTTCATTTTTTTTTGAGGAGCATCCTATAACTTAACAGCAGAGACCACCATCACAAGTATCTCACGGATACCTCCCAAAAAACCCACTTCAAACATTGACTTTGATTGTGGGGGAAAGAAAAGAGTAGGGGCAGAATGAAAGGCAGCTCTATTCCTGTGGTCGTGATTATGAACCAGAGCAGGGCCAGTTGGGTGATGCTCAAGGAGAAGTAAGTTTCTCAGGGCTTTCTCACTGACATATTGTAAATTCAGTGTTTTAAGAGTGTTTTTATACTATTCTTATTTCTTAACAACCACACTAAAATAAGAAAAACAGCCCCCTTTTTAAAGCAAGCACTTATTTTTCCTTAAAAATCCAGTTTGCATAAAAGTAAGTACAATATTATCAGGGAGTAAATTGGTACATATGGTTATCAATGTCTGTGTCTTAATTTTGGAATGAATCTCTTTCCTTTTTCAAAGTTTTCTGGATATAGAAAATTCATAAAGGCAACCAATGATGAAGGCTCTGTCACTCCAAATATATGATCCATCTATTGTTTCCATCTATAAGCATCTATTGCTTCATCATTGACTGCCACTGAGGCCAGGTTCTCCACATGCTTCATGACAATAATACACATTGTTATCTCACTTTGATAGAATGAAAGTTCCTTAACAGTAGGAAATCTTTCTTTCTTCCTTCCTTTCTTCTTTCCTTCCTTCTTTCTTTCTTATATGTTTATTTATAGACATGCATATACATATATTAGACACATGTATAAATATATACATAAAATCTTACCTTGTGGTTCAGTTGTTTTTCAGTGGTGTTTGGCTCTTTGTGACTCCATTTGGAGTTTTCTTGACAAAAGATATTGAAGTGATTTGCCATTTCCTTCTCCAGCTCATTTCACAGGTGAGGAAACTGAAGCAAATAAGGTTAAGTGACTTGCCCAGGGCCACACAGCTAATAAGTGTGTGAGGCCAGATTTGAACTCAGGATGATGAGTCTTCCTGACTCCAGGCCCAGTACTCTATGCACTGTACCACCTAGCTGCCCCATTTTATTATGTATCATCTATCTTAAAATATATCATATATGATATATACAAGAATAGATGGATAGATAGATGATAGATGGATAGATGGGTGAGTAGATAGATTGATAGATCAATAATATACGTATGTGTACATATACACATATGTGTATGTATTATATGTGTCACATAGTAGATTACATATAATAATTATATACTGTACAATAATATATACTATATAGAAAATATAGCACGCATAGCATGTATGTTTATAGCATATATTTAATATATAATGTCTGCATATGTCTACGTCTATGTGTGCAGGTGTACATGCATATATGTGTATGTGTATGTATACATATATGTCTGCAAATATACATATATACATATATATGAAATTTTCTCCCTCTCCACTCTACAAAGTATAAGATTCCTCATAGATCTAGAGCTAAATGGGACCTTAAAGTTAATGAGCATTTTAAGACTCATTTATAACCTAGTGACATTTGATAATGGATATGGGACATTCCCATTGCTACTAAATAAGGGATCCTTCAGGAAATCACCTAAAAGTGATATTTGTTTGCTCTTTTAGTCTGTGACAGTAACTTTTGTCATTACCACTGGGTAATTAATGTTACCTCTGCTTGAGGTATTTCCCAGTGCTTGGGTGTGGGAAACTACTCTTCTATATGTCCTAGTCTCCTGGAGATATGGGAAACCAGAAATGGCTATCCAATAAAATTCAGATAAACAGTACAATGCTGAATCTGGTCCCAGATCTCACTATTACTCATTTCCCCAATTCTGGGGCCCATTATGTATGAGCAACGCAGCAACATGAGCCATAGTCACGTGTCATATTCCCACACACCACAATAATAACATAGGAAAGAAGAACTGAGCCGAACATGGCAGGTGCTACGTGCACTTTTGCGTCCCAGACTGAACAAAATTCTTATACAGGGGAATTACGCAGATTCCCACCAAACACTCTCACTACCACATTCTCTCACATGAGCATATGCTAACCTCTACATACAATCAAACCACTGTACATCAGCCTCCTTCCTAAAATATGGTATCCTTAAATGGCCCAGAGGAAATGCCTATACAACTACCCTCATTTCAGCTGTTCCCCTCAGAGTCAGAAACATTCAAAGTAAACCTTTGCACACTTCTTACAGTACCTCCTACATTCCCTTACGCTTACCAACTCCCCTAAAGTGCCTTAATCCTCTTATGGCACCAAAAGAAAAAAATACGCAAAGAACATATCATTTAATTCTGTATTTAACATGAATACATGTGCATATTTAAATGTGTAAGATCAAAAACAAATTAGTTAATTAACTTTGGAGATAAGTGGGTAGCTCATTGGATAGAATGTTGGATTTGGGGTAAAGAAGATCTGAGTTCAAGTTCTGTTTCAGAAACTAATAGGTGTGTGACCCTTTGGCAAGTCATTTAATCCCTCTCAGCCCCAGTTTCTTGATAGGTAAAATGAGGATAATAATAGGATCTACCTCACAGGGTTATATGTAAATGTGTATACAAATACAAATGAATAAACCAAATAATGTCAAATAGAGCAAAATGAAAAAACAATGCCTCTAAGCACAAAAGATGTCATATGATGTTCAACTTTATTGTAATAACTATACTTTGGCCATCTCAGCCTCAAGATCTCAATCTCAATCTTTGTTTATTGCCTTCATTCACTAAAATGTAAGGAATTATCTTTCTTTTTGCTTACATCCCCAGAATTTAGCACAGTGCATAGCACATAATAAGAATCTAATAAATGCTTGATATCTTCCTTTGTCAGACTACCAAAACAGTCCATGAATCAAAAAAAGATTAAAAACCACAGTCCTGGGACAGAGCCAAGATGGAGGCCAGAAAGCAGGGACTTACTTAAGCTCCCCCCCAAAGCCCTCCAAACACCTGTAAAAAAAAGGCTGTGAACAAATTCTAGAGTTGTAGAACCCGTAAAATAGCAGAGGGAAGCAGGTCTCCAACCTAGGATGGCCTGGGTGGTGGCTGGGAAGGGTCTATCACATGGTGCTGGGAGTGGAGTGCAGCCCAGCGTGGGCTGTGCCTGGACAGACCAGACCAGGAGTCAGCCAGGAGCAGGCCTTAGGGGCACGAATCACTGAGCTGTGGCAGTTTCCAGACTTCTCAACCCACAAACGCCAAAGACAACAGAGCAGGTTAGTGGGAAAACTGCTAGATCAGGTTAGAAAGTAGTCCGGCCCCAGCCCTGGGGGTGGTGAAGGTGGTACAACGGTGGTGACAGCAGCAGCAGGAAGCTACCGCAGCTGCTCCAGCATCAGATGCTTCTGGGGTCCCTGGCTCACACAGTGGGAGGAATCAAGTGGCAGACCACAGCAGGAGTGCAGTGCTTCCTCTGCTCTGCTTGAACCTGGGTCACAATCCTGGTTGGCAGTTCTTGGGGGAGGAGGAGAGCTGCTGTGGCAGAGCTTGTGTTGACAGTGGAGTAGAAGTAGCTCTGAAAACAGCAGTGCAGCCCCTAAAGCTTGGATAAATCATTCTCTACTCTACAAGCAATCATACCCTGATAAAAAGCTCAAAGGTCAAGTAGTTGCCTGGGAACATGGCCAGGCAGCGAAAAAGGACACAGACTCAGACTCAGACTCAGAATGTAGAATCTTTTTTGGTGACAAAGAAGATCAAAACATACAGCCAGAAGAAGTCAACAAAGTCAAAGAGGCTATGTCAAAAGTCTCCAAGAAAAATATGAATTGATCTCAGGCCATGGAAGAGCTCAAAAAGGATTTGGAAAAGCAAGTAAGAGAAGCAGAGGAAAAATTGGGAAGAGAAATGAGAGAGATGCAAGAAACCATGAAAAACAAGTCAATAACTTGCTAAAGGAGAACCAAAAAAATACTGAAGAAAATAACACCTTAAAAAATAGACTTACTCAAATGGCAAAAGAGCTCCAAAAAGCCAATGAGGAGAAGAATCCCTTGAAAGGCAAAATTAGCCAAATGGAAAAGGAGGTCCAAAAGACCACTGAAGAAAATATCACCTTAAAAATTAGAATGGAACAAGCGGAAGCTAGTGACTTTATGAGAAATCAAGTGACTTTATGAGAAATTATAAAACAGAACCAAAAGAATGAAAAAAATAGGAGAAAATTTGGAACTCAAAGTTTTAAAATCAGATGCTTGAAAGAAAAAAATTGTTTTGCATGCAACTGAGAAATAAGATATATAGGGAATGGGGCATAGAAATCTATCCTGCCTACAAGAAAGTAAGGGGAAAGGGGATGGGGGTGAGTGGGGTGACAGAAGGGAGGCCTGACTGGGGAATGGGGTAATCAGAATATATGCCATCTTGGAGTAGGGGGGAGGGTAGAAATGGGGAGAAAATTCATAACTCAAAATCTTGTGGAAATCAATGCTGAAAACTAAAAAATATTAAACAATGAAGTATGGAATTCAAATAGATAAATATCTGAAAATGAAAATATTAAATAAATAATAAAATAATTTTTGGAAATAAATTAATTAATGAATAAATAAGGCTGGATTAAAAAAAAAGAACCACAGTCCTAGATGAAGGGGAAAATTATTGAGCACCAACCAGTGATCTAAGTAGTCTCCAGTGGAGGCATTGTTACCTAGTGCATTAGTGTTACAATGATAGTTAGAGATCGCTGTAAAACATTCTAGGAAAATAAGCAAGTAGCCAGGTAACCAGGGTTACTGATTCTGGCCTAGTAATGCCTTCACTATGTATTCTTTTAGAGGCTGAATATCCAACTGGTGTGTAACACAATTCTTTTGTACTTGTCCAAAGACAGTCATGAAGGGAAGCCATTGTTCTATGGAGCAATGGTAAAATCACTTTCCTTGACATGGAAATAGATCTAGGATTAATTCTGTTTTTCCAGTTTAAGAAGAATTATTTTCATTGTTCAAAGCAGAAATGCACCATAAATTACAATTATTAAATTGATATGAAATTATAATTTCAGCTAATAAACTAAAATTTTCAAAACAGTAGTGGACCAACCACTTTCGTTATCATTCCCAGTCCTCCTAAATCATGGTGATTAGGAAAGAAGTTGGAGTTTCTAAGTCCAGACACAAATATATGTGTACATATATACATACACATATATGTATGCATATACATATATATACATGCACCTAGTGCATATATACATGCATATACTTAAGTATGTACAGGGCGTCCATAAAGTCCTTGCACATATACAAAGTTACAACTATTTTAAATTGCACACAGACTTTATGGACACCCCTGTATATACCTTCCAAGTATGTGTTCTCTATATGTGTGCCCTCCCCATTGATGGTCTGGTAGACTAGAGGAGAGTGTATTTCCATGTGCACACAGGGGAATTCTTCTTTTGTTACTTCATTTGCTATGCAGGTTAAATAAATATATTTTGCTTGAACTAATATGTCCTCTAGTTTTACTAGACTAGTAAATATGCATATTTCACTGTGAGTTAATTAGCTATGGTTTTTAAATGGGTGCTGACCCATTGAGCCCTTCAAACCTGGTATAGCTCTGCTAGCAGATTCATGTAAGAGGGGTGTGCCT
The DNA here is from genome assembly GCF_011100635.1 of Trichosurus vulpecula. Classification (NCBI taxonomy): domain Eukaryota; kingdom Metazoa; phylum Chordata; class Mammalia; order Diprotodontia; family Phalangeridae; genus Trichosurus; species Trichosurus vulpecula. The sequence goes on along the minus strand of NC_050574.1, from coordinate 398,319,711 downwards.
GAGAGATTACATACTGATTTTAGATTGTATTATGAATGTTTTGCCTGTTTCTATGACAATTAGTTTGGATTCTGGATTCAGACAAACTCTTTGAAGTGGGGAGAATGCCTAAAATCCCTACATGACAGCCCAGTGGGAAGAATGGAGCAATCAGCTTTGGAGTTTGAGAACCTGAATTCAAATCCCAATTCTGTCACTTACTGTCTGGGTGACTTTGAGCAAGTTGCTTAATCTCTCTGGACCTCAGTGTCCTTAGATATAAAATGAGAGTGTTGGACTAGAAGATCTCTGAGGTTCCTACCAATTCTCAATCAAGATCCCATGATACTATGACTTTTCTATTCCTTTGTGCCACACATGGAGGAGTCTGGCTGTGCTCCCAGGAATTTGTCTGCCTTGAACCAGTAAAGCTACTTCTCTGAATGTCTTTCACAGAAATTTTGAGAAGTTCTAGATTTGGCTACCATATTGACTGCTAGCCTAAGGAAGTGAATGTCACCTTAGTTTTGGGGAGCAGTGAGAAAGGATAGAGTAAGATCCCTTCTTCTGTCTCCTTATGGTGTGTGTGTACATGGGGAATATGTCCCATCATTCAAGGATATACATTTGTGGTTTTTTAATTAATTTGTTCATTTTTAGTTTTTAACATTCACTTCCATAAGGTTTTCAGTTTCAAATTTTCTCCCCTTCATGCACAGTTTTATAGCCCTCTGGGCATAGTTCCAAATTGCTCTCCAGAATCGTTGGATCAGTTCACAACTCCACCAATAATGCATTAGTGTTCTAATTTTCCCACATCTCCGACATTTATCATTTTCCTGTTTTGTCATGTTAGCCAATTTGATAGGTATGGTGTGATACCACAGAGTTGTTTTTATTTGCATTTCTCTGATCAATAGTGATTTAGAGCATTTTTCATATGATTTTAGATAGCTTTAATTTCTTCATCTGAAAACTGCCTGTTTATATCCTTTGACTATTTATCAATTGGAGAATGACTTGTATTTTTATAAATTTGACTCAGTTCTCTATATATTTTAGAAATGAGGTCTTTATCGGAGACACTGGTTGTAGAAATTCCTGGTTTTCTGCCTTCCTAATCGTAGTTGCATTGGCTTTGTTTGTGCAAAACCTTTTCAATTTGATGGAATCAAAATTATCCATTTTGTATTTCATAATGTTCTCTATCTCTTGATTGATCATAAATTCCTCTGTTCTCCACAAATCTGACAGATAAACTATTCCCTGACCTCCTAGTTTGCTTATAGTATCAGCCTTTATATATATTTTGACTTTATTTTGGTATACGATGTAAGATGTTGGTCTACGCCCAGTTTCTGCCATACTATTTTCCAGTTTTCTCAGCAGTTTTTGTCAGATAGTGAGTTCTTATCCCAGAAGCTGGAGTCTTTGGGTTTATCAAACAGTAGATTACTACAGTCTATAGTAGTCTATAGGCTACTGTGTCCACTGATCCACCACTCTATTTCTTAGCCAGTACCGAGTAGTTTTAATGATTGCTGCTTTATAATACAATTTAAGATCTGGTATGGCTAGGCCACCTTCCCGTTCATTTCTTTTCACTTGATATTTTGGATCTTTTTTTTCCAGATGAACTATTGTTATTATTTTTTATAACTTAATAAAACAAGTTTTGTTAGTAAATTAATTTAGGTAGAATTGTCAATTTTATTATATTAGCTTGGCCTACCCATGAGCAACTGATGTTTTTCCAGTTATTTAGATCTGACTTTATTTGTGTGAAAAGTGTTTCGTAATTGTGTTCATATAGTTCCTGGGTTTGTTTTGGCAGGTAGACTCCCAAATATTTTAGAATGTCTACAGTAACTTTAAATGGAATTTCTCTTTCTATCTCTTGTTATTGGGCTTTGTTAGTAATATATAGAAATGCCAAGGATTTATGTGGGTTTATTGTATATCCTGCAACTTTGCTAAAATTGTTTATTATTTCAAGTACTTTTTTACTTGATTCTCTAAATAAACAATCATATTATTTGCAAAGAATGATAGCTTTTTTTCTTCTTTGCCTATTCTAATTCCTCCAGTTTCTTTTTCTTCTCTTATCTCTAAAGCTAACATTTCTACTACCATATTGAATAACAGCAGTGATAATGGACATCTTTGTTTCACCCCCAGTCTTATTAGAACTGCTTCTAGCTTATCCCCATTACATATAATGCTTGCTGATGGTTTAAGACAGATGCTACTTATCATTTTAAGGAAGATTTAATTTATTCCTAGGCTCTCTAGTGTTTTTTATTAGGAATGGGTGTTGTATTTTATCAAAAGCTTTTTGTGCATCAATTGGGATAATTATATGGTTTCTGTTAGTTTTGTTGTTGATATAGTCAGTTATGCTCATAGTTTCCTTAATATTGAACCAGCCCTGCATTCCCAGAATAAATCTTACCTGGTCATAGTGTATTATTCTCATGATAAGTTGATGTAATCTTTTTGCTAACATTTTATTTAAAGTTTTTGCATCTATATTCATTAGGGAAATTGGTCTATAATTTTTTTCTCTGTTTCAGCTCTTCTTGGTTTAGGTATCAGCATCATATTTGTATCATTAAAAGAATTTGGGAGGAATCCTCCTTAGCCTATTTTCCCAAATAGTCTATATGGTATTGGAATTAGTTGCTCTTTAGATGTTTGATAGAATTCACTTGTAAATCCAACTGGCCCTGGAGATTTTTTCCTGGGGAGTTCATTGATGGCTTATTCAATTTCTTTTTCTGAGATGGGGTTATTTAAACATTGTATTTACTCTTTGGTTAATCTGGGCAATTTATATTTTTGTAAATATTCATCTATTTCACTAACATTGTCAAGTTTATTAGCATACAGTTGGGCAAAATAGCTCTTAATTATTGTTTTAATTTCCTCTTCATTGGTGGTAAATTCATCCTTTTTATTTTTGATACTGGTAATTTGGTTTTCTTCTTTCTTTTGTTAATCAAATTAAACAAAGGTCTAACTATTTCATTGTTTTTTTATAAAAGCAGCTCTTAGTTTTATTTATTAGTTCAATAGTTTTCTAGATTTCAATTTTATTAATCTCTCCTTTGATTTTCAGTATTTCTAATTTGATATTCAATTGGGGATATTTAATTTGTTCTTTTTCTAGCTTTTTTGGTTGCATGACCAATTCATAGATCTCCTCCTTCTCTATTTTATTCATGTAAGCATTTAGAGATATAAAATTTCCCCTAAGAACCACTTTTGCTGCATCCCATAAGTTTTGATATGTTGTCTCCCTATTGCCATTCTCTTGGATGAAGTTATTGACTCTTTCTAGGATTCGTTGTTTGACTCACTCCTTCTTTAGGATTACATAATTTAGTTTCCAATTCTTTTTTAGTCTATCGTTCCATGGCCCTTTATTAGATGTAATTTTTATTGCATCGTGATCTGAAAAGGATACATTTAACATTTGTGCCTTTCTGCATTGGATTGTTAGGTTTTAAGGCCCTAGTAAATGGTCAATTTTTCTGTAGGTGCCATGTACCACTGAGAAAAAGGTATATTCCTTTCTATCCCCATTTAGTTTTCTCCAGAGGTCTGCCACATCTAACTTTTCTAAAATTCTGTTTATTTCCTAAACTTCTTTCTTATTTATTTTATGGTTAAATTTATCTAGTTCAGCGAAGGGGAGGTTGAGGTCCCCTACTAGTATAATTTTGCTGTCTATTTCTTCCTTGTAACTCCCTTTACTTTTCCTCTAAGAATTCGGGTGCTATACCACTTAGTGCATATGTGTTTAGTAATGGTATTACTTCATTGTCTATGGTGCTTTTTAGTACGATGTAGTTTCCTTCCTTATCTCTTTTAATTACATCTCTTTTTGTTTTTGCTTTGCCTGAGATCAGGATTTCTATCCTTGCTTTTTTTACTTCAGCTGAAACATAATGTATTCTACTGCAGCCTTTAACCTTTACTCTGTGTATATCCCTCTGTTTCAAATGTGTTTCTTGTAAATGACATATTTGTAGGATTATGGCTTTTAATCCATTCTGCTATCTGCTTTTGTTTTGTGGGAGAGTTCATCCAATTTACATTTAGATTTAGGATTTCTATCTGTATCTTTCTCTCCATCCTGTTTCCCCCTCCCATTTATGCTTTTATTTCTCTTTTCTCCCTTTCCCTCCTCACTAGAGTTTTGCTTTTGACCACTTTTGATCTCCCTCAATCTGACCTCCCTTCTATCACCCCCCTCCCTTTTCTTTTCCTTTTCCCTTACTACTTCTTCCTTCTCTTCTAACCACCATCTTTCTTTTCTTTCCTGTTTCCTCTCCTACTGCCTGTAGGGCAAGTTAGATTTCTGTACCTGAGTATGTTATTCCCTCCTTGAGCCAAATCCAATGAGAGTAAGGTTCAAACAATGCTTATTTCCCTCCCTTCTTTCTTTCTACTGTAATATGTTTTTGTGCCTCTTCATGTGATGTAGTTTACCCTTTTCTGTTACCTCCTTTCCTCTTCACCCCTTACAATACTTTTTCACCACTTACTTAGTTTTTTATCATCACATCAAAGTCAATTTATATCCACACCCTCTGTCTATGTATGTCCCTTCTAAATGTCATAATAAAGATACAGTTCTCAAGAGTTGCAAGTATCTCATGTAGAGATGTAAACAGTTTGCCTTTATTGAATAACGTGCTTTTTCCCCTGTTTACCTTTTTATGCCTCTCTTGAGTCTTGTATTTGAAGATCAAATTTTACATTGAGCTCTGGTCTTTTCATCAGGAAGGTCTGGAAGTCCCCTATTTCATTAAATTTCCATCTCCTCACCTGAAATATTATGCTCAATTTGCTGGGTAGATGATCTTTATTTGTAATCCAAGCTCCTTTCCTTTATGGAATATCATATTCCAAGCCCTTTCATCTTTTAATGTAGAAGCTGCAAGGTCCTGCATAATCCTGACTCTGGTTCTACAATATTTGAATTATTTCTTTCTGTCTCCTTGCTGCATTCTCTCCTTGACCTGATAATTCTGGAATTAGCTACAATATTCCTTGGCTTTTCCACCTTAGGATCTCTTTCAGCAGGTAAGTGGTGAATTCTTTGAATGACTATTTTATCCTCTGGTTGTAGGACCTCAGGGCAGTTTTCCTTGATGATTTCTTGAAAGATGCTGCCCAAGCTCTTTTTTTATCATAGCTTTTAGGTAATAATTCTTAAATTATCTCTCCTGGACCTATTTTCCAGGTGAGTTGCTTTTCCAATGAGGTATTTTTTTTTATTTTTTTCATTCTTTTGATTTGTTTGACTGATTCTTGGTGTTTCATAAAGTCATTAGCTTCCACTTGCCCAATTCTAATTTTTAACAAATTGTTTTCTTCAGTTAGCTTTTGTACCTCCTTTTCCATTTTGGCAATTCTACTTTTTAAGGAGTTGTTTTCTTCAGTGTACTTTTTTCCATTTTGTCAATTGTATTTTTAGAGGAATTGTTCAATTTTTCTTCTACCTCTCTAATTTGACTTTTAAAATCCTTCTTGAGCTCTTCCAAGAAGGCTTTTTGGGCTTGAGACCGGTTCATATTTCCCTTTGAGGTTTCAGATGTGGGTATATTGACAATATTGTGCTCTTCTAAATTTTTGTTTTGATCCCCATAGTAAGAATCTATGGTCTTTGTTTTTCTATGTTGCTTTGTGTTTTTTGGTGTTTGCCTTTTTCCTGACTTTTAAAGTTGATCTATAATTCTCGGACACAGGGGACACTGTCCCAGGCTTCTTGTGCTGAGGGCTAGGGCTTGTTACTGGCTTTGTGTGCTGGGGCCTCTGGTGCTGGCAGCTGGAGACTATAAAGGCTGTAGCTTACCTGGTGTTGAGCTGGAGCTGGTGGTAGTGGCTGGTGTGTGCAGAGGCCAGGTGGGGTTTTTCTGCATTTACCTGTGGTTACACTGAAGCTCATGGGGTGAGGTGTGGGGATGTGGATAGTTTGGCCTCTGGAAATCACTTCCTCACACAGGGCTGTGCTAGAACTTAAGTAGGCTCAGCTGCTGGTAGACACCCATCTGCCACCACAAGGGGTGGTTCTCCATACTGGCTTCTGCCAGTTCCCCTGGCTGTGCCAAAGTATGTGGAAGGTCCTGGTGTTGGTTCTTGTCCACTCCACCCCCCTGGGGCTCATGATCTCTCACTGGGCCACTGAGGTGGGGCTTGCCACTGGTTTGCCAGGATGCCTCATATCCTACACTGGTCCCCTTCAGCCACAGCAAGAGGGACCTTTCCTGTTAATCCCCCAGCCTCATGAGCTAAAAGACTGCTGCATCCCATCTCTCTGCTGGCTCCACTCTTCCAGGATTTTTCCTGGGGCAGTATTTTCTGGGTTTTTCAAGGTCAATAAGTGAGGGTAAAAGCAACTTACTGCTTACTTGACCATCTTGGCTCCTGGAAAGGACATATATTTGTAAGAAAATGGTTTTTATATTTGTGAGGAAATAGTTTAAGTGCTAGTCACAAACTGATGTGGTTTTAAAAAAATTTATACGTATACCCAGTAAACCCTAATTTATTCATATGACCTAAAAATGAACAATAAGAAGCTGAGAAATAACTGCTCAAAGGGGATATAGACAAAGAAGTTGAAAAGAAGATACAAAACTTATTGGGGAAATCTATAATGACATTGAGGTTTCTATATAAGATGCTTATTTCATACATCTTAAGATGTTTGAACAGGTAAGAAACAAAACCACCATGTCCGTTTTCTTAGACATTTCACACATTGACTTCAAACAACTTTGTTGCAGAAATACACAATCCCTGGCAATTAAGCAGTAGCAAATACTTGGCAATGCTCGAAATGAAACAAAAATTTCCTCGAAAGTCCTCAGCACTAGAAGAGTTTTACAACTAATCCCTTCCCATTACAATGGTCCAAGCAGATAGAATACAATACAATACAATTACAAATATGGATGACTAAGTCATACAAATATCCCTGAGGGATATTGGCTTAGAAAATTGCATGTGTTTATATATTTCTTTTTAATTAATGTGTCAACACATTAAAATCAAATAGAAACTATATTTTGGCACTCAGGAGTATTGTGACCCATATGAGGTTCTAGAGTCGCATGTTCGATACCTCTGGTCTGGAGTGTGGCATTTAAAAAAGGTTTAAAAGACAAAATTCTGGGTAATATAATCATTTTATTAATAATGCCAGCATTTTAACAAAAAAGGATGGTCATTTGGCAGTCTCTCACTTAGACCAAAGACAATCATGGCAAGGGTGAACTCAGGCTTAGTATATGTCCATTGGAAGAAAAAGTAATAAAAGAATGAATATTACAATGAGGGCTGGACTTGAATTTAGAATATGTCATTTACTTCTAAGTTAACTCCAGCCTAGGAAAGTCTATTCAAAGAATTTATCCCCACCCAAACTGGAGTAGAACATAATGGCTGGGGCAGCTAGGTGGTGCAGTGAGTAGAGCACTAGCCCTGGTGACTCCAGGCTGAGTTCAGACCCGGCCTAAGACATTTGACACACTTACTAGCTATGTGACCTTGGGCAAGTCACTTAACCCCAATTGCTTTGCCTTCTCCCCTCCAAAAAAAACCAAAACAAAACATGATGGCTTGCCCCACCTGGGTGGGCTCTGGATAGAGGAGGAGGTTAGCTCAACTTCAGAGACTGAGGTCTTCAAATGATGATAAAAGAAAAAGAAGGAAATCTGAATCTCCCCAAATCATTGGTTATTAATAATCATTTATCTCAAGAGCAAGGGGTCTTAACATTTTTTTCCTGTGTGTGTTTGTGCCATAGCCTTTGACAGTCTAGTGAAATCCATGGATCCCTTTTCAGAATAATGGTTTTAAATGTATAAAATAAAATACATAGGATTACAAAGGAAGATGATTGTATTGAAATATAGTTATAAAAAAATAAAAACTAGTTAAGAGACTTCAGATTAAGAACTCCAGGACTCTAGAATGATGGTAGTGGCAATCTACTGTGCTAAGGCTGTAGTCATACAGACAATTCTAGACCCAGATGTTGTTAAACCTTGCCTCTCGAGACCCAGTATATGTAGTCACAATGTTTTCTATCCTCTAGGTTCCAAGCAGTGATAGTAGGGTCAACCTGGAAGCTAGGGGTAGAGATCAGCCAGAGACAGAATTGTGAAGTCAATGAAAGGTCTTTGATATCCCTCTTTTCCTTTCTTTCCCTTTGTGGAGCGCAGTCCTTCCCATCCTCATATGTACCCAATACTTATTCAATCACATGAAATGTGTCTTATAAACCACCTCATAGCCTTAAATATTATTATATCCAAAAGAATTTGGATTATAACAGTGATCAAAGCAGGAATATACTGGAATCTGTTCTAGCTGGAGAATTGATTGGTACATTTTCAAAGTGAGCTTTTACAACTCAGAAATAGGCAAATTCTACAAATCAGGACTTGATTTATTGTTTTAATAATTGTCCAAATTTTAAAAAGTGATGGAAAAAGTGTTAATACAGCAAAATGGAAAAGTGTTAATAATGTCTTGGTTACATTATTATTTTAAACAATTGGTGGTTACACATTTTCTAGCACACTCTGTATCAGAGCCTTAAACTAAAGAACACTAGTGGTTCAGGCATCAGTCATCGGTTGAAGAATAGCTGAACTGTGGGGCCTTCCTGGATGTCCTAAAATCACAACACAGTGTCTTCTTTGCCTTCTGAGTCAACCCTGTTTAAAGAATATAGCCAGAGGTAGGAAAGTTTGGTTAAAAAAAAAAAAACCTCTGAAATGTTGGCTGTGATTCCATCCAGGAGCATCTTCTGTTCTCTTCAGAATCCCAAAGTCTTTAGAGAAAAGATGACACAGACAATGTTTAAGAACTTCAATATCCCAGACATGGATATTACCATCCAGACTTTGCTGTATTCCTCTAACCATTCGCAACTAGTTTTGCAATGGATTCCAGTGATGGTGTCACCACACTGTGCCTATCTACGAAAGTTATGCTCTTCCCTATAGCATCCTCCGTTGAGCTCTGGCTGGCCTGCTGGACTACCTCATGAAGATCTTGACAGAAAAAGAGGTTACTATTTCACTAACATAGCCAAAAATGAAATTGTATGTGTCATCAAGGAGAAGCTCTCTATTTTATTGTCCTAAATTTAGAGCAGGATTTGGAAACTGCTGCATCTAACTCTTCTCTGAGTAATGAATTTCATTCAATGACAATTCATTCAACGGCAATGAAAGGTTCAGATGTTCAGAAACTCCCTTCTAATTCTCTTTCTTAAGTATGGAATCCTGTAGTACCATGAAACTACATGTAACTCAATCGTGAACTGTGATTTTGACATCCATAAAGATCTATAAGCCAACTTATAGTTAGGTCACAATTAGTGCCAATAATTTATCACTTGAAGCAGCTGCATTATTCAAATTAACACTTCATATTCCCATTGGGCTAGAACAAATTACCAAATTTTCAAAAGTATAAATTCAAATAATGCAAATATGCAACAATGTCATGGAATTCTTTATTCACATTAGTAGAGACTTGATTGTATTGTCTGGTGTTACCACCATGTACCCAGGCTTTGTTGACAGAATGCAAAAGGAGATTACAACCCTAGCCCCCAAAACTATGAAAATCAAGATCAATTGCTCCACCTGAATTGGGGTACTGTATCTGGATTGGGAGTTCCTTCATGGTCTCCCTCCTATGTTCCTTCCAGCAGATGTGGATCAACAAGTAAGAATATGATGAATCTGGGAACTCCACTGTCTACACAAATGCTTCTAAATGGACTGGTAGGGGGGGATTTGTTTTTATTTTTTCATCAAAGGACATGACATGATATTGCCTCCACAAGAGATGAGATTATCATGGCTTTATTTGGTTTTTTGGTTTTTGTTTGTATCTTTAATAAAAACTTAAAATTGTTGCTGTTGTTCATCCTTCATTCTGGAAGAGGACCAATGACATCAGGAGGGTGATGTCTTGACTTGCAAGTGAGTTGGATTTAAGTGAGGCAGGGCTGTGCAAAGTCACCAGCCTCACTCTCCCCCGCAGAGTCATTGGAGTCCAGTAGCAAGACGTAGGTCACAACGACTGGAGATGGCCCCAGATACAGTGGGAGACTTTGGCCTTTTTAAGCTAAGGTCTTCTCCAGATCTCAGTTTGTCTGAGGCAACACCCAATAGGTGATTAGAAGTTAGATAAGAATTGACGTAAAAGATGACTTACTTTACCTTCACAAAAGTATCAGCCTGGGAGAAGACCCTCAGAGAACAGAAACCATTATATTCATTCTGAGCCATCAAAACCAAAACGCCCATCAAGATTTAAAAAGTAGAACTGTGAAGGTTATGAGAAGTATGTTGGAGGCAAACATCTTCAACGTTCTACAGTGTGCCTTCAGGACTATGTTTGGTTATTTTATGATGCATGTTTATAGGAAGTTACTTGACTCTTTGAAGACTGCCCTGCTCTAAAAAAAAAGGAGTTAATTACATAAACCTAGATAAGAAAAGGGGAAGGAAGGAGGTAGTTATATTGCTCAAATGCAAATTGTATAATCCTCAAAAAAAATCTTTTTGTATCCTCCACTTTAATACTTGTTCCTTTTTCTTTAATTGTCAGAGCAATAATGCCCTACTCTTTCTCTCTATGTCCTCCAACAGGAGCCTCTCCAAGGGTTAAATGAGATTGGGGTCAGTACTTGAGGGAGAGGGGAAGCTTTACCTGTAAGTAAACTTAAGACCAGTTCAAACAAAAATGCACACATTAAAGGGAAAAGAAAAAGATGAAATTAAGGAAAATGATATCTTCCTGGATATCTTCAACCAGTAAACTGTCACTTCCTGAGTGAAAGGAGTTAACTTATCAATCAAAATGGTACGTGACATCTCTTCCTCTTGATACAAGCACAACTAGAGATTAAATCAGTTATGCCCAACCACAGACCAAAAGTTCAGTGAAACAAGTTCAGAAAATTCAAAACAGGAATGTCTGTACTACGATTCTGTCACCTAGGCCTGAAATGATCCCTCGCTATAGCTCTGTACAAGGTGATAGAGATAGAACATGACATCTGGGATTTGGAGACTTTTCAAGTCTCAAGGAATGGTGGATTCGAATGAAGTATAGACATCAAGGAAGGGCCACAGAGAACAGAGGTATGGGGAGATTTTTCTATTACAATACCTTGCATATAGTAAGAGCTAAATAAAGGTTTGCTGAATTGAATTAAATGTGATGGACAACAAGGCAGTAAACGTGTGTAAAAGGATCCTAAGACATTTTGGGAGAGTTACACATATGAAGATTGCTTAACGTATTTAGAATAAAATTATGCATCACAAAGTTATTTCTGACTTAGTGATTTAGAAATAACTTATTGATGTAAGAGCAGACCAAATGTCCATTTAGTCTTCAGAGATAATGCTAGCTTTCTTTCTTTTTCTTTCTGTTTCTGTCTTCTTTCCTTTTTTAAAACATTTATTTGGTATTTTATTTTTCCCCAGTTACAGGTAAAAAAATTTTAAACATTTCTTTTTAAAACTTTGAGTTCCAAACTCTCTTCCTTTCTCCTTCCCATACCCACTCCCTCATTGAGAAGGCAAGCAGTTCGGTATAGCTTACAAATGTGTAATCATGCCAAACATAGCCATAATAGTTGTGTTGTGAAAGAAAACATAGACAAAAAATCAAGAAAAATGAAGTTTAAGAAAGTATATTTCAATCCATATTCAGACACCACCAGTTCTTTCTTTGTGGATGGATAACATTTTTCATCATAAGTCCTTCAGAATTGTCTTGGATCATCATATTGTTGAGAATAGCTAAGTCATTCCCAGCTAATCATCTTACAATATTGCTTTACTTTGTATGCAGTACATTTCACTTTGCTTCAGCCTATCCAAGTCTTTCCAGGATTTTCTGATAGCATCCTGCTCAGCATTTCTTATAGTACAATAACATTCCATCATAGTCGCATACCACAACTTGTTCAACCATTCCCCAATCGATGGACATCCCCTCAATTTCTAATACTTTGCCTCCAGAAAAGAGCAACTATAAATATTTTTGAACACATTGGTCCTTTTCCATTTTGGTTTTTTTTTTTAATTTCTTTTGGGATACAGACCTAGTAGTGGTATTGCTAGGTCAAAGGGTAAGTATGCATGGTTTTATAGCCCTTTCAGGATAGTTCCAAATTGCTCTACAGAATAGTTCAATCAGTTCACAACTCCATCAACTATGCATTAATGTCTCATTTTTCCCACATCTCTTCCAACATTTGTCATTTACTTTTTCTGTCCTATTGAAATAGTACCTCAGAATTGTTTTAATGTGCATTTTTCCAATCAATAGTATCCTCCACTGTAAAAGTTTTTTCTTGCCTCTTTTGTGTGAGATAATTTACTCTATTCTACCTCTCCCTTTCTCTTTCTCCAAGTACATTCCTCTTTTACTCCTTAATTTGATTTTTGAGATATCATCCCTTCATATTCAACTCACACCTGTGCTCTCTGTCTGTATATACTCCTAATTACCCTAACAGGGAGAAAGGTCTTATGAGTTACAAATATCATCTTCCCATGTAAGAATGTAAACAGTTTAATCTTATTAAGTCTCTTATGATTTCCCTTTCCTGTTTACCTTTTTATGCTTCTCTTGAGTCTTGCATTTGAAAGTCAAATTTTTTATTTAGCTCTAGTCTTTTCATCAAGAACACTTTGAAGTCCTCTATCTCATTGAATTTCCATTTTTCCCCTGAAGGATTATACTCAGTTTTGTTGGGTAAGTGATCTTGATTGTAATCCTAGTTCTTTTGCCCTCCAGAATATCATGTTCCAAGTCTTCTGATCCTTTAATGGAGAAGCTGCTAAATACTTGAATTGTTTCTTTCTGGCTGCTTGCAATATTTTCTCCTTTACCTGGGAGCTCCAGAATTTGGCTATAATATTCCTGGCAGTTTTCATTTTGGGATCTCTTTGGGGAGATGATTGGTGGATTCTTTCAATTTTTATTTTACCCTCTGGTGCTAGAATATCAGGGCAATTTTATTGTTTCTTGATTTCTCATAAAGTCATTAGATTCCATTTTCTCCATTCTAATGTTTAAGGAATTATTTTCTTCAGTGAGCTTTTGGACCTCCTTTTCAATTTGGCCAATTCTGATTTTTAAGACATTCTTCTCATCATTGGCTTTTTGGAGCTCTTTTACTATTTGGCCTAGTCTGTTTTTTAAAGTGGTGTTTTCTTCAATATTTTTTTGTGTCTCTTTTACCAAGCTATTGACTCATTTTTCACGATTTTCTTGCACCGCTCTCATTTTTCTTCCCAGTTTTTCCACTACCTCTCTTACTTGATTTTAAAAATCCTTTTTGAGCTCTTCCATGGCCTGAAACCAATTCATATTTTTCTTGGAGGCTTTAGATGTAGGAGCTTTGACTTTGTTGCCTTCTTCTGAGTGTGTTTTGATCTTCCTTGTCACCATAGTAACATTCTATAGTCAGAGGTTTTTTTTCCATTGTTTACTTATTTTCCCAGCCTATTACTTGAGTTTTCACTCTTTGTTAAAGTAGGGCTCTGCTTCCAGAGTGGAGGGCGAACCGTCCCAAGCTTCAGGGGTTTTGTGCAGCTGTTTTCAGAGATACTTTTAGGGACCTGTAAGTTTTCAGTTCTTCCAAGGTGGTATGATCTAAGGAGAGGTGTTACTCCTCTCCTGGCCTGTGTTCTGGTCTGTGAATAACCACAAGCCCTCTTTTCTGCCCTGGAACTGTGAGGAGGGTCTCCACCCCACTCCTGCCACAAGCTCTGTTGTGCTACTGCTCCTCGCCCTGAGACTGCCACCCAGGACTGAGACCTGGATCCAAGTATGGGTAAAGCAACAGAGTCCTTTCTCAGTGCTACCAAAAAGACCCCTGTAATCTCCTTCTGACCAATTGTTTGGTCTCCTTATGGTCTCTTGGCTGAGAGCTCCAGAAGCAGCTGCTGCTGCTGCCCCTGCTGATTTGGTCACTACCAAGGCCTGCTCCTGGTTTTCTGGAGCCAGAGCTATGCTAGACTGTGTTTCACTTTCACCCAGGTGTGATGGTCCTGCTGACATTCTAAGTTGCTTTTGGCATATGTGGCTGAGGTGTGGAAACCACCACTGCTACCAGTGATTCTGTCACCCAGAGGCCAACTCTGGGTTTTCTGGGGGCCAGTTTGCACTGGCCTGGCTGCACAGGACTGTACTCCTCTTTCACTCTGGTGTAACTGACCTTTCCTGCGAACCTTCCAAGTTGTCTTAGGCTGGAAACTTGTTTCACTCCATCTTTTTGTAGGTTCTGCTACTCTAGAATTTGTTTCAAGTGATTTTTTAAAGGTATTTGCAGGGGGTTGGGGGAGAGCTCAGGGGAGTCTCTGCCTTTACTCTGCAACTTACTTTGCCTCAGAAGTGTCTTTCTATTAATCTGTCTTTCTTTCTTTCTTTCTCATCCTTCTTTCTCCCTTCCTCTCTTCCTCCCTCCCTCCTTCCTTCTCTTCTACATCATCTGGGCCACTCAGAAACCAGATAACAGTACTATTTAGTCCAAAAGCCTTAACCTCCATTTTGTCACACTGAGCTGGTTCAACCAGACATCTGATTACTTTAGTCCTAGGGCATCTTAAAACTCCAAACCTCAAATCCACTGGCCCCAGCCTCACCAGCAGTTGGGACAACAGGCAAATGCCACTATATCTGTCCATGCCTACTTTTTTAAGAAAAGTAAAATCTGGTCCCACATACTAAGAATCCAATAATCCCCAGCTTCTCTGGAACTATGATGTTCTATCACTGATTTCAGGATATATCTACTTTCCCCATCATGATGATATCATATCTTATACAATCAATTTTTGGTAGTCAAATGAATTAAACTCAACTTTTTGGGTTTTTTGCATGTCTGTGAATCTTTAGAGAAACTAGACAAACACTAGGGTGTCACAGAACCAAAGCTGGGAAATACCAAATTCACACATTCCTCTTCCAACTTATTTGTTCTCCATTGGTTTGATGACAAAGGAATTTTTGTCAGAATATGGTTGGAAAAAAGAATGTCTAATCATTTAAAAAAAATCTAGAGCCAAAGCTCTGAACAGCTGCCTTAGGAATACTAAATATACTAGTTCATCCAAATTTAATTTTCTAATGTTTAAAATAACTTTTTAACAGCATTTTTCTTCTTCCTTCACCCATACATATCTTTAGAGCCAACTTGCACTTGCCAGGGAAATGTAACTGTCTTGATTTTGTATATGTATACTTTGAACCTGGCACAGTGACTAGGACAGAAAGAAAAAAAGAAACGTATGAGATCTAAATTTCTGTGACATTTTGCTCGATTTAATCTTGTCTTCCTGGCATACAATACTGATGAACTTCTCTGGGCAAGACCTTGGTCAGATTGGTGAACGTTGTATACACACACACACACACACACATACGTATATACACATGTGTGTGTATATGTATTATAGAATTGTATAGTCACAAATATAGTTTTTATATATACAGAAACTTCTTGTTTGTATATGTGTGTGTGTGTGTGTATATATACATAATGCTCGACTGCACTTTACTGTTTTTAAATACATTATTTATTTGAATAAACAGAAAGAGATTTTTCCCCCTCCCCTTCCCCAACATTAAAAAAAAGAAAAAAGAGAGAAAACCTTTGTAACAAATAATAAATGTCCATAGTCAGGCAAAACAAATTCCTTTATTGGTGGTGTTCAGAAGAAATATATCCCAGGTTACACCCTGAGTCCATCACCTCTCTATCAGGAAGAAGGTGAGCAGCAAGTTTTGTCCCAGGTCCTCAGGAATCATGATTAATCTTTGGGCTAATCAGAGTCCTTAAGGTTTTCAAAGTTGTTTGTTTTCATAGTTTTTGGTGTATAAATTGTCCTCCTTGTAATGTTCATTTCACTCTGTATGAGTTCATACAAGTCTTCCGAGGTTTCTCTGATCTATCCCTTTCATTGTTTCTCATAGTACAATAGCATTCCTTTACATTCATGAACCATCATTTGTTCAGCCATTCCAAAACTGAACACCCTCTTGGTTTCTAGTTCTTTACTACTACAGAAAGAGTTGCTATATTTTCATACATTTGGTTCTTTTTCCTCTTTCTTTGATCTCTTTGGGTAATTGGCCTAGTTTGTGGGTTAAAGGGTATTGACTTTAGGGGCATAGTTCCAAATTTATTAGATGTATTATTAACATCCACATTATACTGTTGATTCAAATTTTTAAAATTCCTTATTGATTTTTCTCTCAAAACATTTTAATAATTATTTTTATTATTTTAATTGATCATGAGCAGTAACAAAAGTTACTTTATGTATTTAAAGTTACAGGAATGTTTCTCTCTTTTTATTACCCCTTGTTTTGGTCTGGCATTGCCAACAGGCTTCTCAAGCTTAAGACAGGTCTTCTTAATGGCCTGTATAATGGCATTGTTGTTGATCAAAAACATCTTCAGCAGCATTACCAGCTTCCTGCTTCTTGGGGATGCTGCTAACCATCAAGCAAATAAAGGCGATACCAGATTCACCCACTATGGCGGTAGCCTTGGCCTGTCCTATGCCACCCTCACAGTAATGGTCTTCCACAATCAGAATTCAGCCATTCATTGCACAGGAGCTATCAAAAATTAGTTTCTTATCCAGGGCCATGCCCTAGGCTCATGGGTGCCCATCTTGTCCTCAAGCTTATAATTTGGGAAAGATGGCATCTGGATGGTGATGTTAATTGTGATGGCATCTTCTTTGGGGATGGTCACTGGAATCTTCCTCTTACTTTGGATTTGACTATATATTTTCTTGATAACCTATCCCACCATATTTTTGGGAAGGGGTTTTCCATGCCAAGATTCCTTATCTTCCATACCTGAGATTCTTCTGCCCTTATATGTCTTTGCAATGACAGCCAGTGGTTTATGCTTGCCCTGGTTGAAGGCCTTCCTGAGTTCCTTCACACTGTGTTCATCTACCATGACTGCCCAAAGGAGTCACATGACTTCTACTAGACTTCTACTTGGTGCTACAGTGGGTCAGGGTCTCTGGCCCACCTGGTTAATGTCAAGCGTGGCAACCAAGTTGTCCAACTTGTAGAATCGCACAAAAGACCAAGGACTCCCACACAGCTCCCTGGGTTTTGTCCAAAGTATTGTGAATTTTGATTACCTCCACCCCCATTTCCCTCCCTTCTATCATCCCCCCCTTTTTTATCTTCTTCCTCCTTTTTTCCTGTGGGGTAAGATATCCAAATGAGTATGTATGGTATTCCCTCCTCAGGTCAAATCTGATGAGAGCAAGATTCACTCATTCCCCCTCACCTGCCTTCTCTTCTCTTCCTACAGAACTGCTTTATCTTGCCACTTTTATGCAAGATAATTTACCCCATTCTATCTCTTCCTATCTCCCTCTCTCAATATATTCTTCTCTCATCCCTTAATTTGATTTTATTTCTTTTAGATATCTTCCCTTCATCTTCAACTCACCCTGTGCCCACTCTCTCTCTCTCTCTCTCTCTCTCTCTCTCTCTCTCTATATATATATATATATATATATATACACATATATGTATACACACACACATATATATATACATACATACACACATACATACACACTCACATATACATATATATACATAAAGATATATATATATGCATATTCCCTTCAGCTACCCTAATACTGAGGTCTCATGAATCATACACATCATCTTTCCATGTAGGAATGTAAACAAAACAGTTCAACTTTAGTAAGTCCCTTGCAATTTCTTTTTCTTGTTCTTTTTCTTGATTACCTTTTCATGCTTCTCTTGATTCTTGTGTTTGAAAGTCAAATTTTCTATTCAGCTCTGGTCTTTTCACTGAGAAAGCTTGAAAGTCCTCTATTTTATTGAAAATCCATATTTTGCCTCGGAGCATGATACTCAGTTTTGCTGGGTAGGTGATCCTTGGTTTTAATCCTAGCTCCACTGACCTCCAGAATATCATGTTCCAAACCCTTCGATCTCTTAATGTAGAAGCTGCTAGATCTTAGGTTATTCTTATTATGTTTCCACAATACTCAAATTGTTTCTTTCTGGCTGCTTGCAGTATTTTCTCCTTGATCTGGGAGCTCTGGAATTTGGCGACAATATTCCTAGGAGATTTCTTTTGAGGATCTATTTGAGGAGGCGATCGGTGGATTCTTTCAATTTCTATTTTGCCCTGTGGCTCTAGAATATCAGGGCAGTTCTCCTTGATAATTTCTGGAAAGATGATATCTAGGCTCTTTTTTTGATCATGGCTTTCAGGTAGTCCAGTAATTTTTAAATTATCTCTCCTGGATCTATTTTCCAGGTCAATAGTTTTTCCAATGAGATATTTCACATTGTCTTCCATTTTTTCATTCACTTGGTTCTGTTTTATAATATCTTGATTTCTCATCAAGTCACTAGCTTCCACTTGCTCCAATCTAATTTTGAAGGTAGTATTTTCTTCAGTGGTTTTTTGGACCTCCTTTTCCATTTGGTTAATTCTGCCTTTCAAGGCATTCTTCTCCTCATTGGTTTTTTGGAGCTCTTTTGTCATTTGAGTTAGTCTATTTTTTAAGGTGTTGTTTTCTTCAGTATATTTTTCAGGATTTTTGGGGGTCTCCTTTAGCAAGTCATCGACTTGTTTTTCATGGTTTTCTCACATCCTTTTCATTTCTCTTCCCAATTTTTCCTCTACTTCTCTAACTTGCTTTTCCAAATCCTTTTTGAGCTCTTCCATGGCCAGTTCATGTTTTTCTTGGAGGCTTTTGTTGTAGGCTCTTTGACTTTGTTGACTTCTTCTGGCTGTATGTTTTGGTCTTCTTTGTCACCAAAGATTCCAGAGTCTGAGACTGAATCTGGGTGCATTTTCGCGGCCTGGACATATTCCCAGCCAACTAACTTAACCCTTGAGTTTTTCAGTGGGGTATGACTGCTTGTAGTGTTAAGAGAACTATGTTCCAAGCCTGAGGGGATGTGCCAGCTCTGCCACGCCAGCACTCCTCCTTCCCCAAGAGCCCCCAACCTGTACTGGACTTAGATCTTCAGCAGGCTCTGCACTCCTGCTCTGACCCGCCACTTAATTCCTCCCACCAGGTGGGCCTGGGGCCAGAAGCAACTGCAGCTGTAGTTATGTAGCTGCCCCACCTCCTCTGCCCCCGGGGTGGGGGCTGAACCACGAACTCTATCACCCTGTCCCCAGCAGCTTTTCCCACTAACCTCTGTTGTCTTTGGTGTTTGTGGGTTGAGAAGTCTGGTAACTGCTGCAGCTCACTGATTCAGGGTGGTAGGGCACACTCCGCGCAGCTCCTGGTCTGGTTGGTTTGCACCACCCATGCTGGGCTCTGCTCAGCTCCACTCTGCTCTACTCTCACCTCCGTGAGGGATAGACCTCATCCAGAGACCATCCAGGCTGTCCTGGGCTGGAGCCCCACTTTACTCTGCTATTTTGTGGGTTCTGCAGTTCTAGAATTGGTTCAGAGCCATTTTTATAGGTTTTTGGAGGGGCTCGGCGGGGAGCTCACACTAGTCCCTGCTTTCCAGCCGCCATCTTGGCTTTGCCCTCCTGCACTACCTAGCTTTAAAGGTCACACTGTGAGACAAGTGCTTTGTAAAACCTAACATTTTGCTCTTCAGGACAGCTAGGTTGCACAACAGATAGAGTGTCTGGCTTGGAGTCAGGAAGACTCATGTCCCTGAGTTCAAATCTGGCCTCAGACACTTGCTAGCTATCTGGCCCTGGGTAAATCACTTAACCCTATTTGACTCAGTTTCCTCATCTGTAAAATGAGCTGGAGAAGCAAATGGCAAACCGCTCCAGTATTTTCACCAAGAAAACCTCAAATGGGGTCACAAAGAGTTAGACACAGCTTAACAACAACAAAAAACCCACCGTCAGTAGGTATTTTCACAGAATAATGGTGTTCAGGAAGTACTTAAGATAGCAGTAGCTCCTATCTGCAGGATTTACCAACAAGTGCCTTTCCCATAATATTCCTGTAAGTTAACTAAGGAAGGTACTATTATCCCCACTTTGCACATGAGGAAGCTGAAATTCAAAGGGACACACAGGTAATTCATGTGAGAACCAGGACTCAAATCTTAATCTTTTTTTTGTTTCATCTCTTTTTTAAATTTTAATTTAACATTTTATTTTTCCCAATTACTTGTAAAAGCAATTCTAACATTCTTTTTTCAAATTTTGAGTTCCAAAATTTCTCTCTCCTTTTCCTCTCCCTCCCCATTGAGAAGGCAAGCAATTTGACATAGGATATATACATATAGTCATGAAAACACATTTTCATGTAAGTTATATTGTGAAAAAACAGAGAAAAAAACAAGAAAAAGAAAGAAAGTAAAGAAAAAGTGTCTTCAATGTCCCAAATCCTGATCTTCTAACTTCAAGGCCAGAATTCTTTTCATTGTCTGATAAATGATTAACAAGGAGTCATTCTAACCAAAGGACCTAGGAATGGACCACTAATGAATGAATTTACCAATTGTTCTTGGCTTATTGACTAAGCCTGGCATCTTTCACAGTTACAACAAGAAAATACTTGTGTGGGGGTGTTGCTCAAAAGATGTCAGGTCTTGCAGGACTGTAATGGAAAAACTATGCTGTGTAATTTGTAGCAGAGGCTGTTCTATGGCAAGTATGGAAACCCAGACGCATGAAACCTGTCTTAAAACTGTGCTGACTTGTGTGACACTGAAAAAAAGGAAAGAGATTTTTAAAAAAAGCAACCCTCAATATTTTCTCACTTGACAAGATCAAAAGCACAAAAATACACAATTGTATGCAAATCAGCCCTAACTTACTGTAAGCTTTACTTCTGCAATAAGTGAGAATATGACAGGAGAAATAGATAAGGACATTTTTCATGTGCATTTACCCCATCTGTGTGAGAAGGGTATTTAGCATGTGATCTCAAGTTCATACTGAGCCTCAGATGAATAGCTTCTCATTCTCCTTTGAAATCTGCTCATCTCTTTCATGCTCTAAATTTCCTCTGAAGTCATTATGAACGGAGCATGCCAAAGAGATGTGAGATGAAAGTGGATTCAGCAGTTGCTAAAAAAAACCAACAACTATAACTTATACATCAGGCATATATAAGGCAGTATATTACACTGAATGCCAATTTTACTTCAACCTTAGAAATAACAACACTTGAGGTAGATGAAAAATAATAACTCACCATTGTATGTAACCCTTTGCATAGTTTATGTCATTGGATCCTCACATTAACCTTATGAGATAACTGGAAATATCATTCTCCTTATTTTACAGATGAGAAAACTGAGGCCCAGAGAAGCTAAGTGATTTGCCTGTGGTCACCCAATCAGGAGGTGGCAGAGCTGGAATCCCTGAATCCAGATCTTGCGATCATTTTTTTCTATCAGGTATCATCTTTTTTAGGAGCTTTAAAATAAGTATTTATCAAATGCCTCTTATGTTCAAGGAAATAAAAAGATAAAAACTAAATAGCCCCTGCCCTCCATGAGCTTATGTTTCATAGGGCATTAGTGCCATTCAATAGTCCCTTTGAGATAGAAGTCACTTACATGCCAGCTGGAAATGAGCTTTCATGTATGCTGCCCAGAGCCAGCTCCAACTTTCCTGTCCCTGACCTGCCACAGCTATACTGACCTCACCTTCATGGCCACCTGCTTCCCAGTTCCCATTTTCCCCAAGTACATCCCAGACCCATTATGTCCTAAAGATCAATAATTCATGTGGCTTGTACATCACTTCCTTTTAAAAACGGAGATCCTGCAAATTCAGTCCTCCATTCAGCAGAGCTGTCTGTTGTCTCACTGACTGGTTTCAGAGGATAGTGTAAAAGCCAGTAATATTCACTCAGGCTGAATACTTCCCTCAATTTTGTAAGGGGTTACTTCCAGAAGATGAATGGATAAATTCCCTCTCTTCCTGCACCTCTCTAAAAACAAAAAGTACAGTTTTTTCTTTTTTGTTTGTTTGTTTTGGAGCAAGGAAGGCAGGGCCATTGGGGTTAAGTGACTTGCCCAAGGTCGCACAGCTAGTAAGTGTGTCAAGTGTCTGAGGCTGGATTTGAACTCAAGTCCTCCTAACTCTAGGAACGGTGCAAAAAGTGCATTTTTTCACACCAACTACCAGCCAAATGTCTTACCCCATCAGTGATTAGGTATAGGACTGCTAGGAAAATAGGCCTAATTAAGGCTAGATAAATATTGCTGAGTTCCCTAAAAGATTGAATCCATACATGCCTAATGTGCTGCTAGGGATGGCAAGTAGGGAAAGAAATAGGTGATGTTCTAGCAGTGGTGTTGGCCCAAAAACAGAGGAGATGGATGAGGGACATTTGTTCCTGGCATTTTTATATTCTTCAGATAATAATAATAATAGCAGCATTTACCTTACAAAGTACTTTACTTACATTCTCTCAGTCGGCCCTTACAACAGTTTAGTGAGGAAGGTGCTATGATCATCCCCCTTTTACAGGTGAGGACCATGAGGCCGAGACAGATTAAGTGAATTGTCCAGGGTCATATAGCTACTAAGGCACAGAAGCAGGATTCAAATTCAGTCTTCCGGAAAAGGTCAGTTTTATTGGCCCTTACTCAAAACAGACCCATAGCATATACCTTTTTACAGCTGAACAAACTGAGGAACCAAGAGCTACCTGGGGTTCGGTGAATTGTTCAAAGCCAACTAGGATGTCAGCGATTCTCTTAGATGAGGACTCATACAAAGGCAATATTTTGGGGCAGCTAAGTGGCACAATGGATAGATTACGGGGTCTAGAGACAGGAAGACTCATCCTCCTAAATTCAAATCTCACCTCACACTTACTAGCTATGTGACCCTAGGCAAGTCGCTTAACCCTGTTTGCCTCAGTTTCCTTATGTGTAAAATGAACCGAAGAAGGAAAAGGCCAACCGCTCCAGTATCCTTGCCAAGAACATCCCCAATGGGATCACAAAGAGTTGGCACAACTGGGCAATAAAAATAGCTAGCATTTGTTTAGTATTTTAAGGTTTGTAAGTCACTTCACACATATGATTTGGTCTTCATAGCATCTGCGTGAGGTAGTGCTGTCTTTATCCCCATTTTGTAGAAAAGGAAACTGAGGGGGAAGATAGATAGGTGACTCAGTGGATAGAGCACTGGTCCTAGAGTCAGGCAGACCTGAATTCAAATCCAGCCTCAGACTCTTACTAGCTGTGTGACCCTGGGCGACTCACTTAACCTTGATTGTCTTAAAAAAAAAAAGGAAACTGAGGATGATGGAGGTTAAGTGATTTACCCAGGACCATACAGCTAGCAAATGTTTGTGGCAGGATTTGAGCTCAGATCTTCTTAAGTCCAGGTTCAGTATTCTGTCAGCTGTGCCATCTATCTGACCCTCCTAGCACTAAATGAGAGTAGTAAATTCTACTGCCACCTATGCATGAACAGTATTAGTATTGTCTTCAAACCTAATAATAGCTGCTCCTTTACCAATGAAAAGTGCTCTTGGATTAGTGTTGGACAGAAAAGAATGGGAAAGATGCCCCTGCCAAGTCTTACATGTGTGAGATCACATTCTCCAGCTCTGGTCACCTTTACCCACCTTGAGCAACCTCTCTCCCTCCCACCACTACACACACAGGGCTGCCTCCTGGTCACAGAATGACCCAAATCAATAATCCCTTCATCTAAGTCTTTCCTGGGAGCAAGCTCCCAAGCAGTTGTGATTGGGGATCACCACCCCTGGTAGCTGTGGTCTCCTTGGTAGGAGTCTCCAGGTGCTACCCTCAGGTACCACACTAGTAAGGGTGAAAGTCCAGGTAAGAGCTGCTTCTGGCTGAGGGTAATAGCCTAGGTCTCTCATCTGTGGATCAGAACCTGGGGTGCAGTAAAGCCAACTAAACATGGTTGGGCATGTTCTCTGTAACAAAAGCTGCACATAGAGGATTTTGATCCTTTTGCAGCTTTGGAGAATTTGATATTGGAAGCCCTTGATATCAGAAGAGAAGAACCAAGCTAAAGGATACGTATTACCGAGATAAGTGGACAAATGACAGAAAGGATTAGAGCTCTGTCTTTACGCCTTTACAACGACCTGCTATATAAAATAGCAACAGATATGAAGAAGGTGTTATGAGGAAGAGGGATTGACCTCAGAGGGTAGAACTAGGAGCAGAGGGGGATAGGGATATTCAGAAAGGGAAGTTAGATAGAGCTGCCCCAAAGGGTAATGTAATGGCTCGCCTTGAGAAATGATGAGTTCCCCATCACTGAAGACCTGTGCCTACTTGTCAAAGATGTTGGAGAGGGAATTCCTGTTTATCTATGGGTTAGTCTAGGTGAACACTAGAGTCCCTTCCAACCCTCACAATCTATGAGCTCATCATAACTGTGGGATAATAGAAAGCACATTGACTCTGTTGTCAGAGACCCTGGGCTCAATTCTTGTTCTCTTACTTGTTTGGTTGTTGTTTAGTCATTTTTCAGGCATGTCCAACTCTTCATGACCCCGTTAGGGATTTTCTCAGAAAAGATAGTGGAAAAGTTCACCATTTTCCTCTCCAGCTCATTTTACAGTTGAGAAACCTGAGGCAAATACAGTTGAGTGACTTGCCCAGGGTCACACATCTAGTAAATGTCTGAGGCTGGATTTTAATACAGGAATAAAAGAGCCTTTCTGACTCTAGGACTAGCACTTTGTCTGCTGTGCTACCCAGCTGCTCTCTCTTACTCACACTCTACTGATAAACCTTAGGTTGATGGTTTTATCCTGTTTGATAGCACTCAGAAAAAGGAAAAAGGACAACATTCATAAAAGATGACATTGTGATATCCCAACATTTTTTTTCTAAATTTAGATTTCCTCAACTAGAAAAAATGACAGAACTGGATAGTTTATCTCTACGATCCCTTCTGATCTTAGATCTAAAGAAGTTTGTTTTGTTTTGTTTTTGCCATTTGGTTTAATATTCCTCTGCTCTTGCTAAGTTTCTACACAGGGACTGATAAAAGATAGATGTAGCCATGGTTGGGGGGGGGGGGAGTGGGAGGGAGAGGGAAAGGCAACAATACTGGAGGAACACAACAGATCTCCATTTACTTTTGTGAATGCAAATCGCTAAGGCAGGTCCTGTCTATACCAGATAACTGAATCAACAATTTTTCCATTGATTCATTTGAATTTGTCACCTTAAGTTCCCCAGAGCTTGCAGTCAGCTCTGTTGCAATCCATGCTGGCTGCTGAAACAGCTGGAAACAGATCAATCATCTCATTATGCGATTTCTGTCAGTCAGAGCTTCATCCAGTTTCTGACCACAAGGACTACATGGGCTGGGGGAAGTTGGTGGCAGTTAACAACATGATTTTCTTTATTAATCATCTGTGTTTCTCAGTAAGAAAATATTTTTATTATTCTTTGGTCCGATAGAATAAGGTAATGTCTTTCTGCACACAGGGTATCTCAAAAGTCTTAGGGCCATTTTAAACTTTTGAAACTTAAAGCTATGAAAACATAAACCTGCACTAAGATTTTGGGGACAACCTTTAAAACAGATTAACTAACACATCCCAAGAGAATGTAAACTCTTTGAGAACAGAGGCTACTTTTCCTTTTGTCTTTAAATCCCCAGACTAGTCACTAGTCATACACAGCAGGTTCTTGGTAAATGCTTGTTGAATCAAATTGAAATACCATAAAATTAAGGCCTCACTTTAAGTCAATTCAGTCATTTCACTAAATGTAACTTTAGATGATGAGGCAGCCAGGTATAGCTGGAGCCAGGGTAACTGGGGTGTAAGTCTTGCTTCTGATATATACTGGTTGTGTGACTGTGGGCAAGTCCTTATCCTTTCAATGCTTTAGGCCAGGGCTTCTTAAACTTTTTCCACTTGTGATCCCTTTTTGAATTTCTGGAGCATCTGTTTGAGTTGCATGGCCTGAGTACACGCACAGTGCAAAGTGCTCATGCTTTGTGTTCAGAACCAAGGCTGCAGTGAAGTTGCCAGATGCAACACAAGCAAGCCATGCCAAAAACACCTCGGCTTCATGACACATTTAATTTTTAATTAATTTTACTGTTGCCAAATTTTCCACAGCCCCAAATGGGGGGCTTGACCCACCATTTAACAAGTGCTGCTTTAGGCCACTTTCTAAGATCATAAATCACAAAAGAGAGTCTGATCTATTTGCGCTGATAGACAAAGTTTCTCACTAGAAACTCCCTACTCCAGTAAAATCACAGATCCAGTCTCTATTCCTAATTTTAGATAATCTACATTTACTCTCCCTAACTAATGGGACTAGTTAGCCCCATTAAACTGTCTTTAAATAAAAAAAGTCTGAGAAACCTTAAGTTGATAGTTTCATCCTGTGTGACAGTACTTAGAAAAAGTAAAAAGAAAAATATTAATGGGAGATGATATTGTCATATCTTTCTTTGCACTGGCTTCTCAATATACCTGGGATGTTCTCTCTCCTCACTAATAACCTTTTAGAAAGCCTAATTTCCAACAAGGCTCAGCTCAAGGGCTGCTTTCTCTACGTGAAGCCTTTCCTGATTTCCTAGCTGCTATTGCCTTCCTCCTCCAAAGCCATCTTGTAGCTATTTTTAGCTATCTGTTATCTACCTACCTAGCTAGCTAGCTATCTTATCTACCTGTCAATCCATCTAACCTATCTATCTCCCCTTCTATCTCCCATTGCACCAATCGGTCTCCCATTGCATCCTGGGTCATCTCCAGTTATCCTGATGAATACCTGGTCACTGGACCCAGATGGCTCTGGAGGAGAAAGCTGGTAACCTTGCACAGCCCTCCCTCACTCAAATCAAAGTCAACTACAAGTCATGTCATCATTTCCCTGATCTCATGGTCTTCTTTGAAAATGAAGGACAAACACAACAATCTATCTATTATTTATCTATCTACCTATCTATCTGTTGTCTCTGTCATTAGAATCTAAGTTTCTTGAAGGTAAAGGCTGTTTCATTTTTACGGTTGTATCTCTGGCATTGTGGTGCTTGGCACATAGTAGAAACTTAACACTTTTGTTGGTTGATCAAAATTCAACTTTTATAACACCAAATGAGTTGCTAAGGAAGATAGTAGTAATTGGCAAGAGACTGTTAGCTGAGTATGTACAAGCTAGGTATAAGCTAGTTGCTTCCCAAGATGCATTTTACCTTCCAGGTCAAAATGGTACTAACTGGCAGAAGAAAGAATGCATTTGCAGAAGTGAGTATTTCATACGGAGGGAAACCTTTACTTAAAGACCAGTGAACTCTTCCCAAATGGACTTCTCAACAATTGCTGGTTTCTCAGGGTTTACTAGAAGTAGTAACATGAAGTTGGTCTTCTAAGAGGAAATTATATGTTTTCTGTATTTCAATTTCACTTTAACAAGAGATAAGGTCTAGACTTGTGATTATATTAGTATACGGAACTCCGAGGTGAGGAAAATCCTTCCACCAATGTACTTTCTCTGCAATGTATAATTGTAGAGAATTTCTGAGAACGCTGAAAGGCCCACGGTCACATAGCCAGTGTGTGTCACCGGTGAGACTTGAGCCCAGGTGGTATTGGCTTCAAAGCCAGCTCTCTATGCATTATACTAGGGGTGGGGAACCTCTGCACTATACCATGCAGCCTTTTCATTTTTACAAATATTCATGAAGGCCTGCTATATGAAAGATATTATGCTAAATGTTATGGTTATAAATCAGTCAAATGATCCATAAGCATTTATTGAGCATCTATTATGTCCCAAGCAAGGTTCTAGGCACTGGGATACAAAAGATAAAAAATGAACCAATTCCTGCTCCCAAAGAGCCTCAGGAGAGAAAATGTGTGCCTATATATATAAGGATATACAGAATAATTACAAAAGAAATACAAGGCAGTTAAATAGAAGTTAGAGGAAAAGCACCAGCAGTTGAGGTGATCAGAAAAGGTTTCATGTAGGAAGTAGTGCTGCAGAAGAATCCTGAAGGAAGTGAGAGATGCTATGAGAAGAAGTTTCAGGCATGGAAAATAACCAGTGCAAAGTCACAGAGACGGTAGCATGTCTGAGGAATGGAAGGAAGGTCAGTTGCAAATTATTACAACTAATTACAACTAATTATTGCCCTCAAGAAGTTTACAATCTTTTAAAGGGATAACACTTAGCACAGTGCCTGGCCCATAGTAGGCACTTAATGTTGTTGCTGTTCTTTGTTTTTGAAGAGGACCAACAACATCACAGTGATGTGATGACTTATGCATAAATTGGATTTAAATGAGGCAGAGTTGTACCAAGTTATCAGCCTCACTCTCTCTTCCAGAGTCATCAAAGTCCAGGGGCAGGACAAAAGTCAGGATGACTGCTGGGGGCCCAGGACGCAGGAAATGACTGTGGCATCTTTGATGTCTGACTAAGCACTAAGTGCTCCACACCGCCTGCATTAGCTGCCTTCATGGCCAATGGAACAAATTGTTCTTGTCCATCCATTCCACTAGGGAAGTCTTCACATGCTTAGTGTAGACATCCCCCTAACTCACTAATGGGTTTTAGACCTGTCAGTTATTCTCAACCTGGTTTAGCCCATCAGCCAAGATGATTTTACCAGGGTGTGGTCACTATGCATGCTACAGCTTGGAGCCACAGGTAAGAGTTGGATGAAGTTGGACGAGCAGCCCTGAAAAGAGCTTGGCAATCCCTCACACCAGAGATGCTAGTCCTCCCTGAACATTCCATAGACCCTATAAGAGTTATTGATTGATAAGACATGTACACAAACAACTATACTGCAAATGAATGCCCAAGTTCAAATCCAACCTCAGCTGTGTGACCCTGGGCAAGTCACTTAACCTCAGGCTGCCTCAGTTTCGTACATCTGTAACATGGAATAACGATAATAGCACCTGCTTTCCAGGGTTGTTGAAAGGATTGAATAAAATAATATTTGTAAAGCACAGTATAGTGCCTGGCACATAGTAGGTGCTTAGTAAATGTTTGCTCTCTCTCACTTAAAAGTGTAATAAAGGTTAGGAGGGGTTAGAAGAATGTGAGATATTTAGGGTGAAAGGGATCACTTCTCTCTGTGGGGATCAGGGAAAGCTTTATAAAGATGGTGGCCCCTAAGCTGGAGCTAGGGAAGTAACTGTGTTGTAGTGAAAAGAGGATTGAATTAGGGTCAGCGGACCTGAGCTGAAGTCTTCCGGCTTCTCCAGACTTGCCTCAGGCAAGTCACTAAACCTTCCTAAAACTAGATCTTCCTATGAGAAATTCTAACAATAATAATAGCTTACATTTACATAATGCTTTCAGGTTTGCAAAGAAAGAGTCAGAGAAATTATTTCATTTGATCCTCACAATGTCCCTGAGAGGTAGGTGCTAATATTTTCCCTATTTTACTGTTGAGGAAAGTATAGCAGTTGTCTTTGTTATTCAGTTGTGTCTGACTCTTCATGGCCCCATTTGGGGTTTTCCCGGCAAAGATACTTAAGTAGTTTGCTATTTCCTTCTTCAGTGATTTTACAGATGAGGAAACTGAGGCAAACTGAGCTAAGTGACTTCCCCAGGGTCAAATAGCTAGTAGGTGTCTGAGGCTAGATTTGAACTCTCCTGACTCCAGGCTCGGCATTCTATCCACTTTGTCACCTAGCTAGCCCAAAGTAGAGCAGACAGAAGTTAAATAACTTGTCCAGATTCATAGTTAGGAAGTGTCTGAAGCTAGATTTGAACTCAGTTCTATGCTCTATCTACTGTGCCACTGAGCTGCCTTCATGGAGAGGTAATAACATTTGCATTTTTTATTTCGCTGGTTTTTCGTACAGAAAATGCTTTGTTAACTTGAAGATCCTG
The DNA here is from genome assembly GCF_011100635.1 of Trichosurus vulpecula. Lineage (NCBI taxonomy): Eukaryota > Metazoa > Chordata > Mammalia > Diprotodontia > Phalangeridae > Trichosurus > Trichosurus vulpecula. Next base: position 398,289,831 of record NC_050574.1, on the reverse strand, counting down.
TAGAAAGATATGCTGCTTCTGAGAGTTTTCATCACTTCCATAGATGGAAGAGGTCAGTGTGAGTGACCAGGAGAGAGGAGGGTGAGGAGACCTCAGTTGGAAATGTGCTTCTACCATTTATTGGCCATATGATCCTAGACAAGTCACTTCAGTTTTGGGGGTCTCATTTCTCATCTGTATAAATAAAGGGGCTGATCTCTAAGGTACTTTTTAGTTCTAACAATCTATAAAAACAAGACATCGAAAGAATTTTTCCCAGGCTGGGGCGGGGAGGTGCGGCGCAGGAAAAAGAGGAAGCTGAACAAATGTGCAGTAGTGGGAAAGGACAGGATAATATTAGGGAATGGTGAGCTTGGCTGGAATGTTAAATATATAAGGCGAAGTTCCATGAAATAAATCTGAAGAGGATAACACTAGGCTGGGCCTTGAATGCCAGGTTAAGGAGCTTCACTTTTTAACTTTGTGCACTGAGTGGCCATCAAAGCTTTCAGAGCAAAGGACTGTCTTGATCAGACCTATGGATTGAGAAGACTATTTTGGCAGCAACAGGAAAGAGAGACTGAAGAGGGAAGACTGGAGGGAGAGGGAAGTGTGGAAGCCATTATAATAACCCATTTGAAAGGTTTGAGTCCTGCCTGAGTCAGAGTAACTGAATAGAGGTGGATGGATGCAAAAAAAAAAAACGTAAAGGCAAAACTGAAAGGGTTTAGCAACTGATTCAAAATGTGGCCATCCACATCCAGAGAAAGAACTATGGAGCTGGAATGCAGAGTGAAGCAGTCTCTTTTCTCTTTTCTTTTGTTTTCTTTCTCATGGTTTCTCCCATTCGTTATAATTCTTCTATGCAACATGACTAATATGAAAATGTGTGGAATAGGAATGTATCTGTACAGTACATATCAAATTGCATGCTGTCTTGGGGAGGGAGGGGGAGAAAACTTGAAACTTCAGGAAATTAATGTTGAAAACCAAAAATAAATTTCAAAATTTTTTGATGTACTGAAGCTTCTAGTTTAATATTTAAGTTCTTAAAATAAAATATATGTGTATACATATACATGTATATATGCATTGGTATGTATATATTTAATTTTATTTTATATGTAATGTATATGGAGAGATAGAAGGGAGGAAAGAGAGCGGAAGAGAGGGAGAGAGAGACGGAGGGGGGGAGAAAGAGAGAGAGAGAGAGAGAGAGAGAGAGAGAGATACTTATGGCCCTTGAACCATGAAACCATAAACAGGCATGCTGGTTATCCTGAAAACAAGGGAAAATGCAGACTCCCAACTTAGACAATCTGAGGATGGTGGCCAAAGTTATCAGTTACTATAGATTTTACACCTGGCTGTTAACTAGTTGAGCAGAAAATTCACACTCAAAGTGAAACCTTGAACGTTTTAAAATTAGTTTGAGGAAGCTTCCTCATAGGTTCCTTAAAACAGTATCAGAGTTGTAACAGATAGTAGGACAGTTACGGAGAAAGATGAAGAAATTCAGGGCTCTCTGATTAAAGATGGCGCATATTCCAGAGGTAAGTCTTAATCCTATGTGTTGACCTATTTTTAATGTGCCCATCCAATTTCCACTGGGGGAAACCTTTATGAGTCATATCTCACATCAAGGCAGCCCTGTGGGTAACTGTCATCTTCAGTGAAAGGGAAAGAATAAAGTATGGTCTATTTTATGAAAAGACACAGAATAAAGAGTGGGTGACCTGCTAAGATACATGAGTTTTCTACAAGAGATCTTATAGCCCTACCATCTCCTGAAATCTGTACTTTTGATGATTTCAATTAACAAAATGATCATAATGGTTCATTTGTCTAGAACCTCAACTCTGTTGCCTCCTAAGCTAATCAGAGCATAGCTGAAAAGCTGGAGGGGAATGTAATGATCTCTCAGACGTCAAAGTAGATGTGATAAAGCCCATTGCTAAAGTTCACACCCATGACTCATAAAGTGGCATCATAACAGATGGCCTTGCTTCTGGGGCATGGAATAGAGTAGTATTCTTTTTCTGAAGTGATGGCAATACTTTATGTAATGAGTTGTATTTCTTTTCCTTTTTCTTGATTGAAATAAGGGAAAGTTAAATAATATTAATTGGGTAGGAATGCATGTGGAATACTCCCCAAACCCAGTATGCCAACAGAAGATTGTCTACTTGACTGAGAGGGAGCCAGGGATTATAGAAAACCCTGGATGGGCAAAATTTACTGTAATGTTAGCAATGGGCTAAGAAAGGGTAAAAGGTAGTTAGATGTTAGTTGTGTCAGCAAACATTTATTAAGTATCTACTATGTGCCAGGCACTATGCTGAGCTCTGGAGATAAAATTTAAAAAAAAAAAGAAGCAAAAGACAGTCCCTGCCTCCTTAGAGAGAGGCCATTCTCTTCTGGAGGGGTCACAAAGAAGCTAGCAGGTCCATGGACAAAAGGAAACAGGTAGCCAGCTGGGCCCAGAAAACTGTACTAGAAATTGAGTACCTTATAGTCTATAATTCAATTCAGTTTAAATCAGCAAGCAGTACTTGAGTATCTGCTATGTGCTAGGCACTGTACTAGGTACTTTACAAAAGTAAAAAGAAAATGGACTGGTTCCAGCCCTCAAAGAACTTACTACCGGGAGGAAACAACATGCAACCAGATGAGTAAATATCAAACACCTACAAATAAATTCAAGTTAACTTCAGGTTTGGAGAACATTAAAACCTACGATAATAAATGAAGTCCTCTTGAATGAGGTGGCATTTGAGTTGACATTGATGGGACCTAGGGTAGAGGTTCTAAGAACTATAATTTTCTTTTACCCATATTTCTAATTATCTTATCTGCTAGATTATTTCTAAATTTGCATATTCTATTTTCTCTTGTGAATATGTTGATGAATGGTAATTCCTCTACTGATGTGGACTGAGCATTACATAGTATTGTAGCTACTGGAAAGGACCCTAAAGATCATGTGGTCATAAGACTTCATTTTATAGATAAGTAAATTGATGCCAAAAGCTATTAAGTGACTTTGCCAAGATCACGCATGTAACAAGTAGCAGAACCAGGATTTGACTCAGGTATCCACTATTCCATCTCGCCTCCATACCTTCTTGTCATGTATGGATTTTTTGTTCATTCTTTTATCTAAGTTCCCCAAGGAAGATCTACTGAATATCCCAAAGGCCTTCTCTTGGTTCTTTTAATATTGACAGATACCAGGATGGTAGTTTGGTTGTTTCACCATTGTTATAAAAGTAGCCCATCTACTTTTCTGATAATATATGTCATCGATGATATTTTTAATGTACGTTAGTGGTCAAGTCATCACTGGAAATTTCACTGTTTCAGAGCTAAAAGAGATACTTTGACTAGATTTAGGCATTCTTGACCATAAAATCCATACTGCTGCAGTCAGTGATATTCCTTTACCTTTTGAAAATAGATATTCCGCCTTTCAACTGGCCAGAGAGCTGGTCAGCATCAGGCTCATGAAGGATATAGACAATGGAATGTAGTAATACAGTGAGAGTGCAGACTCTGGAAGTTTGGGATCCAGCTAATAATTATCAAAATTGAAATTATCAAAAATTGAGTCATCATCAAAATAAGAAATCTGCCTTAAGTATGCAAATCCTGAGGGAAATTATGGTCTACTTTCACCCACCCTGAATCTGTCATTGCCCGTTGAATTACTTGCATTTCTTTTTATTCTTCTGAGACTGTGGTGAGTTGTGATTTTCAGTCACCCATTCACTAGGAAAATATTGCTAATAACAGCTGTTTTTCTGAAACATAGTATTAAAAAGATGGGCCTTTCCAGCAGCGAGCAGCTGGAATAGGTGAAAGCCTTGAACAATTTCCTTAAGATAAATAAATAGCAATAATGATAGTACTAACATTTATATAGAGCTTACTATGTGCCAGGCACTGTAAAAAGTATTTTACAATGTCATCTCACTTGAGCCTCGGAACAACTCTGGGAGATAGCTGCTATCATTATCTCCATTTTACAGATGAGAAAACTGAGACAAACAGAAGTTGAGACCCCAAAAGTAACCCATACTGATTTCCTTCTATTCAATTCTGAGGCCAGCTTGTTGTCTTTACCACCTGTCCAAGGTATACATACTAAAAGACAAATTCAGTGGGTCACTCATCCAAATATCCAATCTGGGCAATAAATGATTTTCAGCCACTTTGTTTTTCCAATATAAACAGCTAGACCAAACTTCAGGCCCTGTAGTGGTCCAGGGCTCAATGCAAATAAGCACAACGTCATCTGTTATCGAGACTAGTTTGAATTGTACACAAGTCATCCTCCATGATTCTGGTAAATGCGCTAATGAAACTTATTATAATAAGCCATAGGAAATCCATCATTATGGTCTGTAGCATAATATGATAGAGTATGGAAATCAGGACAGTGGAGTAGGCCAGATGCAAAATTTGCAGTAATATTAGCAATGGGGGAAGAAAGGGTAAAAGGCAGCAAATATTTATTAAATATCTACTATGTGTCAGGCATTATGCTGAGCTCTGGAGATAAAATTAAAAAAAAAAAGAAGCAAAAGACAGTCCCTGCCCTGAAGGAGCTCACAAGCCAGTGGGGAAAATGGCAAGCAAACAGATATTTATAAATAAGGTATATATAGAAAAATAGGAAATAATTAACACTGGAATTGAAGGGTTGGGGAAGGCTTTCTGTTGTGATTGTTGTTCAGTCTTTCCAGTGGCAAATCTCTGTGACCTCATTTGGGTCTTTCTTGGCAAAGGTACTAGAGTGGTTCGCCATTTCCTTCTCCAATTCATTTTACAGATGAGGAAACTGAGGTAACTTACTCAGGGTCACACAGCTAGCGTTGAAGGCCGGATTCAAACTCAGGAAGACAAATGTTCCTGACTTCAGGCCCAGTGCTCTATCCTTTTGGCCACCTAGCCACCCCACACTTCCTTCAGATTTTTGTTGGGACTTAAAGGAAGCCAGGAAGGTCAGTAGAGGGAATATAGGATAAAGAATGTTCCAGGTATGGGGGTGAGCTAGAGAAAATACTCAAAGCCAAAAACACCGTGTCCTATACATGGAAAAACAAGGAGGCCAGTGTCTCTTAATCTGGGTAACTCAACAGGATCAGGAACTAAAGGTCAAAAGCCTCCTGAATCTATTCCAAGAAGGATCTGGAATTTCTGGGAAGGGAATCAAGATTAGTAAGACCTTAAAGCCCTGAAATAGAATCCTCATGAGACCTTCGGGCTCTCATTCACACCCTAGTTACTCCTACTATACCCACAATTCTGACAACTCTTGATTTTCAAGCCTACCGCAGATTGGAAGAAGCAAAATAAAATCAAGATCGAAAAGAAAGTTAAGAAAAATGGCAAGCCAGATCTAATAAGAACAAGATGTAAGGTGATATTTAATAAAAATACGAATGCAAAGTCTTACATGCCAATTTTTAAAAAACCCAACTACCCAAATGCCATTTAGGGAAATATAACTAGAAGATAGTTCATGAGGCAAAGTCCTGAAGACTATGAAAAGCATGACTCTCACTTCTTGGGAAGGAGGTAATAGATTTGGTTTGGAGCCAGGCATGCTTTAGTACAGTTTAATAAATGCTCATTGATTAATTGATTGTCAGATCAATCAATATGTTTGTCAACTTTGTCAAAAATTGATTGATATGTTTTGCTGTACTGTACTTGTTCTTTGCAAAAGAAGGTTTTATTTGTGGTGGAACCAGAGAACTAGGTGAAGGTGGGGGATGGGAGGGGAATCTCTGGGGAGTAGCTGTGGTCTTAAAAATAAAGAACAAAGAACATTAACAAAACTTTTTTTTAAAGACCTGGGGGTTTTCATGCACTGCAAACTCAATATGAATTATTAGCCTGATATGACAACTGAAAATACTAAGGAGATCTTAGGCAGTATTGATAGAAACATAATGCCAGGATGAGGAAGGTTCTTTTTGTCCAGCTGTAATATTCTATGGTTAGGCCATATCTTTCAGAGTTTCATAGATTTGGAGCTAAATGAAATGCTGTGAATCTTCTAGTCTAATTCTCTCATTTTACAGAAGACAAACCTAAGACCCAGAGAGACTCTGTTCCATGATTTGCCAAGCTCACACAGATAGTATCAGAGGCGGGATTTGAACCCAGGGCTTCTGACTATAAATCTAACGCTTTCCCCACAGTACTATGCTTCCTCTGAATTAAATGTTCACTTCTGATTGCCACAGTTCCAAAATACTTACACTTTAGAATGTGCCCAGAGAACTAACTCAGTGATGAGGTAACTGAAAACTATGTCACATGACAATTGGTCAAAAGAAGTAGGAACTGCTTAGACTGGAGAAGAAAATAATAAATGGGAATTTTTATAGCACTTTAAAGTTTAGAAAGTTCTTTATGTAAGTTGTCTCACCTAACACTCACAATGACCTTATGAGGGAAATGCTAAAGTCATTATAATCATTATTTTATAGAAGAGGAAAGTACAGCTTAAGTATCTCGCCCATTTTCATACAACTATTAAGTGGCAGTGGTTGCATGATGAACTCAGATCTTCCTGGTTCTAAATCCAGGACGCTGCCCATTATAACACAGTGCATCTTTAACTTAAGAGTAGTAATTCTCAATTTCAGCACCCAGGAAAAATTCAGATGAGTGTGGAAGTTAACTGAGTAGCCACTGCTATGGCTGACTCGGACTTGTAAAAAAAAAAAGTCATGTTAGGTGAGGAGGCTGAGAAACAGGGAGGTCAGGGTGTTCAAAGAAGAGCAGGAGTTAGGATAGAGAAGAAAACTGTGAGCCAGATCCTGCACTTATTTAGGCAGAGGGAGAGTGATGTCGAGGTCCGTAGATGGCAACAACAAAGATCCAGGCATGGATTATAAAGGTGGAGAAGTAGTTGCTGAGAGATAGAGGCAGAGGGAGGATCTAGAAGTAAGGGTAAAGGATACACCAAGCTGAGTTTGCTGACCCTGTATAAGGGGGTGTGAGAGGATAGAAGCAACCTTTGGGGAGATGTGATTCCGAGAAAAATCTGATTGTCAGTAGGTACCAGAAATTGGAAGGAACCTGAGAGAAGTAGATCCAAGATGAAGGAAAGGTTGTTACTGTTGTTTTAACAATAGAGGAAGGCATAGTGGAAAGGGAGGGAAGCAGAGCATGAGAACTGGGAAACATTAGGGATTAGTTGAATAGAGATCAGAGGTAACAGGGGAAAAAGGGTTTTTGTTAGGAGGAAGGTGGCTCCGAAATCTTAGAGATTAGAGGAGCAGGAAGTAAGAATTTGCTAGCTATAGTGATTGAGAAATTACAATAAATCAATCAATAAACATTTATTAAGCACCAGTTATGTGTCAGGCACTATGCTAAGCTCTGGGGATAGAAGAGACTAAGGACAGTCCCTGTCTTCAAGGTGCTCTCAATCTAATAGGGGAGACAACATGCCAACAAATACATGCAATGCAAGCTACATACAAGAGAACATACAAGGAAATAACTAACAGAGGGAAGGGATTATAATTAAGAGGGGTTGGGAAAGATTTCCTGTAAAAGCTGAGATTTTAGTTGAGACATGAAGCCGGGGAAGTCAGTAGGCAGAGTTGAGGAGGGAGAGCAAATCATTTCATCAATCCACCGATAATTACAAAGCATCAGTAAAGTAAATTGACTTAAAGTTCTGACTGGGATGGTAGCCAAGAGGCCCTGCAGATCCAAACTCTGAAATGGAGCCACTTTAACTGATTGGAAACAGATCTATTTGATAGGAAGCATTTCAATTATAATCACAATCATGCATAACAGCCTATTGAATGCTTACTTTGTTCGAGGGGTTCTACTCTATTACAAGAGACCAAGGGAAGCTATAAGCCATGGTCCCTTTCCTCGGAGTTTAATTGGGGGCCTGGAGATGACTAAACTTTGCCACTAATGCCAGCCTCACCACCATCTGGCTCTGTCCAAAGGACAGGCAGGGCAATTGAGAGTCAGGGGAAGAAAGGAGTAATACAGCCTAATGCGAAGGCATACCCTTGAGAAGGACAAAATTACTCATTCCCACTCTAGTCACAAGTATCTGAAAGACTGTCAAATGGAAGATAAATTAGACTTGTTTGGAGTTTGGTTTTGGTTGTTTTCTTTTTCATCTCAGAAAACCAAGCTAGGAGCAGGACATGGATGTTATAGAGAAAGGCTTGATACCAGGAAAAATTTCTTAACAATACTCAGCTATCTTTAAACCATATTATAAGGTAAGAGGAGTGTTGAAGTATAAAATGGATACTTCTGATTACTTTAAATTAAAATTTTTCTGTATAAATAAAACCTATGTAGCCAAGAATAGAGGGAATGCAGAAAAATTGGGGGGAGGGGAATTCTCACAGACAATCTCTCAGAGAGAATGTGATTGGGTCAGAATATTGTAGTGGTGTAGGAAATGATGTGCTAGTAGATTTAGAAACATATGGAAAGATTTGGACTCATAAAGGAAGATGCTATCCACTTATAGAGAAACAGATGGTAAGTGGAAATAAGTATAATGTGGTCTTACATCTATGCATTTGAGTATATATGTGCATATATGTTTATGGATATCTATGTATATGTGCATATGTATAAATATGTGTAAATGTGTGTATATATACACATATATATATCAATCTATCTATATATGTCCTCATTTAATTATAACCTTGGTCAGGGGAGGAAGGGGAAAAAATGAAGTAAAAAGTACACGGCAGAGGACAAAAAAATACAAGCAAGCAAAGAAAAGATGTACAGCTTTGAGAACAATGTGTAGTATTTATTATATAGGTTTTCTTGAAATGAAAGTTCATTGCTTTATATTGAATCCTCTCATTCTGCTGTGTACGTGGCAATAGTTTTTCTTTTTTTGTTTTGTATTTAAGTTTAGAATAAATTGAAATATCATGGAAAAACAAAACAAAACACCAACGACAAAGAACTGTTCAGCCATCCAAAAAGCTGAATTGGCTGCATTGAGAGGTAATGAGTTCCCCACCACTAGAGCTGCGAGTGGAGGCCAGATGACCAGTTTGGGGAGTATCAGAGAAAAGATTACTACTTGGATAAGAGCTACACTAGTTAGCCTCTTAGGTCCCATTAAACTCCGAGATTCTATGATTCTAATAGGGGAAGAAGAACATTTTATAGGCAGACGAAATGTTTTTGTTTTGTTTTGTTTTTTTTTAATGCCTGCTGACAGTCAGGCTGAAAAGAAGGAAACCAGAAAATCATACAAAGCATATTTGAAAAACTCAAGAAGACTAACAGTCTGAGATCTTTTAGCAGAAGCAGTGTGGCTTCGTGGATAGAGTGCTGGACTTGGAATCAGGAAACCAATCATCTGATATTCGCTCTGTGACCCTGGGCAAGTCTCTTAGCTTTGTTAAATGTATTTTTTCATCTTTAAAAGGGGATTATAAATACCTGTAATACCTACCTTGCCATTATTATGAAGCTGAAATGAGATAAAGTATGTAAAGCAAGTACTATTTAAGTGTCAATGATTCTTCAGAGCCAACACCTCTGCTACAAAATTCAGTAGATCTCAGAGTATTTTGGTCCCTTAGAACAAATGTTATTTGTAAAGATGACCCTGAGCTATCAAAAAAGGCTATGTAGATTTGAGTCTTCTTCATTTAAGAAAATAGGGAAGTGCTTACTCCATTTTAGAAAAATTTCCATAAATTGGTTAAAGTTGTTTTTTTTAACAGTTAGTACTTTAAGGGGGGTTTGGGTACAAAGAAGTTTAACATAAGGGAAAACTTCCTAATGACTTTCTTCTTGTTGTTGCTCAGTTGTATCTAACTCTTCATGACCCCATTTGGGGTTTTCTTGGCAAAGATACTAGAATAATTTGCTTTTTCCTTCCTCAGTGATTTTACAGATAAGGAAACTGAGGCAAACAGGGTTAGGTGATTTGCCTAGGGTTGCCACCTAGCTGCCCTTCCTTCTGGCTAGAGCTCTTCAAAAGTGGAATAGACTCTCTTAGAAGGTTAATGGGTCCCTCTTCATTGGAGGTGAGGTCTTCAAGCAGAGGCTGGTGACCACTAGCCAGGTACATTGTATCTGGAATCCTTTTTCTGATCATTCTAGATGTAATTTTAGGTCCTTTTCAACCTTACAATAACCCTTACCTATCTCTAGTGACTCCTTCACCATGGTCTTATGGTAATTCTGCCATTTTTTTAACTTGACTTGAAAGTTTGATAATAATAGACAGGAGTATGCTGGAATAAGCTGGAACAGAACCAACTGTTAAATTTTCAGTGTGAGCATTTATACCTGGGAAATCAGCAAATGCTACAAATTAGGACTTGATGTACTGTTTTGCTAATTGTCTAGACAAAGTGATGGAGAAAATATCAATCATGAAGATTAAACTTAAAAATGTGTAAAATTTTTAGAGAGCTGGTTGTTAAACCTTGACCAGCACGCCACTGGGTATGTTATAATGGGGATCCTTTTTCTGGTTGAAATTGAACTAAATGTCACCTTAGGTCCTTTCCAACCGTTAGACAACCTTTAGCCATCCCTAGTGATTCCTCCTCCATGGTCTTATTGTATTTTTTTTTACACCTGACTTGAGAATTTATTGGCTTAAGGAACTCCCAACAAGGAAGTTCCCTCTGCCAATGTAATGTCAACACCTACAATACTTCAGCTCTCAGAAAAGCCAATTTTTAGTTCAACCTTAAGAAAGGACACTTACATGGTATTCCAGTAGCTGTTAGAACCTTGAAAACATGGACTGCCTTTTGCTGTGCCTAGAACACAGTAGATATTTAATAAATTCCCATTAATTAACAGTTGACTTCTGCTATTAACTCCTTGTAAGCAAACATCTGCTATAAGATCGCAACTTTCATAATTCATCCTTCTACCCCTAATTCTCAGTTAGGAAAGGAAATTCAAGTTTTATGTGCTTTCTCATATTATGCCTGAAGATGAATACCTGATGAACTAATATGCTGTATTTAATAGATACCAATAAGAATGGAACTTTTAAAACTTTATTAAGATACTGGATCTACTTAAGTGAATAAAAGTTTTCATCATACTTGGTTTTTCCCTTTCATTTTTAGTACCATGCAACTGAGCCAAATTTGTATAACCTCTCTGAATGTTATGAAAAATATTTACCCTATTTCTGGCACATGAGATTTCAAGGTCTATTTCTGACATCAAAACAAAGATGAATGCAATTTCAATTACATCTATACTATCACTGCAAAGTAAAAAATGGAAGCAAAAATCAAACCAAAAGAAATACACAAATTCAGGCCAAAAACTAACATATGTGTCTGTCTTAGGATCCACCAACATTACCAAAGTATGTGCAAATGAGGGGATTGGTCAACAGACAGATAACCTGGAAGATGCTTTTACCTTTTTGATCCTATGATCCATTCAAAAGAAAAAATCAAGCCTAATGGCCATAAGGTATCTTATACATAACAAGGCATTCAGTAGACACATGCCTGCTAGAAATGTGGTGGGTTTTTTTGTTAATTTTAGATTATTCTAATCTAAGCATTTCTGCTTAGGGATAGAACCAAAAATGGGCAGAACCACCACATAACTCTGAAATGTCTCTTTTTCTCATGAAAATTCATAGTTCCAATTATAGCATTCCTGGTCAACAGACAAAATTTGACATTATAAAACATCCTAACAGAGCTCAGGGTAAAAGTTCAGTTAACTATTCTCTTTTCATCAAATAGTCACCCTTGAAGAATTATTTTGTTTGTTTCTTTTTCCGTTTAATTCCTGAAACCATTAAATCCCTCTTTGTCCCCTCTCTTCAAAGATTCCATTGTCCAACTAGTCGATACCACCATTAACCAAAGTAATTAAAAAGACTTCTTCCTTCTCTTAGATTGGAGGTTCTTAGGATTTTGTGTGTGTGTGTGTGTGTGTGTGTGTGTGTGTGTTTGTGTGTGTATGTGTGTTGTGTGTTTCATGAACTCCTTTGACAGGCTGATGAAGCCAAGGACACCTCAGGAAAAAAAAAGGTTTCCTTTAAAAAAAATCATTATTGGAGGAAATGCCAACTCGCAGTTGGAGGTTAGTGAAAATAAAATTTTCTCCTCTAAGATCACAGATCCTTTGAATTATCCCTATGAACCTGTTGGAGATCTGTGGACACTAGATAAAGAATGTCTATCTTAGTCGGAGACTACTCTAATCCTTCAGGGCATGAAGAAAGAGGTTACTACTCTTAGGTGGATTAAGGTGCCCCTTGTCCTCATCTAATCTCTGCCCTAATTATTTCGAGAGAAGAGTCCCTCTTGGACTTATCAGAGACATGAGATCAGGATATTGTTTTGAATGGATAGTTCAAGAGACAGATATGTTTTTTATTTAAGATTAGTATGAAGGCTTTAGATTAGGATAATTTTGAATACTTTCTTAATATTTCCAAAAGAGGAAAGAGAGGACAAATAACCCTTTATGTTGGATCTTCATTGGTGCTTGCTTTCTGTGTGTGCTTAGATTGTCAGTCAAAGGTGCTGGGTGGCAGATTTCTGAAGGCTCTAGTCATCAAGTCATCTAGCATTCTTGAAACAATAGAAAAAGAACTGGATTTAGACTCAGAGGACCTGGGTTCCAACTGAACCTTAGTTTCTTCATCTGTAAAATGGGGAGGATGGACTAAGTGGCCTTTAAGATCCCTTCCAGCTCTAAATCTATGTTTCTGTGATCCTATAAACCATGGTATATAAAGTGCCTGATATGGCCAGTGTCTCATTAGAAGTACACTTTCTTCACTGGATATGGTATCTGTCCTGGAAAATTTGGGAAGAACATTTGCTAAACTTATTAGAAATAGAGTGAGCAAGGGAAAGTATGGGTGAGGAAATGATGAGCAGTTGTAAATATAACCTGATTGTTTTTCATAGCTTATGTGAACCTGATTGAGAGATAACCAGACATAGCAGACAGATAGCTAGCTGTGGAATCAAAAACACTTGGATTTTCAAGTTCTGCTCTGACACATAGCAGTCATATGGCCATGGGGAAATTGCTTAACTTCTCAGTGTCCCACCCAGTCCTCTAAGAATGTATGTTACGGGTAAGTTGTGATCTGCATTGGCAGAAGAAATTTTCAACTTGAGTTGCTCACCAATGAAATCAAGGGTCCAGACTCTCCTCCCACCACCCCACCAAAATGAACTTAATTGTTAATGCAACTAAACAATTGTAACCTGGTGATTTTTGTGCTTGGGACAAGTTTAGGGAACGGAAGCTCATTCGGGATGCACTTCCTTTTCCCAGGAAACCAAAAGGTTTCTACACTGCTGGTACAGGACGGAGAAAGGATAGACTAGGATAAATCTACCACCCCCAGGGAAGGGGATAAATAGGAGAGGAAGGATCTTCTGGGATGACTATCACCACTTTCACTTTAAGCCTAATGATGAAATTGACACCCTCTAAATTTCCTGCCTCTGGGTAAAACTTCAGTTTTCCTTTCTTAGGGCTCTGCAGCTGACTCTTACAGTCGGTCAACAGTATAATCAAAGATCAAAACTAGGAAGGAGAGTTTATTAAAAATATCGGCCAGTCATACCAACTGCCAAAATAATATTTTACAAAATATTCAAAGGTAATCATTTATACCAAGTGATGTGGTCCTTTTACAAATGTTACTATAATCAGGATCATACAATTCAAAATGTTACTATAGTGTTTGTTTTGCTTCCTTGCGCATAATTGTTACAAGGATTTCATTTTTCTTTTTTTCGAGTTGGGGGAGGTAGAAGGGGGGAAAATGATCATTAATTGAAAAAATTAAATGCAGCATAAATGTTCCCATGCTCTAATAATGCATATCATGTCTTTCTTCCCCCCACCCCCTACCCCACCCCAGCTTTATACTACATTTTGATTGAAGTTTGTCAAAGCCCTAAAGCTTTGACTTGGAAACTCCACCCTGTGAAATACTAGGTCCCTAGGGATCAACCAGTTTAGTTTTCCTTAGGCTGTGAATGCTAATCTGGTGCAATTAATGTTCTTGTCTGCCTCTCCTGGGGTCTGTCAGTCTTACGTTGATCAGAAGAAAAAAAAAACCCATAAGCTTGTTGGAACAAAATTATCTTTTCACTCGTTTGCTGAAGATGTGAATTCAGGAGCTGCAAACCACAAATTCATTCTTTCTCTGCCCATTGGTTCAGGAGATTTGCGAGCTGTCTCTTTTGCATTTGCATTCTTGCATGAAAAGGTTATGCCTTGCCAAACCAAACAACAGACAGGTGTCTCTAGTACATACCACTGGCTCAAAAGAAAGACTCAAAGAAGGTAAGATCCAACTTCTCTTTAGCTAAAATGCTATGTGGTCAGCTAAGAGCTCATATATCATTTAGCGACAAGGAAAATATTCAGAGAAACTCTCTCAAGCCTTAAAATGCTTTGCTTTTGCTTATACTCTGCATCTCATCCCCTGTTTTGTGCCTTTACTCAGGTTATCCTTCATTCCTAGCTTTAAAGGCTCAACTTAGAGGCCACCTCAGGCTGTTAATGCACTGAAATTATATTTACTCTCTAGATGTGTTAATTCCCAAACATGAAAATATAAGCATCTTGAGGATAGGGACGGTTGGGGTTTTATCTTTCTATCTCCATTATCTGGCACAGTGCATCAAATAATGTCAGTTTTTAATAAATGTTTATTGAATGAATGAATGAATGAATGAATGAATGAGTTCCATAATCACCATAGCAAGAGGGCTAAAAATAATTGTATTATTATTGCATGATATCCGGGAACAATTAGAACTATATTTGGGACAAGCTCCCTGGCTAATTAAGGAGGAAAATTGAGCAACTGAGGTTTTCAAATCAAAATTGTTGTATTGACCTACTGGTATTTATCAAGAATTGCTTGGCCTACCTGTATTTATCCTTCTGATTTCTTTCTTTCCTTAATCCATACCTGTGATTTGATTGGAGATTCCAAATTAGGTAACTCCTACCAACACTGATTAACCTCTTTTCCAATTTAAGAGTGTAAGCTTCTGGGGGCACTGAGATTTTAAGCAACAATACTGGATTCAAACAACTACTGCCTGATAGAGACAGAATTTGAGCCCTGTTCTTTCTGGTTCCAAGGTCAATTCTCTATTTCATTATGCTTCCTCTTAGTCTTTTTATTTCTTGTCAAATGACATAATGATTTTAAAGCACTTAGCCCAGAGCCTGGCATTTAGTAAGTGCTATATAAATATCATACAGCAACAACAACAAAACCTACCCCTAGGTTTTGAGCTGTTACAGTGGCTGGCCATTGGGTAGTAAATGAAAAAAAAAAAAAGACCTGAGTTTTTTACTCATACAACCAATCTGTAAACTCCTCCTCCATTAAACTAAGGAAATTATGGATAAAAGCCCTTAGGGCTATATGATGGCCTTTTGAGGCTTTGTTCCCTCCTTAAGACTGGAGACCATGATGTACAAGGATGAAGTAATTAGGCATGTGTAGGCTGGAGAAGAGAATATTTAGAGGACATGATAGGAGGAAAAATTAGATTTGGAGTCAGAAGGCCTGATTTGAATTCTGACTCAGCCACTAATGACTTATGTGACCTCAAGGGAATCACTCTACCTCTTTGGGCCTCAGTTTCCTTATCTGTAAAATAATAAAGGTTGTGCTGGATGATCTCTGAAGTCTTTTCTAACTCTAGATCATATGAAACTATTTGAAGGCCCCTCGTGCGGATGAACCATTAGGCACACTCTGGCCCCAGAGGGCAGAAAAAGGTACACTGAGTGAAAGTTTGTAGAGAGACAGCTTCTATATAAGGAAAAACTTCATGACAACCTGAATGACATACAAGTGTAATGGGCTATTTTATGAGTTCCAGTCACTAGAAGGTTTCAAGTGAAGGCTAGATGTCCTCTCAGGTGTATTGCAGAGGACATTTCTGTTGGTCAAGGTTGACATAGATGATCTCTGAAGTCCTGAGAGCCATGATTCTTTGACAAGTCACTTGGATAAATATGTCGGGAGTGTGGGTAAGGGCAGAA
Organism: Trichosurus vulpecula; assembly: GCF_011100635.1. NCBI lineage: Eukaryota > Metazoa > Chordata > Mammalia > Diprotodontia > Phalangeridae > Trichosurus > Trichosurus vulpecula. The sequence continues at coordinate 398,273,781 of NC_050574.1, read as the reverse complement.
GGACAATTTGTCTGAGCATCCTTAATTGGAGGGACAGCCATGACTGGGTTTTATTTGGCTTTTGGAAGACTAAGTCCAGTCAAATCAATAAGCATTTATTGAGGTCCAGACATAAATTGATCTGTGGAGAGAGGTCTGATTTGGAAGCAGGGCCACAATGGAAAAAGAGAAAAGTAGTAGTGACAGCAGCAAAAAGTTGTCTCTAATATAGGACTTTCAGGTCTGCAAAGCACTTTCCACAGATTATCACATTTGATCCTCACAACAACCTTGTTCAGTAGGGGTTGTTATTATCCCCATCTTACAGGTGAGGAAAGTGAAGCAAGGAGAAATTAAAAAAAAAAACTTGCACAGGTTCACAGAGCTAGTAAGTATTTGAGGATAATAAGCACATAAGGAATACTATTATGGAGTACTATTATGGTGGACGTAGCCTTGGATTTGGACCCTGGCTCTAATGATCTTGGGTTAGAAACTTAGCTTCTCAGGGCCTCCGTTTACTCATCTGGCAAAGGAGAGGATAAATCTAACTGGTGTCTGACTTTCCTTCTACCTCTAAATATGACCTGATACTCAAGAGGGTGCTGGAGCCAGCTCCAACCAGGAGCTGATTGTTAAATTTTCATTGTGAGCATTCACACCTTAGAAATCAGCAAATGCTATACATTAGGGCTTGATTTATTGTTTTGTTGATTGTGCAGACTTCAATATAGAAAAAATGTTGATTATGCAGATTAAGCTTAAAGGTATGTCATGCATATTTTTTCCCCGGAGAGCAGCTTGTTAACCACTTACCCCCCTGCCTATGACCTATAGTACAAGTTCTTGCTGCTGCAAATGGTTTATGCTCAAAACCAGGATTCAAATTGTGGTCTTTTGCACACTGTCCTTTTGTGTCTAGACGTTCTACTTCAGTGATCTGGTGTAATGATCTGAACAAATTGTTCTGACCCTAGAGCAAAAGCTAACTTACCCTAAATATGCCATCATTTCTGATTTCTGTTCTTCCAAACTTGACTTACCTGCCCAGTGCATGTGCTTTCGCATGTGTTTGTCTGCATGAATGTCATGTAATATGTGAGAAAAGAGAATTTCTTAAATGGGTCTGTGTACTCTGAGAGTTATCATTCCTTTCCAAAGTAATTTCCCCCCTTCTCATTCTGGCTTTTAACTTTAAATGCAGTCTACTTTGATGACTTCAACCAATCAAGAAACATGTATTAAGTACGTACTAAGTGCTAGGTGGCTCAGCAACAGAGCACTGGTCCTAGACTGAGGAAAACCAGAGTTCAGATCTGGCCCCAGACACTTACTAGCTGAGTGACCCTGGACAAGTCACTTACCCTTGTTTGCCTCAGTTTCCCCATCTGTAAAATGAGCTGCACAAAGAAATAGCAAGCTACTCCATTATCTTTGCCAAGAAAACCCCAAATGGGGTCATGAAAAGTTGGACACAACTGAACAAGTGCTAGATGCTGTGCTTGAAACTGAGGACACAAAGACAAAAACTAAATATTACCTTCTTCTCTTACATTCTATCATGGGAGATGTCGTGTCCACACATATTCAGAATAAATGCAAACTAAATATTAAGCAATTATAATGGGGGTGGAGTTGAACTAGCTGCTCTGGAGAACAGGAAAGACTTCAAATAAGAGAAGAGAATTATTTAGAGATTCTAGCTATAAATATTATGAGATTTCATATTTTCTATAGGTGATTCTGATACAATGAAATTATCTATTCTTACTAACTCTCCTTTATATCCAGTCTGAAATGCCCACAGATAGGAAAGGACATATTCCTAGGTTCCTATGTCCTGGCTTTTCCTCACAGGATAGGTGGAACAGTGACTCAACTTATTAATTTCTTTTTTATTTTAGTTTACAACATTCAGTTCCACAAGTTTTTGATTTCCAAATTTTCTCTCCCTTCCTCTCCTCCTCCCTCCCCCCCAAGACAACATGTAATCCAATGTAGGTTCTACATATACCTTTGCATTGAACTTATTTACATAATAGTCCAGTTGTAAAGAAGAATTATAACCAAAGGAATGAATCATGAGAAAGAAGAAACAAAATCAAAAAGGAAGGGGAAAAAAAGAGCTAATAGTTTGCCTCAGTCTGCATTCAGACTCCATAATTCTTTCTCCGGATATGCATAGCTTTTTCCATCATGAGTCTTTTGGAGCTGTCTTTGAACCTTGCATTGACGAGAAGGGCCAAGTCTATCAAAGTTAGTCCTTACAGGAACCGTGTGTCTGTAATTGTGTATAATGATCTCCTGGTTCTGCTCCCCTCACTCAGCATCAGTTCATACAAGTCTTTCCAGGTTGTAATGAAGTCCATCTACTCCTCATTTCTTATAGAACAATAGTATTCCATTACATTCATATGCCACAGTTTGTTTAGCCTTTCCCCAACTGATGGGCATCCCCTTGACTTCCAATTCTTTGCCACTACAAAAAGAGCTGCTATAAATATTTTTGTACATACTGGTCCATTTCCAACTTGTGTGATCTCTTTGGGATACAGCACTAAAAGTGGTATTGCTGGGTCAAAGGGTATGTACATTTTTATAGCCCTTTGGGCATAGTTCCATCTTGCTCTCCAGAGTGGCTGGATCAGTTCACAACTCCACCAACAATGTAACAATGTTCCATTTTTCCCATATCCTCTACAGCATTTATCATTTTCCTGTTTTGTCATGTTAGCCAATCTGACAGGACAGATGTAGTACCTAAGAGTTTTTGATTTGCATTTCTCTAATCAATAGTGATTTAGAGCATTTTTTCATATGACTATAGATATCTTTAATTTCTTCTTCTGAGAACTGCCAGTTCATATCCTTTGACCATTTCTCAATTGGGGAATGACTTGTATTCCTATAAATCTGACTCAGTCCCCTGTATATTTTAGATATAAGGCCTTTATCAGAGACACTGGTTGTAAAGATTCCTTCCCAATTTTCTACTTCTCCTAATCTTTGTTGCATTAGCTTTGTTTGTACAAAAACTTCTCAATTTAATGTAATCAAAATTATACATTTTGCATTTTGTAATGCTCTCTGTCTCTTGTTGGGTCATGAATTCTTCCCATTCCCATAAATCTGACAGGTAAACTATTCCTTGATCTCCCAAATTGCTTATACTATCAGCCTTTATTCCTAAGTCATGAACCCATTTTGGGAAAAAGAATTTATTGGCCCTATATTGATCAGGCCAGCCAATATCTCACTTGTTTGGGCCCCAATTCAGATAGACCTTTCAAGAATAACTTCTTCCCAGGGCAACTAGGTGGTGCAGTGAGTAGATCATCAGCTCTGGAGTCAGCAAGACCTGAGTTCAAATCCAGCCTCAGACACTTGACACACTTACTAGCTGTGTGACTTTGAGCAAGTCACTTAACCCCAATTGCCCTGCCTACCACCCTCCAAAAAAAAAGAGTAACTTCCTCCCTCCTCACCTATATGAAACTTTTGCTCCAATCAGATTGGCCTTTACATGGTAGCCTTGTCATGCCTCACCTTTTTCTGCCTTCAATCCCAATGGATTAAGGTAAATGAGTTACAGGTTCATGACCAAACCAAAAATAGAAAGCATTATGAAATGTAAAATAGATAATTTTGATTATATTAAATTAAAAAACTTTTGCACAAACAAAATCAGTGCAACCAAGATTAGACGGAAAGCAGAAAACTGGGAAACAAGTTTTACAGCAAGTGTCTGTGAGAAAGGACTCATTCCTCAAATATATAGAGAACTAAGTCAAATTTATAAGAGTACAAGCCATTACATAATTGATAAATGGTGACAGGATATGAACAAGCAGTTTGCAGGTGAAGAAATCAAAGCTATCTATAGGCATATGAAAAAGTGCTCTAAGTCACTTTTGATTAGAGAAATGCAAATTAAAACAACTCTAAGGCACCACCTCATACCTCTCAGATTGACTAATATGACAAAAAACCAAAATGATAAATGTTGGAGAAAATGTGGGACAATTGGAACACTAATGCGTCGTTGGTAGAGTTGTAAACTGATACGACCATTCTGAAGAGCAATTTGGAACTATGCCTAAAGGGCAACCAAACTGTGCATATCCTTTGATACAGCAATACCATTACTAGGTCTGTATACCAAAGAGGTCATTAAAAAAAGGGAAAAGGACCTATATGTGCAAAAATATTTATAGCAGCCCTTTCTGTAGTGGCAAGGTATTTGTAATTGAGGGGATGCCCATCAACCTGGGAATGGCTGAACAAATTGTGGTGTATGAATATAGTGGAATACTATTGTGCAATAAGAAATGATAAACAGGCAGATTTCAGAAAAACTTGGAAAGACTCGTATGAACTGCTGCAAAGAGAAATGAGCAGAAACACGAAAACATTGTACACAGTTATCAGCAACATTGTGTGATGATCAACTATGAATGACTCAGCTCTCCTCAACAACATGGTGATCCAAGACAAGTACAAAGGATTCATGAAGGAAAATGCTATCCACATCCAGATAAAGAATTGATAGATTCTGAATGCAGATCAACACACACTTTTTTTCCCTTACTTTATTCTTTTTTAGTTTTTCTTTTCCTTTTGATCTGTTCCTTCTTTCACAACTGTGACTAATTTGGAAATGTGTTTAACATAATAGCACATATATAACCTATATCAAATTGTCTACCATTTTAGGAAGAGGGGAGGGGAAGGAAGGGGGGAGGGAGAAAAATTTGGAACTCAAAATCTTGTAAAAATCAATGCTAAAAATTATCTTGACCTGTAATTGGGGTGGGGAGGGAAAATACTGTTAAAAAATCTAAATGGATTCACCATCCTCCTATACAGAATACCTTCTTTCTTCTCCATTTGACTAAATCCCACTTCAAGCACTGGCTCAAATTTCTGTTTCTGAATATTGTCTAATATTGCTAGTTAAGCTTTTTATGTGTGTAGTTCTCTCTAAACATATCTCAAGCTCCTTAGGAACAGGAATCAAATCTGATGCATGGGGTACTACCAAGGAGGGTAGTCTTTGAGAAGGACAGCAATGAGGAAGTCTGAGGACTTGGGGATTGGACCATGGGAATTGAGTATAATTGGGAAGGAGAGAGAGGAAAGTAAGGGAGTACTTCACACACTACTTCACAGTTTTATAAAGGGTTTAAGCTAGTCACAGGCTTAGTAATAGTGCTGATCACTCACACACACACACACATACACACACACACACACAAAATAAAAGATATATCATTGCTATAAAAAACTCCTTTTATCAATGCAGATCAGCACCTATTCTACAATATTTAATCTTAGAGCAAAGATACTTAACCTGTACAGGAGTCCATAGACTTTTGCTTTTTAATATTTTAATAACATTTCAATATAATTGTTTTCCTTTGTTATCCTATATATTTTATTTTATACACATAAAAACATTAACAGAGATAATGCTGAATCAACAGCTAGAATAACAATGGATAATGATCTGGAACTGGAATTAGAAAGACCTGAGTTCAAATCTAGCTTCCATCTACCTCAGTTTCTTCCTCTGTAAAATGAGGATAACAGTAGCATCTACTTCCTAGGTTTGTGGTGAGGATAAAGTGAGATAATAAAAGTTTTCTGCAAACTGTGAAGTGCTACATAAACTCTAATAAAAAAGAAAACATGGGGCAGCTAGGTGGCACAGTGAGTAGAGCACTGGCCTTGGAGTTGGAAGGACCTGAGTTCAAATCCAGCCTCAAACACTTGACACACTTACTAGCTGCATGACCTTGAGCAGGTCACTTAACCCCAATTGCCCTGCCTAACTCGCTCCAAAAATTTTTTAAAAATAATTTTAAAAAATCAAAATAAATTAGGATTAAATTCACTATGCATTTTTGCAATGTGTTCCTGATTATTTCTGTTTTTTTTTCCTTTCAGACTTTCAACTGAACATTCAGGATATGATCCCTCTGGTGTTGAGAGATCCACAAACTTGTGAATTATGAATAGCAACATATCCCAGCTAGATAACGAAACAATACGGATGCTTGAGAACCGAACCATTGCTGTGGTCCTCCCAATCGTGTACTCGTTGGTGGCCCTCATCAGCATCCCTGGGAATCTCTTTTCCCTCTGGGTGCTTTGCCGAACCAAACCCAAATCACCTTCTGTCATTTTTATGATCAACCTTTGCATCACTGACCTCATGTTGGCTGTAGCTCTTCCTTTTCAGATCTTCTATCACCTGAACAACAATAACTGGACCTTTGGGAATGTCCTCTGCAACCTGGTGACAGTTGTCTTCTACACCAACATGTACTCCTCCATACTGACCATGACCTGCATCAGCGTAGAGCGGTTCCTGGGAGTTGTGTACCCCCTGACCTCTACTAGGTGGAGAAGGAAGAGATATGCGGTTTTGGCTTGTGTAGGCATATGGCTCCTTTTACTGCTTGCCCTGTCCCCCTTGGCTATCACAGACCTGACCTATGAAGTAAAAGCCCTGGGGATCATCACCTGCTTTGATGTCCTCAAGTGGAATATGCTGCCCAGCCTTGCAATGTGGGCCATCTTCCTCTTCACCTTGTTCATTCTTCTCTTCCTCATTCCCTTCATTGTGACTGTGGCCTGCTACACTGCCACCATCCTCAAGCTGATTCGGACTTCAGGAAGATATGGGAATGGACAGAAAAGCCGGTCCATCTGTCTCGCTGGCATTGTCCTCCTCACCTTTGTCACCTGTTTTGCTCCTAACAACTTCATACTCCTAGTGCACATGGTCAGTCGCCTATATTTCAACAAGAGCTATTATCACATCTATAAGCTTACGCTCTGTCTCAGCTGCCTCAACAACTGCTTGGACCCCTTCATTTACTACTTTGCCTCCAAAGAGTTTCATCAGAAATTAAGGAAGTTCCTCGGCAAAAATGCGCTCTTCAGTGATAGCTCAGAAGCCAGAAGGGAAAGTTTATTCTCTGCCAGGACACTGTCAGGCCGGTCAATGTCAAGCGGACAGGGGGAAGGGTCAGCTGGAGGCAGCCGGGCCTGTTTGCAAAGGCAGGAAAGTTTGTTTTAATGATAGTATGTGAGCCAGAAGGGCAAAGCTGAGGCCCATGAGAGACGAATGTGAAAGAATGAAGGTAAAAAGCCCATCTTTTTCAGGTTTGAAAAAGGCTTGAGGTTTCCTCTCTTGTTATTAGAGGCAGTAAAGGTCCTTTCTTGAGGAGGTGGCTAAAATGAGCTAAAGTGGAAATACTTCCTATTACATCAGGCACAGAGTACCCTGTGGGCTTCAAAGGCATGGATTCCTGAAAAGAAAAAAAAAGGAAAAGCAAAGCAGTGAGAAATAATCAGGTCCATTCTCTGGGTAGGAAGTCAGAGATTAAATACTTCTTAACCTGGAGAGACAGAGAAGAATGCCTTTCACAGACTCAGCTACTTTCCTACCTCTGTCTCAACTACAGATTCTCCTTCAGCAGGACTGTGCTCATAGCCCTTGACATACCAGATACATCCTCCCCTCCTGGCCCTGTCTTAGGGTCAAGTGTTGGACTAGATGACCCCCGAGATCCTTCCAGCTCTAAAGCTATGATCATATGACTTTATGTGCTCACACAGCCAGGTTTTTCCTTGTCATTTGTCGTTTGGGAGTGTTTTCTGATAAAAAGACTAATCAAGCCACAGTGGAGGGTTATAGATGAGTGGGCATTTTTTGAGTGGTAAAGGCATTGGCCAGGTCCAACCATCCCTAAAGACCAAGCCACCACACAGGTCATGAGCAATCCACATTGGGTGTTCACCAAGAACTGACAAGATGACCCATGACACCAGACTGTCTTTGCTGTGGTAAATTTCTGCAGCCATGGAAAGACATGGTTTGAGAGTTCCTTGTTTGGGGTATGCCACATCCTCTATGAAAAAAACAAGAGAAAGCTACATGCTAAGTAGTGTCTCCAAGTGTACAATGTGGTATCAGGTGCACCATTCTAACTGTATCGGATCAGCATTAACAGAGCTGCCCTTAGAGCAGCCTCTTGCCACTAGACTTGACAATTCTCTCATATGCCTGATGGTAAAATCAGGCTCTTTGTGTGCTCCTGAGCCTTTTGATGTGGTTTAAGTTTCCTGACATATGTCTTTCTATACCTAAGTCTTCCTCTTTCTGAGAGTTGCCAATTTGTGACATTTAGCTAAATAATATTGCAGAGATGAACCAAGCTGACCTCACTGAAAGTTAATGTGGTTATGGTGGGCAATGAAAACTGGGGGGGGGGGGAAGGATGATAGCCTATGGGTAAGTGAGGCAAAGGGATTGGTCTATCCTTTGCTTGCAAAGCTCTAGAGTTAGGAATATACTAGGTATAAGACCCAGCCCTGCTAAAATGGTATCAAGAGCTAAAAGGCATAAAAAGAGAGGGGGGTGGGGAAATGGTGAAGGAGGGGAGAAATTAGATGTATGATTTCATTTGTATATAGACCTCTTAGTGAGTAAACTCACAGACCTTCCCCTAACCCAAGGATTTTTCCACAGCAGGAGTAAAAGAGAGGGAAGAGAGTGGGCTGAAGTTGGAATCAGAGAACTATAATACTGGGAGGCCGAGGACTGGTAGTCAGAAAAACCTGGGTTCTGGTCCTAGATACACCATTGGCTTATTATATAACTTTGGAGAATGTACACTCATGATGAGCCAACTATGGATGTCCTGCTTGTTTATCCGGAATTGACTCTCACAGAGGGTACACCTTGTGTTAAGCCATTTGTCTGAATGGGAACCCTATCCACCAAAAGAGTTTCCTCCTCTGTAAAATGAAATGATTATCCTAGAAGTTCTCTGAGGCTGCTGATAGTCTATGTTTTAAGCTAGATTATGGTCCTTCTTCTGCTCTACAGACTCCCCTTTATCTGAAGTTTGTGAATTTTTATAAGGATTAGCCATCACATAAGGGCACTAATAAACTGAGATGTGCCAATGTTTCTGAATGTCAATCTATTTTTCATTGTATATTGTTGGGATTATCAGGGCAGGAGAACGTTCTGTTGCTCTTGACCTTATACCAATAGAACATGAAAATACCTGCAGTGTTGGATGGGGGTTGAGGAAAGTTCGTGGAAACAGAGTCACAATTATGCCAGGACAACTGGGGCTGTGTCCCAGGGAACTGATATCAAAGGTGATGCTGCTCATTCTGAGCTAAGACCAACCTCCCTTCCTTACTTAGTTATAGGGCCACAACCTTCCACCTACAGCATCTCTCCCATGTCCCTCTTGTGGTTCCTTTTGCCATTACTGCATTGGGACCAACCAAGGCGAATCACCCTCTGTCACATGGCCAAACCTGAGGCCCTAACATCTGTGGGTTGTCCAAGATCATCAAGGCAACCGAGATCAGGGACAATGAACTTGTCCCTGCTGCTTGAATTCCTAGTTTATACCTATTAACATGAGAAGAGAGCAAAATGCAATGTTGTTTTGTTATCCAAGATACTATACTGATGGTTTTGCTTAGCAGGATAGAATTTTACCAAACGTCTTAGCAAAAGAAGTCTTCGCCTGGTTTGCAAGTCACAGAAGAAAAACTGCATGACCCTGTGGTGAGCTGTGCAAATAAAAAGCATGCCAGGTGTGTGTATATGCTTGGGGGAGGAGGTGACGAAGAGAAGGGGAAGCATGCCTACCCAACCAGCAAAAAATTGTGTAAAATAGATGTCACTTGTTCTGAATACAAAATACAATTGGACAAACCTTGCTATGGCCAAGATCTGCTGTAGAGTGACCCTGGAGTCAGAAGAAAAGGCTTTACATTTTGCATACTGTTCTTTTATTTGAAATGCTAATGTTGACTGCATGTTATTGTCTACAGCAGGCATTCATTCTGTTTGGTTTGGGTGTTCATGCAGAAGGCTCAGCGTGGGGAACTTATAAAAGACAAGTTTAAACAACTTTTGAACAATGGAGGGGAGGGAAAGGGGTGAAGAGGGGGAGGCAGAGAGATTGGTCAGATGCACTTTCATGGTCAGTCAGCTGTGGAAGGCCTGCTTGTTTGGCCAGAATTGACCCTTGAAGAAAATATGCCTTGCAGGAGGTAATTTGGCTGAATAGGAGCCCTACCCTGCAAAAGAGTCCAGAGTTCATTTATACTACAAGGGGACCTAGGTGGTTGAGAAATACAGATGTTCTGCATGTTCTTCTTTAAACAATATATAGTATATCTACCACACCAATGCAGGAGATAGAAAAATATGTAGGCAGATCTATATAGACACATATATCTGTACAGATATCTATATTGATATTAATATATCTATATCTGTATAGATATATATGTGACTATATAGATCTGCCTATCTCTTTTGTGCATGTAGATATATAGATATCATGTATAGATCTGTAAATATCTATGTGCATGTATATATATTCCATGTATATAGAATATATGTATTCTATGTCTCACTTTAAAGAAGCTGATACCGAATCAACTGAAAAATTATCGTAGCCTTTTTCCTTTGATGTAGAAAGAGAACTGGGATGAAATGAGAAGACCTGGATTCTAGTCCTGGCCCCGCACCTGTGACTTAAGCTGGTTATGGCATCCTCATCTGGACAATGGGGATGATGCCTGCTCTGCTTACCTCACAGGACTGTGAGGATTGAATGAGATCAGGGGCTTCATAAAAATAGAATGTTCTATATAAATTGAAGGCAATTCATTCATTTAGCAGGCATGTATTAAGCCTCTGCTCTGTGGCTGACGCTGCTCTAAGCAGGCATACAATGACAAAAACTGAACAACCCCTGCCCTTGCAGAGCCCAGGCTCTGGTTTCGCTTACCTTCTTTTCTCCAAATGATATCGTATTCGCTTAAACATTAAAATTTAGAAATTCAAAAAATTCTGTCAACAAAGTCCTCCATGGTTGAAATTATAGAAACTCACGTCCAAGGGAAATACTCTACCCTTTCTTCATCACCTTTCAACATTTTACCCGTTCTCAATCTCAGACTATATGAAAGAGCTAATCATAGCCATTTGTGTGGTGGTACTGCGACAAGAAGTCATACCCGATAATGTAGAGGACCCTGAAATCTCTTATTTCTCAGTTAAACCAGAATCTCTGTATAGATTTGGAGGGTGAATGGTTGACTTCATAGGCCACAGTCTTGCATCCCTAACTTTCCAAAGGCACCATGGATTCTATGTTGGTTCTAGAATTGCTTCAAGTTTTTTTATTTTTATTTTTATTTTGTAAGCCCTTATCCTATACTCAAAACATTCTCCCAATTTTATCTTCCCACAATAGCAGCAATGGTAACAATTGAAAATTTACAAATATTATTTTATGAATATTAACCAGTATTAGAAATATTAACTAGAGACAAATTCTGACCGTTACCCAAATCCCTCACTATTAATGAGTTGGGCACTGAGTTGGTGCATTATTAGCTAACTCTATCAACTTACTCAGATGAAGAGAGAACGAGTTAGCGGGTAGTGATAAAGGTAAACAGGAAGCAAAGAACAGTATTAAAGGTTTTTTAAAATGGTCAGAAGAGAGCACAAGTAGGATAACTTTGTTACTGTTTTACTCAGTACTCAAATGCATCTTAATGGGTTTTACCTCTCTCAAAGTGAGAACCTGAAAAGACCTTAGCTTAGAAGGGCCAGGGTCTCTCTCCCATTGCATCCTGGGCCATCTCCAGTCATCCTAATGAATTTCAGGCCACTGGACCCAGATGGCTCTGGAGGAGAAAGTGAGGCTGGTGACTTTGCACAGCCCTCCTTCACTCAAATTCAAGTCAACTGCAAGTCATGTCATCATTCCCTGATGTCGTGGTCCTCTTCAAGAACAAAGGACAAATACAACAACCAGCTTATAAATTCCAGTGTTCCTTCTAACAATGCATAGCACAGCCCAACCAAGCTTGCCAGTCCTGTGCAACTCCCATGCATTCCTCCAAAAAACTTCTCCGCAGGGGGTACGTTGTTTTCTTTCTTTTGTTTACTTTCTTTTGCTATAGCTAAAGTATCAGTAGAACAATCTGACCACCATCCACCTGTCATCCCTTCCTCTCAAAATCTTATCTTAATCGATTTAACATACTTAAAAAATAAACTGTGTAATATGTTTATGATTTCATATGCAATCATATTGTATTGGAATGTTTGTGTTTATGTATAGTTTTATTTGTAATTAAAGAGTTTTAGAAAATCACTAGGAAAAAATTTACTGACTGCAGGAATCCATTTGATGGTAAGCTAGTAGTCTATAAAAGTGTTAAAGATTTATTCTGTGACCTTGGACAGTTATTTAACCTCAAGAGATTATACTAGGTTATCTCTAAATTCTCTTCCCAGCTCTACAATTATATTATTTCCATCCCTTGTTAATATCTTACTATCAGGGAAAGATCTTGGCCACAGGAAAAATCAGGCTTTCTATGTATTTCCAAGGTGTTTCCTGCCATTTTCATTAGTCAATCTTCAAAGCAGTCCTCTGAGATAATTAAAATATATATTATTCAATTTTCCAATGCATAAATGAGACTAAGAAAAATATGACTTTAGTAAAACTGAGATTAGACAGTCAATGTGGAGGCAGGGAAAGAGCAAGGAAACAAGTATTTATTAAGCACCTACTATGTGCCAGGTACCTTACAAATGTTATCTTGCTTGATCCTCACGACAATTTTGGGAGGTAGATGCTATTATTACCCCGGTTGAGGAAACTAAGGCAGACAGAGGTTAAGTGACTTGCCCAGGGTCACACAGCTAGTAACTGTGTGAGTTCACATTTGAACTCAGGTTTTCCTGATTTCAGGTCCTGTGCTCTATCCACTGAGCCACATAGCTTCTGAAGCACATTGAATTTAGAGTCAGAAGACCTAGGCTGTAATTCCACCTCTGTTGTTTAGCACCTATACGATCTTGGATAAGTCCTTTCTCAGGGTCTCAGTCCTCTATATGTAGAATGAGGGGACTGAGCTATATGATGTCTAAGGTCCCTTCCAGTTCTGGATCTATGATTCTAAGCATCTAAGCTGCTGTTCTGCTATAACCATATTTATTTACCCTCAAAATTTAACCCCAGAAAACAAGAGCTGATACTCTATTATTCACAGACAGAAATAGTGAGGAAATACTAATCTCTGGAACGGCACAACATTGCAAGTCTTTGGAGGGCTGTTAGCTTTGTAGAAATTGTTCTAAACCCTGTGGGATAGGGGGTGGAGAAAGGGAGGGAGATGGAGATCATCAGCCCATACGCATAAGGTACATAACAGTATTTGGCCTTCCTCATGAATAGACTTAGAGAGAACCAGGTGATAGGATATATGGGAAATTTCTGCAACCTGAACTAAAACTGGGAATCCTTGAACTCAGAGCAAGAACAATAGGGGATGAGGTTGTCAGAACAAGTGCATGGGACTATCCAATGTGAGTTCATTCGCCTGGGGAAGGGTGCAGCCTGCCAGCCAGAGAATCTTTCCTGTGCCTCTGCATGAATTAAGGGATAAGGCAGGCTCCAGGAGAAGAGTGTCATGGCCAGTGGGTCTTATGGGTGGGGCTAGGTGAGGGAGCCAGTTGTAATCCCTAAGGCAGGGCTGTCCAACCTTAGGTTTTTATTGAAACAATAGACAACGTATTTTGATTTGCCATTTTAGTGAGAGCTCTGTGGTAAATCATTTATGTAAATTTCTATGCTTGTAGGCAGGTCTCATAAATCACACGGCATGGTGCACTGGGGGTCACATTTTGGACAGCCCTCCCCTAAGGTATGGGAATGATGGCCCCCAGAAGCAACCTGCTACGTGGCACACACACGTATGTTATTGCCCTGAAGCAAAGACCTTGCCTTAATTATGATTCTGCTCTCTGAACCTTCTGCAGCCCAAACATAAGAAATAATAGCAACTTTTGTCTCTAAATGGTTAAATGTTGTCTTTATGAAAATGTGTATACAGTCATTCCATCCACATCACAACTTTCCCCAGTGCAGTTTCAATATATCATGGATCAGCATAAGAAATTAAATGAGTATTTTGAGAGTTTTGCAGAAGCTGCAGATGACACACAAAGGCCAGAAGACAATACAGAAAAAGTTTAGAAATGCATAAAAATATGTATAGTGTTATATAATATCAAGGCAAATTTTATAATACGGTACTGTAAATACCCCAAAAAGAAAAAAAAACGAATCAGAGTTCTTCTCTGTTATGAAGGGAGGGCCAAAAAATTTTATGCGGATTTTCCAGATCACAGAGGCAGCCTCTAATCCCCTCACAATGTGGATGGGATAACTGTATTCTATTTCCCCTTCTACATATAATGTAAAAATATGATCTCTAGCTTCAGTGACAGACACAAAGTTTCTCCTCCCTTTCTACCATTAGCCTGCTTTGTCACCTCCAAAAATTCATTTTCTTTTTAAATTTTTCAAAAAATTATCTTTTGTTTTTTACATAATTTACATTTCCTAATGTATCTCTCCACCCTCCAACTCCCACAAAATGATCCTTTATAGCACAAAATAAAAGAGGTTGCAAAACAGTTTAGTAAAATTAACCAACATATCAAAAACGTCTGGCTTTATACTACTATGTACATGCCTGTAGTAAGAGATTAAGATAAGAACCAAGATAAGGAGGGAACCTGTGATTTCAAGGGTATAAGGAACGTCTGGGTCAAGAAATACCCTCTGCCAACACAGAACAGCTCATTATCTGAAACTGTGTGTCTACATGTGTACATACATACATGTATTGTACATATACAACTTGTATGTACATGTGTATATTGTGCACATGTGCATATATAGTTTTGGTGTTTGTGTGTATATGCATATACATGTATGCATATATTTATATATGTTCATGTACATGTGCAAACCTATATAAACTTTCAGAGAAACTTTAAAAATAAGTTGTTATATGTTTTCTCTGAAACTTTGTTTATACATGATTTATATGTATATATATACACATTCTATAAATACACTGTATATAAACAAAGTTTCAAAGAAAATGTATACATATGTGCATATTTGTATTAAATATGTATATATGATGTATATTTACATGTATGTGTGTATGTATATATATTATTGTGTGTGTGTGTGTATTTTTAAACTAGCCCTATGATTCCATTGTTAGAGGAAACTTCAGGATTCATAAACTTCTTCTACCTGAGTAGATATGCATTTACTCTGAAACCAATAGTCTTTATGAAAGAGTTAACTACAGCACCAAGTAACTTGCCCAGGTCACATAGACAGTATGTGTCATTGTAACAACGATGTGGCTAGCAGCTGCTGTAGAGGTGTAAGACCCAACAAGACCAGCAACAAGAGCTGCCAGCACAGGTTCTTTGATCTGCTTTTCTAAGGAAGGCAACTTTAAGGGGTCAACAATCTCACTTCAATCAAATATACATAGAGCATTTACCTAGTTCAGGGGGGAAAGCCAGCACCCTGAACTTCAGAGCAAATACAAATAGAAATTACAAAGAGAAAATATCAACAGATTGAATAACACAATTCAAATGATCAGGCTTTGTCTGATCAAGACATCACATACATAGTTACCAAAAAGAGAAGCACCAACATCCGGGTTTTCTTCAAAGCTGGGGGGGAGGTCCTCCACAAAGTCTCCACACCAACACTCTTGCAGTGAGCGAGACCCCCAAACCAAACGCTAATGTCTGAGTTTATATTCCCTTCTTAGGGCCTGAAGGCTTCATATCTAATCATCAAAAGGTATGGGCCTAGAGCTTAGCACCTTCTAAGACTTAATCAAAGGCACTTGAATGCTTTAGCATTCCCAAAGAGAAAACAGTAAGGAAAAAAAAAAAAGTCTCAACTTAATTACCAATACAGTTAACAAGGGCAAGATCTGAACCTCAGTCAGTCTTCCTGACTGAAAATTCAGGGCATTCACATGTCACACACACACACACACACACACACACACACACACACACACACCATGATGCGGCCTCTCTAAAATCAATCTTTTAAAACTTAACAACAATGCTGCTTCTTCCTTCATATCCATTGTTTCTTTACAATATCATGAGATCGCAGATCTTTATTTGTTCCAGCTAATCATGATTTACATTTAATTCATTTCAGAGTGGGTCTTACCATCTTGCTCCTTATCTATTTGTTCCTGAACCCACAAAAGATCGTCTAGACTGTAGAAACTCTATTCTAATAAAACTGCTTTAAATTTTGAAGAGATTTTGCTGAGATAATTTGAATAGAGTCAAGAAAATCATTTGCACTTACCTCCAGAATTTCCAAAGCTCTACTTCCAGTTAGATCTTTCTCATTTCTCTACTACGCAAAATTTTGACATTTTATCTGGGAGGGAAAAATTACTCCTGATTAAATTTATCTACACAACTTTAAAGCTTTTTTTTAAAAGCCTAAAGTTGCACTAAAACTTTGGGGACACCCCATATAAAAATTTTAATCACTTTAATCGCTTGACTTTCATGTCTTAGTATAGTTTCAAGAAAACTCCATGGGATAATGTTCCTGCTGCTTCCAGTCTCTACCTCACTTCCCTTTCCCTTTTCATCAAGGAAGTTATTATCTGTTATTATTTCATCAAGTTACTCAAAGTCATCTAACTTAAATCCAAGTAGTTATCAATTTACAATGGGAAATACGCCACAATTGGCTTTTGGAAATCCTGAATCATTAAAAGAGGTCCTGAAAGGATCAGCTTCAAATGAAATTTAAGTAGCAGGCCTTAATGCCCTCAGTTTTAAGCACTTTACCAAATTCTTTCTGGCATGGTATATGAAGAATTAGAGACATAATTAGATTATAGAGTTAGAGCCCAAAAAGGTTCTCAAGTATAACCCTTTCATTTTATAGATAAAGAAGCAGAGACCCAGAGAAGCAATGTATCTTTCCCAAGGTCGCAGAGGTGAGAAGTGGCAGAGCAGTAGGTAGATCTAGGTCTTCTAGCTTCAAATTTGACCCTCTTGCTATTGCATTGCATCGAAATTTTCACTAAAGAGGTTGAATTCAAATTTCAGCTACTTTTAGAGAGAAAGTGATCCATCCCCCAAGTTTGGCCCTTGTTACCACCACCACCACCATCCTTTCAGGGGGGTGCCAAGGGAACCAAGGATTGGCAGCCAAAGGGCTGTTGTGCACAACAATAGGGGCTGATAGAGATTGGAGGTTCTTGGAGGAAACCCACTTCCCTGGATGTTGGCTTTGGAGAGTTTCTTAAAGTTTGGTGAAAATTAAAATGCTAATAAAACTTCATTAATTAGGAGTATACTTCTAAACCTCAGCATTAATAATTAGTATTTGTGGTAATGTTACCACTATTTGTTACCCTACTTATGGTAATGTCTTAATGTCCTTCTCCAAGTTATAGAGTCTAACACCATAGCACCGTGTTCCTATTATTTTGAGAAATGCACTAATTAGGTTTGCTTTTGTCCTTTCAGTAATGATTCAAGGCTCTGGACTCCATAGAGTGTTACATTAAAAAGTATTATTTCCTGACATTTGGCAAACCATTCAGATGTTTATAATCAGACACACACACACACACACACACACATATATATACAGACATGCATACACAAATACACATACATATATATATACACACACATATATGCTCTCACTAAATTTTATATATCTATATCTATCTATATACTCTCACTAAAAATGATTAGCTGGTGTGGATGGTGAGTGCTAGAAATGAAAGTATTCGAGCTGCCAAAGCTATATCCACCCCACACCTGGCTCCTTCCCCAGCTTCTTGCTATTGAGAGTAATGTGGTCCTGTGATGAATTAATCAGCTAAGAGTGTAGTATAATATTTGGCCACCAGATGGTGCTCAAACAACCTATGTCCTCCCACTGAGGCTGTGGGGCTGTGCCTCTCTTTCCTTAGCTGACAATGAGATTTATGAGGCCACTTCCAGAGAAGTCTAGATGTATGATTTGGAATATGCCCCACCCACCCGAATTAAAAAAAAATACAAAATCTTCTCATTTTTTCTCTCCAAGTGCTCATTCTGAGGTTTTGTTCCTTCATTCAGAATCCCTATTCATAGGGTTTAACATGACTTTTATAATGACCATATGGTTTGATTTGTTGAAATAATTAGCAGAAAAATATGCAAATTGTAGCAGACTTTTATTCACCAAACTGAAGGAATCATTATAGCTTGGATTGCCTATCTTTTTCCCTACAATTTTCCTCCCAGCCAGTAAAAGGGAAGATGAAAAAGAAACCATGACAAGCTTTTAAAGCACCAGCCCTGGAGTCAGGAGGACCAGAGTTCAAATCTGGCCTCAGACACTTGACACACTTACTAGCTGTGTGACCTTGGGCAAGTCACTTAACCCCAATTGCCCTGCCTTCCTCCCTGCAAAAAAAAAAAAAAACCTTAAAAAAAATTTGCAGAGATTTCCTTCCTACACCCTTGAAGGACAGAAGAAGAGGAAACACTGAGGTCAATTGGGCTCTATCTCATCTGTGACTGTTCCATGGTACAGCATGTACATCTCACCTCTGTGCTTCCCTATTCTAGCTTTGCTTTCCTTTGGCCTCTTCCTACCTGTTCCACATTCACAACTTCCCATCTCTAGGAAGGAGGGGGCAGGAGAGAAAGGGGAGGGGAGGCATAGCTCTCTCCATCTCAGAGCATCTTGTCCTTCTTTTCAACCCCAAATTAGAGTTCAGAAAGGCATCTGTTTAGAGGCCTAAAAGCTACAACACAGTCAAGAGCAGTGTGCCCTTCACCAGACTATCAAGGTTTCATGTCTTGAATGGGGGGAAATGAGGGAGGGAAAAGAGAGAGGGGATGGTAAATCTAACTGCAGAGAAAACACAACGACCATGACTAATTGTACTATTGATCAAAGCATAACACAGTTAGGAAAATGAGACCTTATATAATATTACAAAATACTTAAGAAGCCAAGGTTACCTAACTTTACCTCCTGGGGTGTTTAGAGGATGAAAGTGCCAGAAATATCCATGATCCATTATAAGCAATGCTTCCTCACCTCTCCCCAGCTCCCACCCCCCCCCCAAAAAAACCCCAAAACTAATGTATTTAATCTCACAGGCATTTAATTATGCAAGGGGGAAAAGAGAAGGCTACTGGCTAATAAACCCAGTAATCTCCATACATACTTCAGAGCATAGACAGGCATTGTTTCTGTGCTGCACTAACCAGATGACTTGGTCCCTCTGTTTCCTGACTGCCTTTTGGTACAGGGGCAAGAAAAGCTATAGGCCTCCAGGTGAGGAGAGAGCCTTGGGCTCCCTTTAGCTCCCCAACTGGCTCCCCACCAGTTAGTGCATGGCCCTGCAATGGCTTTGTCTCTGTTGTTTCTATTCTTTGCTGTGTTAGGTGAAGAGCATTGACGATAAAACAAACCAGTGGGAAACGTGTAAGGTTCAAAAAGTCAGAGAACCAGAGATCCAGTAACAGTGCTAATGAGGCCTTGAAGGAACCAACCCAAGCAGCAAATTAAACAAACAGAAAGTAATGTAATCACTGTGTTACACAACAGATGAAACGTGCATGAACAGTTTTTCAAAATTTTCTTATTTTCTCTTCTTTCCTTATGTTTCCACCTTCTTATTTTTATTCAACGCCCCTCAATTGCACCCAAGGCTACTACCCCCCCCACCCCACCTCTCACCCCACCCAGCAGGGGGAGGTATTACATACTTTGGGAACACATGCCTGATACTTTGAAGTAGGGGGAAGGATCCCTTCATTATTACCTCTGTGCTGTGATTACCTCTCTAGAAAGGACTCTACTAATCCCTTTTATGATACCAAGACATGAACCATGTCTAAACTTTATTGTATAGAATTTATTCAGAACTCTGTAATGGGACCAAGGAACAGAGAATATTTAAAAACAAACAAACAACAAAAACACACCTGACTACCCTTTTTGAGGTCAGGCTTCCCTCAGGACTGAATCTGGGCTTCACCTGAGCCCACTGCTAGAGCTATGTGCGGAAAGGGGACCCCTAAGCCAACCTTAGTTAACATCTTTGAATTTAATGGCTTCCCATAAGTCAAGGAAAATTACAGGATATTGAAATGACTTCAAAAACATAATACAAGGCATCTATTTTTTGCTGTCAGTTAGATATCAGCTTCTGCCAGTTCAGAATGACAGAATTGTAGGCTTCTTGGTCTGAGCACCCTACCCCGGTTACTTTGCTTTTGCTTTAGTCTGGGCAGGTGTTGAAGTCAAGACCCCACACTGATGCTAGAGTCCCATAGTTGCTGCTCACTTCTGTTCCTAATCCTTGTTCAGTATACAGCCTTGGGACCTTGAATTTTCCTTACCCTTACTCTCGTACACTACCTCTAGGTGCAGATGCTCTCCTCAGTCCACACTGGATCTGGGACCTAATTCTGGAATATGAACAACAGAGCTGTCTGTTTGTTCCTTCTCCTTGCCTATTGTCAGGTCCATACATGCTAAATGTGGAACTGTTGAGGGTTGAGGGAGATGAAGTCCAGGAACCCCAAGACTGGAGTTCCCCACCCAGGTCCTTGAAGGGGATTGCCCCTCGAGGACCCGAGTGCTGGAATGAATTCATGATCTCAACCATTCTTTAAATCAAGGTGGCAAAGATTTATTATGCTTTACAGTGAGCAAGAGTTCTTAGGGCCTGCAACCTTACGGGGGTGCAGGAAAGTTTTTATAGGAGATTTGGGGGTGAAACATGTCAACTAGGTGTTTTGAGGTGGAATTAGGGAGTGGTTAAGGGATGGTCAGTTCTCAAATGAACATGCACTTTTTGTATCTACTGCACAGGTATCTTACCCAGAGTTCACTGGGAAATAGCCCAAGGCAGGGCAACCTGGAAGTATTGTTTTGACTGTGAAATGTCACTAAGTCAACTAACAGTTAGGGCTGACTAGGAATATCCAGGTGGCTCTCATCAAATGTCTTGTTAGACAAGATGAATGTAAGGGAGTATACATTTGACTATGTCTAGGATACATATCAGTAAAATCAGTCAGTAGTAAATATCATTATGGCCCAGTGCACAGCCAATTAGCATGTACAGAAGGAGGCGGACCAATAAATTCTATATGTGCAACTGGCCACAGTATCAGGAGGAGAGATAAGCATTTTGCTAAGGCATAATGCCTTTGAACTGGAGAGGAACTGCCTCAGGCAGTATTTTGAGGCGAGGGAGAGACATGACTTTAGAATTGGGTGTGATTTTGGAATTGGGGTCCAGGCACAGGAACCCAAGCAGAGGCTAAGGAGAAATGTTAGAATTAGGGTCCAAGCACAAGCACCCAAGCACCCCATCAGAACCTTTTCTTGCCCAGATGCACAGCCACAGGCCTCAGTTGACTCCCCACATAAAAAGGGCTCTGTACCCTCATGGTTGGATCCTGTCCCCAGTGTCCACAGATCTGTCTATCTATACCAATGTGGGCTAGAAAAAATGCCTCACCACAATTGTTCCTTTTTGTTCCTTAATTAAGGTTTGGTCTGGCACTTTTCCTAGATCTTTTTTGAAGTAGTTATGGGAGAGACCTAGACTGGGTTGCTTCCTTCTCCACCACCAATTTGGCTATAAGCTTGATATTCCCTAGTATTTCAGCTAATTGGGCTTGAATGTATCACCAAAGAGATTAATACCTCTTAAAAAAAGGTACTCAGTGCATGAAATAGGTATCTAGTATGAGAGCTATTTTCTCTGCCACAAACAAAATGTTTAAAAATATAAATGACACATAGGCACAATTAACAAATACTTCAGACATAAAACAATAAGCCATCACCCTCACTATAATATCCCTGAAAGGCAAAGGCTTTATAAGGGACTATTGAACAAACATGTGACTTTTACTTCAGACCTGCACTATTCAAGTAACTGACAAGGCCTGATCTCTTGGACAGCAAGTCTTCTCAGGTTCAGAATGATCATCTCAATGGTTATTTTCTCCTTAGAGAAGTGGAATACTTACAGGAAGCACCTGCTGCTGGGCACCAGCTCAGAAACCCACAAACTCTTTAACTCATAAGGCAGAAATTAATGATGGAAGTTTACATTTCTCAGAATTTCTGATTGCTCATTATAGACCTGTTCTCACAGAAGAATCATAAAGGCAGAAAAGCTATCAACTTGAGGTCCAGGCTGAGTCCCAATGAGGTGAGCACATGTAACCATTACAGTATGATTTAGTTACTAGTGCTGTTGGGAAGAGGGAGAAAATTTCACATACACACACATACACATACACACACACATGCACACACACGCACACACGCGCACGCGCGCGCGCACACACACACACACACACACACACACACATACCATGGAAAGTCCAAGGAAAGCCAACACAGTCTCAAAGTAACATGTTCAAAAAAGAAAGAGGGGTGGGGCCTTTGTAAAGAGGCATCTCTTCTGGCTCAATTGCCTACTATCTTTGCCGGCTCTAACCACTGAAAATTGCAGTGACCAAAGCAGATATTAAGCATCGTCCCACAGAATATGTCCTTCAATCAGTGAATGAATTCTCCAGAGTCTATGCCCAACTCCACGGGAGGTGCTTCATAGTAGATCAATATGTTCCCATGACCACCATTTCTCTATAGCAGAAAGAATTATAAAATGTATGTCATTTTATGAGTTAAAATAAATATTATCCAGCTTTATAAATAAGGTCACTATTGATCATAGAGATTAAGTGACTTGCCCAAGATTACACAGTTAATAATTAATGAATACATTTTGTTTGGACACGACTGACATTTCTCAATAAATACTCAAGCCAACCATTAAAAAGATATATGAAGAAAAGAATTAATTGTAATCCTCCACCTCAAATCAACTTTAGAAATTCCCCAAAGGACAGCCCTGTGATGCTACATATGAACAGGAAGATGGCCATTCTGGTTTCCTGAGAGACCTTTCTCTCAGGACATACACATATTTCTCTCCAGGAAATTTTAGAGAGACTGAGGAGATGGGAAGGAAAGGCATGAATTGTTGATGAGAGATCTCCCTTGAGCCATAAGCATATGGGAAAAAACAGCCTTCCATCATGTCTCTTGATTCCCAGTGCCTGCTCCCCTCAAAGACTGCTAAATATAGACTTCTTGAGTGAGATTCTTCCTTCTTAAGTTGAGCTGAGATCTTTATCTTGCTTCTGTCATAGATTCTTTCATGTAATGTAATACGTGTAATTTCCCTAATTATTGTTTGACTATTTTTGATAAATATATTTGCTCTCTACCCATGAATAGACAATCACGTAATCTGTAAAACAAGCATTTGGAAGGAAAGAGCTAAGCTCACCAAGAGTAAGCTGTTATTGTCTCTTTTGGATCAACAAAGAAAAGGGATTTTTATCTGGAATCCCAAAAGAGCATTGTACTCCTAGACCGAAACTATCCAATGTGTATTAAATAGATATAATTCTGTGTCACTGCCCTCTGAGAGGTAAGCTAATGTAGGAATAAGCACCTACCTACCATCCTCCTCCTACTTCCCACAAAGACAGAAATTGATGGGGTAGGCCAGATCTCAGATCATATTTATTTAAATATCTATCCCTACTATGCACAGGCCACCCCAAACCCCTGTGGCTCAAGTCTTCTATGTTAGATGTTTAAATATACTAGATAAGCAACACTCCTAATTGCATGTTTAAAACTGGTATGACTTTAAATTTTTATAGTTTTCTGATGATTAGCAGAAAAGAAGATTGTGTCTTTTAACTTTAATAATAGAATTTTAACACTGTCTGTGTATTTAACCTTAGTTTTATTGCTTTTTATTATTGGCTTTATTTCAATTTTTGTAGTTGTTGGTAATAATGATATTTTGGTTCTGTTGTCTGCCTTGTGTGTCACATCACATACTTCACACATCTTTCTTTGAATTCTTCATATTTGTCTTTCTTGATGGTTCCATTACATTGACGTACTACAATTTCTTCAATCATTCCTCAACTATTGGACATATTTCAGAAAAATTTTAATTGCTTTCCAAGAACATGAGATAACACGGCTGTAGAGTCGAGGAGGAAACAAAATAAAGATAAAACAATGCAGGAACAGAGGGTGACAGGTATATTATTACAGAGATTATGCTGCTCTATTAGTTCTAAATACTCATAAGTGGGGTAGGGAGAGCCCCTGATAAATATGATGAGCCCCCCAGTCACCTTGATGATATAGGCTTTTGTCTAGAGGCATCTGTCACACAACCCCTACAGAGGTGCACGTGAATACTTATGCTTTGCTAAGAGGACCCACAGAAAATTTGTGATTGGTTCCCTGTGACTCAGACTCAAGGGGATGGTCTAAGGGACCACTTCATTCAAAATTCTATAAAAGTGAGGGTGTCGCATATACGCTCTTATTTACATTATTCAGGATTCCTTCTTTACATTTTCCCTTGTGCCTCCTTCCACAATATGGCAAAGGAGGAGTGGGATGGGATTTTTCCTTTCCCATTTCTGGAAGCTGTAATAATTGTTCATAACAGAAGGATATAACAGTAAAGATGCTTGCAAGTTGTATGAAATAGAAAGCGAGTGCTGGACCTGGAATTAGGAAGATCTGAGTTCAAATCCAGCCTCAGACACTTACTAACTGTGTGACCATGAACAAGTTACTTAGCCTCTGTCTATCTCAGTTTCCTCAACTGTAAAATGGAGAAAGTAATACCATCTACCTCACGTGGTTCTTGCCAGCATTATATTCAATGCATAAACATTGGAAGTTTTCTGAATTAAATACAGGAGTAAAGCCAGGATGCCTGCTATCCCTGCTATTATCTGACATAGTTCTATAAATGTTACCAAGAGTAATAAGACAACAGAAGGAGACTTAGAAAAAAAAGATGTTAAAATCATCTTTGTTTGATGTGATAATTAATTTAGAAAATTCCAGCAGAACAGTAAAGAAATGAATTGATGATTTAAATCTTCAGTAAATTTCTGTTAGAAAATAAACACACAAAAATCAATAGCAACTGTAAACAATGATGACAAAATCCGGGAAGAAACAAGAAAAGGGGAAGTCCCATTCAAAATACCTACAAAATGCAGCAGTTATCTTGAAATCAGTTTACCAAAACAGAGTCACTACCTATACAGATAAAGGATCTAAGACCACCACCCCCTATCCAAGCCTGAGGAGCATAAAATGGGCTGCCCCACTTGGATGGGGTCTGAACAAGGTTGAGTAGAAAACTAATCCAATCTCATTATCAGCAATGTCCTTTAGATGCTGGCTAGATAACCACCAAGGGGCTGGTTTCTGAATGAGGAAACAGAAAGTGAAAAAATCCTGGATCTTCCCAATAGTAAATGGTCACTAATATGAGAGAAATAAGTGTTTCCCTCCTGAATGAGCTGATAGCAGTGTCGGCATCACTGGGAACCAAGGAAAAAAGTGGAACACTCCACAAAAGGAAGAAAAGAACTTCTAACCACTAGAAACTGTGAATGACCCCTTGCCCAAATATGCCAAATCAACTGGAAACTAATTACTTAGTCCTAAAGAATTAGTGGGTAAAAGAAGAAATCATAGAAATGATAGATAACTTCATTAATAATAATAAAAACAGTGAGATAACATACCAAAATAGCACACCAAAAGGGATGCAGCCAAATCAGTCCTTAGGAGTTTATATTTCTAAACCCTTTTAACATGAGAAGAAAAGAACAGATCAAGGAATTGGGTATGCAACTTAAAAAAAAATAGAAAACCAATAACAAAAAAAAAAACTTTTAACCCCAAAGCAGAATAAGTCAGAGAAGAGGTTAGCAAAATTGAAAGAAAGGGGGGAAAACCCAAATCACTGATAGAATTAACAAATAAAACTAGGAACTAGTTTTTTTGAAAATAAATAAACCACTAGCTAATTTGCTTAAAAAGAAAACGGGGACCACTTAAATACCACTAACAAAAATTAAAAAGAATTCATAACAAATGCAGATGAAATAAAGGATGTTATTAGAAACTATTTGCTGAATGAAACAATTTAAATGAAATGGATGAATATTTGCAAAAATATAAATAACATATTAACAGAACAAGAAACAGAAAATTCCTTCTGTGATCTAAATATAGTCTTACTATCTAATCCAGGAAGCATCAAAGAACAGAAAGAAAACTATAATCAATATCCCCAATGAATATTGGTGGTGAAACATTTTAAAATAAAAGATTAACAGAGGCTATAACTAGCCTAGATGGGATCTGTAACAAAAATGTAGTGGTGATTTAATGTCAGAAAAATTATAAATGTAACAGTATATTAATAACAAAAGCAATGAAAATCATATAATTATAGAAAAAATATAGAAAAAGCTTTTGGTAAAAATACATCCATTTCTGCTAAGAATACTAGAAAAATAGGAACAAGTATATGTTTTGACAAATAGAATATATGTAAAAATCAAGAGCCAGCATTAATAGGAATAAACTAGATTCTTTCCAATAATATCAGAACTACAGCAAAAATGTTCATTATCACCACTTCTAATGGCTATAGTGCAAGAAATAATAGCTACACCAAAAAGACAAGAAAAAAGAATGAAGTATAGGCAAAGAGGAAACAAAACTATAACTTTTTACAGAAAACACAATGGTGTACTAGGAGAACTGGAGAGTCTACGAAAAATTTAATCAAAACAACTGATAATTTAATGAAAGTGGCAAGGTATAAAATAAGTTCACAAATTCATTGGCATTTCAGTATATTAACAATATATCCCTGACAGAAGAGATAGGAAAAGAAATTCTATTTAAAATAAATGTATAACATATAAAATACTTGGAATTATATGAAAACAATTGTAAGACACTTTATGAGATAGAACAAATGTTTTTAGAAATACTCATTGCTCATGAATAGGATGAACTAATATAAATATTGTTATAATACTACATAAATTTACTGAATACAGTACCTTGACAAGAAAAATCAGAAAGGATTTAATAAAAGTCATCTGAAGTAACGAAAGGCCACGAATCTGAAGGGAAAGAGTTTTTAAAAAGTGGGAAGGAAAGGAGGCCCACCAGTACTAGATTCAAACCATAGAAAACAATCACTTTGATAATAATCTGGTACTGGTTAAAAAATAGAAAGGATGATCATTGGGATAGATTAAGGGATACAACATACAAAAGTAAACAGTATTAGACTAGAGTTCAATGAAATAAAGACTCCAGCTACTGGTGTAAGAATTTGCTGTTTGACAGCAACCGCTAGAAAAACTAGACAAAAGTCTGGCTGAAATTAGACTTAGACCAACAACTCATATCACATCCCCAAATAAGCTGCAAATGGATACATGACCTAAATACAAATGATTATTATCATAAACAAATTAGAATAATAAGGAAGATGGATGGGGAAGAGTCCATGATCAAACAAGGAACTGAATGGATTACAAAAGGTAAAATCAATAATTACATAAATTAATTTAACAATAATTACATACAACTACATAAAATTTAAAGGGATTTTTTTTGTACAAATGAAGCTAATATTAAAAGGGAACCAATAAACTAAGAAAAATCTTTGCTTCAAGTTTCAGTGATAAAAGTTTTGTTCCCAAAAAACTGATTCAAATTTATATGACTAAAAGCCATTCCCTAATCCATAAATGGTCAAAAGATATTACAATCAGATCTCAAAAAAAAGAAGTCCAAGCTATCTATAGCCATATGAAAAAATGCTCCAAGTAACCGATAAGAGAAATGCACATCGCAGCAACCTTGTACCCATTATATTGGCAAAGTTGACAAAAAATGAAAATATTGGAGGGAATATGGGAACACTGATATGCTATGTGTAAAGCTGTGAATTGATCTAGCCACTCTAGAAAGTGATTTGGAATAATGTCCCAAAATTACTAAAGTGTGTATGTCCTTTGACCCAGAATTACTACTGCTAATCTCCACTTTCTAGACAGAAGAAAGGAAGGTCACTAGATCAGTCACTGGCTAATGAGTTCCATGGATTCCTTCAAGTCTCATCTAACATCCTGCTTTCTACAGGAAGCTTTTTCCAATCTCTCTTAATACTAGGGCCTTCCCTGCATTGATTATTTTCTATTCAACCTTTCATTAGTTTGTAAAGTTTGTTTAGTTGCTCAGTCGTTTCTGACGCTTCATGACCCCATTCAGGTTTCCTTGGCAAAGATACTGGAATGGTTTGCCATTTCCTTCTCCAGTACACTTGACAGATGAGGAAACTGAGGCAAACAGGGTTAAGTGACTTGTCTAGGGTCACACAGTTAGTAAGTGTCTAAGGCCGGATTTGGACTTAGGAAGATGAGTCTCCCTGACTTCAGGGTTGGCACTCTATTCACTGTGCTACCTATCTGCCCCTTGCTTGTACACAGCAGGTTCCATGCTGTCTTCCTCATTAGATTGTGAACTCCTTGCTGGAAGGGACTCTCTTTTGCCTTTCTTTGTATCCCCAGTGCTTAGCACAATGCCTGGCACATAGCAGGTACTTAATAAATGTTTATTGACTGACTACAAGGCCTATACCACCAAAGAGATTGAAGAAAGAGAAAAAGTTCATATGTATATGCATCTATATGTAGTGTGTACATATATGCATATGCACACACAAATATTTATAACAGCTATCATTGTAGTGGAAAAGAATAGAAAAGTAAAGGGGTAGCCATTAAATGGGGAGTGGTTGAACAAATTATGGTGTAAAAATATAGTGGAATATATTGTTGAAGGAAGGAAACAAGCATTTATTAAGTGCCTACTATGTGCTAACGACTCTGATAAGTGCTTTACAAATATTATCACATTTAATTCTCACGACGACACTGGAAAGCAGGTGCAGTTATTACTATTTGTGTGTGTGTGGAGTAGAGCATATTTTATCATCGTTAAAAGTAGGGAAAGTATCTCTGAGAACTGCATTGCTGGTTATCTCCTTTCTACTGCTCTTAATCTTTTTTTGTACTTCATATGGCAAGGATGTCAAAAAATGTTTTTGTGACTGTGGTATCCTTTTAAAATTTAGTCACATGAACATTTTCCATTTTCCTTTTTCCCTTTATTGGATAAAGTGGAACATTTCATGAAGGGCTCAGTAAATTTTTATAAGAGGAGCCAGTTCCCTCTGATCCTGACTGAAGAGGATGCAGTGACGTAAAGGGCAATTGTAGTAGAGCTCTCTTTTCCTGGTGTCTCACCAGGCCATCTTCCTGTTAAACTTCTAGTTAAATCAATGGGTTCTGATCGCAAATTGTTAATTTCTAAAGTGGACTTGACGCCCATTGCTTTAAATAATTAAAAAGAAAATAAACAATTAATTCTTTTGCTTTACAGTAGAATATTATTGGTTAGTTCCTGATTATTAGCCCCAAACAGTTATAAACGTAATAACTGGGCAAAGTTTTTTTTTTCCTTTTCTTTTCATGCTTGGTTTATTGCTGGCATGAGTCTAGACAGTTTATCTGAGATCTTCATGGACTGTATGTTTATAAAAGGAAGTTTGCCTGATGGCCTAAGAATCACAGATAATTAATCTCAAATGTTTGCTCTTTGAGGAAGAGGTGATTTGACTCTTTAAGGGCTTTACTGAGTACATTTTCTTTGAGTTAACCTGTTACTTCTAGCAAGGAATGAGTTAGAAACACCATCTGGTTGGTGCTTACAAATTTCAGGGATCCATTTGGGGAAATATCAAGTATCCTTTGGTACAAGGAAATTTGTCTGGGTCTCCAAGAGGTTTATGGTAGAGGGACACATGGATAAATTGTGGTGTGCCCTGTGTAGAAAGGGATACCTTGAAAACTCGTCCGAACCCCAATCAAGCAGTGAAAGAATCATAGAAGACTGACACTCAGGAGAGTTTGGTTTCTTACCTAAAAGGTGAGGAACTGACTAGAAACTAAGATTTCCTTCTGAGTCAAATAGAAGAAAAATTTATGAAGTGCTTACTACGTGCCAGGCACTGTGCTGGAGATACGAAAAAGACAAAAGCATGGCTTATGGTCTGATCACATTCTAATGTGAAAGATAACATGAAAATAGCTATACCTGCATATCTACAAGATATATACAGTGTAAGTAAAAGATACTAGCACTCAGAGGCAAGGCAATTGGGGACGTTAGGGGGGAGGGGGTTGTGAAGTGGCAAAGTCTTCCTAAAAAAGGTGGGATTTGAGCTGAGTCTTCAAGGAATCCAAGAAGTAGAGATGAAGAGGGAAAGCATTCCAGGAAGGGGAAAGAGCCAGTGGAAAGACAGAGTCAATAGATGAGTCAGAGAATAACAAGTATATCTGTATCACTGAACTATAGAGTACATGGAGGGCAGTAAAGTGTAATAAAACTGAATTAGTGGGAAGGGGTCAGTGTGTGAAAGGTTTTAAACGCCAAACAGAGGATTTTATGTTTGATCCTGGGGGAATAGTGAGCCACTGGATTTTATTGTGTAAGGGGAGGGGGCAAGGAGAGGTCACACAATCAGACCAAAACTTTAGGAAAAGCACTTTGGCAGCTGAATGGAAAAGAAAGACTTGAGGCAGGGAAATCAATGAACATTCTATTAAAATAGTCAAGTTGTGAGGTAATGAGGGCCTGCACCAGGGTGGTACCTTATGTAAATGGAAAAGAGAGATATTGTAAAGGTAGAAAAGAAAAAACAGATTGGACATGTGGTTAACTGACAGTGAAGAGTCAAGGATGATGCGGGGGTTGTGGGAATCTGGGTGACTAGTAATAAGAAAGTCAGGAAGAGGGGAGGGTTTGGGGAGAAAGATAAAGAGTTCTGTTTTGGACATATTGAACTTGAGGTGACTATAAAACACCCAAATCAAGATGTCCGAAAGACTAATCTGCTATTGCCAGATTAGAGCTCACCATAGATACTAGGGCTAGATACATATATGGATGAACTTGGTTGGGAGTGGGGAAATTACATCTTTATTTCAAAATAATTAGCTTCCTTTGTAATCATATGTATTGTAGGCATTTAAAAACATTATTTTGAGAGGGGTCCATAAGTTTTACCAAACTGAAAAAGGAATTCTTGACACCAAAAGGTTAAGAACTCTTGCTCTGGGCCAGAGCTGATGAGCTCATTTAGACAGTCTAGAGCTTACTAGACTATTTCAATAAATGATCTCTTTAGCTCCCATGGGTTCCATGATCACTTCTATTTATTAGGGGTGGATTTAGAAATCTTGGGATGAAAGGGTTCTTTCTCTATCGTGAACCACTTTCTAAGTTGGTGTAGCATACCAACTCCTCAGAATAATATTTTTAAATGCCTAAAATAAAATACCTAAGATTACAAAGGAAGGTAACTATACCGGAATAAAGATTTTTTTTTCTCATCCAACTTCATGGACCCTCTGATATTGATCTTTCAAGTACGCCACAAGTCAACAATCCCTGGTCCAGAGGAAGAAGAGAAGAGGGGTCAGTACAGAGCCTTGGGGGATACTCACAGTTAGTAAGTGTGATCTGAATGAATATTTAGCAAAGATGCCTGAAAACTGGCCAGAAAGAAGGAGAGAGCCGTGTCACAAAAACCTAAAGAGCAGAGAAGATGCAGGAGAAGGGGGAGAGCAGCAGCGTCGGAGGCTACAGAGAGATCAATAAGGATCAGGATTGAGAAAAGTCCATTAGATTTACAATTAAAAGATCTGCAGTAATTTTAGAACGAGCTGTTTCAGTTGAATGATGAGGTCTGAAATTAGACTGCTAATGGTTTATAAGTGAGTGAGAAGAGAGGAAGTGAAGGTACCTCATATAACCAGCTTTCTCAAGGAGTTTTAGCTGACAAAGGGAAAAGAGATATAAAGCTAGATAGCTAGGAATTGGGAGCAGACAGGAAGACTGTAACACCGGTACTGAACTAAAGGAGAAAGAATTTGGGGCAGAAGGGGGCACCAATAGATAACTATAACAATCTGAATTTGGTGTGTTTTTTTAGCAAGTTCCAATTTTTTTAGCTCAAACAGTAACACACAAAGGAAGGTTAGCAGATGCTAATATATTTTATATAATACCAAGCAGCAGGGAAGGAATGAACAGAACTCAACGAGGGAAAGGGGAATTGCTGTGGCTATACACTGAGTAGGTGCAGCTGGCTGCTTGTCTCTGCAAAAGTCCACATGGCTTCAAGATGGAGATGACCTGAAATTCCACATCTGTGTCACAGCTTCCTCTTTCTTCAATGAATTCTTTGAGAACCAACCCAAGTACCATCCCTCTTTTTCCTTTCTCTCTATTCCCCCATTCCCATAACCTCAGCAATCAATGGACCCCCAGGAAAGCATTTTCCATCTCTATTTTCATTCTGATGTAGGGTAAGATTCCAATGTGTTATATAGATAATGATGCTATGAAGTTTTCTGGGTTTTTTTTTTCTTTGGCATGTCTTCCCTTATAATCAATAACCTTCTTGGTATATAGTCCCAAAAATGAGTCAAGAGGTATGAACAATTTAGTATCTTTCCTTACATAATTCCTAATTGTTTTCCAGAATGTTTGTACCTTTGACAATTCCAATAGCATGCATATTGTCCCATCCAATGATGATTTTTCCAATCTTTGCCACTTTGACTATGAGACAGTATTTAAAGGTTATTTTAATTTGTATGTCTAATTATTCATAATTTTTAACTTTTTCACGTAGTTGGTGCCTGTATTTCTTCTTTTGAAGAATAAATTTCTTCTTTTGTGCTTTGACCCCTAATTTATTAGAGAATGGGTTTTAATTTAAATATGTTTATGAATTAACTAAAGTGATCATATATTGTGATTTATTTTGCATATATGAAAATTATTTCTTTTCTCCTAAATATATGATTTTAAATATTCCTGCTCCTGGAGGCACAATATTTGATATGCCTTATCCATAGGTTATACAGGTTGGTATTTACTCATTAGGATTCAGGAAACTTGTATTCTAACCCTAGCTCTGCCACTAGCCATATGACTTTGGGTGAGTTTCACGCTCATCATGTAAGGAATTAAACTAGAATCTCCTAGATCTCTTCCACTACAATATGAAATGTTTTCTTCACCTCCAATTATGTAGAAAACTTTTAAAGAACATATATGTTCTGTAAAGTGAGGCCATCTCTACTTATATGGCCCTTGTTATTAATTAGCTCAGCTGGCTAATGAATACACACATTTCTAATTGCTGATGGTATTGCTATGAATTTAATATCTGTACAGACTGGCTAACTCTACTTTACTCCATAGTTATACAAAGCAATCATATTCTGGTCTGTTACCCCATTTGTGAACAGTAATAAACAGTAGAAGAAATAATCAATCAATAAGCATTTATTAAGAACGTACTACATGCAAGGCATTACATTAAACATTGAGATTACAAACAAGAAGACAAAGCAGTCTCTGCCCTCAAGGAGCTTACATTCTAATGGGGGAGACAACATGTACCTTTAAAAGTATATACAAGAAAAAAAAAGTATATACAAGATAAGCAAATAATTGGAAATTGAGGGGTTACCCATCAATTGGGGGATGGCTGAACAAGTTGTGGTATATGAATGTAATGGAATACTATTGTGCTATAAGAAATAAACAGGCAGACTTCAGAAAAACCTGGAAAGACTTATATGAACAGATGCTAAGTGAAGTGAGCAGAACCAGGAGAACAATGTATACAGTAACAGCAACATTATGCAATGATCAACTATGATTGACTTAGCTCTTCTCAGAAATACAATGCTCCAAGACAATTCCAAAAGACTTGTGATGGAAAATGCTAACCACACCCAGAAAAAGAACAATGGCATCTGGATGCAGATCAAAGCATACTATTTTCACTTTGTTTTTTGTTTTGTTTTGTTTTGTTTTCTTTCTTGTGGCTTTTCCCTTTTGTTCTGTTTCTTCTTTCACAACATCATTAATGTGGGAATATGTTTAACATGATTGTACATATATGACCTGTATCAGATTGTTTGCTGTCTTGGGGTGGGGGGTGGGGTCAGAAGGAGAAAAATTTGGAAGTCAAAATCTCACAGAAATGAATGTTAAAGACTATCTTTACATGTAATTAGAAAAAATGCTATTAAGTGCAAAAAAAAAAATATATACAAGATAAATAAAATAAATAATAAAATAAAAGGTAAACTTAGAGGGGAAGGCTTTAGCATCTAGATGAGTAGGAAAGGCTACCTACAAAAGATCACAAGCTGAGTCTTGAAGGAAGGCAAAGACTCTAAAGGTAGAGTTAAGTAGGGAGATTATTCTAGTCATGGAGACCAGTGAGTATAAAGAGATGGGAACAGTAATGTTGTGTGAGGAACAACACATAAGCCATTACGGCTGGACCTTAGGGTCCATGAAATTAGGTGATATGTACAAAGGTTAGAAAGACAGAAGGGTTTTAGATACCAGAGGACTTTATATTTTATCCTGGAAGTAACAAGGATCCACTGGTATTTACTGAATAGCATGGGGGAAGGGGGTTGAGGGTTAAAATATGCTTTAGGAAATTGATTTGGCATCTGGACAGAGAATGAATTAAAGTGGGGAGAGACCTGAGGTAGTGAAACAAATTAGGAGGGTACTGCAGTAACACAAGTAGGAATGAAGTTTTCAGTGCCTAAACTAGGGTGGTGACAGTAAGATAATGAATTATGTTTTGGACATAATTGTTGAGTTTGAAATGCCTATAGGACATCCAATTTGAAAAGTCTACTAGGTGGCTAATGATGTGGGATTGGAACAAAAGATAGAGACTAGGAATTTATATGTAGAGGTAAGAATAATATGCATAGAGATGATAATTGAACCCATGAAAGCTGATAAGATAATCAAGTGAAAAAATAATAGAAAAGAAATGGGTTCCCAGGACAGACCTTTAGGGTATACTCACGGTGTACATAATGTGGATAAAGATCCAGTGAAACAAACCCAAAAGGAACAGTCAGACAGCTAGGGGGAAAATCAGGAGTATTGCCTTGAAATCCAAGAGAGGAGAGAGTATCTGGGAGGCAAGGGTGACTAACTCTATTAACCAACGATACAGGGCATTGGCAGGGGGGAGAGAAACTGCATCTAGTATTGAATGCATTTCCATGGATTCAGTATTATCTGGAAGGAATTAGGTCTGAATGGCTGCTAGTAGACAGAAGGAGTAAAAGAGAAAGAGGTTTAACATGAAAGGGAGTTTATCATTTATGGAGTTACAGAGTAAACTATGGAAAAGGGACAGGAATACCTAGACATTAGTGGGGTTTGAAAGAGGAAGCAGACAGTAAGAGTTGGGGAGGGGAGTTTTTTCTTAATCACTTGGGAATATAATATCAGTGGGATGGGGTGACTAAGAGGGGATAGGAGTGAGCTAACTATTGGGAAATGAGTCCAGATGCAGTATCAGTAAGTAAGATGTTTGCTAATGAAAGCACGTGATTAGAATGCTCAAGTTGATCTTTCAAGGTCTAAGCACAGAACTTAACTGACCACTTTCCTGGTAGGTAGTATTGCTGTGTCCTAGCGGCATAGGTACAAGTCGGAGATACTTTGTCCCTGGGTTCTGCCTGTTGGTAAGCAGAAACACAAACCAGAAATGTTGCACAGGGCCCTATGAAAACTTAGGAAAGCCAGGAAATGATACAGCCAATGTCACCATAGGTCTAACCAGAAAATTGGAGATGGTAAGTCTTGTTTGGGACCTCTTCTCTGACAGGCATGAGCATGGGCTGGTGGTTGTGTGCTCTAAGGGGTCGAAAGGACTAGTTATGAAGCAGGAACTAGTATATCTAGGGTGAAGGAGGGGAGAAGTTCATCCAGGAACATGGATGAATCAGTGAAAACTCATCCCTACCACTGAGAATGCATATTCTACTAATGATGCTTCGTGGCATATTCATACCACATTTCAGTCTCAGTGAAATATAGAGCTGGCTCAGTTATGGAAACTAGTAAAAAATGAATAGTATCATAGACATTCAAACCTGTCACATAGTAAGAAGTTATTCTACCACCTTTGTCCAAACTGGACTCTTCTCTGATTTCATCTATTTAATGTTGGATTATTCCTTTACCTCCTTTACATATTAATGCAAGTTGTCCCTCATAGGAACTTATCCCTCATAGACTCCTTCCTCAGCTTTACCTATTGAAATACTTCTGGGAGCCAAGATGGCAGCTAGAAAGCAGGGACTTGTGTGAGCTCCCCCCCAGGTCCCTCCAAAAACCCATAAAAAATGGCTCTGAACAAATTCTAGAGCTGCAGAACCCACAAAATAGCAGAGTGAAGCAGGGCTTCAGCCCAGGACAGCCTGGATGGTCACAGGGAAGGGTCTATCACACGGAACTGGGAGCAGAGAAGATCAGAGCCCAGCGTGGGCTGTGCCAGGACCAAGCAGACTGAGAACCAGGCAGAATAGACCCTAGTACCCTGAATCAGTGAGCTGTGGCAGTTACCAGACTTCTCAACTCACAACCACCAAAGACAACAGAGAAGGTTAGTGGGAAAAGCTTCAGGGACAGAGTGAAAGGAGTTTGCATTCGGCCACTGCCCCAGGAGCAGCAGAGGTGGTGCAGCTCTGAGGACAGAACTACAGCTGCAGGTGTTTCTGGCCCCAGGCCCACCTGATGGGAGGAATTAAGTGGCAGATCAGAGCAGGAGTGCAGAGCCTGCTTAAGATCTGAGTCCAGTCTGGGTTGGCAGATCTTGGGGGAGGAGGAGCTCTGGTGTGGCAGAAGTTGCTGTGTAGAAATAGCTCTGAAAACAACAGCACAGCCCCTCAAGCTTGGGACAAAGTACTCTCTACTCTACAAGCGGTCATACCCCCATGAAAAACTCAAGGGTCAAGTAGTTGGCTGGGAACATGAACAGGCAGCGAAAATGAACTCAGATTTAGACTCAGACTTTGGAATCTTTCTTTGGTGACAAAGAAGACCAAAACCTACAGCCAGAAGAAGTCAACAAGGTCAAAGAGCCTATATCAAAAGCCTCCAAAAAAGCATGAACTGGTCCCAGGCCATGGAAGAGCTCAAAAAGGATTTGGAAAAGCAAGTAAGAGAAGTAGAGGAAAAATTGGGAAGAGAAATGAGAGTGATGCAAGAAAACCATGAAAAACAAGTCAATGACTTGCTAAAGGAGACCCAAAAAATACTGAAGAAAATAACACCTTAAAAAACAGACTAACTCAAATGGCAAAAGAGCTCCAAAAAGGCAATGAGGAGAAGAATGCCTTGAAAGGCAGAATTAGCCAAATAGAAAAGGAGGTCCAAAAGACCACTCAAGAAAATACTACTTTAAAAATTAGATTGTAGCAAGTGGAGTCTAGTGGCTTTATGAGAAATCAAGATATGATCAAACAGAACCAAAGGAATGACAAAATGGAAGACAATGTGAACTATCCCATTGGAAAAACCAGTGACCTGGAAAATAGGTCTAGGAGAGATAATTTAAAAATTATTGGACTACCTGAAAGCCATGATCAAAAAAAAAGCCTAGATATCATCTTTCAAGAAATTATCAAGGAAAACTTCCCTGATGTTCTAGAGCCAGAGGGTAAAATAGAAATTGAAAGAATCCACAGATCGCCTCCTCAAAAAGATCCCAAAAAGAAAACTCTTAGGAATATTGTCACTAAATTCCAGAGCTCCCAGAAAAAAAGGAGAAAATACTGCAAGCAGCCAGAAAGAAACAATTTGAGTATTG
The DNA here is from genome assembly GCF_011100635.1 of Trichosurus vulpecula. Lineage (NCBI taxonomy): Eukaryota > Metazoa > Chordata > Mammalia > Diprotodontia > Phalangeridae > Trichosurus > Trichosurus vulpecula. Next base: position 398,236,101 of record NC_050574.1, on the reverse strand, counting down.
TGGAAACACAATCAGAATAAGGGATCAAAGGGCTTGGAATATGATATTCAGGAGGTCAATGGAGCTAGGATTAAAACCAAGAATCACCTACCCAGCAAAACTGAGTATCACTCCAAGGCAAAATATGGATTTTCAATAAAATAGAGGACTTTCAAGCTTTCTCAGTGAAAAGACCAGAGCTGAATAGAAAATTTGACTTTCAAACACAAGAATGAAGAGAAGCATGAAAAGGTAAACAAGAAAAAGAAATCACAAGGGACTTACTAAAGTTGAACTGTTTTGTTTACCATCCTGCATGGAAAGATGATGTGTATAATTCATGAGACCTCAGTATTAGGGTATCTGAAGGGAATATACATACATATATATATATATATATATATATATATATATATATATATATATATATATATAGACAGAGAGCACAGGGTGAGTTGAATATGAAGGGATCATATCTAAAAAATATATATTCAAATTAAGGGATGAGAGAGGAATATATTGAGAGAGGGAGAAAGGGAGAGACAGAATGGGGTAAATTATCTCACATAAAAGTGGCAAGAAAAAGCAGTTTGTTGGAAGGAAGAGGGGGCAGGTGAGGGGGAATGAGTGAATCTTGCTGTCATCGGATTTGACTTGAGGAGTGAATAACATACACACTCAAATGGGTATCTTATCCCTCAATAAAGAAGGAGGAAGGGGATAAAAAAAGGGGAGATGATAGAAGGGAGGGCAGATGGGGGAGGAGGTAATCAAAAGCAAACACTTTTGAAAAGGGACAAGGTCAAGGGAGAAAATTGGATAAAGAGGGATAGGTTAGGAAGGAGCAAAATATAGTTAGTCTTTTACAACATGAGTATTGTGGAAGGGTTTTGCATAATGATACACATGTAGCCTATGTTGAATTGCTTGCCTTCTTAGGGAGGGTGGGTGGGGAGGGAAGAGGGGAGAGAATTTGGAATTCAAAATTTTGAAAGCAGATGTTCAAAAAAAAAAGTTTTTGCATGCAGCTAGGAAATAAGATGCACAGGCAATGGGGCATGGAAATCTCTCTTGCCCTACAAGAAAGTAAGGGAAAAGGGGATGGGGGGAAGTGGGGTGACAGAAGGGAGGGCTGACTGGGGAATGGGGCAATCAGAATATATGCCATCTTGAAGTGGTGGGGAGGGTAGAAATGGGGAGAAAATTTGTAATTCAAACTCTTGTGAAAATTAATGCTGAAAACTAAAAATATTTAATAAATAATGATTTTGAAATACTTCTGATATTTCAAGGCCATTTCCTCCATGAAGACTTCCCTATCCACTGCCTAGTCAAAAGTGATCTCTACCTCCTCAAATTTCTCTTTGAAAGTTGTGTTGACCTCTCCTTTCTCACATTGTGTTCTACCTTATATTATAGTTATTTGTGTTCATGGTTTATTTCTTTACCCCTTCCCCATTTTATTGTAAGCTCCTCAAAGGCAGAGGCTGTGTCTTTTTCTGCTTTGTATATTTAGTGCCTTCCACATAATAGACACAGTAAATAATTATTTAATTGAATGAAATACACACTGCAGCTTCAAAACAAAGAGAGAAAATTTTATAAGTCTATTCAAAAGAATATATTAGCTTTGTAAAATGGAACTGTTGAAATCTTCATCTAAACTGTCATGACTATCTTGTATCAAATGTAAGAGGATCTCAGGTTCAGGAAAAAGATTTTAATTTCATTTCAAATATATTCATAAGAACATTGCTATTTAGCACTCTACACTGCTGAGATGCTTTATAATAATCACACATTAAAGTCTGGTGAGATAATAATAAATAATAGTAACAAAATACTAATTTGCATTATATAAGGCATGTTTCCAAAACGCTTGAAGTCCTTTGCAAAAAGTTACCTCATTTTCACCACATCTCTGAGAAAAAGGTACATTCAGACCTCCATTCAGAAAAAAAACAAATTACAGAGAAAACTCAAAAACTCAAAGTTCAAGAGTTTCTTATGTATCTGGCTAGACCAGCCCAAAAGGTTGAGTCTCTGAAACTTTTAAATGGTTGGCACATAGTACATGTTCAATAAAGGAATATTAACTTAGCAAAAACTTAATTCATGCATTGAGTCCTGCAATGAATATGCTTGTACCCTAATATTTGTACCCTAAGTTCCTTTAAATGTGAAAATTTTAGAAATACTGTAGCTCATCTCATTCTACCTAAATATAACATGAGCAAATTGGCCAAAAGAAGCCACACGCGCACGTCAGGTGCCCTCTGCCTGGTTCCAACCCACCACACAGAAACTTAAGTGGGGCATATTTCATATCTTGCAGAGTTTGCACTATATGATTATAATCTCCTAAATTGGTTGCTGAGCCAAGAGAACTTATGACTCGGTATATAAAAAAGCAAGCTACTGGGACCTTTGATTTCCTCTTTTTAGCTATGAAGTGTGAAAAGTACCTAGAGCTGCAACCTGAGAGTCGACTCCCACCCAACCTCCTTGCAGCTATGAGTACAACATATTCTTTTGTGTTTATTTCTTCCTCATCTTAGATGAAGGACTATCCCATGATGACTATGTCCAGGACTGGAACTTTGTAAGTTTCAAAAGATCCAAAGTTCTTGAGAAGCTTTGCAAAAGGAGCTTCAGCGTCCCCATGGAAGCTGTAACTTATAGCTGGGGATGTGCTGAGGTGAAATTACCAGAATTGCACAATTGCTTTAAACTCTGGTGTGTCATAGTATTAGCCTCCCAAATGAATATACCAATACTTGGTTAAATTACTAAATTCTGTCTAATTATTCTGTTAATGCATGCATTAATTTACTTTTATGCTTAGTATCCCTTTTACTGTGTAGAAAAAAACTATCTGCCCCATACCTGAGTGGAAAGACCCAAACCCAAATCAAGACTTTGACTAAAATTCACAAGTCAAAACTCATTAAAATTAGTATCATCACACAGACAATGCAGTGGAGGCTTTTAGAAAGCAAATGAGTATGACAATGGGCTGACCCTCTTACTTAGAGAGATACTCCACCATAAAACTGGTTCACATAGCTGGATACAGGGAGAGATGAGTACTTGTGACTATGTATTCCCAACGGTGGTTCTTCTATGCTAAATGAACAATCAATGACATATAGAATTGAATTTCAGCAACAGAATAGCTCAGAGACAAACTCAAGCTCTAAAAAGAGTCAGTAGTACAACAGAATGTTCTGCATACTCAGTGTTTTATCATTTGGGGTTTCAAATAGAAGGTCCAAATAAGTGCTGAGTTCAATTTAGAATTGGATGTTGTCTAGAGCTGAATTGAGATATAATGATTCATCTCAATGAAGCACTGAATACTAAGCAGAAAACATTAGGCTTCCTTCTTTATCTAGCCAAGTCTTAATGAAGCCAGGGACTTGGGGACATCTATATTGATGATGTTTTTTTTTAATCAGATGTAATATAAACATCAAGGGGTGTTAGGATAGGTTGGAGATAGAGAGAATGATTATAGGTGCCAATAAACTGTTACTTGGTTATTTTAATTTTGAGGGAGCTCAAAATTGGAATGTATAAATCATATCAGGACTACAATTTGGGTTTTTAAATTTTGGTCTTGTGTTCAGAACACTGAAGAATATGGCTCTGATCTCTTCTGCTTCCCTAATGCTGTTAGGTTGTGATTCTCAACAATGCCATTCAAAAATGTGTTTCTCCTTCCAAAATGTCACTGCAGAGTGTCTAATATTTGTCGTGGTGTGTCATTATTGTCATTTCAAACAGCTGGACACTTTTCATCTAACGAATTCTCCAAAGCTTCCCAATACATCAGTAGTTCTAGTGGCTTAACAAAATGGCAGGTTACAATTTTCTTAAAGCGACAGGTAGAAAATTTAAGCCCCTCTGGGAAAAATGTTTGTTCTGAGTATAGTTCTTCTAGATCAATTTTTAGTTCTGCAAGGCAGAGTCCCATAAAAACATCCTCCAGTTTAATAAAATGGACTTTTTCTGAAACATTATAAACCTCAGTTGCAATGTCACTAGAAAAAACATAACCTGTTCCAGAACAAAAAGGTGGATATTTTTTCCATGGGTACTCATATTTACTTACATACCACTTACTAAATATATTTCTAATTGGAAATTCATTCATCTTTAAAAAACCAGTAAAAAACCTGGTTGTTCTGTTTTTCCTTATAAGGAGCTCAGTTAGATAGTAGACATTTATAAACATGTCAGAATCGGTCTTCATCACAAAGTCAGATTGAGGACAAAAATGGTGAATCCACTCTATCCCCATCATTGTTTTAAGAGTCAAATTGAAATACTCATCTAAAAAGTCTTTCTGGATAATATCTCTGTATTTCTGGCTTTCTTGTGTCACCGTATCATCATCCTTTGAATTTGTGATTCCCAGCAGAAAATATGTTTTTATACGTTTACCTTTTATACTTCTTTCTCTTCCCCAGGTCTCACGGATAGCCATCCGTGCTTTAATCTGATTGTGGGATGAAGTCACCATCACAACCAAAAATGGAGGATTCTTTTTGCAATCTATATCTGGGAGCTGAAGAAAGTTCCCACCATCTTTCTTGAAAACTACAGTGCCTTCTTTTCTTATGCAAAAGATGCAGATTTCTGCTGAGATCATCTTAGATATGATCAAACATAAACAAGAAACCATAAGAATAATAATGAAAACATAGATCATCTTAATCTTCAGGTAAGCCATCTGAAAGAAACAAAATCAAATTATTAGACCCCAAAACTACCTCTTTTGGGACAACAATAATAATAATCCTTGTCATTTATGCAATATGGTGTACTGGAAAAAACATTGGATGTGGAGATGTGATGAGCCTGAATTTGAATCCTGCCTCTGATACTTAATAGTAGTATGAGAAGAAAATGACAGGGCTTGAAGAAGGCATTTCTACTCTCCAATTACCAGAGAGAATGAAGTCTGCTTTCAAAATGGAAAAAGGACATCATCATCATCATAGCTAGCATTTACTGTGTATAGTGCTAAAATATTCAAATTTATTCCACTTCTTAGTCAGTTCCATTTTTATAATTAATTCTATTTGGAGTTGATTTTGTTCTGTATTTTGTATTACTACCTAAGTACCTTTCTTTATCTCTGAGTTAAGATTACAAGTTCAGAAGTTCAGCCTTCCTCTCTGAGCTAAATTGTCCCATAAATCACCTTAATTTAAAAAATAAATTATCTCTCCATATCTTACTGCCCATGCAGAATTCAGGGAGATCTGTCATATTACTAATGAACCTTGAGTACAACTAAAGGAGATCTTTATCTTGCTAACAAGACTTGCAAAATGCAGGCATGAATTTAGGGATGAGATGTAAACCTAAAGTGTCCTATTTATCTGACACCTTCTTCAATGTAGTAAATGGTATTTTGTACGACTGATCACTTTAGATAAAAAAGTTGTTCCCAGTATTGTGGAGATATGTCTTTAATCAAAATCAGAATGTTCAGAATCAGAGGGCAGCTTTGAAAGAAATGTCAAGAGTGAGGAGAAAGGGCCTCCTCTAAGCCAGTGCAGTAGGTGAACACATTAATATCTATAAAGATAGCAACCCCATCCCTCTTTCTGATTGGGAAGGAGAAGGATACAGCAACACTCAATATTATAAGTGGAAAATCACCTCCTGGGACTTCCAAGAGCCAAGATGGGGGAGCAAGCAGGAAATTTCCTTAACTGTCACATATTCACGCCAAACAACTATAAAATAGTGTCCCAAAACAAAATCTAGAAAGGCAGACCCATCAAAAAAGATGGGGAAAAACAATCAAGAAACTTGGAAGGTTGTCAGGAAAGCTCTGTCTCACTCAGGTATAAGGAGAGTGCAGTCCAGGACAGGAAGCATCCCAGCAAGTCAGCAGCAGGCCCTGCCTTAGCAAGCCAGAAGGACCTCCTAAGCCCCAGTGCAGCACAAGAGGCAGACTCTTGAGCCAGGAACCCCCCACATACCTCAGCATAGCCAGGCAAAAGGGCAGACACCAGCACTAGGACCCCACCATAGTGCCTCAGAACATAGGAAAATGCCAGCACAGAACCAGGTAAGCTAATAGACCCCTACTGCCTCCAGCAGTGCTACCTCCCTCCCCTCACTTCACGCCCTCAGTGCAGCACCAGACACAGAGGTCTCCTGTGGGCCTCAGAGTAACACCAGTGCCACACCAGGCAGATAGTCAAGACCTGTAGCCCTTGGCACAAGAAGCTTGAGACAATGCCCCTTCCATTCTGGAAACAGAGCTCAAATTTAAGAGTAAGGGAAAAGAGTGGGAAAGATGAGAGACAAGAAAACAAAAACAAAAAAGGATATGACCGTAGAAAGTTATGGTCACAGGGAAGATCAAGTCACAAACTCAGAAGAGGCCAACAATGTCAAAACACCTAAGGCAAAGCCCCAAAGAAGAATGGAAATGGGTCTCAAGTCCAGAAAGAACTCATGGAAGAGTTCAAAAGGGAGTTTAAAAGTTAAATAAAAGACATAGAAGAAAAATTGAGGGAAAAATGACAGTGATACAAGAGAGTCACGAAAAAGAGTCAACATCTTGGAAAGAGAAAACAACTCCCTAAAAAGTAGAATTGGCCAAATGGAAAAGGAGGTACAAAAGCTAACTGAGGAAAATAATTCCTTGAAAATTAGAATTGGGCAAGTGAAAGTTAATGACTCTATGAGACATCAAGAATTAATCAAAAGAATGAAAAAATAGAAGAAAATGTAAAATACCTCATTGGGAAAACAACTGACCTGGAAATTAGATCCAAGAGAGATAATTTAAGAATCATTGGACTACCTGAAAGCCATAGTCAAAAAAAAGGACCTGGACATCATACTTCAAGAAATTATCAAAGAAAATTGCCCTGATATCCTAGAACCAGAGGGCAAAATGGACATTGAAAGAACATACCAATCACCTCTTGAAAGAGGTCCCAAAATGAAAACCCCAAAGAATATTATTGCTAAATTCCAGAATGACCGGGTCAAGGAGAAAATATTGCAGGCAGCCAGAAGGAAACAATTCAAATATCAGGGTGCCACAATGAGGATTACACAGTTGCAACATAAAAAAAATCAATTTTGATTTTGAATTTCCTATTCTTTATTTGCATTTTAATAAGTTACTAATTCATTTTTACAACTTGACACTAGAAATGAATTTATTATAATCTTGACCAATTTTTAGAATTACTGTATACTGAATTTTCTTTTCATTCTAGTTGTGTATTTTGTTGAACTTGGGAGAAAAAAAATATTTTACAGCAAGTTTCTCCTTCTTTCCTTCTAATCTTGACCACATTGGTTTTGTTTGTGCAAAAACTTTTTATCCATTTTACTTTCTGTGATTCTCTCTGTTTGATCATAAACATAGGGAAGACCCTTATCCATAAATCTGAAAGGTAATTTTTTTCATGCTCCCCTAATATCACCCTTTATGTCTAAATCATATACCCATTTTGATCTTATCTTGGTATGAGATGTTCATTTATCCCTAGTTCCTGCCAGACTGCTTTCCAGTATTCCCAGTTCTTTTTGTCAAATAATAAGCTTTGCCCCCAAAGCTGGGATCCTTGGGTTATCAAATACTAGATTACCATGGTGATATATTTCTGTATATTGTGCACCTAATCTATTCCACTATCAACCACTCTTTTTCTTATTCAGTACCAGATTGTTTTGATAATTATTGCTTTGTTTGAGATTTGGCACCATTTGGGCCCCTTCCTTCACTTTTTTTTTCATTGATTCCCTTGCCTCTTCTAGATTAATTTTGTTATTATTTTTTCTAACTCTATAAATAATTATTTGGTCATTTGATTGGTATGGAACTGAATGAATAAATTAATTTAAGGAGGATTATAAATTTTAATATGTTGACTCAGTTTATTCATGAGCAATTAGTATTTCTCTAATTGTTTAGATCTGTCTTTATTTGTATGAAATGTTTTGTAATTGTGTTCAATAAGATTCCTGAGTGTGTATTAGCAGATAGACTCCCAAGTATTTTGTACATGGAATTTCTCTTTCTCTCTCTTTCTAGGTGCTTATTTCCTTCCTTTCCCCTTCTTTCTCCAAAGATCTTGACTCTCTCTATACAGGGTGTTCCTAAAGTTTGGACACGTAGGCAAAAATGCATATTTTCAAGAAATGAAATGAATGAAATTTTCAACAACATTTTATTTAATTGGAATCTTAACAAATAACATCTTCAATATGATTTCCATCATTTGTGACGCAAAGGTTGATGCGCTTTGCAAGATTCAAGTGAACTCAATGCAGTAACTCCACATTGCCGTCAATTTTGGCACACTCATTTAGAACACTCATTATGTGTTCTACCAAGTGTGCTGCATCTGTGATTTTCATTGAGTACACCTTCTCCTTTAGCATGCCGCAGAAAAAGAAGTCACTGAACAACACAGAGTCTTCGGTGAAATGGTTAATGAGATGTTAATGAGATTTCCTATGTGTACAGACTTTAGGGACACCCTGTAGATTGCGGCAATAGGGAGATGGTCCAAACTTAAGCACTCCGTATCCATGGAAGATGGATCACTTACCTCATAGAAAAAGTCATAAGGGTAAGCTTAGTACCCCTCCTGTATGTAATCATACAAATCCCTGAGTGACAAAGATATTTCACCTGAACATGAGAGGAGGGATAGGTCCACTGAATAAAGCAGAAAAGCAAAGTATCACCTGAAGGTTGGCATGGGGAAATTTTATACATACATACATACATACACATACACATACACATTTATGACAATCTAGCTATATACACACATAATTGTGCATATGTAGATAGATATACACGCATTTCATATACAGGAAATTGTATGTATACAGCTAGATATACATACATGTACAATAACAAAGAATCACTATTGGCCCAAATTGGGAAATTTCTCAAGAGAGGACTCATGCTTTTCTGGGAAGCAACTAGGGAAAACTTGAATTACAAAGATTTCAGTGGCATTATGGATTTGGAAGATTTCTGACATAGAAGAGGGACAACCTGTTGGAGACCATTAATGAAAATACTTAGAGAGTCTCTAAGGGGAAGGGCTTCATGGATGATAAACTAGGTATAATACATTGACAACTTGTTTGAAGAAACATGAAAAGCATATTGGAACATATTCTATATTTCAGCACAGAGGGGGAGAGATCAACGAAGCTTATAATTCACTTGAAAGCAAAACAATGGCAGTTATTGGGGGAGGGGAGGCCTGGAGAGTGGAGTGAGGTCAGGTTGAATAGTGTACAAGAGCCTGATAAAGAGAATTAACAAGAATACAACTGCAAAGCTGATGCCTTACATAGAATCTATGTGGTTTGGAAAAATTGATAGACTCAGTACCCTAGTTGGAAAATAGACTCAATGACGTTCAGAAGGATTCTTACTGTGAAGCTCCACATACAAATGCTTCAGAAACACCCCCAAAACATGACCTAAGAATACAAGGCAACACTAAAAACACAATCACACTAAGAATGTAGAGCCTAACGAAGAAGCCCAAAAGTTCTGAAATATAATATCATGGAGAGCAACGGTTTCCTTTAAAAACATTGGCACAAAGCAATGACAGGCTGGCACATAAACCCTGTCATTGGCAGAAAACCAGAAAGTCTGGGGCAGCTAGGAGCACCAGCCCTGGAGTCAGGATGACCTGAGTTCATAATCTGGCCTCAGACACTTGACATGCTTACTACCTGTGTGACCTTGGGCAGGTCACTTAACCCCAATTGCCCTGCCTTCCCCCCTCCAAAAAAAAATATTGAGAAAACTAGGAAGTTAGAGCCACCTTGTGCTACAACTGTAGTGAAGATAGTCACATATAGATTGCATATACTTGAGAGGAAAAGATAATTTTGGAAGTACAGAAGCTATTGGACACAGGCCCAATTTAAAAATAAAAAAGTGGGGCCAGAAAAATATTCAACCTGGTTCTCATAAGCTCTATGACCTTACCAACAATACCTAACATGTCTCTCCCATAATGCATTGTGTGGAGGTGGCTATGAAAACTGAGAATGTAGACTACAAATGACCATCATGTTCCAATCATTATCTAATAAACATTTGAAGGCAAAGTCTACGTAGCCTCTCGAATGCTTTGGTTTTGAAGGACTAGCTTGGGATACATTGAATTGACTGAAGTTTCCTGAAAATAATGCTAGTGTAAACAAAATAATGGGCGTTCTAGCTTTGGTGTGTCCAGACCCAATACGTGTCAATGGAGGATCATTTTTAATTGGAAAAAAATTCCAGTTTCTTCAAGATACTAACGAAATACTGGCAACAACAAATCTAAGATTCAATATCTAGATATTTTTTGCTTTCCATGAAGCTTGTACCAAAGAATATAGAATAAAGTAGTGATATAAGAACCTGGCTTTTCAGAAGCAGAACCAGAGAAACTTGACCTTGATAACCTCCCGTACTAGAGGCATGGAAGAAACTGCTGAGGCAGAAATTTAGCAAGAGGACAGGAATGTTTTCACATTTCACATTTCACATCACATGAGTGGAACATAGGATGTTCCCAATGTCCCCACAATGTCCAGCTCACTGACTCTCAGCCATTGCAAGTAAGGTACAGAAAAAATTCCTGTGTGTTCGATGGCGTCAAAGAACCTATTGGTGAATGGCACTAGCACAGAGTTCAATAGTCCAAATACATTGCCCAGAATACTGACACTAAAGAAAAATGGAAAGTTATGAATATATAATTACCAAACCTTAAACAACAGTGTGGTAGACAACACATTACCCGAAGAGTTCAATGTGCCTTGAATTACTTAGTTAGGGGCTTCTATACTGGACTTGTATAGTGGTTATTATCAAATTCCTAAAAAAGAGGGAGAAAAGAAGACTGCTTCCATCTGTCCTTATGGATTTTACCTGTTTAAACATATACCCAAAGTGGGTGGTCATAGAAAATTCATGACATATCTCAGGGATACCTTTGGAAAATGTTCCAAAGACCGATGGAGAATTTAGTTGGAGATACAAACCACCTGCAAGTGTTGATATACTTTAATGACACATTGTCTTTGGAAAAATGAGAGAGTCCTTTGAGGAATAACATTATGAAACACTAATGAAAGTGTTCAATTGGTAGGAGGAAAATGGTCTGAAATTTTCAATTGACAAATGCCAGTTTTGTAAGTTAGGAAGACCTGATGTTTTATGTTGTGCTGTGTTACATGTATTATTGGTACATATGTTATTCATGGCACCCTAACATGCTTAGTTGGGATAATGGCTTAATCATTTTTATTCTATTCTGTTTTGATGTGTATTTGATATTATTCCATGGATGAGGTGTACTATAGCTGATTTTGCAAGGGACTGAAAAATTGCAAAGCTCGTGGAAGAATGTAACATCCTTCTTAGTAAAGATATGAATTCTCCTTTTTCCGTGAGGATTCTAAGAAATGTAATTTGAGATCTTAAAGAATGATTATGAAATGTAAACAAGGTAGAGTTGGGGACAGACATACGAAGATATGGAAAGAAAGGAATACTAGGTTTAGCAGCAAAAGGAACAGCAGAGACAAGATGGTGAGGAAGGAGAGCTGAGAGGTGGCAGCACATGGGAGTGGAAAGCACTTGAGTCCTCCTAGAGTTCACCACAATCATATGAAAATCCACAAATAAGAGACAAACATGGTGGTGGATCACCACTACCCTGCTTGGGCTTTGAACCCATATGACTAAGGGCCATCTTCTGTCTCCTCTTACTGTCTCTGCCTTCTCTCCTCACCCACCCACCTAAAAGGAAGGGACTTGAACCCAAAGTGTCCCATTTCCCTTTTAAACTACTCCCTCAGTGTATCAAATGACATTTATATGTTTGATTCCTTTAGACACAGAATTGACCCTTACTTTTACACTGATTTATTTTAAGCCATGATCAGAGTATGCCCCTGAACACCTTTGCAGAGTAAGAAATTACAGCTCTGAGAGCTTTATATTTCACAAACTATATAGGCTGCAGCCTCACATCCTGGGTTGGTGGCCAAGACCATCTAAGCTAAAGAGGTGATTCCTCATAGACTTGGCTAATGACTTCTCTAGTGACTAAAGGGTCCTAAATATCTATTATTATGGTAACCATATAGTATAACTCACTAGGAGAGTATGGCAGCAGGTTCCTGAATCTAGGCATTTCCCCTTCACCAAAACTTCATGAAGGAGTGGGGAATGAGGAGAGACTATAGGGGTCCATACCATCTCAGAGCCAGCCAAGTAGGAGGAGGTAGTGATCTATGACGATGCTGGCCCTACCTCATTTCTCATTGGGAGAGAAAGGAGGAGAACACAGACTCCTAGCTCCATGGTGACATCTGATTTTACTAGGAATTATGGGCTTTTTATCAGGGTTGGAGTGACCCTAACAAAGACCAGTAAAAGCCCATTTGCCTGGAGTCTCAAGCATCTAATCAAGGCCTTTAAATTGAAACGGGAGGCTAAGCACATAAATCTATTAAGTTTGGCACCACAAACAGTATCACTCATAACAAAGGGAAAAACATAAGAAATGAGAAAACAGTCATTTATGGAAGACTACATTTAGAGAGCTAGCAATATAATCCATAGCTTCAGACTGCTATCTGCAATTACACAATGTACAGGTACAGAAAAAAGGGAAATCAAGATTATAATCCAGTGAAATTTGACCTTAAAGGCATCACTGAGATTTTGTTAGAGAATAGTAGCTCTATTCAAAGAAAGTTAAAAGGAGTGGGATGGAATATCATTATATATTAAGAATATATACCAAATGTAAGGAAATCCAGGGAAGAAACATGGATTGTTGAGCATTTTGAGGGAGAAGCAATGGAGGTACAAATAGACATAATATTATTATAAGAATATTCTACAGGACAACTAGACTGAAGAAGTGATTAGATAAAGAATGTGAGAAGCAGGTCACAAATCTAGCTTCAAAGCCTGATACTGCAGTAAAAGGGAACTTCAATTATCTACAAATCTTTTTGCTAAGAGCAGAAAAGCTAATACATTTGTGATTTGCCTTCAAAAGACAGAGGAAATGACAAGGGAAGTAGCTATTTTAGATGCAATTCTTAGCAATGAGGAGGACCTGATTATTGAAGTAGAAATGGTAGAAACCTCAGGAGCAAGTATTACTTAGAAGCATGATAGAAAAAGGGAGCAGAGCCAAGTATAATCTGTTATAGACCCTAAAAGGGGGGGAAAGACATTTCAAAGGATTCAGTGAAAGAAAAGATTGGATCTAATATCCTAATATTTTGCAAGAGAAGATGACCCAAATATGAGATTCTTAAGACCTAAATGGGAATGGGTAGGGGAAAAAAAAGCTGCCTAAAAGAAAAAAAAAACAATGTGGATTACAGGAATGTACATACACACTCAGATTGTTTAGATATGCATAGAAGAAAGAAGCATGGATAAGAAGCTGAGGAGAAATTTTTTTAAAGGACCATGGTCTGAAAAAAAAATTGTATCAGGAACCCTAAAGCCTAGAATGTGCTTAGACTGATGTAAATAGAAAAAAAAAAACAATGAAAAGTGATTGTTTTAAACTGTATTGGATGCAAGAGGTGGATAAAAGAAAATATAGATGATTGAGATGGTGATGGTGACTCATTTGGATCTTGCAAGAATGTTTTGAGACAAATTGGCAAGTATTATTATTGTTTCCAGTTTATATCTGGCAAAGGTAAGACTCAAAGAAGTTTAAGCGACCTGCCTTAAGTCACTCAGCGAGTAAAATGCAAATCCAGAGTTCAAACCCCAATTATCAGACTCTAAACCCTGTGATCTGATACTAGGCTATGCTGTATAAATTGAAGGGAGAGAGAGGATGGCCTCACTTCCAAATTGGATCAAGTTGAACAGGTGAGGCAGCCTCCTTTGGCATAAGCTTGAATTAAAGGAACCAAAGGCTGTGCAGCAGAGAACGCCCAAGCATAGACTTTCAGCTCTTAAGAGATTAAGAGAGATTAGGGATTAAGTAAAGAGAGACTTCTGAGGGATACAACGACACCAGTCAAACCCGTCCTTTTGCAAGTGTCAGTGTTAGATTTATGATATTCAGACAGTACATCGTGGGTCTTAGCTTCTGCAGCTGTTTATTATCACCTTGTTTTAAGTCCCAGAGTATCAAGCCTAGACAAACCAAAGCATGGTGAAATTTCAACTCCTGAGGATGAGCATTCTTGGGGCTCCAGATTCCCCTGACTACCAAGCTGGTGCTGTTTTCACTGAACTATTTTCACAGCTTCATCTTGCTGTCCTTTTTGTACCTGTGACCAACAGAATCACTAAAGTTTCCACATTCTAAACCAGTTATGACTAGTTATTCTACATCTACGACCTTGTAGCATCTTTCCTTGTATTGTCCTTTTCACTGGGAAATGGGAAGTCTAAAAATCATACATTGATGTTTTGAGTTAACTATCTTCCTCCCTGCTGGACAGTGACTATAATAAAAACAGAAATTGCAACACGATGAGCATTTTGGTCTTTGGGAAGACAGACTGTAACTGGAGACAAAATAGAATATACAAATTATGTTTACATATGATTATTTTTCTTTTATTACCTTTTACCTACTCCAATTAAATTGCTTACTAAGGAAATAGTACAGGAGCATTTGGTTGACAGTTGTAAAGGGAAGGGATAAAGTAATTAATCTGTTCTAATATGAATCCAGAAATGTGGTGAAGGGTGTAAGGGTTGTCTTTTTTTCTTTTTTAATCTCCCATATGATTCATCAGCCAAATGTATATTGTGCTTAGTTTTCTCAATTTGGGTAAAATCCTCCTTAGCAAGTTAAACTTCTTCATTTTAAATATCATTCTTCAGCACAGGTATGGAATTAATCATGACAATGACTTACTTTTTCCTGGGCAAAATGATCCCCTAAAATTGAAACTAAGTCTTGGGTGAGATAATATAAGAAAAGTTATTCCACTTTCCCACTGTCAGTGAAGGCTGGAATTTTCAGGGTTTCTGAGCTTGTGATGTTTATCAAAATGAAGTCTATTGATATTATCATTCAACAACCACTAGAAGAAAAAAAAACAGTGTCATTTAGATAATTTCATAGCTGATATCCCTTTAAAGGAAAATTATTTTTGAAACATTTTTAATGATTCATGAAATGAAATACACCTAAAAATATATTCTGGATTTGCAGGCAAACACTGTCAAGTTGGCTCTTCCTCCATGCTGTTAGAAAGAAAGGCACTTACCACAGTACCATAGCTTGGTCTTCTAACCCCTTTCTGGGAAGGAGTTATCTGAGCAATCCTAGAGAGAAAAAATCCTGCCAATTGAAAAGGACCCAAGCTATTTCTCCAGAGTAGGCAAGAACCTCAAGGCTGTGCAATTCTACCACGGGAAAGAATTAATGAAGGGCCAGAGAGGGTCCAAAAGTAGTCCATCATTATTGGATGTTGTCCTGGAGACTAGATCCAAGGAAATTCTAGACTAGAGAACCCTCCTCCTTTCCGTAGTAGCACTAATTTGTCAGAGACATGGATTCCTCTGAGGTGAGATACCTGACTTGGTACTGCTGACGAGCAGGGGTAAACATCTTGCCCTAAGGTAAGAGGACCAATTTGTTATTTAGGGGCAGGTTAAGAATCACATAGTTAAGGCGAATTTTAAGATTGGCATGAGGAGCCCTGATGGGTAGGAACAGCTGCCTTGTCCTTAGAGAAATCCTGTAATCCTGCCCCTTCACAAAATGGCATCATGACCTACACACATGTCCAGGGTCTTGCCTAAGCTCCACCGTTCTTGTGACAGCTTTAACCTGGTTTCCTCGCTCCTTTTGGACTATATGATCTCTAATATTCCTTCCAGGCCTAGTATGCTATGAATCTCTAACACAATAAGTAAACTTAGTCAAATGAAAATTATTCGAGAGTCCATTGGTTAGATCCTGCCATCAATTACTGAATCAATGATGCAGAGAGAGTCTATTCTTCTTTCCACCTTCATATCATCCACAATTGTTTTGCTTCTATGTTCAAGAACTCTGAATTTTCTCTGATTATAATATTTATCTTTCCATCTTCAATATGGCATGTGCTCAAAGTCCAGGACATACTGAAAAATCACCATTCAGTGATCCCAGAGCATCCGTTTCAGTAAACTTATATTTGAAAACATCAGCAGGATGGATACAATGGAATTTTATGGAAAGGAGAAAGGGAAGACAAGGGTTTACATGTCAGGAAACAAACAGAAGGGGAAGATAGGCTGGTCAAATGTGGAACTGAAGTTTATGCCCCAAGCTTAATTTTACAGATATCAGCAATAAGTAGGACCTGCTGGCTTCAAGCAAACAACATTGGGAAGCTCAAGTTAGAGACTGGGGCAGTTTTTCTTACCATAGCGGTGGCAAGAAGCCTGAGTCAGAAATTTCTCTTGTCGCAGTGTCCCCTTTGGTTGAAGATTAGATATGAACATATCAGACCACATTCTTGTACATACTATCATTTTCTTCTCTGGATGCCTTCTTATAAGTTTTCTGGCAGGCATTTTCACAGGTAGATACAAGTATTAGGAAGCTACTAATATAATTACAGTTATGATGAATCTTTTGAGTATATTCCTTTACCCAATGGAAAGATTTTAAAGTCAATCACATATATCCTAGTTCTCAAGTGGAAATGCTCTAATCTTGTTGCTTTTTTCCAATGTGAAGTTTACTAATCCATTAAAAATTAAAACTTTTAAGGGGCAGCTAGGTGGTGCAGAGAGTAGAGCTCTGGCCCTGGAGTCAGGAGGACCTGAGTTCAAATGTGACCTCAGACACTTGGCACATTTATTAGCTGTGTAACCTTGGGCAAGTCACCTAACCCCAATTGCCCTGCCCAAAAAAACCCTAAAAATTCAAACTTTTTTCTTCAATTTTCTGCTTTCCTTCTGATCTGGGGTACATTTGTTTAATTTGTACAAGACCTTCTAACTTAATATAATCAATATAATCCATTTTATGCCTCACACTGCTCTCTATCTCTGGTTTATTCATAAGTTGTTCACCTATTGATCAGCTGTTACTTTCCTACCCCTAGTATATTCTCCATCCTTTCTCAATGAGTTCAGTGTCAGGCTCACACTCTTCCTCTCTGCTCTACCTCCACACTCATCCTCACTTCCCTCATTTCTTTCTTCATTCTGGCAGATTACTACATATATGATGATGTTCTCTGAAATACCCTTCTTTCTACCTCAACTACACATGTCATATCTTTGACCTTAATATCACCCATGATTGTTTTGCTTCTATGTTCAAGAACTCTGAATTTCCTCTGATTATAATATTTATCTTTCCATCTCTCCCTATGCCTCACTCCTTCTAAACCGACACCAGAAACTCTAATTTCTCTATCTCTCAGTATTCTTTGATGCCATCACCTCCACTCCAGCTATAATCACCTCCCTTCCAGTGTCCAATGTTCATAACTTCAGCGCTCTGCTGGATCCTTCACTTTCCCTCACCCTATACATCTCATCACTTGCCGGATCATTCCGTTTCTAACTTTACCACACCTCTGTAATCTGGCCCTCTTCTCTCCAATTACACAGCTACCTCCCTTAGTTCTGGTCCTCATCATCTCTCCTTTAGATTATTGCAACAACCTACTAACTGGCCTTTCACAAGTCTCCCATTGCTCCAGGATGATACACACGTTGCTGCCAAAGTAATTTGAGATCTGAATTCTACTCCCTATTCAATCAATTCCAACAACTTCCTTGTGCCTTGCTGCCAGTGCGCTTGAGAAAACTGCAAATACAGTATCTGGTTGTCTCATCGATTATCTGGGAAAAGCAGTAATTTACTAGAACTTGGGCAGAGTCTATATGCTACTTAGCATTCTGGAACAGAGACATGGTTTTTGGACTCACTTAACAGTATTAGACATCATGCTGGATCATGTGAGAAAGTCTATGGAAATTGGTTAGACCAAGTATGATAGAAGAAAGGTTTGCTAACATCTCTGCCACATAGCATAGGGTAGATAAAGTATACTGCTAAAGTAAGTGGACTTATCCATAGTATTCAACTTTTTCATTTGCGTTTGCAGCAACTCCAATGCAGTTGCTACGAAAGAATCATAACTACCAAGTTCATTTCCAAATGTGGAATTGGCTGGACAGTTTGTTCCCATCTCATCCAGGTCTATTGACTGCCATGCTGGTTCCTGCTCCTCACAAATGTATCAGCCCCTCACCTTGTTTGACTGGTAGCAAACCCCCTCCATGGATTCCAACTACAGGGTACTCCTCTGACTCTTCAAACTCATAAGTTCGTAGCTATCTCTAATGCTCCTTTATGCAAGAGCAAGAAAAAACAAATGCAAAGAGGCAAAGAATAGAGGCCCATATTCACAGAGGGTTCAAGGTCTGTTTGTGCCCAGAGACTTTTCAGTCATCCGTACTTGAACCAGCCAGACTGGAAAGAGAGGGGACCAGTCACCCTCATGGGAGTCTTTTGTCCGCCTCAGTTCTGATTCAGTGGCTGACTCAAAAGGCTCCTATCTCCCTGAGGAAAACAGACCAGAAATAGTCAAAATACTTGCCCATGCCCTGATTAAGGGATCAGGGTCACTCCATTATACATCATCACACCTCTCTAGGCTCTACCACCCTGCTGGAAACAGGCAGAGCACCCTGCACATGCTCTTGGGCTTGCATTGGCCAGTCTCTAACAGGTTTTAGACGTGGCCTCAATGACCAAAATGGAAAGGATTAGGAGTTATTAAGGAGACAGCTATGGAAGAAACTTTTTTGTAATAGAAAAGTAAATCAACTTGTGGAGCAGGGAATTGTTATGCAGTGGGCTACAAGGATGGCCTCCATGTTGGTATTGGAAGGAGCAGGAGAAAGGAAGGAAAGCAAGAGAGGAAGAAAGCCTAAGATAGGAGATCGCGGTGAAAGAATATTTGTGAATGCTCTGAATGGGAGAGGAGGGTGGATGCCTTCCATTATGTTTCATCATACCTCTCCAGAAGCAAGGTCCCTGGCCTCCCTAGTTTATTTTCTGCTTATGGGGAACATTTCATTACCAAGTTAGATATGCACCCATAATTTTATTATACTACTTGCATTAAACAGGAGATAATGAAATAAAGTGGTGTTCCTTTGTGGCAAATAGTGAAACATGAACTGCTTGAAATATTAAACAGTGTCTTTAAAAGATAGATCCTTTTTAAGCATTTAGTAAGTGCCAAACACTGAGAATAAACATATAATAACAGTCTGTATTACTAAGTACCTCACATTCTAAAACAGAAAGACAAAACTTGCAAGGAAGCTGGAAAAGAAGGAGAGGAGTGGAGGAGAGTGGGCGAGGCAGCTGGTAGGGAGGAGGAACAGTCTGGTTTATGAAGGATTAAGACTAATATTGCTGAGAAAGGAAAATGATAAATTCTGTGGGGAAAAAAAAACAGGTATATCAATGCATTGTTGGTGGAGCTATGAACTGGGCCGGCCATTCTGAAAAACAATCGGAAGTAATTACACCGTGAATACTCTTTGATTCATTATTACTGCTATTATGTCCACGCACCAAAAAGACCAAAGAAAGAGGAAAAAGTTATTTTTTAATAACAGTACTGAGAAAGTGCCTAAAAATTGGGGAATGACTGAACAACGTATAGTATATGAGTGTGACAAAATACTCATGCCTTAAAAATTAATGAAAGGAACGGTTTCAGAGAAACCTGGGAAGACCTGTATGAACTGATGCAAAGTGAAGTGAGCAGAACGAGGAGAACAAATTATACTATAATAACAATATTGTAAAGACAAACAACATTTGAAAGACTTAGAAACTCTTATCAACACAATGAGCAACCACAATTTCAGAAGATTCATAATGAAAAATGCTATCCACCTACAGATAGAAAAGCAGTGGACTCAAAGTGCAGATTGAAGCATATTTTTTCTCAATATGGCTAATTAGAAAATTTGTTTTGCTAGATTATGCATATTCATAGCAAGTTTTGTTTTTCTTGCTTTCTCAATAGGTAGGGAGGGGGAGGGGGAAGAGAGATAATTTGAAACTGAAAAAAAAATGTTTAATCCACTGCAGAAAAGGTTTCTGTCTTTCAGAGAAACTGAGTCCAGGTATCCAATGGAATGGCAGCCTATGGCTATGTTACATGCTGAGTAATACTTCATATAGTATTACCTTTTATCTAATTCTGCTAAATGCTTATCATAGTGAGAAAAAAGAATGATATTGATTCATCAATTCCATGAGTATTCCTGTAATATTTTATTTCATCATATTTAATTAAATGCTGTGATATGAATCAAGGAACTCCGTAAAACTGTAGAGAACAGTTGTTGATCTGCACTGCTAGGAGTTTCCTCACTGGTGGTTTCCCCTATGCCAGACTTTGGCAAACTACCATTACTACTACTACTACTTTGGGCTCCATTAATCAAATCCAGCCTGCTCCTTGTTTTTGTAAGGTCCATGAGCTAAGAATGCTATTTACATTTTTAATAAAGTCTTATGGTAACACAAGCATATACAGAGAGAGAACTGTAACTCGGTAGCCATGATTTTAGAAACCTGATTCTTAAAACAAACCCCACACTGCCATCGGACCCTTCCATTCAATGCCAAGATTGAGTTTCCAGATAATGTGAGAAGTAAATTTTTTAAAGCAGGTAATTAGTGTTTTCTCATGTGTCAACAATTATCAAAGAAGAGAAACATTAGCAGCAAATAGATTTGTGTGTGTGTGTGAAATGAGGATTAAGAATGACTAAAATTATATATACAATGCTAAAGTAAAAGGGATTGTTGGTGTTATTATCTAGATCAGGGGTGGGGAGCCTCAAGGCTGCAGGTTCCCCATCCCTGATCTAGATAATTCAGACAAAAAGATTTTTGAAGGTTTCTTCCCCCTACTACTTTTAGGGGATATGGTGTAGCAGATATAGTGCCCACAGAACCTGGGTTCAGTGTCACCTCTGACACTCACTAGCCGTGTGATCCTGGATTTGTCACTTCATTTCTCTTCTCCAGGCTGAGTTTCTCATTCTAGAAAAGAGAAATGATAATACCTATAGCACATACTTCACAATACAACCATTTTATGAAGATCAAATGAGATAAGGTATACAAAGCACTTTGCAAACTCTGAAGCAGCGTATGAATAATAATAGCATTTAAATACCACCTACTATGTGCCAGGTACTGTGCTAAGTGCCTTTAAAAAATGTCATACCATTTGATTCTCACAACAGCCTTGGGAGGTAAGTACTATTATTATCCTCATTTTACAGGTGAGGAAACTGAGGTAAGTGGAGGTTAACTGACTTGCCCAGGCTCACATAACTAGTTAAGCTAAATTATTATTTGGGATTGGATTTGGAAGGGTATTAAAATGATCAAACTGTTTCCTTGCATCTTTACAATACTGAAGCAGTTCTAGTTGATGGAATAGCCAATGCCCCAAGGAAATTTTGGAAAAAGATCAAAATGATTATCTTAATGCCTAAGGAAGCTTGCTATTGACTGACTGGGGAATTATCTGAAATAAGCAAATGTGGCTGGATAGATTTTTAACTTGAATTTCTTGTTCTAATGGAGTTTCTAAATCTGCCCTTCCAACTGTACTGACCTTTATCCACTTTAGCTTCAGAATATTTGCTGATGGAATGATGGAGGACAGAGATTGTGGTTTTTACATACTTGGTTTTTAAATACTTTAAGGATTATAGATCCATGATTTCATCTGTGAGGTTACACCCTTGACCAATACAGATTCCAGAAGCCCCACAAAAAACAATTTCTTGAATTGCTCTAAACAAAAGAAAATTCTAGTCTGTGCCCAATGCCTGGAGGATGTTTGTCTAAATGTAGCTAAGCTGGTTCTCAGATGATACACCCAAACTCAGAGTCTTTCCATTTTGTTAGGACAGATTTTGAAACCTCATGCCATCACCTTCAAGAGTCCATTAAGACCATTAAGTCCATTAAGAGTCCATGCCTTAATAAATTAATAATTAATAAATTATGCCTTATCAGCACTTTGGATAATATGTACAAAATTTGAAATTAATTTAAATATCCTAAGTAGCTCACTTAAGTCTATTCCAATGACATGCCATGGGCGTAGGACTTGTGGTGGTGGTGGTGGGTGAGCCATTTTTAAGCTGTGTTCAACTTTTCATGACCCCATTTGGGATTTTCTTGACAAGGACATTGGAGTGGTTTGCCATTTCCTTCTCCAGCTCATTTTACAGATGAGGAACTGAGGCAAACAAGGTTGAGTGACTTGCCTTAGGGTCACACAGCTAGTAGGTGTCTGAGCCAGATTTCAACTCACAAAGAGGAGTCTTCCTGAGTCCAGGCTCAACATTGTATCCACTGAGCCAAATTGTTGCCGTATAGGACTTTAGTGAAGGAGTATTTCTATGTAGTCTTAAGTAAGTGAGCTACTTAGGATATTTAAATTAATTTCAAATTTTGTACGTATTATCCAAAGTGCTGATAAGGCATAATTTATTAAGGCATAACCCCCTCAAAAAATATTTCTAAAATAATTTGATCTGGTTTTACAGACAGATTCAAAATCTTGGGAACTATTGCTTTAGACTAGAGCAACAATTCTCAAACTTTTTGGTCTCAGGACTCTATACTCTTAAAAATTATCTATGACCTCCCAAAAAGCTTTTGTCATGTGTGTTATATCTATCAGTATTTCCCATATTAGAAATGAAAATGCATTTGTATTATTATTAAAATTGTTCTTACCTCCCAGACCTCCTGGAAAGGTCTTAAGGATCCTCAGAGATCCCCTAACAACACTTTGAGAACTGCTGTTTTAGAGACTTTCAGCAAGCTTCTATCACATCCCTTGAAAACATAACAGGTCACAGAATAATAAACATTGAAAGGAAAACATCCTGCGTAACAACACTCGTAATGTAAATAAAGACAATGCTAAAAGTAATAGAACTTAGGTCGAATGCAGAGACCAATAGTGACTCCAGATGACTGACGTTGGCCATCCTTCTAGATGGTCCAGTGGATGGACACTGGGCCCAGAAACAGGAGACCTTGAGTTCAGAAATGGCATCAAACATTTACTTCTGTCTACTTTAGTATCCTCAGTTGTAAAATGGGGAGATGAATAGCACTTACCTCTGAAGATTCCTTCAAGGAGAGCCTATTGGTACATAGTAGGTGCTTAACAAATACTCATTTCCTTCCTCTCAGAAGACTGTGGACAAAGAATGTATATGCTCTGTTAGTCGTGCTTACTGTATCGGATCGTTTTGCTTCAGTGTTTTTTGTTGTTTGTTATAAAGGAGGGTGCCATGAAGGTGGTGTTTATATTGGAAGGTCTGGTATGAAAAACAAAGTTAATCCATAAAACATAATAATCATAACACTATGCAGACAGGCGTAGTATAGAGAGTTGCCTGGGAATGAGGAAGTCCTTAAATCAAGCCCTTTCCCGGACACATACTTGCTTTGTGATCCTGAGACAAACTAACCCTTTCGTGTGGAGAACTCCCATCCTAGATCCAGCTGTCCTGATTGGTGAATACCCAGCTTCCCAGATCTAGGGGGTACCAGTCATGTTTTACTTTATTCCCTGCACATCTACTCACCAGTCATTTTGCTGCTCGGACCAGAGACTGTATCTAGAGTATTTATCCTCTGCACCTCGTCCAGAGAATGTTTTGTATTTCTGAAAATGACTGAATCAATATTGCCTGGGTTACTGGAAAAGCTATAGCAGTCTTCTCCCATGCCAGTGTGCTCCCATATGCCTCTGCTCACCATTCTGGTAACTTTTTAAACCAAAACACCCTTCTCTGTACATTTTATCTATCCTTCTTAGACTGTTAGCTCCTTGAGGGTGTTAGGGGAGAAATATCTCCTCTTTGAGTCCATGTAATCTATCAGAACACAGAAATTATAGAAATAAAACCCTAGGGTTTATGATGCTGAAGAATTCAGAAAAATCATTTTGAACCCAGACTGGAGTTTCTGACAAGTTTTTATAGAGAGAATTATGCTAGAAAGACAAACACATTCTTTTACATACTGCAATCTCATATATTCTTTTAGGTATAAAAGTTTAAAAGATTCATAATCCCACAATGTCGCAAAAGTTCAACAAACTTAATTAAACAGAATCATAATCTCATACATCCCTTAAGGAAACAAACCTAGTTAAACAAACTCTATATACAAACTAAATCAGGTTACAGATTAAACTACATTTAGAGGGTTCACAATGAGCTGAATTAGAGCCTACAGAGTCAGCTGTAGTAGAATCCCTTCAGAAATAATTAAATCACCTTGAGAAGCTCAAAACTCCCCTTTGGTTTCTTACTGGAGGAATGTCAAAAAGTCCTCGCTTACTATTATCATTCCATGAGTCAGATTTTAGCTAGGTGAGGTTAATATTAACAGAAAACAGGCCTCAGTCAATCCAAAGTCTTCCAGGAGGAATGGTATAATTAAAATTAATAAAAGGAAATGGAAAATTAAAAAAATATCATCACAATGACAGGAACTATCTTTGCTTTTGTATTTGCATGCCCAGCATTTGGCATAGTGCTTGGCACACAAACACAATATTTTTTTCCATTCATATACTTAATGTCTTAATACCCCCAGGCAACTCTCTAAGATTATAAATTGTAGGATCTGCTTTGGTTGAGGGAGTTTCCTCAATCAATCTAACAACCAGCATTTATTAAGCATGTACTGCAAAGCAGAACTGAAGTAGCTCAAAAGAAATGCGAGATGCACAAATTTAGAGAGTCCATCCCAGATGGAGTATTAGTGCCCCACCTGCAGTAGAGCATTCTGAGCTCATATTGTTCTGATCAGCCACAGTCGGATGCATTTGGACTTGACTCTAACATAGTGATGTCATTCTGGTCCTCTTTGAGAACGAAGGACAAAAACCAACCAAGCACCTATTATGTGCTAGGCACTATATTTGGTACTTGGGATACAAAGACAAAGCTCCCTACCAAAAAAAATTACAGATCTGGACCAAATTATTAATAATTGTTGATGATGTGATAACTAAACAAATACACAAATAGCAAACATCCCTTTTAGATCTAAACCAAAGATAGAGGTAACCTTGGAGTCCAGGCAATGTAAGTTCAAGACACAAATTGGCTGTGTGACTAGTAGCTTAACCTTTTTATGCTCTCAGGCAATTCTGATGGAAAAATTACCTATCTTCCTTTGTGGTGGGCTTTTTACATACCATACCTACAGGGGTGGAACACAGGTCTGCAACTACAACAACAAAAATAGATGAATGAATAAATGAATAAATAGATGAATGAATGAATAAGTGAATAAATGGATGAATAAATGGATGGATGGATGGATGGAATGATGGATGGATAAATGGATAAATAAATGAATAAATAAATAAATAGATAGATAAATAGATAGATAGATAAATAAATAAATGAATAGATAGATAGATAGATAGATAGATAGATAGATGGATGGATGGATAAATAAATGAATGAATGAATAGATAAATGAATAAATAAATAAATAAATGAGTGAGTGGATGGATGGATAAATAAATAGATAGATACATAAGAAGGTAAGGGCATGTAGTAGAGCAGTAAATAGAAGAACTCCTTCCCCCTCTAGCTACTGACCTCCCTGACTTCCCTTAAGTGCCAACTAAAATCTCATTTTCTTTTTTTTTGAACAAGAATTTTTTTTATTTTTAGTTTACAACACTGAGTTCCCCAAGTTTTTGAGTTGCAAATTTTCCATCCCTTCCTCTCCTCGCCCCTTCCTCCAAGATGGCATGGAGTCCAATATAGGTTCTACATATACCTTTGCATTAAACTTATTTACATAATAGTCAAGTGGTAAAGAAGAATTATAACCAATGGAATGAATCACGAGAAAGAAGAAACAAAACCAAAAAAGAAGGGGAAAAAAGGGAGAGCAAATAGTTTGCTTCAATCTGCATAATTCTTTCTCTGGATATGGCTTTTTCCATCATGAATCTTTTGGAGCTGTCTGTGAACATCGATGAGAAGAGCCAAGTCTATCAAAGTTAGTCCTTACAGATATCATGGGTCTGTAATCAAATATAATGTTCTCCTGGTTCTGCTCCCCTCACTCAGCACCACTTCATGTAAGTCTTTCTAGGTTATTATGAAGTCCGTCTGCTCCTCATTTCTTATAACACAATAATATTCCATTACATTCATATACCATAGTTCGTTTAGCCATTCCCCAATTGATGGGCATCCCCTTGATTTCCAATTCTTTGCCACCACAAAAAGAGATGCTATAAATATTTTTGTACATACTGATCCATTTCCCACTTATGTGATCTCTTTGGGATACAGCTCTAGAAGTGGTATTGCTGGGTCAAAGGGTATGTACATTTTTATAGCCCTTTGGGCACAGTTCCAAATTGCTCTCCAGAATGGCTGGATCAGTTCACAACTCCATCAACAATGTAACAGTGTTCCAATTTTCCCACATCCTCTCCAGCATTTATGATTTTCCTGTTCTGTCATAATTAGCCAATCTAACAGGAGAGATGTGGTACCTAAAAGTTGTTTTGATTTGCATTTCTCTAATCAATAGTGTAAAATCTCATTTTCTACAGGAAACCTCTAACACCTCTTAATTCCAGTGCTTTCCTCCTTTTAATTATTTCCAAATTACCCTGTATACAACTTGCTTTATATGTAATTTTTGTAAGTTCCTTGAGGACAAGGACTGTCTTTTGCCTCTTTTTGTACCCATCCAATGCTTAGTACAGTCCCTGACACATGGTAGGCACTTAATAAATGTTTATCAATTGATTAATTTAGTGAATATTCTTGTTTACAGAGAAAGGAATTGAAAAGCAATCATCACTTCTCTAATTAGTCTGGGAAGGCTTTATGGAAGGTCCTATACATAGCTTTGTCCTATAGTTAGCTTGTTTGTACATGATTGTTTGTATGTGGTCTCCCCCATTAGACTCTGAGCTCCTTGAGAGCAGGGACTGTCTTTTGGCTTTTTTGCATCACTATTGCTCAGCCTGGTACATAGTAGGTGTCTAATAAATTTTTACTGACTTACTGAAGCATCAGTGAAGCATTTTAGTGGATAGAAACCTGGATTTGGAATCAAGAAAACCAGTGTCCAGATCTTGCCTCAGAGAATTACTAGCTGTGTGACCCTGGGCAAGTCACTTAACCTCTCTCAGCCTCAGTCTGTATAATGGTGGCACTTATCTCAGATGGTTGCTGTGAAGATCAAATGAGATAATGTGAATAAAATGCTTTGCACTGAGGTGCAAAGGTGACATTAGTGAAGAGGGAAATGGGCACAACTTCTACTGATTATGTTCCATTTGATTAAATAATAATTCTTACTATACTAAATGTAACAATAAATACCTGAGGTGACTCTCTCACTAACCAAGAAGCAAGGGGGACCATAGGGCATTTGTTCAAGCACAGCAACACAAGCATTGTTTGCCCTGCATACAGGTTCTGGAAATCTTTTGAGTTTATGAAAACAATTCAAGCAATTTTGACAAATACCCACCCCATTATGGTGATGAGAGGCAAGATCCCTGCACACAACACAAACAGATGTAGATAGCTATAGCACAGGGAGTCGAGGAAAATAAGGAATAGGATGAGTCCCATGAACAAAGGAATTATCAGTGTTATCAGTCACTGCTGTCAGCAGTGGAGCAAAAGCCAAAGTAGGAGACTGAAAAGAAGGATTTGAAGTTCCAGTCACTACAGGTTCAGGAACAGGTGGATTAGGAGTCATTTGTGGAAAAGGTGATGATGATGATAATGATGATAGAAGAAGAAGAAGAAGAAGAAGAAGAAGAAGAAGAAGAAGAAGAAGAAGAAGAAGAAGGAGAAGAAGAAGAAGAGGAGGAGGAGGAGGAGGGGGGGAAGAGAGAAGAAGAAGAAGAGGAAGAAGAAGGGAGAAGAAGAAGAAGAAGAAGAAGAAGAAGAAGAAGAAGAAGAAGAAGAAGAAGAAGAAGAAGAAGAAGAAGAAGAAGAATCCCATCTCATACGGTTGTCCAGTTTTGGAAACATCCTCTGATGCAATCCTATGGTCCTCTGGAGATCTCTCGTCTTAGGGATACTAGAATGAGTGGGGCTTAAGAGTAGCTTCTAGTGGATTTGCTTCTCCAGTTCAGGTCAGTTGCAGAGATCCCCTTCTCTTTTAAACACCTCTGACAATGTAGATCTTAACACAATTCTAATTTGCTATGACAATAACCAGGTCAGGTAGTAAGAGCCAGCTCAAACCTTATTAGCACTAATATGAACATCACTAGACCAGAGAATTTACATTTTTAGGTTGGCAAATTCAAATAAGAATTGAAAAATTAAAAAATATTCTGAACTTAAATTTCATACTTGGCATATATAATTACCTAACCTTGTTACAACAATTTATTAAAACCAAATGAAAAATTATCACTCTAGCTATTTTCTAGTTATTTTCTTTTAGCTGCTTATCCCTCTCCTAGAAGGATGAGATTCTGGCAGGGAATTATTAACAGAACACTTTTTTTAATAAGATGATGACCCCTGGATACACAACTGAATTCATTTAAAATTTTCCAAATAATTGTGATCATAAGAAAAAATTCTGGGATAGGATGTACAAATGCACTGAGTGGTCAATTTCAAGACAGTGCAGATGAAATAAGCTGTTTATAATAAAACATGTTTGGCTTTAAAGACGTGTTCAACATCCAGGTGTTAATAAAAATCCAAATAAAATTGGTTTTTCCCATTTAGATAACACAAGATAGTCTAACATTCTTTACTTCAAGTCAAAACTGAAGATGTTTCTGTTTTA
This sequence comes from Trichosurus vulpecula, assembly GCF_011100635.1. Taxonomy (NCBI): domain Eukaryota; kingdom Metazoa; phylum Chordata; class Mammalia; order Diprotodontia; family Phalangeridae; genus Trichosurus; species Trichosurus vulpecula. The sequence continues at coordinate 398,207,203 of NC_050574.1, read as the reverse complement.
GGCTTAACAATAATTTGGTCCCATAAATTATTCCATCAATACCCAATTATCCTCATGTTAATTTTAGGAAAGGAAAAAAATTTAGGTTAAATAACTCAAATCTTATCTCCAGTATTAATCTATGAAACCTCAGAGAATTTTAATCGTTGCATCATGAGGGCCTAAATTGGAAAATGAGTCTTTGTCTCTCTTAATATTATTAGACAGCTGTTTCAAACAATTTTTACATGTAAAATTCTTAATCCAATTTTGAAAATTGTCATATCTCCTACTAATCACATTATTATGATGAAATAATGTTATAAGTTTGGCTCTAATTCAAAAATGATCCCATACTATCATATATTACTTAATCAGAAATCAGCAATAGGGTTCATCTTCTTTTACACTTGCCCTTATCAATGGAATCTGCTATGTGAGAAAAAAGCAGCATTAGCTCTGTTTGATTTCAGATATGAGTCACAGGCAACCAATTGTTCAACAGGATGTCATAGTTAACCTCAGAATTAACCAGCTGAGAAAATTTCTTATTCACCAAGATGGGGATAGGTCAAGAGAATTTACCTTCACCTTCTCAAAGTCATTCTGTTGACTTTCTCAGGGACAGACGTTCACCTATGGCAGTCCTCAGACTGCAAGGGCACATGGCATTTCCCTTGAATGATGAACCAGCAGCTTTATGCAGTATCAATAAGACACTTCTACTTGGATTCAAGACTTAAAATAGCAGCAAATTGAAGTCCCAAGATATTCTTCCTCAAACAACAAAATTTCACTAAATTGCAGCTCAGGGCTAGGTAATTGTTATTTTTCTCATATATTAGCCTCAAAATTTCATCTAGATTTTTTTTTACTATTCACAAATTTCATCAATTTCCCCTTATCATTCTCCGCACCCCACCAACTTGGTCTACAGATAAAGCCATCAGGTCATTTCTAGAATAGAATGGGATGAGAATGAGATGAGATTCCCTCAGCAGAGTCCATGTAGACAAGTGGGTCATATCTGGGCACAATTTCCTTGCTGAAAGCTAATGGTGTCAGAGGGAGCTGTGGCTTTAGAACTAGGGAATAGTTCAACCTTGGTCAAAGACTGACTTGGGCACAATAATTATCTTTTTCTTTAAGTGCTCAAAGAGGGGTGCAAGCTAGCAAATGGCCACCAGTGGATATGACTTGAAATGCAAGCTGATTAAAAGCCATGCAAGCTGGACAAGTGGCTGTCATGCAAATTGCCACTGGGATGGAATCTGGAGTAGCCCACTGTTGCTTAGGTAAATCTATTATCCCTTGCGTGCCACGCTGACTTGAACTAAAAAAATATACATGAGGACAGAAGTTCTGAGAAGGAGTGGCTTACCTATCCCAGTCACTCAGGCCTAAAAGACTGTTTAGCTTTGTACTGCTGTTTCTACTTCACAAGTTCATACACAGTGAATAGTTGGTTCAAAATAATAGCATTAAAAGATAAAATTACATGAGTTTCCAGATGATCCCAAATGACACCCAGTTATTGTTCAAAAAGTTTCCTTTTTCTGGTTTGAATGGGAGAGACCCTAGTTCCTCAAATGGACAGTGCTTCAGAGTTTCACAATGCTCTTGTCAGGAGGGCTCATCCCAAGGAACCTCCCGAACAAAGATCTCCTAAGAGAATTTTACTATGCTTCTCTCCCAACAGTAAGTCATTTATTATTATTATTATAACTGTTATTATTTGCTCTAATATATACTCTAATAATCATATAATAGATGTATTTATAGTGTAGTAGTCTTAAGATTGAAAAGAGGAAGAAACTTGCTTTAACAGCTTCCCTTAGCCTTCTTGTACTTAAAATGGCATCTATCATGTGATAATTTAGTTTAATACCTTTCAAACTTATCAATTCATACATAGGAAGTAATTTATCCTATTACCCCTGGCATTTTCACACTAATCATAGTAATTTATGTAGTGCTCAACACATGCCAGGTTTTTTCTATATCTTGAAAGTTGCTTAGGCCTGTCTTTAGTAATACTTTAAATGTTTAGTCTATATTTCCCAATTTTGTTAATATTCCATGCCAATTAGAAAAAGTACCTATAAATGGGATAGCCTTTTGTTCAACTGTATTCCTACAAGGTCTGAACACTACAGTGTTCATCCTTTACTCAAGCCACGCACTGTGTTAAGCACTTTACAAGTATGTGTTTCTCCCAACAACCCTGGGAGATAGGTGTCAATATTTATTATTCTCTTTGTATGTATAAGGACTGATTAGATTCTCTAATTTACCACCATTACAATATTTTCAACTCAATCATTTTGATTTATTATGACTAGTGGCAATAACTAAACTCCATTTTATACAAAGTTCCATTCATGGTGACACTCCCAACTTCCCATTACCACTTCTTTGTTTCTTTGAGTTACTCAAAGAGCTAAATCAATTCCTTTAAATTTTCTAAATTACTAATCCTTTAGCATGACTATTTAAATCAGAGCAAAGAGATAATCATTTCTCTATCAATCAATTAACATATTTTATGAAACATATTTCATAGACATATTGATTGGGGAAGAAAGACATTTAGTGACTATCAAAGGGACATTGCTTTAAAAAAAAATTCCTACATCTTTTCTATTTCAGTGAGATTAAGACCCTCTCTGAAATCTCCTTTTCAAAACTCCAAAACCCTTTACTTTCAAACCCTGAATTTATACTGTCAATACAGACTCCAACTTTCTTTTCCCTTCGACTCATCCTTAACTTTTCTAATTTCCTTATGCAATACTACTCTTTCTTTCTTCTACTTGCTTAATTCCTTTAATAAACCCATTTTTGATTCTTCAGTGGTTATAAATGCACAGTTAATCCCAATCTTTTTAAGAGCTTTTGGGCAATTAGAATTAGTTACAATCACATAGTTTTTGTAAGTGAGAAGCAAATAGACTCAAAAACAACTCCCTCAACACTAGTTCCTCATTTTCAGGTGTCACGAATTTTAGCAAGCAAGATGACTTCAGAGAAGAAATCATCTGTCTCCTTCTCAAAGTCAACTTTTTTTATGCTGGAAAGGCATACATCCTGGTCTTTTGGCAATGTCCAAGGGGATTGGCCAAAGCCCAACTATGGCACACAAATGTAACAGGAATTGCACTACTGGATAACTACCTGATGGAGATTGCACTTTTCTGAAGGGCTCAAGGTATAATTTTTTTTTCTATTTCTTCTCAAATCATTCCAAATTAAGTCCATTTAAGATATACAGTCAATGGGGTACAGAAATCTATCTTGCTCTACAAGTAAGTAAGGGGGAAGCGGATGGCGGTGGTGATAGAAGAGAGGGCAGACTTGAGGAAGGGGTAATCAGAATGCACATTATTTGTGGTGGGGGCGGAGGGAGATGGGGAGAAAATTTGGAACTCAAAATCTTGTGGAAATGAATGCTGAAAACTAAAAATTCATTCATTCATTCATTCATCAAAATTAAGTCCATTAATTTTTTTAAAATAATTCTCAAGTTCTACTTTTCCCTCTCAAAACTTAAGTATTGTATACTTTTATTAACCATACGCTCATTTTAATTTGATCTTATCTAATCTGAGCATCCTTGATCATTTATGACTACAATCATTTATGGCTTTTCATGGCTTTCAGACTGGCCACCGTTACTTGCAAAGCCGAGATCACTGAGAGCTGCTCAAAAAGGCCTTGGTGTGGCTATAATTAGCCCTAATACCATGAAAGCTGCTAAGGACCCTCTCTCCTATTAAAGGATTACTGGGCTTGGCCACGTTCTCTCTCTGCAAGTGGAATCACAGTGCCCTGCTCCTCCAGTCACAGGCACTGCTTCCAGCAGCATTGCCTTTTCCCTTTTTCCATTTTCATGCACACTAAACTATTTCTTATATTTTTAGGATTTGGGAAATAGGGGTTCCCTGTCCTGAAGAGTCATGTGGTTCAATCCCCTTCAGCTTTTTTATGAGAGAATTCTGGATATCTAGTCACAGACTCGGCGCCCAGGCTCATAAAAAATAAGAGATCCCCAAGGAGGCCCTAGTTGGTGGCACCCTCTATCAGGCATGCATGCAGTTAACTTATTCCTGTATCTATTTTTAATACATATTATTGTTTAATCTTATCTTCAATGATTCTTTCTCTAACTTATTATAGCCTTAATTATACAATTTGAACTTATTTTTATTAACCAATTGATTTCAACACAAGTTTTACTGTTTTTCTAATTTATCTAAACAATTGCTTTAAACTGCAGTAGTATCATTAAACCTCACTTACCTTCAGTTGCTTTCTGATATAGCAAACTTTCTTTATCTGGGAGTACTTAGGGAATCACTTTCAATCTGGGGTTCTTAATCAGGACTTGCTTGTGTCCTCAGGTTGGTTGCTTAAAAGCAGTAAACAACAGAAAGGTAAGTGAACTCCAATTCTACCCAATTTTACTCTTTTCTGAAGATGGTCTAAAATTTCCTTATTCTGTCTTCTAATAATAAAAATTCCTTCCTGTAATAAACTTATCCCAACTGTAAGTACAGTTTTAAAGTATGCCTTTATTCTACACTAAAATTAAAACCAGTTTCATAGAATGATACCCCAAAATCTCAGACTTAGAGATTGGCCAGCCACTAAGTGAAACTTCTTCAAGCATAGCAAATGTATTTCCTTTTTAAATTCTGAGTTGCGAAATTATTTAAGCTCACAAGATTTTAAATCTAATTTTTACTTTACTATTCTCTAAGTTTTTCTTTGTTTAACACTTACCCGAATTCCTATTTCACTGAATTGTCCTGAACATATTTCATGACTATTAAGACAGTTGTTAAAACGCAAACTTCAGCTTTAAATCAATACCCCATCATTTTAAAGGTCCCTTTTAAGAAATAACTTATCAGTGAGTTGTTCTTGCTGTTGCTGTTTTTCATTAAACTCTACAGAGTTTGCCAGTACCCCATAAGCTCATCAAAATACTTTATAAAGACATCCAAATTATAATTTAGAAGTGGACGAAATTTATTTATTAATTCCTTTTTTTTTTTTTACAAATTTGGTTTCCGAGCATTTTTTGTATCTTAGGTTTCAATTAATTTCTATATCTGTCTTTCATTACATCAGCCTCCAACATCGCCAGTGTTGGAAACAGAGAAAAAAAGGAGATTTGTCCTCTTTTAATCTTTTTTTGAAAGTTTATTTATTTTTAATAGCCTATTTCTTTTGGTTGATCATGCCAAAGGAAGAGGCAGAGGTAAAACACCTGTTATCTATGGGTTAGCACAAAGCACTAATAGCACAGACAAAATAGACACATATTTCCCATTCTCTTAAAGATTTTCTTAATTGGGGGCAGCTAGGTGGGGCAGTGAGTAGAGCACCAGCCCTGGAGTCAGGAGCACCTGAGTTCAAATCCAGCTTCAGACACTTGACACATGTACTAGCTGTGTGACCTTGGGCAAGTCACTTAACCCCAATTGCCCTGCCCAAAACAAAAAAAAAAGATTTTTCTAATTGTATAAGGTCCCTTTCTATCTGAAATAAAGAACCCACTGTTCCTAAACTTAATTTCAAACAGACACACAGAGAACATCTAACAAGACACAACATTAAATCAGTTCTGAACTTCCAAGTTTTTCTCCAGATATTGTGAAGTCAAGATCTTACCTGTCTCTTCTGTTAAGAATAGAACTTATGACTATCTTACCACTGATTTACAAGCTTTTCAGAGGAAGGTTCCCTTACGTTTATTTACAAAAGGGTCATATAGACCTTTATTATTTGCTTTCAGGTAATGGATGACACCCGGCTGGTGTGGCATCTTGCAATATCAAATACGTCATAAGAGAAAATATTTTCAGATGATCAGAATGTTACTTGGTCTGCTGCACTTATACTAAGATTTGCATACAAATTTTGGTACAGGAGTCAGAATGGCTAAGTTGTCCTGAATGCTGAATCCACACTGCTAAATTTTAGATAAAGTTTTGTTTTTGGTTATTCTTTCCTCTGGAAGCACACCTCTGATGCTCTGGGAGTGACTCCAGTATTGAAATGGCAACTATTTTGTTTGGATAAAGACTGAATAATGGTTAAAGGTGTGGAGCTAGCCAAAAAGGGATCTGCCTTTAAGAGACAGTTGCCTGCTTTTAAGAAGAGGATTCAGATGGAATAAAAAACAGGAAGTCCTTGAAAGCTTCAAAGAAACCATTTTGAAACCGTAAGTTTGGTACTAAGCACACAAATTAAGATGATTCCTTGTTTCCTCTAAATCTTGTCAATTTAGCTATGAAGGTACTAAAATATGCAGGTATCTGATTTTCCTGATTCTCAGGCTGTTTCATGAATGGTAATTAAGTGACTATTAGAAAAAAAATGCTGTTTTTGGTTTTGTTTCTTCTTTCTCATGATTCATTTCATTGGTCATAATTCTTCTTTACAACTTGACTATTGTGTAATAAGTTCGATATGAAGGTATATGTAGAAAATATATTGGATTCCATGCTGTCTTGGGGGGAGGGGGAGGGAGGGGAAGAAAATTTGGAACATAAAAACTGGTGGAACTGAGTGTTGTAAACTAAAAATAAAAAATTAAAGCAAACAAAAAAATGCTATGGTGGAAAAGGCATCTCTCACAGCTGAGCTATAGACTATCCAGGCTGGGTAGAAGGAAGAGGGTTGTTTACAGGGCCTCTTGAATACCATGACACTTGCACATGGTTAATTGGGATGAAGGGAATATTTTGCCTTATTTGCCTTAATTGTCCATCATGTTCTGTAGCATTTGAAATTACAGAGATGGAATAAATAACTGCTTTTTTGGTTTACAGTTAAAAAAAAAAGAACTTATGACCATCTTGTAGCTGGAGTCCTGCTGTCAGCTTAAGGTAAATCTTCTGTTTCCTAATTATGTTAATGTTTTTAGAATCGTATCAATAAAACATGTAATTTAGTAAAAATATAAATTGCTTTAGTCTAATTTTCCAATTGTGTTCACCCATTTAAAATGCACTTCACATTTAGAACAGGTCCCTAAACATATAGAAGAGCTGGTTAGAATTCCATTTCTTTAGACTTTTTGCCAAAATATAATCACAGAAAAAAACTGAGACTGATGAAGGATTTAGCAATATCAATAGGTCATTTAATGTAAGCTAATTTGGAAGATTATTCAATAAAATTCCATAACTTTCTAAGTAATCAAAAGTTCCGTGCTTTGGCCATAACAATTCCCCAAACTGTGTATTTTCAAACCAAACTTTACACAGCTTAATAGCTCTTTCTTTAGTATAACCACCCAAACACACACAGGGAGTTCACTCTTTTCCCAGGCTGACAAAATCCTACCCAATGGGGATCCTATGGGAATGCATTTCTCCTCTTATGCCTGACCCCATCTCTCCTTCGGACATCCCCAGCCAGGAGTGGCACTTTCTCGGAGAAACTTCCCTTGAGAGAATAGGACTAGATTCCCGAAGACCCGCTTATTAGCTCTTCCTTATTGAGAAGCTCCTCGACTAAAGGCACTGCAGATTACCTCCCCGAGTTATCACTCCCTGAACAAAGAGTCCATTCTTTTCCCACTCTGTCAAAAGAAAGCGAGGGAGATAAATTCCAACCTGCCTGAGACTCGCCTACATGGGTGTCTTTCCTACAACAAATGTTTAAGGATTTGTTTTGGCAAATTCTCCAATACTTCCAATTCTTAATTTCTGGGCTTAAGGTTTAGGATCCTAAAACCAGTCAACTAGGGTCTAAGGGTCCTTTATAAGGGAACATTCAGCAAAATTTATACCTACTTTCCTTTAAAACTTCTTGAAAATTTAGCTCTGATTGTCAATAACTTCGTCCTAAGCAAATATAAGCAAAAATAACCTTTTCCTTTCCTCACATCTGTAAAACTAAAACAAGATATTCTCAGGTCAAAAGAGGGGGGGATTGCTCCTTGGAAGGTCACAGCCTTAAGGGCTTACTGATGAGGTCAGGAATCTCTCCCCTAAGGCCCTAAAAGTTCCCCCTCAACCAATTTAAGAGATTTCTCAACTAATGACAAGAATGATTTAATTACACCTTGTTAAAAGAATTTAAGGCAAGAAATATATATTTTAAACCTGCCGACAGGAAGTTTTTAAATTAGCTAGGTAGCTAGCAGGCTGAAAACGAGGAACTAGTGCTTCCACTGTTGAATCTCCCTATTTTAACAAAATGAAAGTAAGAAAAACGGAGGAAAACCAAACAAACCACAACCAAAATAAAAAAAACGTTTAAATTATGGCCATATGCCTTTTTATAAAAAAAAATAGAATTTGAGTGCCCCCGGAGCTTATAAATTTAGACAGATTAGTCTCGAATTCAAACAGTCCCTCTTAGCCCAATAGGGTACCCTTCTTAAAGAAAATAAATTTAGGCTAAATCAAGGCAGACTCACCAGTCTTGAAGAGATTCACCTCAGGCTCAGAGAATTTGAGTGCAGACAGTGAGGGGAGTCTAACCTCCCAGCGCCGGTATCTGCGAGCCACCATCAAAAATTCGACCTGGTAATGCACTTCCCTTTTTTTGGGTCCCTTGCAGGGGCTGGCCAAAAGAGGTTGAGGTGCATAGCTACCCCATCTCAGGGCGCCAATAATGTGGTAATAAAAAATTATCCAACCTACAATAAGAGAAATGAAAAAGAGCTCTGAGCCAACGGCACTTTATTAAAGGGTCCCTGGTCCTCTCTAGTGAAGTGGACCTCGGATCTTCCTCACCATCTGAGATGACCCCCCTCCTTCCAGGGCCCTATTTTTATAGGGTTAGATTATCTAAACATTCAAGAACAGCTATACTAAATACAGAATAATTCCATTGGTTGACATATGATGCATAGGCTAAAATAAACAAACAATATATCAGCAGGGTCACAGGTTGGGCAAAGCAAGGAATATCTGCACTGACTAGGTGGTTATAAGATGGACAGCAGCTCCTGTTGGACAAGAGATAATGGTCTGGAGGTACAGAAATAAATTGGGCAACTTTCCGTATAGTTGAGTCACCTCCACTACACTGGGCTTGATCACCACAACAAGGAAAAACAAGGGTGGAGAGCCTTTGGTTAACTTCTTAGGATTCAGCAAGTGAACTTACAATCTGCAGCTCATAGCTCTAGGGCAAAATATACAGAATTTATAATCACTGCTCCTATGGAATCATGATAAACTGACTAATACTGATTAGAGCTTGAATCGGGGTCCTCAAGGAATCAACTTTCTCAAAATAGCCCCTATTCCAGCTGGATATTCAAGTCATCTAAGTGGCATAGTAAATAGAACACTGGAGCTGAGTTTTCTAGTCCTGCCTCAAATACTTACAAACTGTGTGATCTTGGACAAGTCACTTAACCTCTCAGCCTCAGTTTCTTTATCTGTAAAGGGAAATTACAGCATCTATTATGCAAGGTCTTTTTGAGCATCAAATAAGATTTTGTGTGTGTCTCTGTGTGTGCATGCATGCCTGTGTATGTGCATCTCAATGAAAACATTAAAGAGCTGTGTGTTGTTGTTCAGTCACTTAAAAAAAAAAGTTAATATGGCTTTCATCATGTCGCTCCACTGCTCAAGAACCCAGAAGTCTTGTCATCTACTATATGAAATCCAAACCTAGCTCTACTCTGACACTACATGTCTCCCCAACCCTATTTCCCATGACTCCATAACACCTACTCAACCCATCCAGACTACTGAACTCATAGTTATCCTGGTCCTTCCCACCTCATTACTTTTGCTCAGGCTGTATTTCTTTTTCTGAAATACCCTCACTCTTCTCCTCTTCTTATCCAAGTCCTAGCTATATTGTGATGTATAAAAAGTTTGAGAGACATAATTTCTGGCTGATTAATCATTTTATTAATTATTGCTAGTGAGCAATAAATAAAAAATGGTCATTTGGCCATCTCTCATAAACCAAAGACCCCTCATAGAACCCACTCAACACTTATATGCCCTTGGAAGAGTGAGTGTGCCTGAGGGTGGAAATAAACTCTGATTGGTTAACAAGTAATAAGAGAATAAATATTGTAATGAGAGGTGGGCTTATTCTAATAAGGGTCTGGAAGAATGTGACTGATCACTCAGTCTTAGAGCAAGAGGTTTATCTATATCAGACTACCACCATTTAGCACAATCTAGACAAAAGGGGAAATCTATTTCCCCGAGACTAGAATTTCTTTACATTTTAATCAAATCTAAGTTTTCTAGCTGGGTAAGTTTTGCCCAAGATATCACCTCCTTTTCAGCTCTGTACTTCAAAGACTTCCTGAATAACCTACAGGGGCTGATTTCTGAATGAGGAAATAGAAAAGGGGAAAAACCTTAGTCCTAATTCAAAAAATGGTTATTAAGATAAGAGAGAAATAATCATTTTTCTCAATATATGCTTTAAATAAATTCAGTCCAAGAAACAACACAATACTTAGGAACTGTACTAGATTTTGTGGAAACAAAGATGAAAACAACATCATAACATTTTACCCTCAAGGATCTTATAATCAAATGAGATGCAAGACATACATCACCAATAAGTATGATACCCCGAAAAATGTGATAGGGACAAAGGAGAGATCCAGACAAAGTACTGTAAAAAATTTTAGGAAGGAAAGTTCTTCCATTGGGTAGGATGAGGGAAAGCTTCAGGGACGGGGTGCCTATAATGACCTGGATCTTGAAAAAAAAAAAAGTGGAATTGAGAAAGGAATTTGTTCCTAGCATAGGAGAATGACCTATGCGAATGCACAGAGATGGGAGAGAAAAAGAAAAGATTAGGGGACAGCTAATAAGTAGCCCAGGGCAGCTAGGTGGCGCAGTGAATAAAGCACTCAGCTTAGAGTCAGGAAGATCTGAGTTCAAATCCAACCTCAGTCATTTACTAGTTATATGAGGCCCTGGGCAAGTCACTTAACCCCTATTTGCCTCAGGTCCCCATCTGTAAAATGGGGACACACTGGAGAAACAAATGGCAAACCACTCCAGTATCTTTGCCAAGAAAAGTCCATGGGCTCATTAAAGTCTGACAGAACTGAACAGCAACAGCAATAAGTAGCCCAGTGTGACTAGAATATATTGGAGAGCACATGAAAGCAGGTAGAATAAAGGATAGAAAAGGCAGGTTGTAAGTAGAATGTCCAGTTCAATGCTTCCACCTCCACAAAGCCTTCTCCCACTGTACCAGCACACGAGGAATATTTAACCAAATAATTAGAAATGCAATAGAACATAACAGAACACAATGATTTTACTATGTGACTTACTAAGTCAATATGTGGCCTGCAGGAGTCCTTGTGTACAGTTTAGTGGTCCCCATTTCTATATATATTTCTCTCTCTCCATATATATATCATATGTATGTGTATACATGTGTGTATGTACACACATATACATATATATATATATATAGTATAGTGAGGTATAGTATATTAATGTATAGAGTATTTAATACAGTGTAGTATAGTTGGTTGGTCGTTGTCCTTTGTTCTCAAAGCGGACCAAAATGACATCAGTATGTTAGAGCCAAGTTACAATGTGTCCAACTGTGGCTGACCAGACCAATATGATCTCAGAAGGCTCTACCACTGGTCTGACAGAAATAGTCCATGTGAACATTTGGGGTGGATTCTCTAAATTTGTGCATCTCAGGTTTCTTTTGAGCTACTGCAATTCTGCTTTGCTCACAGAGCACAGCACCTTTTTTTGATGCGAGCACTCCATACAGGGCAGTCCTCCACCAGTGTCTTTCATGTAACGCAATCAATTCCAAAATTCTTCAGAGAGACCTTGAAAGTGTCCTTGTATGGCTTCTTCTGACCACCATGTGAGCACTTTCCTTGTGTAAGTTCTCCATAAAATAGTCTTTTAGGCAAGCATACATTTGGCATCCAAACAATGTGGCCAACACATCAGAGGTGCGTTCTCTGCAGTAGTTTGAATGCTTGGCAGTTTATTTCAAGAAAGGACCTCAGTGTTTGATACCTGCCAAGTTATCTTCAGAATCTTCCTAAGACAATTCAAATGGAAGTGATTCAGTTTCCAGACATGATACTGGCATACAGTCCAGGATTCACAGGCATATAACAAAGAGGTGAGCACAACAGCTCTGTAGACCTTCAGTTTGGTAGTCAGCCTAGTACCTCTGCTCTCCCACTGTTTCCTTCAGAGCCTTCCAAATACTGAGCTAACTCTGGCAATGCATGCGTCAATCTCATTATCAGTGTGTACATCCCTGTAAAGTATACTACCAAAGTAAGTGAACTTAACCATAGCATTCACAACTCCTCCATTTGCTGTAACCAATGGTTCTACATGTGGATGGTGTGGCGTTGGCTGGTAGAGCACCTGTGTTTTCTTGGTGTTAATTGTTAGGCCAAAATTAGTACAAGCAGCAGAGAATGAATCTGCTGCATCTCAGCTTCAGAGGCTGCACTGAGTGCACAATCATCTGCAAACAAAAAATTACGCCCCAACACTCCCTCCACTTTTGTCTTGGCTTGTAGCCTTTTCAAGCTGAATACATGCAGTAGACAACTTTGACGCTGTGTTCATCCTCTTTGAAGGTGCTTGACAACATGGCTGAAAACATAATGCTGAAAAGCATGGGAGCAAGCACACAGCCTTGTTTCACTCCACTGGAGACTAGGAAAACACGAGAGCATTGTCCATTATCCAGAGCCCAAGCAGGCATGCTGATGAACTTCTCCAGGAAATCAAATTTTGACATAATTTTCCATAAGCCCTCGTGACTGACTACATTGTGTACTGACCTCTGTTCTACTCCTGGCATTTCTCCTGGAGTTGTCAAGCAGAAAAAATCATTGACCATTCCTCGGCCTTTTCTGAAGCTACATCAGGCCTCAGGTAGATGACTATCTTCCAGGTGAAGGATAAGCCTATTAAGGAGGGTTCTGGTAAGAATATTGCCAGGATTGACTAAGAGAGAGACCCCTGTGATTGTTATAGGACAATCTATTTTCTTTACCTTTATAGAGACGGACAATGGAGACATCCTTGAATTCTTGGGGATAGATAACCTCCTCTTGTCATATAATCCAGAAAATTTCAGTCAGCTTTTGTAGGAGAAATGGACTCCCCCACCTTGTAAATCTCAGCTGGAATAGAATCAGAAACAGATACTTTGTCACAGAAGAGGAGCCTAATGGCATTCAAAACCTCTTCTTTAGTGTAAATTTGTCTAGAGAGGGATTAACTTCAACCTGAAGTAAACAGTCAATGGCTTCAGCATTGATTGATGATGGTCTGTTGAGAACCACTCTGATTTCATCTTGTGACTCAATTCTGGAGCTAGCTCTGCTCTCTTTCTATTCAGTTATGGATCTAGTCCAATTTCTATCTTGTGAAAAAATGTTATTCAGTTATGAGAATGGGGAGAAAACTTTATTGCATTGTTTGAACCTAGGTCTGAGTGGCTGGAAAGCTGGACCACCTCTACTTACTGCTTAGAGACCCTTAAGTAAAGACCAGGCAGAAACCTGATCAGATCTGAAGACTGATGCAAGGAGTTTTCTCACAATTATACATCTCAAGCAACCCATATGTCTTATCTGAAAACTGGCCCTGCACTGGCTAATGAGTTATTGTTTCCATGTTCCTTTAATAGAATACAGACACTTGGTGGGGAGTGGGGCACCTCTTTTTTCTGATTTCAGAGAATTGCACCTGTTCACTCTCCCCTTCCCAACTTAGAAAGTCCTTACTCTTTCCTCCAATTAGAAGTCAGATTACCTAATCTTGTATCCTGGTATATATCCTATCACTTTTCTTTTAATGTGCAAAAATGTGTCTCCCCCTGTATTTGAGGTCCAGTGCTAAGGAGGCCTAATCCTGATTTGTTATGCAATTGGTGTGCTTTGCTTAATAAAACAATATCCTCAATTATTTCAGATTTCAACTGTCACGGTATGACATAATATACTTCTTCTGTTTCCTCTACAATGCCTACTACAGTGCTAGTTACATTCTACTTATTAAAAAAATGTTGCTGGGCATGGTAGAACATACTTGTAATATATGCTATGGGACAAACTTGAGACTGGCAGATCTCTTGAGTTGGGTAATTCTGGGCTACAGCAAGCTAAATCAATAAGGGGTCCACACTAAGTTTGGCATTAATAATATAAGCCATGAGAATGGGGTGCCATCAGGCTACCCAATGACAGAAGAATTCACCCCAGTCAAAAACAGAGCAGATCAAATTTATATACTGATCAGTAGCAGGATTGGGCTGGTGAGTAGCTGCTGCACTTCCAGTCAAGGCAAAATAGGAAGACCCAATCACATACAAAAAGAGAAAAACATTATTACCTTTCATTTTACAGCACAGTCATTTTCAAATATGCCAACTGCCTTGTCCCCATTAAACCCCTTCTTGTAACAAAGAAAAACAAGTAAGTAGAACCAATTGACAAAACAACCATGTATAACATTGACATTCCACTTCCATAACTCCACCCATACTTCTCTCCCAAATCATAAGAAAGGTGTTTTATCATCTGTTCTCTAAAACCAAGTTCAGTCATAGAAATTAATCCAAGTCCAACCATCCTTTACTGCTACTTGTGCTTTGACATTATTGTAGTTATAATATATGTTATTCTGGTTCTGCTTTCATCACCCTGCATCAGTCCATATAAGTCTTCCTACATTTCTTTGAATTCCCTATATTAATTCTTTCTTATGATGCAATAATATTCCATTTAATTTGTAGACCGCAATTTGTTCAATCATTTTCCCAATCAACGGTCTACCATTTTGCTTCCAGTTTTTGTTTTTGTTTGTTTGATTTTACAATCATAGGAATACTGCTATTAGTATTTCAGTATATACCTTTCTTTCTGTCTTTGGCCTTCTTGGGGTATGTGCTTAGCAGTGGGATCACTGGTCAAATAATAAGACAAGTTTAGTAACTTTTCTTGCATGATATCAAATTGTTTTTCAGAACAGAAAGAGCAGCTCAAAGCTCCACCAATAGCATATTAATCTATCAGCTCCTCTTACACTTATTTCCATCTTTTATCATCTTTACCAATTTCATGGACATGAGATGAAAACTCAACATTTTTAAAATTTGTATTTTTCTTATTGGTAATTGTAGCAACAATCTGGCTAGCAGCTACTGTGGCTCTGTAAAACCAACAACAACCAGCACGCACAAGGCCACCAACACCGGTTCTTGATCTGCTTTACTAAGGAAAGTAACCTTAAGGGGTTAACAATCCTACTTTAATCAAACATACATATACAAACTCACTTAGTTCAGGAGGAAAAGCCAGCAACCTGAACTTCAGAACAAATACAAACAAGTTATAAACATACACAATATAAACAGACCAAATCACCATTCATAGTTACCAGGAAGGCATCAACATTTGAGTTTACAAGCCAGGGGGCTCTTTAACCACAGCTGCCCAGAGTCTCCACATCAACACTCCTCCATGAGTGAGAGCCCCAAAGGTCAAAGGCCAACCTTGGATCTTATATACCCATGTCAGGGCCCGAAGGATTCATACCTAATCAGCAAAAGGGTGTGGGCCTGGGGTTTAGCACCTAGTTAGCAAAAGGGTGTGGGCCTGGGGCTTTGCACCTAGTAAGACTTAATCAAAGGCATTTGGTTTCTTTAGCATTTCTAAAAGAGAGAACAGTAAAAAAAGAAGTCCCGCCTTAATTACCAATACAGTAATTTGGAGCATTTTTTCATTGTCAAAAGTTTGGAGTTCTTCAGAAAAGTATTTGATCGTATGCTTTGACTACTCACCTACTGGAAAGATTTATGAATTAATCCCTTCTATGTGGCTGAATAAGAGTGTTCTTTTTTCTCCTCTTGATAGAGAATTCTTAGATATCAAACTTTTATCAGAATTTTTGATGAAACTTTTTTCTCCCTTTTAACAGTTTTTCTTATTCATTGATTTTGTTCACGTCACATAGAACTTGATTGAAAATAGGTCTCAAACCATGCTTGGAGAAGTGCCACCTCTTTTTTCTCTTACACTGCTTTGGCATTTGCATTTGTTCCCTCAGCTTCAGACATGTAGAACAACACCAGTGAGTTGGTTGATCTGTAGGTGCTGTGGATATGCTCTGTGAGCAACAGAATCATCAGGGCGAAGGATGACACATGCAACCAGATGAATGTGGCCGAGGGTGACAAGGTCACAGGCAGATTCAATGGCCAGTTTAAAACTTATGCAATTTGTGGAACAATTTGTAGAATGTGAGAATCTCTGGCTGGAAAAAAAAATGGTAGCATTGTTTCAAACAACTTCCAATTGAAGACATCTTGTGGAGAATGTCTTAATTGATCAGAAAGAAAGGAAGAAAGGAAGGAAGGAAGGAAGGAAAGAAAAAAGAAAGAAAGAAAAAAGGAAGAGAAAATAGACCTCTAAGTCTCAGCTCAAAAATTCTGTGATTCTATAAAGGTTTTTCATGTCATCATCTTGCTCAGGGATTCTTAACCTTTTTTGTGTCATGGACACCTTTGGTAGTCTGCTGAAGCCTATGGCCCCCTTGTCAGAGTAATTGGTTATCTAACAGTGGTATCAAACTCAAATATAAACAGGGCCCCCTCACTATACCTAAGGATCCCTGTGGACCACATATTTAACTAGAAAGTCATACATTGGCATTATCTATGTTCTGTTGCATTTCTATTTATTTTATTAAATATTTCCCAATTACATTTTAACCTGGTTCAGCCACACTCAAGAGTGGTGACAGCTGGTGATGTGTTTGACACCTCTGATCCACATTCATAACTGACATAAATGCTAAATTTCAATCAGAGGGTAGAGAAAAATAAAGGCATAAATGTTTTCCCATCCATGTTCATAGACTCTCCAAAATCTATCCATGGAGAATTATGAATCCTCTATCTAGCTGTTTTTTGGGGGGAGTTTTTGGCAAGGTAATCCCAGTTAAGTGACTTGCCCAGGATCACACAGCTAGTGTCAAGCGTCTGAGGCCAGATTTGAACTCAGGTTCTCCTGATTCCAGGGGCAGTGTTCTATCTACTGAGTCACCCAGCTATTCCCCCACATAGCTCTTGAACTACTGAGGAATTTCTTTCATTGTTCATTCTTGTGGATAGAACCATAATATGTGTGTGTGGGTGCATGTGTGTGTGTGTATGTATATAAATATATATATCATAGGAAAGAAGTTTCTTCATTTCAATTCTTATTTATTTTGGTCATCCTTTATTTTCCAAATGAAAGGAGCATTGGGAGAAAAATCAATGGTTTCACAACTGACTTTGTATAACCTGATCTTTGGTCAGTATATTCAATATTTTATCATGAGCAAAGTGCTTTGAACTTTACTATAATCAATATATGTGATGACTCAACTACCTTCTAAAAATATATTGAGTAATTTTAAGTAGTCCTCAAATATAGCTCCTGATATTCCTAAAGATATTTTTTTCTTTTTTTTTTTTTCTTTTGGACAAAGAAAGTAATTCCAAATCTTTTTTTTAATTTCAGATCTGTTTTCTTATTTTAATCACTTGTGTTACAATCAAAACTTATAATGAACTGATACAAATTTATCAGAATAAGAATTGATAGATGATCAAAACATATTATTAAGCAATTCTTGATATGAGGGTAAAAGGATATGAACAATCACATGAAAAAATGTTCAAAATCTGTAGTAATCAATGAAATGCCAATCACAACAACTTTAAGATCCCACCTGTCCCCTCCCTCCATCAAATTAACAAAAGAGGATGAATTTTTTGTTTGGGGAGGAGGCAGAGCCAAGATGGCAGAGTAAAGGCAAGGACTCACCCAAGTTTTTCCCCAAACCTCTCTGAATACCTTTTAAAAAATGTCTTGAAACAAATTCTAGATCAGTAGAACCCACAAAAAGACAGAGTGAAACAAATTTCCAGGCCAAGACAACTTGGAAGTTCTGCAGGAAAGGTCTGTGAGGGTGAGAGAGGAGCACAGTCCAGCATAGGCTGCACCAGTGTAGAACAGATCCCAGAAAATCCAGAATAGGCCTCGGGCCACTGAATAAGTGGCAGAAGTGCCAGTTTCCAAACCTTTTAGCCCCAGATGCCAAAGACAACTTAGAAAGACAGCAGTAAAGGTCTGGTGTACCTGGGTAAGAGTGGAGCACAGTCCAGCACAGGCTGAGCCAGCACAGCCCAGGTCCCAGCACACCAGGAGCCAACCTTGGGAGCCATTGAAACACCAGTGGCAGAGGCAACAGCAGCAGCAGCAATAGCAGCTGCTTCCGAAGCTCTCAGTCCATAGATGATAAGGGAGTCAAAAAACTGGTCAGAAGGAGATTACAAGGGTCTTTTTGCTAGCACTGAGGGAGAATGCTGTGGCTTTGCCAGGTGGCAGTCCAGGGTGGCAGTCCCAGGGCAAGGAGGAGCACTAGCATAGCACAGCTTGCAGCGGCAGTACAGGGGTGACCCACCTCACAGTTCCAGGGCAAAAAAGAGTGCTTGAGGTCACTCAGAGACCTAAGCACAGGCCAGGAGAAGAGTAAACACCTTTCCTTAGATCATACTACCTTGGAAATAAGCTGAAACCTTGCAGTTACCTAAAAGTATCTCTGAAAACAGTTACACAAAACCCCTGAAGCTTGGGGCAGTGTGCACCCCACCCTAGAAGCAGAGCCCTACTTTAACAAGGAGTTGAATGTCAACTAATAGGCTAGGGAAATTAACAAACAACAGCAAAAAAACCTCTGACAACAGAAAGTTACTGTGGTGATAAAGAAGATCAAAACAGACACTCAGAAGAAGACAACAAAGTCAAAGTTTCTACATCCAAAGCCTCCAAGAAAAGCATGAATCGGTCTCAAGCCATGGAAGAACTCAAAAAAGATTTTAGAAAAATGAGTAAGAGAGGTAGAGAAAAAATTGGGAGAAGAAATGAGAGTAAGAGCTTAATAAAGAGAGAGAGCTTAGTAAAGGAGACACAAAAGTATACTGAAGAAAATAACATCTTAAAAAACAGACTGGGCCAAATGGTAAAAGAGGTTCAAAAAGCCAATGAGGAGAAGAATGATTTAAAAAGCAGAACTGGCCAAATGGACAAAAAGAGGTACAAAAGCTCACTGAAGAAAATAATTCCTTAAAAATTAGAATGGAGTAAATGGAAGCTGATGACTTTAGAAGAAATCAAGAAATAATAAAACAAAAACAAAAGAATGGAAAAAAAACAGAAGAGAATGTGAAATATCTCATTGGAAAAACAACCAACTTGGAAAATAGATCCAGGAAAGATACTTTAAAACTTATTGGACTATCTGAAAGCCATGATAAAAAAGGGGAAAAAAGAGCCTAGACATCATCTTCCAAGAAATTATCAAGGGAACCTGCCCTTATATTCTATAACTGGAGGGTAAAATAGAAATGAAAGAATCCACCAATTACCTCCTGAAAGAGATCCCAAAATGAAAATTCACAGGAATATTATAGCCAAATTTCAGAGTTCTCAAGTCAAAAAGGAAATTTTGTAAGTAGCCAAAAAGAAATAATTCAAGTATGGTGGAACCACACTCAGTATAACACAAGATTTAGCAGCTTCTACATTAAAGGATCATAGGGCTTGGAATACGATATTCTGGAGGGCAAAGGAGGTAGGTTTACAACCAAAAATCACCTACCCAGCAAAACTGAGTATGATCCTTCAGGGGGAAAAAATGGAAACTCAATGAGATAGAGGACTTTCAAGCATTCTTGATGAAAAGACCAGAGCTGAATAGAAAATTTGACTTTCAAAAACAAGACTCAAGAGAAGCATAAAAAGGTCAACAGAAAAGGGAAACCATAAGGGACTTAATAAGGTTAAACTGTTTACATTCCTGTGGGGAGCTATGCAAAGATCTAAGAGACTGCTTCCCAGAGGTCTAATGAGGCCTAAACAGGATATAGCTGGCTCCCCACATCTCCCCCCTTTTTATTCTGTAATTTTAAGTGGCTTACACACAGTATTCATTATACTAAGGACACCAGGTAGACAAAAAATTACCATGACCAAATAAAGAATATAAGGTAGTGTATGGAAAATAGTCAAAAATACATTATTAAATGGGCTAAAATTTTTGAAAACATCGATAATTGTTTTTGCTACCCCCTCTGAATCAGTACCAGGAAGAGGGGAATTTCACTATTTCAGCATCCCAATCACATTCCTACATGGGAAGATGATATTTGTAACTCATAAGACCTTTCTCTTTATTAGGATAATTAGAAAGAGCATATATAGACAGAGGGCACAGGTGTGAGTTGAACATGAAGGGATGATATCAAAAAAATAAAATTAAGGGGTGAGAGAGGAATGTAGTGGGAGAAAGAGAAAGGGAGAGGTAGATGGCAGCTGGAAAGCAGGGACTTGCGTGAGCTCCCCACCACGTCCCTCCAAAAACCTATTAAAAATGGCTCTGAACAAATTCTACAACTGCAGAACCCACAAAATAGCAGAGGGAAGCAGGGATCCTGCCCAGGACAGCCTGGATGGTCTCTGGATGAAGTCTATCCCCCACGGACTGGAGGGGAGCGGAGCTCAGCGTGGGAGGCAGCAGGACCAGCCAGACCAGGAGCCGGGCAGAACAGGCCCTAGAACCCTGAATCAGTGAGCTGTGGCAGGTACCAGACTCCTCAACCCACAAATACCAAAGACAACAGAGAAGGTTAGTGGGAAAAGCTATGGGGAACAGAGTTCACGGTTTGGCCACCGCCCCAGGGACTGCGGGGGAGATGCAGCTACAGAACTACAGCTGCAGTTACTTCCAGCCCCAGGCCCATGTGGTTGGAGGAATTAAGTGGCAGATCAGAGCAGGAGTGCAGAGCCTGCTGAAGATTTGCATCAGGTCTGGGTTGGTGGTTCTTGAGGAAGGAGGAGTGCTGGGGTGGCAGAGCTGGCTATATAGAAATACCTCTGAAATCAATGGCGCATCCCTTCAAGCTTGGAACAAAGTATTCTTTGCTCTACAAGAAAGGGAGAGGTAGAATGACATAAATTATTTCACATAAATGAGGAAAGAAAAAAATTTTACAATAGATTGGAAGAGGGAAAAGCTGAAGGGGAGTGAATGAACCTTACTCTCACCAGAATTGGCTCAAAAAGAGAATAATATATACACTCAATCAAGTATAGAAATCTATCTTACTTACCCTACAGGAAAGTGGGAGGGGAAGAGAATAAGAGAAGGGATAGTGGCATGATAGAAGGGAGGGCAGATTGGAAGAGGAGGTAATCAGAAGAAAAACATTTTTGAAGAGGGCCAGAGTGAAAGGAAAGAGAGAATAGAATAAATGGGGGAATGGGATGGAGGGAAATACAATTATTAATAGTAACTGTGCAAAAAAATTTGAAGCAAGTTTCTTTGATAAAGGCCCCATTTCTCAAAGATATAGAGAAGTGAATGAAATTTATAAAAATAAGAGCCATTCCCCAACTGATAAGTGATCAGAAGATATGATCAGTTTTCAGATGAAGTAATCAAAGCTATTTATAGCCATATAACTCACTATTGTTTGGAGAAGTGCAAATTAAAACAATTCTAAGATACTACCACATACCTATTAGATTCGCTAATAGGACAGAAAAGGTAAATAACAAATGTTGGAGGGGATGTGGGGAAAATGAGACTTTAATGCATTGTTGGTGGAGTTGTGAACTGATTCAACTCTTCTGTAGAGCAATTTGGAACTATGTCCAAAGGGCTATAAAACCATGGATATCCTTTGATCTAGCAATACCACTACTAGGTCTATATCCCAAAAGAGACAACAAACAAAAAGGAAATGTACAAAAATACTTGTAGCAGCTCTTTTCTGGGGGTAAAGAATTAGAAGTTGAGAGGATGCCCATCAATTGGGGAATAACTGAACAAGTTGTGGTATGTGATTATGATGGAATACTATTGTACTATAAGAAACGATGAGCAGGATGCCCTCAGAAAGAGCTGGAAAGATTTGCATGGGCTGATGCAACATGAAATGTACTATGTACAAAGTAATAACAATATTATAAGATGATCAGTTGTGAATCATTTAGCTATTCTCAGCAATACAATGATCCCAGACAAATATGAAGGACTTATGATGAAAAATGCTATCCATCCCCAGAGAAAGAACTGATGGTGTCCCAATACAGATTGAAGCATTTTTTTTTACTTTATTTTTCTTGAGTTTTTTTCCTTGTCTATGTTTTCAATCGACTATTATGGATACGTTTTGCATGACTACACATGTATAACCTATATCAAATTGCTTGCTTTCTCAAAATGGGGGGGGGGGCAGGGAGGAAGGGAGAGAATTTGGAATTCAAAGTTTTAAAAATGAATGTTAAAAATTGTTTTTAGATGTAGCTGGGGAAAAATATTCTAAATAATTTAAAAAAAAGAAAGAAAAAAGAGGATGAAATTCAATGTTGGCATAGCTATGGCAAAACAAATATACTCTAACATTGTTGGTGGTGTTGTCAATTAGTCTAGCTTTTTTGAAAAGCTGTATAGAATTAAACAATAAAAGTTTGACAAAGGTGTTCTTACTGGACTAAAGCCCATGGAGCTTATTCATGGAAAAAAAATTCCAGTTTCAAATAAATAGCCAAAACTTGGGACCTAACAAATTAGGTGTTCATCATTTAGGGAGAAGCTAAGCAGATCGTGGTATATGAATGTAATGAAATGTTATTGTAGCATTAGAAACAATGAAGATTAAGATCTCAAACATGGAAGCACTTTACTGAAGAGATTAAAGATAGCTAATTCAAGAACAACAATTTAAAAACAGCAAAATCAAAAGAAATAACAGTGAAGTTAAAAACAACAATTATAGAAAATAAATTTATGTTGTGCGGAGTATGTAATAATTTAAAAAAGGTCATCAAAACAAGGACAACATGGGTACTATTACTTTTTTTAATCAATGTGCTCAGCTTTTGAGATACTGTTAATCACTGGAAAAAATAAAAGTTAAAGACACATATGCATACAATAAATATGAGAGGAAAGCAGAGATGCCCATCTTCCCCACTATTGTTTGATATAGTTCTAGAAAAAGCTAACAAAAGCAATAGTTATAGCATAGGTAAAGAGAAGATAAAACTAGCCCTACTTGCTGATGATACGACAGTATATCTGAAACATCTTAGGGAATAAACAAAGATGATAATCAAGGCAATAGCTTCAGCAAAGTTACAGGGCTCGAAATAAACCCTAAAAAATCAACTATATTTCTATATAATAATATCAAAATCCAAGGGGCAACAGTAGAATGGGAAATCCTATTCCAAATAATTACAAAATTCATAAAGTATCTGGGAATCAATCAACCAAGACACACAAAAGACTTGTCCTTAAAGAAATAAAAACAACCTAAATAGCTGGAAGAATATTCATAGCTTATGGCTAGGCATGCCTATATAATAAAAATGAAAATGCTAACAAAGTTAGTTTTAATGCTCTTTCAATCAAATTATCAAGAGATACTTTTAAAAACTTAATAAAATAATAAAATTCTTTTGGAAAAATAAAAGATCTAGAATATGAAGGGAAATGATGAAAAGAGGTAGGGACAAAGAAGAACAACTCTTCTAGACTTTGAGCTATATTATAAAGTAGCAATCATCAAAACCATCTGGTAACTTAGAAAGACTTCTATGACCTGATGCTGAGTGAGGGAAGCAGAACCAGGAGATCATTATACATGATTCCAGACACTCGATATCTGTAAGGACTAACTTTGATAGACTTGACTCCTCTCATCAATACAAGGTTCAAAGGCAGCTCCAAAAGACTCATGATGGAAAAAGCTACGCACATCCAGAGAGACAATTATGGAATCTGAATGCAGATTGAGGCAAACTTTTTGCTCTCTTCTTTTTTCCTTCTTTTTTGATTTTGTTTCTCCTTTCTCATGATTCATTTCATCGGTTATAATCCTTCTTTACAATTGGACTATTATGTAAATAAGTTCAATGTGAAGGTAAATGTAAAACCTACATTGGATTTGAAAGGGTAAGATTTAACCCCTCTTAGGTACATAAGATTATACAAACCGAGGCCTTGATTCAGTTGCAAAGTTAGCCCCTCTTAATTTGACTCAATTGCAAATCTGGCACAAGTCTTACTTCCTAAAGTAGAAAGCCCTGGGAACACAAGAAAGAGGTTCCTTCCTGGGTCCTGGCCAAGACCCTGAGACGGACTAGTGTCCTGGGAACTAGCCACTCCAAGGACGCGCTGCACTTGGAGACCTTGAAGGGATTGGCCTCCCTTCAGGGCCTTGCGCAAGATGCAGCATTTGCCAAAACACCTGGCCTGATGCCTTCTTTGTTCCCAGCACTATTTATGCCACAAGATTCGGACCCCAAATTGAAATCTCACCCATGGCAGAGACGTCTGGCCCGGGACTTCCGTGAGCGGGACCCCCACGGCTGTACCCCGGGATTCCCCAGCTTGTGTGGTCGGGTGTTGGTGCTTCCCGGCAGAGGTGATGACTGTAAATATGTTGATTTTGGTATTTGCCTGTGGCATGGTGACAAGGTGGTTGGAACCCTGTCTCTTGAGTCATTCCTCTAATCTAGTAATTGCCTTGCTATCATTATTCTTAAGCCTCCCTCTCTGCTACTTTCAATTTCCGTCTTTCTTGCCTGTATTTTAATAATAAACGAAAAAAAAAACCTTTCGGGCTTCTTGGAGTGCAGAGTGTTTTGTCCGTGTGAATCCGAACCTTAACTGTACAATTTGGCGTCACGAACAGGATTCGAGGGACAGAATGCCGTTCTTTAAGAAACCCACCATGGAAAGTCAGGATTCTTATATTCCGAGATGGGAGGAGTTCCCTTGCTGCTCTGTGGCCAGGGAGTACGCGGACCGGTCTGTGGGAAGACTGGGGTGGCCGGCTTGAAGCAGGGGAACCCTTACATGTGCAGAGTAAAGGCTGGGTGTTGCTATGCTCAGCCTATGGCAGGATGCATAGCCAGAGAGAAGAAACAGTAGGAGAAATTTTTATGTATTTTAGTTTATTGTTTAGTAAGGGGATGTTGGTGGAATTCATTCTCAGGGATATTATGGGAGTCACATGATTGTGAAAATACTTGGTACAATGCTTGGCATAAAATAAATGTTATTTGAATGTAAACTGTTTTAAGTTAAATATAATTTCTTCATACTTATTTACTTTATGTGAATTTTCTTCAATATAAGATTTATGTCAGTGGGGATGAGATGAATAATTCTCAGTGAAAGGCAATCTGGGAGCACATCTAACTGAGGTAAAGTCAGCGGAATGATAGTTTATTTTGATTCTGAAGTTTAAATAGATCGTAATTGTTTATGGTTTTGCTGTATTTTTAAAATTCAACTATGTGAAAGAGGTTTTGTGATCAAATTTAAGAATTGTTTAGCACTTAAGAATTAATAATAATATCAGGATAAATTATAAGCTGTTTCTGAGAAAAAGAGATTTTTTTTTATGAAGAAAAGTTTTGTAAAATCCTTTGCATGATTTTTAGAAAGCCTTGACCTTGAATAAGTGTGCTCGGAGAAACAGTAAAAGATAGCAAACAGATCCAAGGTTTTTCTATTTAACTCCTTCCTGGGGACCATGTTATTTCTCCTTATTTTGTAAAATTGCCAAGGCCCCTGGAAACTATCTGCATGGGCAAGGTCATCAGCCCCAGAAAAAGAACTTGTTTGAGTTATGTAGGTCCTAAACAATGAACTTAGCTTGCTGAGAAATTGAAAGTTTACGTACAATAGATAGAAAGGATTCTAATATTTGGCTTTTACACCAGGACAAGTTTAAAGTGGAGAATGAAAGATGTTTAATTAAATCCCTTATGTATGTGAGTCCTGGTAAATCTTTATTGCTTATTGCAGCTCTGTATCTGACTCTAAGCTGTGATTGGTGGGACTTGCTGTTTAAGGCTAAAAGGCACTTGGGACCATAACTAATTTTGTTTTGAGTATGAATTTGGGTATAGCTATCTACATTAAATCAGTAATGCCACAAGCTACTGAGAGGGTATGTGATCCATGCTGAGGGGACAATCTTAGTCTCAGTCTAGGATGGGATCCTCCTGGCCTCAGTTTCCCCCTGTGTTCTGTTGGAAAGGAATGTTCCCACTTGACTATTCCTGAGTTTAGCAATGAGGTGGAACAGATATTGAAGAACTGTTAACTATATCCGAATTTATATACAAAGCCAAGGATGTTTTATCCTGTCATATTTGGTATGTCACCTGTCCCTGCTTTTTTCCTTCTATAGCAAGTTTCTGTGATCAGAGCAAGTAGTCAGTAAAAGATATGAACTCTTTTGTGTTATCTTACTGGGCAATCTGATATTATTTTATCTATAACTAGAGCATGTGCAGAAATTTATTCAAATTGATTAAAACTGACCTTAAGATGTTCCCTTTGTTTAAACAAATTCTAAAAGCAGCAGTATTTTTCCTATGATAAGTCTCCCACTGTTACCAATGTGAGATGTCACTGCAAGACCTTTTGACTAAGAAACTTAGTGATATCTGGGAATTCTGTAATAACTAGGAATTTTGTTTGTTATAGTACTTTGGGAATTTATGTTACTTAAGGATATTTTATAATGAATCTCAGAAAAGTTTAATGATTATTTCTTAACATCAGGATAAACTTTAAAATTGTTTTAAAAGGGGAAGATATGTTTTAGAAGATATGTTTAAAAAAGTCTTTTTGTGATTTTTAAAAGGCCTATTCTAAATTGTTGTAATGAGTTTATATATCTTGCTGTTTTGATCTGAAATTATAGTCATTTTGTGGCCTAAGCAGGAGTTGAAATTGGTGTTTGAGCTTATAAGGTTTAATTCCTGAAGTGTCCCTTTCCTCCAGAATGAGCATAATTGGGTAAAAAGTAAGCCTGCAGATAGACCAAGGGCCACCAAAATTATTGCTGAAAGTGAAAATAATACTGTACTAGTTTGCTATCCTGGTGCATTATTGTGTTTTAGCACCACTGACATTATTAATCATGTCTGGAGGGCAGATTCTCTCTGTTCTATAACACCTGCCCAACCACTAAGATACCCCTCTTCAGTAGTCAGAGTCCCTAATAGCTGTGTTAATATAACCCAGAATTACCATAAATATGTATTGCATTATAATATAACTTTCCCTCCAATGAAGCAATGCCAAAGACAGAGGCGAGCCTGGTATGATACTTTGCTTGGTGGAGCAGAAATTGGTTTGGGTATAGTAACTTCAGTAGATCTTGAGAACCTTTCCAGCAGACTGTGCAGTGCTGGGAAGGATGTATCTCAGGCTTTAACTATAAATGCACAATGGTTGCCCACAATGATTCTGCCTCACCAACCTAGTCTAGACGATTGAGAACAATTTTTAAATGTGTTTAAGGCTTCCACTCTCACTGCTCTACATCATTTGTTAATATTTCACTGTTGTTTAATTGGACCCAATGTTCATTAGAGAATATGTATATGATAATACAAAGAAGGAGATTCCCAATTATGGGCATATGTTTTCCAAAACCATATCCCAGAAAATCATTGGGTGTCAAAGGCCGTGCTAAATTCTCACTGTTGAGGCACTTCATGTACTGGGACTATAACTCATTTTAGGGTATCTTCAGCTATTGTCATGTGTAGCTTTCGTGTCATTCCCTTTGTGTTGTATAACTATTTTGCTTTGCCCCACATTAATGGTCAATATATAGATTTTGGCAATGCTACTCGTGTATTAAGTGACTGTATGCATATGTGTGTGTGTGTGTGTGTGTGTGTGTGTAACCTCTAATAATCAAACTGATTTGTTCTCCATAAGGCAACGTGCCCCTTTTTCTGGATGTTTACCTGACATTGTCTATCTTCACTGGCAGGGTGATGATTTCTATTTTTCCCCTGACATGGTAGATAAAGTTACATTAGAATGGGTACCCAAACCTCTACCCCCATCCCATGTTTGTTTGTCTTTGGAACCTTTAATTGCTATTTTAAAATCTAAGCAGCTGCAACAACTACTTGACAAAAATCAAGGAGCGCTCAGTGAACATCGGATACAAACACATATAGTTGCTGGAAAATTAACAGAGGCCTCAGTTACTTCTGATACTAACCATCCTTGGTATGATTTCTTATTCAGATCTTCCTCTGCACAAAAGTATTTTCCTATATTAGTACATCCTATATTATTATTTAGCATATTATTGGTCCTATTACTCATATGTAATGTATATATATCTCAAGGTACAAAGAATGTATCACTCTATGACCCCTATGGCACCAACAGCCTATGCTTTATCTAATCTTAAAGCCGAATTAAGGGGTAAAATTTAACCCCTCTTAGCTACCTAAGATTATACAAACCGAGGCCTTGATTCAGTTGCAAAGTTAGCCCCTCTTAATTTGACTCAATTGTAAATCTGGCACAAGTCTTATCTCCTAAAGTAGAAAGCCCTGGGAACACAAGAAGGAGGTTCCTCCCTGGGTCCTGGCCAAGACCTTGAGACGGACCAGTGTCCTGGGAACTAGCCGCTCCAAGGACGCGCTGCACTTGGAGACCTTGAAGGGATTGGCCTCCCTTCAGGGCCTTCTGTAAGACGCAGTATTTGCCAAAAAAAACCTGGCCTGATGCCTTCTTTGTTCCCAGTACTATTTATGCCATAAGATTCAGACTCCAAATTGGAATCTCACCCATGGCAGAGACGTCTGGCCTGAGACTTCCGTGAGCGGGACCCCCACGGCTGTACCCCGGGATTCCCCAGCTTGCGTGGTCAGGTGTTGGTGCGTCCCGGCATAGGTGATGACTAAATATGTTCATTTTAGTACTTGCCTGTGGGATGGTGATGAGGTGGTTGGAGCCCTGTCTCTTGAGCCATTCCTCTAATCTAGTAATTGCCTTGCTATCATTATTCTTAAGCCTCCCTCTCTGCTACTTTCAATTTCCGTCTTTCTCGCCTGTATTTTAATAATAAAAGAAAAAAAAACCCTTTCGGGCTTCTTGGAGTGCGGAGTGTTTTGTCCATGCGAATCCGAACCTTAATTGTACAGGATTACATACCGTCTTGGGGGGAGGGAGGAGGAGAGGAAGGGAGAGAAAATTTAGAACCCAAAAACCTGTGGAACTGAATGTTGTAAACTAAAAATAAGATAAATAAATTTATAAAAACAAAAACAAAAAAAAGCCATCTGGTACTGGTTAAAAAAAGAGAGAGAGGTAGATTGGGGGACCAGATTAGACAAAGGAAAATCACAATGGAATCCAATAATCCAGTGTTCAATAGAAATATAAATTACCTAGGAAAAAACTCCCTATTTGATAAAAACTGCTGGGAAAACTGGAAAGAAGTCTGGCAGAAATTAGGCTTAGACCAACACCTTACACCATGCTTTATAATACATTCAAAATGGATTTGTGACCTTATTCTTAAAGATCATCCTACCTAAAAAGTTAGAAGAGAAACACATCATACCTCTCATAGCTAAGGGTAGGAGATGCACTCAACCAAGTGAGAGATAAAGGCAATTACAAAAAGATAAAATAAATAACTTTGATTATAGCAATTGAAAAATTTCTTCACAGGCAAATTAATGCACCTATAACAAGAAAAGCAGTGGTTAAATGAGGAAAAGTCTTTTTTATCAAATTTCTCTGAAAAGGGTTTGGTATCCAAGATATATAAACAACTAATAACATATATCCAATAACCATGCCCCAATAGACAAGTAGTCAAAAGATATGAACAAGCAGTTCTCAAAAAAAGAATTGCCAATCAAAACAATCCTGAGATTTCACTTCACACCCTGCAAATTGGCAAAGATAACCCAAAAATGGCAATAGTTAATGTGCAGGGATTGTGGGAAGATAAGCACATTAATGCTTTGTGGTGGAGTTGTGAATCTCTTCAACCATTTTGGAAAACAAGTTGGAATTATACAAATTCAAATTATGTGTGGGGTAACTAGGTGGCATAGTGGATAGAGTACTAGCCCTCGAATCTAGAGGACCTGAGTTCAAATCCAGTCTCAGACATCTGATAAGTACTGGCTATGTGACTCAAGTCACTTAGCTCCTATCATCGCACACACACAGACAAAATTCAAATTACGTGACGAAATTGTTCATATCCTTTGAACCAGAGACTCCATTACTGGACTTATACCACAAGTAAGCTATCGATAAGAAGAAAGTCCCCATATACACCAAAACATTTATAGCAGCACTTTTTCTGATAACAAAGAATAGAAACAAAGTAGATGCCCATCAATTGGGGAATGACTAAACAAATTGTAGAAAATGAATGTAATGGAATATTACTGTGCTATAAGATATAATGAATGTGAGCAATACAGAGAAGCATAGACAAATCTACGTGAACCAACACAGAGCCAAGAAAACAACACACACAATGACTTCTATAATATAAATGGAAAGAACAACCATACGCAAAAATATCAGAAGTCAATATTGCAAAATCGTAAAGAACAATCATGGTTCAAAAGATCTATGAGAGAACACCCCCAGCCTATGTCTTCATAAAGGTAGAAGGTCCAAAGCTGTTGCACATAGCACACGTTTCGACTCTGTCAATGTATTAATCACTGATTTTTTTGCTCTTTTTTTGTCATCTTAAAAAATTCAATTTGTTATGTGGGATAGCTCTCTGGGAAAGAGAGGAAGAAAGATACTGGGTAAAACTATGATGATATAAAAAATAAAAGACATAAATAAAGACTTAAAAAAAGATATGTGTACAATCATTTATAAAGCCATAGGAAGTCTTAGTGAGTTAGTTTCCACTTAGATGCTTATTTTTTCCTGTTTTTTCCCTTATATTTGAATCAATATATTTGAATATATTGATATATATTTGAATCAGTATATTTGAATACTTATACTTGTCAATGGACAGCAAAATAAAATTTCTATTATACACCCTCAAATGAATTTTTGGTTTCATTAATTTGGGAGTTCTGAACAATGATGCAGAGCATAGCTCATCTGGACATCTTAGGTGACTTTTCCATGTTCTCCCCAATGAGGGAATTAGAGCAGCAAATGGTAGTGGGAATTGAGTGAACCACACTGACTCCATCTTGTGACTTAATTCTGGAGCTACCTCAGTTCCCTTACTACTCAATTATGGGTCTAGTCCAATTTCTGTCTTGTGAGAAAATTTTATTTGAGGGGATTGTGAGAGGATTTTATTTACATTGTTTGAACCTAGACCTGTATGGCTGGGAAGTTGGACCACTTCTGCCTGTTGCTTAGAGACCCTTAGCTAAGGACTTAGGTTATGCTCACCAGAAATCTGGCCATATCCTTGTATTGATGCAAGGAGTTTTCTCACAATTATACATCTCAAGCAACCCATATGTCTTATCTGAAAACTGTCCCCTTTCTGATCAGTCAGTTATTGTTTCCATTTTCTTTTGATTGAATACAGTTATTTTGAGGGGGGAACACCTCTTTTTCTGATTTCAGAGAATTGCCCCATCCACTCTCTCTCTAACAACTTGGAAAGTCCCCAATCTTTCCTCTAATTAGAAATCAGATTGCTTAATTTTGTTTCCTCATTAATTGTTTTCTTTTAATTAATTGGTCTTATTTGATTTTTGTTTTTAATTCGTAAAAACCTATCTCCCCCTATATTCAGAGTCCAGTGCCAAAGCTGAGGAGGTCTGATTCTGATTTGTTATGCAATTGGCATGTATTGCTTAATAAATCAATATGCTCAGAAGCTCAGACCTTTGTTTTCTCACTTACAACACCAATGTTTTCCACTGGAATGTTACTCAATATCCTGGATGTCTTTTGTGCTTTCTCCCGCATTGTAGTGACCAGTCAGGATTCTAAAAGATGCTTGATAAAGCATACTACCCACTTCCTGACACAGAAGAGATGGACTCAGGGTGAAGATTGAGACATATATTTTTTGGACGTGGGCAATACAGAAATTACATTTTTCTCTCCTATGCATATTTGTTAAAATAATTTTAGGTTTTTTTCTTTTGTTTTGTTTTCTAACATGGGAGGGACATGGAAGGGATAGAAAATAGATTGTCAATTTAAAAATTAATTAAATTAAAAATTAGTAATAGAAAGTTCAAAAGAGGATAGGGTTTGGAGGGAAAGATAATGACTTCTGTTTTGGACATTATTGTGCAGAAAATAACAGTGAGAGGAGACCTGGGTTCAAAGTAAATTTAGGTGTGGATTTATTGATCCATAGCTCAGGGCTAATTTGGGAATATGGTGCAAGGGTACAGGGGTGCAACCTTCTTGTGACAAGGGGGTCCCTCCTAGGTTGTGATCAGCTTCCTAAAACAGAGTGGAGGGCACAGGGTGGAGGGACATGAGGCAAAGGGCAATGGAATTCCCCAGAACAGGCCGAGGTCACGTTCTGGGTGAAGGGTGGGGGACCTCTATAACCCCCCTGCTTGGTCAGCTATGTTCTGGGTGGAAGCACCTAGCTTGGTCAGCAGAACAGTTGCACCATAACTCAGGGTGTGGGGACCCTATTTGGTAACAGGGTGGTCTCTCCTTAAGATGAACTTGTACCTTGATCCTGGGACTGATCCTTGTACATAATGCTGATGTAAAGAAGAATATACAGAATGCTGATAAGGAGAAAACAGGGGTCAGGGAACAAGCATTGGGCAATCTACCCAGAACTACGCATTAAGCTGTTTCAAGCCATTACAGAGTATAGGACAAAGACAAGGACAAAATGTAAAGGAGCATAATGGTGGGCTTCAAATTTGGGTGTAACAACAAGTTGCCTATGGGACATTCAGATGTACAAGAGAAAATTGGTGATGGGAAACTGGAGCTCAGGTGAGAAGATAGCATTTGATATATACATATATATATGTATACATATACGTATGCATAGTATAATAGAAGCAATAATACTATTAAATTAATTTACAGATTCATAGACGTATTAATCATACTACCTAATAGTCATAGAACTAGAAAAAAATAAGAAACAAAAGGTTAAGAATTTCAAGGGAAATTTTTTTTTTAAAGCAGAGCAAGAGATACAGCAAAAAAGAGGCTCATAGAACCAGATTTCAAATTATATTGCAAAGCAATAATCATACAAACTAATTGGTACTGTTTTAAAATTTTTTTAAAGAAGCCACAAAAAAATATATCTTGTATACATTAAATACACAAGATACAGGAAGCACAGAACAACATATTTTTTGAGGCTTTACCTCAGGATTGCTTCTTACAAAGAGAAGAAAGCCAGGCACAATCTGACTTGCACTCTAGATTTGTGAGGCTGATTCCAAATGGTTTAGAGGAAATGCTGGTAGAATATTACAGCTTAAAATCCTTTAAGAAAAGTCAGCTCTTCCAGGAGAACATTATACACAACCACAGATATATGGATTCTGTGAAGATCAACCCTGACAGACTTCACTCTTCTCAGCAACACAAGATACAAAGACAACTCCAAAGGAGTCACGATGGAGAATGCTATCTACATCCAGAGAAAGAGCTATGAAGTATGAATGCAGATTGAGGCACACTTCATGCTAGCCTTTCCCCCACCCACTTTTTTTTTCCTTTTCTCTCCTTTGTTTTTGTTTTTGGGTTGGTTTTTTTTTTGTTTTGGGGGGGTTTTTTGGTCCTGTTTTTTCTCTCACATGATTCATTTCATTGATCACAGTTCTTCTCCATAACTTGACTAGTGTGTAAATTAATTCAATGCGAAGTTATACATGGAAGCTATATGGGATTCCATGCCGTCTTGGGGAGGGAGGGGGGGAGAGAGGGAAGAAAATCTGGAACTCAAAATTATGTAGAACCAAATGTTGTAAACTAAAAATAAAAATTAATAAAAAAAAAGAAAAGTCAGCTCTTGAGGACTGGGAAGCTATTAAATTTGAAATTCTAGAGACATATACAAACATTATTCCTACTAAGAAGAAAATAGGAAACTATCACCAATGTGAATACACAGGGAACTCATCGACCAACACGTATTTTTAAAAGAAATATCCAAAAGATGGAATCAAAGAAAGAGAAGAGAAAAAAAAAACAGCATGATGTAAGAGCTAAGCCTGGGAAGAAAGGCTAAGAACAACAAATGAAAAAAAAAAATCAAAGAATTTATAGAACTGCTGTTCAGGGTAGATGAGACTGTGATAGCAGATGACAAAAAGAGAATTCTTCAATCTAATTTTGCTCTTCTGGCAAGAAAAATGACCTTTGGTGGAAAGAAGAGAACAAAAATAGCTAATAGACAGTTGAACTCAAGATAAGTAGAGAGATAAGAAGAGACCAGCTCATTGTCCTTGAAGAGGTCATGAATTGCATTTCAGATTACTAAAAAAAACACCTATTAGACATGATTACTAAGCCATTGTCAAAGATCTCTAAGAAATTTAGCAGAAGGAACAGAGCTACAAGAGTAGAAAATAAAAAACATCACAATTTATACACACAAAAAAAGGAAGAAAGTAGAGTGGTGCTATCAGTCTTGACCTTGATTCCCAGAAGAGCAGAGATGTTAGTGAAACTCTAGAAAAGAAAGGAAAGACTACAAAGAACCAACATGATTTCATCAAAAACAATCCACAACCACCTAATATAATTAATTTCCTTTTTTTACAGGGTTACTAAATTGGGGTCAAGATGTAGTTAACCCACAACCAGTGTCTCTGATCAAGGTCTCATTTCTAAAATATATAGAGAACTGAGTCAAATTTATAAGAATACAAGTTATTCCACAATTGATAAATGGTCAAAGGATATGAACAGGCAGTTTTCAGAGGAAGAAATTAAAGCTATCTATAGTCATATGAAAAAATGCTCTAAATCGCGATTGATTAGAGAAACGCAAATCAGAACAACTCTAAGGTACTACATCACACCTGTCAGATTGGCTAACATGACCAAACAGGAAAATTATAAATGCTGGAGAAGATGTAGGAAAATAGAAACACTAATGCATTGTTGGTAGAGTTGTGAACTGATCTAACCATTCTGGAGAGTAATTTGGAACTATGCCCAAAGGGCTATAAAAATGTGCATATTCTTTGACCCAGCAATACCACTTCTAGGGCTGTATCCCAAAGAGATCATACAAATAGGAATAGAACCCACATGTGCAAAAATATTTGTAGTCGCTCTTTTTTGGTGGCAAAGAACTGGAGATTAAGGGGATGTCCATTAGTTGGGGAATGGCTGAACAGGTTGTGGTATGTGAATGTAATGGAATACTAACATGCTATAAGAAATGATGAATATTGGGCAAGTCGCTTAACCCCAATTGCCCTACCTTCCCCCCTCCAAAAAAAAAAAAAAAGAAATGATGAACAGGCAGACTTCAGAAAAATCTGGAAGGACTTATATGAAGTGATGCTGAGTGAGGAGAGCAGAACCAGGAGAACATTGTACACAGTTAAAGCCACATTGTGCGATGACTAACTTTGATAGACTTGGCTCTTCTCAGCAATGCAAGGTTCTAAGGCAAGTCCAAAAGGCTCATAATGGAAAATGCTATCTACATCCAGAGAAATAATTACGAAGTCTGAAAGCAGAACGAAGCACACTGCTTGCTGTCTCATTTTTGTTTTGTTTTGGTTTCTTCTTTCTCATGGTTCATTCCATTGGTTATAATTCTTCTTTGCAGCATGACTAACGTTGCAAATGTGAATGTATATGTAGAGCTTAAATTAGATTGCATGCCATCTTGGGGAGGAGGGAGGAGAGGGAAGGGGAACAAATTAGGAACTCAAAAGCTTGTGGAACTGAATGTTACAAACTAAAAGTAAATAAATAAATGATGTGGTTTACCCAGATATCATCAAAGTACTAAAAAAAAAAAACTTCTTTCATGTATTTGTGGACAAGATTGAAAGTGATGGCACACTTAGGTAGATTCAGAATTGGTATTCAGAATTGGTTGAATAAATCAATCAATAGAAGCATTTATTAAGTACCTGCTATGTGCTACACACTGTGCCCAGTGCTAGTGAGACAAAGCCAAAAACAAAATTGTTCCTGTTCTCAAGGAGTTAATATTCTAGTGAAGGAGACAGCAAACCCATGTATAGATATTTGCAAAATACATACAATGTTGGGGAACATCAAGGGGAGAACAGGGATGGCCTACTGTAGAAGGTGGTACTTAAGGAGGGTCTTGAAGGAAGCCAGACATTTCAAGAGGCAGGGAGGGAGTACATTCCAGGTATTTAGGAAAGTTGATGCAAATGTATAAAGAGAGGAGATGGAGTATTGTTTTTGAGGAACAGTAAGAAAGACAGTTTGGTTGAACTGTAGGGTATCTAAAAGAGAGCAATAAGCAGTAGTAAGTCTTTTTTTTCTCAAGTATTTTTTTTCCATTTACATGTAGAAAAGTTTTTATGAAAGGATGAAATCTAAAAAAATAAAATTAAATTAAGGGATAAGAGAGGAATATATTGAGAGAGGGAGAAAGGGAGAGATAGAATGGGATAAATTATCTCACATAAAAGTGGCAAGAAAAAGCAGTTCTGTTGGAAGGGAAGAGGGGGCAGGTGAGGGGAAATGAGTGAATCTTGCTCTCATTGGATTTGACTTGAGGAGGGAATAACATACACACTCCATTGGGTATCTTACCCCACAGAAAAGTAGGAGGAAGGGGATAAAAAAGGAGGGATGATAGAAGGGAGGGCAGACAGGGGGAGGAGGTAATCAAAAGCAAACACTTTTGAAAAGGGACAGGGTCAAGGGAGAAAATTGAATAAAGGGGGACAGGATAGGAAGGAGCAAAATATAGTTAGTCTTTTACAACATGAGTATTGTGGAAGTGTTTTACACAATGATACATGTGTGGCCTATGTTGAATTGCTTGCCTTCTTAGGGAGAGTGGATGGGGAGGGAAGACGGGAGAGAATTTGGAACTCAAAGTTTTAAAATCAGTTGTTCAAAAGAAAAAGTTGTTTTTGCATGCAACTGAGAAATAAGATATACAGGGAATGAGGCATCGAAATCTATCCTGCCCTACAAAAAAGTAAGGGGAAAGGGGATGGGGGGAGAAGTGGGATGACAGAAGGGAGGGCTGACTGGGGAATGGGGCAATCAGAATACATGCTATCTTGGAATGAGGGGGAGGGCAGAAATGGGGACAAAATTTGTAACTCAAAATCTTGTGGAAATCAATGTTGAAAACTAAAATATTAAATAAATAATACAATTAAAAATTAAAAAAAGAAAAGTTTTTTAGGGGTGGAGCCAAGATGGCAGCTGGAAAGCAGGGACTTGCGTGAGCTCCCCACCACATCCCTCCAAAAACCTATTAAAAAATGGCTCTGAACAAATTCTAGAACTGCAAAACCCACAAAATAGCAGAGGGAAGCAGGGATCCAGCCCAGGACAGCCTGGATGGTCGCTGAGTGAGGTCTATCGTGCACAAAGCTGGGAGAGGAGGGGAGCAGAGCTCAGCATGGGAGGCAGCAGGACCAACCAGACCAGGTGCCGGGCAGGGCAGGCCCTAGCGCCCTGAATCAGTGAGCTGTGGCAGGTACCAGACTTCTCAACCCACAAACACCAAAGACAACAGAGAAGGTTAGTGGGAAAAGCTGCAGGGGACAGAGTTTGCAGCTTGGCCACCGCCCCAGGGGCTGCAGGGGAGGTGCAGCTACAAAACTATAGCTGCAGTTACTTCCGGTCCCAGGCCCACCTGGTGGGAGGAATTAAGTGGCAGATGAGAGCAGGAGTACAGAACCTGCTGAAGATTTGTGTGAGATCCAGGTTGGTGGTTCTTGAGGAAGGAGGAGTGCTGGGGTGGCAGAGGTGGCTATATAGAAATAGCTCTGAAATCAATGGCATATCCCCTCAAGCTTGGAACAAAGTACTCTTTGCTCTACAAGCAGTCATACCCTGATGAAAAACTCAAGGGTCAAGTAAGTTGGCTGGGAGCATGGCCAAGCAGCGAAAATGCACCCAGATTCAGTCTCAGACTTGAATCCTTCTTTGGTGACAAAGAAGACCAAAACGTATGGCCTGAAGAAGTCAACAAAGTACAAGAGCCTACACCAAAAGCCTCCAAGAAAAACATGAACTGGTCTCAGGCCATGGAAGAGCTCAAAAAGGAGTTGGAAAAGCAAGTTAGAGAAGTAGAGGAAAAATTGGGAAGAGAAATGACAATGATGCAAGAAAACCATGAAAAACAAGTCAATGACTTGCTAAAGGAGACCCAAAGAAATACTGAAAAAAATATTGAAGAAAACAACACTTTAAAAAATAGACTAACTAAAATGGCAAAAGAACTCCAAAAAGCCAATGAGGAGAAGAATGCCTTGAAAGGCAAAATTAGCCAAATGGAAAAGGAGGTCCAAAAGACCACTGAAGAAAATACTACTTTAAAAATGAGATTGGAGCAAGTGGAAGCTAGTGACTTGATGAGAAATCAAGATATTCTAAAACAGAACCAAAGGAATGAAAAAATGGAAGACAGTGTCAAATATCTCATTGGAAAAACCACTGACCTAGAAAATAGATCCTGGAGAGATAATTTAAAAATTATTGGACTACCTGAAAGCCATGATCAAAAAAAGAGCCTAGATATCATCTTTCAAGAAATTATCAAGGAGAATTGCCCTGATATTCTAGAGCCAGAGGGTAAAATAGAAATTGAAAGAATCCACAGATCACCTCTTCAAATAGATTCCAAAAAGAAAACTCCTAGGAACATTGTCACCAAATTCCAGAGCTCCCAGGTCAAGGAGAAAATACTGCAAGCAGCCAGAAAGAAACAATTTGAATATTATGGAAAAACAATCAGGATAACACAGGATCTGGCAGCTTCCACATTAAGGGACCGAAGGGCTTGGAATATGATATTCCAGAGGTCAATGGAGCTAGGATTAAAACCAAGAATCACCTATCCAGAAAAACTGAGTATCATGCTCCAAGGCAAAATATGGATTTTCAATAAAATAGAGGACTTTCAAGCTTTCTCAGTGAAAAGACCAGAGCTGAACAGAAAATCTGACTTTCAAACACAAGAATCAAGAGAAGCATGAAAAGGTAAACAAGAAAGAGAAATCATAAGGGACTTACTAAAGTTGAACTGTTTTGTTTACATTCCTACATAGAAAGATGGATTCATGAGACCTCAATATCATAGTAGCTGAAAGGAATATGCATATATGTATATGTGTATACATATATATACATATGTGTGTGTCTATGTATGTATATATGTATGTATATATATGTATATACATATATATACACACAAAGGGCACAGGGTGAGTTGAATATGAAGGGATGATATCTAAAAAAATAAAATAAAATTAAGGGGTGAGAGAGGAATATATTGAGAGAGGGAGAAAGGGAGAGACAGAATGGGGTAAATTATCTCACATAAAAGTGGCAAGAAAAAGTGGTTCTGTAGGAAGGGAAGAAGGAGCAGGTGAGGGGGAATGAGTAAATCTTGCTCTCATCGGATTTGACCTGAGGAGGGAATACCATACACACTCAATTGGGTATCTTACCCCACAGGAAAGAAGGAGGAAGGAGATAAAAAGGGGGGATGATAGAAGGGAGAGCAGATGGGGGAGGAGGTAATAAAAAACAAACATTTTTGAAAAGGGACAGGGTCAAGGGAGAAAATTCAAAAAAGGGGGATAGGTTAGGAAGGAGCAAAACATAGTTAATCTTTCACAGCATGAGTATTGTGGAAGGGTTATACATAATGATACCCATGTGGCCTATGTTGAATTGCTTGCCTTCTTAGGGAAAGTGGATGGGGAGGGAAGGGGGGAGAGAATTTGGAACTCAAAGTTTTAAAAACAGACGTTCAAAAACAACAACAACAAAAAAAAGTTTTTTCATGCAACTAGGAAATAAGATACATAGGCAACGGGGCATAGGAATTTATCTTGCCCTACAAGAGAAGAAGAGAAAGGGGGATGGGAGGGGAGTGGGGTGACAGATGGGAGGGCTGACTGGGGAATGGGGCAACCAGAATATATGCCATCTTGGAGTGGGGGAGGGTAGAAACGGGGAAAAAGTTTGTAATTCAAACTTTTGTGAAAATCAATGCTGAAAACTAAATATATTAAATAAATATGTATAATCAAGCAAAAAAAAGTTTTTAACATTCATTTTTTTAAATTTTGAGTTCAAAATTCTCCCCCCCTTTTCTTCCTCCCTCATTGAGAAGGTAAGCAATTTTATATTCGTTATGCATGTGCAGTCATGAAAAACATATTTTCATATTAGTCATGCTGTCAGTTATGCATGGACCTGGTCATGTTCCCCCTCTTATCAAAGAACATCACACCTTCTCCCGGATAGGCAGGTCACTTGAAATCTCATCACCAGGAAGATTGATACTCAATACCTTCTCAAGTCTTTCAGTTACCTCTCCCCCAGGAATGGAGGGCTGGGGCATAGAGCAGTAAACTTCTCCCAAAGCTTTCCTTTATAGAGGCCTCCAAACTTGCAGAACTTTTCAGGTACTCTCCATTTTCTATCATTAGCTCTGCTTGGTTTCAACTCCATGGAACATCATGCCCTCTGGTAACCCCTTTTCAGTTTCCATCAGATTGTAATCTTCTTCAGGGCAAAGGCTGTCTTTTTCATATTTGTATTCGCAGGCTTAGTAGAGTGCCTGGCACCTAATAAGCACTTAATAAATGTTTATTGAATGGAAAGACCTTCAGTGTCTCCCTCCACATTACTAAGTTCAAATTCCTTTATCGGACACCTAAGGTCCTCCAAATTCTGATGCCAACTTACCTCTTCAGCCTTAGCCTATCCGATTCCCTTCCATGGCATCTAAATTGGATTCCCCAACCCATCCCCCATTCTGTACATCTGCTCATATTACTTCCACATCCTTAGAACTTCTTCCTTCTCGCTCTCCACTTGCTAAATTTCTACCCATCTCTTAAAGTACTGCTCACATGCGACCGAGTCTCCAAAGTCTTTGATAACCCCAATCAGTGAGAGCATTTCACTCACCTTACTGCCATTTCTTTGCTTTCCATGTGGTCTTGAACAAAATCACCTTACCTTCAGGGCCTCAGTTTCCTCAACTGCAAAATAAAGCTTTTAACGGGATTATCTCCCTAGGTTTCTTCAAGTTAGGAAAGGCAGCACAGTCTCTATAGAATTTTGTGATTTATAACATCTTATTTTAAAGGGGAGAGGATGTCTGCA
Source organism: Trichosurus vulpecula (assembly GCF_011100635.1). Classification (NCBI taxonomy): domain Eukaryota; kingdom Metazoa; phylum Chordata; class Mammalia; order Diprotodontia; family Phalangeridae; genus Trichosurus; species Trichosurus vulpecula. The sequence continues at coordinate 398,166,044 of NC_050574.1, read as the reverse complement.
AAATGGGAAAGGAAAGACTGAACAAATTAAAGCATATATGAATGTAATGGACTAGTAGGGCCTAGGGACTGGCCCTGTGATTTGTCACAGGAAATTCCGAGATGAGGAAACTCCCTTAATAATAGCTAACATATGTGTTATATATATTTACACACACACATGTATATATGTGTGTATGTATACATATACACATATATCTTGCTTACTGTGTGCTAAGCATTTTATAATGATTATTCAATTTGATCCTCACAACAATCGTGATATGTTTATACCACTATTCCCATTTCATAGATGAAGACAATGAGACAAACAGAGTCTAAATCACTTGACCAGGGTCGCAAAGCTATTAAGTGTCTGAGTCTGCATTTGAACTCAGGTCTTCCTGACGCCAGGCCTAGCACTTAACCCCACTGTACCACCTATTGTTAAAATGATGTGACCACATCTCTCCTGTCAGATTGGCTAAAATAACAAAACAGGAAAATGATAAATGCTGGAGAGGATGTGGGAAAATTGGAATATTGTTGCGTTGCTGGTGGAGTTGTGAGATGATCCAGCCATTTTGGAGAGCAATTTGGAACTACGCCCAAAGGGCCACAGGAAAGTTCATACCCTTTGACCCAGCAATACCACTTCTAGGGTTGTATCCCAAAGAAATCACACAAGCGGGAAAGGGACCCATATGCACAAAAATATTGATAGCGGCTCTTTTTGTGGTAACCAAGAATTGGAAATCAAAGGGATGCCCATCAATTGGGGAATGGCTGAACAAGCTGTGGTATATGAAGGTAATGGAATACTATTATGCCATAAGAAATGGGGATGATGCGGACTTCATAACAACCTGGAAAAACCTACACAACATAATGCTGAGTGAGCGGAGCAGAGCCAGGAGAACACTGTACACAACCACAGATTTATGGATTCCATGAGGAACAACCCTGACAGACTTCGCTCTTCTCAGCAACGCAGGGTGCAAGGACAACTCCAAAGGACTCACGATGGAGAATGCTATCTACATCCAGAGAAAGAACTGTGAAGTTTGAATGCAGATTGAGGCACACTTCATGCTCGCCTTTTTCTCTTCTCTTTTGTTTCTGTTTTTGGGTTGGTTTTTTTTTTTTGTTTTGTTTTGGTTCTGTTTCTTCTTTCTCCTGACTCATTCCATTGGTCATAATTCTTCTCCGCAACTTGACTAGTGTATAAATTAATTCAATGTGAAAAAAATAAATAAAATGATGTGGCCTCAAATTCAGAAAGACCTAGGTTCAAGTCCTATCTCTGACGCACACTGGCTGTATGACCCTGGATAAGTCATTTAACTTCTCAGTTCTGCAAGCCAGCGGCATCCGACTCAAATAGAAACAGGGGCACTAATCCATACATAAGGATCTCTGTGGTTCAAATATTGTCTTAGTTTTTAAAAGATAATATTATATGTTTTATTTATTATTTATTTTGTCCTCCCCCCCAAATGTATTTATTTAGTTTGTTAAATACTTCCCAATTACATTTGAATCTGGTGAGGCATTTGCAGGTCAGTGTATTCGACACCTCTGCTCCAGGCAACTCTCTAAGTCTGTTAAAGGTATGGGAAAGGTCAGCCTGCATTTGCGGTGGACAGAGTGCTGGACCTGGAGTCAGGAAGACCCGATTTCAGATTTGGCCTCAGACATGTATTACCCCTGTGACCTTGCGCTATGTAAATGTTAATTATCATTGGTGGTAATGTTATACGGTAGAAAAATAAATGGATTCGAAGCTGGAGGATCAGGCTCAAATTCCACATCTGCCGTGTGACTTTGGACAAATCACTTAACTCCTCTGGGCCTCGGTTACCTGATCTCTGGAATGGGGGCAGGGAGTTGGATTAGATGACCTCTTGGGTCCTTTCCAATTCTAAACCTATTATTCTAATAACCTGCAGTGTCTCAGCTAACCTTTCTATCTCTAGCTAGCGCTCTATAAACTTTTTGTTGACAGAGGAAAGGCCCAACCAAAGCCCAACAGCTTTCCAATAATAAGAATTCAGATTTATATAGCATTTTAAAGTTTACAAATAAATATACTTCCAACCACGCAGGAAGGTATATAATTCCCATTTTAGAGATAAAGTATTTCCCTTATTATTCCCATTTTAGAGATGAGGTGGAAAGACTGTGTAGCTTGCTGAGCCCAGGGTCAGTTCCATAGCTGTAATAAAAAAAAGTCTGGGGGCAGCTAGGTGGGGCAGTGAGTTGAGCAACAGCCCTGGAGTCAGGAGGACCCGAGTTCAAATCCGACCTCAGACACTTGACACACTTACTAGCTGTGTGACCTTGGGCAAGTCACTTAACCCCAGATGCCTTGCCTTCCCCCCTCCAAAAAAAAGTATGATGTAGAATTTGAACTCAGATCTTTCATACTGAGTCCTGGACTTGGCTTGTTATGGTTCAGTTGTTTCAGCCACTTCCGACTCTTCCTGGCAAAGATACAGGAGTGGTTTGCCATTTCCTTCTGAGATCATTTTACAGATAGAGGAACTGTGGCAAACTGGATTAAGTGACTTGTCCAAGGTCACTCAAGCCATATCCGAGGCCAGATTTGTACTCAGGAAGGTGGCCCGGCACTCTATGCACTATGGCGCCACCTAGCTGCCGCCCTCACCCGCTACGCGGGGGAAAAGCCCCCGGCGTGAGCAGCCTGGCATCTGCGCTTGGACAAACTGGAAGCTGCAGTCTCAGGATCAGCGCGGAGGAGGAGCCTGTTCCAGGACGCTTATAAGCCGCGCTTTCGGTCCCGCGCTCGCGCTCCTCCTCCTCGCGGGCAGTGCCGGTAGGGCGTGACCGTTTCTGACCGCCGCAACCGCCTCGGCCCCGCCGGAACCCCGCAGCAGCTGCCCGGGCCTTGTCAGTGTCAGTGTCAGTATCAGTGTCTGTGTCAGTATCACCGTCAGTGTCAGTGTCAGTGTGAGCGATGGTGCTGTGCCCGGTGATCAAGAAGCTCGTCAGCAAGCGCGTGGTGCTGGCCAGTGCCTCCCCCCGGAGACAGGAGATCCTGAACTGCGCCGTGAGTCCGCGCGCGCCTCGCGGGGCCTGGGGACCTCGCTCCCGGCGGGGGAAGGGAGCGGGGGAGGGGCAGCCCATGGAGAGCTTGGACGGGAGGTCGCCTGCGACGAGTCCTAGGCAATGGCGGTGCCTGCGCCATCGGCCTTCCCCTTCCTCCCCTTAGGAAGCTGCTACCTTATGGGCCTGCTCCCCGAGCTCAGGGGGAGGGACCTTCACACTGTACCGTGGGTGGGCTGGGTAGCGCGGCAGTGCTATCTGTATCTATGCCCACGCCTTCTGCTCCGTTTTGAGCCCTATTACCCTCTCCTGCTTGGCATGGGAGATCACCCTTTTTTGTGGTTGGATGTGTAAGAAGAATGTGCTTTACTTCCATATCCCCCGTTTCCTAATAACACAGGGTTCAGCACACAGTAGGTGCCTTATACGTTTTAATTGAGCTGTGTTGAATTTTAAGTCAGTTTTTAGACCCAGAATGGAGTGAAGGAATTCCAATAATAATAACAAGCATTTATATAGTGCTTTGAGTTTTGCAAAAATATTTTACAAATATCTCATTAATATGTTTTGAGTTTTGCAAAAATATTTTACAAACATCTCATTTTACCCTGCAGAATTGACAAAAATAATAAGTAGCATGAATGGGAGGTAGGTGCTCTTATTCCCCATTTTACAGGTGAGGAAACTGAGGCAGGCAATGGTGAAGTAACTTGCCTAGAGTCACATAGCTAGTAACTTCTCCTGATCTTCCTGACTCTAGCTCCTCCCATATTCTATCTGCTGCACGATTTAGCTGCTTGAGGATTGAGGGAAGAAGCTGTTGTGTTTTGAGGATTGAGGCAAAGAGCCACCGGATTTTTCTCCTAATTTTTTTTTTCTAACCCATCTTTCCTCCTCCAGGCCCCCAGACCTGGGGAAGCACCTTCGGACTGTTAGTTAAAAACTTGTCTCCTCTCTTGACAATTGATATACCTCTTCTCCCGGGCCTTCTCCAGCGATGTTGGCCGGTTATAAATGTGGTCGTGTCACTCCTCTGCTCAAAAACCTTCCATAGTTCTCTGAGTAAAGTTCAGAGGCCTTTGCTTGGGTTTCAAGGCCCTCAGCTATATGATGCCAGTTTATCTTTCTATTCTTATCTCATAGTATTCCCCTTCAAACACAGCAGCAGCCAAACTAGAGTACTGCTTTGTCCTCCCCTCCCCCCCCCAACATTTCTCTTTGGCTCTGTGTGAATGGCTAGAATGACCTCCTTTCCCATTACCTGTTTGATTCCAATTATCCTTCTGTCAGTAATGACCCTTAGTACTCAAGCAGTGCTTTGTTTTGCCTTTCTCTAATGCTCACTGAAGGAACAGTGTATATTATAGCTACGTGTTTGCGCTTTACTTCTATATCCCCCATTGCCCAATAGCACAGGGTTCAGCACACAGTAGGTGTTTTATACATTTTAATTGAGTTGTGTTGAATTTTAAGTTAGTTTTTAGGCCCAGAATGGGGTGAGAGAATTCCAAGTGTTTAATTTTAAAAGGCTGGGGTGGGAGAGAAATTACAGGAAAATATGAGAAATAACTTCAGTGGAAGAAAAGGGCCTTTATAATGCAGATGGGATGGGGTGCTTGGGCCCCAGCCCTAAGATCATTTCTCTGGAAGCCTCCCAATTTCTCAGTAGGCCCCTGCCCTGTGAGAAAATTTTCTTTTGTTGCAGAACACATTCTCATATCAGAACAGATAGGGGGATGCCTGGCCCAAGGACTCTCTCTTGAGCCAAATCCCCAAGGTCCATGCCTCTGACAACTCTCTTTATGTCTGCGTTTTCCCATCCATAGATCATAGGCTCCCAAAAGACACCTGGACCCCTAGACTACCTCATCAGAATCCTTGGCATTCCTTTCCATTGTCCCTTTTCCATATAAGCCCAGTACCATCCTCAATATCTCTCGGGTTCCCTAAGAACCCTTGCCTGCTTCTATAGGCCTCATAATAAACTTTTTGCCATTTGACTAAGAAAAGGCTCGAATGTATGAATTTGTTCCAGGTGATGCCACATTGGCATTTTCAGGATCTCAACACCCCCAAATCTCTTCAGATGGATCACACATCCCTTATCTATCACAGTTCACAAACATTTATTGAGCAACTGTTGTGTGGAAGGTTTTGTATCATGTAGAAGACGGTCCCTGCCATAAAGGACCTTCTGAATCAGAGAGTCTTAACTTTTTATGTATATTATGGACGTCTTTGGCAGACTGGTGAAGCCTATAGACTTTATCTCAGGATGTTTTTAAATGAATAAGATACTTAAGATTATAAAGAAAACTATATCGAAGTACAAATATAAAAAAAAAAAATTTAAGTTCCAGAACCTCCAATTAAGATCCCCTGTTCTAAACCAATTAGTGGGACTTTAGATAGCCTTTAAGTGTCAAGTGAGATTAACGAGGTGAATACGTGTGTAGTATATATATTCAGTGTGGGCAGCTAAGTGGTACAGCGAATAGAGTGCTGGGCCTGGGGTCAGGAAGACTCTTCTTCCTGAGTTCAGATGTGACCCCCGCACTTAGTAGAGGTGTGACCCTGGGCAAGTCACTTAAGCCTGTTTGCTGCAGTTCCTCATCTGTAAAATGATCCGGAGAAGGAAATAGCAAACCACTCCCGGATCTTTGCCAAGAAAACCCCAATTGGGGTCACAAAGAGTCGAACACGACTGAACAACTAGGACAAAAATATGTTTAGCGTATTACCAGGTTTATCATGGGCTAAGTGCATCCTGTGGCCTGGTGAACAATGGCATTTCTAACTTGTAAAGCCTGGAAACGTTGCCAGGGACAATTCTGTATTCCCAGTCTCGACTCTTCTTTTATCATTCATCGAGGGCTCAAGAAAGGGTTTCTAGTGAGTATGCATAGATGTTAGGACAAGATTCCTGTGTGAAGGGTGGCTCGGTGGGGCAGTGAGTAGAGCACCGCGGTGGAGTAAGGAGGACCTGAGTCCTCCTTGACACATTTACTAGCTGTGTGACCTTGGGCAAGTCACTTAACCCCAGTTGCCTTTTCTTCCCCGCCCTCCAAAAAAAAAAGAAAAAAGATTCCTGTATGACCAAATGTGTTTGGTGTTTTGGGGGGGAGGTGGGGGTGTTTTGGTTTTTTGTGAAGAATTTTTCAATCTGGGCCCCTTGGGGAAAAAAAAATCAAGATGTGTCAGCGGAGAGTAGAGAATGGAAATTACCCATTGATGGGGATGATAACTTTAAGATCTTTGAAAGGAAAAGCCTATTTAATGCCTAACTTTAAAAATGTTGCAGGAATCTGCTAAATTGTGTTTGGCAGGCAAGCACTCCTGAAGCCTGAAGGCTGTTGTTGAGTCATTTTTCAGATGTGTCTGACTCTTGGTGACCCCATTTGGGGTTTTCTTGGCAAAGATACTGAAAGGGTTCACCATTTCCTTCTCCAGTGTGTCCCCATTTTACAGATAAGGAACTAAGGCAAACAGGGTCACACAGCCAGTGTGAGAGACTGGTCCTCTTATCTCCAGAGCCAGGGTTCAATCCACTTCATCACCTATTTGTTCCTATGCTTTTGTTTTGGGTTTGGGTTTGGGTTTTTTTTTTTTTTGGTTCCATAAAAGAGCACTTTTAAGAAGGAAAACCTTCCATTTTAGCATCCTGGGATTCCCTAGGCCTGTCCCCTAGTTGTTTGCATTGGATGCTAAAATGAAAAAGGTAGAACCTTTAAGAGAAAGACTGTTGGATTTAGACTTCTCTGATATTCCCTAGCTGTGTGACCACAGGCAGCTTCTCAGAGCTGGCCTACTCATCTTTAAAAAGTGGATAATAATGCTTGCTTACACCACCTCCCTCCCTGGATTGTGAGAAAAGTCTTTTGCCAACCACAACTTGCTGTGGGCTGCTGCGCCCCTTCTATAGGAACCAAAACGTCCGTCAGTAGTCATTGGTCCAGTCTAAAGTTCAGCTGAGGTTCCTTCTGCCTCTAGAGCGGCGATGGGGAACCTGCAGCCCGAGGGCCACACGTGGCCTCAAAACCGCAGGTTCCCCACCCCGGCTCCAAAGGGACAATCTTATAATGATTAATGGTCAGTCCCCGCTAACAGCCTCTACTTACGTAGCACTCGAATGTTTGCACAGCACTTTGCCAATTGGGAGCTCGGTGTTCTTATCATCCCCATTTCACCAATGAGGAAACTAAGGCAGGTGGGGGTTGATCCGACAAAGGTACAAGGTCATTGTTGGGCACTGGCGGTGTCAGATATCCAATGGAACATTCCCTTCCCACAAGGAATTTACATTCCCTCTGCTTCTTAATTCACTTATTTTCTTTTGGTTGGACTGTATACGTAAGCCTTGCTGTCTTTCTATCCTAGGGCCTGAGGTTCGAGGTGGTGCCATCCAGATTTAAAGAGACTCTAGACAAGTCTTCATTTGCAATGCCTTACGAGTATGCCGTGGAAACAGCAAAACAAAAGGCCCTCGATGTGGCAAACAGGATGAATGTGGTAAGTTTTCTGTGGTGCGGGTTGTTTTGCATTATTTTTTTGTTATTTCAGTCATTTTCAGTCATGTCCGACCCTTTGTGACCCCGTTTGGGGTTTTCTTGGCAAAGATACTGGAGTGATTCACCATTTCCTTCTCCAGCTCATTTTACAGATGAGGAAACTGAGCCAAACCAGGGTTAAGGGACTTGCCCAGGGTCACACAGCTAGGAAATAGCTGAGGCTGTATTTGAACTCAGGTCTTCCTGATTCCGAGTCTGGTCCTGTATCTGCTGCACCACTTGGCCGCAGGGTTCAATCACAGGATTCTGGACGGTTTCATGCTGCTGAATTATTATTTGACCTTTCATTAGATTGCACGATATTATGTCAGTCGAGGAAAGATTGCCCTCTTTTGGAAATATTTTCAGTTAGGTCACTTTTCATGGATATAGAGTGATAATCAGAATGAGTGTGATAAAAGAATTAAAAATGTAAAAGACCTCAACAGCTCTGCTGGCTGATCCTGTATGCCGATGCAGGCGTGTTTCTTCGTGTCCTGCTCCTCTTGGTTTCAATTGCCATCATTGATAAAATCGTCCTCCTTAAGGGCCAGGGTCTCCCAATGCCTCCTGGGCCATCTCCAGTCATCTTGATGAGTACCTGGTCACTGGACCCAGAGGGCTCTGGAGGAGAAAGTGAGGCTGGTGACCTTGCAGGGCCCTCCCTCACTCAAATCAAAGTCAACCGCAAGTCACGTCATCATTTCCCTGACGTCATGGACCTCTTCGAAAAGGAAGGACAAACACAACCACAGCAGTACGACGGCACCTATGTCACAGAATTGTTGTGGGGATAAAGTGAGATATTTGGAAAATACTTTGTAAACGTTAAAGCATTAAGTAAATGTTAGCCAGAAGAGCACATGTGTTATCTTTTCCTTCACGACCTCAGGGCTTTTTCTTTCAGGTTACCTACCGAATAGCATTTATTTAATTGTTTTGAGTCCTTTCTTCTCCCTGCCCCCCAAAAGTCACATTCTCCCTTACCTTTTTCCTTTTCCAGCTTGTTCATTAGATGTGTCATAAGATGTCTGGGATAAAGTAATGGGAGCCCCAAAATTTTAATAATAAAGAACAGTTGTTCTGATATCATCACACCTTCAGAGGCTAATATCACTTCCTAGGATCCTGGGGTGGGAGGGCAGGTGCTTCAGTCTGATTGACTCTAGCCAAAGGTTCACCATCCCTGCTGGAAGAGCTTTGGAGGGAAGGGGAGACTTTAAAGGAATGGGGCCCAACAGGAAGGACCTTAATTTTCCTGTGGTGCTGAAAATTTCTAGCTTTGCAACTCTCTTCCCTTGTATCCACTTTTGATCCGGTGGAAATCATGTGTCCCCTTTTAAGGTTTACAAAGTATTTTATAAACATCTCATTTTATCCCCTCAAGAACTCTGCGAGGTAGGTGCTGTTATTATCCTTATTTTACAAATGAAGAAACTGAGGCAGAAGGAGGTTAAATATTGGCAGGTAGGTGGCGCAGTGGTTAGAGCAATGGACCTGGAGTCAGGAAGCCCTGAATTTAAATCTGGCCTCACACAGAACCCTGTGACCCTGGGCAGGCTCCTTAGCCCTTATTTACTTACCTCAAATGAGATAATAATTGTAAAGTACTTAGTACCTGGCACATAGTACGTGCTGTATAAGTGTTAGCTATTACTGTTATTAAGCGCATATTCAGTCTCAGACACGTACTCACGCTGTGACCTGGGGCAAGTCACTTAACCCCTGTCTGTCTCAATTTCCTTATCTCTAAAATGAGAAAAATGACAGCATGTGATCCTGGCACACAGTAAGTTCTACAGAAATATTAGATATTATTATTAAGGGACTTGTCCAGGGCCACACAGCTAGTAAATGTTTGAGACAGCATTTGAATTCAGTGCTTCTCTCCTCAGTAGACCACCTAACTGCCGTTTTAATGTAGACTATATTGCTATGTTTGTTCTCATTAAAAGATTATGGTGTATGTTTGAGCCTGTTCTTATTAATATGATTAATTAGTTCATATTATATTATTATTAATTCTTAATAATATTATCCTGTTTTATTATTTTTTTAGCTAACCATTTCTTTCCAACTGATTCCAAATTGCAACATTAACTTTGTATTGGTGATGACTTTGTGCTTTCTAAATTTATTGACATAGTCTTTTTTGAGGGGGTAGGGTGATAGAAACTTTTTAAAAACGTTTATTTCAAAAAGCATTCTAATTTTTACAGAAAGACTTTAGACCTCCAGACGTTGTCATAGGAGCAGACACTATTGTGGTAAGTTTTCCACACCCTGCCTTTGGATGGTTTCCTTTCACCTTTCTTCTTTACATTAATTCTTTACAATTATTTCTCATTAACCTAGTGTTAGCATTCTGCATGTGTCCTACTAAATGCTTCCTCCTTCCGTTTGGAATGTAATTAGTCTTTTCATTTAGGAAATTGCTTCCCAACTATGGACAGTGGGGGAAAGAGGCTTATTTAAAATAAGAACTTGAAAGGAGTTCAGACACTAAAAAAGAAAAATACAAAACTATAGGTTTATAACACCAAGGCAGTCCCTCCAGTGCTGTTGGGGAAAGGCATCCTAGGTATTTGACAGAGGCATTCTGCGATCCTTAGACTAGATCATAAAATCACAGAGCTAGAAAGGACCTCAGAGGTCAGAAAAATTCTCTTCTTTTGTTATATAATGTATATAGAAATGCCCATTTTATTGGGTTTATTAAGTTCAGAATATATAAGGCAGCTAGGTGGCACAATGCATAGAGTGTAGGGGCTGGAGTCAGGAAAATTCATCTTAGTAAGTTTAAATCTGGCCTCAGATATTTACTAACTGTTGTGACCCTGGGCAAATCACTTAAACCTGTTTGCCTCAATTCCTCATTTGTAAAGTGAGCTGGAGAAGGAAGTGGTGAACCACTCCAGTATCTGCCAAGAAAACCCCAAATGGCATCACAGAGGATCAGACAGGACTGAAATGATTCAACAGCAACAAAATACATATATTTGTGTGTGTATCATATATGTGTATATATACATATATTTGCAAATATATATACACACATAGAATATAATATATTACATATAACGTGTATGTGTATAATGGAAGCAATTCAGTTCAGTTGTATGCCTGTAAAGCCTGGAAAGTATATTAGCGCTATCCCAGGAAACTGAATCCCTTCCATTTGAACTGTCTTAGGAAGATTCTGAAGATCACCCGGCAGGATAAGATAGCAGCACTGGGGTCCTTACTCAGACTAAACCACCAAGCATTCAGACTCTACCGCAGGGAGCACAACTCCGATGGGCTGGCCACATTGTTCAAATGCCAAATATACACTTACCAAAAAGACTATTTTATGGAGAACTCAAAAGGGCAAGCTCTCACATGGTGGTCAGAAGCGATACAAGGACACTCTCAAGGTCTCTCTCAAGAACTTAGGAATTGATCGTGTGACATGGGAGACCCTGGCACAGGACCACTCAGCATGGCATGCCCACATCAGAGGAGGCACTGTTTCCTATGAGCAAAGCAGAATTGAAGTAGTTCGAAAGAAACATGAGATGCACAGATTTAGAGAATCCACCCCAAGTGTTCACACGGACTATTTGTGCCCAACATGATTGGTCTGATCAGCCGCAATCGGACATGTTGTCATCCGAATGTAACACAGTGATGTCAATTTGATCATCTTCTAGAACAAAGGACAACAGCCAACTAATATTATAACATAGTACATATAATATGTATGTGTATAAGAAGGACCTTAGGATTCCATCTAGTCTAGTTTTCTCATTTTACAGATGAGGAAACAGTCCCAGTAAGTTACTCGAGTTGGCAGAGGTCACACAAATATAAGCATCAAAGGCTGGATTTGAACCCAGTTTCTCTGACTCTGGAACCAGGACTCTTCCCATGTACCACACAGGGAGATCATTTTCTAAGGTGTTAATTATGAGATTCAGAATATATTATCCTCTGTGTAGAGGAGTGTGGCATAGTATCTAGAGGGATGCCTTGAGAGTCAGGAATACCAGCCCTAAGCCCTGCCACTGACATTCTGGCCATCTGACTCTGAATACTTCCCTAACTATACTGTGGTAACTATAAGTTACCAAGGAAGATGTCAGTCAGCGCTGGTAGGGGAAATTTCTTCATCAGTGAAATCACAAGTCTAGGACTATCCCAAAGAAAGGTCCAACGCACCAAAAAATCCTCCAAGAGTTGTTTTGTTCCATAGATACCTTTGGCAGTCTGAGGAAGCCTGTTGGCCCCTTCCTACAATACTTTTAAATGCATGAAGTAAAGTATGTAGTATTACAAATGTATTGAAATAATCCCAGTTCATAGACTCCCCACCCTCCGAAATTTCTCTCTGGACCTCTTGGTGGGAAAAGAACCAGTGGACCCCAGGTTAAGAACCCCTGTTCTCTTTAGTACTTTGAAGGCTCTTTCCCAGCCTAGACTTTGAGAGCACTTTAAATTAAATTAATTTTGGTATAATGTGTCTAGTTTGTGGAGAAGGAAATTGAGGTGCTCACTGGGAACAGTGTTGTTTGTAGTGTGAAGACGGTAGCCCCTCAGTTTGCTAGCTAGCAATCTGATGGCTGCGGATGAGATAACATTGATTTGGTTTGTTTTTATTTTGTTGACTGTATATGCATGAAACATCTTTTACGTTCAGGGATACGATGTGAATAAAATTTGTAGAATTGTTCAGTCATTTTTCAGTTGTGTCTAACTCTTTGTGACTCCAGTTGAGGTTTTCTTGACAGAGATACTAGAATGATTTGTCATTTCCTTCTCCAGCCCTTTACAGATGAGGAACTGAGGCAAACAGGGTTAAGTGACTTGCCCAGGGTCACCCAGCTAATAAGAGTCTGAGGTCAGATTTGAACTCAGGAAGATGAATCTTCCTGACTCCAGGCCTGGTACTCTATTCACTGCACTACATAGCTACTCAAAAGACCCTTAGAGCGCCAGAGCAGAAACCTACCTCTTGCTCCCAGGTGAATACTTTATCCATTACATCACACTACCTCTGAGCAGCACATCGCTCCCCTGTGCAGCACATCTCCCCTATGAAGTAAATGATGCAATTGTGTTTATTTATTTGTCTTTGTGTGTCTGTACTTTTACTTGTGATGTCGTTGGCATTGTGGGCTAGCAAGTACAAGAGATTTTTCCCTTTTTAAAAAAATTCAGTAGGCACAGAAGTCTAGTTACAGCAACTTGGCTAATTGAATTTTTAAAGCTATAATACAGGAATAAAAGGAATATAAAATACAGCTCCCAGTCTGCAGTCACTGAATCAGGACCTGAAGGAAAACAGACAGTTGGAGCTCAGAAAAGGATTTCTTTTCTGAATACAGGCTCAGAATTCAAACCAAAGGGCCACTAGGTGGCGCCATAGGGCATGGAGTGCCAGGCGTGAAGTCAGGAAGACTCATCTTCCTGAGTTCAAATGTGGCCTCAGACACTTCCTAGCTGTGTGACCCTGAACAAGTCACTTAACCGTATTTGCCTCAGTTGCCTCATCTGTAAAATGAACTGGAAAAAGGAAATGGCAAACCACTCCAGCATCTTTGTTAAGAAAACCCCAAATGGGGTCACAGAGAGCTGGACATGACTGAATAGCAACAATAATTCAAACCACCAGGTGTGCCAAGCTCCAAGTGGATAGAGCCTGCATAGGGACTTTAACAACCCCACGAGGCTGCCCATGCTCCCACTATATCTGGCACAGGGACTGTCCTTGGAGGAAGCTGTTACTGCCAAAGATCAGCACCTTCTCCTCCATTTATAATAAAGAACATTACCTGGGGCACTGAGAAGGTTAAGCCCAGACCTTTATGATTCTGAGAACAGTTTCTTATTTACTACTCCATACTGCCTCTCCAAAACCCAGGAGATCATCGGTGTAATGTTATTAATCCTATTTTGTGGTTTAGGAAACCGAGGCTGAAGATATAGTTAATTATTCAAGGTCACACGACTAAGCATAGATGCTGGAATTTGAATTCTGGCCTCCTGTTTTCTAAGTCCATTACTCTTTCCGATGGCTTTTCAGCTTTGGTTCTGTGATTCTAGAGAAAAGTGAAGTACTTTAGTTGCCTTTGGGTTATTTGCAGAAGATTATGCCTGTAAACTGCCCCTGAAACAAACCAATTACCTGGCTTCTGTTATAGCCATGTGTCTGGCTATACAGCGGCCAGGAATTTGACTCTGGCTGGGCTCCATTCCACCTGACCCTTGCCTTGCCCTAAATCCCCAAACTAGCTTGTATGCCAGGCAGGCGCGATGCCTGCATGCTCCAGCGCTAACCATAGGACTGTAATAGACACAGATAGCTGTCCACCCCTTACCTCAAATTGGATGGATGGATTGCACATCGCCTCCTTGGAATTAGGGGGAAGCCATAGGAGGCTCGAGGAGGGATGAAAAGGTTTAGGAGAGCCCCTGTGGAGAGTGGGATAGTGAGGTGATAAGGGAGGTATAGTAGGATTGCCTAGCAGCATTGAGGACCCAGTTGAGGTTGTGTAACACAAATTTGTAGCGGACCTAGTCAGAACACTTGTCACTTTCTCCACCTTTTCTGATGTATAAGCACTTAGCACAAGGCCTCGCACATAGTCAGCACTAGATGAATTAGCATCATCACGATTGTTGTTATGCTATTAGTGGGGTAAAAAGTACTCCCTCTGCCTATGGAGATCTCAACCCAAATATCAGCGAATAAGCATTTATTAAGTGCCTTCTTTGTGCTAAGCACTCTGCTTGGTGCTTGGGATGCAAAGATAAAATGTAGTTCTAGTACCTCATTTGATCTTCATAATGAGCCCAGGAGGTAGGTGCCATTATGATCCCCATTGTACAGATGGGGAAACTAAGGCAGCCATCAGTTAAGTGACTTGCCCAGGGTCACACAGCTAGTAAGTAGCCAAGGCCAAATTTGAACTCGGGTGTATCTGACTTCTCATTCAGCCCTTTATCTACTGTACCACCTAGAAGATTACATCCAAGGCCTGCTAGATAGTTTTTGAGAGCTGCTGTGGCTGAAAAATGTACCATACCGAAGCTAACTAGTTGTTGCGCCTATCCAAAGCTTCCCCTGGGGTGTCAGGCCTGTAACCTGCCCATGGTCCTTTCCTCCAAGCTTTTCAAAGATCTGTAGGTTACAGACTGGCAGAGCTTGCATTGCACTGTTACTGCCTTGGAGAACCTCGGGTCCCCCCAAACCACAGGGAGGTGTCAGAGGAGGACTTCGGTGGAAGAGTCACATCTATTAGATACAAATTGAATAGCATGTCAGTCTTCAGATTTCATTTGCCAAGTGTGAAAACGACATGCTGTTCTTCTCCCATCCCTGCCTCCTCTTCTTGTTTCTTGTTTCAGACGGTGGACGGACTGATCCTGGAGAAGCCAGCTGATAAGCAAGATGCCTATAACATGCTTTCAAGGTCAGTGGGGGGCAACTTTAAAGTAGTTTCTTGCTACAAATGAGACTTATCTATGTTGCCTCTTAATTTTAAGACATTATACTTAACTTTGTAGTAATTTTAATAAAACCTCACAAATACTCAGCTTTAAAAAGTTTTAGTCACTCTGAAAACTTGAACTTTGGGTTTTTAATATTCAATTATATTTTCATTGTTTTCACTGGTTTGTAACCTAATCTATAGATAGACATCCTCAGGTTTCAGAATAGGTTGTGTCCCCTAATCTGGAGTGAAGGGCAGAAAACAAGAGACAACCTGTTATTAATGGTAGTAACCCAGGAAACAGCCATCAGAAAATGTAAGTGACCAAAAATAAACTGAAAACAGAAAGGGGGACATGAATGAAGCAAATGAAAGAAGACTTTTGTCAGTAATAGATAAAACTGAAAAGGGAGACTAGGGCTTGTCATTGCCTTTCTAATGTTAAGAAAGAGGATGCTCAGATTCTAGGCAGTTGCTGCTGGTTCTGAATTCAGAGATTGCCCTGGAATGTAACAGGACAATTTATCAGGCTGCCAGGATAATTAATTACCTGATTAATTGATTATTAATTAAAACATCCCCTAATTTATAGTGGTGAGAACTGGCATCCATATCACTATCTCAATTTTGCAAGGTGCTTTATAAGCATTATCTGAGGTGGGCCTCGGGTAGGTACTACAGTGGTTATCTCTACTTAAATAAAACATGGTGAAGTGGGTAGAAGTGGGTAAAACACTAGCCTTGGAGACATCAAGGACTGAGGACATATACTAGCAGATGACCATGGTCAATTCACTTAAACCTTTCAGTTCCTAAGGCAACTCTTTAAGATTAAATTATAGATGAGTATCAGTTTGTGTGGACAAATTGAGGGAGCTTCCACAGTGGTGTTACTCTAAGCTGATGAAATTAAAAATTTGGAATCTCCTTTCCTCCAAAAGAAATAGGAAGAGGATACTGAGGCTCATAGGGGTTTATAATAATAATAATGATAGTATTTATATAGTGCTTTAAATATATTATCTCCTTTGATTCTAAGAAGAAGCCTGTGAGGGAGGTGCTATTATTATCCCTACTTTAAAGCGGGGAAAATAGAGGTTACATGAATTGCCCAGGGTTATATAACTAAAGTGTCTGAAACAGGATTTGAACTCAGGTCTTCCAGCTCTCTGCGTACCACTCTACCTATCTATCTGTGTTTTGTCCATGGTCACAAAGCTGGTAAGAAAGAGATTCTAGATAATCGGTATGGATTCTTAGACAGAAGTATCCCTGGAATAAATAGTAATACCAATAGCTTATATCTATCTAGCAATTTAAGGTTTGTAAAGCATTTTACATATATCATCTAATTTACAACAACCCTGTGATGTACGTGCTGTTTTTATTCCCATTTTAGAGATGATGAAACTAAGGCTTAGAAAATTTAAGTTGGGGAAGGGAAGGGAAAGAAAAAGTACTTATGTAGTACTTACTGTATGCTAGGTACTGTGCTAAGTGTTTTAAGGTTAGGTTTTGGGTTTTTTCTTAAGCAAACATCTCATTTGTTTCTCTTAACAATACTGTAAAGTGGGTGCTGTCAGTAAAATGGGGAAACTGAGGTAAACAGACTTGTCCAGAACCACAAAGCCAATAAGTGTCTGAGGCCAGATTGGAACTCAGTCTTCTTTTTTTAAAAATTAATTAATTTTTATTTTACAACATTCAGTTCCACAAGCTTTTGAGTTTTAAATTTTCTCCCCCTTCTTCCCCTCCCTCCTTCTCAAGACGGCATGCAATCTGATATAGGCTCTACATATACACTCATATTAAACATATGTTCACATTAGTCATGTTGTAAAGAAGAATTATAACCAGTGGGACTCAGTCTTCTTGACTCCAGGCTTGGTGCTCAATCTACTGCACCCCCACCTGCCTCTATAAGTTAAGTGGCTTGCTGAGGGTCTGAGAGTTGAGTAGGACAGTTCACAGGTTACAACATGTTCCTTAAAGAAACTAAAATTTCCCTTGCTCTAATTCTTTGCACATCAAGCAGCCTTCAACGTGGGAGAGCGATTAAGTCAACCCACTAGAGAAGTCTATCCTGTTCAGATGAGCAGTCTGGTTTTCAGGCCCATTGTGTCCCTGTTGCAATAAATTTGGTATTGGGGTTATTTTCTGTGTTTGTGTTTGGCTGATTTGTGTCCTCCTCCTCCCCACCCTTACCCCTCCAGTTTCAGCAGCATTCAACAGATGT
Source organism: Trichosurus vulpecula (assembly GCF_011100635.1). NCBI lineage: Eukaryota > Metazoa > Chordata > Mammalia > Diprotodontia > Phalangeridae > Trichosurus > Trichosurus vulpecula. The sequence continues at coordinate 398,148,742 of NC_050574.1, read as the reverse complement.
TCCAAAGTCAACACCTGACTTTGGAATGTAGTGATCCCATCAAAGTACCTGTTGAGTTAAGGGAAGCTTAGAGTTGCAAGAGACCTAAGCAACCATCTTGTCCAATTCAGACCCAAAAAAATTCTACATCATACCTGACAAGTAGTCATCTAGTTTTGTTAAAGATGTACAATGAAGGGGAATCCATGATTTCAGGAAGCAGCTCATTCCACTTTTGGATAGATCTGATGAGGAGTTTTTCTTTACATAAAACTTAAATTTGCCTCTTAGTACCTTCCATACTTTGCTCCTAGCTTTGCCCTCTGGGGCCAAGCAGAACACAGCAAATCATCTTTCTTTTCTTTCTTTTTTTTTTTATAATATTTTCCCCCAATTACATGTTAAAAGCAATTTTCATCATTTATTTTTTTTTATTTTGACTTCCAAATCCTCTCCCTCCCCACCTGATATGGTAAATAATTTTATATAGGTTATACGTGTACAGTCATGCAAAACATATTTCCAAATCAGTCATGTTGTGAAAGAAAACGCACAAAAAAAATTTTTTTAAGTGGAAAAAAATAGTATGCTTCAATCTTCATTCAGACTCTGTCATCAGTTCTTCCTCTGGCAGTGGACAGCATTTTTCCTCATGAGTCTTTTGGAATTGTCTTGGATCATTGTATTGCTGAGAATAGCTAAGTTATTCACAGTTGATCCTCCTACAATATTGCTATTACTGTGTACAGTGTTGTTCTGGTTCTGCTCACTTCACTTTGCATCAGTTCGTGTAAGTCTTTCCAGGTTTTTCTGAAATCATCTTGCTCGTTGAATCCCTCTTTCAAATGATGACTCTTCAAATACTTGAAGCTGTCATGTTCTTCCCTAGTCTTCCATTCTCCAGGTTAAATTCCCCCATTTGCTTCAGCTAGACTTCATATAGTGGTAACTGGATTGAGATCCTTCACCGTTCTGGTTGTCGTTCTCTGGTACTTGCTGGTACTCTTCAGTCTGTCAATGTCCTTCCAAAAATGAGTCACCCAGAATTGAATAGAGTACTATCGGTGTAACCAGACTGACAAGGTCAGTATACAGAAGGACTATCCCCTCCCCAATCCAGAGGCCCTCTCCAGAACAATGAGGTGTTTTATATTACAATATGTGCTGGGTTTTAATGCTTTCTTAAGAAGAGTCAAGCACTAATATGGTAGCCTTTTGAAAAGTAATAGATTGTTGGAGATTCCCAAACTTTTCTATTCATATGCTACAACTTGTCCTCAAATATCACTTAGGGTGGGAGACTCCTTGATAGTCTCCTGTAGCATGGCTTAGCCACACCTCTGCTGCCCGTTGTGAAGGTTTTCTTTCTCTCGTGGGTGTGTCCACCTTCTGTAAGGAGGCTTCAACCAGTAGATGTAATTTTAGAAATGAAGAGCTAAAATTGCATAGTCGATTAACATTTACTAGTTGCTTTACAAATTGATTTATGTCTTAGGAAAACTGACTAGAAAGATGGAGGAGAAAAATATCCCAGATACTTTGGGGGAAATTAAAATACAATTTATGAAATGTAGTTGTAAAAGTAGATGTATTTAGTAAATGTGATTTTTCTTGGCTATTTTTCAGCTAGAGAAGAAGATGCTTTTTTTTCAGGACTTTGGTATGAAAAATAAGAAATGTGTGACACCATATTTATCTTGTAGGTTAAATGGAAAAATACACAGTGTGTTTACTGGAGTAGCAATCGTTCATTGCAGCAGTAAAGGTAATATTTCACTTTTATTTCATAGGACTGTAGATCATGGGATAATGGATTTAGAAAAGGCAGGGACCTTAGAGGCCATCCGAGCCAACCCTTCATTGTAGCTGAGGAAACAGTTAAGTGACTTGTACAGGGTCACATAGCTAGTATTTGAGGCAGGATTTGAACCCAGGTCTTCCTAACTCCAACTTCAGCCCTCTATCCACTAAACCACACTGCCTCTTTGCCAGTTAACAGTTGTTTTATTTAATAGCCCAGTGAAGGAGGCTGTGCTTGTATCATTGTCCCTGGTTTACTGATGCTGTCTCTTCAAAGTTACCATTAATCTCTTTACTGACAAATCCAATGACTTTTTCTCAGTCTTCTCCTGGATACTCTCTCTCCTCTCTAGGTCTTTATGACACTGCCCTCTCCTGGTTCTCCAAATTATAATCACTTGCATTTAGCTGGTACTTTACAAATGTCTCATCATCCTCACCACAACCTGGGGAGGTAGATGTTATTATTATCTGCATTTTACAGATGAGGAAACTGAGGCAAACAGAAGTTAAGTGACTCACTCAGTCGCACAGCTAGTAAGTGTCTGAAGCCAGATTTGAACTCGAGTCTTCCTGACTCCAGGGCTTATTCTTTATCCGTTGCGCCACCTAGCTGCCACGCGTGTCTGGCTGCTCCTCTGTCTCCTTTGCTGGGTTTTCCTCTAGGTCATGCCTACTAATTGTGAGCGTATACAAGACTCTGTCCTGGGCCATTTTCTCTTGTGCTGTCTCACTTAGTGATCTCATCGGCTCCAGTGGGTTCAGTTATCATTTTAAAATAGAGTTCCAAGAGACCTCAGCAGCCATCTTGTCCAATTCAGACCCAAAAGCAACCCCTTCTGCATCATACCTGACAAGGAGTCCTCTAGTTTTGTTTTCCAGTTCCGTCTGTTGATCCCTGCTTCTGTGCAGACCTCCAGCCTCACATCACGACCTGCTTCTTGGACATCTCAAACTGGATCTGTCATAGAATCTCAAACTTAACTGTGTCCAGAACAGATCTGTCATCATCCTTTTCCCCTTCCCAACCCCTGTGCTCTAATCTGTTTCCTTGTTACTGTTAAGGGAGCAGCTGGGTGCACAGTGGTTAGTGTGCTGGGCCTGAAGTCAGGAAGACTCATCTTCCTGAGTTCAAATCCAGTCTCAGGTACTTCCCTAACTGTGTGACCCTGGGCAAGTCACTTAACCCTGTTTAGCCTCAGTTTCCTCATCTGTAAAGCAAGCTGGAGAAGGAAATGGCAAACCATTCCAGTATCTTGGTCACGAAAAACCCCAGTGGGGTCATGAAGAGTCAGACACGACTGCACAGCATAATTACTGTTAAGAGCACCACCATCTCTCTGGTCAGTCGTGCTTGAGACCTTGGTGTCACCCTCTCTTGTACTTAATCCAGACATACCCAGTTCGTTGCCAACTCTTGTCACTTCTGTCTTCACAACAGCTCTCCTAGGCCTCCTCTCTTGGGCTATCTCAAGAGCCTTCTGATTGGTCTCCCTACCACATTCTGTTCACTTCGTCACCAAAGTAATTTTCCCAAAGTATAGGTCTGTGTCAGACCCAATTCAGGAAACTCCGTTAGCTCCCCTTTTCCTTCATGATCAAATACTGATAAAATCCTCTGTTTGACTTTTAAGACCTGGCCCTTCCTAGCTTTCTCTTCTTCTTATACTTTCCTCCCTCCATAGATCTAAGATCCACACTGCTTGCTATTCCTCACACATGACAGTCCATTTGCTCCTCTAAGCCTTTTCCCGGTCGTCCCCCATTCCTGGAAAGTTCTACCTTCTCTTCTGTGCTTTCTGGCGTCCCTGATTCTTCACCTGCCTTATGCAGGGGTCCTTCCCAACAGTGCCTTCCCTCTGAGATTCCCTCCCATTTACATTGTCTCTCTCCATTAGAGTGTGAGCTTCTTGAAAGCAGGGACTATGTTTTTGCCTTTTTTTTATTCTCAGTCCTCAGTAGAGTGCCTAGCACATAATAAGTACTTGATAAATGATTGCTGATTGACTTACTAAGGTTAATGAGTTTGTGACTTGCCTAAACTTACAACACAAGTAGCGAAATATCAGAGCCTGAATTTGGATCCAGGTCATCCGACTCTTCCTTCAAACACCAAAAGTTACCTAGAGGTCATTTAAAAATATTTGCTCTGTGAATGATTTTTTAAAAAATATTTTTATTGTTCTGTAATTAACACATCAAATATGAGTGTTTCTATATACACAGAGGGCAGGTAGCTGGTGAAGTGGATAGAGCACTGGGCCTGGAGTCAGGAAGACTCATCTTTTTGGGGCGGAGCCAAGATGGCGGCTGGTAAGCACGGACTAGAGTGAGCTCCGTACCCGAGTCCCTCCAAAAACCTATAAAAATGGCTCTGAACCAATTCTAGAACGGCAGAACCCACAGAACAGCAGAGGGAAGCAGGGCTCCAGCCCAGGACAGCCCGGATGGTCTCTGGGTGAGCTCTATTCCACACGGAGCTGGGAGCTGGGAGCTGGGAGCTGGGAACGGAGTGGAGCAGAGCCCAGCCTGAGCGGCGTGGACGATCCAGACCAGAAACCGGGCGGAGGGGGCCCTAGCGCCCTGAATACGTGAGCAGTTACCAGACCCCTCGACCCACAACACCAAAGACTGCGGAGAAGGTTAGTGGGAAAAGCTGCGGGAGTGGAAGGAGTTCGCGGTTCGGCTTCCAGCCCCGGGGGCAGCGGAGGTGGGGCAGCTACAGCTGTTGTTACTTCCGGCTCCAGGCCCACCTGGTGGGGGGAATTAAGTGGCGGATCTCAGCAGGGGTGCACAGCCTGCCGAAGATCTGAGCCCAGTCTGGACTGGGAGTCCTTGGGGAAGGAGGAGTGCGGCTCTGACAGAGCTGGCACCTCCCCCCCAAACGTAGAACATAGAACTCTGTAATCTACAAGCAGTCATACCCCACTGAAAAACTCAAGGGTCAAGTTAGTTGGTTGGGAATATGGCCAGGACGCGAAAACGCACCCAGATTCAGTCTCAGACTTTGGATTCTTTCTTTGGTGACAAAGAAGACCAAAACATACAGCCTAAAGAAGACAACAAAGTCATAGAGCCTACAACAAAAGCCTCCAAGAAAAACATGAACTGGCCCCAGGCCATAGAAGAACTCAAAAAGAATTTGGAAAAGCAAGTTAGAGAAGTAGAGGAAAAATTGGGAAGAGAAATAAGAAGGATGCAAGAAAACCATGAAAAACAAGTCAATGACTTGCTAAAGGAGACCCAAAAAAATACTGAAAAATACACTGAAGAAAACAACACCTTACAAAATAGACTAACTCAAATGGCAAAAGAGCTCCAAAAAGCCAATGAGGAGAAGAATTCCTTGAAAGGCAGAATTAGCCAAATGGAAAAGGAGGTCCAAAAGACCACTGAAGAAAATACTACTTTAAAAATTAGATTGGAGCAAGTGGAAGCTAGTGACTTTATGAGAAATCAGGATATTATAAAACAGAACCAGAGGAATGAAAAAATGGAAGACAATGTGAAATATCTCCTTGGAAAAACCACTGACCTGGAAAATAGATCCAGGAGAGATAATTTAAAAATTATTGGACTACCTGAAAGCCATGATCAAAAAAAGAGCCTAGATACCATCTTTCAGGAAATTATCAAGGAGAACTGCCCTGATATTCTAGAGCCACAGGGCAAAATAGAAATTGAAAGAATCCATTGATCGCCTCCGCAAATAGATCCCAAAAAGAAATCTCCTAGGAATATTGTTGCCAAATTCCAGAGCTCCCAGATCAAGGAGAAAATACTGCAAGCAGCCAGAAAGAAACAATTTGAATATTGTGGAAACCCAATCAGAATAACCCAAGACCTGGCAGCTTCTACATTAAGAGATCGAAGGGCTTGGAATGCGATATTCCGGAGGTCAATGGAGCTAGGATTAAAACCTAGAATCACCTACCTAGCAAAACTGAGTATCATGTTCCAAGGCAAAATATGGACTTTCAATAAAATGGAGGACTTTCAAGCTTTCTCAGTGAAAAGACCAGAACTGAATAGAAAATTTGACTTTCAAACACAAGAATCAAGAGAAGCATGAAAAGGTAATCAAGAAACGGAAATTGCAAGGGACTTACTAAAGTTGAACTGTTTTGTTTACATTCCTACATGGAAAGATGATGAGTATGATTCATGAGACCTCAGTATTAGGGTAGTTGAAGGGAATATGCATATATATATATATATGCATATATATATGTTTATGTATATATATAAGTGAATGTGTATGTATGCATGTATCTATGTGTATATGTATGTATGTGTATGTATGTGTATATATATATATGTAAAAGAAAGAGAGCAGACACAGGGTGAGTTGAGGATGAAGGGAAGATAGCTAAAAGAAATAAAATGAAATTAAGGGATGAGAGAGTAACTTACTGAGAGAGGGAGATAGGGAGAGATAAAATGGGGTGGATTATCTCCCATAAAGGTGGCAAGAGGAAGCAGTTCTAGGAGAGGAGGGGAGTGGGCAGGTGAGGGGGGAATGAGTGAACCTTGCTCTCATCAGATTTGGCCTGAGGGGGAATACCATACATACTCAGTTGGGTATCTTACCCCACAGGAAAGAAGAGGGAGGAAGATAAAAAAAAAATAAAAGGCGGGGGGGGGGGGGGGGGGGGATGATGGAGTGGAGGGCAGATGGGGGTGGAGGTAATCAAAACAAACACTTTGGAAAGGGGACAGGGTCAAGGAAGAAAATTCAATAAAGCGGGATGGGTTGGGAAGGAGCAAAATGTAGTTAGCCTTTCACAACATGAATATTGTGGAAGGGTTATACATAATAATACATGTGTGGCCTAGGTTGAATTGCTCAACTTCTTAGGGAGGGTGGGTGGGAAGGGAAGAGGGAAGGGAATTTGGAACTCAAAGTTTTAAAATCAGATGTTCAAAAACAAAAAAACTTTTTGGTATGCAACTAAAAAATAAGATACACAGGCAATGGGGTGTAGAAATTTATCTTGCCCTACAAGAAAGGAAGGGAAAAGGGGATGAGAGGGGAGGGGGGTGATAGAGGGGAGGGCTGACTGGGGAACAGGGCAACCAGAATATACGCCATCTTGGAGTGGGGGGGAGGGCAGAAATGGGGAGAAAATTTGTAATTCAAACTGTTGTGAAAATCAATGCTGAAAACCAAATAAAAAAAAATATTTTTATTGTTCTGTAATTAACACATCAAATATGAGTGTTTCTATATACACAGAGGGCAGGTAGCTGGTGAAGTGGATAGAGCACTGGGCCTGGAGTCAGGAAGACTCATCTTCCTGGGTTCAAATCTGGCCTCAGACACTTCCCAGTTACGTAACCCTGGACACATCACTTAATCCTGCTTACCTCAGTTTTGTAATCTGTAAAATGAGGTGGAGAAGGAAATGCCGGACCACTCCAGTATCTCTGCCAAGAAAACCCCAAACGGGGTTACGAGGGAAACGACAAAACAACAAAATACACACAAAAGAACAGAAAAAGAGGATTCTGCGTATAATCACAAATTTCTTATGCAGTTTCCATTTTTTAAAGGATACAATAAATTCAACATTAGTTTTATACCTGTCCTTCTATTCTGTATCTTCTCTTCTGTGCACATTTCAAATGATTTCTCTCCTTTTTTCCCCCCTCATTTCTATTGGTAAGTCCTCTATCTCACCCATTTTCTTTAAAAAGAAGTTGGGTATTATATGAAGAATTGGAGTGACTTAGCTATTCTCAGCAATATAATGATCCAAAATAATGCCAGAGAACTAATGATGAAGCATACTGTCTGCCTCCAGAGAAAGAACTGATATGGATTGAATATAGACTAAAGCATTCTATTTTTTCCACTTTATTTTTTTTCTTTTATTCAAGTCATCTTGTACAAAATGACTAATATGGAAATATTTTGCATAATTGCACATGTAGAACCTGTATCTGATTGCTTACCATCTCAAGGAGGGGAGGAAGAGAGGGAGGGATAGAATTTAGAATTCAAAACTTTGAATAATAATGTTAAAATTTATTTAAAAGTTGAGGATAAAGTAGCTGATATTTATAAGCCAGTTATTATTTTCATTATTAGCAGAAATGAGTCAGGATTACAGCAAGGATTTCCTTGGCATGTGTATCTCCTGTGGTTACATGACTTGATCATATCTCTAAGGTCTCAAATAATAAGTGAATCTAAATTCATGCCTTCACCAACCAAACCATTTTCGTACTATTATATGTCTAGGGAATAGGGTTTTTTTGCCCTTTTATACAATGACAAAATATGAAACAGATAAAGCATTTGATACTAAGTAATGCTCCAAGTTCTGTGAAAGGCAGCTTAGGAAAGGCAGCATAGAACTGGCCTCAGAACCAAGAGGATGTGGGTTCAAGTCCCCTCTGACATATACTGGCTATGTGACCCTGGGAAAGTCAGTTCACCTGTCATTGTCCCAGGCAACTCTCCAAGCCTGTACAGTGCAGAGTGGTGTATCAATCAACATTAGCAGAAAGAGTTTACATAGTGGGCTGTTCCCTATACAAATAAAATCATGGTTCAGGCCTTCACCACTACCACTACCATCATAAAATGCAACCGTACTGCTCTGAGACACCAGTAGGTGGCAGTTCTTGATAGGCTGCCTCCAAAATCCACTAAATGCCTAAAGGCCTTGTGGGGGTACCCTGGGGGTGTGTGTACATGTAGATATGCATCTACACATATGGAGGGATGGATAGATAGACAGACACTACCTATATACACATATATTACACTGTGTACATGCACGTGCATAAACTTACACGGTACTTCTGTTTGATATATGCTGTGTGATTTGTATGTGCATGTGTGCATATATGCAGGCATACAGATAAATATGTGTATATTCATGTGGAGTCAGAAAGTTTTACTATAGAAAATGTACCCAAGGAAGATTATATGATTATACAGTGTTTTCAGAGGCCCAATTTTTTTACCTTTTTTTTTTATTGAAGGATTAGTGATGTGAACGTGATTTTAAAAAAGTCTGGGGATAGCTTTTTAAATTTTTTTTTTAATGGTGAAAGTCAATGCAAAGAGCAACAAAAATTGGAACTTAACTCTGATATTGACCAAGCTTAGTGACAAAAAAGAAAGAAGGTACTTCCCTACCTTGGTTGCAGAGGCTGTGAGTGTGGAACACTCCCTATAATATCTAACTAAAATGACAAGTTAGCTAGTTTTGCTGAATTTTTTTTAATTTTTTTTATCATTTGTTCTAAGGGGTGACTCACTGGGTAGGGAAGGTGAGGATTGGAAAGTGAAAGTGAAAGAAAAACACAAAGATGCCAATAATTTTTTTTAAAAAATTAGTTACTAGAGATGGAGGGCCCAAGAAATGACTTGAGTCATAGTCATATGTTACTTAGAGATTGTTCTTCAGACTTTCTAAAATATCTCATAAATCTCTAAATATCAACCTGGTGGTATCTTCCACCGCCCTGCCCTGCCTTACCCTGCCCTGAAGTTCATTCATTTAGAGACTTAATGGAGAGACTTAACTGTTTTATTGGCTGAATGACAACAAAGATAACATGCTTGGTGGTTTCCTGTATGCTATAGTCCAATATGATCAGTGCTACATTTTCTATATAGACCAGAGATTGGAAGGGGGTGGGGCGGGACAGTTGGAACATTTAAGTGTTGTGTTTCTATAGTGGTTTATTCCTTCCTAGCTTAAAATTCCATTTATGTTTGTTGTTGTATATAAAGTATCTAATGGTGCTTATCTTACAATGAGACCATCTGGATGCCGAACATCAGCGAAGTAAATTTGGCTGTCACAGGGAGTGTCAGAATCATTATCCCCATTTTGCTGATGAGGAAACTAAGGCAACCAGAGCTTAAAAGGATTGGACAGAAGTAGAATGTTGTAAATTTTTAACTATTAAATTTAATCTCAAAAAATTATCTTTACTCTTCATTCTTGTCATGGAGGATAGAAGTCTTGGCTTAAGGTAGAATTTTTATTTGTTTCAGATAAGCAGCTAGAAACAGAAGTCTTTGAATTCTATGAGGAAACCAAAGTTAAATTTTCTGACCTGTCGGAGGAGCTTTTATGGGAATACATTCATAGTGGAGAACCCATGTAAGTGTTTTATAAAAGCCAATGTGCCTCATCCTGTTCAGAATTAACACAGCTCCATTCATTTAATTTTATTATTATTTTTAAACTTTTTATTTTCAGTTCCAAATTCTTTCCCACCCATCCACCCCTCCTCCATCCGTTGAGAAGGCAAGAAATATGATAACAGGTAATATATGTTAAGGCAAGACTTGAGTCCAGATGTTTTCGACTTCAAATATAGTCTTCTGTCCATGATGCTATGTTACTTCTCTATAGAGATCTTAACTGCCTTCATATAATAGGTGCTACAGATAAGCAGGGCAGCTTTAAAGCTAATATGTTGAGTATATTATTACCTTCAAATTATGATTATTGAATAAATAGATAAAATTATTTATCTTTAAAATGTAGTCTATATGTAATAGAGTACACATGCATATTTTTCTTTCTTTGAATATGGAAATGTGCATGTTTATTGAAACTTATTAAATTCAGATTAATGAAAAATAAAAATTCTTAAAAGAAAGAATAGGTGTTAGTCATAACAGTGCAACTGGCATAGACCTTCATCTATTGTCATCTTGCTCAGATTTTGCCAAAGAAAACTAAAATACTATTAGAATTTTTTAGATTTTTGATAGGTCACTATAAATTGCACAAGAAACTTTTAGGCAATTAATAATTTCGATATAACAATGAAAATTAGCAGAGGAAATGAGAGCAGGCAAGAAATTCAAACATGAAAGGAGGGGATTCAAAGACCTGTTTCTGACTTTGGTAGTAGCTTTGGTAATAGCTTTGATTCTGACAGGGAAACTTTCTTTAAAAATATAATTGCCTCAGTTCTTCATTTTATTACATATGTATAAATACAGTACAAGAGTATGTTAGAGCATTTCTTTGCCATTTTGAAGAATGTTGACTTATAAAGGATAAGCTAGTGGCTGTGGCATTATAATAATTTTCAAAGATACCTTCATCTCACAGCCAGAAAATTTCTATCCCAACAATAGATTATTATTTTTTTAAGGGGTTAACAATCTTACTTTAATCAAACATACATATATAACTCACTTAGTTCAGGAGGAAAAGCCAGCAACCTGAACATCAGAGCAAATACAAACAAATTACAAACAGACATTATAAACAGACATTATAAACAACATCTGGGTTAGCAAAGCTGGGGGCATGTACAATGGCTTGCCCAGAATTAAGCACTACTCTTCCAGTGAGTGAGAGCCCCAAGGGAAAATGCCAGCCTCAGGGTTTATATATTCTGTTTAGAGTCAAAGGACATCACAACATGCGACTCACCCACCCGACCTAAAAGCATCACAAACATTCAACTCAAACCCACCGTGGCCTAAAAAAGACTCAGGCATCAAAAACATGTGACTCAAACCCATGCAAACCAGGCTTTCCCTTGAGGCAAGGAGGTCAAAGACTCCTGATCCAATCAAAGAAACAAAGGCCAGACTCTTCAAGGGCACTTGATTAAATAAGTGCTAAAAGAGAAAACCTAAAAGAAAGTCCCGTATTAATTGCCAATACACTCCACCCCTTTCCAGGATACTTAGCTTCAAATAATCTAAATAGGCATGGATCCTGGAACAAATAGAAGCATTATACAGTGTGATCCAATCAATCAGGGAACTAAAACATATCATTCACAACAAAACAAAACATATCATTCAGTGCCATTCCCAAATACTTATTTACAATAAAAACATGATCCACCCCTAGGTCAAAGCAAGTAACACTCTTCTTTAGTAAATACAGAATGTCCAGTAAAGTCTTTCTTACAATAGATTATTATTAGTCAGGCTCATATTACCTTTGGAATTAATGTCAGCATGAGCTAAATTCAACTCCTTAATATTTGTAATTGCTATATTATACACATTTATACAAAACCATTTATTTGTAAATTAAAATATTTATACAAATACATACATAATTGTATGTATGAAACCATCCTATTAGTGGGGATAACTGTCTTTATTCTCATATTCCTCAACTGCTTGGCGTGAAACTAAATTCTAGAATTGGCTTTGGCTTCTCAGCCTACAGGGTTATAATTTCTCTTCTCTGTCTTTCTCTTCTCCTTTTCCCAGGGACAAAGCTGGTGGCTATGGCATACAGGCCCTTGGGGGCATGTTAGTTGAGTATGTCCATGGAGACTTTTTGAATGTGGTAGGGTTCCCACTGAACCACTTTTGCAAAAAGTTGATGGAATTGTATTATCCACCCCCTAAAGATGCGATACATCATGAAAAGCATGACTCAATCCCTTCAGTAGAAACCTTTGAAGTGCTAAGCGATGAAGAATACGGCAATTCAAATTCTACTCAACGAAATGTGACCAACAAGCTAGAAGGTGACGATGCATTCTCTTCTGGAGCTACCGGGAGCCTAGGAAAGAAAGAAGTAGGCCAACGCGTGATGGGAGAGTCTGTGGTGAAATGCAGAGGGGACGCGGAAAACCTGACTAAATTTCCATCTGCTCTTATAGAGCTTTTGGATGGCTTTAAAGCTTCAAAGGTATTTAGCGGCATGATTTTTTTTCTTCTTCTGATTAATGACCTTGCCAAAGTGGAAAGAGAAAATTCCCATCTCAGTAGGTGAAAAGTCATTTTCAAGCTGAGTGGTTATTGTAGTACATATAAATGGAGTCTTATTTGGGGAAAGCATCTCAGAGCCCTCAGTCTTGCTTTAAATAGCTCTTAGCTTATACTGTCACAGTTAAAAGCAAAAGCAAAAATAACAGCAAATAAGCAGTTTAAAAAAAACAACACCTCTCACACTATATTCAGGGTGTGGTTAGAGAAGGTGCTAAGAGGCACAACTTTGTCACCTTTGGGCAATTTGTAAACTAAATAGTGTGGTTAAGAAGGAGACCTTCACTTTACACATAAGTGTAAATGTCATTCATTTCCCTGGGTGGGGGCGGGCGGGGGGGGGGGGGGGGGGGGGGGGGGTGGCACTCACAGACAAGTTAACTTTATTCTTGTGCTAATGCCTCTTAGGTTAACCAGGAAAAAAAAGCCCTCAAAAATAAGCATGCAAATTTGATTTAGAGTAACTTAAAATTAGCTAAACCTTAGGCTCTCAGAGTAGAAATCCAAAGCTGTCCGCATATACAGATAAGCTTGCCTAACATGTAGCTCACCATTTTTCTTAGCCCATTGCCTCAGATTTCCTCAGGAGATTTCTTAAAGGGAAAGAAAAGGCATTCTAAATCAGTTAACCAAAGCAGGTACTCTGCATTTGCCAATCTCTTCCCCAGAATTAAGCTCTTTTAAAAAGGTGGCACAAACACTCTTCCAAAGTCTCCCTTGCTGATTCCCAGCAAAGAAAATCTCAGACCAGGCTTTTTAAAATGGAAGGTTTAAAATCTTTCCAAGAGTTTATAAAATGGAAACAACAATTTGATTTTAATACCATAGACAAGGGAGAAAGCAGGACCTAGCTCTAAGGCGATCTAAGCAGTTTTGCAAGTCGTCCCCTGGTAAGTGAGTTTTAACGTATATAACTGTACTCAAAATGATATAACAGGGTAAATTTCTGATGGGCATTTTTGTTTGCTTGCTTTTTTGCTCTCAGACCTTTTTTTTCAAGTGTGAATTGGATTAAGTTCTACCTTGACCTTAAAACCAAAATCATATGTCTCAATTGTTTGATTACCAAAGAGCTGCGCCTACAGAAATTCATTGTGGGAGGAAGGGAATGTGCCCAAAAGGAGACAAACCGGTAGAGACTCAAGATAACATGAGTTGGTGGCGGGTAAGTGGGGAGTAGGAAAGCTTGGCATTAGCTAGTTATTTTGGGACGGGATTGGGTGCTGAGGAGAGATGTGGCTGTAGGAAGTCTTCCTGGATGGACTATATCACTAAATGGGCATTCTATTATCTAGGAAGGCTAAGGTGGATGGAGTTATATAATAGAATTGTGTGTATCCAGGAGACAATGCTGCTTGAACATGTACTGATGTGGAGATATTTGGGGTTCACGCAGTTGCCTGAAGGGATGCTTGGGTCAGAGTAGGTGTCCTGTGCTTATTGAAACCTTGCTCCATAGAACCTTTCCTAGCTGTTGCTAGAAGAGAAGCTAAGATCATGTAGTGGTGTTTTGGAATACGCCCCTTAGAACTTCTCTTTGGATCCCCCTGTGATCCGACTCCTGTAAGCATCCTCTAAAACAGGGGTTCTTAACCTTTTTTAGCAGTCTGGTGAAGCCTATAGACTCCTCAGAATGTTTTTAAATATACAAAATAAAATACATAGGATTATAAAAGAAACTAATTATATCAAAACACAATTATTGAAATAGTTTAAAAACAAATTAATGGACCCTCGCTTAAGAAACATTACCATAGAGCAGGCCTGCACAACATATGGCCTGCAGGCTGCTTGTGGCCTGCCGAAGGATTTCTTTCAGGTGGCCTGAGAAAAATGTAGAGGAAGTAAAAAAAAGTAAAGATGTAGTGAGTGCTTTGTCCATGCCCCACTCAACCCACCTTCCACTAGTAACTATTGTGTCCATCATGTAACTTGGAGAGTGGGTTACCGATACACGCTCTTTCCTGTTTGTCATGTGACCACAGCAACCAACCATCATCTGTCTGTTACTAATCTGAGAGGAGCAATTTCATGATAAATAAAAATCTTAAGTAATCAGTGTAATTAATTGATATTTCCTTTTTAAAAAATATGGTTTATTTGCAAAATAGTTTAATCATTAATTATACCTTTACTTGCAAAGTGAGCCTCTAAAAACCTATCTGCAGAACGAAGAAGTTTAGCCTATTTTAATTTTGGCCCCTACCTACTGCCAAGCTGTGCAGATCTGCCATAGGGCATTACATTGTTCAGCCCTAAATACTCCCCATTTCGTAGTGTTGAGTTGAGTGAGCAAGTCTCTTCACTTTAGCACTGGTTCAAGCAGCATTGTCTTCTGAATACCCACAATTCTGTTACATAACTCCATCCACCATACTCCTGTCTCTTAGCTAGTAGAATTCCCATTTAGCAAAAAGTCCATCTAGGAAGGCTTTACGTATCCGCATCTTCCCCAGTACTCAATCTTGTCCCAAAATAACCAACTAATGCCATGCCTTCCTACTCCCCATCCGTCGGCCACCATGTCCATGAATGAAATTTAAGCCAAGTAATGAAATAACCTACAAGGAAAAACTAGAACAGTTTTGTAGAATGACTACTAAACACTCAGATTCTTTTCAAATCTTTATGAAGTGGTCTGTCAGTGCTCAGGGTAATATTTTAGCCTCTGACTCCTTCCCATTTTCTTCATAGAACCCATTTTGTTTCAGACCAGTTCTATTTGGTGATTGGTTATTATTAAAACTCTCATAGAAGTCTTATTCCAACGGTAAGACTTGTGTTCAAGGATGGAGAGAGGAATCAGATTGCTGAATTGTACATAGAAAGATGCCATTTATAGAATTTAATTCTATAATTTAATTAATAATTTATAACATGCCAGTGTAAGATGAGATGATATACTTCTATTTCTTTCCCACCCCCACCAAAATAAAATATAAGTATTTGCAGGAAATACCCTTGTTTAATTAGTATAGAAAGTGTTAATCCTATCACTCTAACCCAGTGTTTTAAAGGGGTACAGTTGTGTTTGACTTGTCTGAGACATTAATTATTTGTATATCTACTAAAGTATTCTAGGTAATCACAGAGCATGCCTAATCTTGCTAACTTGATTAGAAATTATTAAAGATAAAAAGGAGTATTTGGCCCTTCACTGAATTACATTCAAAGGAATCCAGCATCATTTAATTAAATGGGTTTATGGTTAGTGAAAGAATCTGGGAAACCAGTGGCGTCCTGATTTTTAAAAATTTTTATCACCAGATCACTGACTCTGACAACTGGATCTCACTCCGTGGGAGCAGTTTTGCTATTCCATAATCGTTGATAGTCTTTACCTCTTTGGAAAAGAGTAGATCCGGTATTATCTGATGAAGAAAGTTTAGTTAGATGGGACCTAACCTTGATTTTACATTGCTTTATTCTACCAACCAAATAAATAGCCCTTTCCGTAAAACCAGAATAAGTCACTTAAATTTTGGTCTTACTTGTATTTTTTAATAGGCATGAAACCTGAAGGAAACTTGAGTATCATTTATACCAGGATTTCTTTACCTTTTTTGTGTCATGGACCCCTTTGACAACCTGGTGAAGCCTATGGTCCCCTTTTCAAAATAATGTTTTTAAATGCTTAAAATAAAACACATAGTGCTATCAGGGAAAACTGTTCTATATTCAGATAAAAATGTAATCTTAAAACCCTACTTTAAATCCTCTGTATAGTTCGTTAAAGACCAGTCCTTTTGTTTTTTAATGTGTAGGCAATGTTTGTGGCCTGTAAGCTAAAGGTATTTGATCTGCTTAAAGGCAAAGTCCTTCTGAAGGCCAAAGATGTTGCTGACCACATAAATGCATCTGTATGTGGGACCGAGAGATTACTTGATTCCTGCACAGCACTTCAATTATTAAAGAAAACCAACCAAGGTAATTTGAGCTATTAGAATGTGGTCTTACAAATCTTTGCAGGAAGAAGTCTGTAAGAGTTTGCTTCAAAATCTAGGAAGGAGATTAAAAGGTCAAAGACTTTATCTACATATACCTTCCCATGGTATTTTTCCTTAAAGGGCATAGATCCAATATAGGTGGGAACAAAAGTTTAAAAAGAGTAGGTGGGCATTTCAGGGGTGTCTAAAAATTCCTACAGGCATGTTAAGTGAAATATTTTCAAAGGGGCCAGATAGTAAAAGTATCTGAAAGACTATTTTCAACAGTTGAGGGAAATAGGCAAATAATCACTTATAAGACATTAAGGTAACAGTTATAAAGACAGAAAAAATGTATTTGTTGCTTCACAATTTGTTGTCTGCATTGAATTCAAGGTTCATGCCTCTAGATGTCACCATTGGCAGTAATCCATGTTAATAATCTATGTTATGTCTTAATGTCTCAAGTAGTGCTAAATAGAAATCTCTTCTTATTGAAAAGTTTGCATCAGCTATTCAGTTTAGGAATGACAAAATCATTTACGTTATTTTTCAGGTTACAGTAATACAGAATTGGCTGATAAGTACTTGGTGTCTGATAGTGAATATTCTCTGCATGGCTATGTCATGCATGCTAATGATCATGTTTGGCCACTGTTCACACACCTGGAATCTGCTGTCAAAGAGGGAACAAATCAGAACCATCGAGCTTTTGGGAAGAAAGCTCAGGACTTATTTCAGGTAATGTATGTTAGAGTGGCCAATCTCAAGTTTTATATACTTTTTACTAAGAGACTTTGGTGATTGAAAAAGACCCAAGGGCATGGAATTATAACCAGTCACCTATTCCTTAAGATTGCTATGGAGTCTCTAGTAGGACTGAAAAAAGTATTAGTTTGATTAAGCACATTTATTAAGTACCTAATAAGTATAAGGCATTGTGCCAAATGCTAAGGATATAAAGACCCAGAAATAGTCTGTGCCCTCAAGGAACTTACATCCTCCTGGTGGGGATAAAACATGAATCAGCAGTTCAGATATTCTAATATCCACAATCTTGAGGGGAAAATACTGAGATTAAAAATGATGAGCCCTATCTACATGCAATAGAGCCTAACATTCTAAATTTTTCATGGTATACTTAAGTCAACCAGCATTTCTTAAGAAGTTACTTTGTGCCAGGCACTGTACTAAGCTCTGGGAATACAGAAGAAGGAAAAAAGAAGTCCCTGGCCTAATGGGGGAGACGACATGCGAACAACTATGTGCCACTTGACTGTCACCTCTATCAAGGCCAAGCATGGCATTGATCACTGAAATCCATCAGTAACTAAAAACCTTCATTTGGATGAATAGTTTTGAAGCTAGCACCCTCAAAAAACCGTTTTTCCTCTCTGAAAACAAGTAACAGAATGGTTGCTATGAATTTTAACCAGCTTTTTCTTTTCATTCTTGCATTGTAAGTAAGGTACTAGTAATAAGCAAGATGAATAATAGAAAGGAGGGGAAAAGACTGGAAACAGGTGATCCATGGAACATCGTTGGTTATTAAAAATGAGTCATAGTGGGGCAGGTAGGCAGCACAATGGATAGAGCACCTGCCCTGGAGTCAGGAGGATCTGAGTTTAAATTTGGCCTCAGATATACTTACTAACTGTGTGACCCTGGGCAAGTCACTTAACACCAGTTGCCTCCAAAAAAAAGATTCCTAGTACTAAGTTCTCTTTCTAGTAGGGTTATTCCTATTCTGTACATCTAGAGGAAAAGCTTCTGTGATAAAATGACGTGCCTCTGTTTGACATGCACAGTCTAGCTCCAGCCTGTCTTTGTAGACTGATTTCATATGGCTCCTAATAAAGATCGTACATTCCAGCCAAATTGCCCTGCATAACATAATGTTCTCTATGAACAACACCCCGTTTCCCACTTCTGGGACTTTGCACAGGCTGTCCCTTATGTCTGGGATGCCCTTCTTTTTTCATATCTGCTTATCAGAATCCTTAGCTCCCTTTCAGACTCAACTCAAATGCCACTTCCTAAAAGAAGCTTTTCCTGGTTACCCCATTAATTGGTACTGCACCCTCCCACCCCAAGATTATTTTGTATTTATTTTCTGTTTGCTTATATGTACTTGTTGTGCACTCGTCCCTTTGAGGGCAGAGATTATTTGGATTTCATCTTTATATCCCCAGTGTGTAGCCCAGTTACTGACACATTGCTGGTAGTGGTCATTGAAGCCTTCCTCTCGCTTAATAAATTCTGATCAGTTGATTTCCAGTCCCCATATACTGAGGGGACCAAACATCTGATTTGGCCAGAAGATTGCCACTTTTTCATTTATGTTGTGACAGCCTGGGAATTGTGAAGATTTTGTACTTTGCCCCTGGAACCTGGAAGTAGCTGTCACTAAATCAGTAATTGAGTAACAGCCAAGTTAAACTGTAGTGCTTTACCTTGAGTCTACAACTTAACCTGTGAATTTTGGAATACAGAAATAATTTCATTTCTGAAGTTCAGTGTCCCATAGGCTTAGCTTGTAAACTAGACAGAGGAAGAACCAACTCCTTACTTTGGCCGTACCTTATTCCTCCTACAAAAGGCCAGTGCCTTCTTGTGTCCAGTTTGAAAAGCAAGTCCCGTTGTTGAACCTTATTCACGTGGAATGTATATACACCCTTCTAGTTTGTTCTTTCCCCTAGGCCTTAACGACATATGGATAGAGCTAAGACGGGGGAGTTAGGCAAGTGGTTCGAGAAATTACTAATGTACAAAAGTGAATCATTAACATGTAGGCAGCTGAGGGAAGGGGGAAGGGAGGAAGATGCTGACAGCGATTGCCTTCTTGTTTCTCTAGAATAATGAGAGTCTTAGGGGCTTCAGAGCTCAAATGGTGGTGGCTCCATCATTTTCTCAGTGAAGAAACTGAAAGTCTGTCGTGGTGGCTACACCTGATACTGAGTCAGCTATCTTCCAAATAATCCCACTGGTCATAAAGGGAACCACTTAGGAGTGAATGAATGAGTATAAATCTGGTAATCCCAGCCACTGTGGAGGCTTAGGCCGGTGGATCATCTGAGCTTAAGAGCTCTAAATTGCAGCAGCACCAAAGCCAATCAGACACCCACATTAGTCAGGCTACAGTATGGTGAATTCTCAGGAGTGGAAGAGGGTGAAGCACCAATTTGCCTAAAGAGGGGTAGACTGGCTCAGTTTGGAAAACCAGAGCAATTTAAAACTTCCACGCTGATCAGCGTTGGAATCAGACCCCTGCACTTCCAACCTGGATGAGATACAGAGGCCCAATAGAGAAGAGAAGAGAAAAGAGAAATCCACAGAAGTTAAATAATTTGCCAAAAGTCTTGCATGTAGTAAGCGACGGAGCTAGGATCTGAATCCAGGTGCTTTGAGCACAAATCAAGAATTTTTTCCATTTTACCAAGTACCGAAATTAGCAGTGCTACTGCACCATGCCAGCATCCCAATACCTTATGGATGGTATAAAACATAAATGGCATATCTTGTTTTTCTATTTTGAAGATAAATAGAAAATATCTTTGATAGTTAGGTGGTGCAGTGGATAGAGTGCTGGGCTGGGAGTCAGGAAGACTTACTTTCCTGAGTTCAAATCTGGCCTCAGACACTTACCAACTCTGTGACCCTGGGCAAGTAACTTAACCCAGTTTACCTCAGTTTCCTCATCTGTAAAGTAAGCTGGAGAAAGTAACGGAAACCACTCTAGTATCTTCTGCCAAGAAAACCCCAAGTGGGGTCATGAAGAGTCAGACATGACTGAACAACAGGAAAATAGCCTCTGACTTCTTTTCCTGATTGTAGGGCTGGTTTTACACTCATTCATTCCCTCTCACATGATTCCCTTTTTGACCGATGGCACAATTTGGTAGATAGCTGGCTCATTTGCAGGCATAAGTGTGTACCTATGGAACTGATAAGGAGAAGACACCTGGTTCATGCAGGATTTAAACCTGGACCTTGACCTTCTTTTGTGAGATGCAAATGTGTCTGTCATCCATCTGAATAATATCTTTTCTCTGGACGTGGTGTGGTGTTATTTTCAGGACTCCTATTATCACAGCATGGAGACAAAACTACGTTTTATGAATGCCATGCATAGCATAATCAAGCTGACTGCAAGGGATGTGGCCACAGCTTTTGACCTGTCAAGATTTCGCTCTGCCTGTGATTTGGGAGGTAGGGTGATGTTTTACTATGGCTTATGTAGGGAAGCCGAGGAGTTTATCTCACTTATCTACTGGATCCTCCAGTTTAGATAAAGAATTTGCCTTAGGAAAGTAGCTTATCTTGTTTTGATTATTGCATGTGGTTGTAGTCTGGCCAGTTCGGTCATTGAGACTGGCAGGAATCTAGTGAGCAGTTGGAAGGGGCTCTGAGTAATAAGTCTGATAGCGTATACAACATTCTTTACCCATAGGCTCCCGCTCTACTAGGAGGAAAGAAATGTGTTCTATTGGCTGCTCTGCTAAACCAGAATTGCCTATTACAGTTAGCAGTTTTGTATCCAAAGGCAGCATAGTAGAGCAGAGAGTATTGTATTTGGAGTTAAAGAACATGCATTTTAGTTGAGACTCTTATCAATCTGTGTGACCTTGAGAAAATCATTTAATCTCCTTGCCCCCAGTATCCTCAGCTGTAAAATGTGGGAGCAGAATTAGATGATTTCTGAGGTCCCTTGTGGCTCCAGATCTCTGATCCTATATTGCCTTTTAGAGCTGTTTTGATTTTTATTATTGGTACAGTAGGTCGAGTGCCTGCCAAGGAGTCAGGAGGATCTAACTTCAAATTGGGCCTCAGATACTTAATAACTATGTGACCCTGGGCAAGTCACTTGACCCCAATTACCTCTAAAACAAACCCAAAGGATTTTTATTATTGTTGTTAGCATATACATACCTTCACTCTGCATCATTTTTCACAAGTTGTTCTCAAGCTTCTCTGAGTTTTTCATATCCTTGTTTTTTATGGTCCAATATTCCATTACATACATAGGCCCCTTTTTTTTCAGCCCTTTCCTAGTTGATGAGCACCCTCTTTCCGTTTTAATGCCATAAAGAGTGCTCTATGAATATTTTAACATACATGACATTTTACTTTCTGTTTTTAACATCTCTGGGGTTCATGTCCAATAGGTATCACTAGGGGAACGGGTATAAATAGTTTATATGTTTATTTTATGTTTTTATTTATGTGTATATATTTGTTTATATGTATTTATATTTATTTGTTTATTTACATAGTTTGTTTATGTGCTTTCAGAATTCCAAATTATTTTCCAAAATAGTTGGATTTACAGTTCTGTTTGTACATGAGTATGCCTGTCTTTCCATAGCCCTCCCAATACTCATTTCTCTCTTTTATCATTTTGACTATAAGGTGAAACCTCAGAATTGTTTTAATTTGCATTTTTCTCATTAGTAATTTGGAACA
The DNA here is from genome assembly GCF_011100635.1 of Trichosurus vulpecula. Taxonomy (NCBI): domain Eukaryota; kingdom Metazoa; phylum Chordata; class Mammalia; order Diprotodontia; family Phalangeridae; genus Trichosurus; species Trichosurus vulpecula. Next base: position 398,126,851 of record NC_050574.1, on the reverse strand, counting down.
AATGGCTGGGATTTGCAGTTCTTCTTTTGATCACTTATCTCTTGGGGAATTGTTGAGGCTAGGGAACTATATGTTTTTAAGGGTGCTCGCTGGGTCCTGCTCGAATGAATTCGACTCAAATCTTCTCTCAGCCAAAGAGAAACAAAGTTTATTATAGATTCACTATATTGGACTGTCTTAAGAAATCTCACAAGTGGGCCAGATGATGGAATCTGAGCACCTTCTTGGAGGCAAGATGAAAGTTATATACACAAAGATTGTGGGACGGATCTAGGGTGGTCCTGGGGTTTTGGGAGGAGGGGTTTAGGGAGGGTCTCGAGGAATCTAAGGAGGAGCTTGATGGAACTGGGGCGAGGTCAGATTCCAGGAACCAAGAGAATGGGATTAAGGGTGGAAGTAAGGCTACCTGGAGGTAACAGACAATGTAGGGCTAGGCTAGTTTAAGGGTAACAGATTTGGGCATAGACACTTTAATAGGACCAAAGGTGGAAACTAGCCAGAGGATGGAGGGCTAGGCTAGGTTAAGAGTAACCTAGAGATTTGGGCCTAGCCATAATGGCCTTAGGCAAGAGCCTCATCTAGTAGGAAGATTCAAGGGACATTCAAGGGGGCTCCCACAGTCTAAACTCCATCAGAATGACAGTCATTTGTAATTGTGTATATATGATACATAATAACATTTTTTGCTTCACTATTCAGTAGTGATACTGTTCTCTTTTGGGACTCTTGTATTTATATCAGGGTCAAGTTTTTACCTTGTAGAAAGAGTTTAATATAGTTTTTGTTTGTTTTTTTCCTGTATGCTTTACCCATTCTTCATTTGGGTATCAGTTTTCAGTGGAAGACATTGGAAGACATCCAAGCTCTCAACAACCATATGAAAAAATGCTCTAAAACACTAGTAATTAGAGAAATGCAAATTAAAGCAACTCTGAGTTTCTAACTTATACTCATTAGATTGACAAAGATGACAGAAAAGAAAATGAAATAACAGTTGTTGGAGGGGCTGAGGGAAAATACGCATGCTAATGTACTCTCAGGGGAGCTGTGAATTGATATGGTCATTCTGTAAAGCATCTTGGAACTTTGCCTAATGTGTGCATGCCCTTTGATCCAGAGATAACACTACTAATTCTATACCCCCAAAGAGAGCCAAGAAAGAGGAAAAAGATCCATATGTGTAAAAATATTTGCTTCAAAGATAAAATCAACAAAGGTAAAATAGATGGCAACAGATTAGATACACAGAAGGTGACAGAGAGAGGAGAATGAGGATAGAGAAGTATCATGGAAACCTGGAAGAAAAAGAGTAGGAAACAAGATATATGAAGAACTGATTAAAATCTATAAGAATAAGAGCTATTCCCCAGTATATAGTTCTAATGTATTTATTTTATACATTTTAAAAAATTTATTCTGAAGAATGGTTCATAGACCTTACTGGATTGCCCATGACTCATTGTGAATTTTACCTTACCTCTTTTCTGTTTCTCTCTCTCTCTCTCTCTCTCTCTCTCGATCTTGCTAAAGGTACATACATTTTGTTTAGTCTTTTCAAGAAAATCAGTTCCCTTTAGTTTACTGGTTCAAAATTCTTTTAATTTTAATGTGTATATTTTCCCTTTGATTTTTAAACTTTCTTGGTGGTTTTGTTGGTGTTTCTAGATTTCCATAGACGTACACTCAGTTCATTAGTCCTTTTTTTCAAATTTATCAATATGTATTCATTGATATTGTATAGTGGAAAGAACACTGGAGCCAAAGGATTTTGATTTGAATCATGGCTCTTCCTTCCTAAGTCATCATATGTAAATTATTTCAGCACTCTGAGCCTGTTTCCTCATCTGTATAAAAAGTGGTTTGGATTAGATGACTTCCAAAGTTCCTTCCAGTTCAGAATCTATGATGTTGTATTGAATTGGGATCTGAGGGCTATTTTAGCTGTGTCCTATAATTTTGCTATGTTCTTTGTCGTTGTTATCTTTTTAAAATTATTTGTTGTTTCTTTGATTGGTTTATAGATTCACCTGTTATTGAGGATGTCATTTTTCAATCTCCTTTTAGATCTGTGTTTTTTGCTTATGATTCCTTTATTAACATTTTTATCCTTTTTTCCAATACAAATAAGAGTACACAATAGAAGCTTTCCATGGGATTCTGTCTTGGACCCTCTTTTCTTCTCTATTCTACTTCACTTGGTGATCCCATCCATATTCCATGGATTTAATTACCACTTATTTGCTGATTATTCTCAAACCTATCTGATTGGTTGCTAGCCTGCCCACAAGAAGAATAGCTATTGCCTCTTTGGGCTTGGTGGGCCCTCTTTTGGGGCCGTTGTGTTTGTATCAGGGCCAAGTTTTTCTTGTAGAAGAAATTTAATAGAGCATCTTTCATTCCTTATAGGGAATAGCTTTTGTAACAAAGGTATTAATTTATCTTTAATTGTTTGATTTATGAGTGAATTCTGTCTGGATCGAGTTTTTTCCTTTGGTAAATTATTTGAGCCTGATTTGATTTCTCTCTCTGAGAATCATCTAAGATATCAATTTCTTGTTTAGTTTAGTTTTTTTCCAATGACTTGTTTCCTTTCTAAGTTTAACTGCATTAGACTTGTGCAAAACCTTTTCAATTTAATATAGTCAAAATGATTCACGTTAACTTCTTTGATGCTCTCAATCCTTTGTTTGATCTTGTATGCTTCCACGATCCAGCAGTCTGACAGGTAATTACTTCTTGTTCCTCTGATTTGCTTGTGGTTTCACCTTTTAAGTCTAAGTCAGGTATCCATTTGGACCTCATCTTGGTATACAGCGTGAAATGGTGCTCCAAACCAAATTTCTATGTATCTTTTTCTAAGAATTTTTTTTTTCTTTTCTTTACTCTTTTCCCCTTTTAGTATACTGGCTAGTCTCATCTCTTACTTGTGGGCCTTTGTGCTTGCAGTTTTCTTCTTTATTCTCTCTGTATTCCTCATCGAGGGTAGAACTTACGGGAAATAAAACATTGCTCCCACCTGAACACCCCACCTTGTTAGTGCAATTATAGATCTCTCTCTTTTGCTTCCCAACTCCATTTTTTTAAAGGATCTTTCTCTGAGGAGCTGCATTCTAAGAAATATTAATAAGTGAAAGAAATAGCAGGGTATGGTGGAAAAAGCTCCTTCCTGTCCAGATTCAGGGATGCCTGTCAGATTTCAAGCCCTAGCTCTTTTACTCACCATCTGTTTACTCTCAGGACAATTTATCATCCCTGTGAATCAAGCCTCCACCCCTCCCTCAGCACCAGGTCCTCTCAGAAATTAGAGTTACTCACACAAATGCTGATATCCCCACCACCCTGGAGTAGAAGGCAATTTGAGAAGCAGGGGAGAAGAATACTTACTGAAGTGCACACTATTCCTGATGGCAACCCATTTTAGCTGTGGAATCTTGGGAACAGTTCTTCTCCGGGGTGAGAGCCCTTTGGCCATTGCCTCCCTAAGTTCCTCCCTCCTAAGGTTCTTACCTTGTTCTCCCAGAGCCCCCCCCAATCAGGTTGAGAAACAAAAAAAAATAAAGCAAACAAACAAACAAGAACACCCTCAGCCTTCTCTTTTTGCCCTTAGATCTCATCCCTCCCCCTTCTTTTTGCTGGAAATATCTCTAATGCTATGAGGGAGTCTGGATTCTGGTCTACAAAATATTAATTCAGTTCTCTCTGTAGTATTCTGTAGTGTTATACCTATAGGGGTTCTATCTCAATGGACCTCAAAGTTGAATTTTTTTTTTAATTTTGTTACTAACCAATTACTTGTCTAGGCTTAGAAGTGGAATTCATGGCTTCCACTACTTAATCTTTTTCTATTAATGATATTGTATACCTTTCTTATTATGTATCTGTTTGATGGTTTTTCCTAGTATATGTTCTTCTCACTTGTTTTCTTCTGAAGTAATGTCTTAAAAGTTTTTGTCTTTTGCCGAAAGACCTTTTTTTTCATTGATGATTAAGCTCAATTTTGCAGGATATGTTACTTTGGGGTACAAACTCAAATCTGCTTTGCTTTCAGGAATACTGTGTTCCAATTCTTCCTTTAATTTCTCCTAAACAGGAATTCCCTCTTGATCAGTCAATCAATTTTCCTTGACATTTGAATGTTTCCTTGCAGACTAACTGCAGTATTTGTTCTCACTGAATTTCTGTAGTTTGTCAGAAATTCCAGAAAATGTTTTGAAACTATACTAATAGAATCACCAAACTGTATAAATTATTTGCCTCACGGATATCAATACTAGACATGGGTCATATATGCAAGAATATTTATGGCATCCTTTTTTTACAGTAGCAAAGAATTAGAAGGAAATTTGGTCCAATCCATTGGGAAATGGCTGAACAAGTTTGTGGCATTTAACTATAATGGGATATTGTTGAAAATATAATGAAATATTATTATACCATTAGAGTTGCCTAGGTGCTGAAAGGTTGTTACTTCATCCCATAGTCATATAGCTAGTATGTATCCCAAGCCAGGATTGGAACTTCCAAGACTCTGCCTCTGCCAAAAGACCACTCGTTCATAATCAAAGAATACCAACTTGATGTCTTAATGCCTCTCAAATCCTGCTGAGTGTTGGAAAGGAGGTGGAAATTAGTAGCAAAATGACGTGAATCTTATCTGACAGAGCTTACTACATTCAGGAAAAAGGCAAACATAAGTTCCTTTTGTTTTTGAGATTCATTCTGCCAAAATAATTTTCTTCCTAATTAAACTACAGAGAATTAAAAACATTTTTTGAGATGAGAGAGGACCAGGAGAACCATGTACAAAATGACTACGGGAATGTAAATGAAAACAACACCAAAAAGCATCAAAACAAAATAAAATGCATTGCTTCCAAAAATCAATAGTGCAGGCCAAAAGATTATAGGCAGCTAGAGAAATTGAAGAATAATTAGAAAAAAAATAAAAGCAATCTAAGATTAGGAAAATTATCAGAAGAAAGTCAATAAAATGGAAAAATAGAGATCCAAAAATTTATGGAAGAAAATAATTCCTTGAAAACTAGAATTGAGCAAGGACATTATAAGACACCAAGAAATAAATCAAAAGAATGAAAAATAGAAGAGAATATAAGACATCAAAACAATAGATTTGAAGAAGAGATCAAGGAGATAATATAAGAATTGTTGGACCACCCGAATGTTATGATTAAAAAAAAGAATCTTGATACAATATTACAAGAATTATTAAGGAAAATTGCCCTGAAATTCTAGGAAAAGAAGATGAAGTAGAAATAGAAAATAAATCTACTAATCACCACCTGAAAGAGATGCTGGGATGAAAACTTACAGGAGTATCATAGCCAAGTTTCAAAACTCCCAGGTTAAGGAGAAAATATTACAAGCAACAAGAAAAAAAAAAACAATTTAAATACTACAATGCTACAGTCAGAATTACACACGACCTAGAACCTTCTACATTAAAAGATCATAGATCTTTAGAACAAAGAGCTGAGATTGCAACCAAAATAGCTTACCTAGAAAAGTTGAGTATAATACTGAATGAAAAAAAAATGGACATTTAACTAACTGAAAGCATTTGTGACAAAAAGACTAGAACACAGTGGAAAATTTAGGAGAAATAGATGGTAAGCATTAAAGATCAATCATAAAGTATGCAACAAGGTCAAACTGTTTATTACTTACATGTAAAGTGTTATCAGTATTCTTAAGACTGTCATCAGTTACTTGGGTAGTTTGAAAGAAAGGTTAGGGCTGAGCTGAGAATGATGGAGTGATTCTAAAAAATAAAATTGGGTAGGAAAAGTTAAAAAGAAGAGTTATTCATAGAAATGAGGTGAAAGGAAGAACTGATAGAGAGGAAGCAGGTGGGGGTGGAAGGTTAGTAGTGCTGGAACCTTGCTCTCATCAGATCTGGGTTAAAAGATGAACAATATATATATACACACATCTAGAAGGGTATAAAAGTCTTGAAAAGCTAGATGACTACTTCTCAGGTATGATGTGGAAGAGAATTCCTATTTGGGTCAGAATTGAAAGAGATTATTGCTGAAGTGTCTTGCAGCTCCTGTACTCTGTACCCAAATTTCCCATACTCTTAGGTAGTAGCACTTTGATGGGATCACTACATTCCAAAGTCTGGTGCTGCTGGCTTTGGAACATCTATTGACAATTTTACACATTTAGGTAGGGCTGCTGAAGCTGGGGTTGGAGGAGAGGGGAGGGGAAGGACAGAAAACATAACCAGACTCACAAAAGAATGACATAAACCCCAATACCAAATTTATTACCATGGGGGATGTAATTGGCTTGAAAACCAAACTGCTTATCTGAACAGGGTAGGCTTCTCTAGTGGCTTCATTTAATTGCTCTCCCAAGTTGAAAATTGCGTGGTGTGCAAAGAATTAGACAAAGGAAATTTAAGTTCTTTAAGGGACATGTGGGTAGCCTGTGAACTGTCCTACTCATCTCTCAGAGAAGTAATATCTGTGTGGACCCTCAGCAAGTCACTTAACTTACAGAGACAGGTAGTAGATTGAGTACCAGGCCTGAAGTCAGAAAGACCTGATTAAAATCTAGCCTCAGGTAGTCACTATGTGGCTCTGGGTGAGTCTGTTTGCCTCAGTTTCAAATTAATAAGATGAGGATAATAATAGCACCTACTTTATGGTGTTGTTGAGAAACAAATGAGATATTTGCTTTAAAAAAAAAGAAAAACACTTAGCACAGTGTCCAGGAGGCACTACGTAAATACTGAGGCTTTTCCTTCCCTTCCTCAACTTAAATTCTCTTAGCTTTAATTTTCCTTATCTCTAAAATGTGGATAAAAGAAATAAGAGGGCTGGCAGACAGGATAAAGGAGGGACTTTTAGAAGGTTGAGTAGATTAAGGTGGAGGATGGAGGAAGAGGATAAGGGAGGCACTCTTAGTTGTGGGTAGTTTAAGGTGGAGGATGGGAGGAGAAGAAAAGGGAAGGACTTTTGGAGGGGTGGGTAGAATAAGGACTAAGATCAATTAATTAGGACAAGTAATTACAACTTTGAATGTGACTGGGATAAATTTATCCATAAAAAAGAAACAGATGGCAGAATGGATTAAAAATTGGCATCCAACAATATGTTGTTTATAAGAAACAAAATTGAAAATGAGAGATACACACAGAGTTAAAATAAAGGGCTAAAATAGAATTATTATGCTTTAGGTGATGTGAAAAATGCAGGGGTAAGGATCATGATCTCAAAGTTATAACTAAAATAGATTTAGTTAAAAGAGATAAACAGGGAAACTATACTATGTGTCACCAATGTTATTCAGTATTGTTTTAGAAATGCTAGCATTAAGGGGCAGCTAGGTGGCACAGTGAGTAGAGTACCAGCCAGGAGTCAGGAGGACCTGAGTTCAAATCCAGCCTCAGACATTTGACACACTAGCTGTGTGACTTTGGGCAAGTCACTTAACCCCAATTGCCCTGCCTTCCCCCTCAAAAAAAAAATGCTAGCAATAGCAACAAGGGGGGCAGGGAGGGAAGTAACCAGGCTTAGCAGTATCAGATCTTAACTGTATTATGAGGTAGTAATTATCAAAATTATCTGGTACTGGCTAAGCAATACATAGGTAGATAGATACAGAGTAAGCTTACAATACACAATAGTAAAGGATTATAGGGGATAAGAATTCATTATTTGGTGAAAATTATTGGGAAAGCTGGAAAGCAGTATGTTGGGGCATAGACCAATACCTTAAACCAGGGGTGGGGAACGTGCAGGCCACATGTGACCTTCTAGGTCCTTGGGTGCAGCCTTTTGACTGAGTCCAGGTTTTACAGAACAAATCCTTCTATTAAGAGGATTTGTTTTATGAAGTTTGGATTCAGTTAAAGGGCTAAACTTAAACCATATACCAAGATAAGGTAAAAATGGATATATGACCTAGATATAAAGATACGAGAAAATTAGAACATGGAACACATTACCTATTAGACTCATGGATAAAGAATAATTTATAAATAAACAAGAGATAGCATTGTGAGGTATAAAATGGATAATCACAATTATGTTAAATTTTTAAAATCCTATACAAATAAAACCAACATATTCAAGATTAGAAGGAAAGCAGAGGGGCAGCTAGGTGGCAAAGTGAGTAGAGCACAGACCCTGGAGTCAGGAGGACCCAAGTTCAAACTCGGTCTCAGACACTTGACATTTGTACTAGCCATGTGACCTTGGGCAAGTAACTTAACCCTAATTGCCCTGCCAAAAAACAAAACCAAAAAAAAAAGAAGAAAGCAGAAATTTGGGGAAAAATTTTCATTGGCAGTCTTTCAGATAAAGGTCTCATTTCTCAAATATAGGAAGAGCTTTTTTAAATTTATAAGACAGTGATTCATTCCCCAATTGATAAATGGTCAGAGAATATGAACAGGCAGTTTTTTCAATGAAAAAAATGCTCTAAATCATATAATAATATAATATAATAAATATATAATATAATAAATCATATAATGATTGATGAGAGAAATGCAAATTAAAACAATTTTGAGATCTCATCTTACACCTATCTGATTGGTTGAAATGATAGATGCCTTTCAACTGGTTAAGGCTAAACAAGTTGTGGTTTATGATTGTGATGGAATACTACTTCACTATAAGAAATGATGAGATGGTTGATTTTAGAAAACATGTAAAGTCTTGGACCTATAAAGGAAGATTCTAGCCACTGCCAGAGGAAGAACTCATAAATAGAAGTGTGTATAGTATGGTTTTACATATATGCATATGTTCACATTGTATTGTAGCCTTCTCTAGCACAAGCAGGATGAGGAAGGAGGGAGGAAAAAATAAAAAGTACACAGCAGAGAAAAAGAAAACTTAGAAGGAAGCACAGAAAAGCTGAGTAGCTTTGAAACAATGTATAGTATTTATTACATAGCTTTCCAAAAAAAAATGAACAGTGTGAAATGGAAATCCATGGTTTTATATTGCATCCTCGATTAATGTTCTCCTGTGTACATGGAAATGTTTTCTTTTTCTCCCTCATTTTGTATTTGAGTTTAAAATAAATATTTTTTTTTAAATTGAATTGCACAGATTATAGAAATAGGAAGCAAATTCATGGGTTTTCTTGTTACCCGGTTGTATGAAGACCCTTTAAGAACAAATCAGTTTTATATGTTAAGTACTGAAAGTGAGGCCTTATCTCCTAGAAATTAGTTTAACATCCCAATCTATAATCTGAGCTAAAGAACCTATCCTCATCATGCCCCTACCTAACTGTGGGACATCTGACAAATCACTTTATTTCTTCAATCTCTAAAATGAGAGTTGTACTAGATCAGGGATTCCTAACTTTGAGTCTCTTAACTTTTTTTTAAAAAAAATATTTTGATAACTATTTAAATATAATTGATTTCTTTTGCAATCTTTTATAATTTGGGGAATTTGTGCAAAATAACTTTGTAATTCTTTTGTTAAAATAAAATGTATTTTATCTTATACATTAAAAAATAAATATTCTGAGAAGGGATCCATAGGCTTCACCAGATTGTCCAAGGGTTCCATGTCACAAAAAAGGTAAGAACCGCTGGTTTAGGTCATCTCCAAGGGTCCTTCCAGCTCCAGTGGACTATGCTTCTATTATCATCAAAGATATAAAATGAGCAGGAGCTAGAACTCTGAGCAGTCTTCACACCATTTCAACCATTTTATTTCCAGTTAGGACCTTCTCTTCCTATATGGCATTTGTGTCTGATCAATTGCTACCTGCCCACAAGAAAAAAATAGTTACTGCCTCTCGGTGAGGGCCCTTGTGGTTGTTTTAACAATGTTAGCACTTCCTGTGAACAAAGTAACGATACCAACCTTGTAATGTTTTGTGGGCATCATGTCATCATGAAAAGGTAGATTTAACCTATCCTAAGTCATTAAATAAAATGGTTCCATCATCTCATCAGTGTTTCGAGCTAAGGATCAAATTGAGGTCTAGAATAATGTAAGAGCTCTTCATGTGTATTCTTTATGCCTGAAATTGTTTTTGTGTCAAATGCCTAGTTAATACTTTATTGATACTTATGTGTGTATACATATACATACGCGTGTGTGTGTGTGTGTGTGTGTGTGTGTGTGTGTGTGTGTGTGTGTGTATCTGTTTCACTAGAAACTAGTCAGGAGTTACACCTTGATCTCTAGGAATCTTATGTTGGGAACAGAAAGACAACAGGGCAGAAGCATTCTCTTGCATTACATCATTCTTCAATGGTATTATTCACTTTTTTAGCATTCCAGCACACTAACCTGAAAATGCTTTGAATGGTGGTCTCCCCTGTGTTTCTGTTTTCTGAAGACGAACAGGTTGCTTGTCAGGCTGGTCACAGTGATGGATTTTTTTAGCCACAGACTCTTAAAGCCTATCTGCTAAGTTATAGAATGGCTGCCATCTGAGTAGGTAGAGGGATTACCCACCTTTACAAAATAACAGGCCTTTGCAGTGTTGAAGTCTGTAATTAGAGAGAATTCTTTTACACTCATCTTTTAGCTTGTATCTTCCGTGTCGCCTAAAGGCAAACTTGGCTGTGCTTCAAGTTCTTTGTAACTGCCAGGAAAGTATTTTTGGTTCTAAATTCTTTTCTGTCCGCAGGCTGTACGGGAGCTTTGGCCCAAGTGCTAATACAAGAATACCCAAATCTAAAAGTGACTGTATTTGACCTTCCTAATGTCATTGAAAATGTTTCTTGTTTTCAACCTACTGGACAAGACACCAGTCGAATAACTTTCACATCAGGTAATTTTAATGTAAGGGGAAAAGAAAGCTGAGAGTTAGTGGGAGTACAGGTGAACTTTCATTCATAAGACCTGAGTTCAGATTCTGGCTATGCCATTTATTAACTGTGTGACCTTGAGCAAGTTACTTAACCTCTATATACCTCCATTTCTTCATTTGTAAAGTGAAGGGGGATGGACAAAATAATCTTTAAGGTCCCTTCTGACTCTAGAGCTGTAGTCCTAAGACCTGTTTCATTATCACCTAGGCAAAATAGTGTAGGACAGAATGAGAGGGTCAGATCTTGGTTAGAACTTCAAAGCAATATTAAAAACTGGTTTGGGTTACAGGGAAACTTGCAGATTTTTTAATTTAATTTGAATTAAATTTTTTAATTTTAAATTTTTAAAAATTTCCCACTAATTAAAAAAATCTTTTCAACTCTTAAAGCTTTTGAGCATCGTGTCATAATTAAAAAGGTTGCTTTAACATGTTTTCGGTCATTAAAAGACGATGGTCCGCTATCTAATCATGCTTCAAGCTGTGGACCAAAATGAAGACTGGAATAATGTAAGACCTCTTCATGTGTATTCTTACTCCTGGGATTCATCTGTCCTCTAGATTGAGTACGTAAAGCCCCAGAATTAAGGTGTCCAAGATAAGGAGGCTTCCGCTATGAACTTTTTATCATTGTAGCCCTAGCGAGGTTCAGATAGGGATTGCAGGAAAGAAATGGAAGATTTCACCTTAATATTTCTCTTGATTCAGCAGAGATGTGAACTTAGACCTAGATTGATTTGAAATTGAAAACAAAAATAGCCTTCCCTTCTCATTGTGTGTGCCTTTTTTCTAGTGGCCATGATTAGAACACAATGATAACCAAATTTGGAGGGAAGTTGGTTATTTTTTTAATAAATATGACTTTTACAAACGACACATAGACTCTTCTGTTTCTCTTAGTTAGAACCTGAATCCCATTGCTAACTACCCCCTACTCTGCCTCCCTGTCTTGCCCCGTTTTACTTCTTTGTGAGAGGCAAGGTGGTCTAGTAGGATAAAGAATTGGCCTTGAAGGGGGCAGCTAGGTGGTTGCAGTGAGTAGAAGAGTACCAGCCCTGGAGTCAGGAGGACCTGAGTTCAATCCAGCCTCAGATACTTGACACCACTTACTAGTTGTGTAACCTTGGGCAAGTAATTTAACCCCCCATTGCCCTGCCTTCCCCCCTCAAAAAAAAATTGGCCTTGAAGCTGTGGGATCAATCATGATTCTAGAGGATGACTAATGAAGAATCCTACTCACTTCCTGAGTGGGGACATACATTTTGGACATGGACAATACGGGAGTTTGTTTGCCTTGACTGTACTCATTTGTTTTACAAGGCCTCCAATTTTTTGTTTTCTATTTTTTTTTCCCCTGTGGTCGGGGAGAGGAAGCATCAGGGAGGAAAAAATGCTCAATAACTGAAAAAAAAAAAAACATTTAAAGTTCACGTACCTCTCTGGTGCATGTTATTTTTGTGACCCTAGAGGAGTCACTCTTGCTTCTCAGTGATCCAGACTAGTGATGTCAACTCAAATAGATACAAGGGTCATTAAACGTACATAAGTATGCCTGCAGGTGCATATTGACTTAGAGAACCACATACTAACATTATCCATATTTTATTCTGTTTTTTTTTTTTAATTTTGTTAAATATTTCCCAATTACATTTTAATATGGTTCCAGCCACATCCTGGAGTGTTTCTGGCTGCATGTGGCCTGTGCCTGTTTGACATCTCTTCTCTAGACAACTTTCTGAGACAATAAGTTACAGAGATGGTACTGACTTGCATTGGTAAGGGAATTAAAATAGTGACAATAAAATAGTGGGTCCAGTCCCTATCCATCTCTACATTGTGGGCAAAAGGTCTCATAAGCCCTTTCACTAAGAATGTTTGAAATATCTTCCATTTTCCTAAACTTTTCTTCATTTTGTTGTTGTAACTAGGGGACTTTTCGAAGATAACATCCCTGAAGCTGATCTTTACATCCTTTCAAGAGTCCTCCATGACTGGCCAGATGACAAGATTGATGCATTATTAAGTAAAATTTCAGATCTTTGCAAACCAGGTAAGAATTTCAGTTTCAAAAGCTGTGAGGGGGCTGTGCTAGAGCTGTTCTTCAGATGTTACCCACCTTAGGCACGTTCTCCACAAGTCCCTCCCCACTCTCTCTAGGCCAAAGTTGGCCTAGGTAATAACCATTAAGCTTTCTGTAGGTTCTGAATCCTTTGATCTCATAGCAGTGTAGAGGGCATTTATGAAATTATTTTAAATGATTTTAAAGTTAGGTGTCAGATTTCTGCTTCTTGTATTCTAGCTGTTTATGACAAAGCAGAAGTGTTGGGTCTCTTTTACGCTAAGGGAAGTTACTTCTGTAATCTTGTAATGTAAAATATTGCCCATTATTCATGGCAAATATAATTTGAATGTGCATTTAAACCTTTAGAATTAATGGCATGCTGATAAAATAAGAGTGTATATTATAATACATTATAATAATATCATAATACATTATAATGATATATTGTATCAGATGTGCAGTTATATAATTGTATGACATATAATATATAATACATACAGTATAATAGTATTTATAAATAAAATATAGTACATTAATATAGTACATATGTGTATTATGATATTAGTGATACATTATAGTATATTATGATACATTGTAAATAATACTATTAATGGCTTTTAGAAATTGCTCATTCCCTAACCAGAGCATTTGCTAATTGATTTGCCTCTCGTTTAAATGGCATGTTAATTTTTCTGATGCTAGATGTAAATCATATACTGGATAATGATAATGATAATGATATCTAATATAGAGAGCTTAAGGTTTGCAAAGTGCTTTATAGTTATTCATTTGAGCTTCCCGGTGACTCTGGGAGATAGGTGTTGATTCTATGTAAATACCCATTTTACAGATGAGGAAACTAAGGCCGAGAGAGGTTAAGTGATTTACCCAGGGTGAGAGGAAGGATTTAAACTCAGATCTTCCTCACTTCTAGCCCTGCATTCTGTCCCCTGCACCACATCTAACAGCTTGCTTCAAGATACCTTGTCTTTCTAATAATCATCCATCAGCTGATTGTTCTGCTGTCCCATGAATCTATCAGATTTGAATATAGCTAGATCTATAGATTTTTTCCCATTTAAATAAGATGTTCATGCTTTCAGAATCTGTGTGTAAGTAAAGAAACAGCACAGGCATGGAAATACTTGCAAGGGGTTTCATGGTATCTTCTCTTTCTAATAATTGTCCGTCTTCCTGTGAAATTTAGCCCACTCGTTAGGATTCTGAATTCTCTTCTAGCATAGCCTTGGTTTCTTGTTTTGTTTTGTTTTCAGAAGTAATCCACTGCATAGTGTCAAGAAACTTGTCAATTTAATGAACTGTGTTTGATTTATTTTGCAAATACAGCCTGTGCCTTGCTAGTAGCTGAAATTGTACTTGGCGAAGAGAAGATAGACCCTCCAAGAGCTGTGCTGCAGTCTCTTAGTATGACGGAAGGCAAGCAGAGGAG